>NC_135712.1:202225950-203425950 GCF_964656455.1 Halichoerus grypus
GAGAGATACAAGTAGAAGTCTGCTTAATTAAGCTACCAGGTGTTTGATACAAGAAAGCAGATCTGGCAAGCACAAACTTTTGTCCTTCTCGCTACATCCTGCTACATCCAGGAGCACATAATGAAACCTAGGAGTATCGGAGCCATTTTTTGGCCTAAGGGAAGCAGATCCTTTCTCTGGGTGGTACAGTGGAAAGATTCAAGGCACTTGGATCCTGATAGCATGCCTCGAGGAGCTGCTGCACCAGCCACGGACTGCGACCTCTGGACTTCTTGTTACATGAGAAGATAAACCGAAAGTCCTTGGTCAGTAGTACCAGTTGCTGACCTGAAATCAATGTCTCCTGCCCTCCTTTCCCTTAAGAGGCCCCCTTTCGTGTTGTGCTCTAGAATTTGTCAACCTTAAAAATAAAAGACAATTATTTTACCAGAATAATGGGTATATTTTGAGAATAGTAGACAGTTGCAATTCAGGACATACAAGCTACTACAAAGCAAGTCAGAACAAAGGAGGGGACTGCTCTTTTACAGAGGAAAGGGGGAATTTGGAGGAGTTGTTATAAACTAAATGTGCATTGGAGTGCACTGGGAGTTTGAAATGTAATGGCTTTTCATTGGCTGAGTTGTGACGATCTCATTGGCTGGGCTGTTGTCAGGCCAGGAGATAATCTTCCTTCTTCCTGCTGGAGGTTAGTAAAGTAGGCTTCTTGTTAGGAATGCAAGGTATGGCTCTTTCTGTTGGTTCTGCAAAGGGCTGCAAGGTGTGGTATGTGTGAGCTCCTCCCTCTGGCCTCCCAACTCTATTTTAAGTGAAATTTTCTTTATTTAGTTACAAATTCCAAACAAGTACAGCCACATACTAATCAACGTGCTTATGTTCTCTTCTATATCGACCCCTCTTTATTTTCATATAACTTCTCCTCACCAACCCCCTCCCCCCCTTCTCTCCGCAACACAAACACACAAAAGTCCTACAACACAAGTTTTTATTTAGTGTCAGCGAGGCTTCCCTTTTCATGGAAAAGAGAGGTCTAGAGCTTGAAGTGAAGTAAGATCCAACAGTGGGAGATATCAAAATCTAAAAAAGCTCTTCAGGGTACCCAGAAGTACACTTCACAATGTCCACTGAAATCCCAATAATTTCTTTTTTCTCTGTTTAAATCTGAATTTTCTCAAGGATAAACTGGTCTTAAATTGTGTTCTATTTAAATCTAGACATAGTTTAAATAACTTTCTGTAGATTAAGCATGAAATCATAGCCCAATTTCAAGAATGTTCTTTAAAAAAAAAGTTCCTAAACACATTGAGAACCAAAAACTAATGCTGAACTTTGCTTGTTTTCAGTAGCTAGATTTATATATGTTTGGAACATCTATAACTCAAAACCAATTAATGGCAGTTATTTATTACATACAACTCATTTTATTCTCAAGACAACCCTAGTAAGTATCCTCATTATTCTTCTGAGGAGGATGGGAAAAACAGGCTGAGAGAGGATCCAGTCTTACTCCCATTAAGTGGCAGAGAAGTCCCCAAACTCAAGACTATCTAGTTCTGAATCTATTTTCTTAACTTTCAGGACACATTGCGTCTTGCTCAACATACAGAACATTCATCCCAGCTGAAGACTGAGTCTTAAACTCCTAAGAATTTTGGAGAGGGGGGGAAATGGCATTTTCATACAAATCTTTCCACACTGGTTATATCCCAAGTTTTATTCTCCAGCATGAAGCCTCTGATGTCGAACAAGCGCTGAGCTGTGCCTGAAGGATTTCCCACATTCAACACATTCATAAGGTTTTTCTCCGGTATGAATTCTGTAATGTTCACTAAGGTGTGCTTGTTTGCAGAAAGTTTTTTCACACTCACTACACTTGTAAAGTTTCTCTCCAGTGTGAGTTCTCTCATGTTCAACAAGGGAGGAGTTCTGAGTGAAGGCTTTACCACATTCAGTACATGTGTAAGGCTTCTCTCCTGAATGAATTCTCTGATGCTGCATGAGGCATGCGCTCTGATTAAAGGCTTTCCCACATTCATTACACTTATAAGGTTTATCTCCGGAGTGACTTCTCTGGTGACGGGAAAGGCAAATGCTTTGACTAAAGGCTTTGCCACATTCAGTGCATTTATACGGTTTCTCTCCAGTATGAATTCGCAGGTGTTTGATAAGGGATGGACTCTGACAAAAGGCTTTGCCACACTCGGTGCACTTATAGGGTTTCTCTCCAGTATGAATTCTCAGATGCTGGACAAGGATTGCTTTTGTTTGAAAGGCTTTCTCGCATTCATTACATTTATAAGGTTTCTCTCCTGTGTGAATCCTCAAATGCTGAGTAAGATTTGACTGTTTACGGAAACAAGTTCCACATTCACTACATACATAGGGCTTCTCTCCTGTGTGAATCCTCTGATGCTGGGTAAGAGATGATCTCTGAGTAAAGAACTTCCCACATTCACTACACTTTGAAGGTTTCCTCTGCATGTTAAGTCTCTGAGGGTTCATTTGTAGTGAAATCTGGCTGGAACTCGTGCTGCCTGTAACACAAGGAACGTCTGTCCAGTAGGTTCAGGTTTAGAGGAAACTCTCAAATTCATGACACTTACAAGGAACATTCTCAAAGATGATTATGGTTACAGTAACTCTGTCCTAGGAAAGCTTTGGGTATATGTGTGCATGTACCGTCCCCTTGGGCATTCCTGCAGGATACCCCTTCTCTTCCTTCTTCAGCATGCGTCTTTACCTTCTCCAAACGCAAACCCAGATGACCAGGTTCTCTGACCCTGCACATCTTCCACAAGTCATTTAACACTGTTGCATCAGGCTTGGTCATCTTGTCTGGGGAAAAAAAAAAAATCTAAAAGGAAAATGTCCTCTGTGCAGAACAGGGGACCTGCATTGTGGAATCTTGATTTTATCCTCTTCTCAGTAATTGAGATAGATCACAATGACCTGGAGAAAAGATGAGATAATAGGGAGAAGAGATGAAGTAATGACACATATTGGGAAATCTATAAAATTCCCTATCATGATTGATTCACACTTAAATACTAAAAATGAATCCAGGTAATTTAGAATCATCCAGAGTGATAAATAGTAGAATGTGAAAGGGATAAGTATACCAATCTTGGGTAAATTAGTGTTAGGGAAAACTACCTACCTACCCACAGTCTCTACTCCTCAAAAACTAGGTGAAGAGTAATTATATTTCCTTAGGTTGCCTGTAAGCAATATATTGCTCGTGCTGCTTGAGAAAATACAAGCTTGTATCATTGTTTAGTGCCAATTAGAGTTTCTCTTTAAGATTTCAAAGGAGGGGCTCCTGGGTGGCTCCGTAGGTTAAGTGTCCAACTCTTGGTTTTATTTTTTACTATTTTTTTAAGATTTTATTTATTTATTTAATTGACAGAGAGAGAGAGACGGCAAGAGAGGGAACATAAGCAGGGGGAGTGAAGAGGGAGAAGCAGGCTTCCCGCCAAGCAGGGAGCCCGACGCAGGGCTCAATCCCAGGACCCCGGAACCATGACCCAAGCCGAAGGCAGTCGCCCAACCAACTGAGCCACCCAGGCACCCTGACTCTAACTCAGGTCATGATCTCACGGTCCTGGGATCAAGCCCCATGTCGGGCTCCCTCCCAGACCCCATAGAGGGAGTCTGCTTCAGATTCTCTCTCTCCCTCTGCCCTCCCCCTGTCTCTAAAAATAATTTTTAAAAAAAAGGTTATCCAGGCTGTAATTTTTACTAGGTCCATCACACCAATCCTTCCTATTCACTTACTTTGATAAGTGTCTCTTTGGACTTCTCTCTCCAAAACATTCAGCATCTGTAGCACTTCCCTCTGCGTCCAACTGGAAGACCTTTAGGTTTGAAAACTAGAGCCCTGCTTACTGAAAGAAAGTAAGATATCATTGTTTTGTTTAGAGGAAAAATAGGATGGGGTGGTCCTTGGGGAAGAGATTCCCATTGGACAGTAACTTGACTATAGCATCATGGTCCAGAATCTGGCCCTCACCTTTGACACTAATGAAGTGCTTCAGAATCTGATGTACACTATCAAATTCACAAAATGATGTAGAAAACAGTCACTTTACTGATCTACAATGAAAAATTTATATGCTCAATGTCCAGCTGGTTGACACATTCTCTCTACTACAGAAAAACTATATGGGAACCAAATCATTGTCATGTTAGAACTGGAGAAAGAGAAATACTTAGATGATCTTAGTGGCATCAGACTTTGAAACCCTGATGCTCTGAATAAGGGCACAGAGAATCTGAGAACAGATATTCAGGTGCCACACATCAGCAACATCTTCCCTGGATGGTGCTGGAGACACTGACACATTACACGTGAATAGATCCTCACATTATAATATTTAGATAATACAGAAGGATATAGGATAAATTAGTCATTTTTTTATCACCATCCCACCCTACCCATACAAGCCCATTTCCTTCCCAGAGATTATCATTATTAAGTTTGGAGTATATTCACTCAGTCTTTTTTCCACATATTTTTATACATACATCATTTGATTCTCTCTACATAAAATTGTTCTATAGGTTCTGTGTTCCACTAAAGAATGTGTCTTCAAGATCATTTCTTGTTGGTACATATGGATCTACCCTGGCTAAGAGTTCGTTGGTATACACTGGTGTATCTGCACAAATTATCTATAGTCAGAGACTGATCTGATTGGACAGCACTATACTGCACTGGTTGTTAAATATATTGAATATTTTTCCTGAATGCATCTATCTAATGTATAAACTTCCAGGATAGATATTTCTTTTTTTTTTTTTTTTTTTAAAGATTTTATTTATTTATTTGACAGAGACACAGCGAGAGAGGGAACACAAGCAGGGGGAGTGGAAGAGGGAGAAGCAGGCTTCCCGCAGAGCATGGAGCCCGATGCGGGGCTCGATCCCAGGACCCTGGGATCATGACCTGAGCCGAAGGCAGACGCTTAACGGTCTGAGCCACCCAGGTGCCCCCAGGATAGATATTTCTGTATACAAAAATTAATGCCAGGTGGTTTAAATAGCTAAACATAAAACCAAAACTCTAACCACACTTTTATTTCCTTCATTTTTATTGTCTCAAAAAGTTTTTTTTTAACCATACAAAGAATGCATACTCATTCTAAAAAACAGTCCACAAAGGAAATTACTTGAAATCCTACCACCCAGTGAAAATACAGTTGGTTTTTTGATGACCTTTTCTTCTAGGCATCTCTCAATGCATACACACATACACAGACACACACGTACATATGTTATGCATACATATTAAACTAGACTGAATTCTTCAGGCCATAAATGGTCACAATCCATTCACAGAGTTTCCATAGCCTAAGAATCCAGTTCATACAGTACTATTCTTACTGAATTTAACAGATCCCCAAGTTCCATGTTGCCTTCTGATGCCCAGTAACAATGAAGTTGCTCTTACTTAGGCTCTTGTTCCAACAGAGCCAGGAGTGCATTCATATTCTCTGAGGAAACACTGAAATCACTTTTGCGATGGGTTGTCCAGTAATTTCCCACCAGTTTTCCACATCTCATGGCTGCATCATTAGGCATTAGAGTTAGCAGTTCAGTGACCAGCTACCAGGTAACTGCACAGGGGGTAGCTATTCTTGCTACAGTTTAAGTACATGTGATATAAAATTAGTACATTCTCTGATCTGTCCTATAGCCACTCACTCTGTTGCCTGCTTCCACAATGGGCCACACTCACTCTGATTTTAATAAGGTGGGGCTATTTCTGGGTGGTTCTGTGTTTTCATTCTGCAGGGTTTAGGTGTAGTGGTCACTGGTGGGTCCCACTATAAGTCTGCCACCACTTCAGAATGAGCACCCCCGTAACAACCCATCTTGGGCGCTCTAGTTAGATTTCACTTACCCAGAGATAAGCTGTGAGGAACACAAGCGATACTGGTTTGTCTCCTGGGGGTTTCTCTCAAGGAAGGGCAGGAATCTGAGGCATGGAGGGAGGAGAAAAAAAGCACCCATAAATTGTCAGCCTACTTCCTTCCTATTCTGAATTCAGAGGAACTCAGAAATAGCCAATCCCTAACCAAATAACAATTTTAAGTCTGAATGAAGAATATCATTATTTTCTTAAAAGAGTATCACCCATGGGGCGCCTGGGTGGTGCAGTTGGGTAAGTGGTTGAGTCTTGGTTTCGGCTCAGGTTGTGATCTGAGTGGTGAGATCAAGCCCCACATTGGGCTCCAAGCTCAGCCCAGAGTCTGCTTAAGACTCAATCCCTCTCCCACATGCGCTCTCTCAAATAAATCTGAAAAAAAAAAGTATCACCAGTGACAAAAATGAGTGAGTGGGCTGTCTTCCAAGAGACCTGACAATGCACAAAGGCAGGTGCTCCTAAGGACTATCCTGGGGTGAAATTTCCTCCCCAAGTGATAAAGTTGGAGGGGCGTCTGGGTGGCTCAGTCCTTGTGCATCTGCCTTCGGCTCAGGTCATGATTCCAGGGTCCTGGGATGGAGCCCCACATCGGGCTCCCTGCTCCGCGGGGGGGCCTGCTTCTCCCTCTCCCACTCCCGCTGCTTGTGTTCCCTCTCTCGCTGTCTCTGTCAAATTAATAAATAAAATCTTTAAAAAGAATAAATTTAAAAAAAAAAGATAAAGTTGGAGCCAAAGGCCTCCCCAAACCGACTGGAAAAGCCATTGACTTCAAAAGTCAAAAACTGGGGCTACGGTAGAGGACATTAGAACAAACACTGGCCTGAGTCAAGAAGTCTGGATTCGAGTCTGGGCTTCGCCACTAACGTGTTCAATGACCTAAAGCTAGTCACTGGTCTTATCTGTGATTTGTTTTCTATCTGTGAAATGGAAGTGGAAAGCTAGTACCAACATTCTGTGATCCTTTGATTCTAAAAACACATGGGAAAAGAGCTAAAGCCTTAAGTCCAGTCCATCTTTGATTGAGGATGGTTATTCGTTTATCTGAAAAATACTAACTGCGCAGGTACTATGTGTCAAACAGTGAGGTCAGCTCTTCTGAGAATAGGCTGAGTCAACATTAAGGAAACTCCTTTCCAGTTATCTTACAATCAGAGGCAGAGGAATTTCAGGAAAATAAGACCGCATCTATGTAAAGCAGAATCTCCAAGAAAGGACAGGGGGAGTCTTTTGGAAGATGTTAAGAACCCCTCTTAGGAGGAAAACTTTTAAGAACTCCCTCTGAACGGAAAGGAAAGAACACTATTAAAAGGCTGGCAACCAGTCTAATCCATCCCAATACACTGGCACCCCCTATTTGACACTGAACAAGCTACTTATTTTCAAACTTACTCAACTTTAATATTCAGCTCAAATGTGAACCACTACACATGGATAATTTTTCTTGACTTGCAAGGCCCTTTCTCAACATTCTCAAAGAACTTTACGTGGCTGTACTGTAGCACTTGCCATTGTTTTGATGCTCTGATTACATTTTGTCTTACGGCATGGGCTCTGGGGCCAGGACTCCCTGGGTTTGAATCCCTGCTCTAGATTTATGAGCCAAGTGATCTTGGGTAAGTTATTTAACCTTTCTGAGGTCGTTTTTCAAATGTTATATGGCGTAGATAATAACTGCTTCATAGGGTTGTGATGATGCGTGAATAATACATGGGAAGTATTTAGAAAAATGCCTTCAATAAATAGTATCAGCTGTTAAAGTACTGTTACTATTAGAGGAGAATAAAAGCTTAAAGGAAGTTGGTAACTCTCACATACAGTCATTCAACCCGCGCAACTTTGTCAAGTGGCAAAGCAAGGAATAGCATTTGCTTCTGGAAATCAGAGAACTGAAGCCATCAGAAGTTCGCTTCCTCCCTTAAGTACATACAAATGGAACCCAGGTCTCCCGACTCCCAGAACGGAGCTCTCGAACAAGCTTCTCCCTTCCCTCTCCAGGGCCAGGTGGCTCCGACCCCTCGCTCCAGTTTCCCGCGCTCCGGGAAGAGGCGCTGCGGCCGGCCGGCCCCGGCTCCGAGACCAGCCCGTGGCAGCCCAGCACGCCCACTCGACACACACGGTGCTTCCCGAGGGCCTCCCGCTACACCTGGCGGCACTCGGGCGTCGGGGCGCCCCCGGGCGGCTCGCAGCCGGTCCCCTCCGCGCCGGCGTGACGTCAGCAGCCCGCGCCACGGTCAGAACACTGTGGTCTCCTCTCTAGGAAGGCGGGAGCGGCTTCATCTCGGTGCTTCCTCCCCGGCCCGGAGCTCCGGGGTTCAGCCCGACACCGGAGCCGCCCTTGCAGAAACAGCCCGCAAACCCACCTCACCGCGCTCCTTCCCAGAGTAAGGAAACAGAACTGGAGGGAGACTGGTGGCCGACCACAAGGCGCTCTCACTATTCATTCTGCAACCTGGCCACATTTATCTTCCTAAAAACTCTTCCATGTCACTGCCTTTTGGAGGTCTTCCCAAGGGTTTCACAAAGCTGGCTTCAACCTTCCTTACAGTCTCACCTGCCAGAAAATTGGCCTCTTCACAGGAACCCCAAACACCCTCTGCTTTAGGTTCTTTGTTCAACAACTGGCCCTAAGAACGTAAAGAGTTCTGTTTTCAACTTAAGTCCCAGATTATCAGCGTGTAAACCTGGGCAAGTTACTTACTTCTCTGTACCTGTTCGCTGACTTACAGAACAGAAATAAATAATGGCACCAAATTTCAGAAGGTTATCATGAAGATTAAATGAGATTAATATATGTAATTACTAAGACCTTCCCGCACTTAAAAAAAGTTAAGTAAATGTTTGTCCTATCATGCTCCGCAAATTCCAGCTCCAGTCTTCTTTGTTCTGCATTGGCTTCAAGGGACCTTGCCAGTCCTCAAGGCCCTCATCTCCACTGCAGCAAAACTTCAGATCTTGCCGAGACTCACTCAGGGAATACTTGCACATACAGGCTCCTCTTTGACAGTGTATTCCCGGGATGAAGGCGAGGGTAGCAGGGTACCTGATCCACTTCCAGGCATTCTTACTGATGTGCAAGCTCTGGGAAATAGAGTTGTCTGCTTACCATATCCCTAGTGTACAATCCATAAGGGGCCCTCAGTAAATACTTGAAAAAATGAATGAGATGCAGCAGAGAAGTTATCTGCTCAAACTTCCAGACTGGCAATTTACCAAAATGAAGCCCCTTGAGGAGGCTGAAATTAGGAGTGGAGATGCCCCAGACTAAGGCCATCACTAATCCTGTTCAGCTAAAAGAGGACCCTTTGTAGAACTGTCAGCTGACATGCCAGGGAACAATAATGTTGAGCTCACCTTGCTTTTTACCAAGTGTCATATTCTCAGCACTTCTTTGCAATCAGATGGCAAGTTCTACCCCACCCCCACCCCCTAACATCCCACAGGCCAGAGAGCCTAGGCCTAATCATTTTTTCCCTAACTTTTAAGCTTCAAAAAATCTAAATCAGCAGGCTCTGCTGTGTAGGAACTCTAGAGTGGGGTACCCTAGGCAGAGCAATTTACTAGAAACATGAATCTGGGGCTTAACACAATTTGGGCTGAGCTTCTTTCAATGAGGTAGAAAAAGGATGGGGGACGGGGGTAACACTGGACACCAAAAACATTCCACAAAACTAAAGTGACCTAAGCCCTGCAGTGGCCAGTAGCTGAAGGGGAGTGAAACTGAAGACACCTGGGGTCAAAGCTAGACTTCTGCATTATGTAGGAAGAAAGGTGAAATCAAAATGCAAAAACCAATTTATTTCTCACACTCACACACAGGAAGGTCTGAGGGCAAAAAAGCTTTTTGGCCTAAAATTAGCTCCCAGGGGCACCTGGCTGGCTCAGTTGGTAGAGCATGTGACTCTTGATTTCAGGGTTGTGAGTTCAAGCACCATGTTGAGTGTAGAGATTACTTAAAGTCTTAAAAAATGAGCTCCTCCCATCCTCACAAGCAGGGCAAGACTGGAGTCCTATGTGGTCAACTCTATAACAAACACAACTAAAGAGGCATCATGGAACAGAAATATGACCAATAACGAGAAATCTGAAGGAAAAGCGAGAAAGGACACAGGAGTTTAAATTTCACATGACACTTACTAGCTGTGTGACCTTGGGCAAGTCCAACCACCTGTTTTCTCTACTGTTGTTTTGAGGATCTGATGTGGCCTCATCCCATGTCCTTCTGAAATCACAAATTAAATTTCAGCACACTGAGAATAAGCAACACATTCCAGTTCTTTATCATCTGGGGCCAAGGAAAGCCATGAGCTCAGGAAGTGCTTCCACATTGGGATTGCTAAACTCAATCGCTCTCCTGCCAGACCAGCATCAGGATTCAGCTCCTGCTTCTTACTTCAGGGATATTCCAGCTGACATAGTAGTGCTGCTACAGGGGCAAGCATTTGCCTCTTCCTGTTGACCCTGACATCAACGTATCTGAAAGTACTTTGTTAAACTGTGATGGGACATTTTAAATGGCTAATTTGTAACAAAACAAGGGGGGTTTTTTGCTACAAAATATTACTTTTCCTTAAGGGGCCCTCTGCTTAATACAACCACACAATCTGTGTCTTGAGGAAACGTTCAGAATGCTTGCACCTGGCAAACACTTCATGGACACACTCATATCCCCTCCATACCTCCTTTCTGCTGGCAACTGTGGACCTAAGTCACAACCTGCAGGTAGGCGTGGAGAAATGTCTGACTCAGTATTTTAGTTGAGCTCAATAAATATTTACTGAGCACATTCGAAGTGCCAGGGACTGTGGATACAAAGATGAATAAATATCACATGGCCCCTGCTTTGACAGAGCTGATAGTTCAGTGGGAAGAGAAAGATTTAGAAACTAGCCATTACAATGTAACATAAATAAAATGAAGATAAGAAAATACAGAAATAAAAAACATGTGAGGTCAGAGACAGCTTCAAACATGTTGCCTGAGCACATTCATTAAGTGACACATGGGAGCTTTCCAGGCAAGCAGAAGGCAGGCAGGCAATCGAGGCAATAGGAACAGTCTATGCAAAAGGTGCCAAAGTTGAGTCCAGCAATGATATGGAATCACAGGAATTTGCACTATGGAACAGTGTGCAATGCAGGAAGGCAGCAGAGAGTGATGATGGAGGCATGGGCCAGTGGAGGAGCTTTATCTATCTACCTGTCTATCTGTCTATCTGTCTATCTATCTATCTAATTTTTGTGGAGGAGCTTTAGATGCCTCTTAAGGGCCTCGGATATTCTGAGATAATAGAGCTGCCAGTTGTGTCTTGCAAAGACTATCCAGAAGAAATGTGAAAGACGGCCTCATGGGGCAAGCAACTGGAAGACTGATTGGGAAAATAGGAAAATGGTCTAGGAAATAAACTGGGGAGTGGACTAAAGCAAAAGCAGTGGAGATGGCTTCCATATTTAGGAGATGTAAGCAGGATACAGTGGTTGCTTGGATATGAAGACTGAGTAAAAGACCGACCAAAAGCAATTCCAAGATTTGGGGCTGGCCTGACTGGGCACTTGGCTGGCCAACAACTGGGAGCAAATATTTGCAAGTGTGAGACTATGGGATGAGGAGAGTAGCAAGATGACAAATTCCTTTCCTTCCTGTTTTCCCAGGAAGTGAAAATGGTATCAGACTCTTAGCCTGAGGATTAAAACATTTTTGGATTTTTGGAAAATCTTTCTAACAAGAACTTCGAGAGATCTTTCATCCTTAGAGTTCCCATTTCCTCCTTAAGAAAACCCTCCCAATTCTAATCTCAACTCAAGAACTCTAACAACAGGGCGCCTGGGTGGCTCAGTTGGTTAAGCCACTGCCTTCGGCTCAGGTCATGATCCTGGAGTCCCAGGATCGAGTCCCGCATCGGGCTCCCTGCTCAGCAGGGAGTCTGCTTCTCCCTCTGACCCTCCCCCTTCTCATGCTCTCTCTCTCTATCTCATTCTCTCTCTCAAATAAATAAACAAAATCTTTAAAAAAAAAAAGAACTCTAACAACAGTAGTGTATAAATATTACTCTAAATACCTACATATCAGGAAGTTGCTAAAGTTTCTGGTGGGCACAGGTTGATTAAAATATATTAATTCAACAAATATTTATTGAACATTTACTGTGTGCCAGCAATGAATTCTATAGTGTTATTTTCACTTAGAAAGTACAAATACATCAGTATTTCCTTTAAGTACTATAATTTTATCATGAACATCAAGTTTTAAGGGTTATTTTTGTCCATAAGGTATTAATTTACTCAATTATGAATTGCCCTGTGGCAGGTTTTGAGAATATAATCTTCACAGCTGCAGAGGAAGACAGTGATGTTTCTGCCACGTTCCTATTAATGGTAATTAATAGCTCAAACGAATGCTTACAAGATAGCTGTTCTGGAAAAAAAAATTAATGCTGAGTTCTAGGTAACCAATCATTCCAGAATCAACGGACTTTGTTTTTTAACAGTCATTATTTTAAAAACCATATAAGCTTCAGGGCATAGAAACTATTCCAAATAGCAAAGGCAATCCTCACCTCATCTCTCAGAGCTCAAGCTCTGAGTAGCAGTAAAGAACATGAGAGGGAGTAAAGAAATAAAGGAAAAATCATGCCCTTTCTCTTAAAAGAATAAAATACCATCATGGTAGCAAACTGTACTATCTCAATACTCAGGGACTTGAAAAAGAGGTAGTTCTCTCTAGAACACTTTCCAAATTTATTCCGTGAAAGTGTCTCCCTAGATACTCCTAACCTGCAGGGAAGGGTAAATATCCAAGAATAAGATAGTCCCAATAAAAATAGAAGTATCTGAAATTTAACACACCTGCTTAGAGCCACCAATGGCATAATTACATGAAGCCTAGGCCTCCCTGCTACAATGGCCAACACTCTCTTAAGGACTGGTCCAGCAGCCCCAACTCCAGCCAACCTAAAAGGCTGTCTTCTCTCTTCACTAATGGTTTCTCCTCCCTAAATGTCAATTAACCGTTGTTTGGACATAGTTAATCCTGGTGGGTCTCTCTCCCCTGGACCCTACAAACCAATGGCCCAAGCAAACTTTTAAGAAACAGGTGTACACCTTAGTCCAGGCTGGGATATGTAGGTGACCTGCTCAGTCAAACACAGGCTTCCTGCTCTGGGCCTCAGCACCAGCAGTCTAGCACAAACCACTTTCCTCCTGGGTGAATCAGTGTTCCTCCAGGACAAAGGTTGGCCCTTCTTCTTCCTGGCCCTCTGAGCAGATCTGACTCCCTTCCCACAAACTGGCATCATTCAAGATAAATTTCTCTTGACCTCCTACTTCCTTTTTGGCCCCAAATTGCCTTCCAGCTTGAAAGGATCAGGAAAGATCTCCCTTACCCTGAGAAAGCCTTCTTCTATCTGTAGACATCAGCCCAGTTCTTGCCACCCATCCCCTTATTTATTGAATGAATGAATAAGGATTCTTTGTTTTCCCTTATTTCCATCTCCCCTTCACGAGACCACTTCTAACAGATGGCATGTTCAGAGCAGCCTCAGATATTGGGAGGCTACTTAGCACCACCTCAGCACTGCTGCTGCTTTCACACTGAATGTCTGGGAAAGCACCTCAGCCTATTGGCCAGAGAACACAGGTGGGACGCTGGGGCAGGAGTGCAGTAAGGGAAACACAAGTGCTAACTTAACAAATGGCACCTCAAGGCATGAGAGTCACAGGGGGAAGGAGGAGTGGCAGGCAGCAAGGATTTATCCGGAGAGCAAGAACTTCCTTTCTACCCTGTCTTCCCAGATGCCCAGCTGGAGTAGGCTCTGCATTCTCCAAGCTCCCGCCTCCGTAAGTGGAAATACTCTTCGGAGTATAATAGTCGATGTTCCTTCATCCTTCCCTCCAGGAACTCTACCTGCCCCACCGCCTCCCGCCAGATTCCTAGTCACTCTTTCTAGAGAAGCTGTCATAACCTGAATGCCAGGGTTATTCACCATTGTGAAGTTTCTGATGTCTGAAAAGGACTGAACTATGTCTGAAGAATTTTCCACATTCAATGCATTCATAAGGCTTCTCACCAGTGTGAATTCTGTAATGTTCACTAAGGTGTGCATACTTGCGGAAAGTTTTCTCACATTCACTACATTTATAGAGCTTCTCACCAGTGTGAGTTCTGTGATGTTCAGTAAGAGATGAGCTATGAGCAAAGGCTTTCCCACATTCTTTACATTTATAGGGCTTCTCTCCAGTATGAATTCTCATATGCTGAGTGAGGCAGGTATTCTGATTAAAGCCCTTCCCACATTCATTGCATTTATAGGGTTTTTCTCCAGTGTGACTTCTCTGATGCCGAATGAGGCAAATGCTCTGAATGAAGGCTTTACCACATTCACTGCATTTGTAGGGTCTCTCCCCTGTATGAATTCTCTGGTGCTTAGTGAGTGGGGTACTCTGAGTAAAAGCTTTGCCACATTCCTTACATTTATAGGGTTTTTCTCCAGTATGAATTCTCTGGTGTTTAATAAGGGATGGGCTCTGACAAAAGGCTTTGCCACATTCCTTACATTTATACGGTTTCTCTCCAGTATGAATTCTCTGATGCTGAGAGAGGTTTGCCTTTGTTTGGAAAGTTTTCCCACATTCATCACATTTATGGGGTTTTTCCCCAGTGTGAATTCTCTGATGTTGTATGAGATTTGAGTGTTTGCGAAAAGAAGAGCCACATTCATTGCATAAATAAGGTTTCTCACCAGTGTGAATCCTCTGATGATGAATGAGGTGTGTGTTCTGATTGAATGCCTTCCCACATCTATTACATTTGTAAGGTTTCTCTCCAGTGTGAATTCTCTGATGTTCAGTGAGATGTGAATGATTGCGGAAGGAATTTCCACATTCATTACATTTATAAGGTTTCTCTCCAGTATGGATTCTCTGATGCTGAGTAAGAAATGATCGACATCGAAATGTTTTCCCACACTGCTCACATCCATATGGTTTTACTCCGGTGTGAATTCTTTGATGCTGAGTAAGGAAGGAACTGCGACTAAAGGCTTTCCCACATTCCTCACATGCATAGGGTCTCTCTCCAGTATGAGTCCTCTGATGTTGGGTAAGGGATGAGCTCTGAGTAAAAGTTTTTCCACATTCATTACATTCCCAAGACTTTTTCTGTGTAGAGAGAGTTGGGCATTTACTTTGGTCTGAAATCTCATTAGTGTGTATGCTACTTGTCTCCCACTGATGTAGGCTCTCTTCTGTAGAAACCCTGAGATGTGTAACAAAGCTGGAGGTCAAGAGCAAGCTTCGCTCAAAATTATATTCTTGGCTAATTGTTTCAGGAGATGCTTCCTTGTGGATAAAAGTTATTTCCCCCAAACCTCCTTCTTGAAAAAGGCATGGTCCAGGAACCTCTCCAGAAGGGTTTTCCTTCATGCTCTCACATGCATATTTTTTTTCAAATATAGAATCCTGGTTTGCATCCTCTGGTGATCTCTTTGCTACTATCCCCGGTGAATTAATTTCAGAGACATCCTGCTCTGGAACAGACCTGTCCATCAAATCTGAAAGAAAACATCAGAATGAGTATCTCTTGTGCAGGACAGAGTGGAAGTCCCTGAGGTTATAGGGGTCTAATTCTGACATATCTCAATAATGCCATATAAACAAGGGCCAATAAAAGCTAGTGGAGCAAGTAATTTAATTATAAGTGGTGGAAGAGATCTGTATCAGGGTAAGGTTCACCATTAATAAGGAACCCCATGGAATGGGCATCTACAGACACTTAGGAAGCCAGAGAACCAGAGACAATAGAAATAAAGGGAAAATAACAAACAATAGCAAGCTAAGATTAGGTCAAGAGAAGAAACATGGACAGTGGGAGAATGTAAAAGTAAATGCTGGAAATGAGACAAAATGAATACCGGAGAAAAGTTGGCCCCAGGAGATGCTCACCCACATCTGCCCCCAACATCCCTAAAAGGGTAATTTTATTTCCTGAACTTCAGTCATTTCTCTTGTAAAATTTCCAAAGCCCCGCTGTTTCTCCCATTGGTTTTCCCTTGCTCACTCACCTGGACAAACCTCTCTTCCAAGCTCTCTCTCTTCAGCTCCTTGCATATTCAACATCCGCAAATCTTTTCTTTGTTTTGATTGGAAAACACTTCAGAGTTGGAAAACTGGGACCCTGCTCATAGGGGAAAAAAAGGTGGGGAAGGGGATATCACTGTCCCGGTAAACAGGAAAATGAGAAAGAACTGTTGCCTAGGGATACTATCTAGTAATTCACACAAAACCTGTTCGGATAGCAATGTGACTGCATCAGCAGAAATCATGGTTGGCTTCCAGCCTTCTAGCTTCACAAATTCCATTTGTCAGCTGTGTAAAAAGTGATAGCCAGACTGATATACTAGCAAACACTCAAGCGCTGGATGGACAAACCAGAATGTTATTTATAATGATAAAGATACCTATGGAGTAGATAAAAGTATTCATGTCTTTATACAACAATCTATATGAAAGGTCAATTAACATAATCAAAAGTTGCATAGGGAGGGACGCCTGGGTGGCTCAGCTGGTTAAGCATCCGACTCTTGGTTTCGGCTCAAGTCATGATCCTGGGGTCCTGGGATCAAGCCCTGCATCGGGCTCCATGCTCAGTGGGGAGTCTGCTTCTCCCTCTCCCTCTCCCTCTGTTCCTCCCCTATTTGCATGCACATACTTCCTCTCTAATAAACAAAATCTTTTTAAAAAAAAGTTGCATAGGGAAATGGCCTCATAGCAAGGCTAATGCATTAAGTTTGATCCACCCATCTCCACTATATGCCAAGGAGCTGGACAATAGTTAGGGAACTCTATTTGTACAACTTAGAGATATACTGATTGCCTTTTCTTCTAGGTGTCAGATCAACTAAACAGTTTTTCTTCAGACACAGTTCAACATTAAGAGTGCAGGTTGCAGTTTAAAAAAGAAAAAAAAGGGGCGCCTGGGTGGCTCAGTTGGTTAAGCATCCGACTCTTGATCTCACGAGTTCAAGCCCTGCATTGGGCTCCACGCTGGGTGTGGAACCTACTTAAAAAACAAAACAAAACACAACAAAACAAAACACACTTATATTGTGAAAAATTTTTGACTTACAAGAAAGTTACACAAAATAGTACAGAGTTTCTGGTGTCTGGAATGTTAAATCACAACTGCTCATCCAAAAATGTCTCTCCACATAACCCTGAAGTGAGAAGTAGAATCAGCAGCATTATTTCAAGGAAAAAGGAAGACAGAAAGATGATTTACTACAGCAAGAGCTCAGAAGGCATATAAGAATGGCATGAGTCTGCTGAAGTATGTTAATAAGGCTGGTACTATGGGCTTCTCATCAAAGTCTGCGCCTCTGTGTTGAGTTTTAAAGGTTTAGGAGGATCCTATCTGGGAGGCTCCTGGGTGGCTCAGTGGGTTAAGCATCTGACTTGATTTCAACTCAAGTCACGATCTCAGGGTTCTGAGATCAGCCCCGCATCGAGCCCAGCGTGGAGGCTGCTTAAGAATTTTCTCTCTCTCCCTCTTCCTCTGCCCCTCCCCCACCTATAAGCATACAAAGAATCCACCACACAATCCTACAGAAAACCATGAAGTAGAGTGGGGTTTCAGTATAATCAGAGTTAGACAGTGGACAAAAAGTCAGACATGCCCCCACCTGCCTAGAACTTACATTACAGCTGAACAAAGACATTAAAGTGTAGTTACAATTATGGGAATTACAAAAGAGGAAATATGGGATACAGGAACGTAGAGCAGAGGGAACCTAATGTAGTCTGAGGAAGAAAGCCTCCCTGAAAAAGAGGTAAATAGGAATGAAACAGGTGAAGACAGAAAAGAATATACCAGAGATATGAAACAGAACATACAAAAGGAAACAAGCTCAGTATTTTGGAAAAATTAGAGAGATCCAGTAAGACAAAGTATTAAGCACCAAAAATAAGACATGAAGCGAGGCAAGCAAAAGCCAGATCAAATACAACCCTGAGAACCATTTTAAGGAATTTACCTTAAAGTGAGTAGAAAGCCACAAAAGGAATATGAAAAGGTTTGGGGGGGAAAGTGACATGAGTATATCTGCTGTTTAAAAAAAAAAAAAAAATCCTTCTGCCCGTAGCAAAGGAAACCGTATGAATGGTGGAAGGTGGGGAGGCAAGGTGAAGGCTGGAAGACCCCCTGGGAGGTTGTTTCAGCAGTCCAATAAGGAGACTGGACCAACTAAGAGACAGAATCCACAGGATTGGATGAATATTGGGGAGAGGTGTGAGGGAGAGGGAGAAGTCAAGATAATTGGCCGGTTTGGGGCTTGAGTGATGACAGCAACCTTTAGATAGAATGGGAACACTGGTTTAGGGAGAAAGAAGATACATTTAGTTTTCAAATATCCAAACAGGAAGTAGGCATACATATCTGGAATAGAGGAGAGAGGTGTCATGAAGAGAGTAATTAACATCCTGGGAGTAACAGATAAAAACATCAAAGGAGTGTGGCTAGGAAAACCTCAACAACGACTTTACATATTAAAAGGAAGTTTAAGGGCGCCTGGGTGGCTCAGTCGTTAAGCGTCTGCCTTTGGCTCAGGTCATGATCCCAGGGTCCTGGGATCGAGTCCCACATCGGGCTCCCTGCTCCGCGGGAAGCCTGCTTCTCCCTCTCCCACTCCCCCTGCTTGTGTTCCCTCTCTTGCTGTCTCTCTCTCTCTGTCAAATAAATAAATAAAATCTTTAAAAAAAAAATAAAATAAAATAAAATAAAATAAAAGGAAGTTTAACTCTGGCTTCTGATTTTAGAGATTACTAATCCCCTGAGAGAAATAAATAAAAGAATTTAATGTGATAAAATTGGCATTTCTAGTCATAAAAAATTAATTATTTAAAATTATGTTGGAACTGTTGCTTAACTACCTGGAAAAAACACTTAGTGAGATTCCTACCTCACACCATACACCAAAATAAATCTAAACTGGTTAAAGGGTTAAATACAAAAAATGAAACCACAGGGGCGCCTGGGTGGCTCAGTCGTTGGGCGTCTGCCTTCGGCTCAGGTCATGATCTCAGGGTCCTGGGATCAAGCCCCGCGTCGGGCTCCCTGCTCAGCGGGAAGCCTGCTTCTCCCTCTCCCACTCCCCCTGCTTGTGTTCCCTCTCTCGCTGTGTCTCTCTCTGTCAAATAAATAAAATATTTTTTTAATTTTTTTATTGTTATGTTAATCCCCATACATTACATCATTAGTTTTAGATATAGTGTTCCATGATTCATTGTTTGTGCATAACACCCAGTGCTCCATGCAGAACGTGCCCTCCTCAATACCCATCACCAGGCTAACCCATCCTCCCACCCCCCAATAAAATATTTTTTTAAAAAATGAAACCACAAAATAAAATATTAAGAAATGATTGACTTTAGGGTTAGGATTGGCTTTTCTAAGCAATATGCAAAAAACACAAACCACAAAGGAAAAAACTGGATAAAAGTTCTGATCACAGAAAAGCAACAATCTCTCTATCCAAAATACAAATAAAATTAAATGACAATCTAAGAAAAGTATTTTTTATTGGGGCGCCTGGGTGGCTCAGTCATTAAGCGTCTGCCTCCGGCTTGGGTCATGATCCCAGGGTCCTGGGATTGGGCCCTGCATCAGGCTCCCTGCTCAGTGGGAAGCCTGCTTCTCCCTCTCCCGCTTCCCCTGCTTGTGTTCCCTCTCTCGCTGTGTCTCTCACTGTCAAATAAATAAAAATTTAAAAAATAAAAAAAGTATTTTTTTATTTATACATCAAGGAGTAAGTAGATGAACCTAAAGACTTATTAGAGTAAGGAAAAAAGATGAATTCATAAAAAAATAAGAAATACAACATATAGAGCAAAAATTACAAAAGAAAGGCCAATAAACATATCAAACAAAGTACCATCTTGGTGGTAATCAAAGAAATGGAAACCAAAAGAATAAAGAATCTATTTTTATATCAAATTGGAGATTTTCAGGGCACCTGGGTGGCTCAGTTGGTTAAGCGGCTGCCTTCAGCTCAGGTCATGATCCCAGGGTCCTGGGATCGAGCCCTGTGTCGGGCTCCCTGCTTGGTGGGAAGCCTGCTTCTCCCTCTCCCACTCCCCCTGCTTGTGTTCTTTCTCTAGCTGTCTCTCTCTCTCTGTCAGTTAAATAAATAAATAAAATCTTAAAAAACAAAACAAAACAAAAAAAAAAACAAATTGGAGATTTTCTTTTAAGTGTTAAAAGTCAAGACTGGCAAAGGTATGGGGAAAGAGAGCTTCTCATACACAAGCAGTGGGAATGTAAACTAGTATCATCCTTCTAGAGATAATCTGGCAATATACATCAGGTTTTAAAGTTGTAAATTGAGTTGCAGTTGGAATACTGGGATCATCATTTTGTGAGTACAGGAACTCAGAAAAGAATACTAAGTATATACAACACCTACAGGGTATCTCAGAAGATTCTCAAAGTCATCAGGATGCCTATAAAATGCCTATATTCTTTGATCTAGTAATTCTATTAGAACTTTCTCATAAAGAAGTAACATCTCAGGGCACCTGGGTAGCTCAGTCAGTTAAGCATCTGACTTTTGATCTCAGCTCAGATCTTGATCTCAGGGTCGTGAGTACAAGCCCCAAATTGGGCTCCATGCTGGGTGTGGAGCCTACTTTTAAAAAAAAAAGTAACTTCCCAAAGAAGAAAAAAGCTGAACTCTTTTGTTACCTGTAAAAAAAAGACCCTGCAATGTTATTGGGAAACACAATCTTTCTACCAATGGACACTGAGGCTTAGCAAATTATGGTACTTCCTCTTGGTGGAAATTATATAGACATTAAGATAATTAAAAATGAAAATATGTGATCATTTGGAAAAATACTTATACTCAATGTAAATGAAAAAAATGGAGGATATTAAAATTTAAAGTACATCATAACATCGCATATGTATGTTAAAACATGCTTTCTTTTTTAAAAACTAACTCTAATCTTAAGAATATGTAATATGGTTAACATAAGAATATGTTAACCATGACCATCTCTGGAGAATAGGATTATGGTAAACTTTTGTGTTAGGGCCTATTTTTCTGTAATGTTTCAAAGTTTTCCTGTAGGAATAAATAGCTTCTGTAATCAGAGAAAAAAAAATGAAAAAATACGATCAGAGATGGGCACAGAAATGTATGTACAAAGATCACACTGTTACTATAATTGTAAAACAAGCAAATAAACATTGATGGCAAATCAATATGATAGATTTTGTAACTATTAAAAATCATGTTTTCAAAAGACATTCATTAGAAAATACAGAATGTTGAAATAGAATACAAAATCAAAAATCAAAAACACAAGAAACAACAAGTGTTGAAAATGATGTGGAGGAAAAGGAACACTTGTGCACTGTTGGTGGGAATGCAAACTGATGCCGTCACTGTGGAAAACAGTGTGAAAACAGTGTGGAGGTTCCTCAAACTGTTAAAAATAGAACTATCCTACCACCCAATAATCACATTACTGGGTATTTACCAAAAAAATACAAAAACACGAATTCAAAGGGATTCGTGCGCCCCTATGTTTATTGTAGCAGTATTTACAATAATCAAATTATGGAAACAGCCTGGGTCCACCAATAGATAAATGGATAAAGTACATGTGGTATATATACACAATGAAATATTATTCAGCCATAAAAAAGAATGAAATCTTGCATTTGCAAAAACACGGATGGAGCTAGAAAGTATAATGTTAAGTGAAATAAGTCAGAGAGAGACGAACACCATATGGTTGCACTCATATGTGGGATTTAAGAAACAAAACAAACAAGCAAAAACAAAAAAGAGATAAAGCAAGAAACAGACTCTTAACTACAGAGAACAAACTGATGGTTACCAAAGGGGAGGGAGGAGGGGGGATGGGTGAAATAGGTGATGGGAATTGGAGTGTTCACCTGTGATGAGCACTGAGTCATGTATAGAATTGTTGTCACTACATTGTACACCTGACACTAATATAACACTGTATGTTAACAATACTGGAATTAAAATTAAAAGCTTTTAAAAAAGGAACAAGTGAAAATTACATAAATTTGATTTTGGAAAAATTATTTAAATGCCTGCTTGATTTTGATGTAAATTCTGGTTAAGATTCACTCTGCTGGTCTCCTAGGTATCATGAAGTCAAGGGGCTTATCTGTCTTGTTCACAAAATTCCCAGCGCTATCACAATGTCTGGTTCTCGGGGCGCCTGGGTGGCTCAGTCGTTAAGCGTCTGCCTTCGGCTCAGGTCATGATCCCAGGGTCCTGGGATCGAGCCCCACATCGGGCTCCCTGCTCCGCGGGGGGCCTGCTTCTCCCTCTCCCACTCCCCCTGCTTGTGTTCCCGCTCTCGCTGTGTCTCTCTCTCAAACAAATAAATAAAATCTTTAAAAAAAAAAACAATGTCTGGTTCTCAATGATTACAGAGGAAGATGATTACTGCTCTGGGATGGGGTGAGGCTGGGGCAGAGGAGAGGAATCTGGCAACTTCACAAACTTTTGTGTATGGGCACTGGAGAACTTTCTAGTCAATGAATCTGCAGAGAAATGAAGCACATAATTCTCAGGGCTCCTGCCTTAGCTCACGAATGAAACTAATAATCTAAAATTCCCAAAGGCACATCTTTTAACTCTGCTACAGTAAAGGCTCACGTACATATTAACAGCTCTCAAAATCCTGGATCTCACTGGCTAATTGGAACAATCTGGCTTGATATGTAGATGTAATGGTTGTTAAATAAGAGCTATACTCTGGAAGAACAGACCTTAAAAAGATCATTTTGGTGAGCTGCACAACTAACCCTCAGCCTTGCAGCGTGAGGCAACAGGATGAATGTATATATTTGGGTCTTTCACATCTTTAATACAAGAGGTAGTTTTGTGGGAGAATTTGCTTCTTTAAACATCCTTTTTATGAATGAATTACACCTTTTCCTTCTCAGGACTTAGAGTTCCTTACCCTTTGTTTTCAAAGAATATCCATGAGAAAATACAGTATGTTAAAACAGAATACAAAACACGAAAATAAAAAATATGCATACATATACCAGCACTAAGTAAACATTCAATAAACAGGAACTATTGTTAATACGTGGATATATACAAAACACACACAAAGAACAGAAGAAATCCACCAAAATGTTAACACATTGATCCCTAGGTCATTTAACGGGTTACTTTCCTTTGTCCTTTATACTCATCTATATATTTCACTTTCCCTACAATAACCATGTATTACTTTTATAGTTAGAGAAATAATCATGTAAAAAATGACAGTCCTTGCTCACCAGTTTCAACAACCAAAAAGCCAGAAACAAAAGCAACAACGACAACAAAAATGCCAGATCCAATAAATATGGTATTGGCCTCTCATTCGAGTAAGATTAAAGTGGACTGAAATGGGAATCAGGAAATTGCTCTGTCACAGCCTTTGTGAATGGGCCTACATGACCAGCTATTTATCTGAAAAAGCTGACAAATTAGATAACATCCATGGGGGAGGGGGGGAGATAATATCCATGAGTCCTTTCAGCTTTAACATTCTGTGAATCCTTACCTAAACGGGTTAATTTAGTAAAGCATTTATAAAGATATCTGCCCCATGGCAGGCATTCCACAGGGGCCAGGCATTATTATGTTTGATACTAAAATCTACGGAGAAGAAAGGACATATTGGTGACAAACCTCTCCTCCAACTGTGGATCATCTGAGCTGTCAGCAATTTATGTCAAACTGCAAACTTTTTCTGTAATGGGCTAGAAAATCAGTAATTTAGGTTTCATGGGCTATATGGTCTCTCTCTGTCACAACTATTCAACTTTGCCTCTGTAGTTTGAAGACAACTAGACAATATGTAAACAAATGAGCTTGGTTGTGTTTCAGTAAAACTTCTTTTTTTTTTTTACAAGAACAGGTGATAGACCAAATTTGGCCTGTGGGCCATAGTGTACTGACCCCTAGTCTATAAATTCCCCAGAGAGGAAGGTACAGGTTTTTCCACCAACGCCTAGTGTAGAATAATCTGATTGTCAGTGATCTTAAGATGATAAAAGGATCTGTATGAATCCAGGTTTGTGGGAGAGATAGGCATTATGGAGAAGGGTAAAAGGAAAAAGGAAAGAAGCTTTTAATAGCTTAATCCTGTTAAGAATAACAAGGAGCTAGCTCTCTCCTCTTACCTTGTAAGCTTTCTCTTCCCTGCCACCTCCTTACCTCTCAATAATTAGCTAAAGGATTATGGGTAAGCCAGGTGGGATTTTTCACGAATTTGAAACCACAATTCCTTCAATAAGACCATACTCAAATGTATTCCTCTCTGAAGCCCTTCTTGGGCTTGTCAGTTGGCCAAAAGTAACATACTCATCCAGGCTGCAGGACACACTGGGTCTCTCTCTTCTGCAGCCTTGGGCCACGAAGTAGCAACGTGTCCTTAGTCATCTATCTATTCTCTCCATACCTCAATATCCTCATTAAAAACTACAGATAATACGTTGTTATGAGGGTTAAATAAATTAGCCCAACTGCTTCAAAGAGTGCTATTTAGCACTAAGTATAGTTTAAATTATCACCAAAAATCTGCTCACATGTATATCTTCCATCACTACCCTGGAAGCATCTCCCCTTTGGCAGGCTCCAACGTCACTCATTCTGTAGCCCCGCCCCTGCGTTCTGCGTACTATTTGGCAGGTTATGCACAGTAAAATTTTGTTGCAAGACATTAACGTTTCCATACGTGCTATCACATACATGCTGTCAACTGAACCTTGTAAAGAAAGGAAGGCAGGGACCACCAGACAGTCCAACTTTAGAGATCAAGCAACAGCCTCTGTAGCCTCAGGAATTATATACTCAGACACTCGAGACTCGCCACCTAGTGAGCTTTATACTACTGCCGGTTCCTCGTACGACGGTCCCTAAAAAAGTTTCTGAGCTGCACGATTAACTGCGGGGGAGCAGCTGGTATCCAGACCGAGAACTCTGAGCCCCGGGACTTCGTTGCCGAACACGGGTCCTAGCTCTGGATCATCTACCCATCTATCCATCACGCAGTCATCACTCATACGTTCATTCACTCCACCATCTTCTTAGACGCCTGCTCTGTGCCGGGCCCGGTGCTGAGGCCGCTGGGAGTTCTGGGCCGCGCGCGCAGACGGCAGTCCGAGGGACAGCGGGGCCGGGGCAGGCTTCCTACACAAGCCTGCTGCCCAACGTCCCAGCCGAAGGCGCCCGGAGCCACCCCTTTCCCCTCCCTGAGGCCCCGCCCGCTCACCGTGAGGTCGGGGGACTCCCCGCGGGGTGGCGGCTACGGTCCCACAGGTGCGCGCGAGCACAGGGCACAGGCTTACCCCCCGACCCACACCCCCGGGCCGGAAAGGCAGCGGCGCGGCCGGTAGTGCGTCACCAGCGGCTCCTCGCCCCTCGTCTCGCGCATCCTTCTGCCGCTTCTCTAGGAAGCGGGAGGAGAGTCTCGATGGGGCCCTCGAAGAAGGCGATCCCGGGGGCCTGGTTTGCCTCCACACCCAGCCAAGTGCCTGAGGTCCCATTACCTTTGCCGGCAACAGAGGGACCACCTTATCCCTCAGGAAAACTGTAGATGGGGTCGTTAGGGTCGGAGAGAGTGCTGGGTAGGAGTCGGAATGGGCTGCCCCAGCAAGGCGCTAGTGTGTGTATTCCATCTGCTAAAAAATAGCCCCTGATTAAGACTCTTCAACGAGGGGCGCCTGGGTGGCTCAGTCGTTAAGCGTCTGCCTTCGGCTCAGGTCATGATCCCAGGGTCTTGGGATCGAGCCCCGCATCGGGCTCCTTGCTCTGCAGGAAGCCTGCTTCTCCCTCCCCCCCCCCCCCCCCCGCTTGTGTTCCCTCTCTCGCTGTCTCTCTCTGTCAAATAAATAAATAAAATCTTTAAAAAAAAAATCTTCAATGATCCACTATTTAGTGGGAATAATGGGCAGATTTCCGTTTTAGGCCCCCACACAGTGACCTCACCCGGAAATCTCTCTTATTCTGCTATTATTCACATTCTCTCTGTCATACGTGAATTCCTATTGGTCCCCTGAAATCTTGTCTTTTTTTTTTTTTTTTTTAAGATTGTATTTATTTATTTGACAGAGATACACAGCGAGAGAGGGAACACAAAACAGAGAAGCAGGCTCTCCGCTGAGCAGGGAGCCCCATGCCGGGCTTGATCCCAGGACCCTGGGATCATGACCTGAGCCGAAAGCAGACGCTTAACGACTGAGCCACCCAGGCGCCCCTCTTGTCTGTTCTTGACACTGGATCTTTTTTCCAGGATTTGCCCTTCTGGAATATTCTCCCTCCCCTCTACCTACTATCTGCCACCCGGGCCATTCAGGTCATACTGGTTCTTCAAGACCCAGTGCCAATCTTTACTTGACCTTCACCAGTGTTTACACTCCACTATCACCCTTAATTAGCTGGCCTCCTAAATAGACACACTTGTCTACTTTCAAACATTATTAGAGAGATATACACGTAATATTCCTCCCAAGGGCAACTATGAAGGACCCAATTCATCTCTGTACAACTCTACGCAGGCACATGGAGCTATTACTTACCATCATATCCCAGTGTTTAGCAGTGTCTGGCAGAGAATGTATTCAATAAATATGTATTGAATCCACTAATCAAATTAAAAAGTAAAGTTCAGATATTTGCATTCTTGAGAAATTGAAGAATGTAAATGTCATAAATTACATCCAGAAAACAAGTCTCTGAATATCCAGAAGGAAGGACCATCTAGCTGGCATATTCCCGTCTGCTCACCTGTTTATATACCTGCTGTCTCCTTCAGTAGAATATAAGCTTTATGAAGATGAGGACCTTCTCTCTCTTACTCACACTAACAACATCTAGAACAGTGGCTGACGTATAGTAGGCACTCAATAGATATTTCGTGAATGACTGACTAAACCACCAGAATCAGAATTCTTTCTTGAGCTGAGCAATTACACTCTCATTACTGATCTGATCCATCTAGAATTTCATCTCTAAACATAAATAGATCACTAAAAATCATGAAATTTTTGAGGAACACCAATTCAAGAGAAAGAGTTTCAAATTCATCATTACCAGATTCATAGGAGATATGATAGCTGGTTACAGTTTATGTTCCAACAACTTACATGAAGTAGTTACTCCAAGTAGATGTATATTTCTTGTATATGAGAGAGAAAACTGCTGGAAAATCCTCTTTCTTCCCCCAGATTACCTAAGGCATACACTCTAAATAGATAAATGTTACTTCCCTTTGGGAAATAGAAACTCCTGGTAAATCATATTTAACCACCCTTCAAAAGAGATTACGTGAGGAATATGCCATAAAGATGTCTTGTTTTTCTGTGCAAGATGCAACCACCAGTAGCATTCACAGTTGCTTACCCAATATCTATTTCTCCCTTTCCCCCTAACACTCTGTCCCAATTCACCATCAAGGAAAAAAGGCTAAGATACAACCAATATCACCCAGATTGTAAGTTAAAGAATCAGATCAGAAGGTTAGAACTTCAAACTCCAAACCCAGTGCCCTTTGCAGTTTACAGCAGACAATTCCCCCTTCCCTTTCCATGATTTAAGTTGTCCTTGTCTAGATCGTCTCCTTTTGTCCTTACACCATCTCTAAAGGAGCCAGAACTATATACCCAAATTTTAGATCCAACGATCACCATTTTAGCGAGGATAGCATGGCAAGCACTACATGTTGCCCATAAAGTATCCATTCTCATACTGTTGCTTACTAACCAACCCAAATTTTTATTCAGGGTAGCACTGTGCCCAGATTTCTCAAGTTTCTTCTCAGCTAGAGCTAGCCATAAGACACAGTTCTGGCCTAAGAGATAAATATACAGGGCTCATTAGTGGAGCTTTCAGAACACCACTGTTTTCCTAATTAAAAAGAATGGACTGGGTTGGAAAATTTGTTTTTCTTTTGCACTTTTCCCTTCTTGGAACACAGTTTTGAGGCTGATGATGCAGCAGCCATCTTGTAACCATAAGATGCAAGTATGAAGATGCTAATCACATGTAAGAATGGCATGACTAAAGGAAAAGAAGAGCATGGTTTTTTAGTTACTACACCAGCCACAGACTGCCTCTCCTGGACACCTTACTGAGTGATAAAAAATTAACCTCTTTCGGACCATCTGCCCTAGTTGAGTTTTCTTTATATGCAGCCAAATATTTTCCCAACTGATTCACTTCTGCAAGGAGAATATATGAAAAGGTATGGTCTACGCACCTAAAAGTTTTTTCTCTAGGAAAGCTAAAACTACTAGTAATTCAGCTTTTCAATCCAACCAGGTTATAGGAAACATATAGTCTACAGAGATGAATTTCCTTTCTCTGTGGGATACAATGACTGAAAACTCAGGGGTTTTTGTTTTTTGTTTTCACCAAAGCAAGTAATATGAAGAACACACACACACACACACACACACTATATATATATGTGAGATGCCCTTACTAGTAACTCAGGTCTCCTTCCCAAGAGGACAACACAGAATATACAGCCAGTGCTAGATTTTAGAAGATCTTCTGAGGCACTAAGTATTAAAAGATATGGTGAGATACCCCCCAATCTCAACACACAATTTAAAAGTAATAACCATGGCTGGAGGAGGAGGAATTGGAGATTGGAGGAATAGTCAAAAGGTACAAATTTCCAGTTATAAGTTAAATCAGTACTAGGGATATAATGCACAACATAATCACTGTAGCATCACATGTTGCTTCTCTCATACAAAGGTGGCAATCAACACCTAATCCGTAAAGACACTTTTCTAGACACTAAGATAATTCAATGAATGAAGGAGACACAATCCCTGGGACTCAGTTCCAGTCTGAGTCAGATAATTACTCTAGATATTATAAGTAGACGTATCCACAATACATTAGATGTGTCACCCTTGAGGCCTCCTTAGATATGGGTGAATCCTCTCATATTCTGACCATGATGATGGACGACAGGACCAATTAAAACAGGAGGAGAACTCCTGTCTCCACAGAGCAGGATGGGAGAATATAGGGGCTGTAGCTGGGGAGGGACTGGCAGAACCCTGGATCTCATGGATCTTTTGATTTCCATGGGAGGGCTGAGGTCTGGGGTCTTTCCCTGCATGAGGAAATGAATCAAAGAGAGCTATGAATGTGGTTCCAACCCCACACCCCAGGAAGCACAGTGCAGGCTGGGCTGAGTTTGTTCCTGAGAGATCCATCCCTTCCATAGGCCCATCTTGCTCTGGCTGCCCCTCTCCATCTCCTAACCTCCACAACTGGGGCCCAGAACAGAAGATAAGGTGAGCAGTCTGCTCACAAATCTACCTCAAACCTTAGCCTTGATGTCTGTGTGCATGGAGGATGGGGCAAGTTCTGCCATGACCATGGGGAGAAGAATGTCACTGGGAAGACCAGATGTCCACAGGTTCTCTGTCAGGCCTGATGAATAACCAAGCCTTCCACTGCAAGGACAGGCTCAGAGGAGTTGGAAGTGCACTGACTCTGTCCTCTGGAACCCATACTGATAAAAAGGTGCTGTAGGAGCCTAGTGAGGAGTGACAGGCCAGGCCTCTGACTCTGCCCCACACATGACTCTCCTCAGTGCCCTCCCTCCCATCTTGAGTACCTGGCTTGACCAGAATTTGTAGGATACCTAGCAGTCACTTCACCATCCATGTTTCAAGCTAAAGTTGGCCCCTATGCATGTCAATTTGCATAACTAAGACCTGAAGAACCGTACTTGCCTTATGGAACCTCTAGAGCCTACTGAGGCAGAATCACAGGGCAAAGGGGATTGTGATCCAGAAAGACTACCTGGAGTAGGATCATTCCTGTTTGGGGAAGGGCACATGGTAAGTCAGTTATATAGGTAAACCTTTCTCTTTATACTGCTCTAGCACCAGCTTCAGGGATCATTCCAGATGTAGAGCCAGAAAAGGGGTCTAATATGGAGCTAGACGTAGCTTGAGACCTGTTTCTACAATGACTCCCAAGTGAGAGCTAGTGTCACCTCCATCAGCTTCTCCAGAACCAGAGCAAGTGCTAACATCTACTTCAGGTCCTGAGATGGAGTCAGCTCAAATATCAGCTGTAGTGGGAATTCTATCTCTAGCTCCAAAAACAGAGACAGAGCCAGCTGCAGTCTCAGAGCCTTCCTGCCCCTGGCTTGTGACCGGGAAGAACCAGCTAAAGGGGAAGCCCGACCTCATGGACTTCCCTCCCAAGCTGGTGGCAGAGCAGTTGACTCTGATGGATGCAGTGAACAGCTGGGCTCTCAGGGAGGGGCTGGGGCAGGATTTCCTTCTGCCCTAAGCTGCCCCAGACCTGCCTTTCCTTGATTCAGACTCTTATGATCTGAGTCCAAATCTCAGCTCCACTGCTTACCAACTGTGTGACCTGGGCAACGTTTTTAAACCCGAAGCCTTTACTGTCCACTTGTGGACAGGAGAGATGGACACTAGTAGGACATACTATACAGAGTGGCTGTGCAGATTAAATGAGGCAGAACAGATAGAAAGGTGGGGGAGGGGAACTCACTGTGTGCAGCCGGGTCCATAGGGTCACCCACCCATTCTGCCCACCCAGCAGCCTCAGCACTTATGAGGCATCTGATGTGTACCTAACTATAAGGAAGACAAACAAACAAACCCATGATTGTAGCTGCCACAGTGGAATATGAATCTGAATGGGGGTAGGACCAGAGAGATGCTCAGGATGGGTGGAAGATACCTCTTTGGGAGGAGCTGACTTGAGCCACCTTCTAGAGTTTGACGTTAGTGAGGATGGTCAGGGTACAAATGTCTTTCTCCCTTCCCTGCCCGTTATGGGTCCTGGATCATCCTGTAGTGGTTGCCTACTATGAAAAGAGAGCTAAACCCAGGGACTCCCACAAGGCTCGGCCACACCCTCAGCTTCCTGAGCTCCAGCTCTGACCTGTGACCCCTGCCTGGGACACTAAGCTGGGGTATGGCAGAGCTGAATGACATTCCCCTTGTTCCCCAGGATCTGTTCAAGGTGGGGCCCACATCAGTGCTTGGGCCCCATCCGGTCCCACAAGAATAAGCCTGGCAATGAACACCTGGAACTCATAGTCCATGTCACCATAACCCAGTTCAACAGTGTGGCCGACTGCCTTGGCAACCCAAGCATGATGTCCCAGAACAGAGCCAAGGTGATGGAGCACTGGATAGAGGTGGCCAGTGTGTGCTATGGAAGACCTAGCTGAGTTGCTTTCCTGAGCCTTGGGAACTTCCTCTTCTCCTTTATCAACTCTCAAGATGTAAGTCTCTGGTCTAAGACCCTGCACTATTCCTAGGCTCTTCCTTCCAGGGGTATTCTGACCTTGATTTGCATGTCCCAGTGGTGGGATGCTCACTTCCTACCTGGCTCCTTCTTTGGGTTGAGCTAAAACCCTTCTACCTGGGAGTGTTACCCTTTGGGTCCTGAATAGGCCTTTCTGGGGTTCCCTGGGCATCCAGGAGAGATGATTTAAATTGAGGGGGACTGAAGCAAGAGCAAATAAGGCTTCAGCTCCCCACCGCACAGCTCATTCTCTTCCCATACTCAGGAGTGCCAAATCCTCAAGAACTTCTCCCTCATCCACCCTGGTCCTTCTACAGAGAGAGACCTGCTCACCTGGAAACTTTCTCTCACATCTTCAGACAGTGAATGGAGGCACTCTGCTGGGCAGAGCATGGCCTAAGGGGTTCTCCAGGGAGGTAACGCCTTTGACATGGCCTCAGTTCCAGCCCGGGGGCCAGAGACTCCAGTGGGGATGGGGTAGGCAGGTACCACTCAACCAGGCTGCCAAGACACCCCATCCCACTCCATCCGCAGCTTGGCCCAGGACACACATAAAGAGCTCAATGAACAGAACTCTTGTCAGTGGTAGGGCTGGGGGTAGGGTGAAGGCACCTGGGGCCTTTCCACTGTGGGTCCCTGAGCAAGACTGTGCCTCTTTGGGCCTCTGTATCCTCATCTGGGAAATAGAGGGATAATGTCTCCACAGAGTGGAGATGAGGCTGAAGAGAGGAAAGAAATGTGCTGAGTTTTCTGCTCTGCTCTACCTGGAGAGGTGAGGGCAATAACATGATGATAGTAGTATGACACTGAGTCCTCAGAGACCTTGTAAGATGGGTGGAGTTTTCACACTTTGCAGATGAAGAAACAGGCTCACAGAGGCCAGGCTTCAGGCCCAATGTCACACATGGAATGAGCGTGGGAGTTGCAATTGACCTAGAAGCAGAACATTCTGGAGGACAGAGAAGCATTGGTACCTGTGGAGCTCCTACCTCTCAGTTCAACCATTATTCTGACCCCCAAGTACTTATCTCCAGCCCTGATTTCTCCTGCCCTCACATCTGGGCTCTGTAGCATCTTCACATGAATGGTTATCATGGATAAAACCACACTTCTCTCCCTCTCCTCCTCTACCAGCTACTTCAAACTCCCCTGTGGATGTCCCCTCTCTCCTGGGTACCCAGGCTCAATGGTTCAGAATCATCCATGATCCATTTTTCTAGATTCAAGTGGTTATCTGGCCATGTTGACTCTAGCTCCAAATGGAGTGGGTTGAAGTGATGGGCAGAGGGAAAAGTAGAGATAGCAAGCACAGACCCAGTGAGTCTGTGATGGGCATGAGAACAAAGGCAGTAGCTGAGAAGAAGGGCAGATTACAGAGGGCTTCTGAGGGTAGAGGAGATTTGACAATGTTTCTAAACACAGATTGGGGAAAGATCTGGTAGAGGAGAGGCTGACCTTTAAGACAGAAAGGATTGTTGCTAGAAGCCTCAGTAGGATTCAGCAATACCCTATCTTACTGGTAGCATCAAATACTCTTTCAGTTAGAAATACTCCAAATTACAAATCCTTTAGAATTTTATCCTATAGAGGCGTGCCTGGCTGGCTCAGTCAGAAGAGGGTGTGACTCTTCATCTCAGGGTCATGAGTTTGAGCCCCATGTTGGGTGTAGAGAATATTTAAATAAATATAACATTTTTTTTAAGATTTTATTTATTTATTTGACAGAGAGAGAGACAGCGAGAGAGGGAACACAAGCAGGTGGAGTGGGAGAGGGAGAAGCAGGCTTCCCGCTGAGCAGACGCTTAACGACTGAGCCACCCAGGCACCCCAATAAATATAACTTTTTAAAAAAGATTTTTAATAAATAAATCTTTAAAAATACATATAATAACCTTTTGAGGGAGAAAATCCCTTCCAAAAAAACTCTCCTGTTCAGATCCAAGTTTTGATTTACCATATCTATTCAAGAAGCAGATTTCTTTTCTTTTATACAAACATATAACACGGGAAGAGGGAGCATTGCTACATGGAGCAATTAATTCCTTTTACCATTTCTCTATAAAATCATTTTACTATTACACTGGATTTGATCATTTCTTTCATATTCATTCATCACTCCCTCCATGGCCTCTAGATGTTGTTAGCCCTGGAATAATTACTATCCCCCCATCCCACCCCCCCGGTTCAGAGGAAGCAGATGAAAGTGAAGCTATTCTGGATCACCCAAGAAGACATATTTTGAAAACATCTGCTCTATCGAGACAACTCAGCAGTAATAATGTTCCTAAGAGTGGTCAGTAACTGAACATAGAAAGTGTGTTTCCATCATGTCTCATTGCCCCCAATTCCTCAAAAGGTATCAGAACTGAAGCAGCTTCATGTAGGTTGTCTCCACTTCTTTCAAGAGCCCGTTGACCACCTCGGTCCTCAGTTGGTTGAGCGTCTGACTCTTGATTTCAACTCAGGTCATGATCTCAGGGTCGTGAGATCAAGCCCCGTGCCAGGCTCCCCACTCAGTGGGAAGTCTGCTCCACTCCTTCTCCCTCTCCTTCTGTCCCTCCCCCCATGCTGTGCTCTCTCTCTCTCTCTCTAATAAATAAATCTTTTTTTTTTAAAGAGCCTTATAAAAAGTTGTTTGACGCTGTATCATTTAAACTCACTGTGATGTTTCTAACAATGCCTCACGCTCAGGCTCTCTTATTTAGAAAGTCTTGGTGCAATTTATTCATTTAAATCAATTAACTCTCACCCCCAAAACCTTGAGACTTGAGGGGGCCCTGTGCTGAGGTCAGCAGCACCAACTGTGCAATCTTTCAGAACAGTAGCTGGAACTAGACTTTCTAGCTGCTAAATTCTGAAACCTACAACCCCTCCTCTTCCTTGCTTTTTGCACATACACACACCTCCATGCCTGCCCAGCAGGCATCCCTCCAAAACAATACATGACCCATTGCATCAGTATCTGGGATGAAGGAGACCCTTTATTTTTATTTTTTTAAGATTTTATTCATTTATTTGAGAGAGAAGAGCATGAGATGGGGGAGGGCCAGAGGGAGAAGCAGACTCCCCACCGAGCAGGGAGCCCGACGTGAGACTCAATCCCAGGACTCCAGGATCATGACCTGAGCTGAAGGCAGACGCCCAACTGACTGAGCCACCCAGGCACCCGAGGGAGACCCTTTAAATGCTGCTATGATTTTCAGAGAAAACTGACCAGATTGCTCTATTAAATTGCTGAATTGTAGAGAGCATCCAGATTGCTATCTTCAGTACTGATTCACTACAGAATCAGAAGACAGTGCCCATCTTCATGGAGCACACCTCCAAACTGGCACTTCACCCACACCACAGACCGCCCCAACAGTCCATCAAGCAGGCAGCCTCTGGAGGTACCATGTTTGACTCAGCCAGAGGACCCCACAGTCATGGCCCATTCCTGCACTTCCTTCAGTGTGTCGGGAGGGGGAGGGGGAGTGTCTTCTGGTCTGGTGCTGTGCTCTGAGGCACCCATACCAATAGGCCAGATGCTCCATGAGCCTCAGAGAGTGATGCTGCCTGAGGACCTGCAAGCAGGAAAGCAAGCTCAGACCAAGAATGTCCATTCCTATGAAAACCATCAACTTGCTGCTAAGTGGCTAACTGGCTGGTGTCCTTGGGAATGATGCCTTGCAGGTGGCTCAGTGCTGGTGTCTTGCAGGCAAGCTGGGCATTCAGTGATGACAACAGCTAAATCAGCCTCAACAAGTTGCATTCCATGCTAATAAGCTACATCTCTCATACCGTGGCCACTCTAATTCATGTGTCAGTTGTGCCAGCACTGGAGTGGCCAATGACCAAGACCGGCCAACATCAGCTGTCTTAGTTGTTCAGTTCTTCCGTGCTGGATGCTCTCCGATGGGCATTAACATGACACAACAATGTGCACAACTTCCCAGTCATCCATCCACATGCCTCCACCTTACACCTCCTCATCCCCAATCTTCCAGGCCCCTCACCAGCCAGCCAGGTCATTCCTTACTGCCATACGTCAGTATGAATTCTAACCTTGATCCACTTCTCCTACCCCAGGTGGATGACCAGGCATATTCCCCATTTAGGGGTGTTTTCCTTCACCACTGTCTTTTTGAGCCATTGCTAGGTGAGGTTCCAGTGAAGTTGCTGTCTGCATTTCAGTGTATACACCCACACGCAACCAAGCTTGGACATAGGGAATCCACCGTATAGCCATAGGTGCGAGCTGAAGTAGAGTGTTGGTGCAGCAGTGGCGGGTGACACGGGGTTCTGGGCCCCTTTCTCATGCAGCTCACCTGTGCCCTCTCACATTTGTGCCTGATCCCAGCAGTAAACATGGCACTGGCCCTGCCTGCCCTTAAGCCTTGGTGCGTCTCATGAAACTCAGCTCATGACAAACATTTCAGCGTGTGGCCATTTGGTTTCCCATGGACCAGTATTCTGTCTCTACAAGGGCCCAGGAAGAATTCCAGGAGCTTTATAAAGGTACATACCCCTCCACTGTGGACAGCACAGCCTCAATCCAGAGCCCCAGGGGCATGCATTATGATCCTTGCTCTGGCAAGGGCCACAGCTCCATATGGCATCTTGTCCCACCCCCTCCACTGTCAGCCATTCTGGCATTTCAACTTCACTTAGCCCAGGCCATAACTTTCTCCATGCTTCTAGGAGCCGTCCCAGTACTGGGGTCACACTATCTCCTGGGGCATTTGCCAGGGTGTTAAATCTTGTATTTCAGGAGAGCTCCCCATCTTTGTGGTCTGGCCATGGGTCAAACACCCTGAGAATTCAGCCCCACATGTCTTCTCCCAGCTCGGTCATGCAGCTCTTCTGGGGGAGTTATAGCCTGATGGTAGGAGAGAAGACAGGTACAAGTCTTATGGGACGTGATGCTGTCTTGCAGAGAGAGATGTCTGCATTGTCTCCAAGCAAGGTGATAACAAGTGCTTTTTTTTTTTTTCTTTTTTAGCATCCATTGAATTTATTCAGCATAGCCACAGAAGTATTGTCTTCATGCTGTCACACACAGACAAAAACACAGATAAAGCACTATATCCATATTTTGCCCAAGTGTATTTGTTTTGAGGCTCATTTATATATTTTTCATATGGCACAGACCATCATTTAAATAATGGACATTTTCAATGTCAACTCCTTTGTTGACTTTCTCAATATCTTCTGCAGACATCTTCATGACTCTAACACACAGAGTATGCTGTTTTCCTTCTGCCATGATTGCAACAATCCTATCTACTGCTCCAGGAGAAGAGTTAAGCCTGGACACATGATATTTACTCCACTGAGTACAAATTTGATGGCTCCTTTATCAACCTGCTGGTGCAGCAGAATAAAAGGATATTTGTGAAGTAAACTTAAGGTTGGATAAAAAGGCCCTTCTCTTTGTCTAAAAAATAGTAACTCTCCATTCACTGTAAGGATTTCTATATGTTCATGGCACCATATTTTGACAGACTCTTTCTTAGGCATTATATGATTAAGCCATGGTTCCACACCTGGAAATTACTCTATCACTTGGTTCTTAATATCCTTAATAATTGAGGTTTTCAAATGGATGCAGTTAGACACATTTTCTTTTTCATCAAATTTCTTGAACACGTTCCAGGGTGAAGGGGGAGATGATAGGGAAGAGACTGGAATGGAAAAAATTGAATTAGCAAGAGTCCAGCAGCTCCCCTGACCCCGGAAAGTCCTCAGTGACAGTCGGAACTGTTGTCGTCATCTGGAAAAGGAGACAGCCAGCCGCACTTTAGGGCTCTAACGAAAACGGACTACTTCACTCCTCTGAATCTAGCGCCCATTTTGCCTGCTTATTTGGGGCTACCAATTTCCCTCCCACCAGCAGCTGAAAAGGCGGGAGTTGGGAAGAAAGAGCTAGAACAATCATTCTAGTTGTAGGAAGAGAATGGAGAGACAGCACTTGTTCTTAATAGGGACGGACGGGGTGGGCCATTTCTGCAGGCTCCAAGGAGTCTGGTTGAAAGTTGGGGGCATCCACCCAAAGCCCCCAAAACCAAGTTTTAGGGTCTCTCTCTCTCTCTCTCTCTCACACACACACAAACACACACACACCACACAGCCTAACAGATCTACGGTGGGTAGCTGACTAACCTTACCAAGAGCTTGGCCACTCTAATTAGTCCTGGGTCTGGGTCTCAGCTTTCTTGCTACACAAAGCATCTCTGTTTGCTTCAGTGGCAACCAGCACTTACTATCCCATGACCTGTGAGAGTGTTAATGCTTAGACTGCCAGCTGTATCTGGCATGGGTGTATAGGTGCATGGGTGTTCCATCTAGTCCGTGAGGGGGTTCTCATTGCCAGCCAGCCAGGGAGCAATCTAGTTCCAAAATCCCTTTCCAAAGTGCCTTCCTTCCCACTCCCATCTGTCTTGAGTTAGTTTCTCTGGGAGCAGATGTTGAGATTGATTTTGGCAAGCAGGATATAGATTAGCTGTCAACCTCTGTGGCAGGATAGGGAGGAAGCAGGATTGATCAGAGGTTGAAGCTGAACTGTGGTGCAGCCTATGGAAGGCTCTGTCTGAGTCCTATGTGGCCATCACAGTTGACAGTTGTTGCAACTGGTCCATTGTTGCACCGCACTGGGCCATTGGATTCAGCAGCCCCAGGGAAGGCCCATCCATGGGTGAAGCTGCCCTGTGGGTGGAAGCTGACCTCACAGGAGGCCTATAGCAAAGTCTGTAATATTAAAATATACAATTGGGGTGCCTGGGTGGCTCAGTCAGTTTAAGCGTCCCACTCTTGATTTTGACTCAGATCATGATCCCAGGGTCATGGGATTGAGGCCCACCCCCATTGTCTCTCTCTCTCTCCCTCTGCCTCTGCCCCTTCTCCCCCGCCCCCAGCAAGCACACTCATGTGCTCGCACTCTACCAAAAATATATATGTACATAACTGCTCTATAAAATGAGATTAATAACATAACTATAAAATAATCACTACATAAAATTGTATATTGTAAAATAATATATAACCATTCTTTAAAATATTTTCTCACCAAAAACAGCTAACTCAGGGACTGAGAAGATGGAAGATCATGGCAGACATAGAAGTATATAATCACTCTGAATCATGGAACACTACATCAAAAACTAATGATGTAATGTATGGTGATTAACATAACATAATAAAAAAAAAAAGAAATAGATAATCACTCCACAAAATCTTTTGGTGAAACTGATTTAGTTTTTGACATCCCTGGCAAGACTCGTAGGAAAACTAAAGAAATCAGAAGAACCCAGAACTTTGAAGATCTTTGAGGGTAATCCATACTTACGATGTAAGCTGAGAGAATTGCATGGAGGGCATCTGGCTAGGGCTGCTCACCCCACTCCTCTAGGTCCCCTGTTACTTGGTCAAGAATGAATGAGGGTTTCCCAGGTGTCCAAGCAGAAGCCCAGAGAGCCAGGGACCAGCCTTCTTTTTTTTTTTTTTTAAGATTTTTATTTATTTATTGAGAGAGAGAGAGAATGATAGAGAGAGAGCATGAAAGGGAGGAGGGTCAGAGGGAGAAGCAGACTCCCCACCGAGCAGGGAGCCCGACGCGGGACCCGATCCCGGGACTCCAGGATCATGACCTGAGCCGAAGGCAGTCACCCAACCAACTGAGCCACCCAGGCGCCCCAGGGACCAGCCTTCTTAGCCAACTTCCTCTCTTCTTCGACCACATTACAGAGGCCCTAGCCCACCCAAACATTTTTTCTTTACTTACACTAGTATGAACAAGTGTTACAACTTCTCCAAAGGGAAGAAAGTATGGGTGCTGCAGGAGAATTGGCACCTACCAAATAGTTGCACACATCTCAAAGCTATATAGAGATACAGAGATAACACAGAAATATATAGACATAGATAGACCCCAGTTTTAGACTACAATGAATATAAAATTTATGAAAATAGAAATTAATGTTAAAGCTCCTTATCCCTTAGCTTTTATTCTTACCAGTGTCTTCATTAAACAATTTATCAGTCAATCTAAGTATATTTGGCTCTAAAATCGTAAAATTGGCTCTTAATTTTTAAATACTACAGTTTTCTACCTTACCAAAACAGTAACTTGTAAACCTATGTTCAAATCACCCAAAGACTTCTTAACCAAAGAAGACATTTGTCTCCATCTTCAGAGACACTGTCAGAATATTCCCCAGAGGCCAGGGAGAAATTTCCTGGAACACAGTCAGCCCTTCCCCTGTTCCCAAGCACTGAGTTTATTTCTGAATGGCAGCATTGAGAGAGCTTGGTGGACTGGTCCAGCTCCTCTGGATGCAGAAATAATTTGTAGACCATCAAAATTCTCTGGTAGGTGCAGGCCCCACTTGAAAGCAGACCTAAATCCCAGTAGACCCAAGCAATCCCCCTGCCCCACAGCTTCCCCCTACCAGAATCATAGGCCCACAGGATGCCAGAAGGGGACTGGACCCTCCAGGCCACTTGTCCCCTCCCACCCTTCCCCATTCCCAGGCACAGACAAGTCAAGCTGTTTGCATTGATTCCAGTACCCCAGTCACCTGGAACTCAGCCCAGAAATTGTGATTTCGTTGATCTTGTATGCAGCCAAACATCAGTATTATTTTAAGCTCTCCAAGTGATTCTAATATGCAACAAAGTTTAAGAACCACTGCTGTACGGCAGAGCTTTGCCAGTTTTCATCTCAATCTGATTTTAGCAGGTAAAGGTGTGGAAGAAGACAGGCCAATGGAGTGTGAAGGGCACTTCACTCCTGGGTGCAAGGTCATGTATAGGCTGTGTGTTGATAGGCAAGTCATCTGACCTCTCTGGGCTCAGTTTCCGCATACATAAAGTTAAATGGGCGCATTCAATGTCAGAGATCTGCTCCACTGTCAAGTTCTGGGCTTTATCCTGAGGCCTAAAGCCCTCAAAGGATTGCTGTCACCTGCTCCAAGGCTCTCCCTCTGAAGCAGGGTTAACCTGGCTTGTCCTGGAGGCCATTTGAAAAATCTCTGCTCAAAAATACTTTCCCACGCACCTTTTCTGGGGCACAAACCTGGGGTTAATAAGGCAGAAGAGTCTCAGAAGCCCAAGTGGCCTTTAGGACAAGAAGGGCTTGGACTGGGAAAAGTTGTGTATGGGAAGAGAGGTCAGTAACAGAGATGTCACTAGATGGACTCAATGAGCGAGAGAAAAGATGAGACTGAGCTTCCTGAGGGCAGTGACAGACCAAGTTGATAGAGCCCTTGTCCCGGGATGTCTCTCTCGTCAACTCATCTGTAGTTCTACTTCTATCCATGAAATATCTTGTGACGTACAGGTCAGTAGGGACTTTCTCTCTCTCCTGAATTGAAAGCTTGTTTCCAGTAAATAGGAAGGTGTCTCCACTTGGATCGAGTGCATCTTCTAAGTGCATCTGGAAGGTGTCCAAGACTCTGAGCTACAGTCATCATCCCATGTCTCTGTGATGATTGCACTGGGTCAGGGACTGATGGGAAAATCAGTTCCTTTCCAACAATTGTACTAATATGTCCCAGTCTCCATGAAGGCTATGCTTGCAAAGAGGGAATATGAGAGATTATATTTCTCTAACAAGACCATGGCCTTGATATAGAAGTGATGGACTCCTTAACCACATATGTGACTGCAGTGAGCTAGGCCATGTTTTAGACACAGGTGGGAAGGATGAGTCAGAGCAGATACTCAAGGTCTAGTTGGGGAGGCAGGTGTGTCGGCAGGTGAGTTCAGTCAGTCCAGGGTTCCGCGTGCTGGCGTGAAGTCTGTGCAGGATTGAGGGAACAGGAGAAAGAGACACACATCTACAGGACTGGGCCTGAAGGGACAGTAAAGAGTCAGTTTTGCTTTTATTTTTTTTCCTATTTTAATTTTGTTTTCTTAGAATACAGTTGAATATTTTGTAAAACTAAAAAATATAAAGAAAATACTTCTCTTCATCCTTGTTCCAAACCACCCATTTTTGCCCCTTTCTAAGTAATCTTTGTTCTGAAACTGGCAGTAATCTATAGAAAGTTTTGTTCTCTTAATTTTGTTTTTTTTTTTTTTTTAAAGATTTTATTTATTTATTTGACAGAGAGAGACACAGCGAGAGAGGGAACACAAGCAGAGGGAGTGGGAGAGGGAGAAGCAGGCTTCCCGTGGAGCAGGGAGCCTGCTGGGGGCTTAATCCCAGGACCCTGGGATCATGACCTGAGCCGAAGGCAGACGCTTAACGGCTGAGCCACCCAGGCGCCCCTGTTCTCTTAATTTCGGAAGTGCACTGAGGAGGAATATAATAGGTAGAGTAAAATTTAGAAAATGTGGTCAGGGGCACCTGGGTGGCTCAGTGAGTTAAGCATCCGACTCTTGGGTTTCAGCTCACTCAGGTCATGATCTCAGGGTTGTGAGATCGAGCCCCACATCAGGCTCTGAGCTGGGTGTGGAGCCTCCTTAGGATTCTCTCTCCCCCTCTGCCCCTCCCAGCCCACAAAAAAATTTTTTGACCAGTTTTGAAGGAATGGAGAGACCTGAATTCATTGAAAAAGGTTTCTGTTACTCTGTGAGCAGAGAGGATGAAGTTATAGGAGAAACAATGACAGTGGAAGCTGTAAGGTCTCAGAGAAAATAGGAGGGAGACACCTCATCTTACAGGAAGGGCCAGGCTAGGACCGTCCTTCAATACAGTGGTCCCGGGAGCCTCTGGCTTGGGAAGTTAAACCTGTCTGTCCTCATATCTGGTCATGTATGCCTGATTTGTGTTGAGAGGATACAGGCCACACCTACTGACCCCAAGTTCCACATAAAGCCTGTTTGGTCATGCAGAATGCTGGACACTGCATCAAGATTCTCTGACCCTGCTTTTTCTTTTCATAAGGACAGGGGTTTGAGGGCACGTGGGTGGCTCAATCGGTTAAGCGTCTGCCTTCGGGTCAGGTCATGATCTCAGGGTCCCGGGATAGAGCCCCGCATTGGGCTCCCTGCTCAGCGGGGAGCCTGCTTCTCCCTCTCTCTCTACTCCTCCCCCCTGCTCGTTCTCTCTCTCTCAAATAAATAAGATCTTTTTTAAAAAGGAGAAGTATTTGGCAATAGAATTTTTTCATCAACAAAGATACTTATGCCATTTAAGATAATAATGTTACTACATTTTAAGCCCAAACAAGGAAAAAATTGGAAATGTATGTGAGGGAACCCTGCAATCTGAACCATTAGCACTGCCCCTAAAATAGCACATTGGCACAGACGAGCAAGATATAAAAGGCAAAGACATGGAGACATGTCTTCTCTGTATGAAGTATGAAGGCAGTGATTATACACAAATCAGCTTTTCCACCACTGTCCGTGGTTGAGAACAGCCATGGGTTCATATGAAATTATTAGGCTCATTATTTGTCTCACACACACACACACACACACGAAAGAAAACACATATCCACCACATGATCACTTTCAAACTATTAAACTGTTATTTTTATTTTTTAAAAAAAGATTTTATTTATTTGACAGAAAGAGACACAGCGAGAGAGGGAACACAAGCAGGGGGAGTGGGAGAGGGAGAGGCAGGCTTCCCGCTGAGCAGGGAGCCCGATGTGGGACTCGATCCCAGGACCCTGGGATCATGACCTGAGCCGAAGGCAGACGCTCAATGACTGAGCCACCCAGGCACCCCAAACCATTAAACTGTTATTAAAAACAAGAAGCCGAGGTGCCTGAGTGGCTCAGTCAGTTAAGCATCTGCCTTCGGCTCAGATCATGGTCCTCAGGGTCCTGGGATTGAGTCCCACGTTGGGCTCCCTGCTCAGCAAGGGAGTCTGCTTCTACCTCTCCCTCTGTGTTTTTTCTCTCAAATAAATAAATAAATAAATAAATAAATAAATAAATAAATCTCTAAACTTCACTTCCCTTATAAAAAACAAAAACAAAAACAAAAAATCAAGAAGCCAGCCAGAGCCATACAAGATCCAGGAGCTCACATCCCCACAGGCCAGTGTTACTGAAGACAGCGCCCAGCCAGAGTAGGATCTGCCAGAGCTCGCTTTCCCAGAGCTCACTGCTCAGCAGCACCAGGCACTGCAGATCTGTCCAGCTGCTCAGTGCTAAGTTGGCTGATGTTCCTGAATTTGATCATCTGAAAAGTGTAACATCACCGTTGACTCTCCTGCATCTTAAAACACACCAAGTAAGGCCACTTGAATATTGGGAAAAAGAAAAGAAGCTTTGTGAATCTACCTTTCTGAAACTACCCAATGCATATTTGAGAGTTACAGGAATCTGGGAGGTTGAAGTAAGAAAGAAAGAAGTTGTGCAAAGCTGTATTCAAATTAAAATCATTTAAGTTGCTTTCAGCTCCTTGTGCCAAAATTCTGTAAACACTTATCTTCTTTCACACAAAGTGTATATACCTGGGAGGCAGAGTTCCAGGTTAAGACTCAAAAGGTGCAGAGAAATTGTATGAGGTTTAGGAAGCTACTCAACCCTTCTGAGCCTCAGTTTCCACACCTGTAAAATGGGGATCATAGGCCTTCTTCATTGAGATGTTAGATATGTAAAAATGTCTGTCAGTGTCCATGTTACTAGCAGAGTATATTTCAAAATAGATGAAAAAGATAATATCAATGAGACCAAAGAGGAGGTGCCCAGCTTGGTAAGTGGCCCCATTCGCATGAGAATGAGAGGAGCTACAAGTAACTAAGATTCTTCACAGCTTCATTGGAGAGGACAAACATGAGAACTACAAGTAGGTAGCTATTGTATTTACTGCGCAGTGACTTTATGTAGTGAGGGTGAACTCCCTAAAAACACTGCAGGATACAGAAACAACCAAATGGCTCCTAGGAAATAACAACAAAGCAATCAGTGCAGCAAATAGGAATGGGAATGGGGTAAGTAAAGTGTCAGACCCACAAAATCTAAGCAAAACCTAAACCACAATGAACACCCAGCGCCTAGCACATTCTGGGAGTTGTAGTCCTGCAGCCCTGAAAGCAGCCGGCTGGGAGCGACTGAGAGACTACAGCTCCCAGCATGCCCAGGGAGAGGCCTCTCCTCCCGCCCCGCCCCTCCGCGTCCCAGGGGCGGTCCCGCCAAGCCCGGAGGAGCGCGGATCTCCCCCAAGCCCCGCCGCCAGGGACACAGCGCGGCCCAGCGGGCCCCGGACAGCCTGACTCGCGCTGTAATCGTGATAGAGCATCCTTACGAATTGCCGATGGCGCCAGTTGTTGTGGCCGAAGCCGGATTTCTCGCATGCCGGCCCATCTGACAGCCTGAGGAGAGTTGGCCATGGGTACAGCCCAGCCTCCACGACTCAGCACGCCCCGCCCTTCCCACCGCCTCACTCCCGCCTCTACTCGCCTCGCCCTCCGAGCCACGCCCCCTCGGACATGCGCGGTGCCGCCGGGCCGCGCACGTTGAGGCGGCCCTCGGTGGGGTTGGGGCTTAGGGACTCGCGCGGACTTGGCGGTTGGTGACACTTCTTGGAACCCGTGCGGAAGCTCTTAAGCCGGTATTTGAAACGTAAACTCACCGGCTACGATGGAAATACCGGTACCTGGAAACCTGGAACTTGCCTTTTCAAATCCACCTTTCTCGCCGTCACCTCTGTCCCTCGGGGCTGCCATAATCGTCCCCATGGACCCTCGGTGGTGTGGCTCCCCGCAGAGTGCCCCTTGGACCCCTGGGCTGGCTGAACAGCTTCTTAGAGGGACTGACTGCCCAGTGCGGTGTTTTGAAAAGGAGAAACATGACAGTGGACAGGCCCAATTCTGCGTGGTACAGATGGGAAAGTCAGGCGGGCAGGTCAGTAAGCTCCTAATCCCCTTGGGGGACCGCGCCCAAGCCACTTCTCTGACTCCCCTGACCTATCCTGGCCCCCTTGGCCTCATTCACACCGCCAGCAGGACCACAAGCTCCCGTTGGTCCTTCCCAAGAGATCAGGGAAGTTTGTGGAGGAAGGTGGTACGACAGTTTCTGCCCTACTGCCCGGCTCCTTTGGAACCCCTTTAAATATAACTTTTTAAATATCCCTTCAGAACCACAAAGTAATTCAACAATTTGTTGCTGTTGGGGGTTATAGTGATAATTTTTTTTAAGTCGTTTTTCCATTTAGTTTTTCTGATTAACTCCAGTTACTCCATCACTACACACGTCTCAAACTCACTTCGGCAAAGCTCCAATTCTGTGCAGGAAGGATGCAAAAAAAGCAAAATATCCATGGTATAACTTTCTAGAGCATCAGTCCTACTGCCAGATTTGGAAGAAATGAAGTTAAGTAATTTCCAAGGTAAGTAATTAAAAACTTGAAACTAAGACGAAGCTGGAAAGTCATATGCCATTAAGTGATTGTTAATAGTCTATGCCTGAAATGTCAGGACTTTCTCTGAGAACAAATTCTAAGGAGACCTTATTTCCCATTATTTTAAACAAAAAATTATAAGGCATAGCAAGTCCATCAAAAAACCCTACCAATGGGGCGCCTGGGTGGCTCAGTCGTTAAGCGTCTGCCTTCGGCTCAGGTCATGATCTCAGGGTCCTGGGATCAAGCCCCGCATCAGGCTCCCCGCTCAGCGGGAAGCCTGCTTCTCCCTCTGCCACTCCCCCTGCTTGTGTTCCCTCTCTCGCTGTGACTCTCTCTGTCAAATAAATAAAATCTTAAAAAAAAAAAAACCCTACCAATTTTTCGGTGTCTGGCTTGGCTCAGTCACAAGAGCTTGCAATTCTTGATTTCTGGGTCGTGAGTTCGAGCCCCATGTTGGGGTGAGAGTTTACTTGCTGTGAAAATGTTGGGGTTCGGACTGAACAGTCAGAATTCTTGAGGCATCTTCGGTGCAAAAAGGGTGGTTTTATTAAAGCACAGGGGATAGGACCCTAGGGCAGATCTGCACTGGGGTCGTGAGGAGTGGCTGGTTATAGACTTTCAAGTTGGAAGGGAGTTAGGGATAGTGTAAGTCTCTAAGGAATTTGGAAGCCAGGTTTTCAGGACCTTGAGGGGTTAGCTGTCGTTAGGAAAAGGGCATTTACTACTGTCTAGGAAAACCTTAGTCGTGAGACCCATCAGATGTTTATCAGTGGGCCGTATGCTTGGAGGATGATTGCTAACATATCTTGGCGAGGTGGAGGGAGGTGGCAGTAGAGATACAGGAAGTTTCCAGAGGAATTTTTATATGTTAAAGAAGACTTACAAGATCCTGGATGTCGGGCTAATGTTAAGCTAAGATTGCCTTTTGCTTCTAGCAAGTATTGAGTTGAGTTCTTAGAAGAAGGTCACTCTGCCTGTCTCAGGGACTTGTCAATGGGCTGTAAGTTGTAAGGAAATTTATTTTTTTTTCCTTATTTCTTTTGCCTTTGTTCTCCACATCATACGTAAAAAATTAAATCAAAAAAATAATACAGCTGTTAGCATACGGTTGCTTTTTGTGCAGTAGCAGTGCTGTGTTGGTAGACCAGCAGCATCAGATACTGTACATCTTGACGACACTCCAAAGATTTGCAGAGTGACTAGTGTGATTGATGGTCTGCTGATTGTATTTGAAAGCAACATGAAACTTTTCCTTGTTCAAAGTATATTTTTTGAAGACTCAATTTAAACTAGAGAGACAAATGACTGCTATGCACTTTGGGTATTAAAAATTAAAATCTTCTTCCAGGAAAACATTAATTGGGGATATATTCTGTGGGTATGCCTGTATCATGAAATAGATGGCAAAAATCCCACTGATTTTTTTATAAAAATTTTATTTCTTTATTTGAGAGAGAAAGAATGAGACAGAGAGAGCATGGGCGGGGGGAGGGTCAGAGGGAGAAGTAGACTCCCGGCCGAGCGGGGAGCCCGATGCGGGACTCGATCCCGGGACCCCAGGATCATGACCTGAGCCGAAGGCAGTCGCTTAACCGACTGAGCCACCCAGGCGCCCAAAATCCCATTGATTTTAAAGATTGAAGTTATAATTTAGTAAAGTGGGGGCTGAGAAGGCCTTTCAGATTCTGACCCCAGAGTTCTGCAGTCCTGTGTCAGTAGTGATCCCTTGCCAACCTCGGAACACAAATGTACCCTAATGTATATTAAACACAGACCTCCTTTGACCCCCGGGTCCTCTCCATTTCCCATTCTTCTCTGCTCCATTCAAGCTACCTCTCCTCATCTTCTCTCCTAAACCCATTCTGGTCCAGCTTCCCTCCTCACCACTTCACCGAAGTGGCTTTCACAGGGGTCACCAATGATTGCCATTTTACTGAATTCAGGATTAAGTTTTTGTTTTCTCAGCCTTTTAGCTGAAACACGATTGAGCACTTCTTCCATCTTAAAACACTTTTCTCTGGATTTGCCTCCCTCCAGATTCACTCCCGCCTTACTCTGTCTTCCTCTTATTGCTCCTCCTCCTCCACAAGTCCTCTGGGATCCTCAGCCCCCTTCTTCTTCCTATGGGCCCTCTCTTCTTAGAGCGAACCTACAGAGGCTCCCAGCTTTGAATACCATCTACCTGCTGAGCACCCCCAGGCCTGGGTCCTCTTTTCTGAGGGGAGCACTCAGGAGTCATCACTGGCTCTTTTTCCCTTCTCATCCCACATGCAGTCCTCCAGCAAGTCCTGTTGCCGTGCATCCTGATTGCAGCCACTCCTCACTGTCTCCATTTCTACACCAGTTTCAGTCACCCTCCTCTCTTACTGGTCTTCTGCAAAGACTGCCTCCTAACCCAGCTTCCTGCTTCCCCTCTTACTCTCCTACAGTCCATTCTCCAGTCAGCATCCAGGGTGCTCCATAGAAAACATGAAAGACATGATATATATTAACCCCACACCCCCCCCAACTCCCCCCTTCACTCCCTCCCACCCCCGTTAAACCCTCCCACTGGCTTCTTGTTGCAACAAAATAAAAGCTTAGAGGGGCGGGGAGAAAATAAAATAAAATAAGTGCTTAGATAACCAGATAACCTGGCCCCTGCCTACTTTTTTGGCCTCATCTCCTATCCTTGCTTGTTCATACTACTGTGTGTCAGATTTTCCGGTATCCAGAGCTGAAAGCAGTCTTAACTGAGAAATATTAAATCATAGAATCTAGAGCATGGGAGGCACAAAAGGAAAAGTCTTAAGAGAGAATGAAGGTTTAGGGACGCCTGGGTGGCTCAGTCGGTTGAGCGTCTGCCTTCGGCTCAGGTCGTGATCCCAGGGTCCTGGGATCGAGTCCCGCATCGGGCTCCCTGCTCCGCGGGGAGCCTGCTTCTCCCTCTGCCTCTGTCTCTCTCTCTCTCTCTCTGTCTCTCATGAATAAATAAATAAAATCTTTAAAAAAAAAAAAAAAAAAAAAAAAGAGAGAATGAAGGTTTAAATGATTAAAAAAACCCAAAAATATGCAAAACAATAAAAGTATTACTGAACTGTACGTACCCACCCAAAAGAATGTAGTAACAAATAACAAAGTGAATTTTTTTTTAACAAACTAAGACAATTTACAAAGAAATAGAAATACCTTTCATTATATTTTGAAAACAAAAAGATATATTTAGTAAATATAAAAGGACAAAAATTTTAACATCTTACAGTTCTGGGCCATAATGCAATAAAATTAGAAATAACAGAAATAGGGAATTTAAAGATGCTCAACTCTTTGAAAATGTTAAAATATTCTTTTAAATGAGTTAATGCCTGGATCAGAGTGCAAATCCAAAACATAACTGCAGTGCCTATAAATACACGCGCTTGCAAATATAGCATGCCTGGATATATGCAGTGGCGATCAGAGAGCTCTCTGACCCAGAAGCTCCTGTAGTGACCAGGTTATGTTCATCCTCCTAACTCTGCCCTGGAGTCATTTAACATCATCCCATTACAAGTGGGAGCCACAGTGAAGGCAGTACTAGGAACTATAACTATTACAGGTACCTGAAAAGTAGGACTCCCTCCTGCTGAGCCAGACCTTGACTTCAGGATCCTTTCCAGCCAAGGCTCCAGGCAACCACCACCAATGGATCTGTGTTGTGTACAAACTCAAAACTGCCCTCCAACAGCAGGCAGCCTGGAAACTGGCACCAGCAGCTTCCATGGAAAAGAAATGATGGCCCTCAGAAGAATATGTGACCCGCCTCGCATGAGGACTCAGGGTCCCATGAGTTCTGGCCAGGCCTCAACTTCAAATCTGCCTCATCCACAAAACATTCCTGATCCTTGGGGTGCCTGGGTGGCTCAGATGGTTAAGCATCTGCCTTCGGCTCAGGTCATGATCCCAGGGGTGTGGGATTGAGCCCTGCATCAGGCTCCCTGCTCAGTGGGAAGTCTGCTTCTCCCTCTCCCTCTGCTATTCCCTCCGCTTGTGCTCTCTGGCTCTCTCTGTCAAATAAATAAATAAAATCTTTAAAAACAAACAAAAATTCCTGATCCTCACCCTAGCTGTACCTAGTGTCTCTCCCCCTCTTCCAAAATATCCCTGCAATTCTTTCTTTGTAACTCCCTTGCAGGAAAAAGGGAAAACGCTATTTGTGAAGAACTGTTAAGTGCCAAGCACTATGATAATCAAGAAAGCCTATGCCAAAGGGTTGCACCTCAACCTAGAGGACATGCCAAAAAAGAACTTTCAATCAAGGACCCTTCCAAAACTTTTCAGTGACCTCACCAAGCCGTGTGACTCTGGAAAAAGCTCAAATCTCACCCTAAATGAGATGCCTATTCCCAGTGCCTGAGAGGACAGAGGCCCAGAGCACACTTGCAGATCCCCTGGGCAGAGGTGTGACCCAGCAGTTCAGGGGTGAGTGGGTGTCCTCAGGCAAGTTCTAATTCGTACCTGAATAAAAAGGATTGGGATAGGGAGAGGGGCTCTTGAGTCTAGTAAGTGAATTTTAAATATACAAGAGTTCATCTGGAAGCCATCACCCTAAACTTGCTCTCTAGCTCATAAAACATGAGGCTCATCGACATGAGGCAGAAGAGAGTGAAGGCCACCCTGCTAGGCACCACCCTAGATCCGTTTAGATCTGGATCAGGCTCTAACGCCAGGGGGGCCCACTTGTGTGCTAAAGGACCTACAAGGCACTCTCCCTGCAGCTAAACAGGCTCCAGACAACCTTAGTGTTTCCAGCACTCTGGACAGCTTCATCTTTCTTCCTAACATTTTTGAGGTAGAGTTTGTACTCAGGACTAATACAGAGAAGGATTTAGGGAACTGCAGACAGGTTAATTCACCCAGAGCTCTGAAGATTACTTCACAAGTGGTTGGTTGTCTCATCTCTTATATTCCTGAATTATCCGTTAATTCAGAGACACAGTGTAACAACCTTGAAAGGATGTCAAAACCAGGCCTGCGGAGGGCCCAGGCCTGAGTCACGGGAGGCCATAGAGCCGGGGTTCAAAGCACAAGCTCCTGATACAAGCTTTGCCACTCACCAGCACCGTGATTGTACAAAGTGCTTAACCCCACTCAACATTCATTTCCTAGTGTGTTCAATGGGCACTTGTACCTAAAAGGAATTGAAATGGTCTAGAAAGTCTGTGGCTTGTTATTTGTTGGTGTTAATATCACTACTATCAAACCTGCTCAAGGGAGTGTCAACCCTGTGTTCTCTAAGACAAACATGAATGACAACCAGTCAAATCAATAATCACCTCCCACAATCCAGCTTTAAAAGCAACTCAGAAAATGGATGTTAAATGCCTCCCCGTTAAATGTTTCTTTATTGTGTTTATTTCTACAGCAGTATCTCCCCTCCCTGACAAACATGGAGGAAGAGACAGAAGAGCAGGAGGGAAGAAGTGCCCCAGGACAACAGTCTCTGAAGATTCATCCAGGTTGGGACAAAGGACCAGCCTCTCTGCTTATCTCCCCATTGGCTCCCAACCATCCTTTAAGCTCACCAGCATTTTGGATTCAATGCCTTTGAATGCTGTGGAAGTGCAGGTACTCCCTTGATCTGAATCCCATGCAGAGCGCCTCGGCAGTCCGCACCTGCTATCCTCCCCTGCACGCAGGCCTCGGCTTCCCTGCGCACGCGCTGTAAGCTCCTTGCACCACTCGCGTCCCCGCAGCTTGTCGCCTCAGCCCTGGCTCGGCTCCCACACCTGTCGCTGGGCTCTGTGGAACTCAGGATCTTCTTGCTCCCTCTTTAAAAGCAGTCTTTGGTTTTATCCCTGCCTCGGCTATCCACCATGTGAGCTTTTGCTGGCTTCACTGTGTTTGAAGGGCCACACCAGTTCTTTCTGGGCAGCCTGAAACACGGGTATCTGTCTGAGGAGGAAGTTGAAGAAGCTCCCAACAGTCCCCTGTCAGCCCTGGCTGTTGCCAAAGGGAGAGGCTGGGGTCCCATCACCGGGCCACCCAGGATGGAGGGAGTTTCCGTCGTAGGATAAACCCCGAGGGCAGCTGGTTCCATGTGGGGCTCTACCACATGAATGGTAGATGCTGTGGGTAGAGGGGAGGCCCCAGGGCCACGTTGGGGACTGTGCTGGGGATTGGGGGGTCCTTGTCTCCAGGCTTGGTGGGCGACTGGCAGACACTTTGGCTGGGCTGCTGGCCTTCCACTGACTCCCAGTCCTCCCCAGGCCGCCGACTTTCTGAGTTACAGAATGCAACAAAGGTGGGAATGATGGGCTCACCAAAACCGCATTTCTTTGCGTTGGCAGAGACCCTAGGCTGAAGTGTGCAGGATGGGGAAGGACAGCAGCTGTTGGTAGGATCAGCTGAAGGCAGGGGCTTCACAGCAGTGGTCCACCCCTCCGCCTTGGGGCTCTTGCAGCCTAGGATCAGGTAGTTGGCCATCACGTCGTCATAACTCCAGCCCATCGGCAGGTCCTGGATCTGGTGCCACCCATAACCCATGGATAACGTCACCTCAGTTCTGCCAGGGGTCCTTGTAGCCCAGGAGGTGGCTGGATGTAAGGCTTTAGTTCCTCTTCATGGACATGTTCATCCAGGGGTCCTTCATGGTTTCCTCTAAAGCGCTTCTCTCACTGGGATTGAGGGCCAGCAATTTCTCTAGTAGGTTTTCACACTCCACAGACATATAAAGGGGAGTGCAGTATATTCCGCTCAGTACCCACTCCCACAGCTCTCCGAAGTCCTGTAAAGGCAGGCATCTGCTGGTCACTGGACAGTCATTGTATAGAGGATGGCTCCAGGCTCCACACGGCCACCACGAGGCTGTTGTACTTTTGGCATAAGGGGGACTACCACAGAAGGTGTTTAGCTTATGGCCGACAGTGAACTCATTGCTGAAGCCAAAGTCTACAACCTTGATGTTCAGGTCAGCTTCCAAAAGCAGGTTCTCTGGCTTTAGGTCCCTGGGGATGATACCCTCCTGGTGATGGTACTACACAGTGAACGCTCTCTGGCAGAATCTGCCTCCGGGGCTGCTCCTTTCTCATGCAGGCATGGTCCAGTGGGTGATCAAGTGCCTATAGTGTACTCCGTGACCAGATAGTGTTTCCGTGGTGTCAGTCACCTTGAGTGGTTTCATGACTCAAGGGTGGTGATTCAGGGCCACCAGGCTCTGGACTTCAAGGAATAGTCTGTGGAGGCTGGAGGAGCTCTGCTGGCTCTTGTTAATGACCTTCATGGATGCTTCTGTCCCACTTAGGTTGTGCCAGACCGACCTCACTTCAGCAAAGCCGCCCTGGCCAAAGGTCTTGAGGAGCCAGTGGTTGTCAGTGTGGGTCTCCTGGTCGCAGGCATGGCTGTGAGGTCCCGCAGCTCAGCAACTTACTGCTGGCAATACTAACTAGAAATGTCCCCTAACAGTACTAACAAACTACATAAAGATGAGAAAAAAAGAAACAAAAGAGAAAGAGAACAGAGAGGAAAAAAGCTAACTGTGGTCCAAAGTCCCTCAGCTCACCAAACACCAGCTCGCTGGCCTAAAAGAACTAAAAAATGTAGGCCTGGCCAAGGGCTTATACAGAGAGGTACTTAGGATTCTCTCTTGATGGCTCTTCTTGAAGTAGGTGCAAGAAATGGACCTGTTAAGGCTGGGGATGATTCACAATGGTCTTCTCACTTGGGTCTCAGGAACCCTTTACTCTAAATAAAGGGGGAGGGGAACACCCCCAAAGGCCTTTTTGTTTATGTGGCTTATAGTGATTGATATTTACCTTACTAAAAATTAAGGATGCTTTGGTGGCCTTTTCATGTTTAGTTTGGAAATCTGTAATAATTTTTGGTGTTTAAAGAAAGCCATGATGTCTATACTTCAAGTAATTCAGTTCCTTTTTCTTAAAACTCTGGCTGATCAGTGTCAACATGATACCACAGTTTAACTGGCTTCACAGTAGCTATTGACAAAGACTCTCCTTGACTAAACTTTAGTCATTCTTCTCTAGGCCTGGACCTTGTAGTCTGTCCTTGGCTATCCTGCACCACCCAGTTGTAGCGAGAATCTTGTCAAGTCAGTTTAGAGAGAACTCTCCACCCTCAACATCTGATAATATTCTTCATCTACCCCCTTTGGTATCTGTGAGAAAATAAAACATATATATTGGTGTCTGCCCCCAGTTCCTGGCACAGGCTCCTGAAACCCTTAAATTTCCCAAGTGTTCAGAGCACTAGGAGCGTCTCTTGTTCTAATATTTCGTCTTCAACCCCAGCTCCTGACACAGGACTCCTAAATCCCTTGGAATTTCCTGGGTGGTAAGAATGTCTTGTTCTAATGAGGCAACTCTGGAGGGGTCCTGGATGACTCCTGGACAGAGACTGTCATCAGAAAGGCCAAGCCATGATTAGAGCTGGACTATTCAGCTCCATACCACTGCCCCTCGCCAATCCTCAAGAGAGGGGAAAGGGGCTGGAAATGGAGTTAATGATCTGCATGAGGAAGCCTCCATAAAAATCCCAATATTACGGGGTTCAGAGAGTCTCCACATGGATGAACACATCCACATTGGGAGGGTAATGCACCCCAACTCCATAGGGACAGAAGCTCCTGTGCTCAGGACCCTCCCAGACCTCGCCCAGTGTATCTCTTCATCTAACTGGTCACGTATCCTTTATCACATCCTTTAATAAAGTGGTAAACGGAAGTGTTTCCCGAGCCCTGTGAGCCACTCTAGCAAATGAATTGAACCTAAGGAAGGGGTTGTTGGAACTTCCACTCTAGAGCTCATCAGTCAGAAGCACAGGTGATAACCTGGACTTGGATTGGCATCTGAAGTGGGGGAGGGGCGGCTGCTTTGTGGTTCTGAACCTTAACCTGTGGAACCTGATGCTATCTCTGGACAGATAGTGTCAGAATTGAGTTGAATTGTAGGACACCCTAGCTGATGTCATGGAGAATTGCTTCATGTAGGGAAAAAAACCACTCTTTTGGTGACCAGAAGTGAAGTGTTTTGTGTGAGTAGTAAGGGAGATTCACAGGAGAAAGACTCAGGGGTGGAAAGACTGTGGGTTTTCCTTTGTACAGCATCTGACCACCCTGGCCTGCCTTCAGCAAGAATCCTGTCAGGTCTGTTTAACTAGAATCTTTCTATTCCTGCGGTTTCCTCTTAGTAATTTTCCATCCCCTGACCCTGACCCTCCCCTTTGGCTTTTTTTAGTCCCCATTTTGTGCTGTCCTAGGGATGGGGCCCAGTTCTATACTGAGGCCTCTTTTTCCCCTGTTGCAATAGTTTCTGAATAAAACCTGCTTTTACTGCATTAACTACTACTGTCCAGCTCCGGTTCTTCTTTTTTCTTTTTATTTTTTTTTCTTCCAAATTGGTTTTTCTTTAACACTGTAGGGAAATATTCTGTTGCATATGACGCAATAAGGTATGTTATCAAATTCTGTAAAGTTGAGGGGAAGATAGCTTTCATCATATTTTTATTTCTTATTTCCAAATTTTGCTCAGTCTTTGGAGTAGATTTCTCCCTTCCATGAGCCAGAGAACTTGCTATGTCCATTGCAGTATCTTTAAATTAGAGGTTGCAGCTGTGGGTCACGAAAGCAAATCTTCTTTATTTTTTTAAGCCCACAGAGCCGTCGTGCTCCATGTCCATATCATTCAGCATGGGCCTGGGGATCCAAGTATGGGCTTGGCATCAAGACATGAGGGGAGGGAGAAGTCCATTTATTCCTTCTCTAACACTCTTCCTTTCTTCATGTAGATCTGAGTTTCTTACCTATATAATTTTCCTTCTCTCTGAAGAACTTCTTTTAACATTTCTTGACAGGCAGATCTACAAAATCCTCAAATTTTGTTTGTCCAAGAGAGTATTTTGCCTTCATTTTTTTTTGAAGGATATTTTGCTGGACACAGAATTCTAGATTGGTGGGTTTCTGCAGAGAAGTCTAGTGAAAATCTTATCTTTGTTTCTCTATAAATAAGGTGTATTTCCTCCACCTGGCTTCTTACAATTCAAGATCTTCTCTGTGTCTTTGATTTTTCTGCAGTTTGAATATGATATGCCTAAGTGTAGACTTTTTTTGGTATTTGCTTACGATTCTTTGAGCTTCCTGGTTGTAGTTTGGTGTCTGTCATTCATTTTGGAAAATTCTCAGCCATTATTACTTCGTAGATTCCTTCTTTCTTGTCCTTTTGTATTACAAGTGTGATTACACTTTTATAATTGTCCTACAGTTCTTAGATATTCTGTTTCATTCTTTTTTCTCTTTGCTTTTCGGTTTGGGGAGTTTCTAGTGACATATCTTCAAGCTCATGGATTCCTTTCTCAACTGTGTCCAGTCTACTGATGAGCCCATCAAAGACATTCTTTCTTTTTTTTTTTTAAGATTTTATTTATTTATTTGACAGAGAGAGACACAGCGAGAGAGGGAACACAAGCAGGGGGAGTGGGAGAGGGAGAAGCAGGCTTCCTGCCGAGCAGGGAGCCCGATGCAGGGCTTGATCCCAGGACCCTGGGATCATGACCTGAGCTGAAGGCAGACGCTTAATGACTGAGCCACCCAGGTGCCCCTCAAAGACGTTATTTCTTTTAGTGTTTTTTGTTTCTAGCACTTCCTTCTGATTCTTAGAGTTTCCATCTCTCTCTTACATTACCCATATGTTCTCCCATGTTGTCCACTTTTTCCTTTAGAGCCTTAGCATGGTGATCATAGTTATTTTAAGTTCCTGGTCTGATAATTCTAAAATTTCTGCCATATTGAGCCTGGTTCTGATGCTTTCTCTGTGTCTTCAAGCTATAGGTTTTTGCCTTTTAGTATGCCTTATAGTTTTTGTTGAAAGCTGAACGTGATGTACCAGGTAAAAGGACCTGAGGTAAATATGCCTTTAGTGTGAGGTTCTATGTTTATCTGTGTAGAAGTTATATTTACCATCTGCTGAAGCTTAGGTGTTAGAGGCTAAAATTTCCTCTGGTGTCCTTGTATTTTTCCCCCACTATTGTCTTTGGGTTTTCCTAGAGACTTCTTCTGAAATAAAGTCGGAGGCTTGCAGTTCTTTCCATTGTAATCCCCTGTTATTGTTCAGGAGCTATACATAATAATGTGGTGGGGAGGTGTGGAGGGAGGGGAAGTGTCCCCTAGTCCTATGATGAAGCCAGTTAACTTTTAGCGAGCCAGTGCTTCAGGCTGAGACCTTTACAACTGCTTCTCGGCCACTCGCCACCCTCTGCCTGGGTGAGACTAGAAGACTACAGGGAACTGGAGTTGGTTATTTCCCATTCCCCATGTCTGTGAGGGTCTGGTAAAACCCAGAATGGTTAGACTTTGGTAGAATAGTTTCCTTGAGGGCAGGGTTTTGTTAAGGGAACAGAATACTCTGGGCATATTTCAAAGTGGTTATTTTTCCCTTCCCTTGAGGGAAGCAGGCAGTTTTTCTCTGATCTTCAGGGAGAATCTGAAGGGGCTCCTGGAGGTAAGCTCATGAAAGTGTAGGACCCACCCCTTTAATTTTTAACTCTCAAGCTTGTGCACAGGGAGCCTCTGTCATGCTAAATTGCTATGTTCACTGTTAGATCTAGCATACGATGTCAAACACAGTGCACTCCCTCTTACAGCAAATGAGTTCTCATTGCACCACATCCACACAGCACAAACACTTGGTGTTGGCAGTCTTTTTAATCTTAGGTATTCTGGAGGATGTGGAGTAGTATCTCATTGTTACTTTAATTCAAATGTACATGATTATTAAGGAAGTTGAACTCGGGTGCCTGGGTGGCTCAGTTGGTTAAGCGACTGCCTTCGGCTCAGGTCATGATCCTGGGGTCCTGGGATCGAGTCCCACATTGGGCTTCCCTTGCTCTGCGGGGAGCCTGCTTCTCTCTCTACCTCTGCCCGCCACTCCCCCTGCTTGTGCTCTCTCTGTCAAATAAAGAAATAAAATCTTTAAAATAAGAAAAAAAAAAAGGAAGTTGAACTCACTTTGGTATCTTTTTTGGTAAATTACACGTTCAGGTCTTCTACCCATTTTTCTATTAGATTGTCTTTTTCTTATTGACTTACAGGAGTTACTTACATATTCTGAATGTGAGCCCTTTATCAGTTATATGTGTTATATATATATCTGTTCTCTTGACTTTACTCTTCACTCTCTTAATGGTGTCTTTTGATAGGCACATATTCTTAATTTGAATGTAGTTCAGTTTATCAAGCTCTTCCTTTATAGCTGTTGCTTTTTGTGATCTGTTTAAGAAATCTTTCCCTAACTAGGGGCACCTGGCTGGCTCCGTTGGAAGACCATGCAACTCTTTTTTTTTTTTTTTTTAAGATTTTATTTATTTATTCATAAGAGACAGAGAGAGGCAGAGGGAGAAGCAGGCTCCCCGCTGAGCAGGGAGCCTGATGCAGGACTCGATTCCAGGACCCTGGGATCATGACCTGGGCCGAAGGCAGACGCTTAACCATCTGAGCCACCCAGGCACCCAGACCATGCAACTCTTGATCTCAGGGTCGTGAGTTCAAGCCCCACATTGGGTGTAGAGATTACTTTAAAAAAGAAATTTAAAAAAAAAGAAATTAAAAAAATATATTTCCCTAACTCCGGATCATAAAAATAATTTATTAAAGATTATTTTTCAACATTTGTGTTTAAATGTACATTTCTCTTGGAATTGATTTTTGTGAATGGTATATGATAGTTTTAAGATTTGGGGCATCTGGGTGGCTCAGTTGGTTAAGTGGTTGCCTTCGGCTTGGGTCATGATCCCAGGGTCCCCCGCATCATGCTCCCTGCTCAGCGGAGAGCCTGCTTCTCCCTCTCCCTTTGCCTGCAGCTCTGCCTGCTTGTGCTCTCTCTTTCCCTATCAAATAAATAAATAAAATCTTTAAAAAAATTTTTTAAAAAAATATAGTTTTAAGATTTGCTTTTTGGGGCACCTGGGTGGCTCAGGTGCTTAAGTGTCCAACTCTTGATTTTGGCTCAGGTCATGATCTCAGGGTTGTGAGACTGAGCCCCATGTCGGGCTCCACACTGGGCATGCAGCCTGCTTAGGATTCTCTCTCTCTCTCCCTCTCCTTCTCTGCTCCTTCCCCACCCCCACCACCCCACTTCCACTGTCTCTCAAAATAAATAAATAAATAAACAAACAAATAAATAAATAAATAAATAAAATAAAAAGATTTGCCTTTCTATATGGCTATCCAATTAACCTAGCACCATTAATTTTTAAAATGCATTTTCATCAGTAATTTACAGTACTTTTGTCATAGCTCACATGTCCCATATGTGTTGGTCTGTTTTGGGGCTGTGATCTTTTCCATTGTTCTATTTTCTAGTCTTGTTTCAAGATCACTGCCTTAACTTTTATAGTTTTTTATTAAGTTTTTGAATTTATAGAATTGTCTCCCTTATTTAGTTCTTTAACAATGTCTTGGCTCTTCGTGGCCCTTTACATCTCAAATGCATTTTAGAATTAGATTTTCAATTTCCATTTTCAAAACTGTGCTGGAATTTTTATTAGTGTTAATTTCTTTTTATATTTTTTAAAGTTTTTATTTATTTAAGTAATCTCTACACCCAACGTGGGGTAGGAACTCATGACCCTGAGATCAAGAGTCACATGCTCTTCCAGCTGAGCCAGCCAGATGCCCCATATTTAGTGTCAATTTTTAATTTTCTTTATTTTCACAATGGTTCTTTAATCTTTCTCTGATCTTTATTATTATGGTGAGGTTTTGTAGGTGATGATAGCAGTATTGCTAACAGAAATCAGGAGCAGTATTTCATATAATCTTTTAAATGTTTAACATCTCCTGCAAGAAAAAAGACCTTTTAGTTAATGTTTATAACTGGTCATTAAAACACATCTGTTAGCATAACCAGTCAAGATTGGTGGGTCATTTTGGCATTTGATGGAAATCTCCAAGTCCTGAGAGGGACAGATGGAGTGCTTGACTATTTCTGCAGAAGCAAACCATGGCAGGTTTTTCAAAACTCCCAGGGATCTATAGATACCTTCTCAGTGAGCCTAAATTTATCAAAAATATTTTTAAATGCTTTATTTTGGGGGATAATCTTTTTAAAAAATGAGATAAGCTTATTCTGCAGTTCCCCTTGCTTATTTTTGCTTTTCTTGCCTGTGCTTTTCGTGTCAGGTCCAAAAAGTTTATTGCCAAGACCAATCAATGCCAAGGAGCTTCCTCCCTATGTCTTCTTCTAGGAATTTTATAGTTTCATGTCTTACACTGAAGTCTTAAATCAGTCTCAAGTTAATTTTTGTATGGTGTAAGATAAGGGTTCAGTTTCCTTCTTTTGCATGTGGATACCTAGTTTTTAATAGTCTACTAAAGAGACTATCCTTTCCTTATTGTGTATTCTTGGTGCCCTTGTCAAAGGTTAGTTGACCATATATACATGGGTTATGTCTTGGCTCTCCATTAGGTTCAAGATAAGTGTATTCTGCGCCTTCTACATGACACTTATTTTTATAACCAAGTCATGTTATTTCTGTGCCCAAAATCACAATAAGGAAATCCAGATATATAAATTTCTTGATGTTTCCATATCAGGAGTCTCAGATTCACCAGAAACCTGTAAGCCTCACTTCACCTGGTTGATTAAAACAACTACATGATGGCTTTAAGTTGCCCAGGGTCTTATGTATCAGTAAGGTATAGAGTCACCTACCAGACTTGAATAACAATTGGCATTATTATGTTTAAAAAGATAGATGACCACAATAAAAGTGAATATACCTTTAGGAAAATCTGTTCCTATCTTACAAATTTACTAGTATGACAACTACTTTAATTTCATTTCATAAAAAGTGTATTATTCTGAGACTAAATACAACCACCATTCTACCCGAGCAGGCATGAAGCAGCCCAGACACTCACTTTACCTGCGGGTCAGTCAGTGTCCAAGGTTGGACTATCCGTCAGGCATCTGAGCAGAAGGGTTGCTTCTAGGTAAATCTGAGTGCTGGTTCATTCCCAGATAGACAGGAAGTCAGAATCATCTTTCTCACAGTAAACTGCCCTGTGGCCCAGTATCCTGGGGTGCTCACCTTCACTGTTGGGGATTACAGTACTCTAAAGTGAGAGTTAGGATGGGGGTGAGCTGCTATCAGAAAGCCGTACCAGGGCTATCTGTGAATGACTTTCTTTTAGGCCCCACAGGGCCTGGTTAGGGCTCTTACTGTTCTTTTCTTTCTCTTCCTGTCTCCTTAGCTATACTGGAAGAATCTAATTAACACATTAAACTAAGATCTCTTATACTCTCATACTCTAGAATTACACTGAACGCAGTAAACACTCATTAATTCACACTCCTTGACCCACACTTCTAATTATTCTACTTGAACTAAACTGAAGTTTATTTTGCTCAGCAAAATTTTGTTATGGATATCTGAAATTGAAAAGAGAGGGGGCAGGGGCGCCAGGCTGGCTCAGTCAGTGGCGCATTTAACTCTTGATCTCAGGGTTGTAGATTCCAGCCCCATATTGTGTGTAGGGATTACATACGTATGTACATACATACATACATACATACAATCTTTTTAAAAAAAGAGCAGAGGAATTATTGAAAATACTGAAGTGAACAAGCTGTTAATTTAATTTGTTCATTTAAAATTATTTAAAAATTTATTACCCAAGGAGCTTCAGTTAGGATGAATAAATATTGTTAATCTTTATGTTTTTTTCAAGAAATATTAACTGATCGCAGAAGCATGGAATCTATCAAATATGATATAGTACTGTGTATTAACTTAAAAAATAAAAGTGCAACCTAAGAAATGCCTGGAGTGTTGTTTTGCCATCTACCAAATATATATGTGCACACACAGGCCAATATCTCTGATGAATATAGATGCAAAAATCTCAACAAAATATTAGCAAACCAAATTGAGCAGCACATTAAAAGGATCATTCACCATGATCAAATGGGATTTTTCCCTGGGATGCAAGGATGGTTCAACACACACAAATCAATAAATATGATACACCACATTAATAGGAGGAAAGACAAAAATTATGTGATTATCTCAACAGATGCAGAAAAAGCATTTGACAAAATTCAACATTTTTGCATGATAGAAAACCCTCAAGTTGGGTATAGAAGGAACACACCTCAACATAATAAAGGCTATATATGAGAAACATACAGCCAACATCGTACTCAATGGTGAAGGATTGAAAGCTTTCCTTCTAAAACCAGGAACAAGAATGCCCACTCTTACCACTCCTTTTTAACATAGTACTGGAAGTCCTACTCAGGCAAGAAGAAGAAACAAAAGACATCCAAATCAGAAAGGAATAAGTAAAATTGTGTTTGTTGATGATATGATCTTTTACATAAAAAATCCTAAAGGCTGTCAAAAAACTTAAAATTAAAACAAAGAAAAGTTTTAAAATACAAAGTCAGCATACTAAATCCAGTTGCATTTCTATACACCAACCATGAACTATCTGAAAAAGAAATAAAGACAGCATCTACAATAGCGTTAAAGACACTAAAATACCTGGGAATGAATGTAACCAAGGAAATGAAAGCTCTATGAATTGAAAACTAGATTTTGATGAAATTGAACTCACAGAAAAATGGAAAGATAGTCCATGTTCATGGATCAGAAAAGTTAATATTGTTAAAATGTCTATACTTCCCAAAGCCATCTAGAGATTCGATGCAATATCTATCAAAATTGCAATGCCATTTTTCACAGAAATAGAAAAAATGATCTTAAGATTAGTGTGGAACTACAAAAGCCCGTGGATAGCCAAAGCAATCCTAAAAAAGGACTAAACAGAAGGCATCACACTTCCTGATTTCAAATCATGTTACAAAATGATAGTAATCAAAACAGTATGATACTGGAATAAAAACAAACAAATAGACCAATGGAGGGGTGCCTGGGTAGTTCAGTCGGTTAAGCATCTGCCTTCGGCCCGTGTCATGATCTCAGGGTTCTGGGATGGAGCCCCACCTCAGGCTCCCTGCTCAGTGGGAAGTCTGCTTCTCCCTCTCCCTCTACCCCTACTCCTGCTCGTGCTCTCCCTTGCCCCCCCTTCAAATAAATAAGATCTTTTAAAAAAAAAATAGACCAATGGATCAGAAACAAGAGTCCAGAAATAAACCCCCACATATACAGTCAGCTTGTCAAGGCAGCCAAGAATAGTCAAGTTGGAAAGGATAGTCTCTTCAATAAATGGTGCTGGGACCAACTGGATATCCACATGGAAAAGAATAAAGTTGGACCCCTGTCTTACACCACTCACAAAAATTAACTCAAAATGGACTAAGGACTTAACAAGACCTGAAACCATAAAAATTCCAGAAGAACACATAGGAAATAATTTCCTCAACATTGGTCTTGGCCATGATTTTTTGGATATGACACCAAGAGCACAATCAACAAAAGCAAAAACGAACAAGGGGGACTATACCAAACCAAAATGCTCTGTACAACAAAAGAAATAACAAAATGAAAAGGCAATCCATGGAATGGGAGGAAATATTTGCAAACTGTGTGTGTGTGTGTGTGTGTGTGTGCGTGTGTGTATAGGGTTAATATCCAACATATGTAAAGAACTCATACAGCTTAGGGGGGGTGCCTGAGTGGCTCAGTTGGTTGGGCGACTGCCTTCGGCTCAGGTCATGGTCCTGGGGTCCTGGGATCGAGCCCCGCATCGGGCTCCCGCTCAGCCGGAAGCCTGCTTCTCCCTCTCCCTCTACCCCTACTCCTGCTCGTGCTCTCCCTTGCCCCCCCTTCAAATAAATAAGATCTTTTAAAAAAAAAATAGACCAATGGATCAGGAACAAGAGTCCAGAAATAAACCCCCACATATACAGTCAGCTTGTCAAGGCAGCCAAGAATAGTCAAGTTGGAAAGGATAGTCTCTTCAATAAATGGTGCTGGGACCAACTGGATATCCACATGGAAAAGAATAAAGTTGGACCCCTGTCTTACACCACTCACAAAAATTAACTCAAAATGGACTAAGGACTTAACAAGACCTGAAACCATAAAAATTCCAGAAGAACACATAGGAAATAATTTCCTCAACATTGGTCTTGGCCATGATTTTTTGGATATGACACCAAGAGCACAATCAACAAAAGCAAAAACGAACAAGGGGGACTATACCAAACCAAAATGCTCTGTACAACAAAAGAAATAACAAAATGAAAAGGCAATCCATGGAATGGGAGGAAATATTTGCAAACTGTGTGTGTGTGTGTGTGTGTGTGTGTGTGCGTGTGTGTATAGGGTTAATATCCAACATATGTAAAGAACTCATACAGCTTAGGGGTGCCTGAGTGGCTCAGTTGGTTGGGCGACTGCCTTCGGCTCAGGTCATGGTCCTGGGGTCCTGGGATCGAGCCCCGCATCGGGCTCCCGCTCAGCCGGAAGCCTGCTTCTCCCTCTCCCACTCCCCCTACTTGTGTTCCCCCTCACGCTGTCTCTCTCTCTCTCTCTCTGTCAATTAAATAAATAAATAAAATCTTAAAAAAAAAAACTCATACAGCTTAATAGCAAATATATCCAATTAAAAAATGGCAGAGAACTTGAATAGACATTTTACCAAAGAAGATATACAGATGGCCAACAGATGTTCAACATCACTAATCGTCAGGGAAATGCAACTCAAAACCACAGTGAGATATCACCTCACACCTGTTAGAGTAACTATTATAAAAAAGACATAAGATAACAAATGCTGGCAAGGGTGTGGGGAAAATGGAACCCTTGTGCACTGTAGGTGGGAATGTGAATTGATACACCCACTATGGAAAACTGTATGAAGCCTCCTCAAATAAAATTGAAAATAGAACCACCAGCAATCCCATTTCTGGGTATATATCCAAAGGAAATGAAAACACTATCTCAAAGAAATAGCTACACCCATGTTAATTGCAGCATTATTCACAAGAGCCTAGACATGGAAACAACCTAAGTGTCAATCAACAAATAAATGGATAAAGAAAATGTGATATATACAACTAACTAAAATGTGAGATTATTCATATACATACATATATATGTATATATGTATTAGATACGTATGTATTAGAATAGTAGTCATAAAGAAGAAGGAAATCCTGCCTTTTGTGGCAACATGGATGGACCTTTAGACCTTGAGGGCATTATGCTAAGTGAAATAAGCCAGGCAGATAAAGACAAATACTGTATGATCTCACTTATGTGTGGAATCTAAAAACATGAACTGGAGAGAGTAGAATGATGGTTGCCAGTGGCTGAGTGGTGGGAGAAACGGAGATGATGTTGGTCAGAGTAGAAACTTTCAGTTATAAGATGAATAAGTTCTGGGAATCTAATGTACAGCATAGTGACTATAATTAACAATATTGTATACTTGAAAGTTGCTATGAGAGTAGAGCTTTAATGTTCTCACCATAACTACAACAGTAAAAAATGGTGAGGTAAAGGGGTGTTAACTAACTATATTTTGTTAAGCATGTTGCAATATATACATGTATCAAATAATCACATTATACACCTTAAAGTCACACAATGATACATGTCAATTATTTCTCAGTAAAGCTGAAAATTAATTAGACGTCGCCGTGTAGTCATTAATAAACAACCTACACAGAGATGTTTATAGCAGCTTTATTCATAATTCAAAACTTGGAAGAACCAAGATGTACATGAATGGATAAACTGGGTACATCCAGATAATGGAGTATTATGCAGCATTAAAAATAAATCAGATATCAAGCCATAAAAGGATATGGAGGAACCATAAGTTCATATTACTAAGTGAAAGAAGCCAATCTGAAAAGGGTACATACTGTATGATTCCAATTATATGATATTCTGGAAAAGGCAAAACTATGGAGACACTAAAAAGATCAGTGGTTCCCAGGAGTTGAGGGGAGGAGGGATGAATAGGCAGATCACAGTGGACTTGTAGGGCAGTGAAACTACTCTGTACTATAATGATGGATACACTCATTCTGTATTTGTCCAAACCAATAAAATGTACAATACCAAGAGTGAACCCTAAGGTGGACTATAGGCAATGGGTTTATTGGTAACAATGGTGAGAGATGTTGATAATCAGGCTGCTATATATGTATGGTGGCAGGGGATGTATAGGAAATCGCTGTACCCTTCTCTCAATTTGCCTGACCCTAAAACTGCTCTAATAAAGGGTTGTTGTTGTTTTTTTAAGTTGGCCTGCCATAAAATCACAGTTTCAAAGTGTGACAAAAGAAAAAGTCCTCTAATTTGGAAATGCATTGAAGATTAGAATGGAGAAAACAATTATAGTAAAGCAGAAATTTACATGCTGTTTCTCCAAAACATTTTGATGATCTTTGAAGATGCCATGGGAGCCCAGACACGGATGAAGCAACTGCCCCTAAAAATTCACACAGAAAAAAAAAAGGACTCATTTTTTAAAAAAGATTTTATTATTTATTTGACAGAGACAGAGACAGTGAGAGAAGGAACACAAGCAGCGGGAGTGGGAGAGGGAGAAGCAGGCTTCCCGGCGAGCAGGGAGCCCGATGTGGGACTCGATCCCAGGACCCCGGGATCATGACCTGAGCCGAAGGCAGACGCCTAACGACTGAGCCACTCAGGCGCCCCAAGACTCATTTTTTTGAAATAAGATTGCTTCAGAATTCAAAACGTCATCAGAAATGGGCAGTCAAATTAAACAGGATATTCTCAGTTTCTTTCTGAATAAACTATTTGGAATCTAACTTCAATTTCACAATTTCAAATTACCTCTGTGTTTAAAAACAATTGTCCCTGAGGGGCGCCTGGGTGGCTCAGTCGTTAAGCGTCTGCCTTCGGCTCAGGTCATGATCCCAGGGTCCTGGGATCGAGCCCCGCATCGAGCCCCGCATCGAGCCCCGCATCGGGCTCCGCATCGGGCTCCCTGCTCCGCGGGAAGCCTGCTTCTCCCTCTCCCACTCCCCCTGCTTGTGTTCCTTCTCTCGCTGTGTCTCTCTCTGTCAAATAAATAAATAAAATCTAAAAAAAACAAAAACAAAAAACAATTGTCCCTGAGAAAGGGAGGTTTAATTTATCATGACATTCAATGTTTTCTAGAGTGTTCAAAAATAACGTTTTGGACATAATACTATATGATGAATTTATATATACAAAGACCTGATTGACCAATACCTGGCCTACAAAAACAAACAAACAAACAAAACCCTGCTGTTCTGGAGAGCTTAAAACTAATCCATAAAAGTAAAAAAACCTAATAAGTAAAATCCATGCTGAAAGGCTTTAGTTAAGACAATATTTAGCTTGATGTTATCACACTGGAATGACACCAAGAATCAGAGTAATCGTGGGCTTGATAAGAGCAGGGAAGCAAATCAGTGATCTCACCTTGGACTGCGTTAGTTTTATCACTATATAAAACAAAAGGTTATCCTAAAGATTGCAGTCCCTTCAGGTAAGTATTATTGGAAAAGAAAACTTAGAGTAAAAATATCCTACTGTGAATGGGACAGAAAGAAACGTCATCGTTACTTTTATTAAATATAGAATATTAACTAAGTCCTACTGCATTATGTTCTCCTTTTACCAAGTCTTACACTTATGTATCTTAAGAATATACAACAATTAACCTACAAGATATAAACATCCGATAAAGAGTTTAAAAAGTAGTTCAAATTGCTATATCAGGACAAAGAAACATAAAAGTGTTGTTATACACTTTTCTCAGGCAATGTTTTCCATTAGTAGCTACTAAACACTACCGATTGCTACTGTTAATGATTCCTAATGTGGTTTTGTTTAAACAATAGCATTTATGTAACAGAAAAGTAAATATTACAGAATACATGTAATTTCAAATAAACACCCATTTTTCATATTTTTATGTTAAAATAATAACTTTCTGTGTGTGTAATCATTATTACAGGACCGCTCCTCTTAGCAGCTGCTGTGTCCTGCGTTGGCTCTGTTAAGTCAGCCAGCGCCAGCCCTGCCCAGGACCCCGAGGGAGGGGCCTCTCCCGCAGGGAAACCAACCCGGGACCCCTGCCCCTAACAAGTTCCGCCCTCATGACAAACCCCGCCCCTTCGGCCTGTACAGGCCTCGCCCTCAGAACCCCAGCGCTTCTGCAATTGGCCCCGCCTCCGCAGTGTCCAGGCTCCGCCCCTGATGATCCAAACTGGCCACTGCCCGGGTAGTCCGGACGAGGGCTCCCCTTTTCCGGTTCAGGTGTCAAGGTGGCGCCCAGCCCGCCTCGCCTCGTCTTTTCCGGTCTCAGTCCGGCGTGGCAGGGCGGGCAGGCAGCTTTACCCTTTCAAGACTCTCTCATGGCTGCGCCCTGCCTCTCCTTCCGGCCTCAGCCTGTCATGGCGGCGCCCTGAGTAACAACTTCTGAACTCAACTTCTCCATTGTCAGGCTTTTTCTACCCTCCGGCTGCCATGGCGGCGCCCGGAGTTCACCGGAAGTAAAATGTCGGAAGTGAGGCGGTGCCTCTGCCCGGAAGCGAGCGCGGCGCTGGGAAAGATGGCGGCGGCTGCGGCGGCGGGGGTGGGCAACGCGGTGCCTTGCGGGGCCCGGCCTTGCGGGGCCCGGCCCGGCAGGCAACCCAAGCCCGGGCCGCAGCCGCGCACCCTCCTCGCCGCCGGCCCAGCGCTCATAGCGAGCGGTGACGAGCTGGTCGCAGCCGTGTGGCCATACCGGCGGCTGGCGCTGCTGCGGCGCCTCACGGTGCTGCCGTTCGCGGGACTGCTCTATCCGGCCTGGCTGGGCGCCGCGGCCGCCGGCTGCTGGGGCTGGGGCAGCAGCTGGGTGCAAATCCCTGAAGCCGCGCTGCTCGTGCTCGCCACCATCTGCCTCGCGCACGCGCTCACCGTCCTCTCGGGGCATTGGTCCGTGCACGCGCACTGCGCGCTCACCTGCACCCCGGTAAGTGCGCGGGCACGAGCCCGACCCTCGTCTCGGTCGGGCCTGGCGGCGAGTCACAGTCACGACGCTTGTGTCGGTCCCCACCCCATCCCGGGCCTCCCGTTTGCTGGGCCTGAGTCCCCAGCGGTGCCCTCTGGGTGGCTAAATCCTGGCCCCGCTACTGATTTGCTGTGCGACCCTGGCGCAGGTTACTTCCTTTCCTTGGAATCCCTCCCTGGTGTGGTCATTTAGATTCGATAGGGTAATACCTATAAAAAGCTCAGTGTAGGCTCCGGCATAATCGCTCTTTGATTTGGCTTGTTAATGCTAGCTACCATGCTGTCGAGGACTAGTTTCTCTTAGAAAGGTCTCTCTTTCTTCTGTCTCCTATCTTGGTTTTCAGAGTGTGAGGCTAGACCTGCGGGGTGAGTTTCTCTATCTGTGAAGCTTGGTTTGAGAACGCTGTTATCCAGTGCTTAGAGGCCCTTGCATACCAGGACCAAAATTAGGTTGAAATGCACTTTGATCGTAACATTTAAGAGGAGCAGGAGCAATTTGTGAGCAAATGACAACTGCGTGGAGCCTCTTTATGTCTGCCTCCAAGATGAGGGTGGTGACAGTGGGGACTTCTGTTGGAATACAACAGCCCCGTAGCACTTCTGACCCTTAACCCCCAAGATCTGAATAGGGAGAGCTGCCCTGGGTCAGCAGTTACTGTTGGTGACTGCACCACTGCCCTCTGGGCCTGCTTCAGATGACACTGGCATGTTTGGAGTCACGGGCACCGCCAGCCTCCCCTTTGATCCCAGGCATGTGTTGCTGAAAGAAGAGGGAAAGGGAACAGCATGAAGGGCTGCAGAAAGAGACAGAAGCCCCCTCTCTTTGACTCTAAACATGGACTGAATCCTTTTTCTCTTCTGAGAGAATGGTTTTCCCAACAAGCCTTATCCCAGGGAAGGGGCTCAAACTTAATGGGTAGCTTCAGGTCAGTACAATGAAAGACTCCAATGAGGGACCAGAAAATGCAGGGAAGTTGGAGGGAGCATGACACCCCCCCCCCAAACTTCCAACTGCCTTTTGGCCTCCAGCTAAAAAGCGTGAGTGTTAACTTCCTCTCCAGGGATGGAGGACAAGGAGGAGCTAACCAACTGCAGGGTGAGGATGGGCAGATCTGGGCTTGCATCAGAGATCGCAGACAGGGGTGCTTCTCTTTTGGTTTCACTTTTCCCTTGTGTAAAGTGAGAACCGTAACACCCACTCACCGTGCCACTGAGAGAAAAAACTGCAAAAAACTGTGAAGTGCTTGGCATGGCCGTGGCCCTGTGTAGCACTTCGCACTTTTTTTTTTTTTTTTCTTAAGATTTATTTATTTGACAGAGAGAGACACAGCAAGAGAGGGAACACAAGCAGGGGGAGTGGGAGAGGGAGAAGCAGGCTCCCGGCTGAGCAGGGAGCCCGATGTGGGGCTCGATCCCAGGACCCTGGGATCATGACCTGAGCCGAAGGCAGACGCTTAACGACTGAGCCACCCAGGCGCCCCACTTCGCACTTTTTTTACCATGGTGTTACCGGAGTTCATTAAGTCTTTGTCATCATTTTCTGCCTGCCCAGAGGCCCATGGACTCCCCAAGGGGCAGGGCTTTTCTTCTGACGGTCGCCCTTTGGCACCTCTGCCCGCAAACACATACACCACAGGCCGGCAGAGATGGGTGAGATGGGTGCAGCTCAGGCTTGAGGCCGCGCTAACTGAGCTTCATCCAGTGCCTCCACGTCTTAGGTGCTGAGGAAACAGCAGTGAACCAAACAGACAAAAGTCCTTGCCTTCATGGTGTTGGTGAGAGAGGTAGAGCTCGCGCTCAGCTGCCTCTGCTAAAGAGAGGAAAACCCGGGCCGAGGAGAGGAACACTGTGAGGGCCCTTCACGTGGACCCTCCTCCAGGGGAGGTCTCCTAAGAAGGTGACGTTTGAGCAAAGGCTTGAAGCTGACTGGGTGAGCACGTGTTCCAGGCAGAGAAAATGACTCGTGCCGAGGCCCTTGGCTGAGGCAAGGACGAGCCTTGAGCCTTGTTGTCCCTCGTCACTTCAGGACCCGAAATGAATAGTTAAGGGAGGGGACGCAGAGCAGCACCAGGCCAGTGGGCTATGACAGGGCTTGGCCCACATGCTTTGAGGGTTGCAGGTCGTGCAGGGGACGTTCTTCAGCAGGGCCCCAGGCTTGGGGTGCTGTCCGTGACTCCGATTTTACGATACGAGACCAGAGGTGTGGCGAGGTGGTGTCTTTGTCTCGGTGACAGACTGGGCGTAGATAGGCCAGAGCCCGGAGCGGCTGTGCTTGCAACCTTCCCGGGGGACAGGGAGGGGGGGCGGGCTGTGGAGCTGGGGGTTAAGAAGGGCTCAGCAGCAGTACTTTGCCTCTCACAGGAGTACGACCCCAGCAAAGCAACCTTCGTGAAGGTGGTGCCGACCCCCAACAATGGCTCCACTGAGCTCGTGGCCCTGCACCGGGACAAGGTAGGGACCAGCCGCTGGGCTGCTTGGCACAGGGCTTGGGTGGGACTCCCAGGCACTGACAGACACCCCCAAGTGCGGGCCTTCTGCCATAGACAACGCCTGCTCCCACAGGGTGAGGACGGACAGGAGGTGCTGTCCTTCGAATTCCAGAAGATCAAGTATTCCTACGACGCCCTGGAGAAGAAGCGCTTCCTCCCTGTGGCCTTTCCCGTGGGAAATGCCTTCTCATACTACCAGAGCAGCAGAGGGTTCCAGGAGGACTCAGAGATCCGCGCAGCTGAGAAGAAGTTTGGGAGCAACAAGTGAGTCCCGACATGCCCGTGTGCAGTGACAGGGCTGGTGCTCCGCCCGTGGTCACAGCGTGGGTGCTTGGCCGAGCCTGTGGCTCCTTTCCCGGCTTTCTGCCCTGCCGCACTCCTGAGTCCTGGTGCCTAGGAAATGGGGACTTGGGGCGGAGGGGTCCACAGTACATCCCAGATGAAGATGGCGGCCACCTTTTGAGAAACGTGCTCTAGTCTTGTCTCCCCTGGCCTTGCCTGCTGACAGGGACCCTGGACAGCCCTCCGGCAGGAGCATATGCAGCTCTTCATGGGAGCCTGGCCCGAGGCCCCAGAGAGATGACTGTTGATCATCGTTTTGTAATTACTGTAGGATTTCTCTTTGTTTTTAAATTTTTCTTTTAAGCGTAGGTTGTCACCGTGCTCCTCATACTCATCCCAGCACTTTGGGAAGAGTGGTCAAAGGAGCTGTCAGCGATCACAGTGGCTCTCCTTTGTACCAGGCGTGCTGGCAGATGCCTTGTACGTGCTTCCTCCCTTTAATCCGAGAAACCACCAGTGCCCACACACCACTGGGAGGGGGCAGAGCAGGGCTTCAGACCCCCTTGTTCATCTTCAGAGCCCCTGGCCCTGCCACCATGATGATCATCCTGGACCTGAAAACCCCCAGAACTTTTAGGGAATTCTTCCCTGACTCAACTACTTTTTAAAAATTACAGCTATATCATCACAAGTAGCAATCTAATAGGAAGATTTATAAGAAATTTTACCTATCGTCCCTGCCTGAGGTCAGCCTTGGTGGTGGCTTGGGATGTCCCCTTTCACACCTTCCCGGTTCATGCGAAGTCACTTGAATAATATAGAATGGGGCCTGGTTGTTGTTGCTTGTTTTTATCACAGTGGTTTCTTTTTCTCACACCCCATATCTAGGACACGTCTCCAAGGGCAGGGCGAGGGTGGCCCCAGTTGACCTGGCTGCCCCCCTGGCCAGACTGGGCCACCCCACACAGTGCCGCAGAACACACCCTTAGGCCCTACTCCTCAAATTCTGGGGCTTTTATTAAGGGAGTTTTTGGAAAATTTCAGCTCCAGACCTCCCCTCTCCAGCTCGGGATGGGCCTCAGGCCCCAGAAGACTCCTCAGTGCCCAGCTGCCGGGCCTTTTCTGTGCCGCTTCAGGGCTCCCATCCCGCAGTCAGGTGTTCCTTCTCTGCCTGCCTTCTTACTCAGCCTGATGACGGGCTGTGTCTCACTCTGGCCCTGCTTGGGTGGTGGCTGCCTGAACAGCCTGGCACTGGTTCAGAAGCTTTACCTGGGTGCTGCGGAGGAGGCTGGCAGCAGTTAGCTTGCTTGCCCTGGTGACTCGGGGACAAGGAGAGCCGTAGTCAAGTGGAGTGTCCCTTCTGGCTTCTCATTTCCCGGGGAGGCCTGCAGTGCCCTGAGTGGAGGTGTCAGGATGGGACCTCTGAGGCTCGTATCGTGAACAGGATGTGGGGTCTGGTCTCTCGTAGGGCTGAGATGGTGGTGCCTGACTTCTCGGAGTTGTTCAAAGAGAGAGCCACAGCGCCCTTCTTCGTGTTCCAGGTAAAGCAGCAGCTTGGGCCCTCCCCCACCCCCCTCCTGCTCCCTGGGGCTTTCACAGCTAGAGCAATCTCCATCTCCAGACCTGAAATTCCCTCTGTGTCCTCATGGGTCTGAGCCCATGGGCGGAACAGCCCTCGGTGTGCCTTCCCAGCCTCCACAGGTGTCTTCATGTGCTCCCGTGGATGGCCGGGCGGGGGTGTGGACACACAGGCTGTGTCCTGCAGGTGTTTTGCGTGGGGCTCTGGTGTCTGGATGAGTACTGGTACTACAGCGTCTTCACACTCTCCATGCTGGTGGCCTTCGAGGCCTCCCTGGTGCAGCAGCAGATGCGGAACATGTCAGAGATCCGGAAGATGGGCAACAAGCCCCACATGATCCAGGTGTGGCCAGCGGGAAGATGGGGGAGGGGGGGAGGCTCCTGCCAGTCTTGGGGTGGGCCTGGAGCGGGGGCAGGGTGAGGTCAGCTCTGGGGATGCACCTGCGTGGAGGCCACTGTGAGACCCAGAGCTAACTGCACCTCACCTCCGCCCAGGTCTACCGTAGCCGGAAGTGGAGGCCCATCGCCAGCGATGAGATTGTCCCCGGAGACATCGTCTCCATCGGTGAGGCACGCTTCTGGTCTGTCCTGGTGGGAGCCCTTTCTCTCAGCTCCTCTGCAACACTCCTGCCCCTTCCTGCAGGCCGCTCCCCGCAGGAGAACCTAGTGCCGTGTGACGTGTTGCTGCTGCGGGGCCGCTGCATTGTGGACGAGGCCATGCTCACAGGGGAGTCGGTGCCACAGATGAAGGTGCGGGGGGCGGGGCGGGGGGCAGACTCGGTCCACCCAGCTGTGTCACTGGCCCATTCGCTGGGGAGCGAGAGGGCTGGTGGCTGGGCCACCCTCCTGCCCAGGCTCGGACAGAGGAGGGACGGAGCCCTGACCTAGGAGGCTAGAGGAGGCAGAGTGGCTCTGGTGCCTAGTTGGAGCTGCCAGATTTCCTGGTGGTCTTCCCCCTGGATGAAGGGGAGCTGGGTGGCGATGAGAAGGAAGGAAGAAAGGGAGGCCAAGATCGTCAGGGGTTGTCCAGGCCAGGGACCAGAGACATCAGACTGACGTGGGCTGAGGGAAACCAGGAGAGCGCGAATCCTCTGTGAGGCCAGTTGCGAGATCCCAAGGAGTCGACACAGCAGGTGCAGGTGGAGAGAAGACAGGGCAGGCCGCCTGGTCGGACGTGCTGCGTTAGGCTGGGAGCCCTGTGGGGGTCGGAGTGGCTCATCCCAGCCCCAGGGGCCTGCTCTTGTGAGACTGGGGACAGAGAAGGAGGCTGAGGTGAGAGCGTCCTCACCACCCTCTCCTTCCTCCTCAGGAGCCCATTGAAGACCTTAACCCTGACCGGGTCCTGGACCTCCAGGCCGACTCCCGGCTCCACGTCATCTTTGGGGGCACCAAGGTGGTGCAGCACATCCCCCCGCAGAAGGCCACCACGGGCCTGAAGCGTAGGTGCCTTGGGGGGTCTGGGGTGTCCTGGCCCCCGCAATCCCTGCCCCACACCCCCAGCCACCACATCTGCTTGGCTGTGAGGGAGTGGGGATGAACAGACACAAACAATGCTGCTTCCGTTTGTCTCTGCAGCAGTCGACAGTGGATGTGTGGCCTATGTTCTCAGGACCGGATTCAACACATCCCAGGTATGGACCCTTGTCTGGCTCTGGGGAGGGTAGGCCCCAGGGCGGGTGGCAGACAGTTGAGACGGTGGCTCTTTCGGACCCCAGAACGTCCCCGCCACAGACTCATTCTGACAACAGGTACCCGCTTGGGGCCAGGGTGCAGACGTGAGCCCTACACACCAGGCCCACTATCCAACACTGAGGTTCTGGTGGGGAGTGCAGACAGGAAACGGGCTGTTGCCATACACACTGGGGTCATGAATAGAGTCACACCCATAAACTCTTCACTAAAGTGTCATGAGGGCTGCCTCGTAGAGGTGATTGACCAGATCTCCTTCCAGAAGACTCAGTCCCCCATCTCAGCCACTTCTTTCCCTGACCCCCAATTTTTGGCCACTGGTCTCTGTAGCCCTTAGCTGAGTGGCAGCCACCCACATAGCTGTGTGGTCCCCTCTGTCATGGCTGCAGGACTCAGCGGGTGGACGCAGGGCAGGCACTCCCCATCAGCAGAGGGAGAATCTGGCCCTGGTGCTCTGGGGTGCGGGAGGCCACCCCCTGCCAGGAAAGGCCTCTAACCCTCTGGCCCTCTAGGGCAAGCTGCTGCGCACCATCCTCTTTGGAGTCAAGAGGGTGACTGCAAACAACCTGGAGACTTTCATTTTCATCCTCTTCCTCCTGGTCTTTGCCATTGCAGCAGCCGCCTACGTGTGGATTGAAGGTATGCGCTGGGGCCCCTCCCCTGTCTGCTGGGCCCCACCCCCATGGCACCCAGGCTGGCAGGCCCTGTCTCTGCAGGCACCAAGGACCCCAGCCGGAACCGCTACAAGCTGTTTCTGGAATGCACTCTGATCCTCACCTCGGTCGTGCCCCCTGAGCTGCCCATTGAGTTGTCTCTGGCTGTTAACACCTCCCTCATCGCCCTGGCCAAGCTATGTGAGTGCCTGGGATGGGGCGGGGGGTGCTGCATGGGCTGGGGCCTGGCAGAACCCCTGACCCTGGCTCCCCTCCTCCCAGACATGTACTGCACGGAGCCCTTCCGGATTCCATTCGCCGGCAAAGTAGAGGTGTGCTGCTTTGACAAGACAGGGACCCTGACTAGCGACAGCTTGGTCGTCCGTGGGGTGGCTGGGCTCAGGTGAGTATGGGTGGCTTGGGCCTCTTGCCCAGCAGGTGGGAGCTCAGGGGACAGATAGCACCCACTTGGAGCCGTCTGACCTGGGTTGGGGGGGCTCCCTTACATTCCTCAGTGTAACAGCGGCGTGGTGGCTCAGCTCCACCCCACCCCAAGCAGCCATATGATATCTAGGGGCGTCCATGAGATAGGCACAGGTGTCAGGAGGACCAAGACCGTGCATCTCTCTCAGCCCCTGCAATGACTGGCACCAAGTGGGGGCCCGTCCCTCATCCTGGCTAGCAATTCCCTGGGGTCCCTCTACTCCATAACTAGTTGTTTCCTGTCCTTACAGAGACGGGAAGGAGGTCACTCCTGTGTCCGGCATCCCCGTAGAAACACACCGTGCTCTGGCCTCATGCCACTCCCTCATGCAACTGGATGATGGCACCCTTGTGGGTGACCCCCTCGAGAAGGCTATGCTGACAGCTGTGGACTGGACACTGACCAAAGGTGAGGGGCTGGAGCTTCGGGCGCGGCTGGGAGGAACTGCCCGCTCTTGCACCCCTGGGCAGGTGGGCTGCACCCCTCAGAGACATCCATGTGTCCAACTCGGGGCCAGGCAGGCCCACAACTCTGATGGTCCCTTAGGCGGTGGGCACAGGCTCACCTCTGACCTGAGACAGTCCACCCCTTGGGAGTTGAACCTGCCCCCACCCTTCCAGAAGCCACGGGCAAGGTCCTCTGGGTACAGGTCTCCCAGTTCTGACCCTTCCTGGAGCGAGGAGCCCCCCAAACCCCCAAACACCCCGCAGGGTCTGGGTCTGGGGGTGGGGGGGGAAGAGAGGGGCGGAAAGGGGAGGCGGGGGCTTGGCTGCCTCTGTGGAGCGAAGGCCCTCAGGATTCGTACTTATTTGTTTCCAGATGAGAAAGTATTCCCCCGAAGTATTAAAACTCAGGGGCTGAAAATTCACCAGCGCTTTCATTTTGCCAGTGCCCTAAAGCGAATGTCCGTGCTCGCCTCCTATGAGAAGCTAGGCTCCACTGATCTCTGCTACATCGCGGCTGTGAAGGGGGCCCCCGAAACCCTGCACTCCATGGTGAGCCAGCCCCGGCCCCAGGGGAAGGGGGGCGCGGGGCGGTCGGTGACATCCCCTGCGTTCCCTGCAGTTCGCCCAGTGCCCACCTGACTACCACCACATCCACACGGAGATTTCCCGGGAAGGAGCCCGAGTCCTGGCGCTGGGGTACAAGGAGCTGGGGCACCTCACCCACCAGCAGGTAAGGGCCCAGGCTCCCCACCTGCTGGCCCCTCATCCATACCGTCTTCTGTTCCCTGCAGCCTCGATATGAGCAGGCACGATTCCTTCTTCCTCCTTCCGGGCCTCTACCTTGGGAGGCCCTGAGTGGCACTCAGCCCTGGGTCCCTTCTCTACTGTGTACCCTGCCCCTTATGGGACCCCATCCCATCCTGGCTCCTGAGGCCATTTCCTGCAGAGCACAACCAGGCCCCGCCTCCATCCAGCCTCTTACCCCACACCGTTGGGTCCTTACACCTCCGCAGGGATCATCAGGAGGCGCCTGGGATTCTTGTCTCCAGTCTGGTTCTGCCCGTACCCTGCCCGACCACTCAGTCACCACATGGTCATGGGGCATCTCCGGCTCTGTGTCACACCCCATGTCCGGTCAGTTACCGGCTCTCCTCCCACCTCCACCATCAGTACTGCTCTCTCTGCTTCCACCTTACCTCTCATCCAGTCCACTTCTACCTGACAGCTGAGAAATCCTTCCAGAATGCACACCAGGTCGTGGCTCAGTGCCCTGCTCTCAGAACCAGCCTGCTCGGTGCCACTCCCTGAGCCTGTCTGCCCCATTCCCCTGCAGTTAGTGGCAGTTAGTATTCTGATTTCTGTGACTTTCTTTATTACACATCTCTTCCGGTAGAAGGCAAGCTCTGTGAGGAGAAGAGTTTGGGGTTTCTGGTATGAGGTTCAGAGTGAGATTGCGCTCAGTGAATAACAAAGGAGGGTCTGACTTTACTGTCTTGGGAGCCGAGTCACACAGGCTTATGCCCTGCTGTTTCTCACAGCAGGGAGTAAAGGCCCTGTGGTGGGGGAACCTCGCAGCACTGCTGAGGCCCTGTGCGTCCGGGGAGCCTAGTGTCCTCCCCACTTCTCACCTAACCCTCAAATGTTCCTTTTGTAAGGATGGGCCTGTCCCTGACGCGCCCCACCCCCCCCCCCCAGCTCAGAAATGGAGAGATGGGTCATGCCGGTACTCCTATGTCCCTACACAGGCCCGGGAGATCAAACGGGAGGCCCTGGAATGCAACCTCAAGTTCGTCGGCTTCATTGTGGTCTCCTGCCCTCTCAAGGCTGACTCTAAGGCCGTGATCCGCGAGATCCAGAATGCATCCCACCGGGTACAGCTTCTGGACTCCTCCCCACTGGGCCCCAAGGGTGGGTGGGCAGGTGGGTGGATCTTGGCTCCTTCTTCCAGAGAGGGCGATATGACCACAGAGGACAGTTTCCCCTCAGTGGTGCAGGTCTCAGTAGCAAGGATGTCTTTCTTGGATTTTGGCCGAGCTTCATCGTGGCTCTGGTGCTCACGTTGTCCCGAGTCTGAGGATGCTTTGGGACCTGGCCTGTGCCCACCCTTCTCAGGTTGCTTCCTTGGCCCCCAGCATCCTTGGGGGGTGAGGGCAATTCCCCCAATCCACCCCATCCTGGAAAGGAAGAGCTGGGCTGGGACAGGAGATGTGGAGGTGACTCTTGGACACATCCATCTGTCCTGTGGTTTCTGTTTTCTAGTTTGGGACTCAAGATGCAGTTTAGGATGTGGGAGGTGAGTGAGCAGTCTCAGAGGTGGTGACATTAATAGCCCCCACCTGGCCCTCAGCCGTCACAGCCCATCTTCCCATCACCGGGCTCTCAGTGAGAAAGCTGGAGCATCTGTGCCCCTCTGCCTGGGGCAGCTACCAAGCCAAGAGGGTCCACGCTAATGGCTGGTTCTTAATCTATATTGCGGATAAAGGCTGTGGGTGTTTTCAGACACACATACATGTATCGTTTGCATAAAACACCACCAGGTTGGGGTGGATTGTGGCTCCTGGAAGCCCATTCTGCATCGGGGCCAACACCTCCTTCTGTGGCCTTCTTTAGAGGGGCCTCAGCCGCCAGGTCTCCAGGCTGGAGTTCTGACCTGCTGGGCCCTGCCCCATGGAGCCTCTGTCCTCTCCTCAGGTGGTCATGATCACAGGTGACAACCCGCTCACTGCCTGCCACGTGGCTCAGGAGCTGCACTTCATTGAAAAGGCACAAACGCTGATCCTGCAGCCTCCCGTGGAGAAAGGTGAGGGACCATGGGGCCGTAGGCTGGGGGTACCCTGAATGCAAGAACAGCCCGTCTAGTGGCCCACTGGCATTTCAGGCCTGAGCGAACACACCCAGTGTCATCCAGGACCTGTGACACCAGCCTGTGGAACACGGCCTTGCCTTGTCAGCATGCTCGGGCCCTCTGACCAAGGAGCTCCACACCCGCGTGTCCCAGCAGCATGCGGGAAGTCACTGGCTCTGGGATCAGTGACGACTGACAACTGGGGTGGTTGGTTGTCGTCAGACTGGGCCGTGTTTCCTATCCTCCTGCCTGCCTTGGGTCTGGCAGGCTGCCTGTGTGAGGCGAGGGCTCCCCTCCTAAGCACGGGGATGCTGGTGCTCATGCTCAGCATGGCCAGACCCCAGGCAAAGGGTTTGGTATGTGTTACCACGTTGGTCTGTCTGCCGCATATGGGAGGCCTTATCATCCCTGCACCACATAGGAGGAAACTGAACAGGTCTGCTGTTGGGGCCCCCACTTTATAGACAAGGAAATAGAAGTAAACTCACCTACTTCAGTCACTCAAGTGACACTGTGACTAAGGATTTGAACCCAGATGTCCTGACTCCAGAGCTCATGGCCTCTGGCCACTCCTGAGTAACCAGTACCCCTGAGTAGAGCCAACTGAGGAGCAAATCCAGCCCCTCACCTCCAACTGGTAGAGTATGGGGTCTTTCAGATGCCAAGGGATGGTGCCTGGCTGGGGAGCCACATGCGCTGGAGTGTCACCAAGTTGCAGGTCAGAGGAGGGTGCTGGCTTTAGAACTATGCTGGATTCTAGAATTTCCCAGCTCTTCTAGTCTGCACTGTTCGTCCCAGATCTCTGTCTCAGCTCTAGGCACTAGGCTCTTGCAGAGAGAGAAGGTGTGTGCAGAGGAGGCAGGTGGCCCAGAGGTGGCTGTTGGGACTGTTGATTGGCAGGTGATGCTGCTCTGACAAAACGGCCACAGTAAAAGCCAGGTGGAGGTTGGTTTCCCTTCTAGCCAAGACAGCCCAGATGAGCCGTGCAGTGCCGGAAGGCCTCCCTTAGCCATGTTTATCACTAGATGCCTGGGCCAGCCATCTAGAAAGAGGAAGTGGTTGGCAAGCAGGGTCTGGCCCAAGGAAGTGACTCAGGGGGCCCTGATCCTGGAAGAGCAGGGTTTCAGGCAGGCCCCAGGGTCAGGGGTGCCTTGCTCCTGAGGTTAGGCTGTCAGGGTTTGAATCTGAGCGTCATGTGGTCTCAGGCCAGTGGCCTAGGCTCTGGGTTCTTGAATCCTTCGTATCGGAGGGCTCTGTGAACATCTGTGGGGTTCCTGGCGTCTAGGGTGCAGGTGTGGACAGGGATTGGTAGGGATAAAGAGGGGTGAGAACCAAGAAGGTGCTTCAGAGAGATGAGACTGGGACCGCTTATATGGGGTCCACGTGAGGGGGAGTTGCTGAACCCCTCTCCCTGACCCTGGGCTCCGGCTCTGCAGGTCGACCCTGCGAGTGGCGCTCCATTGATGGCAGTGTCGTGCTGCCCCTGGCCAAGGGCTCCCCAAAGGCGCTGACCCTGGAGCATGCCCTGTGCCTCACGGGCGATGGCCTGGCCCACTTGCAGGCTGAGGACCCCCAGCAGCTGCTTCGCCTCATCCCGCACGTGCAGGTGTTCGCCCGTGTGGCCCCCAAACAGAAGGTGTGTGCAGAGGAGGCAGGGGGCAGGCAGGGCCCTGGGGGCAGCACACAGCCCTCACTCAGCCCATCTCTGCGCACATAGGAGTTTGTCATCACCAGCCTGAAGGAGCTGGGCTACGTGACCCTCATGTGTGGCGACGGCACCAATGACGTGGGTGCCCTGAAGCATGCCGACGTGGGTGAGTCCTGCAAGCTGATGGGCTGTCCCTTCCATCGCTGTTCGGCCAGCACGGGTTTAGTGTCAGAGACACGTCACTGAGCGAGTTCTTTGAGGAGGCAGCGAGGGGATGGGGCAGGCGCCAGTGGGATCAGGGATCTGAGGAACCGCAGGCCTGGAGGGGACACGGGTGCGGGGGTGGGGGTGGGGGGCACCAGAGCTTCTGGGAACATAGGGAGCCAGGGAGGCTCCAGGTGGCAGACACAGCTTGGTTTGTTCAGGCCTCCCAGCACCGTGTGGGGACCGTGTGGGGGCTGAGGCCAGAGGCCAGGGAGAGATGGGACAAGTGGGGATGCACAAATGGAAGCTGAGGCATTTGCCAGCCGTTTATAGCCTTGGATTTCTGTCAACAGAATGCAGTCATCAGGTTGATGTTAAAAGACCAACCTGACAGGGGACCTGGATGGCTCAGTCTGTTAAGCATCTGACTCTTGATTGTGGCTCAGGTCATGATCTCAGGATTGTGAGATTAAGCCCCTATGTCAGGCTCTGGGCTTGGCATAGAGCCTGCTTGAGATTCTCCCTCTACCCCTCCCTTCCCCACACCCCCACCCCCACCGCTGTTCACATGCATGCTCTTGAGGGCACTCATACACACTCACTCTTCCCCTCTAAAAAAAAAAAAGAAACCTGACCCACTTACAGTGCCTTCCAAATCCTTAACTGCTTTATTAATTGACTATTATGTCCTAGAATTGTGATCCTTGGCAATACACCATGGAAATCAGCTTCTTTTTTTTTTTAAGATTTTTTAATCTGAGAGAGAAAGAGAGCACAAGCAGGGGGAAGGGCAGAAGGCGATGGAGAAGCAGGCTCCCCACTGAGCAGGGAGCCCGACGCGGGACTCGATCCCAGGACCCCGAGATCATGACCTGAGCTGAAGGCAGATGCTTAATGACTGAGCCACCCAGGCAACCCTGGAAATAATTCTGTGTATTTGGGTTTTGCTTTCCAAATGTAGAAAGTAAGATAGAATGCTCTCTGAGGCACTCTGGGGGGAGATCAGCTGAGATGGGGAGGTTTGGCTCCTGTGAGCAGACAGCCCACTCCATGCTCCACTCTGGGCTTCACTCAGCACAGGGCCAGCAGGCCTGGGGTGACAGGCTCCCTCTAGCTCCAGACACACACTCATGTACCTCCCCCCAGGTGTGGCACTCCTGGCCAATGCCCCTGAGCGAGTTGTTGAACGGCGCCGACGGCCCCGAGACAGCCCTGTCCTGAGCAGCAGCGGCGTCCGGGCCACCTCCAGGGCGGCCAAGCAGAGGTCGGGGCTCCCGCCCCCCGAGGAGCAGCTGGCCTCCCAGCGGGTGAGTCACAGGAGGTGGGGGACACCAGCACCCATTGGTGGCCAGGTCTTATCCCTGCCGCCTGCCCCACAGGACCGCCTGAGCCAGGTGCTGCGGGAACTCGAGGATGAGAGCACACCCATCGTGAAGCTGGGGGACGCCAGCATCGCTGCCCCTTTCACCTCCAAGCTCTCCTCCATCCAGTGCAGTGAGTCCCACCCCCAGTCCCTCCCCCCATGCCCATCCTGATGGGCCCCCACACCCACACCTTCCTCCCCTCTCATGGCCTCCCCCACAGTCTGCCACGTGATCAAGCAGGGCCGCTGCACACTGGTGACCACGCTGCAGATGTTCAAGATCCTGGCACTCAATGCCCTCATCCTGGCCTATAGCCAGAGTGTTCTCTACCTGGAGGGCGTCAAGTTCAGTGACTTCCAGGCCACGCTGCAGGGGCTGCTGCTGGCCGGCTGCTTCCTCTTCATCTCCCGCTCCAAGGTGGGCTGAGCCACAGGCAAAGCAGGGGCTCCCTCCTCAGCCCAGGAGTACCGTCTGCCTCTGGGCCAGCTAGGGTGGACTGTTAAAGGCACCACCCCTTGTCATCCATTCGTCTTCACAGCAGCCCTCGGGGTGGGAACTGTCATCCCCATGTTACAGATGGGGATCAGGGGACAGAGCAGGTGCACGCTGAGGCTCCCCGGAGTGGCACGACTCGGGCCCCAGCACTGTCCACCAGCTGGGGTCTCAGGTGGGCTACACAGAGCTCACAGGCAAAGAGAGGACAGATGGGGAAATGATTATCAAGACCACTCAGTGTTCAGTGTCATGAAAAATACAAAGTGGGTCACAGGCTACAGGGGACAGCCTCGGGATCGTTCAGGGGAGCCTGTGTGATGCATAAGGAATAAGGGAACTTTCCAGGAGGTAGCCAGAAGGGCCACAGATAGACATGGACTGATGCAAGGAGCACCTGGTAGCTGGAGGAAGTGGGAGGTGCGTTGTGCCAACCATGAGCACCCGCTGGGTCCCAGGGAGGGCTTTGGTTTGTTCTAGAACAAGGGGAAGGGGGTGGATTTTAAACATGCTGTGGCTGCTATGTGGAGTGTAGGCCTTGAGTGAGGGTGTGGTGGCATCATCTCGGCTAAGGGGCTGGGGAAAGAGCAGGGCTCTGGGGTCTGGTGCTGACTCATAACCTCCAGGATTTGGTGACTGCTCTCAACACGAGTCCTGCTAGGAGGGCGGGGGAGGGGGCGCCAGGGGGGTGGGGGGTAGGCCCAGGGTGAGCCTGGACCCTTACTCCCTATCCTGCCACTACAGCCCCTCAAGACTCTCTCCCGAGAGCGACCCCTGCCCAACATCTTCAACCTGTACACTGTCCTCACGGTCGTGCTCCAGTTCTGTGTGCACTTCCTGAGTCTTGTCTACCTATACAGCGAGGCCCAGGCCCGGAGCCCCGAGAAGTGAGTGCTGGCCCATCCTGGGGCTTGGGGAGGGGCAGAGCGCTCCTAGGGGAGGCAATGTCCCTGCGGTGAGGGTGCGGGAGGATGCACATGCAGACGTTGCCCTGGGGTAACCAAGGCCTGACTGGTGGGGTCGGCCAGGCAGAACCCTGGCTTTGTGCAGGGATGGTGGGGGTCAGAGAGTAGCCCTGTCCCCTATGTGTCGCTGCAGGCAGGAGCAGTTTGTGGACCTGTACAAGGAGTTTGAGCCGAGCCTGGTCAACAGCACCGTGTACATCATGGCTATGGCCATGCAGATGGCCACCTTTGCCATCAACTACAAAGTGAGGCTCAGCCCTTGCCTGACCTGAGTTCACCCTGCCCACTTTCTTGGCCCCTGCAACACATGACTGTTCATCCATCTGTCCCCACAGGGCCCACCGTTCATGGAGAGCCTGCCAGAGAACAGGCCCCTAGTGTGGAGCCTGGCCGTGTCGCTCCTGGCCATCGTGGGCCTGCTCCTTGGCTCCTCGCCTGACTTCAACAGTCAGTTTGGCCTCGTGGACATCCCCGTGGAGGTGAGTGGCCCCGTGGGTGTGGCCCCAGGACTCAGCCTGGGCCCATCTGCAGGCACCCAGCTCACCAGTGCTCCTTGCCCCGCAGTTCAAGCTTGTCATCGCCCAGGTCCTGCTCCTGGACTTCTGCCTGGCGCTCCTGGCCGACCGTGTCCTGCAGTTCTTCCTGGGGACCCCGAAGCTGAAAGTGCCTTCCTGAGATGGCAGTGCCGGCACCTGCTACCCATGTCGGTACCACTGGGCAGGAGCCCCAAGAGGGAACACTGCTCCCGTGGCGAGGCAGGCCCGGCCTTGCCGCCAGGACTGAGCTGAGCTGAGCTGGGACCACCCCACAGCCACCTGAGGGCCTGGCTGGCAGAACCAGCCCTGGGCCGGCCCCTTTGGTAAATAAAGCCGCATCCACCGTTTTAAGAAGCCCTGCCTCCACCTCTGTCTGCACCACTGAACGGGTCGCGGTGGGGCTGTGCGGTCACCAAGCAGGGTCCTGGCACCCTCCCCAGGAGCCGTGAGGTTATTAACGACAGCCCCTGGGACCCAGATATTCAGCTCTTAGATAGGCTGAGCTCCAGCCCCAGAGACTTGTGCATATTTCGTAATTTGACAAGCACCTCCCTATTTCTGTGGTCTCTCAGATTGATGTTCTGGTCTCTTAGGCACTGGTGGAAGGTTTTAGGATCAATGGCATTTTCTTCTGTTCAGTAATATGTGAAATAACAGCACTCCTTCCTCTCGCGGTGTGTGAGATGTGAGGAAGTTCAATCCAGATCGTTGCAGATGTTAACTGGGGTCACACTTGAGGGGACCCTGTGCCATTCATCATCTCCTGTCAGCCCAGCTTTGCAGCCTGGCTCCGCCCTTGTGCTGACACAGTCCTTCCTTTCAGAGGTCGCGTACTCCTTTCAACTGAGGAGTTTGTGGAGTAGGCTGCATGAGAGCAGAGTCATGGCCATGGGAGATTTTCCTGCCTTCTCAACAGCTAAGAACTTTAGAAAGCAAAGTTATAAACTTGATTTTATTTATTTAGAGAGAGCATGGGTAGGGGTATGGATGGGAGAGGGAGAAACAGGCTCCCTACAGGGAACCTGATGTGGGGCTTGATCCCAGGACCCTGGGATCATGACTTGAGCTGAAGGCAGATGCTTAACTGACTGATTAACCAGGCGCCCTGTAAATCTGTCTTTCAAACTAGAAATTCCACTAGGGGTATGGGTGCATTTTTATAACTTTGACAAGCTGCATGTGAAAATCTCAGGCCTGGTACCCAGGCCCAGCCTACAAGACAACCTCTGCCTCCCTGCTGATCCGTGAGGGGCTCACCACCCTTTCCCATCTTCACGCCTTGGTCATCCTCAGCAGTCTGTCCGTGTCCAGCTTCCCCATCAGGAGGAGTGTGGACCACAGCCCAAGGAAAGCCCTGGGTTCCAAAGCAGGGAAAGGGCAGGGACCATCTGTGAATGCCTGTGAGTGTCACATGGGCCCTGAGCACAGACTAAGGTGTATGGAAGTGTAGGGTGCCAGAACCCACCGGGCAGAGGGGCTGTTGTGATCACTTGGAATCCCTGAGACAATTTGAGGCAACCGGGAGGCAAGAACTCTGGACTTGGGATTTGTTTCCTGGGAATGATACTTGGGGTGCTCAGGGCAGAGATCTGTGATCCCCTGCTTGAGAGAGGTGCTAGGGGCACTTCTGGCTGTACTGTAATGAGGGCTTCAAGAGTCTGATCCAGCTTCCAAGGTCACTGGGGCTGCCCCAGACCAGGGGTCTCCAGCCCTAGAGCATTGGGGGAACTTAAGATCCCACTGGAATAAGGCCTGCCATCAGGCCTCTCCACCAGGGGGCACCATGGATCCAGTGGAGCCTGTATGGGTTCAGGGGTCCAAGAGGCCCCTGGGCAGGGAAGTCGCTGCGTCGCGGAGTGTAGAAGATTCAGGGACAGGCGCCCCGGAGAGTGAGTGTGCTGGGGCTTTGGAGCCGCGCAAAGATCTGGCGAGGAGAACCCTGGCTGGCATGGAGCCATGGGGTGTCCAGGTCTGGGATGGTCGCACTAGAATCCCTGGCCCCACAGCATCTCCCGAGTCTCGGTCAGGGCGCGTAGAGCCTCGGGGCGTGGCCAATCGGCCGAGGTGTGGCCGGGGGCGGGGCTTCTGCTGAGCAGGGGCGTGTTTGGTCGCGGGGCGTAGCCTGCGCTGGGCGGGGCTACGCGGAACCCGGGCGGCGGCGGCCGCGGCAGGAAATCGGGGCAAGGCCCCGCCAGCGCGAGATCCCATCCCAGTCCCGGTCCCCGCCGAGAGCTCCTCGGACCGGGCCATGGACGCAGCAGAGCCGGGTAGGCGGTCCGGGATATGGGATCCGAGAGGGACCTCCCCCAACCGTACCCCACTTCCTAAATTGAGTGGTCTCGCCTGTCCCTTTCCGTTCAGAGAGCGGGGAAAGGAGTCTCGAATGGGAGGGACGCGGGCATCCTCCACTGTGAGGACCCCCAAGCCGAGAGGGGCCCAGAACATCATTCCCTCGCCCCCTCCCCCTTTGGAGTCTTCACCCCGGATGCCTGGGGGAGGGGGCCCAGGAAGGGGAAGTGGCCGCTTCTGCTTCTGACATTTGTGATGGGGGCAGGGTGTCATGACCGCTGATGGGGAGGGCAACACGGCAGACTCCCCACTCGGCTCCTCCATAGTCAGGGGAGGGGGCATTGCTGATCTGGGCTCCCTAGAAGGGGGGCTGTGGCAGAAATGTGGCAAGGTCTGACTTGTATTTCCGGCTGTCTTTGTGTCTCTGCTGTGTATGTCGAGTGTCATTCGGTCTTTATGTTCCTCTGGTTTCAGTCTGCCCCTATGTGTTTGTGCCACAGGCTCTGTGCCGGTCTCTCCCACGTGTATTTCCATCTGTCTGGCCTGAGGTCCATGTGGTTCCATTGTCAAGCTGGCTCTCTCCCCAGGGACAGTGTGGCTGCATCTGGGGCATCTGTTTTGTTGCTTTGCTTCTGGGCCCATGTGTGTGTGGGTGTCTCTGTTCCTCTAAGCAGCTGTCTCTGTGTTGGGTTGTGCCTGAGTCCATCTGCCTGCCCTGAGTGGCTTCACCCCCAGGCCACACTGCCTCAGTCCTGACTCTGACACCCGCCCCCCTCCTGCACTCTGTACAGGTCCAGAACACTCTCTGTCTCTCTCCCCAACCTCCAAACAACTGGCTAAGGGCCTAGGTGTCGGTGCCTCCGTGGGTGGAGGGAGGCTTTGATTGGCCCATGTATGACACTCCCCTCCCCCAGGGCTACCCCTGGCTCCAGAGAGCAGGAAGAGGTACAGTGACATCTTCCGGAGCCTGGACAACCTCGAGATCTCACTGGGGAACGTGTGAGTCTGAGCCTGGGCCACCCCCAAATCCCTAACCATTTAGGTGCCTCATTAGGAACCTATAACATCTGGGTCCACTTACCTAATAACCTGAGAATCTAAGATGGGTCCTTCCAAAACACCTGAAAAATCCCAAAATTCAGCCCCCCAAAACCACTGGAAATCCCTAAAATGGTCCTAGTACCCCCATAGATCCTTGTGACTCCTTAAACATTTGAGATCCTTATAATCCCACTCTGTGAACCCCAGATTCACCTGGGACCTTTCAAACTCTCTCAAGTTCCATTAAAAAAAACGAACTTCACCTGGTCCTCCCCCTGCCCCCCAAACCACTCAGACCTCCCAGATACAAGAGATGTCACAGAGGTGATATCCAGGACCATCACTCACACTGCCCTGGGGGCCCCCAACACCCCTAAGCAAGACAGACTGGGTGGAGGGTGGCATCCTGACACCATTACCTCCCAGGACCCTTGAGATGCTGCCTGGAGACCCCGTGCTCTCAGGAGACCCAGAGCCTGACAAGACCCCCACAGCCACTGAGGTGAAGGGCGGGACCAAGGAGGGCGGGAGGAGGGCATCTCCAGGGGGAGGGGCTCTAGGGGGTTGAAGCCCCTGCTCTGCTTGCTCCTGAATGTTGTCTCCCTCCCTCTCAGACCAGGGAAACCAGACTTTGGAGTGGCCCCTCCCTGGAGGGTCCTGCGCCCCTTACAGGTAGGGGGCTTTGAGGAGGGGTTGGGGGGAGTGGGGGCAGAAAGGAGTCCTTCTTCAGCTAGTCATCACCCCCTGCCTGTTCCGCACGCCAGGGACATGGCAGTACACACGAAAGAGCTGAGCCCCTGCCCTCAGGGAGCCCTCAGTCTGGGTGGAGAATCAGTATAAAATTGCAACCTGGACAAGATCATAAAGGGGTATTTGGGGGAGCCATAGAGTGTAGAATAGGGGTCACTGGTCTGGTCGGTCTTGGGGCTCAGGGAAAGCTGCCACAGAAGGTCAGAGTTCGGAAGTCAGAGGTCCACCCCCCTGCCCCAGGGGAAGAACTGGACTTGCGGCTCATTCGGACCACGGGGGGCGTGGATGCAGCTCTGGATTATGCCAAGACCTGGAGCCGCTATGCCAAGGAGCTGCTGGCCTGGACGGAGAAGAGAGCCAGCCTTGGTGAGGGCCCCTTCTGCCCGGCCCCAGGCCCCAGGCAGTGCCCACACCCTGCCCAACTCAGACCCCTGCTGTCTCCCCCCAGAGCTAGAATTTGCCAAAAGCATCATGAAGATCGCCGAGGCTGGCAAGGTGTCAATCCACCAGCAGGTAGCTATGACCAGACCCCTCCAGAACCTCAGCCCTGACCCCCTAGATCCTCAGCATCCTCCAACACCAACCCTCCCTCCCCCCGTCCCCCCCCCCCCCAGGGCCACATGCCACTGCAATACATCTACACCCTGTTTCTGGAACACGACCTCAGCCTGGGAGCCCTGGCCATGGAAACAGTGGCCCAGCAGAAAAGAGATTACTACCAGGTGAGGGGGCCCTGCTGCATGCACTATTCCATTCACACCTCCCCAGGAGAAGGCACTTACCATCAGTGCCATTTTGCTGATGAGGAAGCTGAGGCAAAGGGATGCTGAGGAACTTGCCCAGAGTTACCCAGCAGAGATTCAAACCAGGCTTCCTGTGCAAGTGCAAAACTGCTTCTGTTTGTTTGCAGGACTTGAGCGGGGGCAAGGCGCTGAGTGTTCCCAGGAAGAGAGCTTTGGCATCTCTGGGTCCAGGCTTTAGAAAGGATGAGGTGGAGAGCCGGTGGGTGGGTGAGAGTGCACACCCGGGAGAGGGTCCAGAGGATGAAAGGCACATGGTAGCGGGGAGCGGAAAGACCGGGTGGCCCTGAGGCAACACCCCCATCTGTCCTCCTTGCCAGCCCCTGGCAGCCAAACGAAATGAGATTGAGAAGTGGCGGAAGGAGTTTAAGGAGCAGTGGTTGAAAGAGCAGAAGCGGATGGTGAGTCCCGGCAGGGTGGGTAGGTGCGCACCCGCTGGGCTGGCGGAGGAGAGGAAGAGGCTCTGATCTGTCCCCTTCTGTCCCTGCCCCCACCCCCCACGGCCCCAGAATGACGCAGTGCAGGCTCTGCGGAGGGCCCAGCTCCAGTATGTACAGCGCAGTGAGGACCTGTGGGTTCGCTCCCAGGCGTCTCCCGAGGACCCGGCACCCCAGGCCTCGCCGGGGCCCAGCAAACAGCAGGAGCGGCGGCGGCGATCTCGAGAGGAGGCCCAGACCAAGGTGGGGACCCGGCCCGGAGCCCCCCCAGCGCTTCGGCGCACCCCGCCCCACACTGTCCCACATGTGCCCGGTCCCTGGTTTCCCCAGGTGCAGGAGGCCATGGCGCTGTACCAGACCTGCGTCCGCGACGCCAACGCGCGGCAGCAAGACCTGGAGGCCGCCAAGCAGCGGATCGTGTCGCATGTGCGCAAGCTGGTGCTGCAGGGGGACGAAGTGCTGAGGCGGGTGAGACCCTTTCCCACTGCCGCCCCATATTCTCCTTTGGCCCCAGCTGAGGGCCCTGTGCCCCTAACCCGTCCCCAGAGCTTAGGACTTCTTCTCCCTAGACAGCCAGTTTCCACCCTCAGTCCCTGACCACACCTCAGCCTCGGCGCCACCCCCATGGGGTCCTGTCTTCCCCTCCCCCCACCCCTCCAAGCCAGGCTCTGACCACGCCCCCCAGCTGCTTCTCATTGCTCGCCCCGCCCCCAAACCCTGGCCGCACTGGTGTCTCTAAAGGTCAGGCCCTGCCCCTCTCTCACTGCAGTTTGCGCTCCCCACCCCCGCCGCAGGTGACCCTGGGACTGTTTGGGCTTCGAGGGGCGCAGGCCGAGCGTGGCCCCCGCGCCTTCGCCGCCCTGGCGGAGTGCTGTGAGCCCTTCGAGCCCGGCCAGCGCTACCAGGAGTTCGTGAGGGTGCTGCAGCCCGAGGCCCCACCACCGCCTCCGCCTGCCTTCTCCTTCCAGGAGTTCGTGCCCACTGCGCACAGGTGGGCCTCCCCCCAGCAGCGGGGTCAGAAATGAGCCCCAGAGACAGTTGCAGGCTGTTGGCACCACCACGCTGAGTACTTGGGGGTCAGAAAACTCAAAGCCTCAGTTCTTGGATTTAGTCCGTAAGGCTCTTGTGGGGGTGGGTATTCCAGTTCTGGGAGAGTCCAAACTTTAGGGTTACTGCACTACTGGGTGCTCACTGGTGTGCTTGGAGTTGGGTCCTCCTAGATGCAATGCATAGGTGATGTCATCCCGGAGCAGTTTCCTGGTCCTCAGAGCCCTCAAACCACTCCTTTCAGCTCTCCCCTGGACACAAGAAAGAAGCTCTCCTGCCCCCCACCCCCTCGGCTGGATGAAAGTGCAGCGGAGGCAGGCCCTTGGGCGGAGGCAGGCTGGCAGGGTGAGCGGAGTGAGGGGGCAGTGGGAGTGGTGCCGGGGCTTGGGTCAGTCCTAATTGACCTGTTCCCTCCTAGGAACTCCAGGCCCGACTCCAGGCAGCGACATGGACAGTGTGGGCGGTGGCAGCGAGTCTCGGTCCCTGGACTCTCCCACTTCCAGCCCAGGTGGGGCCAGGACCTGGCCCTAACCCGTTCCCTACCTATAACTCTCCTCTAGACACTGGCCAGGCTCTGACCCTCCATCTCTAACCTATCATTTGACCTTTGATCTACCTGCACCCCTGACCTATTTTCCTCGTCCTCTGATCCATTCTCTTGAGCCAATTTCTGAACCACTCCCCAGATTGCTGACCCCATTCTCCAACCCCCAATCTCTGACCTGACTTACCTCCTGACCTCTAACCCTTTTCCCAAGGGCATCTGTGGGTGGTTCTGGAAAGCCTAAAAACCAGGAATATCTCCTTAGCCCTGGAGCTTCCCCGTGACCCCTGTGACCCCCAACCTCTGTGACCCTCTGTCTCTAGGCTCTGGCACAAGGCGGTTGGTGAAGGTCTCATCCACAGGCACCGAGTCCTCAGATGACTTTGAGGAGCGAGACCCTGGTGAGGCTGGAAGCAGGTGGGGTGGGGCGAGGGGTGGACCAGGCACCCCTGACCCTGTGTCCCCACAGACCTGGTAGATGGGCTGGAGAACGGTCTAGGAAGCCCCTTCAGGAAGTGGACGCTGTCCAGCGCGGCCCAGACCCACCGGCTGCGGCGGCTTCGGGGCCCAGCCAAGTGCCGCGAGTGTGAAACTTTCATGGTCAGCGGGACCGAGTGCGAGGAGGTGTGGCCTGGGCCCATCAACCAATGACCTCTCTGACCCCAGTGACCTCCCTGACCCCAGGCACCTCCCCAACCTGAAATCCCTATGACCTTTCTGCCCTTGGGACATGCCCTGATCTAATGATGTCCTATGAGTCCCCTGTCCCCTGAGGATCCCTCTAACCTCTCTTCCCCCGCTGACCCCTGATGACCTCCCTGACCCTATGACCTCCCCCTCAGTGCTTTCTGACCTGTCACAAGCGCTGCCTGGAGACTCTACTGATCCTCTGTGGACACAGGCGGCTCCCAGCCCGGACGCCCCTCTTTGGGGTCGACTTCCTGCAGCTGCCCAGGGACTTCCCGGAGGAGGTGCCCTTTGTGATAACCAAGTGCACGGCCGAGATAGAACAGCGTGCCCTGGGTGTGCAGGTGCTGCCTTGACTCTTGACCACCCCCAGTAGTGACCCGGCCCTCCTGATGGCCGGGTTCGTGAGCCAGATGTCTATTCCCTGCCCCTGCCCCGCAGGGCATTTATCGGGTCAGCGGGTCCCGGGTCCGTGTGGAGCGGCTGTGCCAGGCTTTGGAGAATGGTCGAGCATTGGTGGACATGTCAGGAAACTCGCCTCATGATGTCTCGAGTGTTCTCAAGAGATTCCTCCAGGAGGTGGGTACTCAGTGGCTCAGGGGTAGGGGTCGGGCGGGCTCAGGCTGAGGACCCTCTGCAGCCCACCCACACCCATGTCCCTCCCGCCATTCCACCCCCAGCTCACTGACCCCGTGGTCCCCTTCCACCTCTACGACGCCTTCATCTCTCTGGCTAAGACCCTGCATGCAGACCCTGGGCACGACCCTGGGACCCCCAGCCCCAGCCCTGAGGTTATCCGCTCGCTGAAGACCCTCTTGGTGCAGCTGCCTGACTCTAACTACAGCACCCTGCGGCACCTGGTGGCCCATCTGTTCAGGTGTGCACTGTCCCTGACCTTGAAATGTGACTTCTGACCTGAGGCACGGATCTGTGGCCCCGTCCGTGGACGTATGACTACTGACCTCTGGGACTGACCCCTGACACTGACTTCTGATCTTTGCATGTGTTTTCTGAGCTCTGAATTTTAATACATGATTCTAGACTTTGGGAGCTGACCCCTGATCTCCATTGCCAGGCATGTAGCTGCCGGTCTCCATCAAGGCCTAGGACCACTTACCCATGACTTGGGCAGGTTGCCATGAGCCTGGCCTATAGCTCCTACCTGGTGGCCAGTGACCATGCGTTCCATGCTCTGATCTTTTTCCTCATACCATCCCCAGGGTGGCTGCACAGTTTGAGGAAAACAAGATGTCTGCCAACAACCTGGGCATTGTGTTTGGGCCAACGCTGCTGCGGCCACCGGACGGTCCAGGGGTAGCTGGTGCTGGCCCTGTCACCTGCCTACTAGACTCTGGGCACCAGGCCCAGCTCATCGAGTTCCTCATTGTATACTACGAGCAAATCTTTGGGATGGACGACCTCCCCGTGGCCACTGAGCCCCCGCCTCAAGACCCCAGTCCAGCCCCTGGGCCCCTCATAAACAACAACCCCCAGCCACCACCCTCCTACCTTGCTCCAGATCCCCTGCCCCCAGTCCTAGCCTCGGACTCCGACCCAGACCCTGAGCCCCACGGTACCTTGGAGAAGCATCCTGAGGCCACGCCTCCTGAGGTAGGAACCCACTGGGCCCACAGACATGGGGAGGGCCTTCTCTCCATTTAACCCTCTCACTCTCCTGTCTTCCTTCCTTCCTTTGCCTTTAAATTTTTCTCTTTCATTCTCTCTCTCCCTAAAAGTGAGGAATGGAGTGGTGGGTAATAATAATGGAGGTAACGAGGAATGACAGGGTACAGCTCTGCAGAGTTACTAATGTAGGTGATCATTTATTCCTTCAACAGAATATTTATTGAACACTTACTATGTACCAAGCATTGTTGTAGTAGGCATTACAAATACATCAGTGAGTAAATTATTCAGAGACCCCATCCTTTTGGTGACTGCATTTTAGTGGGAAAGAAACCAATGACAAATAAGAAATATGGTATAACTTCAGTTTATAGGACATTACAAGATGACAAGTACTATGGAGAAGAAAGGGTAGTGTAAGGTAAGAGACATTGGGGGCACCAAGGAGACGTGGAGGGCAGTCTATAGCAATAAATATGCTGTGGCAGGTCTCATGGAGAAGGTGGATTTGAGCTATGACTGGAAAGATGTGGGTGAGGAATGAGCCAGATGGAGATCTGGGGAAGGGTGTTCCAGAGGGAACAGCCAGTGAAAAGGCCCTGAGGTGAGAGCATGCCTGGTGTGTTTAGAGTGCAGCCCTGAGCTGTAATGAATTAGTGAGGAGAAGGTGGTAGAAAGTGAGGCCAAAGAGGGGTCTGTGGAATGCCACGCATCGTGCATCTACTATGCATGGGCGCTTTATAGGCTTCCTGTCATCTTCAACAGAGCCCTGAGAGGTAGATACTGTTAGTGAAAACCATTTACAGATGAGACTCCTCCTGGTGGCTTCCCTGTCCCTCAGATCCTGCTACACACACCATTCCTAAGAGCATGCACCTCCCCTCCATAGCGGCCCAGAGATGGTAAAGGGGCTGTCAGTGAGCGCTGGGTCTCTGAGCCATGGAATGGCTCAGAAAGTGCTCAGGACATGTAGAAAGAACTCCAGCTGCTATTACCATTTAGCTAAAGGATCAACTGAAGGATGTACAGATAAATTGAAAAGCAGGTGCAAGTTCGCAGAGCAGGATGGAGACAGGTAGTTCACCTGGTCTTAATGCGGACATGGCTAAGTCACTCCCTGGGCTGGCTCTCTGCTGAGCAAGGGCGTTCCTTCCTTCATGGAGCCCACAGTTTGCGATTAATAATATTGCTCCATACAAGGGGACAAGCAGGATACTGTTAAAGGGCATCGTCTACCCAGATACCAAAACTGCGACAGACCTTTTACCTGTCCAGGAACAAACCCTCAGCTCTCCAAGAGTCTCAAAGAACTGGGATTTTATTGTTGGGGTTTTGGTCTTGGGTTTGTTCCTACAGATTGCAACTCCACAGAGTGACCAGAGAGAAGTGGCTGAGGACACCAAAGAGGAGGGAGGGGAAGGTAAGCATGTTGGGGAGCAGCCCAGGAGTTATAGGGGTGTCCTTGCCTGGGGTGGCTTGGCTGAGAGATGACTCCCCCGAGATAATCCAGAGGACTTAGGGGTGCTCAGCATTGACCATGCCAACCCACAGTGTCCAGCCAAGGTCCAGAGGACTCACTCCTGGGGACACAATCCCGTGGCCACTTCAGCCGTCAGCCAGTGAAATATCCCCGGGGCGGCGTGCGGCCTGTCACCCACCAGCTGTCCAGCTTGGCCCAGGTAGCTTCCAAATTGAGCGAGGAGACCCCTGCCACATCAGTGACCCGAGGGAGTTTGCGGAGGCGGGGACCTGGCCCCGCTGCTGCCTCCTCCTCGCCTGAGGGCAGCCCTCTGCGCCGCACCCCGCTGCCCAAACATTTTGAGATCACCCAGGAGACAGCCCGGCTACTCTCCAAGCTACACCATGAAGCTGTGCCCAAGGCCACCTGCTGCCCAGACCCCCAACCCGAGGAAGCCGAGGACCATCTCTGACCATCCCAGCATTCCGACTGAGGGGGAAAGGACTAAGAAGGTGTTCAGTGTTGGGGGTTCTGGAGACTTCCTGTAAGGAAAGACTACATGGCCTGGGGGACTAAAACCCTTTTTGGAGCAATATACCAGGATCCCCCCCCCCCCAACCACTAGACATAGGTCACTGCCCATCAGGGCCACTCAGGTTCAGAGGTGAATCAGGTTCAGTACTCAGGGTCAGTACAAGTCATGGGATCCTTGGTGTCCACCCTAGTCCCTGACCCCTGGAACAGGGGTGCCTTTTGCTACTTTGGTTGGTGGCCACTCCCCCACCTCTGCCTGCTTCCTTTGCTGACCTCAGGTAACCAGCTCTTGGAGGGTGTGGGCAGCCCAGACTCAACATTCTGGTGGTACCTGGGGTCTGATGGCCTGGGAATAAACCGTGTCCTTTATAGCCTTGAGTGTCTTTCTTTGCCAGGCAAGGGTGATGGGAGAGCTAGGTGAGGGCAGCATCCTTTGGCCCCGTTTTACCCACCAGAGGAACCAAGGCCCCCTTTCATCCCGACACATCCTTGAGCACCTACAAGCAGTACTGGCTGGGCCTGGGCACCAGGCTGAGTCACACCGGCCCGGCCCTCCCGGAGCTCCACGTCCCCGATCCGGTCCTGCATAATCAAACAAATATAACAAAGTGCAGATAACCGGGACAATGGGGCTGTGTGCTCTGGGCCGTGGGAGCCCAGGGCCGCCACAAGCCGGGGCCGGACAGGGGGCAGCGCTGCCGGGGGCGGAGGGCGCGGGGGCGGGATTTCGAGAAACTTAAGTGTGGCCCCAGGGTCAGCTGGGGCCGGAGAGGTCCGAGGGGTACCGGAGGCCGCTGCGCGCGGTATCTCGGTGCTGGAGAAGCGGAGGCGGGGCGGGGGTCCCGGCGGTGGGAGACCAGTCGGATCAGGGCGTGGCTTGGAACTCGGCGACGGATTGGACGCCAGGGAGCGGGCGGGGTGGGGCCGGGTGGGGGCGCGGACCCTGAGACCACCCGGAGCTGTGCCCAGGCTGCGCGAGGTCACGGCGGGAATTCTGGTGCAGTGAGTGACTCAGCCCCCGGAAGGCTCTAAACTGCGTGCGTGTGAGGTGGGCGAGGACGGGGGCGGGGGTCCCGCGCCGGAAGTGGAGGGGCGACCCAGAGGCCGTGAGGCCGAGAGGAAATGGGGGGGCTGCGGTTCCGGGAGACCCTGTCCTTACCGCGGCTGCAGAGGCGGGGTTCCCCCAGGTGGTGGAGACGGGGCGGGGCTCCCCCAGGTGGCGGGGGCGGGGCGCCGCGCCCAGGCAGGGACAGGGGCGGGACCCCGCCTCCCGTGCTCTCTCGGCTGCCCGCGCTCAACGCACCGGACGCTCCTCCGCTCCTGCGGTGGCCACCAGGCTATGGGTCTGGGGCCTACCCCGATCCTCCGGGAGGCCGCCCCGTCTGCGGCGTGACGGGCGGCCCAGGTGAGCCGGGTACTGACGGTGGTGGGTGGGCGCGGGTCCCAGGGAGGGCGCGGCACGTGCCTGTGGGGCCCGGGCACCGCCCCCTCCTCCCCTCGGTCCCAGCTCCTCCTCCAGCCCAGGGGCGCCCGCCCGCCACCGCCTTCCTGACCGCCCCCTTTGTCTGGGAGGCCGCCAGGGTCCTCCGTCCCACTCGTAATGGCCCGATGCCCCGCCCGCTTTGGGAGCACTCGGGCCCAAAACCCGCCGCCCAACTTCTGGGGCTGCATAGCTGTCCACTCTGGTCGACCTGGTCACTGATGTAGGAAAGAAGGACCGCCAAGAAAGAATTCTTGAGACATCTTTGGTGCAAAAAGGTGGTTTTATTAAAGCACGGGGACAGGACCCGTGGGCAGAAAGAGCTGCCACTGGGGTCTTGAGGAGTGGCCCATTATATACTTTCAAGTTGGGAGGGGGTTAGGGATCCCTAAGTCTCTAAGGAATTCTGGAAGCAAGGTTTCCAGGACCTTGAGGGGGTTAGCTCTTGTTGAGGAAAGGTCATTTATTACCGTCTAATAAAACCTTAGTCATGAGACCCTTCCGATGTATGTCGGTGGGTCATATGCTTGGGGGATGATTCCTAACATGTATCTTGGGTTTAGAGATAAAGGAAATTTCCAAAGGAATGTTTATATGTTAAAATAGACTTACAGGATCCGAGGCGGGGGGGGGGGGGGGGGGGGGTCGGGCTAGGATTGTCTTTGCCCTTAGCAAAGTATTAACATCGAGGCAGTTGGGTCCCCAGAGGAATGTCACTCTGCCTGTTTCAAGGACTTGTCAATGGGCTGTAGGTAGTAAGGAAATTTAATAATTTTTTCTTCTGCCTTTGTTTCCCACATCATTCCTCCCTGAACAGTTTTGACCCTTAAATCTTTAAGGTTGCTGAGGGTGGAAGGTCTCATCTTCTGCAACTTCTTCCCGCTGAATAGGGGCATAGAGATGCCCCTGCCTACGGGTCAACATTGGTCAGCTGGGGCTTATATAGATCTAGGAGTTACAAAAGGCATAGGCAGCTGAATCCAAGGGAGACTGCATGTGTGGATCTCCCTGGGTGGAAGGGATCATCTCTTGGCTTGAAGTTATGGCAGCGAAGGTGTGTTGGCACCAAGTGGAGAGACATGGGAGAAAACAGCAAAACATGATAAGTACAACAAAAAGAAAAGCCCAAATAAGAGTCCTTTGATAGTTGACAAAAATCCTCTTCCAGTCCAGAAGTTTAACCAATCATTAAAGGAAAGAGAGGGATCGTCTAAAGGGCCAATTTGAGTATTCATGTCAGAAACCCAGAAATATTTTGTGGTAATCTGGAACGTATATACAGCATTCTGTTTTTGTGATAGCAGAAGTTCCATCTTGTGTAGCAGTTAAACCATCTAATGCCATGCTATTATGTAAAACTGCCTTACACGTTTGTTTTACTTCAGTATTTAGTAGAAAAATGCTATTTTGAGTGTCATTTAGGGCTTTGACCTTGTACTTATTAAGAGCTTCCATGTGCCAAACAACACCCTCTGGTCCCAAAGAGGGAACAAAAATGAATGTTAGATGGTCATACCAATGAAACACAGAACGCGTCCACCGTTGCATTAAATTTGGAAGGTTGGTTGGGTTGGTAATGGTTTTAAGAATGCATCCGTGCATCCAGGCAAAACCTAGTACAGTGGCCTATCCAGCCTGGGGGAAGCCATGGACACAAGTTAGAGCCGCATAGCCATTGGGTCCCGTTAGGAGACAGTCATCTAATTCTGGGCCTCCTGTAACTGCAGTCAAGATATCAAGGGTATTCAGTTTTGGAGGCCCATCTTTTGAATTTGTGTAATAAAAGACGGCTTGTTGTCACTTTATAGGGACCAAGGGAGTCCAAATCTACGGACAGTTTCTCTTAGCAAAGGTTTTGCCACCTCCGTGGCCTTTTTACCCAAATCAGGAGCCTGGTGTAAACCCTGTATTACCTTCTCTTGCTTATTTTTGGGTATAAAGACTTTTCCCTCGTTGTTTTGTTTTGTTTTTTTTTAAGATTTTATTTATTTATTTGAGAGAGAGAGAATGAGAGAGAGCACGTGAGAGGGGGGAGGGTCAGAGGGAGAAGCAGACTCCCTGCGAGCAGAGAGCCTGATGCGGGACTCGATCCAGAGACTCCAGGATCATGACCTGAGCCGAAGGCAGTCGCTTAACCAACTGAGCCACCCAGGCGCCCCAATTCTTTTTTTTCTTTTATAATTTTTTTTAAAGATTTTATTTATTTATTTGAGAGAGAGAGCACATGAGAGGGGGGAGGGTCAGAGGGAGAAGCAGACTCCCTGCGAGCAGGGAGCCTGATGCGGGACTCGATCCAGAGACTCCAGGATCATGACCTGAGCCGAAGGCAGTCGCTTAACCAACTGAGCCACCCAGGCGCCCGATTTTTCCCTCATTGTTAACAAGCCAGTCCTGTACATTTCTTGGTCTGAATAGGCTGGACTTAAGGACTTAATTGGAGTTAAGACTGGTAAAAGACTTATATTTGTTTATTTTGTGCTGCCTGCTTTGGCTGCACACTCTCCCAAATTGTTTCCTTTAGATGCTAAGGTCATATTCTTTGATGTCCTTTGAGATGAATTATAGTTACCTCCTGAGGTAGGTGTACAGCCTCAAGAAGAGTCCGAATTTCAGGCCCATATTTGATTGGGGAGTTATGGCTTGATAATAATCCCCTCTCCTTCCAAATCGCTCCGTGGGCATGTAGGACTAGGAAGGCATATTTGGAGTCAGTACAAGTATTACTTTTTAAGGCTTTGGCAATTGCAAGCATGAGTGAGCACTGTAGCTTACCCAGCTTTTCTTAATTCCTTTTTCCATGAAACTATTGCCATCAGCAAACCAACTGTCATCTGCATTTTTGATAGGGGAATCCTTTATTTATTTATTTATTTGACAGAGAGAGACACAGCGAGAGAGGGAACACAAGCAGGGGGAGTGGGAGAGGGAGAAGCAAGCTTCCCGCCGAGCAGGGAGCCCGATGCGGGGCTCGATCCCAGGACCCTGGGATCACGACCCAAGCCGAAGGCAGACGCCCAACGACTGAGCCACCCAGGTGCCCCTTGATAGGGGAATCTTTTAAAACTGGTTGACTAGAATAAACAAGATCAGTAACCTCTAAACAGTTATACTCTATAGAGAAGTACGATGGTCAGGTCCAGGCATAAGGGTAGCTGGATTTAAAGTTTGACAGGTTTTAAGTATTATTTCAGGCGTATCTATAAGCGTAGCCTGGTATTTAATAAGTCGGCCTCCATCATCCATTGGTGACCTTTGGTCTCTAAGATATTCTGGACTTGATGGGAAGTCCTTCTAGTCAAGGACTGTCCCATAGTGAGCTTTGAGGTGCCTTTTACCAGGAGGGCTATTGTATGCTTGGCTAAAGCCTTTGTTTGCAATGGTATCTCAGTAGAGGTGACTTCTAGGATAAATATGACTATGAGGGATAAAGCCATCAAGAAGCCCTCTTTGTTTGAGGTCCATTGTTAACAGTATCCTAATTATAAAGAATCACTGGCAAGTGGGAGAAGACTTGTCAAGAGATAAGGGCATCCCCAAGTGCATCATCCAATCCAAACATAAAGAAAGTGGGGTCACCCATTATTTCCACAAGCCTACATAGTGGGGTATGCTCTGGCTTTTAGGGAACGATTTCATCATCCCAGCCACATAGAATTGGTCAAGGTGCTAGTTGAGTTATATAATCATTGGGGAATCAATCCCATTTTCCAGTTGTTTAAATAATCATATGCCCATGGGGTCCTGTTGTTATCCCCACAGAATAACAAGCATGAAGGGGCGCCTGGGTGGCTCAGTCGTTAAGCGTCTGCCTTCGGCTCAGGTCATGATCCCAGGGTCCTGGGATCGAGTCCCACATCAGGCTCCCTGCCCGGCAGGAAGCCTGTTTCTCCCTCTCCCACTCCCCCTGCTTGTGTTCCTGCTCTCGCTATCTCTGTCTCTGTCAAATAAATAAATAAAATCTTAAAAAAAAAAAAAAAGCATGAAGATTGTCTATACGAGCTATTGTGGCAATTTTTCTCAAGTTTACCTCAAGTTGTGTAGCATAGGTAAACAACAAACATTTAAAGACAATCAGATCTAGAATTTAACATCCACAAAGGTGTGTTATTGGAACATGATTTTTCTCTCTAAAATAGCCCTTATTTCCAAAGATAACCAAATCAAGACTAATTTGTAAGTCCAATTTTAACAAACTTGGCCTAATTATTTATATAAGCTCAGCAAGAATAGTGATTGATCATATAGATCTTTTAGAATCTGTTTTGCTGGAACTTTTTTTTTTTTAAGATTTTATTTATTCATTTGGCAAAGGGAGACACAGTGAGAGAGGGAACACAAGCAGGAGAAGTGGGAGAGGGAGAAGCAGGCTTCCCATGGAGCAGGGAGCCCGACGCGGGGCTCGATCCCAGGACCCTGGGACCACGACCTGAGCTGAAGGCAGACGCTTAACGACTGAGCCACCCAGGCGCCCTTGCTGGAACTTTTTATAAGGAATCTCTAGGTTGAACTTTTAGTAGCCTCTCCAGGCCAGAAGCCAAGCCACGTGCTTGCCATCAGACATGCCTGCAATACCTGTAGATGTGGGCGGATTCCTCTTCATGAGGTTCCCAAACTATCTGGAAATTCTTGCACCTGCCAGGAAGTGACATTCTTTACTTACCTGGTAAGGCTGCTGGGAACTCTGTAAGCAAGGTATCAGACCAACATTTCCAAGGGGCTTTATGGTTCCAGGTTTCAAAATTGGACTTACAAATTAGTCTTGATTTGGCTATCTTTGGAAATAAGGGTTATTTTAGAGAGAAAAATCATGTTCCAATAACACACCTTTGTGGATGTTAAATTCTAGATCTGATTGTCTTTAAATGTTTGTTGTTTACCTATGCTAGACAACTTGAGGTAAACTTGAGAAAAATTGCCACAATAGCTCGTATAGACAATCTTCATGCTTGTTATTCTGTAGGGATAATAACAGGACCCCATGGGCCTGTTTCTTTTTTTTTTTTTTTTTTTAAGATTTTATTTATTTGAGAGAGAGATTGAGCATGCACAGAAGAAGCGGGGAGGGACAGAGGGAGAGGGAGAAGCAGACTCCCTGCTGAGCAGGGAGCCCAACGTGGGACTCTATCCCAGGACCCTGGGATCATGACCTGAGCCAAAGGCAGATGCTCAACCGACTGAGCCACCCAGGTGCCCCAGTCAACTTTAGTTTCTTAAAACTGTTTGGTCATATCTGAGTCTATGCATGTCTCTCTCAAATATGACATTCCAGTCAAAGCCTTGGTAAAATAACCAATGTTTCCAATGGTGTCCTGTTAAAAGGAGAACAGATTCTTGGGGCGCCTGGGTGGCTCAGTCGTTAAGCGTCTGACTTCGGCTCAGGTCATGATCCCAGGGTCCTGGGATCGAGCCCCGCATCAGGCTCCCTGCTCCACGGGAAGCCTGCTTCTCCCTCTCCCACTCCCCCTGCTTGTGTTCCCTCTCTCGCTGTGTCTCTCCCTGTCAAATAAATAAATAAAATCTTTAAAAAAAAAAAAAAGGAGAACAGATTCTTATTAAACTTATGCAAATAACTATGATTGCCATGGAAGAAAGAATACTTACTGAGACCTTTTTAATTTCAGAGGGTTCAGGTAGAGGGAAAAGTTAAATGCATGAATTTGTTCACAAATGAATACTTTTATCACATTTCTGTAAGTCATAGGTATCTTAAGAGAAAGTTTCCTTAATCTGGAAGAGTGAATATTAGAGAACCAGCAATGTTTCAAACAAGTGTCACAAAACTATAATCATCATTTTAGTTCATTTAGTACCATGTTACTAATTCTTGTTTAATTTGAATGCAGCTTTTTAGTTAGTTCTGGAAATTCTTACCCATTTCAGTTTTGATCTTAAAGATATTAAATTCCTGTATTTGTCCTAAAAGTCCTTTTTATGAATCTCCTTGAAGATGAAACTCATTTTTTTTTAAGATTTTATTTTATTTATTTGAGAGAGAGAGAGCATGGGAGGGGGGAGGGTCAGAGGGAGAAGCAGACTCCCCGCCGAGCAGGGAGCTCAATATGGGACTCTTTCTGGGATTCCAGGATCATGACCTGAGCTGAAGGCAGTCACTTAACCGACTGAGCCACCCAGGTGCCCCTAAGATGAAACTCATTTTGCAAGAGAATAAGAAAAACTATAAATGACAAAAGCTCAGAAACAGACATTGTTAATGATCTGATATGAGAGTTCATTATGATGCAATTGACAAGGAAACTCAGTTATTTCTGTGACATATAACACTTCAATAGCCATAATATCAAGTGATGTTGACCTTATACCAGAACGTAACATACCAAACAAATAGGCCTAATTAGTCAATGAGACTTTGTTCACGATTTCAATCTTGGGAAAGTTTGTTAAAGCACATGCCTAAATAGGATTAGGGATGGTCAAGGCGCCTGAGTGGCTCAGTGCGTTAAGCATCTGTCCTGGAATTGAGCCCTGCATCCCTGCATTGGGCTCTCTGCTCAGCGGGGAGCCTGCTTCTGCCTCTCCCTCTGCCTGCACTCTGCCTACTTGTGCTCTCTCTCTGTCAAATGAATGAATAAAATCTTAAAAAAAAAAAAAATCCTGGGACTCCTGGGTGGCTCAGTCGTTGGGTGTCTGCCTTTGGCTCAGGTCATGATCACAGGGTCCTGGGATCGAGTCCCACGTCGGGCTCCCTGCTCTGCGGGAAGCCTGCTTCTCCCTCTCCCACTCCCCGCCCCCGCTTGTGTTCCCTCTCTTGCTGTGTCTCTCTGTCAAATAAATAAATAAAATCTTAAAAAAAAAAAAATCCATTCACTTCAATCTTAGTCCATCCTGACCACACCTAAAATTTTTCCAAAGATTTCCCATCACAAACCTACAACTTTCCTTTGCATTCAGATTTTGTCCCAAGCCATTTCTTTCTAAACAACCAGTTTCATTTAGGACAAAATTACCTTCTTTTACCTTCAACAAAAATGTATTTCCAATCCTTAGATCTTTCTTTCATATGCAGAGTTGCTTTTCTTATTTCCATCAGTCTTAATTACAGTTAGTAGAATTTTTCACTCTTAGAAACCTTAGTCTCGGGGCACCTGGGTGGCTCAGTCTGTTAAGCGACTGCCTTCGGCTCAGGTCATGATCCCAGGGTCCTGGGATCACCTGCTTCTCCCTCTCTTCCCCACTTGTGCTTTCTCTCGCTATCTCTTTCTCTCTCAAATAAATGAATAAAATCTTAAAAAAAAAAAAAAAGGAAAAAAGAAACCTTAGTCTCGTGAAAACTAAGTAGTAACCAGTTGTGAGCTGTTTCACCAGAACTCTTTAGACAGCAATTTTATGAACCGGTTAAGCACAAAGCATGTTTACCAACAGACCCAAATATTCCTTGTTTCTTTGCAATAAGAAGTCAAAAGCATAAACCTATGTCAGTTATCAATGATTTAGCACTTTATCCTATTTGGAAAAGACCTAGATGTCCAATGAATTTAATCCCATTTATCATCCAAGCAAAACTTTAAAGTTTCAGGTTATCAAAGACTTTGAAAGCTATCTTAACAATTACCTATGAAAACTTTGATGAGAAAGACAACCATCATTTTTGTCATCTTTTCGCTAACAAATTGCAAGAGATAACACGAACTTATTTGACCTTCAGTAAGCCTAGACAGAATAAAAGTTTCACATTTAGTGCTGATAACTTGAAAAGACCCGTCTGTCTTAATTAAACCAACAAACTTAACTTAGTTTAAATACTGAGTTATGTTCCACCTGGATCCTCCCCATTGTCAAATTTTACCTGAGATACTGGTGGAGAAATCAGGAGTGGGTGGTGTTAGGTCCACGCTCCTTGATAGTGAGGGTAGGAGGAGAAGCCAATGGTGCTGGAGGCACCGAGCCTGGTATAGAAGCCAGTGATGTAGGCCACGCCCAAGGTGGTGCGAAAACAGGAGGAGGGGGAGGGGAAGGCAGAAGAGGCAAAGTGCTGCTAGAAGACCCAGAAAGGGTTCCCAGTTCTAGAGTTCATCAGCTCCAACAGAGGAGCGAACACCATGTTTTCCCGCCAACGAGGGGGAACAGGCAGTCCTTGTCAGGCCAGAGAAGACAGGGAATTTCCCTGAAACAAAGGGAGTTTTGGCAGCTACTTGGGAATATTCCTTAAAGTACCCTGTCCCAAGGTAGACTAAGCACAGCTGGCTCTAGTTATAGCCATTAACCCGGAAAATGAGTGAGGGAGAAGCCCCCACATCTATTAGGAGGAGGAACAGTGAGAGAGAGAGTCAGAGTCCCCTTTGCTAGGGATGGCCTGCGTTTCCTCCAGCAACCTGGGTTTATTTGGAGGAGGCCTATTTAGATAATTATCATCCAATATGTCAGGGGGAGTTTGCTAGTCAACACGTTCGGGCAAACACAGTCTGCAAGAGGCCCTTAGGTCGGGGTCCCCGTGTAGAGCAATGAAGGCCTAGGTATGAACAGTGAAGGTACCCTAGGTCCATTTACCCTATTTCCTGCAGAAAAGATCTGATAGATCCCACTGAGGCCATGCAGGGTTACAGGAGCCCGGTCCTTTCCTAAGTTTTGCAATCTGAATTGTTTCCAGTGGGTTAAAAGGCACCCCAAAGGAGAGTCCTTGGGAACTGAAGAGAAGGTCCATTACCTAGAAAATTCCCCGCCCCCCCCACCCCGACTCCCAGGTATCATCCCACGCACAGGATATGTCAGAGGTTCCTGGTGGCAAAGTCCCCCAAACAAAATGACCACCACCACCGTTAAAGGCCCCTGTAGGAGGGATGCTAGGGTCCCCCTGCTTCCCCATTGCATCCTAGGCTACAGATGGGTGCCTGGCATATGAACCGAAATACCGTGGCTTGAAGGTCATACCGTCAAGGTCACACCTTATTTTACCTTGCCTTTAAGAACCCGCCATTTTTATCCCATGGAGAACACTAGAAAAGTTTTACAAGGGGAAATTACCAAATTTTGTAGCTTAAGTAGTTATTAGAGTACATTGACGGAACACGGTAAACATAGAAGTCCATCATGATCTAAGCAACATTCCAACACATGTAGTCCTTATAGCCAACTTCCCTAGGAAACAGTCCTGGTTGGGTTTTAATTCAGCCGGGTACTGGTTTTGGCTGGCTCCCAGTGGAGGTCCCATGGCCAGAAATGGCTAGACCAGGGATGTGAAAGGGATCATATTAGATCAATCAGGAGTAAACCTCATGTGGGAGTCTTTTTTTTTTTTTTTAAAGATTTTATTTATTTATTTGAGAGAATGAGAGAGAGAGAGCATGAGAGGGGGTAGGGTCAAAGGGAGAAGCAGACTCCCTGCCAAGCCGGGAGCCCAATGAGGGACTCGATCCAGGGACTCCAGGATCATGACCTGAGCCGAAGGCAGTCGCTTAACCAACTGAGCCACCCAGGCGCCTCCTGACACAGGACTCTCAAGATTGGCAGCCGTCCTGGTGACTTAGGTGGCTGTCCCATGCCCAAGACAGACAACTTTGTATAAGGACAGGAATAAAGAGAGGGCATCAAGTTTCTGGGTCTTATTACCATTCCGGCCAGGTACTAACTTCCAGCCAAAAGGCAGACTTTCTCCTCCCCATAGAGTAGCCACGGGCTAGAGGATTGCAGCCTGAGCAATTGACATGCAAGTGTTCCAGTAAGACCATACTCCTTGAAGGGCCCCTGGAATGAAAGTAAAGGAAGAGGAGAGAAAAGTACTCACCAAGTTTGCACCGAGGCTCAGAGTCCAGTGTGACTCTGGACTCAAAGCCCTACGTTGGGCACCATATGATATAGGAAAGAATGTTAGGGTTCAAAGCCGACGGCCAAGAAAAGAATTCTTGAGACATCTTTGGTGCAAAAAGGTGGTCATGAGGGGTGGCCCATTGTATACTTTCAAGGTGGGAGGGGGTTAGGGATCCCTAAGTCTCTAAAGAATTCTGGAAGCAAGGTTTCCAGGACCTTGAACAGGCTAGCTCTTGTTGGGGAAAGGTCATTTATTACCATCTGATAAAACCTTAGTCATGAGACCCTTCCAATGTATGTTGGTGGGCCATATGCTTGGGGGATGATTGCCAACACGTATCTTGGAGGATAGAAATAAAGGAAATTTCCAAAGGAATGTTTATATGTTAAAGTAGACTTACAGGATCCTGGGGTCGGGGGGCGGGGGGGTGTCGGGCTAGGATTGTCTTTTGCCCTTAGCAGAGTATTAACATCGAGACAGTTGGGTCCCCAGAGGAATGTCACTCTCCCTGTTTCAAGGACTTGTCAATGGGCTGTAGGTAGTAAGGAAATTTAATAATTTTTCTTCTGCCTTTGTTTCCCACATCACCCACCACCGCCACTTTACCCTGAGGCATCTGAGTTCGCGACCCTTGCCCTTCCTGCCCTGACCCTCCCCTCCGGCTGGTGCTTCTTCCTGGGTCCTTCCAACAAATGCCACCTGCACTGACCTCTCCCTCTGTGCCTCCAGATGGTCACCATGGGCCAGTGCTACTACAATGAGACCATCGGCTTCTTCTACAACAACAGTGGCAAGGAGCTCAGCTCCCACTGGCGGCCCAAGGACGTGGTTGTGGTGGCCCTGGGGCTGACTGTCAGCGTGCTGGTGCTCCTGACCAACTTGCTGGTCATCGCAGCCATCGCCTCCAACCGCCGCTTCCACCAGCCCATTTACTACCTGCTCGGCAACCTGGCCGCAGCCGACCTCTTTGCTGGCGTGGCCTACCTCTTCCTCATGTTCCACACGGGCCCTCGCACCGCCCGGCTCTCGCTGGAGGGCTGGTTCGTGCGGCAAGGCCTGCTGGACACGAGCCTGACCGCCTCGGTGGCCACCCTGCTGGCCATCGCCGTGGAGCGGCACCGCAGCGTGATGGCCGTGCAGCTGCACAGCCGCCTGCCCCGCGGCCGTGTCGTCCTGCTCATCGTGGGGGTGTGGGTGGCCGCGCTGGGCCTGGGGCTGCTGCCCGCCCACTCGTGGCACTGCCTCTGTGCCCTGGACCGCTGCTCACGCATGGCCCCCCTGCTCAGCCGCTCCTACCTGGCCGTCTGGGCCCTGTCCAGCCTGCTTGTCTTCCTGCTCATGGTGGCTGTCTACACCCGCATTTTCTTCTATGTGAGGCGGAGGGTGCAGCGCATGGCGGAGCACGTCAGCTGCCACCCCCGCTACCGAGAGACCACACTCAGCCTGGTCAAGACCGTTGTCATTATCCTGGGTGAGTGAGTGCCCTCAGCTGGCCCAGGGTTGCAGGAACCCTGCTGCCCCCTCAACTCCCACGAGACATGGGAGGGGATCATTTGGGTGGGGAATGTTCTCCAAGGAGGTGACATCTGAGCAGAGACCTGAATGCTGGGGAAGGGAAGAGTTCCAGGCCGAGGGAACAGAAGGTGAGAGCCCCACAGGACCGGGCCAAATGCCTCCAAATAAGAGGAGGAGGAGGAGGAGGCCCGAGTGGCTGGAGAGAAGCAGGAGAGGTGGTCAGCACCGCCTCGAAGGGCACAGGCAAGAGTCAGATTTTGTTCTGAGTTCCGTGGGAAGCCCTCCTGAGTTCTTAGCAGGGAGCGATGAGGTCAATCTGGCTATAGAGTGGTCTGAGTGGGGGAGGCGACACGTGCATCCCGTGAGAATACACGCCCCTACCCCAAGAACAAGGAGTGACTCTTTGGTCATCATGGGGATGACCCCTCTTTCCCCCACCTGGTAACTGGCCTGTCCCACAGTGACCTCCTTTCCCCCACAGAACAAATCTCCATGTAGAAATGTCCAGCGCCCTGTCTACCATGTACCAGTCAGGAAAGGCATCCCTTTCTGGCGGACACATCAGAGAAAGGTGTCAGGCCGCTGTGGCCCTGCAAACTACACAGCTGTTGTCTGAGCTCTGGAGGACCCCCCCACCCTGAGCCCTGAGCTCTGAGCTGTGGGTGCTGGGCCCCCAGAGCTGGCCCCGCTCACCTCAGGCTCCATCCTGCAGGGGCGTTCGTGGTCTGCTGGACGCCAGGCCAGGTGGTGCTGCTCCTGGACGGTCTGGGCTGCAAGTCCTGCAACGTTCTGGCCGTGGAGAAGTATTTCCTACTCTTGGCTGAGGCCAACTCACTGGTCAATGCCGTGGTGTACTCATGCCGAGATGCTGAGATGCGCCGCACCTTCCGCCGCCTCCTCTGCGGTCTGTGCCTTCGCCGGTCCACCCACGAGTCTGCCCGCTACGCACCCTCCACCCGAACAGGTGCCAGCACTCGCATCATGCTTCCAGAGAATGGCCACCCCCTGATGGACTCCACCCTTTAGCCAGCCTGGGACTTCAGTGGGCTGCTGCGCATGCCACCGTATAGCCCCCGCCTGCTTGCAGATGCACCGGGCTCTACCTAAGCTGCAGGACAGACCCTCAGTCCGCCGTGGCACGACGCCCCTGCCAGCCTTCCCCAGGCCCACAGCTCTGCCTGCCTCCGGGGCCCGGGGGTGTGGGGTCATCTCTAAATGCCCAGGAGAGAGTCAGAGGGGGTTCAGGAATCTGCTCTTCAATCATCTCAGGTTGTGGAGTTTTTTAACTGACACTTTTTAACTGCACATCCCTGGTATACCTGTGGACCACTTCCTTGTCTGTGGTGGTGTGGGTGTTAAAGATGGGGGAGATGAGGGCTCTCTCAGGCCACTCTGCCCAGTGCGACAGGGTGACAAGGATGGCCCATGGATGCACCATCTGCCCGAAGCTGATTCTTTAGGGGCACAGACTGAGGGGTGCTGCGCATGAGCTGGGAAAAGGTTTTTGGCCCCTTGCAGCCTCTGGGGTCTTGCCTGTCCCAATTAGAATTGAGGAGGGTCTGTGGGGAGAGCATGATATAAGGAGTAAAACCTTTCTTTCCACTGAGGTCTCCAGAGCATTTTCTGTCATCAGCTCAGATAGTCCGTCTGTCCCTGTGTTCCAGAATTGTCCGCCTCAGCTCGGGCTAGGCTGGGATCCACTCAGCCCTGTTCTCTTTCCTCTTGAGCTCTGCACGGCTGTTACTCCATCTCTCTCTCTCTCTTTAAATCCTATACACAACATGGGGCTCGACCTCATAACCCCGAGATCAAGAGTGGCAGGCTCTCCTGACAGCCAGCCAGGCGCCCCTCTCCATCTCTCTTGTTGGAGGTCTTGCATCTGTTCTGTGTGTTCCCCTGCCTCTAAGTCCCTGCCCCCGTCTGTCTCTGTCCTCTGGAGCCCACAGTGGTCTCTGACCTGCGTGAGCCCTCTTTCTCCTACCTGCCCTTTCGTCTGGGTCCGGGTTATTAACAGTCAGGCGTGTCCATCCCATTGCGCACCCCACCACCTACATCCATCCATACCTACGGGCCGGGGGGAGTGGAGCCCGTGGAGCAGGATGCAGGATTTGAGAGCTGCCATTTCTCAAGCTCCTCGGATGTGCCTGGCACACTGATAAGCACTGTAGGTGCATTATTTAATCATTACTTTCATCTTGTGGTGCGGATGCACACTTTGTGGCTCAGAGAGGTTGCAATCTGGCCTGTGGTTACACAGCTTCCAAGGGTCACAGAGATGAATCAAGGGACTAGAGAGAGGCCCCTGGAGAAAGAGTTTTGGATCCCCACAATGTCCCAAGTTGGTCACGACCTCAGCCTGGTTTTCCTCACCTCACCTCACAGCCCCCCAAGTCTTCAGACATGCCATGATGAGCCCCCTCTCAGATGCTCATGGAGGCACCCTGCCAGGTACAGTGTAGACCAGAATCTGGATTCTCTGCTTCCACTTCACCAGGGAGGAGACAGGGTTATAGCTCTACTCAAGGTTCACATGCTAAATAACAGCTAGAATGTGGACTTAGGCCTCCCATTAGAGGCCAAATTCTTAAACCACTAAAGTACACATCGTGGAAGAACCAAAAACATCGAAGTCCTTCTACATTAAATGGGGCTAGGTTTCCCTTGGAGAAAACCTCCCCTGCCCTAAGACAGCTCTGTGTGGAGGCAAGAATGAACTGGGTTGCTGGGTACTTCAGGATCCAAGATGGACAGCAAGACTTCCAGGGCCTGAGGCCAGAATCTCCAGAGATGGTGACCCAAGTGAGCCCTGTACACCATGGGCCTGGGCATAGGACCATGAAAGATGCAGTCCTTACCTCTGTGGAGCTCCAGGCCTACCGGACAGACAGACACTTTGGGTGCCAAAGCCAATTCCTATGGGGTGAGGACACGAAGTCCTCCCAAAAGCAGCTCTGTGTTTCACTTGCTCTTACATCAGCTTCCCCCAGGTTCTAACCCACACTCCTCTGGTCTCCTTTGGCATCTTGTCGCATTGGTTTTTCCCTCCCTTGTAGGTCTCTCCGCCCTTCAAGCTTTGGCCCCTAAAGCTTTCAGCCCCATGCCCCCACCACTGTTCTCTGAAGAACACCAAAATTACCCACAACTTTTAGGCTTCCTGTGCAGGGCTGAAGTTTTGCGCAGGGCAACAGCTCTCCATGGGCCCCACACGTTCTAGTACTTCCTCTTACTGGGGCCCAGTGTTGGGTTTCCTTAATCAGGGAGCTTTCGAAGTGGTTCCTAACACTGGCCCACATCACTCATTTCCATTCGCTGCTGTCTTTTTTTTTGGAGTCCTCCAATCCAATCACCCCAGATGTTTTGAGTTTCCTCTCCAGCAGCAAAGGGAAGAAGATGGGCCCTGCCCTGAAGGGTTCCCAGAGAGGCTGAGGACTCTTTATGAGCCTGCATCTGGCATCTGCCCTCAAAGCAAACAGGCTCCAGCAGGTCCCAATGACTTTGCAGAAGTGATTCACGTCCAGTCCGTTCCTTTTCTCTCACAGGACGATCCTTCTCTGACGCCGTGAGTTCTAATGGCTAGAAATAAAGACCTGTGGAGATTCACTCTTACTTGGGGTACACCTCAGAGGAGACCCTCAGGAAGCATCCTTCAGTAGTTCAGTGACCACGTGCTTGGGTATTCTAGGTCCAGATTGCGGTAAATGGAGAGAATGAATAAAACCGAGGTCATTTATAAGCCGGACCTTGAAAGGAGAATTGATTTGTGCAGCTGAGAAAATCACTCAGCCACCATCACCGCACACACCTGCACACCTCGTGGAAAGCTCCAAGGGGAAGGGCCGGGAGGCTGGGAGCCCTAGTGACCCATCTGATGGGGCTGAGACTGAGGTGACCATTAGGGGACTGAGGAGGGGTCTGGGACTCAAGGCTTCTGGAGATGAATGGTGGGTGTTGGTGGGGATCTGAGAATCGGATCTCTGAGAAGGAAGGGGTGGCTTGAAGGAAGAGTGGGGTACTCTGAGAAGTGGGGATTCGGAAGAGATGTGTGGGTTCCAGGGGAGGTGGGGGGATTTGAGATATGGGGACACTGAGGAAGAATGGAAACCTGTGAGGAGTGAAGGCTCTAAGGAGGAATGGGGGCTCAGGAGGAGTGGGAGCTCTGGTGGGGAGTAGAGGGCGCTGAGGAGATGGGGGGTTCTCTGAGGAGACTTGAGCGTCTCTGAGGAAATGCGGGACCTCTCTGAGGAGGTGTGGGGGCTGTGAGGAGATGTGAGGGGCCCTAAGAAGGATTAAGGTCTCTAAGCAGGAATCATTGCTCTGAGCAGGTGAGGGAGGAGGAGATACGGGGGTGGAAGGAGGAGGGTGTGGGTGCGAAGAGCTGTTGCCTCGGCAACTCCCAACCGAGTCCTGGGTCGTTGAAAGGGGCTGTTAGGGGCGTGTCTGTGGGCGGTGCGCGGCGGCCCGGGCGGCGGCAGTTGGCTGGCGGAGACAGTGGGGCGTGCCCATGGGCGGGGCGCGGCCTCCTGGCTGGCGGCGGTTGGCTGGAAGCGGTGGCGAGGGGTGGGGGTTGGGGCGCGCGCGCGCAGCGCGCGAGTGGCGGGGCTTGGCTGCGGCGCCCTTGTGAGCGCTCCAGGCCCGGCGGATCCCCCTCAGCGCTTTCCCGGCCCCACCGCCCATGGACTCCCCGCAGCGCCCCGCGCCGCCTCCCCCGGCCCCGCGCCGCCCGCCGCCCGGGCCCCCTCCGGGCCCCGACACAGGCGAGGTCCTGCAGCAGATCATGGCCATCACCGACCAGAGCCTGGAAGAGGCGCAGGCCAGGTGCTGCGCGGGCTCGATGGGGGCGGGGCCCCCCAAAGTCGCGGCAGAGAAGGGGGCGGGCCCAGGGGCCAGGGCCAAGTTGGCAGGGGGCCCGAGGGGTGGGGGGGGTGCGTCTGTGGGCGGGGAGCGGGGAGGGGAGATGTGGGGGCTCGGGGAGGACTGAAGGGGGTTTCTGAGGCCGAGGAGATTTATGAGGTCAAATGCGACGGATTGAAAGGCTTATGGGGCAAGCAGCGGGTGATGGGTTTTAGGGGCCCATCCTGGGGCGAGAGGAATGGGTTTAAGGGGAGTGTGTGGATGGGGAGGTGTATGGTGAAAGGCGGTTTCGGGGTTTATGGAATGTAAGGGGTAAGAGGAGAGCAGGGGGCTGTAAGGGCTGAGAGATGGGATTTGTGAGGGATGGACAGCTAAATGGATGCATTAGTGGGACTTCTGAGGTGGGAAGTTTTGAGGGCAGATAATGGAGAGTGAGTTGTGGGCAGTGGGACTCAGGAATGAGGAGATGGGGGTGATTTGGTGTGTGAACCATCAGGAGAAGTTAGTGGGGGAGCTGGGTGGAAGGATGGAGAGCTGCCTTTTTGTTAACTGAGCAAATATTTATTAGACACTATGTGGGGGACACCCAGCTGGGTGCTGACATAGTCCCTGCTCTCAAGCTCATAGTTAGAGGGAGAGAAAGTAAGTAGCAAAAACTAAGTACACATTGTGAGAAAACCTCGAAGAAAAGGAATAGCATGCTGTGGGAAGTCAGATGTAGAGAACACAGCACTTTCAGAGGCCCCGAGGTGGGAAAGAGCTGGAAGAAAGCAGAGCCAGAGACTTAAAGTCCTGAGTTCAATTTGGAGAGAGGTTGGAACCAGACCACACGGGGCCCACAAGTCTCAGGAAGGAGTTTGGATTTTATTTCAATTGCAGTGAGAAGAATCAAAGCAGTTTTAAGACAACCTTTCCTGGGGCACCTGGGTGGCTCAGTCGGTTAAGTGACTGCCTTCACTTCAGGTCATGATCCCAGGGTCCTGGGATGGAGCCCCGCATCGGGCTCCTTGCTCAGCGGGAAGCCTGCTTCTTCCTCTTTCTCTGCCTGCTGTTCCCCCGGCTTGTGCTCTCTCTCTGTCAAATGAATAATTTTTTTTAATCTTAAAAAAAAAAAAAAAAAGACGACCTGTCTTACCTACCTCTACCCACCACTTGTCATCCAGCCAGGAATGGTAGAATCTGCTTCACAAGGCAATCCATTGTGTTTGGGGTCTGCTCAAATTATTAGAAAATAGGAAAGGACTGAAGTCCTTTTGGAGGATGAGGCCTTGTTGAATGAGGCCTGTTTGGGGGTGAAGGATGACCCCTGGGGATGGGACCAGAGTGTGGTTGTGTGGACTTGTGCAGTCACTAGAGCCCTTTAGGGAGGTGGGGTTATGCCAAAGCCAAGTGAGCAGCAGTCACAGGAAGGAGGAGACAAAGAAAAGGTGGATTCAGCATGCATTTGTTCTTCAAACTTTCTTTTGCTTCTAGTGGACTATCCACTCTCTGCAGTTTCATAGCCTCTATCTGAAAAGTTAAGAGTGTTATCCCCCTCCTCCCTTACTATGTTCATTCTACTTGTTGGAGCACTGTGCTAGGTGCTAGAGAAACCAAGATGGCTAAGATGTTCTCTGCCCTCTCAGAGCTCATTGAGAAGTGGGAATGTGTGGGAGACTAATTTATAAATAGCTGTCATAACAGGTGTGTGCTGAGTAGAGGTGATTCCTGGCACCGGCAGAAAAAAAGAGATGGGCCAGGAGAGGGTGCCCTTGTGTGATGCCCTGTCTGCTAGACTAGTCTGAGAGCAGGGGCTTTGTCCTATTTTCCTTTGTATTCCCAGGGCTGTGCACAATGCGTGGCACCTAGCATATAGTAAAGTTTGTGGCACTAAAGATTCTGGAAGGTTTAGGAGGAGCCAAGGAGGGGAAAGTGGGCTCTTCACACACAGGAACCACAAGAGGCAGTGCTTTGAGTGTTTGTGGAGTTCTCCGAGTTCCTTCTGTTCTAGATAGGGAGCTGCTTAAGGAGTGAGCTCTGCTCAAGTGTGGCCTTCCTCAAGCATTTGTCACCCCATTACAGCCCCAAGGCTACACTTGTTTTCTTATAGCAGTCCAGACCTCCCCTAGATGGGCTTTAGAATGGTGTACAGTCAGTCACGTCTTTCTTGCTATTCTTGAAGATAGCTTTTTTTTTTTCTTTTAAGGCTAGGAAATTGAGTAGTGGGACATTATATATGCATGACAACATGGTTGTTAGGTGTTTCCTGGTTTCTTTCTGAGGTAGAAAGGCCCCTGGGTCTTTTATTTTGAGACTTAGAAGCTTCAGATCTGCCCCACTTCTTTGGATATAGCCCTAAAAGTCACCCAAGTCCAGACAACAGTCTGAACTCAAGGCCCTAAAAGTCACCCAAGTCCAGACAGCAGTCTTCAGTCCTCACAGGGATCACTTTACTCTGGAGCAAATAGCTTGGGTGGGTCTTTTCCTCATAGTAAACTCTGCAGCCTGGTAGGTTATCAACCTGGGAGGGGAAGCAGATTGTGTCTGTCCTGATCAATCAACTGGGTGAGGCTTTTGCAAGTCTTTCTGACCCTGCCCTCTCTCTCGGTGCACCTGCTGAACCCCTCGTAGCCCCTGGAGTCAGTTTAGCTCAACTGTCTAGCAAGAAGGAGTTTTTCATCTCGCATGCAAGGACCTTTCAAACTATTTTGTCACTGTAAGTGTGTTTAAAGAGGGAAAGCACACCTACTCTCCTTAAACCAGAATTCTTACTTACACCTTTCTGCATTATTTGGAAGGCAGCTCCAAGTGCTTGTGCATTATTCATTTTGTCATTATAGCTGAATTGTCTTGGAATAGTGAACTGTATATTGTTTTTCCTTTGGACTACACAGATAGTGGACTGTAAGGGTCTTTGGAATACACCGCCTAGTTTAGATTCAGCCCAAGTCAGCTGGAGACTTCCTTTGTGAGAGATAACCAGTCTTTTTTAATGATCTTCTGAACTTCAGCTATACCCTAAGCTCTTCCTGGAGAAGGTACATTCTGTGTTTTCTGATTTGGAACCGTTCACTGATGATGTGCTTATTCATTTCTTCTGTGAGACGGATAAGGCAGAAAATTTTATCTCATTTGCCAGGGATTGTCTGAATATTTTGCTCTATCATGTATAGCCTTGTTTTTTTATAATAATAAATTTTACAACATTTTACAGTTTCTACATAGTTTATTTCATTTGCTTCTTTGACTACCTTTATGAGGGGTTTATGAGGGTTATTAGACAGGGTTGAGGGCCCTCTGTCAAGACTGTCAGGCGCCAGAATTCTTCCTTCCTCCCAGGGTTCTTAACCAGTGTTTGGGTCATAAAAATCTGTTGCAAGCTCTGGGCCCTCCCCCACTCCCACTGCTAACAGTGTGTTCATGTACTGTACCCTTGAGGATCCTCAGGCCTCAGGTGCCCCACAGCCTGGAAGCTCTCTCATCAAAGGCTGGTGGACTCATTTTTTTGGTCCAGTAGTAAGATTTCAAAGAAATCAGTATGGAAACTCTAGAGCTGAGGGGTAAATTTTGGAAACCTGATTGAGAAAGGAAGCAGAATGGTCACAGTATCATCTGGAGATCCATGCTCCATACCTGATGTTCTGGGAGAGCAGCTGAAGAGGACTGGTCTTTCTTCAAGTCGTTCTGCATGTTGGAACGACAGGTGAGTTGTGCTGTGTGTTGCTGGATTAGCAGATTTGGCTGTAGTGGTCACTTCTTGACCCTTTGCTTACAGGTACAAACTGATTCACTAGAGAGCTGTACTGTTCAATGTGGTAGCCATTCACTATATGTCTTTTTAAATTAAAATGAATTAAAATTAAATACTCAGTTACTCAGTTGCACTAGCTACATTTCAAATGCTCAGTAGCCACATGTGACTAGTGGCTACCATATTAGCACAGATAGAGAACGTTTCTGGCTGGACATACAGCAAATTTCTGTGGGAATCTTATTGCAATGCAAGTTCTGATGTAGCAGGTCCCAAGGAGGCCCAATAATCCGTGTTTCTAACAGGCTCCCAAGGGTGCCAATGCTGCTGATCCCAAACCACACTTGGAGAGGTCAGGCTGTCAAAAGTGGAGATAATAGGGGCGCCTGGGTGGCTCAGTTGGTTAAGCGACTGCCTTCGGCTCAGGTCATGATCCTGGAGTCCCTGGATTGAGTCCCGCATCGGGCTCCCTGCTCAGCGGGGAGTCTGCTTCTCCCTCTGACCCTCCCCCCTCTCATGTGTTCTCTCTCATTCTCTCTCTCTCAAATAAATAAATAAAACCTTTAAAAAAAAAAAAAAGTGGAGATAATAGCATCCCATTTATTTCAATTTTCATGAATTAGTTTACCTAGTAGTTGATTAATCTGACAAATGAAAGTTATTTTGGAGCCTAAGTTATGTTTGTAGGCATAATGGATTTTAAATTAATCACAAGGGTCACATATTAGCATTGTTTTGCCTACTTAATATAGAAGAAAATTAGAAATGAACAAATAAAATTCAGAAAATAGTTTATTTTTTTTCTCTTAATGAAAATCTTGCTTTGGGGCCATCAGACCCTGTTGTTTCAGGGTCTGTTTACGTTTTCAATCCAAGGATATCAGGCTGTGGAAGTTCCAGGGTTGTTTCTGTATTTCCTTTATAGCGTCTATGAAACCACAGCCCAAATTTGTGTTTGTAGAACTTGAGTGCAATAGAAAATGACCGCTGGGGGCGCCTGGGTGGCTCAGTTGGTTAAGCGACTGCCTTCGGCTCAGGTCATGATCCTGGAGTCCCGGGATCGAGTCCCGCATCGGGCTCCCTGCTCAGCGGGGAGCCTGCTTCGCCCTCTGACCCTCCCCCGTCTCATGCTCTCTCTCTCTATCTCATTCTCTCTCTCAAATAAATAAATAAAATCTTTAAAAAAAAAAAAAAGAAAGAAAATGACTGCTGGGGAATGAGAATAGGTTTTAGGGCAAAAAAACCCTTTATATATAGTGAATAAAGGGATGATGGAGAATGGCCACTATCATATCTGTTTAAGAGCAAGTAATGTGGTATATGGGGTGGTGTACTTGAAACTAAAAAAATTCTGGGTGCCTGGGTGGCTCAGTCAGTTAAAGTGTCTGCCTTCGGCTCAGGTCATGATCCCAGGGTCCTGGGATCGAGCCCCACATTGGGCTCCTTGCTTAGAGGGGAGCCTGCTTCTCCCTCTCCCTCTGCTGCTTCCCCTGCTTGTGCTCTCTCTCTCTTTCTCTGTCAAATAAATAAATTTTAAAAATCTTTAAAAAAAAGAAACTAAAAAGATTATATTCAGAAGTTGGCTTTTAGACAACATAACAGGTACTACAATTAAGGGCCTTCATAGCTTTTCTTAGGAAGAAAAGATTTCTCTGAATTTCTTTTTTAATTTGATTTTTTCATATGCGATATGTTAGGTATTTTCTCCTAGTAGAAATTTGCATGACTTTCTTAATTCCTCCAGTATTTTACATATTGGCATTGTCTGTAATATAGACTAAATTCTGATTATTAAAAGGAGATACTTTAGGGGTACCTGAGTGGCTCAGTCGGTTAAGCATTTGCCTTCAGCTCAGGTCATGATCCCGGAGTCCTGGGATCGAGCCCCACATCGGGCTCCCTGCTCAGCGGAGAGCTTACTTCTCCCCTCCCTCTGCTGCTCCCCCTGCTTGTGCTCTCTCACTCTCTGTGTGTCAAATAAATAAATAAAATCTTTTTAAAAAAATGAATAATAAATAAAAGGAGATTATTTAATTTTGGCCTTAGAACTTACCCAAGTGGCAAGGTGTAAACTGTCAACTGAATGGTGTGCCCCTTTTCTAAAGGTCTGTATCCCCATATTTAGTATTCCAGTTCTGTCAGTGAGCATTCAGCTTTCAGCGTGCCTATTCAAAGTATGTGGGGAGTCAGAGAAGGAATTTATGGTTTGGAATTTCCCAAAGCTAGATAGTGTTAGCAAGATAGTGTCTAGTAGTCCAAACCTGGGAAGTAGAATTTCAGAGTTGAAATTTTTCTTTTCATCATCTTTAAGGAAGTTCGTTAGATCCCAGTCAACTTAATGCCAGCAGTCTCTTCTTAACCTGCTTGTAGGTTTTCACTTTGCTCTTAGGGTTGGCTTAGCTTGGCTTGGTCTAGTGCCAAAGGAAAGTCTTGCTGTCTTTGGAGTACTTTTCCTAAGAGTTGAATTTTGTTGGTTTTAAATTTCCTAAAGCCACAGCAAAATCCCTTTTGAAGTGGTTTTATTAAGTAAAACAACATGCAGAGTGTCTTAGAAAAGTTTCACAAATAAGCAAGTACCCCTCATTCATTTTAGTTAGTTACTGAGTGCCTGTCAGAACACAGTGGTTGATGATGATGAAAACAATGATTTCCTTCATTTAGACTTCCCAATAACCATAGAAAATGGGGGTTCTTTACAGAGTTTTGGTTTTTTTTTTTTTTTTAGATTTTTATTTATTTATTTGACAGCGAGAGACACAGCGAGAGAGGGAACACAAGCAGGGGGAGTGGGAGAGGGAGAAGCAGGCTTCCCGCTGAGCAGGGAGCCCGATGCGGGGCTCGATCCCAGGACCCTGGGATCATGACCTGAGCCGAAGGCAGACGCTCAACGAGTGAGCCACCCAGATGCCCCTTTCACAGAGTTTCTAGATAAAGAACTGGACCTGAGTAAGAACTTGCCTGAAGTCAGACAACTAGGAGGTGGTTGGATAGAGATTTGGCTGTGTTCTCTGGAACACTGGTGCTGACCTGCCACCCTCCCTGACTTTCCCAGAGCTCCCACGGGTTCACTAGAATATGACATCACTTCCTGCTCACAGGAGCTGGAAGGTGATCACAGGTGCTATGGAAGATGGGACAGTTGGGCTAAAGCTAAAGAAGATGTTTTTTAAATTTCATTCTCATGGATTTAATCTCATTTACTCAGTAAAACTTCATTTTGTGCCAGGCCCGGGGATACAACAATGATTCCCAAAAGCTCACGGATTCAGGAATGGCAGACATTGGAGAGTATGGTGTTGGGGATGGGGACCAGAGAAAGTGTGACAAGGAATTAGCCAGATAAGGAATTAGTCAGAGCGAGGGAGGCCACCTGGCAGTAAGATGAGTGTGGATGATAAAACCCTAGAATCTAGCTGAAGTCAGGCAGGGGGGGCACAAGCATGCCCCAAAGAGATGACCATATCTGGATGCAAAGCTTTACCGAGGCAGAAAAAGAAGGTACCGCATTCTAGGCTGGGGCAAGCATGTATGCAGGTAATGCAGGGAGCATGGAGGCATGCAACATGGCTCCATCAGGCATGAGTGGAGGGCACAGCCTTCGAAGGGGGACTCAGATGGGGTGACTGCGTGCCTTAGCTGCTGTCCAACGGAGCATGGCCTTGAATTCCTTGCCAAACAAGGAGTGAGCATAAAGTTTGTTCTGTTCCTTGTATAAGTACTCCTCAAAGTATTCAAACCTTTCTAAGGTATTGACCCTGGATCAGAAGAAAGCTCAATAGTCATTAGCTCCTGTCTACCATCTATTCTTCAGAAATGTCTTGTGACACTCATTTATCGCCTATCTTTCAGATTGAGCCCCCCAGTGGTTTAAGGGCTCTTGTTCTTTTTCACTCTAAAGCAGTTTTTCTCTTTTATGCATAACTTCCTCCTGCCCAAATCTAGTGTCCTTTGGCCATTATCTTTTTTGATCTTATTTCTCTCTTTCGTGCAGTACTATTAAACCCCTTAACAATTCTCCTCATTCCTAGAGTGGATGGGTACCCACTGTGTCCTTGGCCCTAGAAGAGAGACCAAGAAGAGGGGCTCCCAGCAGAGCTCTGTGTTCCCTTGGCTTCTGCTACCTTCTTTGATGGTGGAATCCAGCAGTTCTCACCCCAATTTTTGACTTCTCTATTTGCTCCAGTTTAAGTCTAGAAATGTCAGAGCTCTGCCTTCAAACTTTCTGTTTCTGTTCTCTGCCAGTTTGACATATATAGCTTCTACCTTTTCTTCAGTTCAGTTCAGTGAGTCTTTGCTCAGCTAGTATACCAAGTACAGTGTGGGCCTGGAGTTTCTGAAAACAGTAAGTTGAGGCCTTCCTCATGCCCAGGCAAGCCATAGTAAATGCTTTAAAGGGAACAGCGGAGGGAGTAAGGAATTCAGGGTGGGACAGGCCACCCATCAGAGTCTTGCACTTGCCTGGGTGACTTAGTCGGTTAAGTGCCCGACTCTTGATCTCAGCTCAGGTCTTGATCTCAGGGTTAGGAGTTCAAGCCCCATGTTGGGCTCCACGCTGCTGGGCATGGAGCATACTTAAAAGAAAGGGGAAGGGGGAGAAGGAAGGATGAAAGAAGGAAAGAAGGAAGGAAGGAAGACATAACATGACTGTGAGGCAGAAAAGAAGGTCCATAACGCTCCAGCTGACTAGCAGAGATGAAGTAATAATTCTTGTGAACATGAGGGCAGCATGGTAAATAAATAAAAAACAGAAAATAAAAAACCTGCTTAATACACACCTTTTCTATTAGCACCTCCTGCATTTCTTTACTCTCCTTTATAATCAAATATCAAAGAGTTTGTGGTTGCTGCTTCCACTTCCCCTCCTCCATCCATTCTCTCCCAACCTTCTCGTTCCTCTGCTGAGTCACCAGTGACCTTCATGTTGCTAAGTCCAAGGTTTCTCCTGGGTTCTTGTCTTGCTTTGCCTCTAAGAAGCATTTTTCACAGATTGCTCTTCTCTCCTTGAAACTGTTTTTCTTGGGTCCTCCTCACTGGCAGTTCAGTCCCAGTCTCCTCTGTAAGCTCTTCTCTTCTTGACTTCTTTAAGTCCATGTGCCTGGGCCTGGGACATGGACCCCTCTCTACACTCTATTATGGTGATTTCCTCAAGTCTTGTGGCTTAAAGTGCCATCTCTATGCCCAGGACTTCCCATCTTTATATTGCTTATCTCCAACCTTGAGTCCATGTCCATGTGCCCGTCTACCTACTTGATACCTCCTCTTGGATAGCTCATAGGTATCTCAAGTGTAACCTGATCAAAGCATAGCTCTGCTTTCCAGACCCTTCTTCCCTAAACCGGCTGCCTTCCAGTCTCCCGTATAGTAGTTAATGGTATCTCCTTTCATCTAGTTGCTCAGGCCCAAAACTAGTAGTTATCCTTGAATCTCCTCTTTCCCCCCAAATCCCACACCACTTTTTTAGAATGTCGTGTTGATTCCATCAGTGAAGTCAAAGATTTATCTACTTTTTCTTTCTTTTTTTTAAACTAGGCTTCATGCCCAATGTGGGGCTCAAATTTAGGATGTCAAGATCAAGTCCAATGCTCCACTGACTGAGCCAGCCAGGAGGCCCAAGATCTATCTACTTTTTATGTCTATTACCATAACTCTAAGCTAGGCCAGCAGCATTTCTGGACTATTCCAGCTGTAGTAGCCTCCAGACTGTGTTCCTGGTTCCACCCCTTGCCTTCCATTCTGGTCTCAGAGCAGCCACAGTGATCTTTTAAAAATGCAATTCACGGGCCGCCTGGGTGGCTCAGTCGTTGGGCGTCAGGTCGTGATCCCGGGGCCCTGGGATCGAGCCCCGCATCGGGCTCCCTGCTTGGCGGGTAGCCTGCTTCTCCCTCTCCCTCTCCCACTCCCCCTGCTTGTGTTCCCTCTCTTGCTGTGTCTCTCTCTGTCAAATAAATAAATAAAATCTTTTAAAAAAATTAAAATGCAATTTACTTAAAGATAGGCAAGTAGATCAACGGATAGAGTTGAGTTGCAGGAATAAACCCATACATATATGGCCAATTGATTTTCTACAAGGGTACCAAGACCATTCAGTGGAGGAAGGAATAGTCTCTTCAAGGAATGGTCTGGAAAAACTGGATATGCACATGCAAAAGAATGAATTTGAACCCTTACCTAACACCATATACAAAAGTTAACTCAAATGGATCAAATACCCAAGAGTAAGAGCTAACCCTGTAACACTCTTAGAAGAAAACACAGGCATAAATCTTTGTAACATTGAATTAAACAACAGTTTCTTAGATATGATGCCTAAAGCACAAGCAACAAAAGAAAGAATAGATAAATTGGATTTCTTTAAAATGAAAAATTCTGGGGGCACCTGGGTGGCTCAGTCGTTAAGCGTCTGCCTTCGGCTCAGGTCATGATCCCAGGGTTCTGGGGTCGAGCCCTGCATTGGGCTCCCTGCTCAGCGGGGAGCCTGCTTCTCCCTCTCCCACTCCCCCTGCTTGTGTTCCTTCTCTCGCTGTGTCTCTCTCTGTCAAATAAATAAATAAAATCTTAAAAAAAAAAACAAACTTCTGTGCTTCAAAGGATGCTATCAAAGTAAAAAGACAACTCATATAATAGGTATTTGATTAGAGTCTAGTATCCAGAATATATAAAGAACTCTTACCTCAACTCAACAATAAAAAGACAAATAACCCCATTAAAGAAAGGATTTATTTTTTTAAAAAAATTATTGTCAGAGAGAGTACACAAGCAGGGGGAGAGGCAGGCTGAGGGAGAAGCAGGCACCCCGCTGAGCAAGGAGCCCGATGCGGGACTCAATCCCAGGACCCTGGAATCATGACCCGAGCTGAAGGCAGATGCCTAACCAACTGAGCCACCCAGGCGCCCAAGAGCAAAGGATTTAAATAGACATTTCCCCAAAGAAGAATGGCCAATAAACACATGAAAAGATGTTTAGTGTCATTAGTCTTTAGAGAAAAGCAAATCAAAACCACAATGAGCTACTATCTCACACCCACTGGTGTGGCTATAATAAAAAAGACAATAGCAAGTGTTGGTGAGGATGTGGAGAAATTGGAACCCTCATAAGTTGCTGATGGGAATGGAAAATGGTAGAGCCACTTTATAAAAGTTTGGCATTTCCTCAGGAAGTTAAACAGTTACCATATGACTCTGCAGCTCTCCCTAGACACGAGCTCACACAAACACTTCCACATAAATGTTCATAGTAGCATTATTCATAATAGCCCAAAGTGGAAATAACCCAAATGTCCATCAACTGATAAATGGATGAACAAATTATATCCATACAATGGAATATTATTTGGCCCTAAAAAGGGATGAAGCGCTGGTATACAACAACTTGTAAGAACCGTGAAAACATGCTATGGGATAGGTGCAAGCCACAAAAGGACCCATACTGTGTGATTCCATTTGTATGAAATGTCCAGGAGAGACAAACTGTAGAGACAGAAAGATTAGTGGTTGCTCGGTGGGAGGAGGAGGGGGAAAGGGGGAATGACTGCTGACGGGAACAGGGTTTCTTCTGAGGGTGAGGAGAGTGTTGTAGAAATAGATAGTGGTAATGGTTGTACATCGTGAATTTACTAATAGCCACTGAATTTTATGTATACTTTTAAGGGTGAATTTTATGGTATGTGAATTACATATCAAAAAAATCAACACTAATTAAAAAAATGCAATTCATATCATGTGATAACTACTCTGTAAAATCCCCATTGCTCCCTGTAATGATTTTCTGTTGCCACTGTAACAAATGGCCACTAACTTAGCGGCTTAAAACACAAATTTATTTATTGTCTTCCATTTGTAGGGTACAAGTCCAACATGGGTCTCCCTGGGCTAAAATCAAGGTGTTCTAAGATGTTCTAAGGACTGCCTTCCTTCTGAAGGAAATAGGGGAAGAGTCCATTTCCTTGCCTTTTCCAGCCTGTTGAAGCCACCTGCATTCCTTGGCTTGTACTTTCTTCCTCCACCTTTGGAGCCAACAGTGTAGTGTCTCTGACTCTAGGTCACCGTCTCTCTCTCTGACCACAGCTGGAAGAAGTTGTCCACTTTTAAGGACTTGTGTGATTAGATAGGGCCCATCTGGGTAATCCAGGCTCATCTCCCAATCTCAGGGTCCTTAACCTTAATCACACCCACAGAGGTCTTTTTCCCTTGTAACTTACTCTGAGAATCAGCACGTGGACATCTTGGGGGGCTATCCTTCTGCCGATCACAGTTCCCATCACAGGCAAACAAAAGCCAGAGTCATTCCCCTCACTGACAAGGCTCTTTGAGGTGGCCCCCCTTGTCTAACTTCACCTCATGGTGTCGGGCTCCCTGCTCGGCGGGAAGCCTGCTTCTCCCTCTCCCACTCCCCCTGCTTGTGTTCCCTCTCTCGCTGTGTCTCTCTCTGTCAAATAAATAAATAAAATCTTTAAAAATCAATCAATCAATCAATCAATCAATCACTGGACCTTGAAAATTCGTAGCTCTTGACGAGTTATTTGCATTATTTAAATTTGCACTGTTTAAAATTCTACATGTAAAGGGAAACAGTTTGAGTATTTGTATATTGCTCCATTTGAATTTTGCAAAATGGAATTCAGATGAAATGCTTTTGTACTATAACTTCATAAGGGCGACTTTCAACAGAACTGGCAGAGTCCATATGAAGGGTCTTTACCCTCGGGGACAGGATAACTTCTCTTTTTCAACACGCTCTTCTGGTGCTTTCTCTTTCAGAAAGCATGCTCTGAATTGCCATCGGATGAAGCCAGCTCTCTTCAGTGTGCTCTGTGAGATCAAGGAAAAGACAGGTAGGCCATTGAGAAGACATTTTTTGTGGGTCCAGGACCATGACAACCACGCCCCTCTGATCCTGGCTCAACCTGATGTGTGTCGTGGACTGTCATGCCTGTCACATCTCCCTCAGTGGATGGTTCACATGCTTCCTTTCTGCCTTGTCCGTGCCTGTTCTCTGGTGTATCACATCCTTGTATTTTGCAGTTTGTATCTGGAGTAATACTGTTGCCAGTGAGTAACAAGCAGCTGCATTGTTCTTGAGCAAGACCTAAGAGGCACTGTGGCATTCAGTTGTTTTAGAAAAGGAAAAGATGATAGAATTAGAAAAATAGAATAATAACAATTTTGTTTTATTTGTTTTAAGCATTCAGAGTAATCCCCATGGAGGCTTCTGCCACTGCAAATCCTTTTGTTAAAAAACAAAACAAAACAAAACAAAAAAAACGAAAAAAAACCCCACAAAACTTTATTTTAATTTTAGATTTGCAGAAAAGTTAAAAAATAGTACAGCCCATTCTCCTGTACCCTTCTCCCTGCTTCCTCTCATGTCAACACCTTCAGAACCACAATTCAATGATCAAAACCAGGACATGAACCTTGGTACAGTGCTCTTGAACTGAACAACGGGCTTTATTCGGATTTCCCCAGTCTTTGCCCTAATGCCCTTTTTCTGGTCCAGCCTCCCACATTGCATTTAGTCATTCTGTCTCCTTAGTCTCCTCTGATCTGTGACAGTTCCTCAGTCTTTCTTCATCATCTGTGACCTTCACACTTTGGTTGAGAACTGTTCATTTTGTGGGACTGACATTTGTGGGGAACCATATTAGTTCAAAGAAATACTTCATGGCGGATCTTCATGGTATTGCTCCCAACCCAGCTAGCAGCCAACATTTTATCTATTGTCTTTACCAACACTTTCCTTTCTCATAAAAGCCAGCCTGGGCTATATTTCATTCCTGATCCTTTTACCTTCGAGTGCGCTTTGTAACCAAGAAGCTTTTATTCTTCATTTGTTCTCATAGGTTGCTTGTGCATGATTAACTTTTTATTTTGAAATAATCAACAGATTTACAGAAATGTTCCAAGAACAGTGCAAATACATTTTCTTCCTGCACTGTCAGGGAATAGGTTGCTGCCATGATGCCCATGACCCCTGCACACTGGAGTGTGTGTTTCCAGTGAACAAGAGAGTTTCCTGTGTCCCCCCAGGACAACCCTCATAGTCAGGAAGTGACATTAATATGCCACTACCATGGAATTCCAACCTTATTCAAGCTTTGTCAGTTGTCCCAATAATTTATAGAAAAGGATGCAGGCCAGGATCTTGTGTTACATGTAGTTATCATGTCCCTTTGGTCTTTTCCCCTCTGTGACAAGCCCCCATTTTTCCTTGACTTTCATGACCTTGACCATCTGGAAGATCACGGCAGACCCCTCCATTTGGGTTTATCTGATGTTTCCTCACAATTAGATCTCCGTTTTCATTATCCTCGGTACTTTTACTTATCTGTTCAGTTTTCCTTGCCCCCCATGTATACCCGATCCTCCCTAATGTGAACCCCTTTTCACCCCTCAGCCCCCACTCCCATCCCCCACCAGGTCACTGCTGGGACAGCTCCCATGTGATGCCCTCTCGCCCAGAGCCAACTCGCCCTCCTCCAAAGATGCCCCCTCAGGGCTGTGACATCCCATGCTGAGCTCCCACTCAGGTGCCTCTCAAAGGTGTTTGAATGTCTAATGGCCTGTCTTGTCTGTTTTGTATTTAAATTATGGGGAGCAGATATTATAGCTTCTAGTAGATTGAAGTGCAAAGGTTGGGCATTTCGCAGGTTTCAACAAGTTTACCCTCAGGCCCTCACAGCACTCCCTTCTGTGTTGTATATGAATTGGATAAACAGCACTTCTACAACTGAGTGAGCAACAAACCCCGGAGTCCTGTGGGCGGGAAGAAACTGCCCATGGCAGCGTATGTCCATCCTCTGGAGACGTTGGCTATAATCACATGCTCCTTAGTACTATTGAATTGTGTGACGTTGGTCACCCTCATAAAAAATCAGCCAGGGTCGGTACCTCTTGCTAGGGTGTGCTGTCCCCCTGCCCAGCCCTCACCTGGCCCTGGGTAAAAACAGCCCTTCTGGGGCTCCCTGCTGCCCCCAGCAGTTGGCTCTGTCATCATAGCTCCTTGGATGTGTGGGACCCTGAGGTTTTTTAAATGACGACAACCTAGCTCTGCAGATATGGAATTTAGCAGTACTAAAAACAATTTTTAAGGGTACCTGGGTGACTCCGTTGGTTAAGCGTCCTACTCTTGATTTCGGCTCAGGTCGTGATCTCCCTGTTGTGAGATGGAGCCCAGCGTTGGGCTCTGCGCTGGGCGTGGAGTCTGTTTAAGATTCTCTCTCTCTCTTCCTCTCCCTCATGCTTCCTTTCTACCAACTTGGCTCAAACGTTGGGCTGCATAATGCGTTTTGGGGCGTGGTACCACAGGAATGGGCCAGCACTACTCAGCCTTGAAAATTGCAGGCCATCTGCAATTGCCATGAGCTGGGCTCCATGTGGCCTGGCTGAGTTGTCAAGTTCACTGTGGCCAAGTGTCTTTTCTCATTAGTAGGAAATGCAGCTGTGGGAGCACTCTGTGTCCAACATGTGAGTGGCAGGAGAGTAAACAAGATCTCAGTTATGCTTCAGCTTCTCCCAGTCTTGTGATGGGTATAACCCAGTATTAGCCCAAAGAAAACTACTCAGGGCCCTGATCCTGCACCCTGGCACCAGTGGGTCACCACCTTATTGGTGATCCTGAGAGACAGGCCTCCTGGAACTCCTCATGCAGGGACAAAGCATGTCTGCTTCTTGAGTTAACCCACATTCTTCACATTCCCCTTTGGCTAAAGTCTGCAACAGGCCTTTAGGGTAAAGACCAAACCCGTGCAGAGCATTTAAAGCCCAGTGCGCATTGTTGGAGCACAGGTTGCAGTCCAGTAGCTCCGAGCTTCCTGGCATTATTGCCCCACCCTGCTGGCAGCCTCTTACTTTCCTCTTGTTTTAGAGATAAGCAGAGTAAACCTCTGGAGAGAGCAGGTCACACCCCAATAGCCCACAGCCAGGCTGCACGCTGCCCTTCCACACCCTGTCCTGGCTCAGAAAGGGAACCCTCCCTGTGCCTCCCAGCCCGCACCCACCAGCCCCAAGTGCCATCTCTGTCCCCGCTGCTCTCACTGCATCCACGATGGCTCTGGGCCTTTGCCATCTGTCTCCTCCAGTGAGCTCAGGGTCCAGGTGTACTGTGTTCTACGACTGTCCTGGTACCTGGCACACAGTGCCATGTACCTTGGGTTTTTGTTGAATGAAGAACTGTTTCTGGTGACTGATACCTATTAATTGAAATCCTTTTCATCCTGTTCACTTTATGGGGTTCAGGAAGATTGTGTCTGCGGCCTGACTTAGAACACAAGGCTATTGTTCGCGTCGTCCTGAGAAGAAAGCCATCCTGTGTATAAACCTTGAGTTGGCAGACATACCTGGAAGCACTGCCTCACTTCCCTGCCTTCCACCGTCTCCTCTGGCCTGTGGGAGGGACACTGGAGTATCTTCCAGGCCAGGGATGTCCGGGCATCCCTGCCCGCAGAGCTCTCTGAAGGCCAAGGACCGCTCCCCCCAGGAGTGCACCCTCCCTCCTGAGTCCTTCCCTTGAAACAGCCGTTCTTGGCGTCTAGAGGAGCTGTCCTAAAAGAACAAAATAAAGCATGTTTGAAGAGTTTTGAATTTAGCTGGGAGGACCAAATACTGGCTCAGTTCCTTTCCTGAAACCCTTGGGGCTAGATGCATTACAGAATTCAGAATTGTTTGGATTTTAGGCACGTTGTGTTGATGATTCCTGAGGCAGAGCCTGCATTCCAAAGGTGACATTTAGCACCAGAGCAGGAACATTCTTACACACTGGTTGGGTCAGGCTTTGCCTCCAAATGAACCTGAGGGCCAACTTCTGGAAAAACATTGGCTCTTGGATTGTGGATGGGCAGGCAGCTTAGACCCGGTGTGCAGAGGAAGCGCCCTGAAGAGCCACCCGGCATCTTGGGCAGTCGACTCAGGGACCTGCTTTGTCTTCTCCGCGCGGTCACTGTCCCCTGTGCTGGTCGTAAGCGCACATCTATACCTTGGTTTGGTCGGTTCTGTGCTTACCGTCTCCTGAGAAACGAGAAGTCCCGGAGACCTGTCCCGGCCAGCCTTGCTCTTGGGCCAAGGAACCGTCTCTGCTGCAGGAGCAATAGCTGGCTGCCTTTCAGGGGCGGAAATGTAAATAACGCGTAACATAAGGGAACATCTTGTTATTTCCTGACCACCGTTCATTGGCCTGGCGAGGACCTGTCAGGCTTGAGCAATCCAGCGGGCTTTTTACCTTCATTTCCCTTTCCTCGTCAGCCAGTCGGGTCTGTTGCAATTGCAAATTCATGATCTTGATCTTGGAGTTGTAGGTTTGAGCCCCACATTGGTGTGGAGATTGCTTTAAAATAATACAAATTGGGGCGCCTGGGTGGCTCAGTCGTTAAGTGTCTGCCTTCGGCTCAGGTCATGATCCCAGGGTCCTGGGATCGAGCCCCACATTGGGCTCCCTGCTCAGCCAGGAGCCTGCTTCTCCCTCTCCCACTCCCCCTGCTTGTGTTTCCTCTCTAGCTGTCTCTCTCTCTCTGTCAAATAAATAAATAAAATCTTTAAAAAAAAAAATTAAAAAAAAATAAATAAAAATTAAAAAAAATAATAATACAAATCTTTTAAAAAGCTCAAGAACCTGAAGGGTTTTAGTTGCAGGTGCACCTCCAAAAAAGAGTGAGCCAGGAGCTTTAAGGCCTTAGTATGGACCCAGATTCTTGGAAAGCACGCCTTTCTTGCAGAGTCTATTACCCTGTTCAGGTTTTTTCTTAGGGTTTAGCCATTGACTAAAATGATCTTGTGCTTTTGTTTCTGGTCTGCAGGGACAACCTTCACCCTTTGAGTTTGTCACATTTCCTGTCCTTACCTTGCCCGTCTGTCCCTCCCAGGCTCCTGGTCGCATCCTCTCCACCAGCACTTGAGGGCAGAGCTGAGGAGAGGCCTCCCTGTCCATGTCTGACTTGCAGCAGCGCTTCTAAAGGGTCCCCAGTATGTCTGAGTGTGCCGGGCAGTCTGGGGAGATGCTTGTTATCAGGTTAAGGAGCGTTCTTTCTATTCATGGTCTGCTAAGGGTTGTTGTTTTGTTTTTAAGATTTATTTTTAAGAAATCTCTCCATCCAACACGGGGCTGGAATTTACAATCCTGAGATCAAAAGTTGCATGCTCCACTGACTGAGCCAGCCAGGTACCCCGGTTTGCTAAGGGTTTTTATCGTTAGTGGCTATTGTTTTTGTTGTTGTTGTTTTGTTTTAAAGATTTTGTTTATTTATTTGACAGAGAAATAGCACAAGTAGGCAGGGCGGCAGGGAGAGGGAGAAGTAGGCTCTCCGCTGAGCAGGAAGCCCGATGCGGGACTCGATCCCGGGACTCCAGGATCATGACCTGAGCTGAAGGCAGTCGCTTAACCAACTGAGCCACCCAGGCGCCCCGGGAGCGGAGGTTTTTCTCCTTTAGGTTACTGTGATGATTTACATTGATTTTCATTTGCACTGACACAGTTTGAAAGCACCTGTATGCAGAAATAAATCCTCTGGGCGACGATTCATGTATTTACGCACATACATGTACATAGGCTGCTGACGTCAGGTGGCTGGTCATTTAGTTAGACAGTTAACCATGCATCTCTGCATGAATGAGGCTGGGTCGTGATTTCCTTCTGAGCTCCTGTCTTGAGGTCTCTTTATGGTGAGTCTGGCTTTTCCTGGGTCTCTTCTCTGCAGCAGTGTGTTGAAGAAAGGGGCTCTGTCTCCCTTGAGAGCTTGGTAGTCATAAAATGGCCTGGTGGCCTTTTGGGAGAGGTTTCTTAGCAGAAGTTCCTGTTTCTGGAACACGATTCTGTGAGGCCAAGCGTGTTCCAAGGAGCTGGGGTGATGACAGCAAACCAGACAGTGATGGTCTTTAGCGAGCAGGGTAGTTTCACACAACAATAATAGAGACGGACCTGCAGCTTCAGGGCCTTGAGTAGAAGTGGGCCTCTACCTGCCTGATGGCACATCTTCCCTTCCCTGTTGGGAAAGAGTCTCAGAAGCAGGAATGGCTTGGTGCTCCAGGCCAATCTGTCACCTCCACGGCCACGCTGGGCCCCCCAGGCACTCGGAAACCCCACTCCTGTTCCCATACTATTGCCTTGGTTGAGGTGTTCTTTCCTGGGCCAGGGAACCTGGTCTTCCTCCTCTGTGAAGGCTTGCCTGAACTCCTTTGCTCCCAAAATCCAACACAGCACCTACAGCCTGTGTTCCTGCCGCATTCGCCATGTCACCGGGCCTGCATTCTCCGAGTTAGAGGGGCCTGCCTCCCCAGTAGATGGATTTTCCCGTGGGAATGGATCACTCTTCTTTAAAACGTGGTCCTGCTCTTCATTTAGCGTCTCTGCATCCCCTTGATGGGAGCTTATGGAGTGAGCCTTTCTACTGCACACAGGACTTTCCCTCAGTTTCTTATCTCCAGGACCCAGGAATCTTCCATAGGGTTTTTCCAGATGACAGTCCCATCTCTGCCACAACACTGAAGACAATAATGATGCAGAGACGCAGGAATCCTGCAAACATGGGGGAGGAAATAGGTTTACTCCCAAGAGGGTCACTTCTGGACTGTTCCTATGGAACCCCAGAGCTTGGATCTGAGACTGGGACATCTCAGGGACATGTCAGAGCTTCTGGCAGTGACCCAGGCTCAGTCTGCTCTGGCCTTGAGGAGGGTTTGGCTCACCACCACCCAGTACCAGTGTGAAATACAAGCAAGATGAAGTTCTGGGAAAAGGAGAGGGAAAATAAAGCAGACATACAAAATAACAAGCCTGAAAGTCTCATTAGATTCAACAGACAAAATTACTCCATCACGTTGCTGTAAAAGTTTCTATGTGCAGCCTCTTCTGTCTGTGTTGGCTTCTCCGTGGACAGGTGACAAACCCAGATGCCACCTTTTGGGGAGTCCTGATCTAGGTTGGAACTGAACTAAACAAGCTAAAATCCTTTGGACTGCACCCATAGAAGAAGGGAAAAGGATCAAGAGGAGTCCCCAAGGAAAGGTCATTTGAAGGCAGTAATACAGCAGTGTTGACCTGCCTGGACCTGCACGCTTATAGGTTCGTCCTCAGGTACATGTTAGGCTCCCTGACATGCCTGTTCTGGAGCGGAGACCGCTAGACCATAGCGCTGGGAAATAAGGTTTTATTGGAACACAGCTGCTCATTTGTCTACTCTTGTCTGGGCTGCTTTGGGGCTACGGGGTGACTGAGCAGTAGTGACAAGAGACCCCATGGCCCCCAAAGCCCAAAAGAGTTACTCTCTGGCTCTTTACAGTTTACGGATCTTGGTGGGAGGAACTCGGCCTCTGGAGCCAGGAGCAGGAAAGTGGGTGAGGGACGGCAGTTCCAGAAGGGCAGGGTTGACAGAGGTTTTCTGAGCTGCAGGAGGGAAGAACTGTGATGGGCTGTAGGTGGGGACACTGGGGGCATCGTGGGGGCCCCCAGCCTGTGGCTTGATGGGGTGTTCGCAGCAGCAGCTCCTATACCCGGGCATTAGGGCTCAGAAACTGCCCATTACCAGCAACAATTGCCACTGACCAAGTCTGGATCAGTCCAGTTTCCGTGACGGGGCAGGGAGGTGCTGATCCTCTAATCTCTGCAGTCAGAGCCTGCCAAGGGGTGTGCATAGTCTACCGGGTCCCCCGGTGAGTGCAGAGTTAGTCTGGGAAACCTCTGGCCTATCAGATGAAATTACCCTGATAAGAAAAGACTCCTGGGTCCCATGTACACACTCCATTGGCGTCCATCCTGAGGGAAGGATGTGGGGGAGACCCAAGAGATAGGAGCGACGGAAGCAGAAAGAGCAACCACAAGCCGCTGGGACCTCCCCTATAGCTGGAGTTGCTTGGGTTTTTTTTTTTTTTTTCTTAAACAATTGGGTCCAGGTACGGAAGATAATTTACCACCTGCCACCCCTTTCTATGTTCTCCAATATCAGAGGCATTGTGTGAGGGAGGAAACACTCTCACAAAAGATGACGGTGACTGCTGGGATGAGCACTTTGCCAGAATTCCTTGTAGAATTCCCTTATTACCTTTGCTTCTTTGACTGCAAGAGAAGTTGGAGCCAGTGGAGCTCAGTTCAGCCCGAGAATGAGGACAGGTGCACTCACCTCAGCCCAGGTCTCAGGGACCACACTGGGTCTGCCCCAGATGCCCTGTTCCTGCCACGATGCAGGAGAACCCCAGTCTCTGCAGCTCCCTGGGGGCGGCAGAAGCCACTTGTCACCCCAGAGCCACAGCTTATGCCCAGCACTTAGCCCTCAGTAAGGGCTCAAAAACACATCGCAAGGTTTCTGGAAGCAGGAAGTCCCCAAGCTTTTCTTCCTGATGATTATTCTCACCCATGCCTGCAAAGACACTGGTACTGTCACTTCCAGACGGGCGCTATGGGCAGATGGATTTGGGGACTGGTGTGACCAGATGAGGGTGACTGTGGGTACTCAGCATGTTCTCAAGACTCTTGGGCTCCAGACCCTAACCGTGAGGTCCCAGCAGCAGGCTTGGACTTTCTGTTGTCCAAGGGCTCCTCGCAGAAAGCAGTTTGGTTGCCACCTGTCACTTGGCTTCAGTGCATCTTTCTTTCTTTCTTTCTTTCTTTCTTTCTTTCTTTCTTTCTTTCTTTCTTTCTTTCTTTCTTTCTTTCTTTCTTTATCTGAGAGAGAGAATGGGAGACAGAGAGCACGAGAGGGGGAGGATCAGAGGGAGAAGCAGACTCCCCACTGAGCAGGGAGTCCGATGCGGGACTCGATCCCGGGACTCCAGGATCATGACCTGAGCCGAAGGCAGTTGCTTAACCAACTGAGCCCCCCAGGCGCCCCTTCAGTGCATCTTTCTATTCCGAGTTCTCTCAGCTTCATCCATCCAGACACTGGGTGGTGGAGACCCTGCTGTGTGGGTGAGGGGGGCAGGCTTCTGAGGGCCTAGGGCCCTGCCCATTGAGGGCAGCAGGGAGGAAGGGAGGTCAGTGTTTTGCTGAATCCTGCACCCTGGCAGGCTCCAGGTCAGGCAGGCCTGTCCTGCATCATCCCATCCCGTTGGGAGCTCAGGGCAGCTCCATTCACAGCTGGGAGCTGCAGCCTGCAGGGTGACACATTCACAGCCATGTGGTCAGGCCAGTTAGGGGCATCTGAGGTCTCTGCGGCTCAGCTCATGGGTTAGACTTCCTCCCATGTGGGTATGGGCCCCGGAGATGGCTCTGTCCAACCTCCCACCTTGGCAGGGAGGAAACTGGAACACAATCTTGCTGCCAAGCAAGAGCACTCCTGAATGGGCGAAGGGGTAGGCAAGCAGGATGGGGGGAGTCAGGGTGAAGGAGGCTTCCCCTCTGAGCCTTCCATCTCCCCCAGTAGCCATGTCTTTATTCCATTAAGGAGAGAAAAATGAAAACAACTTGGGATCATGTTCCTGCCTTAATCTGCTTGGGGATTCCTAAACAACAGACATTTATTTTCTCACAGTTCTGGAGGCTAGAAGTCCAAGATCAAGGTGCCAGCTAATTTCGGTTCCTAGTGAGGGCCACTTCCAGCCTTGCAGACAGCCACCTTCTTGCCTTGCCCTCACATCAAGCTTGGGGGAGTGGGAGGGCTCTCTTCCTCTTCTTGGAAGGCCGCAGTCCTAGGATGAGGGCCCCACCCTTACAACCTCATTCCATCTTAATCACCTCCTCACAAGACTTGTCTCCAGATACAGTCACCCTGGAGTTAGGGCTGCAACGGGTGAACTAGGGGGACGCAGTTCACCCCGTAACAGTTCCATATTATTTCTTTAAAAACAAACGTAATGTGTTGATATTCACAATTTCCTTTCATTGTTTGATTTACCAGGGTTTTTATCGCTTTCAGTAATTTGGGAACAGAAGGAACTCTGGCAGTTGGCCCGGGTGTGGGTTTGGGGGGCTTTATTTTAGATCCTACCTCCTCCTCTAAGTGCCTCGAGCAGACAGTGCCCCTGAGCTGAGCTCCTCGTCCCCGAGGCCTCCCAGTTGCCAGTTGAGGGCCCTTGAGGGTGCCCAGGAGCACATCTGAGATGCTCTGGAACAGCCTACCGGAAATGAGCTTGTTGTAATTGGTGGTAATGAGTATCTAATGACCATAATTAGGCCAGTTACAGTGCCTGGGAGGACAGGGACTTGGTGCTGAGGGAGAGACAGAGCTGCGCTGCAGGGCATTGGCGGAGGGCAAAGCGCACTTTTTTTTTTTTAAGTTTTGCTTTTACTCAAATATGTACATTTGCAAAAATGTCCAGTCGTAAAGAAATAAAGCTTGTAGGGTGTGATTGCTTACCATAATAGCATGGCTAACACCACAGAGCCTGGGTATGACAGGCACGTTGTCTCCTTATTCGTGGACATCTGGATGGTTTCAGTTTTTCAAAATTACGAACAGTAGAGGTAGTGTGCATCCTGTAAATATGGCATCTCTAGGTGTCAGTGTTCTCGTGGGACAAACTCAGAACAATAATTTGAAGATCAAAGGATGTGCACTTTTTCATTGTTAATCAGCATTTCAAAACTCACCTCCAAGAAAGGCTGCACCAATACATACCTATAGACAAATGTGAGTAAAGGCTTGCATATTCTCCGTGATTTGAGAATTTTCATTTGAGAAAGACAAGTTCCATGTGGTTTTTTTTGGTATATTTTTAAAAACCTTCAACACTGGGTATGGTACTCGGCTTGTAATGGGCTCCCAGATGCCTGCTGTTGGGTAAAGAACAGGAGAAAGACTGCCCTGCAGCAGCCCAGAGTTACACACGCACCGGGCACACACACACACACTCACCCTCACGTGTGCCCACCCTCTGCGTGCACACACATGCCTTCACTAAGCCTCGTGTTCCAACCTGAGCACTCCTTTCCCTGACTTAACTAAGCCATAATGGAAGGTGAGGAGGTAGCCTCTCCCCCAGCCTGGGCGTCAGAGGATGCCGGGTCCTGTGTGTCCCTCTTGGCCTGCTCCTGGTCCCCCTCCTGGACCATGGGCACTTGGGGGACAGCTGCGGAATAAACCTGACACAGGAACAGAGTGTCTGCTGTGCTCTCAAAGGGCCATGCGCGGGGCCCAGCAGAGGGAAAGTTCACGAAGGTGAGTTCGGGAGGATGTCAGGCAAGTCCCTGAGGGCCAGGTGTCAGACTCTAGGTTTTATCCGAGGGTGCCCGGGAGTTGTTGTAGTCTTTGAACAGGACTGGAATGATGAACACAGTGTTTGAAGGTGGTCAGCTTGCAGGTGTGCACGGTGGATGGGGCAGAGAGAGGGATTTCCTCCACGGATCGTGGAGGGCAGGGGAGGGGTGAGCGCAGCAGGACCCAGGAATGGCATTAAGGGAGAGGATGGATGGTGAGTTGATTGAGGAGGTAGAATCAGTAGGATGTGAAAACAGAGGGACCTGAGCAGGAGGGCGTCCATTATCTGCTCTGGGCAAAGAGAGATTAGGGGAGCAGGGCCCTGTACCAAGACCAGGCGGTACAGGTTAATTGTAGAGCAGACTTAGGGCCCGTCCAGGAACCCCCAGCCGCTTAGCTTCAGCTGGCGTCTGCAAGGACCAGAGGAGGGTATGTGCGCCCCAGGAGCCCCGTCCTGGTTGAGCACGGGAACTAAGACTCACTTCCGGTGCCCTTGAAGATCACGTAAGGTTGTGATGGAGGCACTGATGGAGGGTCCCTCTCCCTCGGCTCTTTCAGAAAGCACCTCCCTGCGACCCAGAGGGACTGAGTCCCCACACATGAGGAAAATTCCTACAAGGATACCTTTTGAGCTCCTTCAGTTTTCACAAGTAAATCTATGACAGAAAAGGTCAATCCATGGGGCGCCTGGGTGTCTCAGATGGTTAAGCGTCTGCCTTCAGCTCAGGTCATGATTCCAGGGTCCTGGGATCGAGCCCCACATCGGGCTCCTGGCTCAGCGGGGAGCCTGCTTCTCCCTCTCCCTCTGCCTCCGCCCCTGCTCATGCTCTCTCTCTATCTCTCTATCTCTGTGTCTCAAGTGAATAAATAAAATCTTGAAAAAAAAAAAAAAAAGGTCAATCCTTTATGCAGGGAACAGGAAAGGGACAAGTGATACATAAATGCTAGGGCTCCACTCCTTTTTCATTTGAACATTTAAGTCTGTTAGTAGCTGATAGTAGTAAAGGAGCCTGTTCCCAAGAAAACACTTTAAACTTTGTTTTTCTGGGAAGTCAGAACTAGATGGACATCATCACCTCCTTCCCAATCCCCTGCCTCCTCCCTCCCCTCAGGGCCACTCCTCCGCCCCCCATGACTGTCCACCTGTTTCTTTCTCTGTGGTCACAGACACTTCTTCTGTCACTGAAGAAACAAACAAAATTCAGCTCCTGCAAGACCACCCTCCTCGGCTCTGAGCCTCGCTGTGCAGCCCTGCAGCAGGCTTTCCCTCCCTGCACTGCCTGGCTCCCACCGTCCTCTGGAGCTTTCTGGTCAGCTTCTACCCCCCCAGACCCTACAGCGCTTTTGCAGAGGTTAACAGCAGTCTCCTAATGACTAAGCCCTTCACCCCCGTGACTACTTCTGGTTCTTCCTTGACCTACCTGATCATGCGTTCCATCTCCTCCTTTGCCTATCCCTTCTGTTGGTTTTCCAGCATTCAGAGGCCATGGCCTACTTCTCATAAGTAGAGCTGCGTGCACAGGTGGATACATACAGATGTCCCAAACACACCACATGCAGATGACACATGAATATCTGTCTCCCACCCAAACTGGTCCGTCCATCCCCAACTCCCAGTAAGCAGCTACCTCGCATCTGTGCTTGGCCGGGTCAGGGACTCAGGATGGGTCAGGCCACTCTGCACACTGTGCTTGGGAGAATGTGGTGGCATCGTGACACTGCCCATATGACCTTGGGAGGTGCCCTGGCCTCTTTCTCTCACACCCATATCCGGTGCTCAGGGATCCTGGGGACTCTCCCTCTGGCTGTCCCGTGTCCACCTGGACAGTGGCAGCTCTCCCCACTGTCTCCTCTGCCCATCCAGCCCTGCCCCCAGCGGGCGCCCCCTCTTAGCCCAGCTGAGGCCCAGCCTCCCAAGTTTTAGGGCCAAGCATGTCTTGTTTTTCTGTTTAAAATCTCTAAGTGGATTAGTTCATCTTTTCTGGTACCCTCTAGATCAAGCTTTTCCTCTCTGACTTTTTTTTTTTTTTAAGATTTTATTTATTTATTCGAGAGAGAGTGAGAGAGAGAACTTGAGAGGGGGGAGGGTCAGGAGAAGCAGATTCCCGGCTCAGCGGGGAGCCCGATGCGGGACTCGATCCTGGGACTCCGGGATCATGACCTGAGCCGAAGGCAGTCGCTTAACCAACTGAGCCACCCAGGCGTCCCTCCTCTCTGACTTTATAGCAACAGTTCCCCTCCCTGACATACATCGTCACAGCACAGCCCTGTACTGACACCAGGCTGCCGTTCACATTCATGTCCACGCCTGTGCTCGTGTGAGCATCTGGAAGTGTGCCCTCCCCTCCCTTCTAGACACACAGCTCAGGGCTTTGGGCTTCTCCAGTGCCGGGTGCCACCCCAAACCTGCCCCGCCCAGGCCTCCCATGGGTGCCCGGCTGTGGACTCTTAAGTTCCGCCCACATGGCTGCGCTGAACGGTGGCCTGTGTGCACTCCCTGGACTACAGGCCTGTGTGGCATCTGGACCACTGTCAAAGTGGGTAACTCGGCGTCTCTTACCAGATAAAAGGAAACTTTCCTTTCCCCTCAGGGGTTCAGATAGGATGCCAGTGCTAATAACCTGTTGTGGTTGTTTTCCCTCAGACAGTGGACACTGATTCGGTCTCATCTCTCTTATCTAGTGTTAAGCATCCGTGGCATTCAAGAAGAAGGTCCCCCCAGTGCTCAGCTCATGAGGCTGGATAACATGCTGCTGGCCGAGGGCGTATCCAGGCCGGAGAGGCGAGGAAGAGGAGGATCGGCGGCAGCGGCCAACACAGCAACACCAGGTGGCTGTCCAAATGACAATAGCCTTGAGCACTCTGACTACAGGGCCAAGCTGTCCCAGATCCGACAGATTTACCACTCTGAGCTAGAGAAATATGAACAGGTGATCTTTCTGCATGGAAGAGTTTCTATCATGTGAATGCGCATTTGTCAAAGCAAAACATGGAACGCTAACCACCTTTCTTTTGTGGCACAGACCAGAGAGTACATGCACTTGGTCTCATGGCAGAGGTAGCTGATTTTGCTGGAAACCCTTTGCATTCACTTCTCAGTAGCCAGCCTGTGTGGGAGCTGCGGGGTGGGCGGCAGGTGGTTGGTCCCGCGTGGAGCCCCGAGCCAGCCTGCTGGGTAGTCACAGGCTGGCACGTGTGTCCCCACCCCAGGCCTGCCGTGAGTTCACCACGCACGTCACCAACCTTCTCCGGGAGCAGAGCAGGATGAGGCCCGTCTCGCCCAAGGAGATCGAGCGCATGGTCAGTGTCATCCACGGCAAGTTCAATGCCATCCAGATGCAGTTGAAGCAGAGCACCTGCGAGGCTGTGATGACCCTGCGTTCACGGTTCCTCGATGCCAGGTCAGGCCCTACATACTGCCCATGACCCCAGGGTTGGCTCTTAAGAAGAAGAACCAAATTGCAGCTGGCTTGGGTTTAAGTTCTGGGGGCCTCCCAGCCTGTCCTGGGGCTCCAGCTGTGGCCAGGGGTGCAGCCCTCACACAGCCTCTTGGGAGGCGATCAGAAGTGCTGACCTTGGGGCACCTGGGTGTTCAGTGGGTTAAGCATCTGCCTTCTGCTCAGGTCATGATCTTGGGGTCCTGGGATCGAGCCCCGCATCAAGCTCCCTGCTCAACAGGGAGTCTGCTTCTCCCTCTCCCCCTGCTTGTGCTCTCTCTCTCTCTCTCAAATAAATAAAATCTTAAAAAAAAAAGCGCTGACCTCTAGGAAATCACATATGGGGACACAGGGGCGTCCCTAGAGGCTGGGGTGCACACTGGCTGAGGCTGAGAAGATGGGTCTTTGCAGGCGCAAGCGGCGGAACTTCAGCAAGCAGGCCACCGAAGTGCTGAATGAGTATTTTTACTCCCATCTGAGCAACCCTTACCCCAGCGAAGAAGCCAAAGAAGAGCTGGCCAGGAAGGGCGGCATCACAGTGTCCCAGGTGATGGGCCTCCCTGCATGGAGGAGGGGGAGAAGGTCGTGTCCAGTGAGGAGGATGCCCAAGGAAGTTCATTAACTGTGTGGAGCCCGTGGGTGGAGTGTGAGGTCCCTGAGGCAGCATCAGTGGAGTGTAGAGTCTGGCCGTCGGGACCAAGCACCACACTTGTATCCCAGGGATGTCATGTGCTGCATGAGAGAGCTGAGCACGTGTTAGCACAGGAGGAGAAAAACAACTTGGAGCAGAATTAGGACTGAAAGTGATAGACCAGCTCTCACGCCAGAGTACCAGTTCAGCTGTACTGGGAGAAGTTCGGATGCACGCATGCTTGATTGTTTCTCCAGCGGTCCAGAGCACGTGGCAGGGTTGTGCAGTACCAGGCAACACCTGGCTGCACGTGGAGGGTGGGTGGGGGTGCAGATTGGAGATGAGACCTTGGCAGCCTTGGGAGGCCCTGGCAGTCTGGACCTCCAGTGTCCTCAGTGGAACTGGAAGCAAGGGAGGGGGACCTGAGGGGAGAACCCAAGAAACATCTCAGAAGGTTTTAAAGTGGGAATGGTGGGGCGCCTGGGTGGCTCAGTCATTAAGCGTCTGCCTTCGGCTCAGGTCATGGTCCCAGGGTCCTGGGATCGAGTCCCGCGTCGGGCTCCCTGCTCCGTGGGAAGCCTGCTTCTCCTTCTCCCACTCCCCCTGTTTGTGTTCCTGCTCTCGCTATCTCTCTCTCTGTCAAATAAATAAATAAAATCTTTAAAAAAAATAAAATAAAGTGGGAATGGCGAGTACAGGCGGCTCACGGGGCAGGGGCAGGCCACACTCCCGGGGCAGCACCCCCCGAGCCTCTGGCAGCAGGGCCGACCACGCCAATGCTAGGTCACTGATCATCACCCACTGTGCACTTGAAGAGTTTCCAGCCCAGTCTGGCTGCCTCCAGAGCCCGTGCCCTTAGCCAGAACTGTGTCCCGGCCCCAGCCAAGTCCAGCTGCGACAAGTCCCGGGGCCCCCCGGCAGCAGAACCTTGCAGGTGTCGCAGTCCCATCTGACTTCCATCACCCTGGACCGCTCTGGCGTCCTCGGCACTGAGGCCAGCGCTGAAGCAAGGGGCGCACCTCTGGGGCCTCAAGGCCCCGAAGAAGCGTGAGGCGCCGCAGCTTGTCTGCCACCTCGTGCAGCTGAGGAACAGCCCGATTCGTTTCAGGCTCTGGCGCCCCTGGAAGGCAGATGGGTGTTGGGTCTAGACTTCATCTGAGGAGAGGGTCAGTTGCCAACAAAAGTTTGAAAAGCACTAGCCACGTTCCAGTGACTTCCCCTCTGTGGTTGGGCCCTAAGACTCCCCCCCACACACACCGACCAGCAGCAGAGTTCTGTGCTGGGAGCCCCTTCCCCACGGTGGCGGGTCCACCAGGTCTCGGGACAGCATGAAATGGCTGACAGTTGAGGGGGGGCTCTGAATTTAGGGTGCAGATGTGCAAGCTGGGAGGTCCACCTAAGGAGAAGGTAATGGGGGCCCCCTGAGGGCAAGGGGTATCACACATGAGGCCACAGACGTTTTCAAGCTAGAATCAGCTGCCGCTGCAGCTGAGGCCTGAGGGAGAAAGGAGCAGGGTTGCCGAACCATGGATGGGGAGTCGGGCGGAACCTGGGCACCAGCTGCAGCGGGCTTGGCCGGATGGGCCAGAGAGACTGGGCAGGGGCGGCTGGTGGCTCCGGGCCGCACTGACCGAGAGGCTATCTGAGAGCCTGGGCCGTGTCTGCACCTGCTTGACGTGCCCGTGTTGGGGTGCTCCCCATGGACAGGGCGGACACTGGCCCGGGACCAGCTCTCCCCCAGCCCCTGGGTCCCCCATCTGCCCAGAACAGGGCCAGCCTCCCTGCCTCGCCCACATGGGAGGCTTGCCGTCTGCCCCCCTAAAATGCCAGTTGAGTTACCATGGAAAACCGCTTGCTGCCATTCCTCTGCAGACTCAGTTCCACAAAGATGTTCCAGCACATTCCTTGTAGGTAGAGGGAACCAAGTGCTGCTCTGGCCACCCTCACACCCGGGGGCAGGCGGGAGGAGACACTGCGAGGGGCAGGAGCACACACGGGGCTTTTTCGTTTCATGGCTAACATGGGGAAGATAACGTGGAGCACCTGGGTAGGGACATTAAAGAAATACATTTTCAAAAAAGAAAAGATCATCAAAACCCTGCCACTGTTATTTCTGTTGGTTAAACCACACATACGTCACTGCAGGGCCCCAGGCCTTACTTTGGGATATTGAAGTGTTTCCAGTCGTGCCCATCTCCATAGGAAGGCACTGGCCCAGGGGCTTACTGATTCTGCCCCCAGGGGAAATTTTCATTGTCACAACCCTTGGGTGGGGTGCTGCTGGCATCTGGTGGGTGGAGGCCAGGGGTGCTGCTCAGCACCCCACAGCGCCCATGATGGCCCCGCAACTGAGAACAACCCCGGGGAGAAGCCCTGGCCTGGTCCTGGTGCAGGTTTAGGGTCAGCTGGGCTCAGCCCCGCTCGGCCCCGGGGCTCCTGCACTTGTCGAGCCTGCTGGCTTGTAGGATGGCTGTGACCGTGGCTGTCCCCAGCTGCTCTGAGGACGTGACAGGCACTTAGCTCAGCGCTTGGCTCCTCCCCACTGCCCTCTCAGTTCGTCCGTCCGTGTCATCCTTTGAGAAGTTGTGAATCTGATGTGGTCTTTCCTTAGACTGAATTCCCAGGAGTGGGGTTACTGGGTCCCTGGGGACGCGTGGCTCCCTGGCTCTCACTTTCCCTAAAGATCAATCCAGAATTTAGTCTGTTCCTGCCCCTGCAGGGAGTGGACGCTCGGCTCTCCACATGTCAGACATGCTGTTTCCTTCCAGCTCCTTCCCGCTCCTGTCCCAGCAGCACCTGGTAGGACAGGCCGGCTCGAGGTGACCTCCACCCACTGTGGCCATTTCCTTGGGTCCACGGTTCAGTCAGCGCCGGCTTCTTGGTCCCGGCCTCTTGCCCAGCCCCATTGCTTCGTGTTGCCACTCAGAGATGTTCCTCCTGGCCGTGGGAGCATGGGTACCTCAGAGAGAGCCCACCGTATGTTCACATTATCTCATTACTGGGTCAGCTTTTCCAGTGACTTCTTTCTCTGTGTGTCCACAGGTCTCCAACTGGTTCGGCAACAAAAGAATCCGATATAAAAAGAACATGGGGAAGTTTCAAGAAGAGGCTACCATTTATACGACTAAAATGGAAGTCGACACCACCAAAGTCGGGGGCCTGGGGAGCCAGGCTAGCTGCCCATCAACACCCAGCCCCGGTGAGTGAGGCTTCCCAGCCCAAGGACTGTCCTTCATGCGTGGCCACTGAGCTGCGCGGGAGGGGGCTGCAGGAGACCTTCTCTCTGGAGCTGAGGCCGGTGGGAGCTGCATTCCTGGCTGAGGGGCTGGCAGATCCCACCTGAGGAGCCTCTGTCACTTTGGGGGCTGGAACACTTGTCCTGACACCTCCCACCCCTTCTAGGTCCCTCTGGTCCCTTCCCGCTGACCAGTGCCAGGGATGCGCTTATCACCCTGCAGACACTGGCCTCTCTCCGCCCCGCCCCTGCGGGAGGCAGCTTGCGGTCCCAGGTGAGTCTCAGGGCACAATCCAAGGATGCCCTTGGGGTCCCTGACTCAGTGTTGGGGCAGAGATGCAGAGCCCAGGTGGGTGGTGGGTCCTGGCAATGGGCCATCTTGCCAGCCACCTCTCAGCCTCCACAAGGCTCTCTCAGAGGCGCCAGCAATGAGGAAGGGCCCACTGGGTACTTTGTCTGTTGTCTTGATGACTACAGGTTGGCCGAGTGGCCTCAGGGGCATGGCTCTGTGGGGCCCACTTTGCAAAGACCTGCGCCCTTCACTCCCAGTCCCAGGACTCAATAACTCCCAGTAGCTGCTGAGTGGTGGGCCCGACGCAAGGGCTGTGGCTGTTGGGAAGGAGCCCTCCCTCCCAGCGGGCATCTGGACCCTCAGTGGGGGGAGGGGACAGGCAGACAAGGCTCTGACCATTGGAACATGGAGCCCTACTAGGCTCAGACCCTCCACCACATCAGTGCCTTGGCCTTGCCAGCCTGCTGTCCCCTCACCCGGGGCCCAGCTAGGCCAGCGTGAAGATCCATTTTGGTGACTGGGAAGAAAATGAGCCAGGGATCACGGGCATCTCAGACATGCCCTCTGGAACTTTCTCAGGGTGTTAGGCAGTGTGTTGGGCTAGCCAGGATTGGGGGCCCCTATCCCTCTCGTGGCCCCTGGTGCCTCCCCAGCATCCCGCCGCCTGTCACCAGGGCCTGGCCCACAGGCAGGGTCATCCCAAGAGGCCGCACAGGTATAGCTGTGATGTGTCCATGCGGGGCCAAGGCTGGGTGGCATCGGCAAGGCCTGAGCCCACCTTTTCCTTCACAGGAGTGTACCCTCCAGTGCCGGCTGACCCCCACTGATTCACCCGCAGCCCCTAGGTGGTGCAGGGAGTGGATGCCTGCTGGTGCCACTTGGCAGGACCTGGTGCAGGGCCACGCGTGCGCCATCGCCGCGGTAACCCCCCAGCCCATCGTGAGCACCTGGGCAGAGCAGGGAGCTCTGGCGCCACCAAGTGGCCCAGCCTCATCTTGCTCTGTGCCTTCCTGGGGCTCAGTGCCTCAGGTATGACGGGTGTGAGTATGAGAGTGGGGAGCTGAGAGACTAGGTCCATCCTTACCCCTAGAACCAGCCCCAGGAGATCTGGAGCTGCCTAAGTCCCGACGGGGCTTCCCTGGACCATGCGGCAGGGTCCTATCCAGCCCACAGAGCAAGTGGAATGTCCTTGGTCTGGTGCTGGGGGGGCACAGTTGCTCTTTCAAGAGAGCCGTCCCGAGGGCTGAGGCCGCCTGGCCGGAAGCTATCGCCTCCACCCTGTGACCCGAGGAACGTCTGGGCTGCCCTTTGGCTGCCAGTCCCACACCTGGACACTAGCCTGTCACCCCTCAGTCCTGTGGACAGAGCCCTCCCTTCACCACCCATGGCCCCCTTCCCAGAACACAGGCCTGCGGGTGTCCTTCGAGGGCAGGGTGTCCCCCTGAGGCCGGTGCTCATCCCAGCCTCTTCCAGTCGGAGGGGCCGGGCACCCCCGTGTCCCGGGATGAGGCAGCCCTCTCAGGAATACAGCAGTCTGTCCGTCTGTTCACCTGACCCTGGCCTCTGAAGTGCCGGTGCCGTGGCAGCGCCGGGGGACACGTGGCGAGGGAAGAGCTGAGGCGCGGAGGGGCGGGGGCAGGGTCCTTGACCTGGTGCGACCAGATGAGGTAGAGGGCACCAGCCGGAGGGCCCGGCCTGTAAGGGAAAGTGCGAGAGAGGAAGGGGAGGAGGGACTCGGGTGGCCGCCTGCCAGCTCAGGAGGAGCCGAGTGAGCCCTCAGGGTCACATGCCGGGTGTGACATCTGCACACCTGGGAGCAGGTGGCTCGGACGGAAGCCACCCTGCAGCGCGGGTTGGGAAGGGGAGTGGCCCTGCTCTCGTGGGCTGCAAACAGGCCTCACCACGGAGCAGACCGCCCTCGAAGAGCCATTTTCAGGGATGTTTTCCACTGCAGTTGGTGGGGGGGGGGGGTCCTGTGGACAAACATCCTAAGGCCGTGTGTACCCGCCACTGTCCCCACACCGCAGACAGAGCCCCTGTGCCTGGGAACTGTGGCTGCTACCCTTCTGCCTGCCCAGGCAGACCCAGGGTCCAGCCGGGTTTCCAAGCCCTTCTGGCTCACTGCCTCCGGCCGTGATGATTCAGGGACCGTCATCAGCTCCAGGCCGGACTGGGTCTGTCTCCCCCTCAGAATGTGCAGAAGCCTTGGCTGCACCACAATGCCACATCAGTCCTTGACCAGAGCCCTGGCGGGTGGCCAGTGGAGCCCCCTTCCTGCTGGGGAAGCGCGTCCCTATCAGGGCTCAGGCGGCAAGGCCAGCTATGACCCAACAGGGCCCGTCAGTCCCTCCGCTGGCTCCTGGCTCCTTTTCTGGGTCCTTCTCGGGGGATGTGGGGGGGGGGGCGGGCCATCCGTGGCCTTCTGATGCTCAGTCTCTGTCTTTCAGGCCCGGGGCGGCTACCAGGGAGCCGCCCGCCCAGTGTCCGCTGCTTCGTCTGCTGGAGACCCCGGCAGCGTCAACTCAGATGCATCTAATTAAGTTTTGGGGACGAGCAGAAAAGCAGACTGGGTGGCCTGCCATGGTTTGCGGGCACTCGAGTCTTTACTGCGCGTGCAGCTGATTATTACCTCAAAAACCCAGAAGCGCAGCAGGCGGCGGGCGCCATCCTTTGCTTGCCGGCCGGGCCCTGAAATGGGCTGAGATGCTGCTCATTTTCTCAATTCAGTTTGGTTTTTTAATAGTAATTTTATGCTAAGACTGTGAATTGTTTCTTCTAGGACTTGTCACAAAGTCTCCCATTAAAGTTTTGGACTTATTTTCACGTCGATGTTGTTCACACCAGATTTGTTCCTGGCGATGGCAGTGCGGGGCGGGGCCGGGCGGCGTGGTGTTGGCGTCGCGGTTCTGTCCTCTCCTGTGTCCCTTCATGCGCCGGCCCCCCGGACACTGCCTTCCCCACTCTCTTCTGTCGCCTCATTCCATATGCTCTTGATTTCCGCCTGCGGTGAGCTCCGAACTTCCCTGGGGGTTGGGTTTGTATTTTTTTCTGTTAATAGAAGTTCTACCATTCTCCACTGACACCTGGCCAGGGTTTTCCTCCAGTGAATGAAGCGCCAAGGCAGGAGCCTCTTGGCCTCGGCGCTGAACGTTTACCTGGTTCCCATTTTACAGCTGTGGCCCACGGTGCCGCTCAGCTCGGTGTCTCTGTCCCTGGCTGGGTCTGCTCAGGTGCCAGCTGAGGACCAGCCCTGCATGTGCTCCGGGCTTTCCTCCTCGCAAGGCTCGATTTGGGTTTTCTGTCGTCTGCAGTGGGAAGGTGGCAGCTGACTCGCTCCCCTGTCCGAGGTGCCGGTCCTCAGGTCCAGCCGGCCCGCCTCCTGGCTTCCTGCAGCCCAAGATTCACTGACAGACCAGGGCCCTGCTTGAGCGAAATGACATTCCAGAGAAAAAAAAAGAGAATAAACATGACCAGAAGTCTGGGGTGGGCTCAGGGCCAGCCTCTGGGAGAAGGTGCCTTTTTCCCCTTTCTTTTTTGCTTCCTTCCTTCCTTCCTTCCTTCCTCCTTCCTTCCTTTCTTAGAGCACAGTGGGTGGGGAGGGGCAGAGGGAGAAGCAGACACCCTGCTGAGCAGGGAGCCCAACTCGGCCTCAATCCCAGGACCCTGGGATCATGACCTAAGCCAAAGGCAGACGCTTAACCCACTGAGCCACCTAGGTGCCCCTCTCCTTTCTTTTTATAAATTGTGATAAAATATATGTAACATAAAATTTGCCATTTTAGCCATTTTAAGTGAAGAATCCAGTGGCATGGATTACATTCACAACGTGATTGTGAAATCACCACCTGTATCTAGTTCCAGAACATTTCCTTCACTCCAAAGGATACCCAGTCCCCACGAGCAGTCACTCCGCAGCCCCCTCCCCCAGCCCCTGGCAAGCACCAATCTGCTTTCCGTGTCTATGGTCTTGCCTGTTCTGGACGTTTCCTGTCAGTGGAATCGTACACTCTGTGGCCTTTTGTGACAGGCTTCTCTCACTCAGCGTCAACGTTTGCAAGGTTCACGTTGTGGCGTGTGTCAGGGCTTCATTCCGTTTTATGACAATAGCCCACCGGAGAAGGTGGCTTTGAGACGAGACCTTAGGGAGGTGAGCCAGGGGGCGTGCAGAAGGCGGGGCGGGGAGGCTGGGCACTGCCCTAGGTGCCCACACAGCTGGGACGGGCGAGCGGGGCCAGCCGGTGCAGTGGGCGCCACGGGGGCTGGGTCTTCACAGGCCTCCCAGCTGTTGAGCAGAGAGCCAACTGCGGGAGGGGGGGCGGTTAGCAGGTCCTGTGGTCACCCGGGAAGGGGGGGATGCAGGCAGGGTTGGGCGGGGTGGGGTGAGGACATACCTGACTTGCTGTTGAGTGGGAGTGGGGTGGCCTGAGCCACAGGGAGAATAGCTAGGATGCCAAGGGGCGAGGGGGAAGGTAGCTCAGCTGTGGACCGTCAGGGTCGGGGTGTCCGTCACACAGCTGGATGTATTGGTTGTGTTCAGGAGAGAGAAACGTGAAAGTCCGGACGAGAGCGGACGTCATGGAAGACAGAAGGCTAGATTCCAGGAGCAGAAGTGACGGCCAGGCGGAGCGGCGTGCGTTGAGTGGGGCGATGGGACCACCCAGTGCTTCGAGAGCACAATCGGGTGTGGAGGAGATGCCCTGCGAAGATGGCCAGGGGCCGCGCCACGTGGGAGGGAAACTGGGGCAGCGAGCCCTGGGGAGGTCTTGGCGGTGGGAGAAGGTGGGCTGCGCCAGGACAGGTCGTCTGGGCAACAGAGAGGTGTGAGGGAGAGGCGGAGGGTGCGGGCGTGGAAGCCAGCGAGACCCGGCGCTCCCCGGGAAACAGACAAAGCGCGACTGGCGGGTCCCAGGCGGGCGCAGCCGCCCTCCCACGGCTCGGCCTCCGCTCACGGGCGCCCTCTTGTGGCCACGGTGCGAATTCGGACCGTGCTTCTCTGGGCCACAGGCCTGGAGCTGGGTCTTTTGGGGGATTTTTAATTTGAAGGAATACTTTAGCTCAAATTCTGCACTTAAAGTCGCACTTTATTAACATTTTCTATTGTGCTATTCAAAACCGCCTAGGGGCGCCTGAAGGGGGCAGTCGGTTGAGCCTCCGACTCGTGTTCTCGGCTCAGGTCTTGATTTCAGGGTCCTGAGATCGAACCTCGAATCAGGCTCCCTGCTCAGCGCGGAGTCTGCTTGAGTTTCTCTCTCCCTCTCCCTCTGCCCCTCCCGCTCGTGCTCTCTTCAATCAATCAATCAATCAATCTTTTTAAAAAACCGCCTAAAATGTGGCCGCACAACAATCATCGAGCCATAAATCTTACAAGAGTGCAGAGGAGTCACTCGGCACCCCTGAGCTGGCCATGCAAGCGGAATGGGTGCTGATGGCGCCTCCATGCGACAGATGGGGACGTTGGGGCTCAGAGGCTTCGTGACCCGCGGATACCGGCAGAGCCAGGCCTGTGATCCTGAAGGCAGTACTCCTGGAACTGCTCATCCATGCAGCTGCTCAAGAGGGCAATTTTCTAGAATATATGAATATTAAAAATGCACACACTTTTCTCCTCAATTTCTCTTCTAAGAATTTTCTATAGATACATGTCTATAAGTATACAAATATATGTGTATGAGAAACGCAAAATGAATGCATTTCTCGCCACATTTTTTGTAACTGCAAAATATTGAAAACAATTGTCAATTGAAGACTGTTTAAATCAATGGTTCCCCAGCCATGCAGTGGAATACTATAAAACTGTTAAAAAGGCAGAAGTGACTTTTCCTCCATGGTGCATTAGTGTAAAGAGTACTGAGAGTGAGGGCGCCTAGGTGGCTCAGTCGTTAAGCGTCTGCCTTCAGCTCAGGTCATGATCCCGGGGTCCCGGGATCGAGTCCCACATCGGGCTCCCTGCTCGGCAGGAAGCCTGCTTCTCCCTCTCCCACTCCCCCTGCTTGTGTTCCTGCTCTCGCTATCTCTCTCTCTGTCAAATAAATAAAATCTTTAAAAAAAAAAAAGAGTGCTGAGAGTGAGACTTTATGTACATTTTTGAAATGGGGTGAGGGGGAGACTTTTATCCAAATATCTCTGGAAGGAAACACAAGTCACAGCTGTGGCCTCTAGGGAAGGAACCAGGGGCCTGGGGGTTGGCATGGAAGGCAGTCTCTTGTTTCTCCTTATACCCTTGGGTAGTTTGCATTTAAAAAATTCCATGGGAATGCAAGCTGGTGCAACCACTCTGGAAAACAGTATGGAGGTTCCTCAAAAAGTTGAAAATAGAGCTACCATACGACCTAATTGCACTACTGGGTATTTACCCCAGAGATACAAATGTAGTGATCCGAAGGGGCACGTGCACCTTAATGTTTATAGCAGCAATGTCCATAATAGCCAGACTATGGAAAGAGCCTAGATGTCCATCGACAGATGAATGGATAAAGAAGATGTGATACACACACACACACACACACACACACACACACACACACACAAAATGGAATATTATGCAGCCATCAAAAATGAAATCTTGCCATTTGCAACGACGTGGATGGAACTAGAGGGTATTATGCTAAGCGAAATAAGTCAATCAGAGAAAGACATGTATCATATGATCTCATCGATATATGGAATTTGAGAAACAAGGCAGAGGATCATAGGGGAAGAGAGGAAAAAATGAAACAAGACAAAATCAGAGAAGGAGACAAACCATAAGAGACAATCTCAGGAAACAAACTGAGGGTTGCTGGAGTGGAGGGGGTGGGAGGGATGGGGTGACTGGGTGATGGACATTGGGGAGGGTATGTGCTATGGTGAGCGCTGTGTATTGTTTAAGACTGATGAGCCACAGACCTGTACCCCTGAAACAAACAATACATTATATGTTAATTTTAAAAAATTAAATTTAATTTAAAAAATAAAAATAAATAAAAAATTCCAAAGAGGCTGGTGTAGGGACAGGAGTTGGAGCCCTTGAAACTCTGACCACTCTTCTCAGTCAGTCCTGCTCATTATCATCCCACCAACCTGGGGGCTTGGCGGTGCATGCATGATCAGGGGTTTCACCTGAGAGGGGACCCATCAGGAGAGGGAAGTGGAGGCCACAGCACCGGGAGGAGATGAGGGTGGGGGTGTCAGAGGTCCAGCCGCTGTATCCCGCCACCGACCACCAGGGGTCGCCGTGGCCCGCAGACGCTGCAGAGAACACAGAGCTGGGGGCCCCCGAGACCTGCCTCTCCCAAGGACATAAGACACCCCTCACCTTGTGGTTGTGCTGTCCAAGCGCTGATCCACGTAAAGGGCCGGGCTCAGGGCAAGGAACGGGATCTCATTCGTCACTATTACTGTTATTGTTACTCAACTTGTCTCTTCTCGCAATGCGTCTCTGTGAAGCGGGAATAGAAAGTACGGCTCAGGAGGAATCCTGTGAGCACATCGGCGCAAAGCGCTGAGGACGATGTCCACGTAGGGGGCGCTCTCAGAAGGTCTGGGCTATCTTGTCCCCATTTCACCGAAGGGGACACTGAGACAGGAACACAGGAGGCCGCTCGTCTGACCAAGACCGGCCTGGCTGTGAGTGCCGGATAAACCTGAGGGTGGACTCCTCCCATCTCCCTGCCCGTTCTCCATGCGGCCGCCAGAGGGCGACCTTACAACGTGAATAGGATCCAGGCCTATTTACTTACCTAGCCGGCTTTCCCTTCCCTCTCAGAATCCAATTCCCCCTCTGTCTTCCCCCCAGGGCCCAACAAGGTCCGTTTTTGGCGTTATCTCTCCCTTCGCCAACCTCCTCACTACCCTTTCCGTAACGCCTTCCCACCGCAGGGCCTTTGCACTGAGCGCCTGCCTGAGCGCCCTCTCTTCTTTGCGCTGAGCGCCTGGCTAACTGCTCTACCGCTCCCGGAGACTCTTCTCCCAGCCCACTCCCTCCCAGCCCTTCTTCCCAGGCCCTGACCTCTCCGAGTCCCTGACTCCCTACTGACTCCTCCCCAGGGGAGCCAGCATCCTGGGACTTCAGCCCAGCGAGGGGCGGCTGAGATGCTGGGGGAGTTGTCCTGCCTTGCATCTCATTCTCTTCTGGGGTAGAGATGGGGCAATTCCAGCAGTTGCGGGGGTTCCCCAGTTGCCTTGAAATCACGGGGAGGAGAGTGGACTGTGTGTCTCTAGAGACAAGGCTGCCCCTCTCCGGCCTCAACCTTATGACTGCCTGGTCGATGGGGAAGTCCTGGGAGGAGAGCTGGGCTCTGTGTGTGAGAGAAGGTCTCCGACTTCAGGCACCTCACGTTGGTCCTGGGTCGAAGTTTCCCGCAGGTTCCGGTTTAATTTCTTGATCTCTCCCGGACCAGGGCAGAGTTAGGGGACCCGGCAGGCACTTGGTCTCTGTCCACCTAGACCCCGCCCCTCACTGACCCACCCCCTCTCAGAGACCTCTTTCCCCCCATTTCCGACCCTGACTGTGGCCCCTCCCCTCACCTGACCCCTCTCCTCTGGTGGCCCCTCCCCTCCGCAGCCCCGGGTTCATCTTCTATCTGGGGTGTTGGGCCCGCCCCCTGATCCTGACCCCGCCCCTTCTCGCCCTGAAGCTCCTCCCCTCTGCTCCTGGCCCCAGGCCTTCTCCATCTCTAGGGAAGCCTTAAGGGTCATCTGGGACAGAGGGGAGGGCGGGAGACGGGTTCTGATGGCTGCCGCCCCTGGGCCCCGGAACCCCTCCCCAGGCCCTGGAGTCAGAGGGGCCCCGATCCAAACCTCTTTCAGGTTTCCCTCCAACCCTCCCTGCACCCCAGTCTCCCACCTCTAAGAACGGCCACAACCCCCCAGGGCCACTAAAGCTGTGATCCTTGAAATAGGGGGTTGGAGGCCCCCCCACATGGGAATTTGGAGGCTCCCTATGCCCAAGCCCTAGTTGAAATTTCCAGATTCCCTAGGCCAGTCCATGGGAAGATTTAGAGGGCTCCCACGTCCAGGTTGCAGAGGTATGTCCAGGCCCAAGTTAGGTGGGTGGTGGCAGTTTCAAGGTCCCCACATGCAGTTTCGAGATGGAAAGTCCTGATGGGCCCTGATGAGGGCCCATTCCCAAACCCTAGTAAAGATTTCTGTTCCCCTAAGACTCCAGGAGGTGTTTCAAGACCCTCACACCAGAGCCCTGGAGGAAGTCTGGAGGCCCTCAGACACTGGTGGGGAAATCGAGGCCCTGATTTAGGTCCTTTGGGGAGCTTTAACTTCCCCCACTCAACATCACTGCAAAGCTCTGGGGGGCGGCAGTAGCTGAGGAAGGGGAGCTGGGGCTGCCTGGGACACCCCAGCTCAAATCCCTGCCCCTCTCCTGCACGTCACTGAGGGTGATAATTGCAGTTAGTGAGCACCTACTGCATGCCAACTTGCGTTCACTAAGACCTGAAGAAGCAGAGGCCTTCAGTTGTTGGGCCAGCAGCTCTTCAACTGAGGGAAACTGAGTCTGTGAGGTTGACTGGGGACAGGGCCTAGGTTTGACCCAAGTGGCCAGGTTTTATGTTCAGGGGTCTCTATGTTAACTCAGCAAGGGGTCACCCAGAACCCCCCACCCCACTGAGAGGGACCATAGGAGTCATGGAGGGTGTGTGAGCCGCTGAGTGACTGGAGCCTCTGGAAAGCTGGAGGCACTCGGGCCCACCAGTTCCCCCTTTGGCCTCCAGGGGAGGCCCCAGCCCAAAAGATGAGGATGCGCAGGCCCCTATCTTGGCGCCAGTAAGAAACAGGCTTCCACTTCCAGTATCTGCCCGTGTGACCCCAGGACACCAAGTTAACTGTCTGAGCCTCAGCTTCCCCATCTGTAAAGTGGGGCAATAACAGGAACAACCTCACTGGGAGGAGTCAGTGATGTAAGTAAAGTGCTTTAGCATCCAGTAGGTGCTCAATGGATGTGTAGGGCCTTCTGCCCAGCCTGTGTGACTCAGGACAGGTGGACAAGCAGATAGCCCTGAAACAGGGCACAGGGTAAGGAGCACATTTTGGGGAGAGACATTTGGGTCCCCTTGGGACACACTGAACCCAAAGGGCCTGGGGGTCCTCCAGAGGCCCAGAAGGGGTTGGACCCACAGAGGGGTGTAGGTGCAGGGTGCTGCCCGACCTCCCTTCTTCCCGTGAGAAATCTGCCCATTTATAGGCTCTTGGCTGTAGGGCATAATAGCCGTAAAGGGGTGAACTCCCCATCGTCAGGGTCATGCAAGCAGACAAGGGGTCTCCAATAGCCGCTGGACGAGGAGGCCAACCCAAGAGGCCTGATTCTTCAAGGACCCCCCTCGGAGGCAGGTCACAGCCTGATGACATGAGACGGAGGGTGGCACCACCCAGCAGCTGGATTGCTCAGACAACAGGTTCCAAAGAGCTAGAAAATGAACATTCCTCGGCTCTGGGCGCCGGGCAGGCCACTCCTGCTTGGTGAAACGTAAGCTGGGCCTGGCCCCATGGACTGTGTGTTTTTCCAGTGGCTTCTTCAGGCACAGCCTGACCACAACCTAGATTCCGTTGGGTCGGCCATTTCCAAGTGTTTGTGTTCAGCCAGGCCAGACGGCAGGTGGGGGCCAAGGCCAGGGGCCCAGGCCTCCCAGAAGGGAGGAGAAGCACCTTTGGGCCTCTAGTTGGACGTGCTCTGCCTGAAAGCGCCCCATTAAAGCCTCTCAGCAACCAAATGACAAGGTATAGGGACGATCTTACTAAAGAAACCCAGGGGGAGCTTTTGTGCAAACACATGACCCCTGGCAAACTGGCTCATTTGAGCCTCACTGTTCTGTCCTTCAAACTTTAGGGTTAGCTTGGGACCAGGTCAGCAGCTGGTTTCGGGTAGGAGGCCGGGGTTGTGTATGTCTGCCTTGCCTCCCTGTAGGACCCTGGGCGAAGTACTTCTCTCTCAGCCTTGGTTTCCTGAGCTTTAAAATGGGGCTAATAATGGAAACCTTTAAGGGTTGTTAACGGGATTCAAGCCAAGAGCAGGTGCTTCACAAACCTGAGGTCTCTTCTATCCCTCCTGGTTGGATTTGGCTCTGCCTCCCCCATCTGACTAAAGAGCTCCCTGAGGTTATGGGCTGGATCTTCAAGAAGAGGTGGTGAACTGGGGTTTGTCTGACTGTGTCATTCCCCTGCTTAAAATCCTCATGGACAAAAAAAAGTAAACTCTAAAACCAGCATTCAAGACCATTGGACATCTGATTTTGGTTTGGCAAACTCCTATTCACCCGTCAAAACCCATATCAACTGCTCTCTCCCCCAGAAAACCTTCCCTGGGCCCCCCTCTTGGTTTTCCCAGCCCCTGGCCCTCCTGCTAGCCCACACCTGACCCCACAGGCTGGGATATCTTGTACCTGGCTTAGCCTCGCTCTTTAGAATGGGGCTCTGTGAGGGCCAGTCTGGGGGCTGAGTCTATGCATGATGAACCCTTGTATCCACAGGTCTACACATAGTATCACGTGTGCACAGCTCCGTGTGTGTGTGTGTGTGTGTGTGTGTGTGTGTGTGTGTGTGTGTCCCTGTGCTGGGCCCCAGGATCAGCAGCCAGGCCAACTGCCCCCAGACCACCTGGGACATCAGTGTCCTTACGCGGCAGGGAGAGTGGGCTGAGCAGGGCCTCTTTATGAGGGAGCCTGACTTGGCTGGAAGCTCACTGCTTCACTGACGTTCAACCGGAAAGAACTGGAGGTACAAGCAGCCAGCCTCGGCCCCCACGGCTGGCACCTAGGCCTTAAGCCCCACCATTAAAGTTCGAGGAGCGCCTGGGTGGCTCAGTCATTAAGCGTCTGCCTTCGGCTCAGGTCATAATCCCAGGGTCCTGGGATCGAGCCCCGCATCGGGCTCCCTGCTCTGCAGGAAGCCTGCTTCTCCCTCTCCCACTCCCCCTGCTTGTGTTCCCTCTCTCGCTGTGTCTCTCTCTGTCAAATAAATAAAATAAAAATCTTAAAAAAAAAAAAAAGTTCGAGCTTCATCTGGGGCAAGAGGGGAGGCTGGGGCCCCGGGGAAGGGCTGAGTCCGAGTGGGAGCCCCCCTCCCACGCCCTGATGGAAGCCTCACCGGGCAGCCTTCGAGGACATACCTGAGGTTTGGCAGCCCCCGGCCGCCGGCCCCCGGGGCTGAGTCAGCAGGAAGGGATTCAGGACTTCCCAGGAAAAGCGGCTGGGACCTTGAGGCCCCCAGCCCCCCCGCCCGCGCCCTCCCCAGGGCTGAGAAAGAGCAGGAGGTGCCTTATGTGCCCGGCTGTGGCCCAGTGTGCTTGGGGGGACTGCACTGTGGGAGTCGGTGAGGGCTTACCGTCGGCCCTTACTCGGCCAGTCCAGCTGTCTGGGGGTCAGAGCACCCCCAGGTGCAGGCGGATGCGGGGAGACGGTGGGGGTGTTGGTGCTTCAGGGTACATGGGTGCACCTGGCTGCGCGCTCTGTCACATGACCCTGGGGCGTGGGCCTGCATGTCAGGGGGGTGCTCCCTGCCTCCCCCCACCCCCCGGGGCGGCTGTTGGGGTGGGACAGCGCCCTGCCCGGCTGGGGTATCCAGCACATCGGGCAAGCCTGGCCACATGCGCTTTGCGGGGTTGGTGACTGCACGTAGGGCTGTAATCGAGAGTGACAGCGTCACCCAAACGGGTGACAAGAAGGTGTCCCTGGTGACATGGGAGGGTGTGTCTGGGGAGGACAGGGACAGGGTGTGATGAGGACAGTGTGACCTGGGAACGGACGATGCGGGAAGCCGGCTGCACGGTGCTGCTCGGCGGCTGTGACCCTGGGTAGGGCAGCTTCTGTTGTTCCCTTGCCTCCGTGCCAAACTGTTGGTGTTTGTTGCCCCCCTTCTGCCTGGGGGCCCTCCCTCCGGCCTGCCTAGACTACCCACCCCAGGCCCTGGGAGGGGTCAGGCAGCAGGCCGGCAGATTCACCTGGCCAGCTCTGTCTCCGCTGGCACCCTGCCTGTTTCCACCGTTCCCCCCCAGCCGACTAAAGCCAGGTCTCCCCGCCAGGCTGGCTCCAGTCTTTGGGGTCTGAGACTGGGACGTATCCAACTCTGAGGGCTGATGAGAGAGACAGACGGGGCCGGGGAAGTGGTGGGTGGCCGCGCCAGGTCCACGAGGACTCGATGGAGGAGCCAGCAATGTTCAGCCAGGACAGGAGGCAGCCGGAGGGGAGGGGGTGCCGGCCTGCAGGGTTTGGACCCCACAAGGGCTGCCACGTGGGAAGAGACAGACCACAGTTCCATAAAAGAAACACTTTCCAACAAGCTGAGTCCTGCACAGCTCCAGAGGAGTCTTTGTTATGAGAAATTGTGTAACCTTTCTCAGCTCCAGCACCTTCGGTGGCTCCCCATCACCTGCTAGAGATAGCTCAGGCTTCTCACTCAGCATTCAAGGTTCTGTTCATCTCCCTGCATGCTTCCCTTCGGCTTCTGCCCTCCATGTCCGCCTGAGGATTCCCTCCTCCTGCCTTCACAGACACAATTCTAGCTGCCCGGAACACCCTTCCTGCCTTGCCTGTGGGCAAACTCCTACACATCCTTCAAGACCCAGCACCTATGTCCCCTTCTCTGGGAAACATTGCCCTTCCCCCCAGCGTACAGCGTCCCTGTTTCCTTTGTGAACGTGGGCTGTGAAATGGGGGTTGTGTGTGAAAATTACCCTCCCTACAAGCCTATTTTGCACCCCAAGACAATAAATGCACATTAAATACCCGTGAAGTGAGTCAGGACTTGCGGCAGCAGGGAGGGCTTGCATCCAGTCAGTGCTTAATGTGTGCTCGTGACTCTCTTCCTCCTCTCGGATTCTGAGGTTTTAAGACTCTTGTTTTAAGCATTGTTCCAAGATTTTTCTCCCACTCATGGTGTTAGGAATTTTAAGAACCCCTGGTTCTAAAATTATAAAAGTCTAAAATGCTGTGGGCGGGCTCGAGGGCCTCCCTGTGCCCTGAGCTGACCCCAGGGGTGGCGGAGCCAGGGCCTCTGGGGGGGGCCTCGTGCCCCCCACTCTCCCCCGGCTGAGGGGGTGTGGTTTGGATTTCCCAGGTGGCGGATGGCCAGCATTGCCGGAGGGAGGGGGCTGGACTCCCGGCTCTGCTCGAGCCGGGTCACAAGGCAGCAGCAAGGGGCACAGGGTTGTCAGCTCAGGCTGATGGCTTCTTTGTCTTGGAGACTCAGTTTCCTCATCTGGAAATTGGAGTTAAGTGCTGCCCTCTTAAAAAGTGTCAGCAGGGATGGGAGGAGCTGAGGCTGCCGTCCCTGCCGTGTGCCAGGCATTCGCTTTGGCTCTGCCCTCCACCTGGAATGCCCTCCCCGATCCACTTCCCTCCGGGAGCCCCTCGTCCTCCTGGCCCAGCCACGGCGTCTGGGGAGGGGGCTTCGAGATGACGCCCATCCAGCCTTGCCCCGCCCCGGGATAGGGAGGCCAGCTGCGCGCCCCAGCCCCGGCTGCCCCAGGCCTGGCAGCAGCCCCAGCCCCAGCACTCTCTCAATGAAAGGTATTTGGCCATGGAGGCTGACACCTCATCACTCTCAGCCTGGAAGCCGCTTTACCCGCCGGCTGCAGGGGGAGGCCCCCTGGCTCTTGCTGGTCCCTGGGGACCCCACCAGGCAGCCTGAAGCAGGGCCTTGGGGCAGATAAGCTTGGAGCCCAGGTTACCTTGGGCAAGGACCTGCCCCTCTGAGCCGGGCGCTCCCTGTCAGCTAGGGGTGTAGACACAGTTAAGTTCTGGGTAAATGCACATGCCCCCTGGCTCCCAAGGGGCCTCAAGGCTTGTCTCACTCCGGTCCATTTTAGCCTATCCAGGGAGAGGCTGGGGTGCCGGCAACCAGGGCCTTCCAAACCTCGACTCCAGCAGAGTCCTGAGGCCCACCGTCAGAGACTGGGGCTGAGGCCCTTGAGTTTGTCAGATTCTCCTCCACCCTCTAGGCCCCCAAGGCCACCCCCTGGGCAGGGGAAGGTTGTTGCCACGGAGGGAATGGCCTGAGCAAAGGCACGAGGGCTGGAGAGGTTGGTAATTGTCAGACTGAGGGTTCTCTAGATGGACAAGAGCCAGCGGACTGTGTGGGCCGAGTGCTGCCCCCACAGGTGTGTTGGGGTCTGCGTGGGAGCCCATCTCCCTACCAAGGCCAGGCCCTCTCCAGGCCCTGGATGTTGGCACAGAGCTGACATCTCCAAATGCTGGACAGGTAGATGGGGGTTGGGGGTGGATGGGAGGGGTGGGGGCAGCAAGTGGGTGAGCCGGCAAGCAGGTGCTGGAAGCGGAAGTGGGTGGTGGGTATGCCCTGGGTTAAGGGAACAGCCCTGCACCCCCACTCCCTGCTGTCACCCCATCCCTGGGGCGATGAACGAGGCACAATGCCTAGCATCCCAGGTCCCCAGCAATGCCGCTTCGACGCCTTCCTGGGGCCAAGGGAGTCTCATGCATGTGCTGGAGGGGGGCTGCTGGGCCATCCAGGCAGCCCTGCTCCCTGCTAGGATTCACCCCAGAGCGCAGGCAGCCCTTCGCCTCTCCTTCTGGGGGCTCAGTTTCTCTGTCTGGAAAGTGGGGGTGTGGTCAGAACAGGGCCTGCGCCACGGGGTGCCCGGAAGACTTGCCCACAGAGCGCCAGCAAGCGACGTTCTGCCGCCTCCAGCCTGAGTCCTGCTGAGGGAGAGGGCCCAGGGCCGTGGCCTTGGGCAGCCTGGTCACCATGTGGCCGAGGTGTGGCCAGGCCTCAGCCGGGTGGGGCCGAGGGCGGGGCAGCGTGGCCCTGGCTGAGGAAGTCCAGAGCAGCCTCCGCTCCTGCCGCCTGGGGCCTGCGCCCCCTGCCAGGGCCCCCTCCCCGCCCGCCGCAGCCCTCGGGCCCGGGGCCAGATGGGAGCCGCCAGCCACAGCCAGGCTCAGATGAGAAGGCCAGGGCGGCGGCAGCTACCGTGTTCAGCGGTCGGGGCCGCACAGGCTCGGGCGGCCCACGAGGCGGCCCTGCACACACGTGTCACAGACACACTTCTGCACGCCTCAGCCAGGACCCACAGGCCGGCCTGAGGCCCATCTGGGACCTGGCCGAGACCTCTGAGCGGCTCGCACACCCGTGTCCGGGTGTCCACCTGCCAAGGTCTGGGTCTAGCAGCCCCAGCCTCCATCTTCCCTCCCCAAGACTGACACCATGAGTTGGAAATGAAGCATCTTTAATTGATTCCCTGCACCACCCCCCCTGGGGGGGAGGGCAACTCCAAGCACCAAACCTGTGAGAATTGTGCCCCTCAGCCCCGGGAGCCAAAAAGCCCCTGCCCGACATTCACTGGGCCAGGACCACCCCCCTCTTACCCCCTTGACCAGCCCCGTGGGCTTCGTTTCAATAAATAACCCCTAGAGCAAAGCGTGGGGCAGAAGACCCAACAAAGCACCCAGCTCAGCGACAGGCAGAGGGCGCTTCAGGCAAAGGTCGGGAGGGAATCTCAAGGGGCAGAATATCTGAAATCAGGGTCAAAAATGCACATAAAATCAGAGCCAGCATGCGAGCTGGGATCGAATCCCCCCAGGCACCGGTCGGATGCCCGATGATCTCCCAGGATGCTGGCTCCTGCCATCAGGAAGAACGCCATTCTGTGTCACACAGCAACAGTCCCCTGCCTGGCCTTTCCACACCGGACACTCCTGGGTCTTGACTCTGAATTCTGGGCAGGGCAGGGGGGTGGGCAGAAACCTAGGGAAGGGAGCATCTGGGGAAGGGGGCAGAGACTTCCCAGGTACAGAGGAGTCTGGGGCAAGGCAGAGGAGGGAGGTGGCGAGCCCGGGTCACTGCCGGGCCCTGCCCCGGCGGGTACGGAGGGGCCCTGTGGCTTGAGCCTGTGCCCGGGCCGCCGCGCCCATCTCCCTGCGGATGTCACCAAGCGCCGTTGCCGGGGACTCTAGCAGCCTCTGGAAGAGGCTAGGCCGGCCGGCCGGAGGCTCCCGACACTGGAAGGTGACCGCGGTGCCAGCATCGGCCTTCATCTCCCGAGAGAAGCCGTCAGAGGAACCATCAAAGCAGCGGCCGATGGCGATCTCCTTGGCCAGCCTCGGGCTCTGGTCAGTGACCGTGTAGACACCGTAGTTGTGACCCAGAGGGTCCAGTGGGGCCAGCATGCTGAAGGCGGCGGGGTCGTCAGCCGGGGCGGTTGGTGGGTGCCGGGCCAAGTAATCCTGCAAGAGCCCGTTGACCGCCACACGGCGGCAGCTGCCCTGGGGCATGATGGTCACCAGCGTCCTGTCTACCTGACGCTGGTCGAAGAGCATCCCGCTGCACTTGAACTCCACGCAGGCGGCGGATGTGCCGGGGCGCTCGGGGTCTCGGACGCTGCGGGCATCCCGGAGCCCGTAGAGCTGGCCCTGGGTGCGCGGGTGGCTGCCCCCCGCGTTGTGCGCGCGGACCATGTACTCCTGGGGGCCCTGGATCTTCACTTTGAGGAAGCAGGCCCGGAACTCCTGGGGGTTGGGCCACCAGGCCAGGAGGTCTCCAGTCCAGGAGGCCGGCTCGCCCTCGCGGAACGGGACCACGTTGTACTCGTATTTGTCGGCCTCCACGCGCGCGAAGCGGAAGTGGCTGGCGGTCACCGGGGCCTCCTGGCATTCCCGCAGGCTGCGCCACGGGTACACCGGGCCGTTGGCCTCGGCGGGCTCGCCCGGCCTGGGCTTCGCCAGGTTGATGCGGAAGCCGTTGCGTTTGAGCGCGGGGTCGTCGTGGTCCGTGCGCCGGTAACCCAGCTTGTCCAGGAGCGGCTGGGCCACGCCCACGGTGGCCGCGAGCGCGCGGGGCCGGGAGGGGGCGGGCTCCAGCTCCTCCCCGCCCAGGGTGGCCGTGACCAGGGCGGTGTAGGCGTCGGGCCGGTCCGCGTCGCAGAAGGCGGGGAGGCAGGCGCCGTTGGGGCCGGTGACCGCGCTGTCGAAGCGGCCCCAGGCACGGGGGTTGGCCGAGAAGCCGGGGGCCGGCTCCAGGTTGACCAGCGTGACCACCACACCCTCCACCTGCTCGCTGGGGGTGAACTTGTCGTTGGCGTAGGTGCGCACCTTCACGAAGCAGCGGCGGCGCTCGGGGACGTCCAGGTTGAACAGACGCCGCTCGCGGATCTCCACGTTGCCCACCAGGAAGACCCGCTCCTCCCGGCGGACCCGAGCGGCTGCCGACCCCTCTCGCTGGAAGCCGCTCTCCTCCTCCCACAAGCCTGTGTCGGGGTTCAGCGACCAGAGCTTGAGGGCCTCCACGTGGCCCGCCATGCGGATCTGGCCGGCGTTCACGCGCACCGCCACGGGCCCCGCGTGCAGCTGCTCCGCGGAGCCGGCCGCACGGAGGTCCACCGAGAACATGCCGTAGGTGCGCAGCGGGGCCAGCTCGCCGTCACTGTCCACAAAGCGCAGGTCACTGGGGGCGGCGACCGCCGACGTGAGGTCTCGGGGGTCCACGAATGTCACCCGGGCCTCCACAGCCCCCGTGTAGGGCTCGCCATCGGCTCTGCGGAAGGCTCCCGCGGGAAGGATCAGCTCGCCCAATGGGGCCTCGTCTTCCAGCTCCCCAAGAGGGATCGTGTTGCTCTCGCTGGCATCTAAGATGACGGGGGCTTTCTTCCGCATGACCTTGACGTCGTGATACACGCCGCCCCCTCGAGGGTCAAAAGGCAGGACTCTGACAGTGTCCATGAACTCCCCACTGGGGTCCACGAAAGTTACCACCAGCCGCTGCGTGGAGGGTGGCACCTCGATGGTGAAGTCACCCTGGTAGGAGGTGAATCCAATGGGCTCCTGGCCCAGCAGGATCTGGGCGAAGCTCAGGGGTTCCCCTGAGTCGGAAGCCAGCACACGTCCCCACACCAGTCCCCGAGGGGGCAGACATTTCTGGCAGCCGCACTCGGCCACCACCTTGACAGGGAGGACGTAGTTGGAGCAGTGGATCTCCCTGCTCTGCAGGCGGCGAACAGAGCAGCATCGGGAGCCCGCATCCCCGCACCGGGAGCTGGAGCCTGTGGGGCTGGGGCAGAGGGTGGTGGGGCAGAGGCCCACATCCAAGTAGGTGGGGCCACTGCCAGGCTGACCACAGTCATCTGGGAGCTTGATCAGGTGCTCTCGGGGCTGGGGATTGCAGGCTGGCTGGCCTGGGGCTGCAGAGCAAGAAATCAATCAGATCAGAGGAAGAGGGAGGGCTCCATTTGAGTCCAAGTTTGGGGGCCTGAATGGGGTCAGGGGCTCAACCCAGGGGCTCATTGGGGGCCTGGGATCAGACTCAGCAAGGAAAGAGAGCAGTCTAAAGTTGGGGCTCCATTTGGGGTTGAGTTTTGGCTGGTGTTAGGTCTCAGTTCAGTTTCAGAGCATGCTCAAGGTTGGGGGGCTGAGGGTGCTCACCAAGCACGGTGAGGCGGGCGGTGCCCGAGCGCACAGTGCCCGCGTCATTCCATGCTTTGCAGTGGTAGGTGCCTGCCTGGTCTGGCCGCAGCCCCCGCAGCTCCAGATGGGCCCCGTACCTGTGTTCTTGCCTGTCCAGCAGGGTCCCGTTGTGGAACCTGGGTGGCAGGTGGACAACACCGTGGAGGCCCTTGGCATAGGGAAGGGGCTACATGTGCCCCCGGCCCCACACGCAGCCCAGGAAGGTTACAGAGCAGCTTTGTCCCAGTCTCTGAGGCACCACATTATCATGGGAAATCCAGTCAAACCACAACGCTGTGTGCAAGGCCCTTGGGCATGGGGCAGGGCACTCACCAGGAGTATTTCTTGGGCATGGGGGTGCCTGAAGCTTTGCAGCAGAAGGTTACATTCTGTCCAGCCTCTCGCACTCGGGACTCAGGGTTCTTCACCAGGTAGGGCTTCTCTGGGGGCAAAGGTGGCAAAGGTCAGGGCCCTGCCCCAACCCAGCTTCTCCCAACAAACCTTCCCAGTGGCAGGGCCCCATCCTTTCTCTTCCAGGGATGCCCTGTTTCACCTTTGCCTCTTCTGATGACCTCCCCATTCAATTTCATCCCATGGCTGCTCAAAATGGTGCCCCATCTTTTTTTTTTTTTTTAAGTAGGCTTCACGATCAAGAATCACATGCTCTACTGACTGAGCCAGCCAGGTGCCCCAAGATAGTGCCCCATTTTTTTTTTTAAGAGAAAAAGAGTGTGTTAGCAGGGAGGGGAAGAAAAAGGAGAGCGAGAATCTCAAGCAGGCTCCATGCTCCCCATGGAGCCCATATCGGGGCTTGATCTCATGACCCTGAGATCATGACCCAAGCCAAAATCAAGAGTCACTTAACTGACTGAGCCACCCAAGCGCCCCAAAAGATGGTGCCCCATCTTAATGCTTCCCTCTGCAAGTCCCTGTCTCACCTCGCACCTTCTCCAATGTCTCACATTTTATTCATTCCCCCCATGACACCATATTTAGTGTTATGCCTCCTCCAATGTACATGTCACATCTTATTTCTTCCCCAGTGACCTCATGCTGCATCACATCCTCCAAAGTACTTGGTGTCATCCAGAATTTCCTTCTTAGTTTCTCAGCCCCCTCATCCTCCTTGCCATGGGGCACTTACCCAACTTATTAAGGACAACAGTGACCAAGGCAGACATGGAGCCATTGGCCTGGGCCTGGCCCAGGCCTGCAGAGAAGCCATCCATTTGGGCACTGACGTTGGCCCGGCTACTGGCACAGACTCCAGGCATCCGGAAGGTTCCATGGGCATCAGTGATGGCCACAGTGCCAGACCAGTCTCTCAGGGAGACCCTGGCTCCTGGCAGTGGACGCCCAGATGGGGTGACCACCGAGCCCAGAAGGATGTGGTCAGGGCACCTGCAGGTCTTGGAGCTGCACCCTGGGGGACACAGGGAAGCAGAGGGACAGGGGAGCCTCTTCACTCCCTCCTGGGGAGGGCCTTCCACAGCAAAGATGCCTAGACACCCCCCTTTGTGACCCTCAGAGGCCTCAGCATGACCCTGCTTGGAACAGCCCCTAGTATGAGTGGGGATATGGGGTTGAGTAGTCAGAACTGGGGCAGAGGGATGGGGGAAAATGCCCTGGAGGAGGGGACAGGAGAGGTGACTCTCACAGGACAGAGAGGCTCCTTCCAGCATGAAAGAAAATGTCCAGCAGGGGCTGGGGGCCCCATTAGGGGTTGGGTCTTGGACTCAGAACATCTCCCTCCCCTCCCAATCCTGCGGTTTCTCCATAAAATGGAAAATTCCGCTGGAAACTTCAGGGCAGAGGCGTCAGGAGGGCAGAGCCAGGCGGGGTAGGGTGGGGACCCCACTACCCCATTGGCCACCGTGCTCCCCCACCCTGCCATGGGCTCTGCGGGCGCAGTCTCCAGACCATGTTTGTGGAGCCCAGGCGAATCGGAATTTCCAGTCGCCTCCTGGCTGGCCTGGTGTCTGGCCCTGGGAGGGCTTGGGCATGGTGTCTGCCAGGGTGTGAGCGCGTGTCCGCGTGGGCGTGAGGGACAGGCGGGGGCTGCGAACGCCACGCGTGTGCATCCCGAGTGTATGAGCCAGCTTGTGTGTGTGTCCACGTCCAGCAGGACATACACACACTCGGCGGTGTACCCAAGGTAATGCCCACTTGGATCTGCACACGCCTGGACGCGACCCTCAAGGCGTCCACCCATCCAGATGTACACATTCACCAATGCTCCTCAGGGGCCCAGAAGGGAAAGAAGGGCCAGACCAAGTTTTGGCCCTCCAGGACCCGCCTCTTCCCTTCAAGCCCCGCCCCATCAGGCTCCATCCCAACCTGCCTCTTCCCTCTAGGTAGCCTTCGCTACAAGCCGCCTCGCTCCACATCCACGCTCCGCCTCTAACCCAACACTTTCCTCCAGGCCCCATCCCTCCTACCTGGACATGTAGGGCGTACACACTTCTGAGCCTCCAGGGGACGCCCCGGACACGCATCCCCAGCCGGGCTTGGGCAGCGGCGGCGGCGCAAGCGACGGCCTGGCCCGCAGCTCCCTGAACAGGGACCCCACGGGCCCCACGCGCCCCACGTGGCCTCTGCGGTAAGGGCGGAGAGGGGGGAAGGTGAGGCGGCCGCCCACCCTTCCAGGGACTGCGCCTCCCTGGAAATCTGGTAACAATGTGGGACTGGAGGATGCCCCCCACCCCGCTAAGTTCATCAGAGGGTGGGTATCCCCCAGAGAGAGGCCCTGCCCACTGCCCCCATCGGTTGTCCTTCCGGCGCACCTGTCGAAGGCACAGTTGAGGTACCGCCCCACTTTCCCCAACCCCAGATAAGCTCCCCGAAGTTAGCCCTGCTGTTCTCCCTGCGTCCCTCACATATTTGGGGTCAAAACACGCCCCCACAGAACGGAGCTGTGACCTAGCAAATGAGGACAGCAGGAGGGAGATGAGCTCCTGGGGGCTCCTTCCCGTTCCCTACCTGGGTCCCCATTGGCAGGCCCTCCCTTCCAAAGCCCCGCCCCCATCTGATCCTGCCGGCTCCTGGGGCTCTGCTGAAGGGCCCCGCCTCCTTCTAACCACGCCCACATCCCCAAAGCCCTGCCCCCTCCTCTGTTACCGCCATTCAGGCTCCACCCACCAATGACCCATCCCGGCCAATCCCCACTCTCTCCTCAGCATGACTGCTCTCGAGCCCGCCCTCTCCCCAGACCCGCCCGTCACCACACAGGCCCCGCCCCCTGGGCCCCGCCCTCACCGAGCGGGCAGCGGAAGCGCACATGGTAGTTGGAGCAGCGGCGGCCGCGGGGCTGCTCACGGTTGAGGCACCAGAAACCTCGCGTGGGGTTCAAGTGCACACGCTCGCCTACAGTGGACGGCAGGGCCCAGTCCGTGGTGCGCGCCTCTAGCGCCAGCGGCCGCGGGCACACGCGCGCTGGTCCGTAATAGAAGCGGATGGCAGCCAGGCTCTCGAAGTCGCCATCGCCGCCGGGGTGGTCCACGTTGAACCAGGACGTCCACTCGCTGGCCTCTGCGGGCACCGCACGCGCTGGGACCCGGGCCGCAGCCTGTCGGGCCCCATCAGTGCACACAGGGGCCCGGGAAGCTGCCTGCCCACCCCCATCTCCGAGGTAAGGGCCTTACCCTGCTGTCTAAAACGGTCACCCCACCCCCAATGAGCACGGGCTAACCCAGCCCACCCATGACCCCGCCAGGATCCAGGGTTCTCTCGGGCAGAAGGAGCTATAAAGGGATCGCGGGAGGTTGGCCTCCCCTAGCACCAGCCCCAGTTCTGCTGCCCAGTTCTTGAGCTTGCCCATCGGTGCAGGCTGACATTTTGCCACGCTGACATCTTGCCACTGTCTGACCAGTCCCCAGCCTTAGAATTGAGCTGCCCCCCATCTCAGAATTCAGAACCCCTGAGGTGTGAGGAGGTACAAGGGCAGCAGGCTGAGACCAGCCCTAGCTGTAGCTTTCCGCCGCCTAGCCACTCCAGGTTAGAGCCAGCTGGGCCCTTGCTCACTGCCTGGCTGAACCCATCACAGAAGTCACAGGTGCGAAGGGTCTGGCCTCCCAGAGGTCAGATTCGGCTTCCATCAAACACCCCCCCCCCCCAGGGGGTGCTCACTCCTTTCCTGACTCAAGAGTGACTTTCCCAGCTAGGAAACTAGAGACCCAGGTTCCAGAACTAGAGGTCTGGAATCTATTGGAAGCACCCTGCATTGATGCTTCCAGTAGAGGGGAGGAAGTACCCCCCATACACTCTACATTGGTTTCCTCCTTGACAAAAAGCCTGAACTCTCACCCCTTTGCTCCTAAAATTTAGACCTCTTGGGACACCTATGCCAGGGGCCACCATGTCCAGGGACCAGGATGGTACTGGACCCTTCTACCCCTTGTATCCCCTCCTCACATGACCACACCAGCTAGAGCTTGCACAGTGAGTCCACAGCAGAGTCAGGACTTGGACCCAGGATGACTCACCTTCCCAGTCCTCCAGGGCTGGCGAGGACTGTCCAGGGCGCAGTGATGGACCTTCAAAGCCCCAGGCAGTTGCTGTGGGCTCCTCAGGGTGGGTGGTGACTGTGGAAGGGGTGAGGAGCGGGGGGGGGGGGGGAAGGAAGCATGCTGATGGGGACTTCTGTGAGCTCCTTCTATGCAAGGTGCTGTCATGATCCATGATCATCCCCATTTCACAGGGAAGAAAATTGAGGCTCTGAGAAGCCAGAATGTAGCTCTGGCTGACCCCAAGGAATGCAGGACCTCCCCCTCCCCTTCTAGGAAGCCTCCCTGTGACCCCTACCCCCAATCTCCTGCCACCCCATCCTTCCCTCTGCCCTGGCCCAGATACCATGGGCTGGGGAAGTCTGTGTGTCTGCTTTGCTCCCCAGACCCAATTCTCCCCGAGGGTACTCAGCGGCCATGAGCTCAGTTGGCTGTGCCTCTGCCCTCAGGTTGAGCCGCATTCCCCTTCATCCATTTGCTGGCTGGAAGTCCCTCTCTCAGTGTACCTTCCATCCCTTCACTTGGGGCCCAAGCTGCCACTGGGAAGTCTTTGGAATCTAGCCTGGCTTCTCGGACCTTGAGTTATCTAAGATAGCCAGGCTGCACCGTGACCTCAGACAAGTCCCTTCCCTGTCTGTGTCTCAGTCTCCTCATCTGAGAAATGGATCCAGTGCCCTCTCCACTGAGGGGGATTCTAGAGATGGGAATTTTTCTGAATGGTATGTGTGTGGAGGAGGAGAGGAGTTATGTGAGAGGGGATGGCTCTGACCCCTTAATCCTGGTCCAGGATCAGGTGCTTCAGGGCTGAGACAGGCCCCCTGTGTTCCCCCCGGGAACCCAGAGGAGCCTAAGGTTCATATCCATACTCCAAGTGCCCCTACTTCTCTTTGAGGAGGGAAAAGAACAGAGAGGTTTCCTCTCCTCCCCGCGTTGTTGGTCCCAAGGACCCATCTCCCCGACGCCCCCTCACTCCACTCCCAGGCTGACGAAGGGGGACCCAGGCCTGCGGATGCGAGGGGATCCCTCGGTTCTCTCTTTGGGAGCGGCTGCAAGCCAGGCGGGCTGCCAGGGCGCCTAGGGGTCTGGGCTGGGGTCAGGGGGCGCCTCACCTCGAGCCCCCGCCAGGTGCGCGGCGGCGACAAAGAGGCAGAGTAGTGGCAGCAGTGACTCCATGGCCGGGTCCGAGCGTCCGAAGGAGGGTCCGGGCTCCGCGGCGCGCGCGGATCTGACTCCCGCGGGTCTGGCGGCCGCTGGGGCTGAGGGTGGGGGCGGGAGGTGACCGCAGGCCACGCCCCGCCCAGGCCACGCCCCGTCGGAGCAAAGCTCCCTGGCCCGGGGTGACTTCGGTGCGCTAGCGACCTCTCCGGGTCGCCCCCTTCGGTGCGTCCGGCTGTGCCTCCGCCCTCAGGCTGGCCTGCGTCACTCCCCCCCAACTCCCCCGTCGCCAGCTGGAAGTCCCTCCCTCAACCCACTCTCCATTCTCCACCTTGGGTCCCAAGCTGCCTGTGGGACGTGCCTCTCGTGGACTCGAGCCTGAAGCTGCCCAAACACTCACGCTTTAGGCAGCCCTTTAGGCGGCGAGAAATCCTCCATCGGGTCTAACTTCAATCCTGTTGGCGTTAGGCCACCCCGAGCAGGCTGGAAGTCCCACCCTGAGTCTACCCTCTACTCTTCTGGCGCTAGTTTTCTCGGCCAGCGGGAAGTCCCACTCGACGACTACCCTCCATCCCTCCGGCCTGGGCGCTGGGGGACGGTGGCAAGTCCCTTCCCGAGTTTGCCCACCCGGGCGGCGAACCCGGCACACAGAGAAGGAGGAGGCGAGGTGGTGGTGGGACGTCTGTTTATTGGCGCGGGTCCAAGCCGCCAGGACGCGGGTGGCGGTCACAGCGCCGCGACGCAGTCGGTGCCCGTGTATCCCGGCAGGCGCAGAGCGAACTTTCGGCGCACGTCGTCGGGCACGAACCTGCCGGCCACGAAGTGGTGGCGGCCGGAGAAGCGGCCGGCGCAGCGCTTGGGCGCGGCGAGCGATACCAGCACGTCTGGCCGGAGCCCATCCTCGGTGTCGCCGCCACCGGTCTCCGCGTCCCAGCCTGAGGGAGGAGGGGCGGGAGGGGGAGGGAATCGGGAGCTGGGAGGGGTGCTTGCCTTCAGACGAGAGAGACTTGCCTCCTCACCGCCCACTTCCCCTTCCCCATCAGACCCAGCCTCTGCTCTCTGACGCGTGAGTCTTGGTCAGACCTGCCTCCCCACAGACCTGGGCCTCCGCCTTCAGACCAGTGTCTCCCCTTCTTTGGAGATGTTTCCCTCCTCCTCTGACCAGAGCGTCTGTCTTCATACTTTTCTGCCCCTGCTCCCATCATGCTACTAATTTTTCTCCTCTATCTGACTCAGCCTCTGCCTTCAGACTACATTTCCACTTGCTGCCCTTTCCCAGTCAGACCCATGCCTCTGCCTTCTGACCCAGCATCTGTCCCCATTACTCCCTCCCTATCAATCTTGAACTTTCCCACTTAGACTAGAGCCTCCTTCCACCCAGGCTTCCTAGCTGCCTTCCCCCTCTGACCAGATCCCCACTCTCCTTTCAGAGGACAGACTTGCCCCCATCCTCAGGCAGGCTTCCCCCATCAGATCTGTCTCCTTACTCCTGGTCCTTGACTCCGACAGAACATGGCCTGAGCGTTCATCATCCTCATCCAACCTGAGTGTTCATCATCCTCCTTCTGACTAGAGACTCTTCCCTCTGACCTGACATCTCTGTCTTTGCCCTTGGACTAGATCTTGCTTTTTGACCTGACGCCCTCCCTCACTGTGCCCTAGCCTCTACCACCTCTCAAATGAGCCTCTACCTTCAGGCTAGGGGTCTTGCCTTCTCCCCTGCTTCTGACCAGAGTCTGGAGCCACTAACTAAAAGCCTCCTCCCTCTGACTTTAATCCTTCCTTCTGTGACCCTAGTCTCCACCCTTGGACCAGACAGCCCATCTCTTCATAGCTAACCCCCTGCTCTGTGGCACCCTGCTGGGATGGCCCTGAGGTCTTGCAAGCTGGGGGATATCCCCCTGAGTGTGGCCAGCCCTGTGGAGGGTCCGGCTGGCCAGCAGCTGTTTGTTCCATCTGCCCGTCGCCTAATGGCTCCAACAGGCGTGGGGCGGCGGCCAGGACGGGTGAGGCCTTTGCCGAGTGAGCTCACGTCTGCCCAGGCAACTGGGCCAGGGTGGGCAGCGGGCATGTTGGGCTGGGTGTGGGGGGGATGGGACAGGGCATCACCTGGGCAGCAGCCTCGGTCTTCCCTATCTGAGGGATGGACATGACCCTCACCCAGAGTGCATGAGCCAACCATGCTAGGGAAACTGAGGCTCGGAGACAGGCTGGCGCCACCAGAAGCTGGGGTGCAGAGGGCCCCCACCCAAGCCCCCAACATGCCCCCCCTCCTGCCCGGCATGCCTGAGGGAATGTCCAGGCTCACAAGGGGGATGGACAGCAGCTTGAGTATGGCCAGCGTCCGCGTGCATGGGCCCCCGATCTCCCCCGGCTGCACGCCAGGGCCCAGCACGGCGTCCACCACCAGCCCGTAGGCATCGTTGATGAGCTGGACCTGAGAGAGCAGGCAGGGTCAGGGGGCGGCCTTTGGGCACTGTCCCCCACTTCCCCCCTCATTTGCCACCAAGCGCTGACCTCCGTGGGCAAATAGGACAGGAAGGGGATGTCCATCTTCTCACACTGGGTGGTCAGGTCCCGGTGCAACAGATCCAGTGAGCGTGTAGGGTAGAAGATGGTCGGTTCGTACTCCTGGGGGGGGGGGGGCGGCACGCAGAAAGGAGTCAGCACTGGGGCCCCTTTCAGGCTCCCTGCTGGGCCTTAGCCCCCAGACCTGGATACCTGGGGCAAGCACTGGGCTTATTCTGTAACCTCTCCAGCCTCAATGTCCCCCTGGGACACTATCAAGAGGAGGGAGCAATTTCTGCAGGGACAGGGTTGAGGGGGTCCTTGCTACTCACAAACATCCGCATTACTTAAGAATGCCTAGGAGGCCAAGGGGGTCCTTGCTACTCACAAACATCCGCATTACTTAAGAATGCCTAGGAGGCCAAGGGGGTCCTTGCTACTCACAAACATCCGCAGGTGCCGGGCACAGACCAGCCCCACGGCCCCGTTCTGCTCCGGGCCACAAACGACCAGCACTGTCCTCTGCTTCCGGGAGAGAGTAGGCAAGGGGAACACCTGGCAGAGGGCACAGCAAAGGCAAAGGCATGATATCTGGAATTCCTCCTTGTTTGGGTGGGGAAACTGAGGCCTGGAGTAGCAGAAGGGATGGGCACGGGCCTAGAGGCAATAGAACAGGAGGAGAGGCATTCTGGGCAAAGGGCATGGCCTCTGGGGGCCTCAAGTTCCTCCTTGGAGATGCAGAGTCCCTGCTTCAGGCTCTGCCAAGCTGGAGCAGGAAAACGTGCCTTCTGCCACCACCCGGTGCCCAGAGTGCGGTTTGTTTATTCTCGGCCTGAGTTGCAGACATTCTTCCACCTTTTTCCACCGCAGTGGCTGCCCCCTCCCTCGCCCACGTTTCCAGGGCTCAGCCCCTCCTGGAGGCCCCAAAGCGGGGGGTGGGGGTGGGGGGGTACTTTTCCAACCCAAGATGCCCTGTCTCTCTCCATCTGCCTCTGCCATCACCTGTCTTCTCTGTATCTCTGACTCTGTGTCTATCCCCCCCATCTGTCTCTCTGTAGTCCTGTGCCTGCATTTCTGTGTCTCTCTTTTTCTCTGTCTCTATCTCCCAGACTCTCTGCGTCTCTGGGCCTGTGCATCAGTCTCTCTCTTTTTTTTTTTTTTTAAGATTTTATTTATTTATTTGACAGAGAGAGACACAGTGAGAGAAGGAACACAAGCAGGAGGAGTGGGAGAGGGAGAAGCAGGCCTCCTGCAGAGCAGGGAGCCCGATGCGGGGCTCGATCCTGGGACGCTGGGATCATGACCTGAGCCGAAGGCAGACACTTAACGACTGAGCCACCCAGGCACCCCCGTGCATCAGTCTCTTTAACACAGGAGTTCAGAGCACTGGTATTCCAGCCGCAGCCCTGCCCTGACTCCCTGTATGGCCTCAGCCCCCTCTCCTCTCCCAGCCTCCCTTGGCCTCTATCAAATGGGAATGACAATGGCACTGACAGGGTCACAGGGCCTCTCTGAGACCAGGGGCTCCAGGGGGCCTGTCTGTACCCTAACCTCCAGCTACGCAGAGGGCTTAGTATTTCTTTGTCTCCTCCCCAAGTTCTCAGCGAGGTCCTGCCCCACCCCGAGGGCACCTGCAACCCCATCATGCCAGGCCCAGAGCCCGAGACTGGAGACCGGGGGGAGGGCAACGATATCTGGGCTGACTGGGACTGAGGGCCTTCTGGACAGACTTGGGGCTTTCAGGGCAAAACCAAATGACATTCAGTCAGCAAGGGCCAGGCAAGTGTGTACTATGTTGGATTTTGGGGCTTTGATGGTCATCATTTCCTTCTCCTGCGGGAGCTTCACTCAGGATATATTTCATTTGGAAATAGGAACGTGAAAAAAACAAACAAACTGAGCCTACATAAAGAAATTGTGTTTAACAAAAGTCTGCAGTGGTGACAAGAAGAGGAGGAAGAGAAAGGTTACGTGCTGGAGCCCTGACGCCATCAGGCACTTCTCTAAGGCATTTGTGTTTATTAACTGCTGTCAGTTTATTACGCTTGCTTTGGAGGAGGAAACAGGCCCACAGTTTGACAACGTGGCCAAAAGCACTGGAAGGCAGCATCATCATTGCTTATTACTCTCGCGTCTCTTGGAGACACCTCGAAGCTGGGGCTTTGCCCTGGATCCAGACACAGCTCTGCTTATTTACCCCCTGGGACCTACCCTTTGCAGGCCACTCCCTGCCTCTGGGCCTCAGTTTCCCCATCTGCAGCATGGGGTTATTTGGAGGTACTCAGCCTGCAGGAACTGATGTCTCCCTTACTGAGATCCAGGAGATGGCAGAGGCGGGTGGTCACAAAGGGCCCCAGGAGCATCCTGCAGTAGCCTGTCTCTGCTTCCCAGCCTCCAAGTCTTTGGGGACTCCTATCTCTGCCCTGACCCTCACTGACACCTAGGGTCTTGGGTCCGTCCCTGGTCTAGACCAGTGATGAGCCTCTCTAGGCCTGTTTCCCCATCTGAATAATGGGCTGGAGTAGCTCCACACAAAAAAAGGGGATTCTTGAGTCCTAGACCATTTTGGCCACCCGGGTCATGCAGCTAGGCCTCGGCTCTGGTGGGCTGGCCATCTGGATGGGGTCAAGGTCAAGGTTCAGGGGTCATATACCTTGGTCACAGCCACAGCACTAGCATGGCCACACAACTCCACCAGCTGCTGCCGCCCAAAGCGATAATCCTCCAGCAACTCCCGCTCCAGGGCGGCTGCCTCGGCAGTGCTGGGGGACAGAGTGGGGAGAGACGCTCAAAGACACAAAGAGAGAGACTTAGAGAGGCTCAGATGGAACCAGTAACATTCCACCAACGTTCCCAGCCAGGCCCTAGCGCCACCCCCAACCTCAGTTTCCCCATTAGACGTGCATGCGGTTGAATGGAGCTGCAGAAGGTTTAAGCTGAAGCCCAAGGCACGGGCGCCCTCTGGTGGTCGAGGAACGCGTGGTGGCGCACGTTGGTTCTACTGTTCCAAAGCGGGGGAGACTGGAGCCCCGCCCAGATTCGCCCATTCCCACCGCGGGAAGAACCCAGAAGGAGGAATGGGCGGGAAAGACTGATGACGGTGATGGGCGAATTTCATGCAGGGGAAAACACTGAGCAAGCTCCAGAACACTGGAGGGGGCAGACTGGGCTGGGGGAGGAGGTGCCTGAGGGAGGTGGATTTTGAAGGCTGCAGAGGAGTTTGATGGCTCACTTAGGGAGGTGGATGTGGAACCCACAGCTATCAGACCTATTGGTGACCCTTCAATAATTGTGGCAAGAGAGATGGGGTTTACTCATTTGAGGTGAAGGTTTGCCATCAACTCCCTGAGTGACTGGGATCTGTCACATCTTAGTTTTGCTTTCTCTTTTGCAAAAGTAAAGTCCACGTAGGTTTAGATAAATTTCAAGGCCCATTTCAAAATGCAAACACGGGCCCCATTACTTAAGAATTTTAAGATAATGACAACCAAGTGTTGGACTCTTCCAAGAGCAGGAACCAAGCTAGCCCTGGCTTAGGGGCTTCCAACAGGCATGAACTGTAGTGGCGGCAGAGAAGGAGAGCTGGCATTGAAGATCGGAAATGGTCCCCCAGAATCAGGGGTTGGGGCAGCTGGGCAGGGTTTATGTCCTGATGCTAGCTTCCCCTAGCAGGACTGTTTCCTGCTGGGGAAGAGCACCTACCCCCAGCTCAGCAGACCCTAGAGATCATAGTAGTAGCAACAGAACCAGGCCCAGAAGAATATTCAACCACTCAGAGTAACCAAGTGGCTTGCCCAGAGTCATGCAGGAAGCAAGTGAGAAAACAGACTTCTACCCTTGGTGTCTGTTTCCAGAGCCATACAGGGTGTGAGCAAAGAAGCAGAGGCAGACCTACAGATAGCAGAGATTTCTTGGGGTGAATCTTTAGGTTCCTTCCTTCAATTCTGTGAGCAAGAGACCACAACCTTCTGGCCAATTTTGCAGCAAAATCAGGCCGGACAGCAGGAGGGGCAGAGGTAAGGAATGAAGACTGCTGCAGGAGGGGGGAATCAGGGATGGCTTCCTGGAGGAGATGGCCTGGAGCACTTTGGGAGGTAATCCAAGTGGAAGAAGAGTGAGGGCCAAGGCCCTGTAGTGGGAATGGGCTTGGCAGATTGAAGGGACAGAAGTGAGGCCACTGTGGCTGGAGCCGAGCAAGGGAAACTGAGAAACTGGGTCAGAAAGACACTTTGGGGGCCCATGCACATGGGGGAGATGGAGGCTCAGGGCAGGGAGGACAAATGCCCTGAGTCACCCCAGCAACCAGAGCCAGATTCAACCCTAGCTGACTTCAGATAAGGTTGAAAGACCAGCTGGGGAAAAGGAGCTCACGGTGGGGCAGATGAAGAGCACTCCCTGGGCAGGCTGGCCTGGCTCCCAGGAGAGAACACTGGAGAAGGTATGTTTGGAAATGTGGCTCATTCCTCCACCTTCATCTGTGACAGCTCTGGCTGCTGCCCCCACAGGAGGGTGAGGGGAAGATGAGAAGGGTGGGAGGAATACCCATTCCTCCTCTTCTTCCTCTGTCCCAAAGCTTTGGCCTCAGGCCACCACTTGGAACATTATCTTCCTGCCTAACTGGTCATTAGAGTGATAATGGGGAGGATGGTCCCAGCTAGGAGCCTGGGGGTAGGGACACTGGCAGCTCTAGGTGGGGTCTGAGTGGGAATCGGGGCTGGTGGGGGAGGGGGACAGGGCAGCGCCACTGTGGGACTGGCCAGAGGTGGGGGGCTCAGTTACGATGTACCTCTTGCTTCTCCCAATGTCAGTCCCCAGATGAGAGGAACTGCGAGGACCAGCATTTCCCCGAGAGCACAAAGGCTGAGGTGACCTGCTTTCAAAGGAACTGGGCCTGTTCTCCCAAAATGCTTCCAGGGGCGGGCTCTTTTGGAGGTGAAGCCCTGGAGCCAGGCTGCCCATGCCAGACCCTCCCTGCTCTCTTGGCTCCATCTGCTTCTGACCTTCAGGCCTCTGCCCACCAGCCCACCATCATTGCTCACCTGGCTGCCTAAAACAGTCTCATGGCCCCCAAACTCCTCAACACAAGAGCCATGGGGGCTTTGAAAACTTAAACGCCAGATCACATCGCCACTTGTCTCAACCTGCTTATGGCTCCCCAATATTCAGAGAATATTCAAATTCCTCACCACGCCTACGCGCCCATTGTTTCTAACCTCATTGTCTCCTCTCTCCTTGCTTGCGCATTCCACTCCTACCCACCCCAGTGCCCCATCACTCCTCAGTTGGCATTTGAGACGCCGCCATCCCCCATGCCAGGTGAAATCACAGCTTCAGTTCTCTTCTGTCAAGGATGTGTTGGGTCTACAGACTCAATCTGAACATCAGCCAGTCACTGGACAGTATCTGCCCTGAGGGCCTGAGTGGATAGTGGCCAGAGGAGGCCAGACAAGGGGATATCAGATGAATCTGGTTTACACTGAGGTCCACAGCCCTGCTTGGGGTCCCAGATCACAAGGTATCAGGATGAGGTGGGAGACACAGCCACAGCTGCCAACTCCAGACCCCAAATCCAATCAAACTACTGGCAAGTGGCCCACATATTCAAAAACCCTAGCCTTGGCTCAGACAGTGGTTTCCCAACCCAGGCCTCAGTTTCCTTCCCTGGTCAAGGAGATAGTAGCCGGCGGGCTACCAAGGGGAACGAAGGGTGGGAGCTTCCAGGGTTCCAAGGACAGATGGAAAGGGGAGGTGGGCCTGGATCGGGTTGAAGGGTGATGGGAGAGCTACTAGCGGTGCTGCTGAATGATTCACTTAGGGGTGAGCCCCAGGTGGATGTAGTTTCCCTGGCAACGCAGCTTAGAAGGCACTGGTAGCCCAGGCTGCAGGCTTCGTCTCTCCAGGGAAACGCGGGTGGGCCTCAGGCCCCCTCAGGCCCCATCCTGGCCATGCCCCTGCCTCTGATCCATCCTGCCCATGAGACCTCCTCCCAGCCCTGCCCTGCCCTGCCCATGATGCCCCCGGCTCCGGGCTGCATCTCTGCCATGGGCTTTGGCATCCCCATCCCTGGCTGACCTGAGGAAACGCCGCTCCTCGGGCGCCTCCGCTGGGTCCGGGCGGGCCGCGCTGCTCATGGCCGAGGTGAGCCGGTGCCCAAGGCCCGGCGGCCACAGCCACAGCCTTTTAAGAGCATCCCAGGGTACGGGGGCCTCCTCCCCTCCCACCCTGTGCTTCCGCCAATCAGGCGGCGCCGCGAAGGCGCTGCGCGCAGCCATTGGCTGGCGGGCGCAGGCACACTTAACCCTTTCGTGCCAGGAGTGGAGCTGCCTTGGGAACGGAAGGAAGCCAGACAGGTAGCGACCCCCGTAACGGAGTCCCGGCCTGGGAGCAAGGGGACACGCCTCCGGTGCCCCTCCATCCCATGCTCTGCTCTTTAGGTCCCTCACTCACTGATGCGCTCAGGGTGCGGGGTTGGGGGGGAACCCCAGCCTGGAGGGGTGGGCTACTGACAAGGAGGGTTTCAACACAGGTAGGAAAATCCAGGCGTATTTGTGAGCCAAGGCTGATGGATCCAGGCGCAGTCTCTGGGTATGTTTTGAGGCCACCCCATCTGGCATCTTCTGCAGAGTCCCCAGGTCTAGACCCTATGTCACCAGGCCATGTGTAACCCAATGGTGCCCCACTCGCAGGTCACTCAGTCACTGGGACACAGGCAGGCAGGTCTCCAGAGCATTTATTCTTTCCCAGTGGGGAGGGTGTAGGGGGTCCAAGTGGTCCGAGGGGAGCAGGCCCCTACATGTACCACATGAAGCCGTAGGTGGCATTGAGAATCTCCTCATTCGTGCGCAGCCCATAGAGCTCGCCCATCATGGGAGTCACCCAGCGCGTTGTGTGGAACACAGACTCACCCACCTGTGGAGACAGAAGAATATGGGTGGGGGTGCAGCTACCCCCTCAGGCCCACACTACCTACTGGGACCCCACTAGGCCTAGTGGCTACTCTGTCTACACCAAAAGCTTCTGCCTTCCCCTCCTCATGCCTGGCCCCCACTACTCCTCTCAGCCACAGGTTTCCCATGGTGCCTGTGTTTCTGCAGTGGCCTGGACCCCCACGCTCCCTGCCCAGTACCCACCTTCCAGTCAGGCACATCCTTCATGATGATGGCCTCCTCCTCCAGGTTCTCTCGAAGCATCTGCAGGACCCTGTGGGGATGGAATGGAAGGTGAGGGATAGGCCTGAGCACCCCGAGGGACCCCCGCCTAACAGACCTGCCAGGACCCTCCCTGTTCTACTCCCCATCACCTCCTGCCACTTCCAACCCTGCACATGCTGACCCCTCTTGTCCCTTCCCCCCCACTACAAACTTCTACTGTCCTCCTGCTGCAGCCTCAATGTCTTCTCCTTCAGGGAGCCTTCCCATTCTGTCCCTTGGGTCCCCACTTTAAGTCAAGTTTGGGGCCCTCTCCAAGGGTGACAGCAACCCCATGTATGCAAGGACACAGCTGTCAGTCCCCACGTGCATTCTGGCCAGGTCCTGCACTGCAGGATGGGACACTCAGGCCTGTGACCTTCCACCCCTGGTCTCAGCGGCCCCACCTCCGGTCCTTCTCTGCCTGCAACAGTGGCATCAGCGCGATGCGGCCCTCGAAGTCCTCAATCTGCAAGCGCCTGTGAAACCCCCAAACCAACAGATTAGATCAGGCTGGAGCTGGGGTAGATGACGTGGCCTTAGACCCACAGGGTGACGCATGGGGAAGGGGGCTGGGGGAGAGGCAAGTGAGCGGGGCAAGGCTTGGGCAGTAAGCTCTACCTGCCAGAAGATGGGAAACGGGGCGGGGGGGGAGGCACGCAGGTGGCACAGGCACTGATCCACAAGACTGCTGGCTTCACACTTTCTTTTTAATTAAAAACTTTATTTCTTAATCCTAAAAATAGCCCTGGCCTGATGATTGTGGTGAACCGGGGATGGGGGATGGGACCTTTATCACAGGGCTCTGGGCCTTACAAAACCATATCCTCTTCATGTCAAAATAACCCTGGGGTGTGAGTCCAGGGCAGGCAGTTCTGTCTCTTTGAGCCACCAGCCCCATTCACGCTGGGGGAGCGGCACCCAGTGATGTGGCCACGCAAGTGGCTCCTCATCACTAGGAATCTCAGCCACACAGGGAAGGGTCTGGATGAGCTTCAGCCTCCTTCCCTCCTATCCGTCCAGACCCACAGTAGCAGCCCCACTCCAAGCCGCTGCCCCCACCACAGCCACACAGTTGTCACTACTGTGTCCCTCTCTCTGCGGGTGCTCCCGGGAAGCCGGACCTGGTCTGAGCGCACTCAACGTCCAGTACCTGACACGTGCTGGCCGCCTTCAGCACTACCCTCCGGTATTCCCAGACTTGTGGAGGGCAAGTGAGCTCAAAGGGGGTGCTGAGGACACGTAACATGGGGTGGGGTGGGGCAGGGCAGACGGGCTCAGCCAGTAAGGAATCAATGAGGAGGGGTCACCAGGCAGGGCATCAGGCCAGCTTAGAGGCAGCCAGAGTCTGAATGGAGGCCACCATCTGCCTTGGTGCCCAAGGCCCCATGTGGCTGGCACGACCATTGTCTTGCGTGGCCTGTTTCTAAGCCCTTATTGTCCTCACTGCCTGGTTACCACTGACAAAAACCCACTAAGAGAGCATGTCCTGGGTCTGCCCCTCCATGTCCACCTGATGGGCTGTCCTAATCCAGACCTTCGGGTCCCTAGCAGCAGAGGCCAAGGGATGCCCAGTGAAGAGCTGCTCACTTATGAGTCCTTTCTTGAGTGGAAAGTTCAGAAATGGACTCAGTCCAGGTCCATACTCCTTGGGTCTTGAGGGGTTGACAAAGGGCCCCAGTGGACACCAGGTGCACTCCCGCCCTCAGCAGCCTGGGGCCTGGGGCCTACCTGCGCTCGCGGTTCCACTTCATCATGCTCCAGTACCCGAAGAGCAAGGTCCCAATGCCCACAGCAAACATGCTGTAGCCTGTGGGGAGAGGGGCCACCAGCTCAGCGCTTACCCTTGGGACAGGCCACCCCTTGTAGTTTCTTCTCGTGAAGTATTAATCCGCTTGCCGTGCAAATACACCAGAAATATTGATGCAGGAAAAGGTGAAAGTCTTAGTGACCCCCTCCTAGAGATGACCAGTACTGTCTCTAGTGCATATTTCTTCAGATTATTTTTTTGTCCCTGTGGAATGTCCACCGGCCCCTTCCCTTGGACCCCCTCCTCCGAAACTGCAGACCACTCTTTATTCTGTTCACCTGCCCTGCAGGCAGGGACACCAGGCTGCCTCAGCTTTTCTCTGACAAGGGAAGTAGCTGCAGCTGCCACACCTCTGCCCCCCATGCCACAGTTTCTAGAAGGTACAGTCTGGGCAGGGACTGCAGGAGAGCCCGAGGGTCTTGCTGTTTATGGTTGGGTGGCCCCAGCCCCACAATCTTCTAGAAGGTTGTTTGGTTCCCAGTCAGAAGGTGCTTCCATGGGGAAGGATGGTGTCTACAGCTGGGTCCAGCTCCATGGTGGCTCCTGGCTGCCTGGGCCACTTCTCTGAGTGCTGCCCACAGGAGGCTGGATGGGGCTGCCACAGGCAGGCAGTGCCCTGCAGGGCCCGCCCAGCCACCCCTGGGCTCCCTGGGGTACTGCCTCCTGGCCCAGCAGATTAAGCCCCCTTCCTGGGCACCAGGGGACAGAGGCTGCCATGAATATTTACTGACACCAGCAGGCACCTGCGCTGTAATTCTGACTGACAGGCTGTGGGCCTGCTGCGGTCTTCAGGGAAGCCCAAGTTGCCTGCGGCCTGGTTGGGGCTGGCTCACCCCATACCCTCTAATCTTTTGAGCTGTAGTCTCTTCCCAGGACAGGCCTGTGGTTGCCTGGAAAAACTGACAAACTTGGCCAGGTCGAGCTCCAGTTAACACCCAGTAAATGACCAGCAAATGGTGGGTGAGGCCACTCCCTAGGACTTGCGGGGGCAGAGGGGCTCTGGGAGTCCCGGCCCTGCTCACTGCCTGCAGGGGGCCTCTGTTGTCCCTGTCCTCATCTTTCTTCTTCAGCTCGGTGCAGCACATGTTTTTTCTGGCATCTCTACTGGACCCAAAGATGCATGAGAAGCTGGTTAGATTTTTCAGCCCCTCAGTTAAACTTGTTAAAAACATTAGCTCAGGAGCGCCTGGGTGGCTCCATTCGTTAAGCGCCTGCCTTCGGCTCAGGTCATGATCTCAGGGTCCTGGAACTGAGCCCCTGCATCGGGCTCCGATCAGCAGGGAGTCTGCTTCTCCCTCTCCCCTCTGTGCTCATGCTCTCTCTCTCCCTCCCTCGCTCTCAAATAAATAAATAAATAAATCTTAAAAATGCAAAACAAACATTAGCTCAGAGTAAGACACTTCCATGTTATAGGGGGCAGACAGCGAGGGCGCCTGGTTCCTATGCACAGAGGGAGAACCTCTCCCGAGAGGCCCGAGTGCCCAGAACCAGCTCCCAGCACAACTATGGCTCTTACACATGGCTGACCACCTGGGCTAGACAGGAACATCTTAGAAGAGCTGCCTCTTTCTTTTCAGTAGCTATAGAGAAGCCCAGGGGCGTCTTCTTTTGACCGGGCCCCAGGGCATAAGCCTGGGCTATCCTCATGGAGACCCCTTGTCTCCACACCAGGCACTCACGTGTGGGCCCATGTGTAAGATAAATTCCAAGATAAAGGTGACCTGTACAAATGTACAGCTCTTTCTTGCTGACAGTGGTGAGGCTGAGGACCCAGACCCTCAGCGTGGGTCTGTGCCTCAGGAGCTGCCAGTCTGGTGGGGGAGGCTGATGAGGGGCATGCCCAGAAGTGGGTGCAAGGCCACGAGTAAAGAAGACCTGAATAAATGGAAACACATCCTGTGTTCAGTATCAGCACTTAACATTGTTCAGATGGCAGCACTCCCCAAACTAAGGTACCAGTTCAATGGAGTCCCATCAGAATCCCAACCTTTCCCCCTTACCAGCCCTACAGAAACCGAGGAGCAGATTGTGAAATTCATATGGAAATTCAAGGGCCCAGATTAACCAAACAATTCTGAAAAACAACAAAGTTGGAGAACTCACACTTCACAATTTCAAACTTAACACACAGCTGTGTGTACAAGACAGTGTGGCATGGCATCAGGATAGACATGTACATCGATGGAACAGAGCTGAGAGTCCAAAAATAAACCCTCACATTTACGGTCAATTGATTTTGGACAAGGGTGCCAAGATAATTCAATGGGGAAAGAATAGTCTTTCAGCAAATTGGATAAGTGGATAGCCACATGCAAAAGAATAAAGTGTGCTTTTTCCTTCCCCCATACACAAAAATTAACTGAAAATGGATCAAAGACCTCAATTTGAGAGCTAAAACTATAAAACTCTTAGAAAACAGATTTGTCAGTCTCTGTGACCTTGGATGAGGCAATGGCTTCTTAGCTAGGACACCAGAAGCACAAGTGACAAAAGAAAAAAACAGATGAATTAGGCTTCACTGAAATGAAAAACTTTTGTGCTACAAATGATGCTATCAAGCTGAAAAGACAACCCCCAGAATGGAGGAAAGTCTCTGAAAATCATGTATCTGATAAGGGAATGATAACCAAGATGTATAAAGAACTCTGTAATTCAGGGCGCCTGGGTGGCTCAGTTGGTTGAGCGGCTGCCTTCGGCTCAGGTCATGATCCTGGAGTCCCGGGATCGAGTCCCACATCGGGCTCCCTGCTCAGCAGGGAGTCTGCTTCTCCCTCTGACCCTCCTCCCTCTCACGCTCTCTGTCTCTCATTCTCTCTCTCGCAAATAAATAAAATCTTAAAAAAAAAAAAAAAAAATTAAAAAAAAAAAAGAACTCTGTAATTCAGTAATAAAATGATGAACAACCTGGGGCACCTGGGTGGCTCAGCCGGTTAAGCATCCCACTCTTTTCTTTTTTTTTTTTTAAAGATTTTATTTATTTATTTGACACAGAGAGACACAATGAGAGAGGGAACACAGGCAGGGGGAGTGGGAGAGGGAGAAGCAGGCTTCCCGCAGAGCAGGGTGCCCGATGTGGGGCTCGATCCCAGGACCCTGGGATCATGACCTGAGCCGAAGGCAGATGCTTAACGACTGAGCCACCCAGGCGCCCCAAGCATCCCACTCTTGGTTTCGGCTGAGGTCATGGTCTCAGGGCTGTGGGATCAAGCCCTGCATTTGGGCTCCATGCTGGGTGTAGAGCCTGCTTAAGATTCTCCTCCCCACCTGCCCTGTGCTTGCACACTCTCTCACTCAAAAAAACTTAAAAACAACAACAACAAAAAAAGAATGAACCACCCAATTAAAAAATGTATAAAGGACTTGGAAGATATTTCTCCTGGAAAGCTATACAAATGGCCTATAGACACATGAAAAGATGCTCAACATCATTAGTCACCAGGGAGATGCAAATCAAAACCACAATAAGATATCACCTCACACCCACTGGGATGGCTAGAATTTAAAAAAAAAAAAAAAAAGGAAACTAATTAGTGTTGTCCAGATGTGGAGAAATTGGAAATTCCATAAACTAAATGCAGGAAGAAACGTAAAACAGTACAGCCAATTTGGAAAACAGTTTGGCAGTTCCTTGAAACGTTAAATGTGGAGTTACCATATGACCTAGCTATGCCACTCCTAGGTGAAATTTCCTGCAAGAAAAATGAAACCTATATCCACATAGAAGCTTGCACAGGAATGTTCAAAGCAGCCAAAAAGGTGGCAACAATTCAAATGTCTATCAAGTGGTAAATGGATACGCAAACTGTGGTCCATTCATACAAGAATATTATTCAACCAAAAAATAAACAAATAAAATGAAGCTTGGACACATGCTACACCATGCACATTAAAAACATCCTGCTGAGTGAAAGCAGCCAGACACCAGAGGCCACATAAAATAGAAGCTCATTTACATGAAATGACTAGAACTGGCAAATCCATAGAAACACAAAGCAGACTGGTGGTTGCCAGCTGGGAGAGGGAGGATGAGGAGTCACTGCTCATGAGGTCAGGGTTTCCTTTTGGAGTGATGGAAGTGTTATAAATTTATCTATTTATTTATCTATTTATTTAGATTTATTTATTTATTTGAGAGAGAGAGCATATGCACGCACACATACCGGGGGAGAGGGAGGGGCAGAGGGAGAGAGAAACCCAACCAGACTCCCCGCTGATGACAGAGCCCCATGCAGAGCTTAATCCCATGACTCTGAGATGACGACCTGAGCCGAAACCAAGAGTCAGACACTTAACCGACTGTGCCACCCAGGTGCCCCAGAAGTGTTATAAATTTAGATCCTGGTGATGGTTATGAAACTGAATAGACTAAAAATCTGTGATGTGTACACATGAAATAGGTGAATTGTATGGTACTGTCTGTGAATTAAAAAAAAAAAAAAAGTTAAAGACACAAGGGAAAAAAAGAAAGGGCCACCCACTGGGCACAAGAGGGAGTGGAGAGAAGAGAACTGAGTGGAAAAGACGGGGGTAGCAGTCACTTCGGGAACAGTGTGGATTAAAGGTGGTCTGAGCCAGCTTTGCAGGTTCTAGGACGCTAGTGGAGAGTGATCTAGGCAGGGAGGAGGGGAGTGGATGCCAGGCTTGTGCGTAGGACTAATGGGGAGAGGGCCACTGGGGACTATGGCTCAAACGCAAGGCTGGAGGAGGGCACAGGACAGATGATTAGGGTAGGGTGCAGGATGGAGAGCAGGGCCATTGCACTTGCTGTTCCCTTCACCTAGGGGACTTTCAGAGAGGTCCTTCCAGCCCAGCCTGGCTAAAGCAGGCCCTGGTTAGCTCGGGCCTTGCCAAAATGGGAAATTCTGGTGCGTTATGTTCATCTCCTCTGCTAGGCTATGAGCTCTTCCAGACAGGGCTCAGTGCCACATGCACACTCAACAAGCAACTACTGAATGCAGGGACATAACAAAGACCATGCCACCAGAAGGGGTCTCTTCCTCACCCCACTGCAGCCAGGGGGCATGTTTGTATATGCTACAATGCAAGTTGGTGTGAAGGGGTGTAACTAGGAGGCCCAAGCCTAGATAATGGTATAGAGGGCACATGGGAGGCACTTCCATGTCATGAACTGGGAGAGGACTGGGATGAAGGGCACATTTGTGACTTAAAAATAAAAAAGAGACATGTTGACTAGGGGGAGCCCAGTCAACCCAGTCTGGCTACAGGTCACACAGGTGCACATGTGTAAACAGACCTCATGCTGCACACCTGAAGGGTACACTGGCCGGGTGTTAAGTGATACTTGAGAAAAGAAATTGAAGAGATTCAGATCACATTATTTTTGTTGAATCTGTTCTGGGATGAGTCAAGTGTCAAGGTGATGCCAAATCTAGCCTGTAACCTGTTTTTGTAATGGCTCTTGGACTAAGAACACTTTCAAGTTTGTAAACAGCTATAAAAATGCAGCAGCAGAGGAGTGCCTGGGTAGCTCAATTGGTTAAGCATTCCTTCGGCTCAGGTTGTGATCTTGGGGGTCTTGGGATTGAGCCCCATTACAGTCTCCCCACTCTGTGGGGAGTCTGCTTGTCCCTCTCTCTCTACCCCTCCCCCTGCTTGTGCTCTCTTGAGCTCTCTCAAATAAATAAATAAAATCTTAAAAAAAAAAAAAAAGGCAGCAACAGTGGACAGAGACCATCTGATCCCCAAAGCATAAAATATTTATCTAGCCCTTTATAGAAAAAGTCTGCTAACGGATGTTTTGGGAAACAAAAAAGCCAAGAAGGGGCTGGGAGGAGCTTGAGCTTTCACCTGATACTTTCCCACTGTCTGAATTCTTTTTTTACCATGCCCGTATATATTTTTTTAATCGAGGCACATGTACATAACATTAAATATAAAGTTCAACGAGTTATGGGAAATGTATTCATCTTTTTTTTTTTTTAAGATTTTATTTATTTATTTGACAGAGAGAGACACAGCGAGAGAGGGAACACAAGCAGGGGGAGTGGGAGAGGGAGAAGCAGGCTTCCCGCAGAGCAGGGAGCCCGACGCGGGGCTCGATCCCAGGACCCTGGGACCATGACCTGAGCCCAAGGCAGACGCTTAACGACTGAGCCACCCAGGCGCCCCTGAAATGTATTCATCCTTGTTTAAAATTTTGTATTTCTCGGGGCGCCTGGGTGGCTCAGTCGGTTAAACGTCTGCCTTCCGCTCAGGTCATGATCCCAGGGTCCTGGGATCGAGCCCCCATCGGGCTCCCTGCTCCGCGGGAAGCCTGCTTCTCCCTCTCCCACTCCCCCTGCTTGTGTTCCCTCTCTCGCTGTGTCTCTCTCTGTCAAATAAATAAATAAAATCTTAAAAATAAATAAATAAAACAAAATAAAATTTTGTATTTCTCTGTTAACCCTAGGTGCAAAGTATGTGGCCCTTCTTTTTTTTTTTTCTACATTTTCTTGTGTTGAGCCCAATAACAAAATTTTAAATGTTACTTAAAACATTTGAAAAATTTAAGAATACATATTCCTGGGACATCCGCAGGTAGGGACTACCAGAGAGGAACATCTTCTAAATTCCCTCAATGTTTCCGTTTCAGCACGAGTTTTACACTGGGAAGCCCTGGGGGCAGGGCCTCAGTTTCCCCACTTGTGAAACGAAGTGTGGCTGAGGGCTCGGGGCACGGGCTACATTGATCTAACTAACTGTAGAATGGGAAGAATTAACGGGACCGACCTCCCGGACTGTTCTGTGAAGAAAACAAAGCTTAATAAGCGTTCGACAAACTCCAGCAGTTATCCTCGTTACTACCGAAGCCATCGGGAATCCCTGGGCTCCGCCTCCCGTCACACTGCGGCGGAAACTGAGGTCCGCGAGACTCCCCGGCGCCCCCCGCCCGTCGCGGCGCCCCGAAGCCCCAACCCTGACACCCCGGCGTAGTGCGACACTGACCCGACAGTCCCCGACGCGGAAGGTTCCGCTTGTAGTCGATGGGGCCATAGCCCCCCGGAGGGGGCATGTCCTGTTTCACCTTCGATGCTGCCATGTTCGCGGGACCCCAACTTCCGGCCGCGAGCGGAAGTTACGTCCGGCGGCCGCCGCCATGATGAGTGTGGCGGAATGGACCGCGCACGTCTTGGGCGGGACTAGGGCGCCTAGGACGCTAGTGTAACGATCCCACCGCGAAGGAGAGCTTGGGCAATAGGTCCAGGGATCGACTGGGCGGCCAGGCTGTAGCCGAGGACTCCGTATTTCTTCTCTTAGACGGGGCTTGGCTCAGTCAGTGTAGACGCCTGTAGCCTGTCCGGTCGCCCGGGTCCTTGCCCTAAAGCACCTCCGTACACCTTCCCTCTGGTGCAGTGCTGAGGCCAGAGACCCCAAGCTCCTGAGGGAGCCGGGTCACCGAGTTAAGCCCCCTCTCTCGTTTTCTCCCCTTCGCGGGGCTGTGCGGGCGTCCCAAAGCTCCACATGGCCAGAGCTGGGTACACGAAGCTGGGGGGCGACGGCTGCTCAGATTCGACTCATGAAGAGCCGCCCCAATGCCAGGCACCGATTCTGCTCCCGAGTGGTGGTCGGGACCCTTTGCCAGGGTCTCTCATGGGAAGTGGGCCATTCAGAGCGATTATGAGTCACAAAGCCTGATGGCCTTGGGGGCCCTGTGGGGCGGGGTCCAGGGGGCCCCCACCCCAAGGCGGGGTGACGCCCGTGGTCACTTCACAAGGCAGAAATTGTTACCTGGGCAATAAAAGGCACCGCTGCGGCGGGGACCCGGGAGTGGGCACATGGGGGTGCGGGTGTGCAGGTGCCAAGCGCCATGGGTTAGGCCCGGTATTGGAGTCCGGCCGCCCCCCGACAGCAGCCGCCTCCTGCTTCCCGCGCGCCCCAGGCGCCACCATGTCGGGCGACAAACTTCTGAGCGAACTCGGCTATAAGCTGGGACGCACGATAGGCGAGGGCAGTTACTCCAAGGTGAAGGTGGCCACGTCCAAGAAGTACAAGGGCACAGTGGCCATCAAGGTGGTGGACCGGCGGCGCGCGCCGCCCGACTTCGTCAACAAGTTTCTGCCGCGCGAGCTGTCCATCCTACGGGGCGTGCGACACCCGCACATTGTGCACGTCTTCGAGTTCATAGAGGTGTGCAATGGGAAGCTCTATATCGTGATGGAGGCGGCTGCCACCGACCTGCTGCAGGCAGTGCAGCGCAGTGGGCGCATCCCCGGGGGTCAGGCGCGTGACCTCTTCGCGCAGATCGCTGGGGCTGTGCGTTACCTGCATGACCACCACTTGGTGCACCGGGACCTCAAGTGCGAAAACGTGTTGTTGAGCCCCGATGAGCGCCGCGTGAAGCTCACTGATTTTGGCTTTGGTCGCCAGGCACACGGCTATCCTGACCTGAGCACCACCTACTGCGGCTCGGCCGCCTACGCGTCGCCTGAGGTACTCTTGGGTATCCCATACGACCCCAAGAAGTACGACGTGTGGAGCCTGGGCGTCGTGCTCTACGTCATGGTCACCGGGTGCATGCCCTTCGACGACTCGGACATCGCTGGTCTGCCCAGGCGCCAGAAGCGTGGCGTCCTCTACCCCGATGGCCTCGAGCTGTCCGAGCGCTGCAAGGCCCTGATCGCAGAACTACTGCAGTTCAGCCCGTCCGCCAGGCCCTCAGCGGGCCAGGTAGCGCGCAACGGCTGGCTGCGTGCTGGGGACTCCAGCTAGATGCCGGGGTTCCCGCCATTCCCGCCGCCCCGAGCACTGCGCAAGCGCAGTGCACGCGCGCCAGGCGCGCTTCGGTACCCCCGCGAAGCCGACACGCGCCACTGGGCACGCGCACTTCCCCCTTTTTCCGGTCTCTGGACGTCCTGGGCGGTAGTCGCCCCTGCTTAGAATCTAGCTCCTCTCCCCACGATCCCGAGAGCGGGAGGGTGCAAGCGCTTCCTCTGTTCCCCAAAAGAAGGCCTCGGGAGGGGAAGGGACGAGAAGAAATGGAAGCATTGCGCCAGCGCGGAATGAGCGATGGCTGCGGGCAGGCGTTGGCTACCTGGAGGAGCTGCCAGCGAGTGGACGCGTGTGGAGGGCGTCCTTCTTCAGGCAGCCACGCAGGCTGGTGGGGGAAGGCACGCTCCGGGCGCTGCCTCCTTGGAACTTGCAATAAACTCGCTCTTCCTCGCAGCTGCCTCTAAAAACGGCCCCCCTTTTACCAAGTAGGGGTGGGAGGTTGTCCCTCGGGGAAGGCAGGCGTGGTGCCCCATTGTAGAGAAAGCTTCTAGCTCTAGGTCTCGAAAGGGAATTGGGAGGATTCAAACCGGACTTTTTGAGGCTCTCCAGCCTCAAGCGAACTCGAAGGGTCGTGCCGGGGTCGTGATGGCCCTGGCAATAGAGATGCGGGGCTGGGGAGCAAGGATCCCAGCACCCTCACTGTGTTTAAGGATTTAGCAGCGGGGGGGTTGGGGGGCGTGGCGGGGGGCCGCCTGTCTCAACAGAAACTGAGCGTTTATAGATGAGGAAATTGAGGCCCACACAAATGACACTTGCCCAATAACACATCTGGAATTTGAAACTGGATATGGCTGGAGTGGGGTGGGGAGGTGGTGGAAGCGCTCCTTAGTAAGGGCCCTTCCTTGGTAAAGAAGTTGTCTGGGGCAGGGGAGAGTCAAGAGTGAGGCATGAGTCTGCTGGGCAAGCTGGTTACTTCAGTCCTCTCTTCATTCATGCATTTATTGAACGCCTACTGTGTGCCAAGCTCTGGGACTCCACAAAGAGGTTTAGATCCATCCCTGCCCTCAGCGAGGAGGCAAGTGAAAAGTCAAGTAAAAATGAATAGCATGGAAAGAAAATGATTGTAACTTATGCTAAATGCTGGGTGAGGGGAGGGGCAGGTGACCAAGGAAGGACTGAAGCAGACATTTGAGCTTAACCCTGAAGGAATCAGCCACTGGAAACAGCAGAAGGAACGTGTTCTGAGTGTTCCCAAGATACATTGAAGCTGGTGTGTTTGGGGAATGCCACGAAAGTCCTATGGCTAGAATGGAGAGGGAGGGAGAAGATGTGGAGAGGTAAAAGTGTATGTCTGGAGAGGGGACCCCACAGGGCCTGGGGGAGTTTGGGGATTATTTTGTTGCAATGAGGTTAGTGGGTTTGGTGACAGCGGCTGTCTCTCATTTGGGGTGCATGGAAGATGTCTCCCTAAGCCCTAATCCTACCTGCCTCCAAGCCCCACACAGTCCCCAAGGAGGCTGGTCATTTTGTGGGTCTGACCATTCTCTGCTCCTGCTCACTCACGCTTTGTGTTCTCAGGTGCCCTGGGGATTAAGTGCCAACTCTTCCCTAACCCCCTTCAAATAGGCAGATGAGGAAACCGAGGCTAAGAGAGGGGAAGTGCCTTGCCTCCAGTCCTGGCTGGTTCACATCTAAGCTGAGAAAGAAAACCCAACCCCTCTGGTTTACGCTAAGGAAGGCGCCTCTTCTGGTCTGGACCATCCTTGGGCTCCGCACCTGGAAAATGGAGGTAGGAACCTTTCCTCCGGGTTGTAGGGAAGGGCTGTGTGGCTCATTGAAAGACCACACCCTGAGCCTTCTTGAGGCTCCCACTACACTCAGAATGAAACCCACATCCTCACCCCTTTTTCCTGTGGCCCAGGCACACTGCCTGCCTTGTCCTTGACCCTCCGGGTTTGGTCTCACTTCTGAGCCTTTGCACTGGCTGTTGTCATTCCCTGAACCACTTTCCCCCTTTCTTCATTGCAGATTTGGTTTAAGTCACCTCTTCCCTGACACTCCGTTCTTTCCTTCCTTGCCCTTGTCACAAGGAATCCTAGTGCCTTGGGTATGGTATGTGCCTTTTTCTATCCATAGATTAATCTGTATGAGCAATGGGGCCTGGGTCTCTTCCTACCCCATGGCCACAGACCTGTGGATCAGTTCGGAGGGGACAAGACCTCAGGGATTGGGGCAATTGTCCCATTTGTTGGCTGGAGAAGCTGCTTTAAACTCACCCCTGTTGTGTCAGTGGGTCAATTGAGGAGACTGTGCCTTACCCAGTGAAAACTCACTTGAGGGCTGAATTTGGAGCCCCTGAGATAATACCCCGTAAGTGTGGTGCTCACAGCCAGTGTTGGGGTATGGGGCACCAGTCAGGATGTATCACAGGTAGACTGGGGCAGGTTTGGGTTTAATTTCTGTAATGTCTTCTATCAGTTCTGTGCCTTGCCCATGTGAAACCTAGCTAGGTGTGGTGGTTGGAGAGGACCATCTACCCCCAGGTTGGAGGCAGGAATGGCTTAAGAAAAAAGACGAGAAACTGCAAAAAATAAATGAAAATAATAAAAGCACCTAGGAAAACAGGGTCATATTCTAGGCACATTAGAATTCACCAGTCAGTGGGGCACCTGGGTGGCTCAGTCAGTTGAGCATATGACTCTTGGTTTTGGCTCAGGTTGTGATCGCAGGGTCCTGAGGTGGAGCCCCGCATTGGGAGCCTGCTTGAGAGTCTCTCCCCCTCTGCTCCTCCCCCACTCGCGCTCTTGCTCTAAAAGAAATCTTTAAAAAAATAAAAATTCACCAGTGAGCACAGGTCCCACTTTATAAATAACTTTTTTTTTTTTTAATTTTTATTTATTCATTTGCGAGAGAGACGGAGAGAGAACAAGCAGAGGGAGAGGCAGAGGGAGAGGGAGAAGCAGGCTCCCTGCTGAGCAAGGAGCCCGACGCGGGACTCGATCCCAGGACCCTGGGATCATGACCTGAGCCGAAGGCAGACGCTTAACCATCTGAGCCACCCAGGCGCCCTATAAATAACTTTTGAAACAGTGTATCAATATCTGAAAACAAATTTTCACCAGGAATTGTTCATTTCGGAGCTGGCACGGCAGCTCCATCCGTGCTGGAACCTGCATCGGTAACAGCTCCTGCAGCAAGGACACCCAGTGCAGATGCCAAGTCTGAAAATAGGCCCAGAAGAACTTGCCACTCTGGGGTGGAGGCTGGAAGGGGTTAAGAGCTGGTGGACAGGCAAAACCCCCTGACTTCTCACCTCACTCTCTCAGCTGTGGATAAGTAGGCCACAAAGCCACAGGTTCTGGTGAAGATGGGAGGCCCAGAAGCAAAGCCACAGTGCCCAGTTTGGGGAGGTACTCCACCCACTTTTGGAAATGAAGTCCGAAAGAAGCCCAAGAAGCAGGTGTCTCATTGTTTCCCCATTAACAAGGGGTCACCCTGCTACACCTTCCCCAGTCTCCAAGCTGTCCCAAAGCTGGGACAAAAATAATGCAGGGAAACCAGGGCCGAGGGGACAAAAGAAAAATACAGCCAAGCCATTGTCCATTTCTTTATTTTCCGTCAGATTCTAAAACTTCCTCGTGACACAAGCATAGCCATTGATTCCAGCCTCTGTTTATTGGAACTTCTATTCCGGTTTGGTGGCCAACCTTTTACATTTATTATCAAAGATTTAGCGTCACAATAAATACAAGTGACAACCTCCCCACCCACCCATCCCCCAAACCCCCACCTTCCAAATACCCTGAACTAGTGTAACTGTCTATTACACTTTCATTGTTAAGGATTATAAAACTTTAGCTGTCCTTTTTTAAAAAAAAAAGCTCAGTCCAAGTTCTTTAGGCAACCATAATGTGCAGCATAACTCGGCATCAAATAAAAACTCTATGGTGCAGCAGCAACGCCGGCCTTTTCCATGATTTACACCCCTGTGATGAGAATGTTTATATAGAAAACTCCTCCCCATGTCTTTCCGTCCACAGGAAAATGACTCGTGGGACACAGGAACCACAACACAGCAGAGCTGTACTCAGGTGTCTTTCATTCCCTCTGCACTGGGGCCAAGTTTTGCTTTGTGAAGGTCTTAGGGTACAGACAGGAGCAGAGGCTACCCCTGGGAGGAGGGCAACTGTTGGCCTTATCAAAGGTGTGGGTCCCAACATCACAGTTGGGACACTGGGGACCCAGTGACATGGGTAGGATGGCCAGAGCAATGGGAGGCTCAAGTAGACACACATATATCTATGTGCACATGCATGTATACACGTATGGCCATTTCAAACATGCAACCCTTCACCCTTGAGTGGCTAGCATCTTGAACAGTTTCCAGTTGCCGTTCAGAGTTCATGTCACAGATAACTTGGGACCATCATCATCATTTGGGACTGGGTGCTCACACATTCTCACTGCTTCTAGGAACCAGGTCCTTTCAGTCCTGAGGCTCCTGGGGTGGGGATGGGGGAGACGAGGACCCCAGCACTGTGACCAATTTTGGCAGGCTTTGCTGCTGGGAGAACACTCTTAACATTACTAACCCTTTCCTAGTATGTCCAAACCCCACATGCAGAGAGGTATTTAATACGCCATTCCTGCAACATCATAAACCTCATCAAAGAACTACTCATTTGGGGCTTATCAGAGAAGTTATACTGCAAAGGGGGAAACAAAAGAAAAAAACGGGGGTAAGAGTTTTGATACAGTAGAAATGAACAGAAGATTAAGGCATCTCACGTTGTCTCCTTTAAAAAAAGTTACATGTCACAGTAAGTGGCCCCTGATGGGATTATTCCCAGGGACCCTGGGCTGGAGGAGGCAGAGCCAGGGCCGGTAGCCCCATCCTCCACCCGTGGCGGTCGGGTTTGTACTGAATTCATGAGGCCCACTTAACAGCTCAGAGGCCAGTAGAAGTCTAGCCAGGCAAGGTGAGTAGAGGTGGTTCCTGAGCACAGTGATGAGCGAGGTTCTAATGGGCTGGGGTTGAGGGCCAACCTGCACAGCACAGTTCAGCTTGGGCCCATGAGTCACAGACCCATTCAACCCCAGCTGGGGCGTGACAATCCTGGCACACCCCTCCAGTGCAGAGGTGACTCTCGCCTGGACACCTGATCCCGAGTTACTGCATAGAACTGAGGTCTGTTTGCCCATGGAAGTGGCCAGCCTAGGTGCTCCTTCTTGAAGGATTTGGAAAATCTGGCCCATGTCATTGAACAGAGAGGGCTAACAGCTCAGCGTAGTATAAGACAAGTATTTATTTGCCAGGCACACAGAAAAATGTGAGAAATAGAAATGTTTGCATACTCTTGATTTTTTGGTGTAAAAACACCCCCCCCATGTCAATTTCCCTCCTTTCCCCCAAATCCCTGGATCTTGGAATGAAAGCCACCCTTCCCTGCCCTCCCCTCCTTCAGCCCGTCTAAATTATGCACTCAAAACAAAAATCAATGAGAAATACAGGGTTTTACACAACAAAAAATTAGAATGTTGCAAAACTAGGTCTTCTACCGCGGGTCAAAATGTTGCTAAACATGGATATTCACACATGAGAGAGGGGGTTAAATGAGCCTTTATTAGAATGTTGTAGCAGTGTGTTTTGAAGAAGGCGGCCCTACAAAATAAGGATTTTAAATTAAGTCCCTAACTGCATGGATAGGAAAACTAGGGCTGGGGCTGAAGTGGGGAGCAGCGTACCCCATCTCCACATCGACAAACATGTGTGTGTGCACACAGGACGCCCTCGCACCTGCACGGAGATGGCCCCGTGCACAGCACACTCACGACAGCTTCTGCCTATCCTCATGGAACCGATTTTTAAGGAGTGGGAGAAACCAAAATGAAACACAACTAAGAGCAGACCTGATCCTTTGTATAAGACATTTCTGTAGACTCGAAAAAGGGTTAAAAACAAAAACAAAAAAACAGTCTGAAGGCGACCCTGGCAGCATGGCCCTGTTTTAAGGGAAGGTTCTAAACTAGACCCAAACGGAAACCCTGAAGTCTTGGAGGGGCAGGGGCACCTCCCCACCAGACACACCTGACAGGAGTATAGGCCAGGGCAGCTTAGGATGGTGTCCATCAAAATAAGAAGGAAAAGAAAAGGAAAAATTTAATAAAATAAAACCACAACAACAAAAAAACACAATAGCCCGCCCCTCCAACTTCCCACTCAGGCTCTGGATGTTGCTGCCAATTCTCTGCTCCCTCCTCTACTGGCGGTGCGTGGCTTCTGGGATCCCAGGCTCTCTGGCTGGGGTCTGGGTTGCAGTTTGTTCTTCTGCTAAGTGTGGGAGGTCCGGGCTCTCCGGGATGAGCAGCAGCAGAGGCCTTCCGCTAGAGTGAGGGCTGGGCAGTCAGTAGCCCACCCTCTGGGGTGTGGGGGCCGTGCTCGGCAGGGACCCCTGGGTCTGCACGGTTTACTTTAAACTCCATCATCATGAGGTGATTAAAAAAAAATCTGTCAACCTAAAGATTGCCATGAAGGAAGGCAGTCAAAGATTGGGAGGCTAAGATGGGCAAAGCAAAAACAAAACAGAACGCTCCGCTCGACTTCAGAAGCCCCGGGCGCCGGTCTTGCCGAGCGTGTCACAGTGTCCAGGGTGAGCCGTCCGTGCACCCTGCCGGGGGGAGGGGGTGTGGAATGGGGGGAGAGGGGGCTGAAAGGAAGGGCCGGAAGCAGAACCAGCCCCCGAGGTCCACTTTTCTGCTGGTGTTGGGCAAACTAAAGGCAAAGAAAGGAAAAAAGCCCAAGGGAAAGGTCCCTCAGTGATAATCCTCGTCCACCTGTAAAGCAGCCCCTCAGCTGCGACGAGACTTTGCAGCCAAGAACGGAGCTCTTGCTTCCGCAGCGCAGCCGGCACTCGCTCACTCGTTTCTCAGGGAGTATGAGGTCTTCCCGAGTGGAGGGTGGCAGGGCCAGGTGGGAGGGAGGAGGGAGCCTGTTCTCCACTGGGCCCGGCTCACACTATTTCCACGTGGCTGACTGGGGGATGGAGCGTGGCGGGATCATGTCCAGGAGGTACTCCCGCTGGCGGTCCACAGCTGAGGAGGTCTTGTGCACTGCCAAGCTCGGGCTGACAAACGCAAGGGCCCCGCCTGCAAAAGAACAGAATGACAGGGTTTTTAATGGTATGGTAATATTCTCTAATGAAAACATTAAGAGGGACACGGGATGGTGACAGAGCATGATGCCTCTGCAGGGCACTCAGTTACACACAAGGGACACAGCAGTGAAGAGGAAGAATGGGGGAAAAGCCTCGAAGTATAGCTTTTGTTCTCCTGGGATAGAAACACCATTCTCTTCTTTCTGTATTCTCCAAATTTCCCCAATGAGCAAGCATCTCTTTTACAATGGAAAATAAACAAATGACCCCCCAATCTCCAACACACAGATATTTGGCTGGCCTGGGGGTAAGGACTGCCCTGTCCCCTGCCCCCATCACTGTGTTACCCAAAGAGTAATTTGGTGGAGGTTACTACATTTTGTGGAACAAGTGTTCTGAGGTCAAATGCAATAGGGAAACCTCTCTACATACTAAAGAGAAACCTGACTGGGTCCTGCCCAGAAACCAAGGGTAACCTGGAGTGCTGGTAGAACTCTTTTGGGAAATACTGCTTTTAAGCTACTACACATTTACCTCTAGTCCTACTGCTGAACATAGCAACTACTTATTCCTTCATATTCCTTTTTTTTTTTCATATTCCCTTTCAAAGATTACCTTAAACGTGCGATTTTCACATGTCTGCTACCACTGTGTACACATGCACACACCTGTATCTGATTTTGTATACTTCCAAATTTCCCATAAAAGGAATTTTCAAACAGCTATGAATTCTTAGCTGCATCTTACACATGCTGCACAAAAGCCTCTCTGCCTGCTTATGTTTACAAATGCTCTCCAGGCTACTCAGATTCTTTTGCAACCAGACAAATGTACTCCCTCTCCTGAGCTTCACCCGGTGGAAGGCTCTGATTCTTGGCCACATTTCTAACTCTATGGTCAGCTGCACACACAGCTGACTCCCGTGTTCTGTTTGCACAGCCAGTCTGGCTTTCCCAGTTCTCTCTAGAGAGAGGACTCTCATGATGTCACCTCCTTTTTTCTACAGGGATACAGCAAACTTGGGTGGGGGGCAGGGAGGGGCACTGGCTCCCATAGTGAAAGTGCTCACCTGTCTCCTTCTCTCAGCCCTTTGTGCCTACCTTTCACTTTCCTGTTTTTGATAGAAACAAATATTTAAATATCACCTTAATGCCGGCACATAAATAATTAAAAACAGGGAAAGTGGTGTGGGCATCGACCCAAGGATGATGGAACTGTGACAGACTAGGGAATGCTCACCTGAGGGTATCCCCCTCTGAGCTGTTCCTCAAATGTGGTTTTCTCAGAATCCTCTGCCACCCACCCTAGTTAAAATGTTAGCCCCTGCCTCAGGAATCTTTCCCCTATCTACCTTCCCACCGTCTTGTTCCCTGGTTTACACTTTGCACCACCTGACCTAAGTCAGAGGGTGGGAAGTGTCCCACAGAGCAGGGAATGAACACTATCTGGTTGAACAAGAAATTAAGTTAGTGCACCAGAAAAAGGTACAACATAACAGCAAAACAGGCGTTCCCTATGGCAGGAAGGGGTGGGGGGACCAGAATTGGCAAGGTAAGTGTCTGTGCTGACAGGTGTCCACTGGATGGTGTGTGTGTGTGTGTGGTGTGAGAGAGACAGAGACAGAGATAGAGACAGACAGACAGAGACTACACCTAAACTGGGTTTGCCCAACATTTTGGGTCAAGAGCTAAGAGTGTAGGTATAGAGTGTACAAAGGATGGAAATGAGTATCTACCCAAGGCTACCACTTGTTCGGAGTATCCTGTTTGGTGAACAGAGATCAAGCTGAAGAGTCAAGAGCAGCTGCTCTCAGGGAACAGGTCTGGGGTTTCAGGGCTCTATGCACCGTTTCTGTTCACTTGTATGTGTGCAAGTCCTAGACAAAAGCAAGGAAGGGATGGACCTCACCGTGTGGGGTGGCTCACCTGTACTCAGGGGTGCCTTCTTCCAGTTGGTGGAGGCGCTGCCCTTGCCGGCGCTCACAGCTCTCTCGGAATGTCTGCCGGTCCTGCTGACAAGGGCTGTGGCTGAGGCTGCATTCTGCAGTTTGGGTGACTGGCTGAACGTGTGCAGGACACCACGGGGTGTTGTGGCCGAGCCCCGGGACAGCTGGCTGGAGGCCTACGGTGGAGAGAGGGTGTGATGGCTCATGTGGGGAAGGGGGTGACAGAGGGCGAGACGCTCAGCGCAGCCTCTCCGTGCTCTGGCTGACCTCTTCCCACCCACACAGGGTCCCTAAAGTCCAAAATCAGGAGACCAGGTAAGTTACACCAAGGGGGGAGGGGAAGGAGGGAGGGAGAGAGAGAGAGACAGATAGACACAGGCAGCGTGACAGTCGGCGACTGACGTGGTCACGGTCTGGGGCGTGAGGGCTGGTTGGTGGCGCGGTGCGGGGACTCCCGGCACCGCAGTTCTGACCTGTAGCACAGCCCCGTTACTCCAGTCGCGGGCCTCTCCTGAGCGGAACGCCAACTTACGCCGGGGTTTTATGACCTATACAAACGGGGGGGAGGGGGGGGGTTGAAATCGAGGTCAGCACCATCCACAGACGGCCTAGGGTGACCTAGAGTGACCAAAGGGCAGCAGCTGTGGCCACACGAGGCCTAGTCCCCACGGGACGGGCCGTTTCCCGAGGGCAGTACAGCCCCCCACTATATAAGGATCTTGAGAAGATGTGTTTATTAGTGAATTACAAATGACTTCCGAGGACACAAAAAATTGCCAACGGGGTGCTTTGGGTCTACAGGGGATGGGAAAGCAAAGCATTAAAAAAAAGCAGCCAAAAAACTTGATTTCAAACTTGCTTCTCTCCTTAATTTAGCTAGAACATTTCTTCCAAATGCCCCTTTTTGCATCTCAATGTGGCTTTCAGAAAAGTCCTTTTAGACAAGAAGTACTTGTCAGCCGGAACACTGCACGTGAAAGCTACAAAATCTAAAGAAACTGCAAATTAGTATTTTCACCACCAAAGGCCACCATTAAATGCAATTTAGACACACAGTTAATAACCAGGCAGATGACTGCCCAGTGTGGGACAGAACGTCAGAACATCTTGCTTGCTAGCAACAACTCCCTGCCAAGGGAACAAGGCCCCTCTCCTAGAAGGTGAGGCCGCCCAGCCCACGTTCCCAGGCCGCAGGGCCGCAGCTTTGGCTCCCCAAGGACTCTCACCTGCTTTAGCGCGGGGTGTGGGGCGGCGGCAGGCTCAGCCTTGGCCTGTGCGGGGGCGGCACCCTGTTGCAGGAGGCGCTGCTCAATCTCCTGCTCTTGCTGCAGAGCCTTCACAAAAGCAGCCTTCAGCCGGCTCGTGTGCTCTACCTTGAGTGCCTTCTTCTGGTTGGATGCCATGCAGTTCTCGCACATGATGGCACCACCCTTTTCCTCCCGCCAACGGCACGTGAAGTCCGTCTTGCACTGCGCACACATGTAGGGCTCCCGGGACAGAACAGCAGCGGCCGACATCCTGCCCGCTGCAGGGAGAGGTAGGTGGGCTCATGTCATAGGAACAGGATGCCAGAGTCAGAGCCCCTATCATCCCAGGACAGGATGAGGACATGTGACAGATCTGGAGCACTGCCCTGGACTATATAGCCCAGCTGGCATCAGGAAGCCAAATTCTAAGACATTGTTTGCCACACACGTATTGGCGCCAACTGTGTGTGGACATTAGGCCAGCCTTGGGCTTTGGGGAAGGTTTGCTGATAGAAGGTAAGTTAAGCAGCTTTGGAAAATGCCATGGATTAGGTGCACTGGGTACCAACTCTCAAGAACCTTAGTGCTCTCTAGTGCGCCTGGGCTTCTCAGTTGGCTACGTGTGTGCCTTCAGCTCAGATCATGATCCCAGGGTCCTGGGATCAAGCCCCAGGTCGGCCTCCCTGCTGAGCAGGGGAGTCTCCTTCTCCCTCTCCCTCTGCAGCCCCCTTTGTGCTCTTTCTCAAATAAATAAATAAAATCTTAAAAAGAACAAAAGTATCTCAGATTGGCTCCTCCTGACTGCCTTTCCTACCCTCCCACACCTCCTCACAGTGAAGAGGAGGTAACCCACCAGGTCCCACCTCACTGTGATAGGCATCCTTGCTAGTGGGCGAGTCAACTAAGGACTAAATTATCCAGCAAGTGCTCCTGCTGACAAGTGTCATACCCAGTGTCTTGTGCATACAAAGGTGTTCGATTCTCACAATAACCTCCTAACAGGGCACCCCACCCTGTTATCTTGAGGAGGAAACCAAGGCTGAGGAGATGAAGTGACTTGCAGAGTCACATGGCAGTCCTGGCAGGGCCAGGACTCACATGTGCTGCCCAGATGAGGGCACACAACTGCTCTGGGTCCTTGGCACCCTTGTCTGAGAAATGGGAACACTACATCCCCTCAGTTGGCCATAGGAAGGGTGACTGGGGAAGCCAAGTAAAGTACATGCTCAGGCATGGGATCAATATTCTTTTTGTCACTGAAAGTGAAGTAAGGAGGGGGAGCCTGGGCGGCTCGGTCAGTTAAGCGTCTGACTCTTGATTTCAGCTCAGGTCATGATCTTGGGGTTGTCAGACTGAGCCCTGCATTGGGCTCCACACTCAGGGCGGAGTCTGCTTGTCCCTCTCCCTCTACTCCTCCTCCCGCTCGCTCATTCTCACACCCTTTCTCTAAAATAAATAAATAAATAAAATCTTAAAAAAAAAAAAGAAAAAAAAGAAAGTGAAGTAAGGGGCACTTTTTGCATTTTGTAACTATCTTTTTTGTGTCTAGAGTACTCAAGGGTTTAACTTCCTCTTAGTATCAGAGACACTGCTGCCAGGAGACCCTTGGCCTCCCTCTCCAGCCCTGGGCCTGCCCAAGCTGCCCCTGAATGCTGAGGGGCTGGCTGTACAGGATCAGACTGGGGGAGCCCCTCACCCCAGGCCCCCAGCTCCGGGCCCTCACCTACAGCTAACATGCTCTGGTGAAAAGAGCACATCACCTTCCAAATGCCCAACCCCAGAAGACATAGTACCTCTTTCTAGGCAGCTGTAGTAGGCATGACCAACATCAGAGCGGAGACACTGGTACGAGGCTGCACTTAGTCACCCAGCCTGGGGCTCTAGGAGGTTATCAAGGGACACCTCAAAAGGGGCTCAGAGCTTCCTCCCACAGTTAGATCCTGTTCTGGGCAAGACGAGAGGGATACTGACTCCTGATAGAGACAGGCTGATTGGGGAGAGCAGATGCCCAGGGCACCCAGGTACAGATGGGTGGGCACTGTGTCCTGACTTGGGCCTCCCACCACCCACCCATCCTGCACTGGCCTCATGGCAGCTCTTTTGCCAATATCACTCCATCATAAAGACGACACCAAAAGGATCCAGACACATCCAAGCCATGTGAGAGCTCGCACCCTTCCCTCCTGGGCCTGGCCCCCTGACAAGTGGAAGCCACCATGGCCAATTTTACAGAGGCCAATGTTGGCCCTATGTGGCCTCCCACTCTCAGCCTGACTCATGGTCAGTCCTTGATATGGCCCTGTGGTTGGGGAGTATTTTAAGAGCAATGGGGTTGGATGGGTGTGTGGGTGGGGTACAGTAAGGAAGCTGTAAGTAAATTTGAGGTGACCAGCTGGGCATCCTCTGCCCTGGGTCTGGCCCCCAACCAGGTATGGAGGGCTCTACCTCTAAGAGGCATTGGATACAACATCCAAGGATATGATATATACTCTGTGATATACTGACTAAAGAGGGAGAAGAGAGCACTCCCTCCAACACCCTGACACCAAGCAGGCAGAGGGTGCTTTTCCTCTGTACAGGCCCCACTGCTGTCACTCCCAAGTCTGTGCTGGTAAGAGCACCCTTGGGAGGGGTTGGCATGTACCAAGGGACAATTCAAGGTGTGTGGTCTGAAGCCTACCAGGCCCTCTCTTGCCCTGGACCAGTTACAGCTCCACCTCCTCCTCAGCTCTGAGCATCTGCTGAGATCATGCAGGGAGAGGATTCAGGCTGGCTCCCCAAATAGTATCACCACAAACTTAATCTCAGAGCAGAAACATCTTCAAATCGTCTGGTGGAGGCCCCTCAACCTGGCCTCCCACCTTCATTTCCAATGTTACTTTTGATCGCAACCCTATATATGCCCTTTTTATCCCTAAAACCTCCTAACATGCAAGTGGTGCTTTCCAAACTGTTTCCAAGGAGGATAAAGTGAGTCTGGCCCAGGCATGGGTGTCCCTTTCCTACCTTCAGGGCTCAGAGTACTCAAGGCTCTGGGAAGTTCTAGCTGGAGAGACCCATCTGGAAGCAAAGCCTGTCAGCCTCCTGCAAACGTTCCTTCTCATCCCTCTCTGCCTGCCCCAATGTTACAGAACAGCACCCCCCTCAGATCATGTGTGCAGAGCCTTGGGCTTCCCCAGGGCCCAGCTCTCAGAAGAGGCCCCAACAAGAGAAGAAAGGTGACTGTGATATGTTTAAGAAGTTATCTAAGGTGATAGATGGGGACCACATTTATGATAGATGGGGACCACAGGTGGTGAACACTTAATAACCTATAAAATTGTTAAATCACTTTATCATACACCTGAAACTAATGTAACAATATATGGCAACTATACTTCAATAATAAATATTTTAAAAAATGTAAAAACTAATGGGGCACCTGGGTGGCTCAGTTGCTTAAGTGTTAAGTGTACAACTCTTGATTCTGGTTCAGATCATGATCTCAGGATCATGAGACTGAGCCCGGTGTTGGGCTATGCTCAGAGCATTAAGTCTGCTTAAGATCTGCCCCCTCCTGCCCATCCCCCCCCCGCCCCCGGCCACTTCTCGCAAACGCTTGTGCTCTCAATGAATGAATGCATGTAAAAACTAAAACAAATAAGCAAAAAGTTAAGCCTCACAGAAAGCAGAAGGACTAATAACAAAAGGTCATCCATAAGATGCTCCACCCCAGACAGCTCTCAGCATGCAGCAGGCATTGAAAATAACCTATGTAAGAGAAACTTCAGTGGCAAGAGATGAAAATGGCCCCAAGGCACTCACCTTGGGTCTCTAGCAGGTTCTGCACCACTTCCTCCAGGCCGACCAGGTAGATGAATTCGTTGTTGGCAGCGCTGGGTAGGAAGTTCATCTCTGGGGCAGGGGGCTTGGGAGGGGGGATTTCAAGCAGCGTCTTCTCCAGCTGTTTGCGCAGCGCAAGCTTGGCAGCTGCCTGACGGCTGGCTGGAGAATCAGCAGAAGTGACCACAGAGGCCACGCTGGTGGGGGTGGAGTTGGCCTGAGCAGAGGTGGCTGTCGTCCCTTTCAGCGACGCTGGGGAAGGCTTTTGGGAAATAACAACCTGGTCAGGGTGCTGGGGGTGCCTGATCCCACAGCCCAGGATGGCACTGTTGGCTGCACTAATGAGTCTTTAAGGTAGTAACTCTGAGATGCCGGACATCAGCAAGCCAACAGGCAAAGCAGCATTAAACTCATCACCGTATGAAATGACCAATCTTATAAAACATACTTGTTGAGGTTTAGCTGATATCCAACAACTATACACATTTACAATCTGTATTCTGTGTTTTGCCACATGAGGACACCTACAAATCCATAGCCATTACCACGACCAGGGCAGTGGGCAACCCCGCTCAGGCAACCTGGCCACTGTCCCATCACTATGGCCTAGCAGCCTTCCTCCCAGCACAGGTCTAGACTGCTGCCTTCTTCACAGGGGTATGACAGCGGATCACTACAGCACTGGTGGCATTTCCTTCATGAGCACCTTTGTATGTGGTTGTCTGGAAACTCTAACGTTTAACTTACCTCATGTGTCCTCATTGGGGTTATAGGGGAGAAGAGCTTTTGGACCAACTCCTGTCCCGCCCCTTCCCCCCTCTTGATTTTTGGTGCTCCTATACTACTTTCTTGTCTTCATCTGGACCCCAGGGGCCAATGCTCCATTGTCTCCTTGTTCTAGTTCACCCAGCCCCCAACCCTGTCAAGTGCTTTTCCCCAAACCCAGAGCTGATCACACCAGTGCCCTTTTGTGGGGTTGAGGACCCCTCTGAAAATCTAAGGAGAGCAGCATACGCCACCCCCGGGAAAACACACACACCTGACAACTTGGCACACAACACATCATAGGACTCAGGGAGCCCAGAATGGTTTCCTAGGACCCCCATCCTCACAGAGGGTCTCCAGAGCCGAACAGGCCTCCCAACATAGAGGACACCAGCCACCACAGTACCTCGGCCTGGCCTGACTTTAGAGAAGGCAGGGATGCTGCTCAGAACTCTGCTGTCAGGCTCTTATCTGAGGGAGGCAGACAAAGATGCACCACGCCAGAGGAGGAAGAGAAGCTAATACACCCATCAGCAAAAGCCCCTGCAGACCCAATAATTTCATCTGTCAATAAAGCTCTTGCTTCTAGCCTGCCCACTCACCCTGGTCCCATCTTCCTGGCTTTGCTGGGTGGGAACAGACCCACCCCATCTCAGAGGCTCTGTACAGAGGTGAAAGGACTCGTGGCTAAGAATGGATGTGCTGGTGCTGTGAGGACATTTGCAGACATGCTCCCCTCATGTGCTCATGCAGACAGGGAGGAGGGTGGGGAAAGCTCTGGTGCCCCCCCACCATCCCAGCCATCTCCAGGCCTCATCCATCCCCCAAAACATGCTGGGTCCCACACGCCACCTGAAGCCTCCCCCCAACCCTTCAGCTCAGGTCTGCACCTCTCCCCTTCTCAATACCTATCCACCTCTGCTAGACCATAGTTCTTAACATAGTGGACTCCAGCCCATGACTTTTATACCGCAACAGGCCCAGAGGAGCTCCAGTCCAAACCCCCATGCGGCATCTAAGGCCTTGCCTGGCTCTGAGGGAGCAGGCAGGTCACACCATACCACTCTGGAGACCTGACTATGCCGTAGGACTGGGCACCCTTGAGGTGTGTGTGGGTAGGGGGTGGGGTCAGGTTAGGTCAGCACAGCCCTCACCTGTGGGATGTTCACAAGCAGACTGGTGTTGGGGACGTTGGCGACGCGGATGAGGCCCTGCTGGATGATCCTCTGTCCCTGAATTTGCACACTGGGTACAGATGCCCGGGGGGCCAAGAGGAGCGGCGGCGGCCCCGTGCTGGAATGTTGTCTGATGTTGTGGATTTGCTGTGGGGTGGGACAGGGGACAAGATGATGAGAGGGATGGGGCGCCTGGGTGGCTCAGTTGGTTAAGCGTCCAACTCTTGATTTCGGCTCAGGTGCCCCCTGCCACGTTGGGCTTTACACTGGGCATGGAGCTTTAGGATTCTTTCTCTCTCTCCATCTGTCCCCACACTGCACTCTCTCTCAAAAACAAACAAAAAAACAAAACAAAACCCCAAAAAATGAACAGCTTTTTTAAGGCTGAATAACATTCCACTGTATGGATACCTCCCCACACACACTCTCTCTCTTCCCTTCTAAAAAAAATTATTAAAAAATGAAATAAAATAAATAAAAAGATGATGAGAGGAACAATGGAGGGAGGGAAGGGGTGGGCCCCATAATCCCCAACCTGACCAGGAAGGGTTCTTTGTGAGGTAACTGGTTGGAGTAGCCTGGACACACTCTTACACCCCACAAGCATACCCTGCTCACCTGAGCCCCCCTGACGAGTGGGGGCATGACGACCTGTGAGCTCGCCTGCGGTCCCAGCTTCGAGGACACCTGCTGCCCGCCGCGGACCAGGGGTGGTGGGATGACACTGCCAGGCATTCTTGTTGAAGAGGTCTGTCAACAGCACCAAACCCCAGATTTTATATGGCTTTTTTTTTTTTTTTTTTTAACAAACAGGTTTGCTGTTTTATAAAGTACACACTTGTTTGGGGGGGGGGGCACTAAAATGTCTATTTACTCTAAGCACAAAAGAACAAAGAACATGGATAACAACCACAGCCGTGCAGACTGGACTCACTCAGGAGTGAACTGCACCAACAAGGCAGGACATTCTCACCCACACGACCCCCACCACAGCAGAAGTCCAGCTAACCCGGGCTGGGTGTCACTTTCTTGCTGGTCTGAGCTGAGGGCACAGGCCTGTTTGAGGGAAGGTGGGCCCCTGTTCAGACCTTAGTCTTGTGTCTGGGAGTGGGAGCTCTGCCCATCTCACCCTGTGGGTAGGAGGTCCTGCTCGGTCCCACAAACTTGGGAGTGTCGAAATGAAAGGAACCTGGCCTGCCTAAATCTTGGTCCTCTCTCCGATTTTGCTAGGAGCAGTCATAGGAGGAGACCTCTCAGCACTGGCATGATTTGTTCATGATGTCAACAGTGGCCTAAGTTTGGGCCTCACTCCAGTCTAATCATATGGAACGGGCAGCCTTTCACAGGAACTGGATCAGGACTGCTCAGGAGCCTAACGCAGAGGGAACACTGACCTGAAGGGATGGCTTGCCAGAAGGAATGTTCTGGGTGCCCCGCACAAGCGGGGGAGGGGTGGTCACGGCACTCCCAGCAGAGCCTGTGGGCTGTAAGAGAGCAGGACATGTGAGAGATGAGGGAGTCGTCAGCCCCACTCCCCTCACACACAATCCAGACAGAGTAAGATTGGTTTTCTTCCTCTTCCAAAGGCATCAGGCTCTAAGGTTCTGCTTCCCGCCTGCTAAAGTCTGTAGCAGGAACTGACTCGCTTGAAATGGGCAGAGGAGAGATTTTCCAGCACCCCTCACCCCTGGGGATGCCTGACATCACATTATGGTTCAAGAGCAGGTTTTGCTTTCCAGGGGATGTGAAGAGCCAGTGATGATGACTGAGGCAAAGGACCCCAGGCCTGAATAGATTAATCCCAACCTTGGTGACAAACACCAAGTCCAGGCACTTCTTAAAGTAACATATTCCACTAGGTAAGGGACAGATTTGGTTCACTCCACTGAGTCTTAAACAACTGGAAAGGAAACAAGTAATAGGCAGACTCTGTCCACTAGCAGATTAATAGATGCCAGGCCATGTCCACTTATTGACTATGTTCAAGTGAAAGCTCAAGCAAAGCCCTAAGTGAGACCAATGAGTATCCTCCTGTCCTGCTCCCCTTAAGGGGACTTGTGTTCTATATACTCTGTCAGCTCATACTGCCCAAGACACATTTACTTCCTGGTTTACTGAAATAGTGGTTAAAGTAAAAGGAAGGGTAGCTTTAAAAAACCCAACAAAACAAACCAGACCTTGGCCTACACAGTAACCTGCATTCAGAAGCAGCAAAAGGAGCCTCAGACACCAGGGGAGATAGGAGGAGGAGCCCCAGGACAGAGACTCTGGGGCCTGGGCAGCACTGTGGCATGCCCCTGCAGCATTAGGGAATCTGTCCACAAACCATGGTAGCCCCTGATGGCCAGCATGGCCCACCCACAGAATAGGAGGCCTCTCTGTAAATGGGTTTGGGAAAGAGCTCTTAACCCAGAACTTCCAGCAGCTTCTAAGACATCTGTTCTCTATTTTCTTCATGCTTCCAACCTACAAGGAGTTTTACATACTCAGATCGAGAATATTCTAAACCAAAACGCACTGTAATATCCTTACTGACTTCCTTTTCACAAAATCTGTAATTCAAATTTCCATTTCAGACCTTGACCCTTATGCCCCTGAGGAAACTTGTCTGCCTGTGACCAGCTGCTCCTGTTCCTGGCACTGAGGTGGGCCAAGGTAATGAGTTTGGATTTCCGTCCCCTGTTTTAACTGGCTCCTGCTGACTCTTGAGGAGAGAATGGACACACACACACCTTCTGGGCGGTAGTTTCCTTTTGTATTTGACTCTGCCGCAACTTTTTTAATAAAACAAGTTTTGCTTCTTCTAATCGTAACTCTTCTTTCAGTTGCTTAATCATCCTTTCTCGTTCTTCAGGACTGCTTTTCTGCAAGGGCAAGAGAACAAGGGTTGAAGGGGAGAGCCACAGCCGGGGAGCACAGGCCCCACCATCACCAACGCCATTGGGGGATATTGTCGGGCAGGGTCATCCCCCAACATGGAGACAAGGCTCACCATGAGGGCCTCGGTACTGGTCTCCTTCAAGGCCTCCTTCGTCAGCCCATTCACCCTTGGGCTTGCAGGCTGCTCATTGTCAGAGAGCACAATCACATCAGGAGAGGGGGCTCTCTTCTCAGACTTCATGTCACTGTGGAGCAGGGAAAGCAGGTTGTTACCAGAGTGCCTGGGCGCTCTGCCAGACACCGTTCCCCAGGGCCTGGCACCCATACACCACAGATCCCAGATTTAGACACAGTCACAGCAAGGAGGTGGAGAGCATGGCTGCCCCACTCACTCTCCCCAGCCTCTCTCTTTGGGCGTTCTCCCTACCATACACCCAAACTGACTTCTCTCACTGTACTCACCAAGAGGCACCCAAACCCACAGCTAGGCCCCTAGCCAGGACTATTCTTGGTGCCCACCTCTGTGTACCCAGAGCTGAGGACACCTGTGTTCAAGTGTGATATGGCCATTTTGGAAAACACCGCAGCTCCCTTCTCTACCATGTGGCTCAGTGTCCAATAAAAATGCTCAGCTTGAGGGGCGGCTGGGTGGCTCAGATGGTTAAGTGCCGACTCTTGATCTCAGCACAGGTCGTGATCTCGGGGTGATGAAATCGAGCCCTGTGTAGGGCTCCATGCTCAGCGCGGAGCCTGCTGGAGATCCTCTCCCTCTGCCCCCTCACCGCTTGCACAGGCACACGTGTGTGCGCGCGCGCTCTCTCTCAAAATAAACAAACAAAATCTCAAAAGAACAACAACAACAACAAAAACCAGGATCCTGGGGCTGAGGCAGGGTCTTTCTTGGCCCCTTGTCAGGGCTCCTGTGTTGGTGTGACAGTGTGATGCTGAGCTACTGTGTTGCTGACCCCACATACAAGGTCCCAGAGACAGTGCTTTGCCCCCAACCAAGCAGCTGTTTGCTGAGGGCCCAATGTAAACTTTCCCTTAAGACCTGGCCTCCACTTGTGTTGAAGAATTAGGATCCTTTTCATCAGTAGGAAAACCAGCAGAGGACCAAACAAACCCACTAGGTGGCACTGTGACCCAGTGAACAAACTCAATAAAGTTAACTGGGAGAAACAGCTCTAGTTGTCCCACTCCTCCTTACTAGACCCCAGCAAAGCAAGGACAGAGTTATGGATGGAGAACTAGTTTTAATAGCCCACTCAACTGCCTTTTCCATTCCTGGAATGAGCTCTGTCTTTAGGGAAGGATGGGCACAGAGGACCAAATGCTGAGGGTTCACGTTTGCCCCTGGAACTTTCCCCCCAACCAGGGCTCTTCCATCCCTCCTAAAGAGCCACATGGTGGCTACACCTCAATACTCCTAACCTTGATTTGATTTAACCAGTGCAGCTGTTGGCCGAACTCTCACAAGAGATCAGGGGAGTGGACGAAAAGGTGCCATTTCAAGATATACAGTCTCCTCATTGGGGTGATTAATTTACACTCTCAAGTCCAGAAACTAGCTGGCTATTTATAAAGTAACCCAGGATGTCACATTCAGGCCTCACCAAACCAAAGACCAATGCAATTTGGGAACCACCACTCATTCTGTATGTCTCCCTGCTAACTGCCCACTCTGCCCAAGATCAACTTTCAAGGTGACCTCAGGGCTCCAACTATCCAGGTTCTCTGGACGCAGACACAGATATTGAGGGGTAGTGCAAGGCCCCAGCACACGAGCTGTAGCCACTGGTCCCAGCCCAGGTGAGCTCCCAGGTGGCTGCATGCAGACAGAGCAGCAGCCCAGGCAGAACCATGTCTAGAACTGCAGACTGCAGGCATATCCTGAGCAAGAGTGAGTGGAGACGATGGTGATCACTTTTTATCATCTTACTGAGGGGCATGCACTTTTTCTGAAGGTTTGAGAGGTCTAACAAAACTCAAATCTGCCTGAGGGAAGAGGGCAGGCTGAGGGACCGAGACCATCTGGAGGCTGAAGCTTCCTGAGATGGCTACTCTGACCACAGCACTCCCAGGTCTCATCTTGGCCTGAGAGTAATCAATAACTCATCCAAAAGATGACGTCACCCCACCCCCATCAATGATCACTCAGCATCCCAGCAGCCAGCAGGGAGTGAACTTCCTGTATGCTAATCAGCCACCAAAAAGTCACGTGACAAAGGCATTTCCCTCCTTTGTCATGTGACCCTTTAACTGTGCCTTCCAACATGAAAACCATGGCAACAGCCAGTTCTAACCGGTTTGTGACACACAGCCTTCATTTTGAGAAGTGAGGTAGGGTTCAGGTGCTGTCAGAAAATGGAGGCACCCAGCTTACCCTGGGGCTGCCCAGCTGCAGGCACTTCCTATGTGGCGCCAGAACCACAAGAACTGTTGGTGTATTACAGGGGCCAGGGCCACCTCTTCCAAACACAGAGAAGCCACCAGCCCCTCTAGTTACCCACATGGAAAACTTTCCTAAGCTCAATTTTTAAAGTAAAGGTGCTTCAAAAGTCTTCTCAGTACTTTCACGGGGAGTTCTTTTAATTCAGGAGAAAGAACACCCCGTGTGACACAGGCTAAAAATTACTATGGAGATTCTTTAAAAAAAAAATTGTTCTAAATTATAAAACCATTTAGGCAGAAGGACAAAAGCAGAGGAAATCTAGCCCAACATGCCAGGGGGATGGCACTGTGGTCAGGTACACTGCTTTCCTGCTTCAGTCCATGGTGGGCACGTGTGCACCAAGTTTATTTGGAAGCTACATGATTTCAAGGCAAATCCAATAAGCCCATCCTGCCCATCTTGGGAACTCTTGCGTAAAATATTATCAAAAGAGATTTTATGTGACCTATGAAAATCCCTGGAAACAGACCATGCTTTTATCAACAAAAACGGTCTCATCACCTCCTCCCCTGTATGCCAGCCCTGGCTAAACACAAAAGTTCTGTCACTTGCTTGGAACTTTCATCAAGTTTCCTAGAGGGAAGGCAGAGATTATATAATCTTAACTCAGTGACAGATCCCATGTTCACAGCACCAGGCTACCATCCCAACTGCTCACCAACCAGCAGTGTGTGCAAAGTTAAAATTTAGTGTCCTCCCAGCCCATTCCAGGGGAAACGGCCTCATCAAGAGAACACAGAAACCGTCGTTCTTGGCAGCTGTAACCTTTGCTGTTGTCTGAAAGGGCTTGCCTGACGTATGGGAAAGGGACACTTCGTCCACACTTGTTCATTCACTCACTCACTTGTATTTGCTGAAAACCTACTAAGAAAGCAGGTGCTGTGCCAAGCAGTAGGGATAAATCCCTGGATAAAAGGCAGTTCTGTTCTCAGGATCCATCAGGAGGGACAGACCCCCAAACCAGAAGGGGAGGGGCAAGTAAGGGCATATCCACAGGTGGGAATGGACCACCAAGACTTGCCTTGGCTCACTGAACAGCAGGGAAAGCTTTATTTTACTGGAGCTCGAAGAAATGCAGCATCTTGCTACCCCAAAGACCTGCTCCATCAAAGACTGCATTTCACAAGATCCCCAAGATTTTTTTTTTTTTTAAGATTTTATTTATTTATTTGAGAAAGAGCACAAGCAGTGGGGAAGGGCAGAGGGAGAAGCAGACTCTCCCCTGAACAGGGAGCCCAATGTGAGGCCTGACCCCAGGATCCCGAGATCATGACCCGAGCCGAAGGCAGATGTTCAACCGACTGAGCCACCCCGGCACCCAATCCCCAAGATTCTTGCACACGGTAGGGAAGCTAAAGAGGACTGTAGGCCCAATGAGGCCTCAGGACAACAAATTCCACCTCAGGGCCAGCCTGAGGAGACTGGTAGGGCCAGCCACAACCATTCCCTGCCAGAACCCTCTCTCTTCCCCTTATCTGTTGGGCCTGGCTGGGTGGGGAAAGACAGGTAACTACTTACTAGCAGTGTTTAAGGGTGGGGTGGGGGACACTGCTAGACCAAGCACCAGCCTCACCCATTCCTGCAAACACTCACCTCGGCTCCACCAGACCCTCCCCCAGTGTGTTCCTCCACTGGAGCCCATTCACACCTCCCAGGCCAAGCCGATCAACTGGCTTTTCCAGCTCCCAGCCCCTGTACCCCAGGCTCCTACTCACAGATACATCCTGCCTGGGTTCCTCCTGCCTTCACTATGGGTCCCTCCATGGAATGTCCCTCCACCACACTCCCGAGGCCCCCATATGAGCCCCAACTCACACTTCAAGACACAACTTTAAAACCATGTGCCCTCAGAAAGGTCCTTGGCTGGCCCAGTCCTGACACGCTGGCCCTGGGAGCATGATCAGCACTCCCCTAGTGCACTCATGGGGAACACCCCCCACAGCATGCATGCCTGAGGAAGCCTTCTTAGCTGTGCCCAGTACTGTTCATCATGGGGGTGGGAGTTCAGGGCAGAATTCTGGGGTTCCACTGAAGGGCAGCACAGGCATGAGCAGAGGCTTCCCTACCAGCAACCAGCTTATTCACCCTCACTCTAGCAAACTAGTCCGAGGAAAGTACCTTCACCTTTCTACTGGGTCAACCCACCACCCCACAGCCTCCCAGGGTAACACTGTCATTGCCTGTTTGTCAGGCAGGTTCCCCCACCCAAGCTGGGGCTGGACGAGAGGGGCCCAGCCCTGATGTGACACCACAGCTCCAGGAAAGGGGATGATGCCACCCACCTCCCCAGAGCCAGATGGGCAGGAATTTTCCCCTGGTGCCACACTGGCTGGGAAAGGGGGACAGGCCACAGGGCCCCCTCCAAAGCCTGTGGCTATGCTCACGAAAGCTCACATAAGTAGGCACTATGAACCAAGCCTGCACACTGGGGGCTTCCCCCACAAAGCCATCTGAAATTCACTTGGTTCTGTCTCTTGTAAGTGAAGAGCCCACGGCAAGACATTCCCCTCTTTGTGCCTCCTACACCAGGATAGGAATTCCTGCCCTGCTGCCACCTCAGGATTGCTGGTGAGTGAGTATGACCTCAGTGCTGAGGAGGCTTGGACAACCCAGGAGACCATCAGGGAGATTCAGGCCCCAATCTTTCCTAAAACAGTAAAGAGATGCTTGCCATGAATGCAAGCTTGGCACAGAGCAGAGAACTGGCCATTGTGGGTTAATATTTTAATATTCTCAAACTCAGGGAGGGCAGGAATGTATCTGTTTTATGAACTGCTCTGTCCCAGCAGCTGAAGCAGGACCTGGCACAGTGGGTGCGCAGGCAACATGGCTGGTGGACATACCCACCTCTTCCTTTTCCTAAGCACCTGGTTCCAGGATGGGGTCTGTGAGTTCATGAGGAATCCAGTGATGACTGTAGAGACTGACTGATCACCTTGCACATGTGGTCAGCTTTTTCCACGTACACAGATGCCACATTGCTAAAGGATGTGCAAATTCACTTAAAAGGATTTCTGAAGGGGCACCTGGGTGGCTCAGTCAGTTAAGCACCTGACTCTTGATTTCACCTCGGGTCATGATTTCAGGATCATGAGACTGAGCCCCGCGTCGGGCTGTGCTGAGCATGGAGCCTGCTTAAAATTCTCTCTCTCCTTCTGCCCTTCTCTGACCCCCACTTGCTCAGGCACTCTCTGTCTCTTAAAAAAGGGATTTCTAGGGGTCCTTGGGTGGCTCAGTCATTAAGCGTCTGCCTTTGGCTCAGGTCATGATCCCAGGGTCCTGGGATCGAGCCCCGCATCGGGCTCCCTGCTCCGCGGGCAGCCTGCTTCTCCCTCTCCCACTCCCCCTGCTTGTGTTCCCTCTCTCGCTGTGTCTCTCTCTGTCAAATAAAGAAAATCTTTAAAAAAAAGGGGGGGGGGGATTTCTACATTCTGTGTCATTACGTCTGTCTTTTCAAGCAATAGGTCCTTGAAGTGCAACTCCTAACCTGTGAGTCAGGACTTTGGTGGATGTTAAGAAGGAGCCCTAATACAGTCGACAAAATCATGTACAGAAGACCACCACACTACACCCTGATGAGACCGCCATACCTCTCCATGTTCACACATCCATTCAGTCCTGTCCTCAGAACCTGGGCTGGTTTTATGGCTCACTCTGTGAACTACAGGAATGCAGAGGAAGCAATGCTACAAGCTTTCTCAAAAGGTCACAGAAGCCTTGCAGTTTCCGCTTGAGCCCTGAGAATGCATGCTCTGGTGGGGTCTCACACTGTGTTGAGGATGTCAAGTTAGCTGTATGGAAAAAAGGTCAAAGACACACAGAGATGGGCCTAGCCATCCTACATGAGTGACAAAGCCACTGGGAACATCCAGCCTGGCTGAAAAAGGACTGCAAGGATGAGAGTCTAAGAAGCAGCGCCCAGCTAGGACCATCCGACCAGCAGACAGGACAGACAATGCTACACCAATACATCATCACTTTAAACCACTAAGCTAGCAGGGCTGACAGCCCAGCTCTGCCCCCAGGGAACTATACTATACCACTGTAACTCCATATCTCTCAGGCTGTCCCCAGCAAGGAGACCCACTCTAGAAATTACCCTGGGACAAAGCAGAGAGAAAGAATGTGGGAAAGAAACAGTTTACCCAAGCAACCACCCCAGCTGAACCTCGTAGCCCCCCAAAAGGACCAGCAGTTCTCGGTGCATGAGGGATGGCCATGGCAAATGCAGACTTGAGAGGATATAGAAGCACAGTTCCAGAAAGGCCCGAGACCAGAGCTGCTCAAAAAAGAAAGGAAGTGAACAGAGGGTCCTACAGGAGAGGAGGGGGCCATCTGTGTGTCTGGGAGCCACCACAGCCTCAAGCATTACACTGAGTGGTGTGAATCAAAGCCAGAAAGCAATTCCGCATGCTTTTAATCTAATGAGCATCCCCATTCCAGAAACACTTCCAGAAAAGCCCTACAAGAGAGAAAGATGGTTACCACAACTTCCCAGGTTAGTTCTACCACCTGGGAACATCTCACTGGCCCCTGCACATACCTCTGGGATCTTTCATGGCCATCTGGACATGAGAGCTGCTCACTAGGACCCCTCACTACCACCCCCTCCTTTCCCAAGGGGAGCCGTCACTAAGAGACACTTGGTGTGATTAGAAAGGGAGCTCTGCTGCACACAGACACAGGCTGTGCCCCAAAGCTGAAGACTTGCCTGCCCCAGGGGACGGTAGGCACGGACGGGTGCCTGGTCCCCTCCCCAAACCTCCAGGGCCCTGGAGCCCACCTGCTTCCTGCCTGCTTCAGCCCCTCTTCAACTCCCTGGACTCCCTTCTTGGCATCCATTACCACCTCTCCCAGCCCTGTAACTTGACACTCTGTTGGCTGGGATGTCAAGAGAAAAGCCCAGAGCCTGCTTTGTAGGGGCTGGGAAGTCAGAACACATTTTGCTTCTTGGCCACAGAGGCCATGGAGGTGAGCAGCTGGGGATGAGATTTTTGAAACCCAGCCATCATTCTTCATGGAGACTTCAGGTCCAACTATCACTCTGGGAATCCATTATGGCATACCCTGCCACAGCTACCACTGAACATCTCAGACGAGAAGGAGCTCCTGTGGCCAGACTCTGGCCCTGAGAGCCCATCCCCCCTCCAGGGCCCCCAGCACAGAAGAGGGCAGTCCCAAGGCACATGGCCAGAGCAGAAGAGCGCTGTGCTGTCAGCAAGGCCAGGAAGCATTCAGCCTGTCCTGCTGGGGCTCCTTCTAGGAACATAGGAGACCCCTGGAAGTCACAGCCTGTCCAGGGAGGCCCAGAGGACTTCACTCCAACTCGAACAACAGGGGCCAGTTTCAGAAGCATGCAGAGTCACCAAAGGCTGTAGAGACAAGGTGAGGATGGGTGAAATAGAGCACTCCCTGGGCCAGAGAAATTAGCTGTGACCCCACATAAAGGCCCCAACACCAAATGGCAATGGAGCAGCCTTTAGGGCCAGCATCCACCCAAGGAGGTCACAGCAGCTTAACCCTGCCAGCAGCCAACATGTCCAGCTAGAATCCGATAACACCAGAAAGGCTAAATCCAATTCAGTATGCTCTGCTTAGAAATTTGGAAAGGGGCACTTGTTACAAATGACCACAATCATAGAACTGAAAGGCTGATGTACCTTGGGTTTGGAAAAAAATCACCCAAGATATTTGCAGATCCTTTACAAGGGCCATCTCTGTGCCAACCACCAAGATGCACACTTCTGTGTAATCCTCCCAATTGCCTGATCATCACTTCACTCTACAGGTGAGGAAACAATCTGAAAGGCATGACTTCTTGAGGTCACACACCTATGGCCTGCAGATAATCTGGGCTCACACTAGGCCCAGGCTTCTGTGGACCCTTGGCAATCCTGCCCAACTCTGGGACACCGAGGGCTGCCATGTGTACCCTGCACTGCACTGGGACCCAGGGCACCAACATGGGTCAGATCAGCTGGGTGCCCGTGGCCTACAGAGGGCTCAATGGCACCCCAGAAAAAGCAGCAGTCAGAGAGGGTGGGAGAGAATGCGTTCCACATGACTGTCAACTCTGACACCTCTAACTCAGGTTATCAAATACCATTTTTGGACTAGATTAAAGAGGAAAATGTTTTTATTTATTCTTAGGATCCTGGACAGCCAGCAGCATCCACATGCCGAGCCGCCGAGGTGAGAAAGAGATGACAATGTGAAAACATGGATGTGGTTCTTGGACTTGACTGGGAAACAACTACACATGGACTGCCGCCTGCCCAAGAAAGCTGGGTGGGGTTTCAGCACTCTGGAATCCAGACTCCGAAAGGGCCCGGGGCCTGGGAGAGTGTAAGAAAAAGGAGCATGGGACCCCAAATGCCATAGCACCAACGCTAGTGATCTCTCCTTCATCTGGTCACCATACCCACATGCCAGACCAACCTTCCTCCAGGGAGGAACACAAAGAGAACCCAGGAGCACTCTGTGGCATGAAGAGACTCCCTACATCACATGAACCCAAACACACTTCCTGGGATGCCAGCTCCCTCACCAACTCACAGCAAGAGAAAGTCACCTGTGTGCAGATGAAAACTACACACCAGAAACAAACATTACTTTCCAGCTTGCAGCAACTACATACTTCTGTGATAAATGGAAAGTACTTGCTTTGCCTGAAAATTTACTGCCCCCTTCTAAAAATCTGTGTTTCAAACTGCTGGATCCTCCCCCACCTTCCCCTGACAAATCCCAACCTGCCCTCCCAGCACAGCACCAGTGTCCCCCACCCCCACCAGATCTGCTCCAGCTACTCTGGGTACAGTAGGACCATGGGAGGCTAGTCGTACCTCTGCAGCTGTGAGGACTCCACCCAGTCACCAAACCTCAATGAACCTCAGTTCCTTCATCTGCAGAATGGGATTCCACTGACCTCCAGGGGATGTTGTAAAATGTAAAGGCATAAAACGTGCACCTAGTTCACAGATAACAGCCCCAGCTCTTTTCCCCATTTTCACGGAACATGATGCACAATCAGAACAGCCCCCATCACCTTTGCAGCTATAATTTAGCTCTGAATTGACTCATCTGGCCACCCGCCCTGCAGTCAGAGGTCCCTGGGGACAAGGTCTCACACTGAAGGCTTCTCTTCCTTCTATTATCTGCCTCCAGCAGGCCATTAACCACTGCTGCCTGAGACGTGAGCGAGCACGCAGCCCTGATGGACGTCCTCGTCTCTGCCCACTCTAGAAAGCCTATTCCCAGCCCACCTAAGCTCCTCTGCATTGCCCTGGGCTCTGCCAGGTCATTGTTGTAACACTGAGACAACTGTCTTTTACACCAAGTTAGGACAGTAGTGCCAAACTGCCAGTACGCGGTGACACCATGCTGTAGGCAAAGCCCTGGATAAAGTACAAGCTACTGACTTTATTAAACTTCAACCCTTGAGCACATGTCTTTTTAATATTCTGTGACAAGATAAAACACTTCTCCTGCGTACCAAAGCAGGACAGCCATCCAGAAGAAAAGCATGTGCGTGAACATTCACAAGGCTTGAAGAAGGACTGACAGACACACTGTGGTTATTCAGACTTTGGCAGACATTTTCCTCAAAATGGTTAAAGGAAAGCCTGTTTCTTCGGGAACAACTACCAGTATTTGTTGCCAATGATAAAGTCCAAGCTTCCAACAAACAAAATATAAAACTTTGGAAAATTTGTGGTTTGTAGCCATGAGCCCAAGAGGTCAGACATTAACTAATCTGATTTTGTCATATTGAATAATGCAATGTGTCAGTATTTCAAAGGTCTCTGTAACTCTGTAAACTACTATTTTCTAATGTTCAATGGCATTACAAACTCAAACATGAGTAAAAGATCATCCAGGGGGTGAAGACACAAATTACCCAGGCAGAAGAATCCCAAATAATTTGTGTAGCTGCTTTGCTCTTGAGGACGGGGTGTGGGCTACATGTGGTGACTTCCTTCCAAGGAGTCCAGCATAGAAAGGGGTGAGAGACTAACTTTACAGTGGAGACATCTGACAGATGCTACCTCAACCAGGTGATTAAGGTCAACATCACAGTGAAAAGTAAACTGATGGCATGTGCTGTTGATATGGTGTGGTAAGAAGGGTACCTTACATCTGTGGTCCTCCTCAAACCCATTGCCCCAGGCCAACCATGAAAAAACTCCAGATAAATCACAACTAAGGGATTTCCCACAACACTCATGACCAGTTCTCAAAACTGTTGAGGTCACCAAAAACAAGAAAGTCCGAGAAACTCTCTCAGCCCAAAGGTGTCTAAGGAGATAGGATGACTAAACCCAGGACAGAATTAATAAATATTTTCAAATTTCTAACAGAGCAAATAGACAACAGATATTTTTCACATGGCCAAGATGGAAAGGGGGTCACACCAATGTTTTCAGCAAAGGGTTTCCCATGGCAAGTGCTAGTCTGAGCAAAGGCTCCTGAATGGAGTCCTCCTGACACATCATGGCCCAAATGGCTTTCTCTTGCTGCCAAAGTTGTGTTTTTAAAAGTGAGACATACTAAAAATTTCATAGGACTCACCCCACAGATACCCCATAATTTCCCTATAAGATCTATTCAATTATAAGCCGACAAAATTCGGTAACCCTGTTCTTGTGGCCGTAAAAGCAGCAACTGGACAGGCTCTGCAGTTACCCAATTCACAGAGAATATGGCACCATCCAGGGGAGCCTAGACACCCTGCATCTGCAGATGGGGAGGCCAACCATAGACTTCCCTTGGAAGTCAGCTGGGTGCCCCAGGCTCCCAATGCCAGGACACTATCCTGTCCATCTTACACCCCATTCCCCCCATACCTCCATTCTCCAGGCAAAGGCATCTCTCCCTCCTCCCAACACGTCCACCTCCACCCTACCCTACCGTTCAGGTGTCCCACAAGCTTCTGGGCTCCACCCAGGCCCAGAGCATTAACTCTCTCCTCTCCAGAGGGCGCCACATGGCCCGCCCTTCCCACCCGCTCCAGGAGGTGCTCCATGGCCCTGCTCTGACCACCACTGTGGGCCTTCTCAGACCCTCTCACCAAACCCAATGGCTCAGAGACCTGGAGCCCCTGAGCATCCCAATTTCTGGGATGTGAGCTCCCTAAAATATGCTACCCAAATCACTCTTTCCCACACTGCCCATGGACACTGCCAAGTCCTCTTGAAGGAAGGTAATGTGCTGTGTGCCTGGACTGGTTGTTTTCTTTAGAGTGTGGTTGTGTTAAAAGTTGCTTCTGAAAGCTATCAAGGCCCTGCACTGAGGAACTCTGCATCGTACTAAGACCGGAACAAAGCTTTTCAAAGTGGTTATTTACATCCCAACTATTTTTAAGATTTAAGCTCTAAAAATAAGCAGTCTTACGGCTTGGGACCCAGGGAAGGGGATTAATAACGTCTGGTATGTCTCCCATCTCCACCCATCAGACACTCCCCACCTCCTCTCCCACCCCACCCCCAGGCAGGCCCCTCTCACTGACATCTAGGCTGCTTCGGCCATAAGGAACTCAGCGTCTGTGAAGGCAACTGACCCTGCTGCCACCACCTGCCTCCTACAGGGCTGTGTGACCATTCACCTGCCCTCTTCTCCCTCATTCTTGGACATCCATAAGTCCCAAGGCTTCTTCCTATTATCACACTGACAAACATTATTAGACCACGCTGGGAGCTTCTAAGGCTTAAGAACGACCAGCCCCACTTCAGAGGAGACAATGAGCTTCACCAGGGTGGAGTAAATGATCCCAGGCCACATGGGGATGTGAGTGGAATCAGGCTGCTGGACACCCATTTTCTTTTTCCCACCTGCTACTCCCCTCAGATTCACAAATTACAATTCACATGCTCATCCCTCTGAAGAAACAAAAAACAAAAAAACCACCTTGGAAATCTCTTGCCATCAGGCCAACTCTCCTTTTTCTTCAGGGCACTTTCAACTGAGAAAAGTCTTCTCAAGGTCTGACTTCTGCTTGCCCCACCTGGAGTCACAGAGCACCCCCCCCTTCGTCCCACTGTTTCACCAGGCTAGGTGGCCACGAGGGACATGACGGGATCCCTCAGGCCAGTGTGCTTGCCATCCCCCCCAACCTTCCAGGTTTGTTACGGTTCTGGTACAGACTATTTTCAATACAGCAGAGAAATGGCTGCAAGATACAGAGCAAAGCATATGAAAGTAGTTTTAGCATAGCAGAAGGCTGGTCAGAGCCCTCACGTACTTCGCAGGCAAAACACTTAAATGACCTGCTACAGCAGCCAAGGCACCAGTCACAGGATGAGGAGTCTGTCATCATGTGACAAAGCACTAGCAGGAAGATGTACTGAAGAGGTATCAGAAACTTCAACTGCAGGGGCGCCTGGGTAGCTCAGATGGTTAAGCGTCTGCCTTCGTCTCGGGTTGTGATCCCAGGGTCCTGGGATCGAGTCCCGCATCGGGCTCCCTGCTAGGCGGGGAGCCTGCTTCTCCCTCTGCCTCTGCTTCTCTCTCTCTCTCTCTCTCTCTGACTCTCATGAATAAATAAATAAAACATTTAAAAAAAAAAAAGAGAAAAAAAACTTCAACTGCAGATTTAAACCAAATAATTTCAAGGTAAGAAAATGATCTGTTTAATCTACAAATCTGCCCAATTCACACATGTGTAAAGAGTTCATGACTGCTAAAGGATGAGTGTTTACAGGTGCTTACTTCACTGACTGTACATAGTGGCTTTCTGATTCCTGTCGGGGCCACCACATCCCCAAGAAGGCAGGCACTACCCAATGAGAAAGAGACAGACACTACCCAGTGAGAAAGAGACAGACAGCCCCTTCATGGCCAGAGGAAAGTGTTATAAAGGCAATGGGCAGGTGGCTTCTCACCTGTCATCAGGCTGGCTTACACCAGGCCCCATGTGAGCTGGGTCTCTCTGGGAGTTAGAAACAGGACACCCAGAGTCTGTCACTCTGATAGCCCAGCATTACCTAATGAGTTTTAGAAGTATAGGTGAACCCCTCATAATTCAATTTCAAATCTGGGATAAAGATATGGTTCAGAATAGAGGCAGGTGGACAGAAAGAATTGGGATGAGGAGCCTACAGGGAAGGGATAAAGCAGAGAATGACACAAGAGAGGCCACAGCCAAGACAGGGAAGGAGGCACAGAACCAGGAACAGATTTCAGAAGGAACATACCTCTTGGTTCCCATACACTAAACACGGTAAGAAAAGCATGCAGGCCATGGAGATTTCTAGTTGGAGCTGCTCCCTGAGACTGCCCAGCCTCTCCTGGAAGTCACCCAGCAGTAAAGACAAAGAATTAGCAAGTAAAAGCAGCAGCCAGGCCACAACAGGTGCTGGGGAGGGGCTGGGCTCCAGGGAGCCTTCCACAAGAGTGCAGGAGCCCCCAGACTCTGGGAAGTGGTGGTCACAACAGAAGGAAATAGGCTTTTGGCTAAGGGACTTCCAAAGCTCTCACATGTAAGGGGGGGGGGGGCATTGCAGGGGTCCAATCCCTATGAGGAAGATTGTCAGAGAGCCAGGGTGAGGGCCACAACCACACCTACCCAGGCTGTGCAAGAACCCAAGCCATCACACCCACAGCTGTGTCACATTCACCCAACTCACTCAAGAACACACATTCCAGCAGACAGCTGGCCAAGCCAGGCACAGCTGTGATGGAGCATGGTCCTGAGAACAGAGTAGGTGGGGGCTCAGGTCAGTACATGGCTGGCAAGGACCCCATTTCCATCCCCACACGGGCAGCCAGGGCAGCAATGATCACCCTTCTATCACCGTGGGAAAGAGGTAACAGTCACACAAGCAAGCCAGGACCTGGACCCAGGCCTCTCTATAGACCCCATGGCTAAATTTGTAAAGAATGATGATATCAAATTGAGAATGAAGCAACTGAATCCCCATACCTGTGAGTAAAACAGTCCAGACATTTTGTGGGGGGAAGGCCTGGCAGTTTCTTTGAAATAATTGAACATGCACGTATTCTGTGACCCTGCAATTCAACCCCTAAGTATTTAGCAAGATAAATGAAGGATTGATGCCCACGCAAAGACCTGTAGGAATGATCATAGTAGCTGCACTCACACCAGCCCCAAACTGCAGACTGCCTGGTGTCTGTGGACAGGTTAAGTGGGTACAGTGTGCATAACCACACAGGAGACATTCAGCAAAATGCTACATACAACAGGGATGAATCCCAAAGCACATGGAGTGAGAGAAGCCAGACCCCACTGAGCACATGCATGATTCCATTTCTAGAATCCACTTCTGAGAAGAGGCAAGATTAGTCTAGGGTGAGAGAGTATACCCAATCAAGAAGGACAGGAAATGTATAAATGGCTCCTTTTTATGGTGACTACTAGGTTCTGTATCCTGATAAGGCTTTGGACCACACAGGTGAAAAACACACCAGGAGACACTCGCTGGGCTTTACCTCCTTACAGGGCAGGGAACCCCAGTTTTTATTCTTCCTCTCACAAAAGGCTGCTTGTAAAAGAGCATCTGCCAAACAACAAGAACTCAACCTATGACCTAGGGAGTCATCTTGGATAAGTTAAAGGATACAGCCCTCTACCTGCAGGCCCCATTTCTACATAGAACAGAACAAGGCCATCCACATAATCCCACATTATAGACAATAGGTGCACCATCATGTTACTTTCAGATTCATTTTCGCTTTGTAAGAGAACTCAGGCATTGACATGTGTAGGATGATGTGCCCGAACACAACACACCACTGCAGGACAACCAAGCCCTGTTTTAATACCAAATGAGGAGTAGTGATGTCCCTGGGCACAGAAGAGGTAACTAGTTTAAAGATGTGTCACCCCCATGACACCCTTGGTGAATGCCAAAGTCTCTAAAGAAAGATGGGACAGTGATTCTGTCATCAAGAACACCAGCTTTAACAAAAGGGCCCTGCTTTGCAGGCCTGGTAAACAGGGGGTGCTTTTAGTGCATTTTTAGTCTATTTAAGTTCGCAAGTGCTTGACTGAGGGAGGTGGAAAGCCAGAAAAACTAAAGCCTAGAACAGCTCTAATGGCTCAGATGTTACTGCCAGTAGGCCATGGACCCCTCAGTGGCAGATAGGAGCCCCTTCTACGCAGAGGGCAGGCCCTTGGTCCGAGTGAAGCTCTGAACTGTAGCAAATGAGATGCATGATGCAAAGAGGGATGGGGAGAGAGGAGGGAGACATGTAGCTACCCACAGGCCACACACCCCAATAGAACCCAGGATGGGAAGTCATCAGAACATCTGCCCCACATCCACTGAGGCCCACGTAGCAGGCTATCGAGAAGTGGAAGCTGGCCTACTTGTCTGCCCCTGCCTCACCCATGGGACCCAGGGAGCCTCAGCTATGTTTCCTCCCAGGTAAAATGAGGAAGTAAAGATAGGTCTGCTTTGGTGCCTATGGACTTCCATCCCCAGTGAGCCATACCCCTTAACCTCTAGTCTTTCCCCCAAGACCTCTGCACATTGTTTATTACAGTACACCAGAAAGTAGCTGTGATCAGATCTTGTCCTATCCTTTCTATCCCCAGGGACCACCACCGTGCAGGCCACAGACTCAGCCTGGTCCTGGCCTGTTAACAACCCAGGGAGGGCTAACGTCCCAGAAAAAGGCATATACAAACACGTTTTCAGTAAAGCATGGGGGTGGCTGTTCATGAAGCCCCCACCCCACAAAGGCCCAGAGTGATAAGACACCCAGTCCTTACCTTTCAGGTGCAGAACCTCTAAAGAAGAGGTTCATGTTTTATTGAATTAAATGCTCCTCCACCCAAAAGGAGGGGGGAAAAGGGTTGTTCTCCCCTGTGCGTGGCCCAGATTATTTCTAAAGATCAATGACTTGTAAAACAAAGAGACTCTCTATAGGAAAGTACAGGAGTAGAATCTACTTATCACAGAAACAAAACAGAGAACCCAACATAGCTTTCTCTGCCTGCCCCAACTCTAGCCTCTTCCAACAGTCCTGACTTGGGGTGGGGAAGGCAGCCGCTTAACCACCTAACCAGGGGTAGGGGGAGGGAAGGCATGTGCCCATGACCTTTGGGTTAGTCTCACAAGATTAGCAGACTCAACTTCCACCTCTGTGGATTTTTGTTTTACTATGAGCACGTTTATAGATGCCAGAACAGAAACCAAACTATTTTAAACTCATTAATTTTTTTAAATGTCCATATTGAGGTATAATTTACATACCACTAAAATTCATTCACTGTAGTACAATTCAATGATTTTTAATAAACTTAGAGTTGTGTAACCACTACCACAATCCAATTTTAGAATACTTCCACCACCCCCAAAAAGTTCCCTTGTGCCCATGAGATGTTAATCACTGCTCCCAGCCGCCCCCACCCCGGCCTCAGCAACCACTGATCACTGTCACTATAGTAAGTCTGTTTTGGACATTCCCTGTAGATGAAATTATACAACATGCAGTCTCTGGGTCTGCTGTCTCCCCACCAGCATGGCGAGTCTGAGGTTTATCCATGCTGCAGCATGAATCGGGAGTTCATTTTTTAATTTCTGAATAGTAATCAACTGCATGGATATAGCTGTTTTATTTATTCTTGCTTGGCTATCTGGACTGTTTCCATTTTTTAGTTATTAGAATTATGCTGCTATGAACACCCATGTACCTGTCTTTGTGTGGACACGTTTTCATTTCTCTTGAGTATGTTCCTTGGATAGAATGCAGGTCATGCAGTAAGTTCATTTGTAACTTTGTAAGAAATTGCAGAATGTTATGCCGTTTTACATTCCCACTAGCAAAGTATGAGGGTTCCACCTTCTCCACATCCTCACCAACACTTGTTACTGTCTTTTTTTTTTTTTTTTATCAACCATCCTTGAGACTTGTTTTATGGCCCAGCATTTGGTCTACCCTGGAGAATGTTCCATGAGCATGTACAAAGACGTTTTCTGTAGTCACCAGGTACTCTATAGATTCTTATTAGGCCAAATGGGTCGACAATGCTCTTCAAGTCTTCTAGAACCTTATACCAATTTTTAGTTGCTCTACCAATTATTAAGAGTGGAATATTGAATTCTCTAACTATAACTGATAAATTGTCTATTTCTACTATCCTATCAGTTTATGCCTCAGATTTTGGGGCTCTATTCTTAGGTGCATATACATTTATGACTGGTATGTCTCCCTGATATATTATTATAAAATGTTGCTCTTTGGCTCTAGTACTATTTTTTTGGTCTTAAAGTCAATTTTATCTCACATTGATAATAGTCACTCTAGCTTTCCTATGGTTACTTATGGTATAGCTTTTCCCATCATTTTACCAAAGGATAAAGCATCCTTAAATCTAAGGAGTGTCTTTTATAGACAATATATAATTAAGCTGGATCTTGCTTTTTTTTTTTTTTATCTAGTCTGACAATCTCTGCCTTTCTAATTGGGGTGTTTAGACCACTCACATTTAACACAATAATTGATATGACTGTATTTACGCGTGCCATTTTGCTAGTTGTATTCTACACACATTCCTTTTTTTTTTTTGGTTCCTCTGTTCCTCATTGACAGTCTTATTTTGTGTTAAACATTTCTTAGTGTACCATTAAATTTTTCTGATTTTTTTTGAATATATGTATTTTTATTTTATTTATTTATTTATTTGACAGAGAGATAGAGAGAGAGTACAAGTAGGCAGAGAGGCAGGCAGAGGGAGATGGAGAAGCAGGCTCTCTGCTGAGCAGGGAGCCTGATGCGGGGCTCAATCCCAGGACCCTGGGATCACAACCCAAGCCGAAGGCAGCCGCTTAACCAACTGAGCCACCCAGGCGCCCCCTGATTTCTTTTTTTTACTATAAAGTTATTTTTCTTAATAGTTGCTCTAGAGATTATAATAATCATCTTATTAATTTACCACAATCTGCTTCAAATTACTAATTTGATTCCGGTAAAATGTAGAAAAACTTTACCCCAATGAAGCTCCATTTCATTCCTCCTGTTTTGTAATATTATTGTGTGACATATCTGTCACCATTATAAACACAACAGATTTTTTTATGCCTTTGGTCAATTTACAGAGAGCTGAAATGGTTATTTTTGTCTATTATGACCAATGTTAGTTGCAGTTAACACTTTATACAACGTTATGTGTTTTAAGAAGAAATGGGAATAAAGTCTTTTATATTAGCCCACATATTTACCATTTCCAGTGCTCTTTTCTTCCTGGGAACCTAAGTTACCAACATGTCATTTTCTTTCAGCCTGAAGACTGGCAGGTCTGCCAGTGACGGATTCTTTTGGTCTGTATCTGAAAATGTCCTTTTTGCCTTCATTTCTGAAGGAGTTCTGCTGGACAGAGAATTCCAGGTTGACAGTTTTCTTCTTTGAGTACTCTGAATATCATTCAACTCCTTTTGGTTTCCATGATCTTGGGTGAGAAGCTGGCTGTTAATCATATTAATGCTCCCCTGTATATGATGAGCCCTTTTTCTCTTGCTGCTTTTAAGATTTTCTTTTCCTCTGGCTTTTAACAACTTGACTATGATGTGTCCAGGTATAGATCACTTTGTATTTCTGCTACTTAAGGTTTGTTGAGCTTCTTGGATGAGTGAGAATTCTCCTCACATATGTTTTTGCCCATTATTTCTTCAAATAGTTTTTCTGTCTTGCCCCAACCATGACTGCAACCTTGGGCTAACAGAGCCATTGTCCTTCCTTCCCCATTTGCCCATCTCTAAGACTGTCACTTCAACCAATAAGGCCACAGGCCCAGGGCTGCTGCCCAGAACTCTCTTAAACTGAATGAGCCTCATCTCACTCCTGCAGAGAAGGGGTTGGTCTTCACAGCCTGTACCTGCCAGGCAGAGGTTCCCTAACAGTAGAACTGGGGAGAGGGCATGGAAGGAGCACCAGGCTAAATGCCACAGATTCTCACTATTCTTACCCAAAGTTCAGTAGTTCCTTAAGCACAAACACTTCTCAGATTATTGTATGCCTCTGGTCAATTTCCACAGTGCTGAAATGACTGACATTTTTTGGCCAATTTTGTCCTGTTTTATAGTTGGGGGGGGTGGGGTTTGAAAATCTCTCCTCACTCAATCACTGCTGGAAATTACCCTCCAGCTTTGATTTATTTTGAAAATAAAATACACACAAAGTGGGAGCCTAGGTCAGAAAAGCTGCCAGAGATGGAGAGGGGAACTGTAGAGAGGCAAAGAACTGACTTTTACTCTTTTGTCTGCCTATGTATGCTACACATCACCCCAATGTAGTTTTAAAAAAAAGTTTTATCTTGGTGATTTTAATTTACCAGCCACTTCCTTAAAGAAAATTATCTCTCTTAGAAGCCACCAGAAACTCCCTTTAATCTTCAAAAAGCCCAATTTGAGTCATAAAACAGCATAAGGGGCATCTGGATTAAATGTCTGCCTTCAGCACAGGTCATGATCCTGGGGTCCTGGGATCAAGTCCCGCGTCTGCTTTTCCCTCTCCCTCTGACCTTCCCCCCGCTCATGCTTTAACTTGTGCAAGACGAGTAAAAAAAATCTTAAAAAAGACAGCGTGAAAGAAAACGAGGCAGTTGTAAAACAGAGCCAAACAGAAATTCCAGACACAGAATACTATGCAGCAATGAAAATGAACTAACTACTGCTAAACTCAACAACATGAGTTAATCTCACAAACACAATGTTGAATGAAAGCAAGTAAAGGGTACAGACTGCATAATACCATTTATTTAAAGTACAAAACCAGGGGCGCCTAGGTGGCTCAGTCATTAAGCGTCTGCCTTCGGCTCAGGTCATGATCTCAGGGTCCTGGGATCGAGCCCTGCCATCGGGCTCCCTGCTCAGCGGGAAGCCTGCTCCTCCCTCTCCCACTCCCCTTGCTTGTGTTCCCTCTCTCGCTGTGTCTCTCTCTGTCAAATAAATAAATAAATCTTTAAAAAATAATAATAAAGTACAAAACCAGGAAAAACTAATCTATGCTGTTAGAAGCCAAGAAACTGGTTACCCTTGGGGTAGTGACAATAAACAGGCATAAGGGGGCTCCAAGGTTGTTTCTTGATTCTAGCTACAGGGATGTGTTCAAGTTTGTGAAAATGTATCAAGTGGCACCATTCTGTACTTTTCAGTATGTGTCCTATACCTCAATTAAAAAAACAAAAATGAAATTCTCTCAGAACCATCTAAAATTGGCATGTTGGTCTTATAAGATTCAGTGAACCTGAAGCAAAAGAGCTTCAACCCAACTAAACTGTGGTTAGTACAGCTGTGCCTTTTGATCTGCCCAATGTGGGATTTCACACTAACCTGGGAACCAATGGAACAACCACACCATGATACAGGGAGGTTCCTAAAGGGATGTTCTCAAGCCAGATGCTCTCAACAAGGATTCGAAGACTGCCTATTTCTAACACAGAAACTGGGGCCACGCAATCCAGAACAGATTACAGTTTTAGAATGGCTGTGGGGTATACCTGATCCTACGATTTTTGCCAAAATTCAAAACTGTACTTCTCAAATTAAACAGAATATTCTATGTGGGAACTCAGGGACATACCAGCTCTACATGTGGACATTTTATTTTGAGTGAAGACTGAAGGATAGTTGCCACCAACACTTCCTCCCCACACTAGGACCAATTCTGGGTACACATCTGTCACCCAATAACCTGCAAGGCAGAGATTATCACCCATTTTACTGATGAAGAAACAAAGACTAAGACCATCTGCTCAAGATCAGTCAGGGAATATGATGTGACCCCAACTCTGACTGCCGGCCACCAAAGCCAAACTCTTTCCACACTCTCATACTGCTCCATGAGTGCCCTGGGGCGTCTCTAGTCCTGTAGGATCACCCCTGCCCTGTATGCCTGGGTTAATCTCTAATCCCTGCTCCCTGCATTCTTTGTGTCATAAGGATATCATCCCCATCAACCTCAGAAAACATCACATTGTCCAAGTGACCTTGGGTTGGAAGCCAATAGGTATAATGGAGAAAGTCTGGAAGCAAGAGGCCCAGAGGCCAAATGTAGCCCCAGGCTGTATCAACAGAAAGATCTGGTAATCTCTCCCTCACAATCCACTGGGCTGCCCTGCAGAGGAGAAAGGTAATTACAGAAGAAAATGCACACCAGGAGCCCAGGAACACAAGAACCCAGCAGATCTTCACAAACATGGGCTCTTCCTCCTCCTCAGCTACCTGAAACACTACTGAGGACCAAGTCAGATGGAGGGAAAGGAGGCCCAGACTTACAATTTTATTTCTGAAACTTTCAGAGAGGCCTCTGGTTTTAGAACAGGGACAGCAAAAAGCAGAGCCAGACAGAAAAAGGCCTTTTGGGGTAGCAGAAACAGAAAGTACCCCCACCCCACTTTGAATGCTTCCCTAATAGAAGGGGTTGGATTTTCCCATTTATCTCAAAGAGGTTAAGAATTGTAAAAGCTGAGAAATGTCAGGCCAGATGACCTCTGAAATCCTTAGGATTCTGAAAATCTGGGCTCCAAAATGAATTTAACATGAAGACTGCAGGGTGGAGTCATCCCTGTGTGGGTTAGTCAACACTCATGGGAAGAGAAGGTGCTCCCAACTTCCCTGGCTCTGCACCTGCTACCCTCACCCGCACCCCCAACTCCAGGCAAACAGACATGGAAAGGAGTCTGTAGGGAGGACTAGGGGGGTAGTGAGGGAGGGCCAGGAGGCCAGGCCTATACCCACACACCCATTGTGGCATATCTGGCTCATAAGACATCTAGGTGTGAACATTCTGGAGAGAATGGTTCTCTCACCAGAGCTCCAAGGGGAACAGTGACAGCAGATGCTAGGCCCAGATTTCTCTTTACAAGAAAAGAATGTTTCTGAGTGAAGAAATTGGGGGGAAGGGGGGTACAACAGGAACGACACTGAGTCTTAATTCTTTCAAGTTTTTTCCTTAAGAACCTCACAAAGCTGAGGATCAGGAAAGTTACTCTTGAAAGTAATCAGTACTGACTAAGGAGAAACCAAAACACCACACCACAGAAGACTTGAACAGAGTGACCTCCTCCTTCATAATGTGCTGCCTATAAAGAGTGGTGGCACATGTGCGAGGTATCCCTGAGCTGGCCTCCAGACTCTGCCCCCAGGCCAGTGACCCAGAAAAAGTGCAGAACCCCTGCCCTCCTGAACCCCAGATCTACAGAGCAAGGAGATATATTCAAATTAAAAACTCCCAAGTTTTCCTACAAACCAAAAGCACCAGTTGAACAGACAACAGGTATGAATTTAGTGAAGACTTGCTGCCTTACAGGAGAGCTGATGGAGAATACTACCCCTCCTCTTGCGAGAATCACACCCTCTGCCACTGACATCCAGGCCCCAGTGGGGAGGTCTGTCCAGGACAGCACAGCAATGCCAGGACTGGAACCCACAGCCATCTCCACCATAACTCACCCAAAGCTGCTTCCTGCAGGCCTGAAGGGAAGCCTCATCCCCATATTCTCACCACCTCTTCACACCCAGGAGACCTGGTTCCAGGTTCCTCCTGCTCACCTGTATGAGGTACGCATGTCCACGGGCCCGTCACCCGCCTGCCCTTCGCATCTGCCCATGGTCGTCACCTCTGCCCCCCTCAGCAACCCTTGGGCTGGGCCTGCTCCTGGCTCAGGCGTCACTCTCATGTCTCCGTCAGTGTTTAAATCTGAAGACAACAATCCTCTCTCCATTTTTATTTTCTTGCTTTCCACATCATCCTCTGCTGGGTCCCGTTCAAGCGCTCGTTTCTGACTCCGTGTTCGGCATGCTTCTTCAGTCATTCTGAACTTTGGGAGAAGGAGAAAACATGACATTTAAACTTGGCACAACCAAGTTGCTACCTTCTTAGAAACTTCTCAGAGTGTCAGCTTGGAGAGTTTTCCTTGCCACATGCTGTTAGCGGAAGTAGGCATAACAAATGCAGGACCCACAAAGTGTGCCCAGGACCTTTCTTCACTGCCTGGGGAAGGCTGGGCAGGATCAGTGGAGCATCTGGGGAGCTGAGACATGTGGGGACCTGGACAGAAACAATGGAAAGTGGCTGCTTATCAGAAGGAAAAGGAATTCTCTGTGCTCCAGACTCAAAAGCAAATAGAGGAAAACTGTTCTAGATCTGAACTCCCTGCCTACGGGATTCTGAGTACCTGCCCTGGATTGGAGGTGTCTGGAATCCGGCAAAGGGAGACCACGCTGTCCCAGGAGCAGGGTCACTGCCCAGGTCCAGCCCCGCACTGCACTGACTCAGGTTGACCCTTCTTTTCCCCTTTAGTGAGGGACAGCCTCCTCACTCCCTGCTCACCTCTGGGGGGTGAGAGGTGGGGGTCACGTTTAACCCTCTGACTGCCAGTAAGGTAAACTTTGAGTGGGGTGAGAGCTGGCCTGTCACCGAGCCAGCACCCTGTACCTGCAGCACACACATATCTTGATTTAAAGAAAGAAAAGAAGAAAAAAAACAGCTGAGTCAGTTTTTGATCCCATGACATCACTGGGCTCCACATGACCCTTCCCAGGATTCAGTCTGAGAGACAAAGCACTTTCCAGAAAACCAGTCTGAACCGGTTCCAGACAACAAGCTGAAGTGTTGTTAACCCTCACGGAGACAGGACGGAGGACAGCGCAGTGATGTCTGTCTGCAGGGAGGCTGCTGGCATTCCACAACAGAGTCTGGGACACAGGCACTCGCTCTTAAAGGAGCCACTCCAAGCCCAGCCTTGATGTCCCAACAAGGCAGGACACAGGAAATAAGACTGTAAGAGTCAGGGTCTAAAAAGCCAAGCCAGAGTTCATGAGGGGACAAAAAAGAATTTAGCTGCCAGGCTCTAGTAGAATTCCCAAAGTGCCAGTTCTACACAGGATAACAGGCATTCACACCTACCAACATGGGCCCCTCAGAGAATCTCAATTCATGCCTGTGGTGTGCCTACACTGAAGGCACCTGTGTCCCCAGGCACAGGCTCTATCTGTGTCCACAGGCAGGGCATCTGGCACCTCAGTTTCCTCATCAGTGAATACCCTGGGAGGCCTGTCCTGGACAGGGCCAGTCATCCCCAGTCCTGGAGCCCACCTTCTGGGAGGCTGGGGGCAACACGGGGCAATGAAGGGGCCACATCATCATATATGGGATACACTCCTGAGATGACTCACTCACAATCTTCTTTAGGAGCCAATTCCACAAATGAGCAATAGTGCAGGGCCTTGCCTAAGTGGCCCCTTTGGTGGACTTAAAGTGAAAGGAAGGAAACGGACAGCTGCTTCATGCTCCTGGCTCAGAAGGCAGAGTGTCCCATATACACTCGTTAGGCCAGTGTGGCCTGGCCAGGGCACTCAGGTATCTGCTCCTACAGGCAGTCCAAATGGGTCAAAATGAACAAGTCTCCTGGTGGTCATGTCACCCCCAGAGTGCTCCCCACCCATGCTAAAGGAGGATGGGGCTGGAGAACTCTGAAACTCAAGGGCATAGGATATCAACAAGACCTCCATCTGCCCCCAACCCTTCCTGGCATCCTAGCCTGTGCCTGCCACCCACCCTGTACCAACTGCTCCATCCCAGTCACCCCTCAAAAAACCCCCCATCCCTGCCTCCCATTCTCTGTGTGGATATGGTCTCCTAACTGGCTCAGAAAAAGCAAGGAATGCCCCCATGTCCCTCTTAGCCTAAAGCTCTATGGCTTCTGTCCTTTCCTATGCCTTCACAACAAACCCTGTCAGCCTGCTCACTGAGTCTATCAGTCCTGTCTCTGTGAGACTGCAGATAAGTCACTGCCCTGAGTGTCAGTCACCCTCCCCTCCCTCACTGTGGACACATGGGTCATCTTTCCTTGGGGACTCCTAAAACAGGAGCTCCTTGAACATTTGGGAATTAGACAAGAGGAACAATTTCAGTAGCTGCCTTGGACAGCAGGTAGCTGTGCTCCCAGGACCAGAAAGGAGCTTGTCAAGATCAAAGAGGAGAGGAGATGAAACCAGAAAAGAGGGAAAGAGGGCCCCCACTAGAGTCAGAAGAAATTCTGTCCCTAAGGGAAAAGCTCCCAGTCTGGCCTGGTACCCACTGGAGAAGAGGGAATGAGGTGGATGCGGGGGATGCCCTCCCCAATCCTGTACTCAAACTCCCCCATGCTTCCCCACTCTGCCTCTGCTCCAGCTTGGCACCCTCACCCACACACCCACCCACCCACCCTGCCAGCCAGCAGTCTCTGGCCTTGTAAGCTCCAGGCTCCAATCCATGAAACTCATCCAAACCCAGACCCTACATGAAGTCCTTCCTCTCAACTGCCCACAAAGATAAGGAGAAGGGGGAGAACCAACAACCAGATTGCTGTGTGCCAGGTCATCAGACTGGCAAGGTAGTGCCCACATGACCTCACTTCATTGTCACTGGTGTAAAACAAGAAATGGCAAAGGGCCAGAGCAGAGCCTCACACCCACAGGGCTGCTCCTTCCAGCCCCAGTGACCACCCTGGGTCATAGGGCCCCCCACAGCACCCCAGTTTGGGTAGCTGATCAGGGTCCCCAGCAGAGGGCATGGAACATAGCCTGTTTATGCTCTGTGTGCAGTGTCAGGGTAGCTCACTCTGAAGCTGAGGGGCTGGAACCCTGCCAACCCTAGGCCCAGAACTAACAGCCATCCTGGCAGCGCACACATGCCCTGCCCCTCCAGCTCCGTGTCCCTCCAGCTCTGGTGGGGGATTCTTGGGGCGGGGGGGGGGGGGGGGGGGCGCGGGCTGCTACATACCTCCCCCACCACAGAAAGGACCAGCATAGCTGGAGGGGGCACGGGGCTGACCATGGCAGAGGGTGCCTCCAGCTCTGCACCCCATCCCCCGCCCCGCCTTGGGTGGAGCCTACTCCACAGCAAGGTGGTTGCCTTAGAGGCCACATGGGGCATTTGCTCCTGGGGAGGGCAGGTGCTGGTAAAGAGCAGCTCCTCCCTCCTCTCAGCATGAAGGACCAGTAGCCCCCGCACTTTAGGGCTAGCGGCCACCACCCTGCAGGTACGAACCCAGGATCAGCCACAAACCTGTAGGGAAGAAACCAGCCTTGAGGAATGAAGCATGACCTACAGTCTCTGCAAAAAAGCAGTGAGGAAGTACATCAGAATACTTTCTAAAGAGCAGGTGACGAGGCTGGATTACTGTGATAGCAAATTAGGATCTGCTTCAAAATCCCTGGCCAGTAAGGGTAGAATGAAGGGAAAGACAAGAGAGGTTCTACCACAAGCCCATTCAGGAATGGCCAGCCCACAAAGAGCAGCTCTTTCTTACTGAAGGGGGATCCTGTGCTGGCGCTACATGCAGGCAGGGGCAGATCCTGACAGCAGCATACCCACTGTAAAGATGAGGCTCCCAGGACTGCAAGGCAGCCTAAGGCACAGGATGCTACCCAGGAAGCAGGGCTAGAACCCAGGTGGCCTCAGCCCCTCCTCACTCTCTGCAAACACAACCAAGCCAAGCAGAGCCTGCTCTAATACAACCTCAGACAGGGCTGGGAGAGCAGAGAGGTGGGCAGGATGAAGCCCTTCCTCACTCCAAGAAGAGAGGTTGCAACCACACTAGAGGCTACACAGGCACAGCACAGAGCAACCCCAGAACAAAGGGGCCACCAAATCATAGGTGGAATGACGACATGGGGCTTTGGGTCAGTGCCAATTGTAATTGCCTCTACCAAAAGCTACTTTATTTTAAAGATTTTATTTATTTATTTGAGAGAGAGAGAGAACACACATATGCAAGGGGAAGTGGAGAATCCCAAGCAGACTCCACGCTGAGCATGGAGCCTGACATGAGGCTTGAACCCACAACCCCAAGATCACGACCTGAGCCAAAATCAAGAGCCGCCTAACCAACTGAACCACCCAGGTGCCCCTACTTTATTTTAGTAAAATGCCACTGTCTAACTGATCTGAGAACCTCAGGAGAAAAACCTGTCTAAAACAACTCCAAAGGCGTGAATGATATAGAAACCAGAATTTTTAAACAACACTCAGGAGACCAACGGAAAGCACCTGGCACAAGTTGAGCACACAACACCAGTAAACGTCTCTTGATGATTAAAAAAAAAAAAAGGTAAATAAACACAAGTCATGCAGCCATAACCCTAAGGCATTATCATTACTACTATCTATACTTGGAGTGTTATTTATACTACGCTGTTACTAACACACCAGCAGGAATACTACCAGTAACATTCCTGTTCCAGGCATGAGAAAAGTGCTTAGCGATACGTGCTTGGGAGAAGTGACCAGGCCGATGCTCTGAAAAGTGGACCTGGGGTGCTCTTTCCAGAGCTCAGAGAAGAGTAAGCATGAGGAGGTGGGGAAAGAGGGTACCAAGTGTGGCCTGCCCTCAGGGGGAGCATGGATGGGTGGGGGGAGATCCAATTTGTTCTAAAGGATCATCTGGCTGATCTGGCGATAGACTAGAGCTGGGGTGGTGGGGGGAGCAGTCTTGGGAGGCTTCTGTATCTTGTGGATCAGGATGGGAAGGAGACTGAGCAGTGAAGGAGACATGACCAAATACTAAGTATACTTTAGAGGATATGGACAACACAACATGCCAACAGCTGGATGGGAGGCAAAAAAGATCGCTTTGTTTTGTTTGTTTTTGCCTGAGCAACTGGAATGATGGAATTGATTTTCTGAGATGGGGAAAGGGCAGATCTGAGAGAAGGCTGGGAGTGGGGTAGTTTGGACATGCTGAGCATGAGTCTACCAGACCCACGCAGGGAGACTGAGGAGTGTCTGCTGACAGGTAGAGGCCTGCACATGGTGCAGCCACTGTCTTCAGTAGCATAGGGCACCCCTTCCTGTCAGGAAGGAAGAAGGGCCTGTGATGCATCCAATGCCAAGCTGGGTGACAATAAGATCCAGACACTGGCCTCACTTGGCACTAGCCAATCTCCACACTCAACACACAGGCTCTGCTGGGTGGGCAGTTCCATCAGGACTCCGCTGGGCACCCACCACCAGAGTGCCCCAGAGCAGATGCACAGTGCACGTTGATGTTTGTGTTGTGGTGGTCCTGAGGCTGGGGCTGTGCTGCCCCCCTGCATGGCCTCCCCCTTGTCTCCTGCCTGAACCCAGGAATCCTATCCACCCTCCCCAACAGCCTGAGGAAGCTCAGAAAGATGAGTCCCAGGCCTGTACACCCTCTACCCACCCTCTGGAGGCTCCCCACATTCTTGAGAGTCAAACCCAGGCACCTGAGAAGGGGCCAGGGAAGAGAACAGCTAAGCTGTACTTTGGTGCCAGCAGCCTCTGGCTGACAGGCACATGTCTTCCCTTCCAGAACAGAGACCTCACTCTGTTCAAGTCCTGAGCCACTCCCTGATGCATCTCTCTGAGCGACAGTAGCAGGGATGCAGTGGCTGTGTTCTGGAAGGAACTCACACTAAAGACGCCAGTTCTCAAGTTTTAAACGTCAAACCCTGTTAAGGCCGAGTATAAGGGATGCAATTTAACTTGGGAAATAGAAGGATGATTACAACAGCCAGCCTCTACTATCAGACACAACAGAGAACAGAAGCCAGATCTCAGGGAACTGGCTGAGAGAGCTTGTTACTCTTTGAGCCTCAGTTTCCCTACGCATACCTCATAGACATACTACGTGAAGAGACACATAGTGATGTCAGAAATAACATGAGAAAATCAAATTGCAGAATAGTATAATACCATTCACATGGCTTAAAAAGGCTTTCTTCAGAAAAAAAATACTGAAAAAGCTTATTAAAATCAAAAGTGAAAGAAATTGGGCTAAAAGCCACAGCACTCATTTCTGAGGAATAAATTAAGAAACTTTCACTTTCTGTATTAAACATTTCTGTATGAAATTATTTCTCCTAATGATGACCTCATATCAGTCTTATATTCAAAGAACACAAAGATAAAATGGAGAGCTAGATAAAGTAACACTCCAACATGCAGAGACTGAAAACTGAAAGGACAAGTGTAGTGGGAGTGAGACAAGGGAAGATGGCCCTTTGGAGGGAAATGCTCCCAGGCCAGAGGGAGGGTGTTCTATAATACAGGAAAATCACAAGGCTGGCTCCTCCAATAGGCAGAACCAAGAACATAAGACAACCTTCACTGGACTGAGAGGGGATGCTGCTGAGACCTTCCCATCCATTATTAGCAAGTGTCTATGCAGCGTAAGAGTTCACCCTCTGAGTCACTGAAGAAACTTTCAAGCTCTAAGCAGTAAACCCAAACCCTTCAGCTCATCCCCACAGCCCACCTTCTACCTGGGCTGCCAGTTGTGAATTGGCTGCCAGGCCACGGCATCAGTGTGGGCTCACTCTGAGGGAGTTCCTCATGAGGACTGCCCACAGCAACAATCCTTATACTACTCAGCAGCTTCATCTCTTTTCCAAGCTTGTTGCTAAACTCTTCCATGGAAGAAACTTCATTTTCCCATTCACCTTCATATTCAGTGTGGAGCAAAACAATATGGGTTCAGTACATGCTATTGAGTTAAACCTACATTTCTGTAAATTAGCCTCATGAAATGTATGATTCCTGGGGTTTGCCCTATAGGTCAAAATGAAGCAAACAAGTACTTTCATTAAATACTCTGCGTTCAGGGGCGCCTAGGTGGCTCAGTCGTGATCTCTGGGTCCTGGGATCGAGCCCCACGTCGGGCTCCCTGCTCCACAGGAGTCTGCTTCTCTTGTCTCTTTCTCTCCCTCTGCCCCTCCCCCCCGCTCGTGCTCTCTCTCAAATAAATAAAATCTTTAAATATTTTTGTTTTAATTTATTCATTTGAGACAGATACAGAGAGAGCATGAGGAGGGAGAGAGACAGAGGGAGAGGGAGAAGCAGGCTCCCCACTGAGCCAGGAGCCCGATGTGGGACTCAATCCCAGGACCCTGGGATCCTGACCTGAGCTGAAGGCAGACGCTTAACCATCTAAGCCATGCAGGCGCCCTCAAATAAACAAAATCTTAAACAAACAAACAAACAAAAACACAAACCTCTGCGTTTGGACTTTCTGAAAGCTGAGTGTACAGAGATAGAGTCTCACAGACTGAGGCTGAGAAACAGGAATCTGGGGAGACGGTCTAGGCAGGAGAGGGCCAAGCCACTGAGGGAGGGTCTCAGGCAGAGGAAGGGAGCCACATGAATCCTGTGCTACAGGTTTGCTCAAAAGGAGAACTAAGTCTTACTACTCACTGACTGAAGCTGGATTCTTAACCCTCAGGGATCTGAAATCCTAAGATATTCCAAAAATACAGGTGTTTTCTCTCTTGTACACCATCAAGAAGGCACTAGGCCCAGCTGCCTGGCTAGGAGCTCCTTGGGCCTTCAAAGACCTAGACTAAGAGGATGCTAGGGAGACCCTCCCTGCAGCATTCCTGTGACCAGGGTGGGGGTACACCCACACATGCTGGGGGGTGATAGCTGACACTCACCACTCACTCAACAAGCCTCTGCTTGTTGAAGATGAGCATGTCACCCAAGGTGGGGAAATCCAAGTCTAGGTAGGCGAAGAGTCTGGGCCTGAAACCCAGGTCCACCATTCCTTTCTACCTGGCACTCTCACAAGCTGCCCACTGTGAACATTCCACTACATAGTCAAAAAGCCTTTTGTTAACTCATGTTTAAACAGTTTGTTTTCATCTAGAGTGACAAGCACATGGTAGGGCTAAAATGATGCATGGGCTAGTGAGGAGGAAGATAAAACAGCCATCCTCAAAGGAGAGGGAACTGAGCCTCAGGGAATTAAGATTTGCCCTGCCCAGGGCCAGGACAGGGAAGACCCTGCAGCCAGAAGCTAAAGGAACACCCCATAGTCAGATGTCACCACCACCCACCAGGTAACAGGCTACATGACAGCTGGGCCTCAGTGTCAATGTTCCTGTATGTCCCTAGCTCTGGAAGAGAAGAGTGCCTGCCACACAGCAGACAGACAACAGGTACCTGATGAATGAACAAATATAAGTTTTATGGAGAGGAGCTCCCAGTAGGGGAAAGGGGGCTGGTCCAGACAGCTCAACCCCGTTTCAACACTGAGATCCTCAGATCATGACCCAAGTTTATTGCTCCCCTGTTGTTAATAGAAATGTGGGGTCTTCTTACTTTTAAGGGCAAAACACCTAACACTGAGCTTTTATGTCACATGGATCACCTCAGATGATCCTCATAACCACCTGTGAGGTAAGTGCCATCATCTGCCCCCACCTTACAGGTGGAGAAACTGAGGCAGGTGGCAGTCACACAGCAAATGGGTGAGAAGTGCTGGGAACTGAAGCCCATGCTCCAGGCAGTCCCAATTGAAAGACTCCATTAACCACCCAGAGTCACATGTGAGGTTTCCAAAGGATACTGGGAGCTCCTCATAAATACAAAATTGGGCTTGACCTCTCACCCACAAGGTCCAGATGAGATATTAATGATTACAACTTTATGTTGTTGAGTGAGATCACACTTTTTGATGTTTGCTTTCTAAGTACAGTAAAAGTTCTGCTGGAGCACAACATATATGGCATTTCTAAAAAACCACGGCATACTGCAAAATTGTGCAATAAAAACACAGGGCTACGGGAACAACAGGGTTAGGTACCCAACACCCCAAAACTTCATCATGACATAAAGAAAGACAGGAACCTGATTTTTAAATGGTAGCACGTTAAACAGCCAAGAAATACACAAATGCTACCTGAAGCTTGACCCCTCACCTGAGGGAAGACCTGGCATTTGCTGTGGCTGTTTTCTGAGTGTTTTCTGTGACATGCTGGAATGAGGCTGTGTGACCCCAAGAGAAAATGGTGTGGCCTAGAGGGGGCCTAGCGCATATGTGAGGTGTGTGCATTTCCATTTTGTGTACTGTCAGGTGCTCTTTTAGCTGGGAGCAATTTTCTGGATTCACCTAGTGCAGGAGTTGGCAAACTTTTTCTTAAAGGGACACAACACAGTAAACATTTTCAGCTCTGTGGGTCATTCTGTTTCTGTCCTGATTACTCAGCTCTGCAGTTGTAATAGTACGTCCTCAAATGGGCACAGCTGTGTCCCAACCAAACTTTATTTACCAAAACAGACCACCAGCCTGTGGGCCATAGCTTCCCAACCCCTAACCCGAACCTGGCACTTCTCCTGGACAAAATCGTACGTAACCACACACAACATATGTGTCGTGCTTTCAACTGTACCCTAATATATCAATAGTGTTGGAACAAATCTGCTTTTCCAAAATAAGTATTATCAGAGAATTAACTACAGAGGAAAACAGGTTTCAAAAAAGGGACTTGAACATGTAAATTCAATCTGAGCCCAGGACTCAAGGTTACCCCTTTTGACAAGTCAGAAGAAATTTAGTTTCAAAAAGTGCTGAGTGCAGAGAGCTCATCAAAGGGTCAGCCTGTCTCACTACACGGGTCAATTTTATACCATCCTAAAAGCCCTACACACTCTCAAGATAAATAGGTCCATCATATAAGGAAATTATGTGCTATAAACTCAATTACTGCAGTGGCTGAAACTTTAACCCACTTAGAGAAGCAAGCGGTTCCTCAGCACTCATGCCTGAGCATCAGACCAAAGCTCTAAGGAAAAGCACAGGGATGTGAAGGACCTTGATGGGTACAGGGCTGGGAGGGGATGGGCTGGGGTGAGTCCTTCTTGAAATAGGGATGTTCGGGGCGCCTGGGTGGCTCAGTCATTAGGCATCTGCCTTTGGCTCAGGTCATAATCCCAGGGTCCCGGGATCAAGCCCCTCATCGGGCTCCCTGCTTGGCAGGAAGCCTGCTTCTCCCTCCCCCACTCCCCCTGCTTGTGTTCCCTCTCTAGCTGTGTCTCTGTCAAATAAATAAAATCTTAAAAAGAAAAGAAAAGAAAAGAAATGGGGATGTTTGAGCTGGGACACAAAGTGACTCGAGCACACTGGGGCTGATTTGCTAGAGGACCAGGGGGTCCTTGGGGATGTCCTGCAGTAGGAAGGGAGCTGCAGGGCCCAACTTCTCCAGGTAACCGGGACTTTCCTTCACCCTTGAGGGCTAGGAAGAAAAGGGTCATCCGTGCCAGGGAAACTTCACGAAGGGGGGTGGGGAGCACCCCTTCTGGGGACCAGGAGGATACAGATCCATACCACAGTGCCTCCAACTGCCCCACTCTAGGGCAGGTCCTGGGCAGACAGGCAGCACTGTCATAGCCTTGCACCCTGTCCTGCCCCACAGAATGGATAGAGATCTCTTTGCAATCATGATCTTCACTTGGTACATTCTGCCTGCAGCTGCAAGAGAACCCCAGGAACCTTCCTGGGGACCTTGTCAGGGGCTCAGACTCCACCCAGTCACCACTTTGGTCCTTCAATTCTGCTGACTTTTTTTTTTTTTTTTAAAGATTTTATTTATTTATTAGAGAGTGAGTGAGAGAGAAACAGCATGAGAGGGGAGAGGGTCAGAGGGAGAAGCAGGCTCCCCGCTGAGCCGGGAGCCCAATGCGGGACTCTATCCCAGGACTCCGGGATCATGACCTGAGCCGAAAGCAGTCGCTTAACCAACTGAGCCACCCAGGCACCCAATTCTGCTGACCTTTATGTGAACACTGGGCCTGACTGGTGGGCATATCACTTCACCCGCAACCTGGTAGTGTCCTATCAATCCCACACTGGTACTGCCTGGGCCTGGGGTCTCAATGCAGGTTTTCTGAGCCTTTTGCTTTGTGTTAAAGGAAGCGAACACAGCTCACCAGGTGGACAACCACTTTATAAAAATGAGACACATGACCACCAAATTCTTCTGTCCTGTTTAAGGGGCTTAGTCACTCTTTCAAAGGCTTCCCCCAAGTTCGACAATCTATCAACCTCCAATGGCCATAATGCCTGGGCTCTGGATTCTGGGGAGGCTGAGGTCAGTGAGAAGAGAGGGAAAGGGACAAGGAACACATAACGCCCCAGACTTGGGATCATTTGACCCCACTCAATGGACACCTTATTGGTAGGAGGACATGGAAACTGGGGCACTGACAGATACCTCCCAACTCCCCAAAGCTGCAGCACACCAAGCAACTTTGCACTACAAATATACATATATGTGCACCCACACTTATGCATACTCATAGACACATGCTCCCCCACACGTGCACAGAGTTTTTATCCCCTCCTCCCACTTCCAAATCTTGCCCAATTATCTCAGAAAAGGTCTTTCTCTGTTCAATTCTGAGCAAAAGATCAACATTTCTTATGGGTGATCAGTGTCCATTCAACTTCTGATCCACCTGTCTCAAAAAGGAAAACCCTGAAGTATGAAAATGAGATGAGACACAGGGGCCAGAATCACCAACTTCTAAAGCACATGAAGAAATCCAGAGCCCTACAGGGCCTCACATGAATCCCCATGCACCTCAGCCACTTTAGCCCACACTTCCCCAACCCCTGTCCAAGACAAATGATTTCATACCTGGCTGGATCAGCAGAGCATTTTCAAATCACCAGCACTGCAACCATGTTCATTTCTACTACTTTGTGCATACAGTAAGTTAGGATTCCAGAGAAGGCAAAGACCTAACCACTCTTTACTGTTGTTTATCTGAGTAATGCCTAAACCCAGAAGGGAACTTCTGCAGCACAAGAAGCCTGGTCAGTTACTAACTACCTAGGACACTCCATCATCTCCTAGTTCACAGCCTGTCTGGCCCAGCAGGATGTGGATGCTGACAGGCTCCTAACAAATGCTGATACCACACCAGACAGTGACCTCTCCAAGGGACCAGTGACCCAGTGGTGCCTGCTCTGTGGAGGGTAGGAGGAAGAGTAGCTCAGGGCCCCCACCTTCATGGGAGCACAGACCTAATAAAGGCTGTGAAATGCATGTGCTAATCACCATTTTATTACAACTCAACACCAGAAAAGAAGTTCACTCTGCTGGTGGAAGGGAAGAACTGAGAAATGCTTCATTTGAGCTGGGCCCCAAGGGCAAAATCTGGACTTGTAAAGATAGAGGAGGGAGGAAAAAATGATAGAAAAGATGAAGTGGCAAAATATACAGGCGTGTGAAAACCCATCTCCAAAAAAAGGAAACGAAACCAAATAAAAAGAGATCAAAACTTTTAAACAGTTGTTTTTAAATGGGATGAAACTGTGTAGAAGAAAAAGGAATCCTTGGACCACTTACATTCAGTGTGAGAGGCTCTCAGTGATGGCAGGGCCTCCCATGGACTTCCCTGGGCACCAGGTACCCTTCAGGAGTTCAGGGACTGGGGGAGGGGTGGAGGTCAGGACCAGCCATCAGCCTGTGAGAGTGAGAAGGGCTAGAACCTGTAACTGGGTCCTAAAAGACAGGGTGGGAGGAAGCCCTAAGAGCTGTGAAATGGAAGAGTATGCTCCAAAGACAAATATACACAACTTAAATCAAGTGCCTCCAGTCACTCCATCAAACAAACCAATCTGAGCACTGGCACTCTCTTCAGGGGATGACCTCTCTGCTCCCAGCCCCTACAAGGCTCTCTCCCTAACCCTCCTGGGAAAAAACACCATTTGTAAATGCAGTGCTCAGCTTGGACCAGGAACCAAAAGGTAAGGTTAAGTTCAGGAGCATCTCAGCCTCCTCCTAACAGAGCACTTCAAATATTCCAGGTGTGCCTGCACACTGCACTCCATCTGAAATGCTAATAACCCATCAAATATGTAAGACTGTTACCACCAAGGGGTGGGGGTCATCCGAGACAGGCCACATCATTATCTATCTAGTCACCTCCAGCCCTTGGTTCAAGAACCATCCAGAGAAACAGGTTATTAAGACTGAAAAGAGTAAAAAGAACTGGCACCTCTGGTTTTCACATTTACAAATAAACACACATTTACAATATGATTTTGTTAAAGTGGAGGACTTGTAAATGATGTCTCTGAATTAATGCTTTTGGGGGATATATTTAACAAAGTTAAGCTGGACAGGAGGAACTTTAACACACTTAAGTGGTGACCATCAACATACATACATATATATATATACACACACACACACACACTTTATATATATATATACATATTTTATTTATTTTTAAAGATTTTATTTATTTATTTGACAGAAAGAGACACAGCTAGAGAGGGAACGCAAGCAGGGGGAGTGGGAGAGGGAGAAGCAGGCTTCCCGCTGAGCAGGGAGCCCGATGCGGGGCTCGATCCCAGGACCCTGGGATCATGACCTGAGCCAAAGGCAGATGCTTAACGACTGAGCCACCCAGGCGCCCCCAACATTTTTTTTTGAAGATTTTATTTATTTGACACAGAGAGTGAGAGAGCACAAGCACCGGGAGGGGCAGAGGGAAAGGGAGCAGGCCCCCTGCTGAGCAGGGAGCGCCATGTGAGACCTGATCCCAGGAACCCTGGGATCATGACCAGAGCCTAAGGCCACCACTTAACCAACTGAGCCACCAAGGCGTCTGACCATCAACATTTTAAAGACAAAACCTTAATGGTCCTCAGATTCCTAAACACAAATCCCACACAGACTGCACAGTAAAGAACACAGCACTCGTAGTAGTTCACTCCAGCACAGTGTGTGGGAATAAAGCAGGGTTCAGGACAAGTCATCTCCAGAAAATAGACAGTCACGAGGCCAGCCTGCTGACAGTTCACCAGGCTGCTCAAACTCGCCCCCGGGATGTGAAGCGCCAGGCCTGGGACATCAGGTCCTCAGACCTCAACTTCCCTCCCTGGAGTCATGGGAGAATGGGGTGGGTGGGGGGGCACTAAAGAAAGCACAGATCCTATCCTGGAAAGAGAGTGTAGGGTATATATTTTTATCTTCTCTGAGACACAGCCAATCTCCTGCAAACTTCTGAAAACAGGGAATAATGTGGATCACACAGATCCCCCTCAACTACAACTGCACCACAGCCCCATGCCTTGGCTTCTGAGCACCCCTTCCCAGAGACATGAGATGAAAGCCAGTCTTCATCTCCAGCCATAGGACACAGTAGGGAGAAAAGTGCTCCCACACTGATCACATGTTAAGAGGGGAAAGACAGGTAGCAAGTGTCTTTAAAACTACAGTAGCTCCTTCAGGCTCACACTGGAGATAAGAACTTGGCTTTTGTGTTTGCTCTCGAAGTGCCCAGTGAGCACCCAATACCACCCCCCTGGAAGTGGCTCCACATAGGCTTCTGAACCACCAGCAGCCAGGGCCATTGGGCCAAAGCCCAACCCTGCGGCCAGAAAGAAACAGATGCTATTGCAGGAGCACACAACACAGAAACAAAGGTACTGCCTGTGAAGGAGAATCGGAGCAATATTAAATGTCCACAGGGAAAGAGTAACCAAGAGTCCCCCTGGTGCAGGATGTCACTCTAAGGGCTAGTTGGCTACATTTGCCTCACATGGGAAAGGAACAGACCTCTGTTCCTTCCCAGCTGCCTCCTGGGCCATGTGCCTCCATGGCCTACAAAGGGTTACACCTGCCATTTCCATGCCATCTGCAATGTGCCCATCGGGTGTCACATCACAAAATGGGAAGCCTTAACCCTTCCAGTGCCAACTCCCTCAGGGCCAAGACACAGCTCTAACCACCAGCTCCACTGAGGCCCATCACTGGAAATGGCAGGTAGGTTTTGCACAGACAAGTGCAAGAAAGACCAAAAAAGTCACCTCCATTCCTAGGAGGAGATATGAGGAGAAAGTGGGGGAACCAGGGGTGCCTCTTGTCATTTTCATCAGGGCACCCAGCAATATGGTAACACCTGGAGGCCTTTCCTGGGCTTCCTTTGTCAAGCTCCTTCCTGCACATATTCTGTGGTATCAGAGCACTGGCAAATGCCCCAGGAGGATCAGAGCCAGTAGGGAAACTTACTTTTAGGACTAAGTTTCTGGTCTCAATGAAGCCCATGGGACTAAGAAACAGTTCCTACCAACGACAAGTTCTCTCAGCACTTTCTGCACAGCTGTAAGAGCTGAAACAGAAATCCCACTTCTAGCCTCTACCCTGTAAGTGGAATTCTTCCCCTTGGGCAGGGAGTTGTTCAGATACCTGCAACAATTGCTGGGAAAGAGTGGAGCTGGGCTTGAGGGTATCACATTAAGTGGTCCTTTTGTAAAAGATACTATTCAAGGTAAAAGCAAGGCCCTCACCACAGCCTTAAGGACAGGTCAGCCTCTCTGACCTTGTCTCCTGCCATCCTGTGCCCCACCCCACCCTGACCCCATTCTCTTAGGCCACAATGACATTCTGGCCACTGACAGTCAAGCTCACTCCCACCCCAGGGCCTTTGCACTTTCTGCTCTCTCCGCCTGGAAGGCTCCTCCCCCAGGTCTCTGAACTACCCTCTTTTTCAGGTCTGAAAGGCTCCTCCCCCAGGTCTCTGAACTACTCTCTTTTTCAGGTCTCAGCTGAGACAGCAAAATGACATTATCTCCCCTCCACACAATCTCCTCCGTGGATTTCTAACTTCTTTCCCACTTCATCGCCACTTAACATTCTATTCACTCATCTCTCTGTATACCCTCCTAACCCCATCTCCCATAAGACAAGGAATACCTCTTTGTTCAGTGCTACCACCCTAGAGCCCAGGACAGAATAAATGCTCAACATATATGTTAAACATACAAGAAAAAGTATTTTCAGAACTCCCACCTATCACTCTCCCTTCCTGGTTAAATAAGCCAAAATATCTTCATGCCAGTAAAAAAGATAAGGATCAAAAACAAAACCCTTACCTTTTAATAAAAATTAACTCAAAATAGGTCAAAGACCTAACTATTAAAAGCTAAACCTATAAACCTCTTAGAAAAAAACGGAAGGGTAAATCATGACCTTGGATTCGGCAACAGTTTCTTAAATGTGAAACCAAAAGCACAGTATCAACAGAAGAAAAAAAAAAAGGCAAACTGGACTTCATCAAAATTAAAATCTAATGTGCAAAGGATACTATCAAAAGAGTGAGGGGAGGGGTGCCTGGGTGGCTCAGTCGTTAAGCGTCTGCCTTCGGCTCAGGTCATGATCTCAGGGTCCTGGGATCGAGCCCCGCATCGGGCTCCCTGCTCCACAGGAAGCCTGCTTCTCCCTCTCCCACTCCCCCTGCTTGTGTTCCCTCTCTCACTGAGTGTCTCTCTCTGTCAAATAAATAAATAAAATCTTAAAAAAAAAAAAAAAGAGCATGAGGGGAATCTGGTTGGCTCAGAGAAGTGTTCGACTCTCGATCTCGGGATTGTAACTTTGAGTCCCACATTTGGTGTAGAGATTACTTAAAATCTTAAAAAAACAGAGAGAGAGAGAAAAAACAACCCACAAAATGGGAGAAAATACCTTGCAAATCATCTATCTGATAAGGGTCTGGTGTATAGAATATATAAAGAACTCTGAACAATTAAACAACAAATCCAATTCAAAAACAGGCAAAGGACTTGAATAGACATTTCTCCAAAGAAGATACACAAATGGCCAATAAACACATGAAAAGATGTCCAACAACATCTGTCATCAGGTGAATGCAAATCAAAACCACAATGAGATACTACCTCATACCCACCAGGGTAGCTATAATTAATTAAAAAGAAAAAAAAGAAAAAAAAAGTGTTGTCAAGGACGTGGAGAAACTAGAACCCTCATACATTGCTGACAGGAACATAAAACGGTACAGTGATGAGGGTAACAGTCTGACAGTCTCTCAAAAAGTTAAATACAGCATTACCATATGACCCAGCAATTCTACTGCTAGGTACATAAACTAAGAGATGTGAAAACATATTCACACAAAAACTTATACAACACATATGTTAAAAGCAGCACTACTGGAGCGCCTGGGTGGCTCAGTCGTTAAGCATCTGCCTTCAGTTCAGGTCATGATCTCAGGGTCCTGGGATAGAGCCCCACATCGGGCTCCCTGCTCGGCAGGGAAGTCTGCTTCTCCCTCTCCCACTCCCCCTGCTTGTGTTCCCTCTCTCGCTGTGTCTCTGTCAAATAAATAAATAAAATCTTAAAAAAAAAAAAAAAGCAGCACTATTCACAATAGTCAACAAATAGAATCAACTCAAATGTCCATCAACAGATGAACGAATGAACAAAATGTGATATATCCGTACAATGAAATACTATTCACTCATAAAAAGGAATGATGTTCTGATTCATGTCACAATGTGGATGAACAGTGAAAATACTACGCTGAGTGAGAGAAGGCAGATAAAAAAGACCACACAGAATAAAAAATGATTCCATTTAGGGGTAACTGGGTGGCTCAGTTGTTAAGTGTCTGCCTTCGGCTCAGGTCATGATCCCAGGGTCCTGGGATCGAGCCCTGCATCGAGCTCCCTGCTCCGCAGGAGGCCTGCTTCTCCCTCTCCCACTCCCCCTGCTTGTGTTCCCTCTCTTGCTGTCTCTCTGTCAAATAAATAAATGAAATCTTAAAAAAAAAAAAAGATTCCATTTATATGAAATGCCTAGAACAGGCAAATCCATGGAGACAGAAAGTAGATTAGTGGTTGCTAGGGCCCTGAAGGGCACAGAGGTGGAGGAGTGGGGAGTAATTGCTAATGGGTACAGGCTTCTTTTGGGGATAAAAACATTCTGGAACTTGACAGAGATGATGATCATACAATATTGTGAGTGTATTAAATGATAACTTTAAAATGGCTAAATGTGAATTTTAGGTTCTGTGACTCAACCATCCAGTTCTCATAGCGACTGAAGTCACACAAACCCACCACACAAGTGGGAACTAAGAACTGCCTCCAAGCAAAGGAGCTAATAATGCCTGGAAGCATGGCCACGTGGGCAAAGATCAATTTAGCAATGGGGAGCCAAGGCAGAAAGAGGGCAAGGCCTCAGACAATTGGGGTCACACAAACCACCACCAGCAGAACACGATTTAAGTCAGGTTCATTACAGGCTTCACACTGCCTAAAACCAAAACAACACACACCACAGTTTTATATTAATACACTACTGGGAATGTGCCACCCGCCTCAGTCACACAGGTGTTTTACTCGTTCATCCAAATATCTGCTTAGTTTCCACCAGGAACCAGGGGCTGACTGGATCCCACGACAGGCCTCCTCCCAGGAAAACTCTGGGAAGATACACAAGGAGGCAGGTAGGTGGACAGTGGACACCAGGCTGAGAGACACGGAGTGAGGTCCCTTCCACTCTGAGAGTTGCAGTGATCCCTAGATCACAAACAGGATCAAACCATCTATTTTATCCACTCCTGACTGGGTATGGCTACTATGGAGAGATGACAGCAATGAGGCGAGACTGGTCTCTAATCAAAAATATATTATGTCAGGGGCGCCTGGGTGGCTCAGTCGTTAAGCGTCTGCCTTAGGCTCAGGTCATGATCCCAGGGTCCTGGGATTGAGCCCCATATCAGGCTCCCTGCTCGGTGGGCCTGCTTCTCCCTCTCCCTCTGCTGCTCCCAGGCTTGTGCTCTCTCTCTGTCAAATAAATAAAAATAAAATCTTAATATATATATATTATGTATGCACACACACACACACACACACACACACATTATGTCAGAAAACTAAGTATGGGATATCACAAAGTATTAAAGTAAAGAAGCACATGCAGTGGTAAAATGAGCTCCAAGTACTGGGGAGGGAGGCCAGAGGCTCAGGGAAAGGAAGGTCAGCATCACAGCCATCACAGCCATCAGCATCACAGTGCATCAGGTAGAAACCAGAATGCCTGGTTCGCCTCAGTTTCCTCACCGTGAAATGGGAACACTATCCACTTTATCACTAATGCTCTCTGAAGGCTCTGTGAAAGGTAGCTGCGAGTATCACTGTTACAGAAAGTAACAATGCTGTAATCAGAGGCAGTTCCACATGACAGGCCACAAGCCACAGCCCCTCACAATTCCAGAATCTCTGAAGGTTTTCTGCTTGAATTTAAACTAACCACAAGTGGCCACCACCCTCACTTTTGTAAACAGCTGTCTCCCCTGCCCTGGGCTCCCTGAGGGAATGCCTGGGTTAAGCCCATTTTTCAAATCTTTGATTATGGAAAACTGCAAATATACCCACAGAAGTAGCAAGAAGAGCATGACTCACAGCACACATGCACCACCCAGGTTGCAGGTCTTCTACACTCGGCCTTCCCCCACACCTACTAGCTCCTGTGAAGCAAATCCTACACAGCATTCATTTTATGAATGAACTGGTCAGTATTTATCTCTATAGCACAAACAAACGACAATCCCATGAGCTGACCTCTAACAATTTAACAAGCATTTCTTAATCTTTGTCAGTCACACTTGGTTGAAATCTATAGGTGCCCCCCCCCCAACCTTTCCTTTCAACCATACATTTATTTATCCTGTTTCCCAGTCAGGTTTGCTGGTGGCATCCCTGTGGTATAACGCAACATGTCCCTGATTTACTGTAAACTAGATTTTGAGGCCCAACCAAGCACACATCATTCCAGAAGGACACGCACCCTTCTTGAGGGCACGCAGTCACGGAGGATCACTATCTGGATTCACCATTTCATTAAGTGTCCGAAAACTTATAAGCCTATAATTCCATCATTTCATTTTAATTAGCCAGAATATGTTAATAGCCACACTGTCCACTAGCCACATGTGGCTATTTAAATAGACTAAATAAAATGAAAATTTATTTCTTCAAATTATTCCAGGTGCCACATTGGACAGTGAGGATACAGAGTCCCAGGAAGTTCTGCTGGGCAGCACTGACCTGTGAGAGAAGATTGCTCTCACCCACTATTTTGTTCCTCGAGAGTTCAGTCCATAGAAAAGAGAAAAAATAAATGCTAGTTTCTATTTACCAGTTTTCAAAATGAATTGGTTCCCTAGCACCTTCTAAAGAGGACCAGTGAGTTTCTTCCTTTCCTTTGAGCACCAACATAAATGAACCTGTAGATTTTTAACACATCTGATGCTCCAACTTGGGAATCCATTCTTTTTCATACTCATCTGTCCCATCGTTGATAGTCACAATCAGGACATTCCCAATGCAGATTTAGAATTAAAACGTTTTGGGGTGCCTGGGTGGCTCAGTCGTTAAGCGTCTGCCTTCAGCTCAGGTCATGATCTCAGGGTCCTGGGATCAAGCCCCGCATTGGGCTCCCTGCTCAGCCTGCTTCTCCCTCCCCCACGCCCCCTGCTTGTGTTCCCTCTCTCGCTGTCTCTGTCAAAAGTAAATAAATAAATCTTAAAAAAAAAATAAAACAATTAAAATGTTTTAACTTAAGTACTTTGATTTTATACTTGTATTTTTCTTTGTTGCTGAAAATTCTGACTCCTAAAGACATAACTACTTGTTTTCTTCTACAATATAGTTGTCCCCACTTATCCATAGTTTCAGTTATCTGCAGTCAATCACGGTCCAGGAGTGGATGATCCTCTGGAGTACCAACAGAAGTCAAAAGTAGCCTAATGCTATGTTGCAATGCCTACGTCATTCACCTCACTTCATCTCATCACATAGGCATTTTATCATCTCACATCATCACAAGAAGGGTGAGTACAGTACTTAGATATTTTGAGAAAGAGAGACCACATTCACACAACTTTTGTTTTAGTATAGCTGTAACAGTTCTATTGTTATTAGTTGTTGTTAATTTCTTACTATCCCTAACTTTTAAATTAAACTTTGTAAGTATATATGTATAGGAAAAATCATAGTATATATAGGGTTTGATACTATCTGCATTTTCAGGCATCCCACGATGGTCCTGGCAAGTGTCTTTGTAGGGAAGGGGGCACTACTGTATATAACAGTTAAGACTATTGGTATTATTAACCTAAAACCAAAAATAATTCCTAAAAATAGTTAATGATTTTTTAAAAAGAAGTTTTTGCCCTTATGGCATATCACACTAAAACATTTACAGTCTAACTGCTATGTTTAAAAGTCTAGTGAAGGAAATCCTCTCTGAGACGTTAAGTCCACCAACTTGAGTCACAACTGACATACACCTAGATTCATATTCATTTCCTTTTGCTTTTGGTTTTTAGGGGTTGCTTCTCTCCCCCCTCCTCACAACATCTGCCATACTTTTGTTTATAATTATGTAAAACACCCATCTGGTGCTACATAGAAAAGAAAGCCAGAGACAGCTCCTGATAACCCTGTCTCCTCTCAGCCCTCCTCCCAGAAATGACCATGTTGTTCATTTATGGTTTAGATTTCCTATATTTAAAAATAAAATATAAGCAAACACACACACATACATCCATGTCCCCCCCACCTTCCCTTGGATAGGTAAGTGCACTACATCTCTTTATCCTCCACCTTGTTTTTTCCACTTATTTCACCCTAGAAATCCTGTCACCAAGACATGAGGACATGCCTCCTTCCTTCCTTCAGGGGCTTGACGCCACCCCACCAGGAGATCCACCCCCATCCATCTCCAGCCCCAACTGACAAAACATCTAAGTCATTTCCAGCTTTGCTCCTTCAGAATTGCGTAATGAACATCCTTGTCACAATTCTTATTTCTGACAGTGTATCTCTGTGATACATTTCTAGAAGTGGAATTTCTGGAGCAAAGGGTAAGCCAATCTCTCTCTGAGGAGTTGTGAACATCCAAAAGCAACATATGGCAGTGCCTGATTTCCACCAACAGATTGGTATCCACCTCTGGGGACAAAAGGTCAGAAATGTTTTGGGGAAGGTCCAATGAGCGTTATTCTTAGTATCAGAAAGACCTGAACATCTTCCATACCTTGGTTAGGGCCATCTGCATTCACTTTCTCTGTGAACTGTTTTTCTGGAAGTCACACCCATTTTTATTTTTTTTTAAGGTTTTTATTTATTTATTTGACAGCGAGAGAGACAGCGAGAGAGGGAACACAAGTAGGAGATGGAGAGGGAGAAGCAGGCTTCCAGCCGAGCAGGGAGCCGGATGCGGGGCTCGATCCCAGGATGCTGGGATCATGACCTGAGCCGAAGGCAGACGCTCAACGACTGAGCCACCCAGGCGCCCCAAGTCACACCCATTTTTAATCCTTAACACCCAACATAAGGCTAGTCATTCAGCACATAAGCAGCGTGTACTTGAACAAACAGGGCTCCTGACAAGCAAAATTCAAGGGGCAGATGCCACATCCATTAGCCCAAGCAGGCAGTCTGACCCAAGGTGTGCACACCTCAACTGTGTACAGGGTGTGGCACTGTGTGGGGGCTATGTGTGTGTGACTCAGGGCTCGCCTGGAGCCAGCCTTCCTCCTGCCCTGCTCCTCTTCTGTGCCCACTGAGTCCTGGGTGGCAGGAATGGGGAGACCCTAGCTGACCACAGGCCATGGTACAACGAAAAGTGGGTGTGGGCTGGTATTAACCAGAGAAAACCCCAAATCAATCAATTTGCTGAGGTGACTTATACCCCACAACAAAAAGTACGAGCTGACATATCTATAAATCTTAAAAAATAATTATTCAAGGGTGTTTCTGCCTGTGTAGCATTAGCCATTACATGTCATAACTGTTCACAGACTGTCCCTTTCCTATCAAGCCCCTTCATGTACTGGGTGGGGAGAGGCAAGGCCAGAAAGAACACTTAGGATGACTTCCAGGACTTTAAACCCCCAGACTCTCTGCTTCTAATGCTACGGCTGTGTCTTCCCTGCTTGCCCTGTGACAGGGAAGAAGGAGGTTTGTTTCATTCATTCATTCATTCATTCATTCAGCAAGTACTTACTACTTCTGAGTTAACAAAGAACCAGGCAGAAGGGGGAGCACCTATCCTAGAACCTCAGAGAACCCTAAGCCAGCCCACTGCCTTCAGACAATGACCTGAGCTGCAAGACAAGGTCAGTCACTAACCCCACTGGGCCCAGGGTTCAAGTAAGACCTTTTTCAAATGTAAAGTTCCTTGATTTTTAAATGCTAATGTCTAAAGATAGCCTGTCAACAGCCAAGTGCCAGGCCCACCCTCTGTGGATGTCCCACTATGCCACCAGCACCAGATAACAAGCCACCAGGACCAGGTATCAAGCATCATCAACACTGATGATCCAATCCTCATCTAGCTCTAGGAAACCAGCACAGACTTTAGGTCACTTTCTCCTCTGGGGGCCTCAGAAAGGGCTGGGCTATGTAAAATAGTACAGCTGCCACGACAACAGTCTGGCAGGTCCTCAAAATGTTCGTTACCATATGACCCGACAATTCCACTCCTAGGTATATACCCAAAGGAACCAAAAACGCGTCCACACACATTGTGTACACAAATGTTCATAGCAGCACTATTCACAATTGTCAAAAGGTGGAAACATCCAAATTTATCCCGGATATATAAGTGGTCCATCCATGCAATGGAATTATTACTCAGCCATAAAAGTGTATGAAGTACTGAATCATGCTACAATGTGGATGAACCTCAAAAACTACGCTGAGAGAAGCCAGACACACAAGGTTATATATTATAGGACTCTGTTGATACGTAATGCCCAGGACAAGCAAATGCATAGAGACAGAAAACAGATTAGTGGAAGAGGGGGGACAAGGAGTGACAGCTAATGAGGATGGAGTTTCTTTTTTCTTTTCTTTTCTTTTTTTTTTTAAGATTTTATTTATTTATTTGACAGAGAGACAGCAAGAGAGGGAACACAAGCAGGGGGAGTGGGAGAGGGAGAAGCAGACTTCCCTGCCGAGCAGGGAGCCCGATGCGGGGCTCAATCCCAGGACCCCAGGATCATGACCTGAGCTGAAGGCAGACGCTTGACGACTGAACCACCCAGGTGCCCCAGAGGATGGAGTTTCTTTTTGGGGTGATAAGTGCTCTGGAACTAGACAGAGGTGATGGTTGCACGACTCTTAAATATACAAAAAAAAAAAAAAAAAAAATCACTGAATCATATACTATAAATGGGTGAAACGTATGGTAGACAAATTCTATATGATAGACAAATTAGATCTTGATCATTAAAAAAATTTTTTAAAGCCGGGCTCCCTGCGCAGCGGGGAATCTGCTTCTCCCTCTGACCCTCCCCCCAACTCATGGTTGCACTCACTCTCTCAAATAAATAAATAAAATCTTTAAAAAACATTTTTTAAAGCACTGGTAAAGCTTGTTTGTTAGAAGAACATTCTGGAAATGTTTTCCCACTAACAGGATTACTTGACCATGCTCATGTGTTTTGTTTTTTTTTTTTTTTTGCTATATGCAAATAAGAGCCAAAACCTCACAAAACCAATCCCAACTCTTGTTAAGAAGCGGGCAAATCCAGGCGGCTGGTTCTCACCCCATGCGGCTACGGCGCTGTTAAAGGGGCATGCACTCCTCAGGAAGTCACCTGCTGGCTGGCCTGGAAGAGGGAGCAGCTGACCAACCCAGGAACAGCTGACCAACCCAGGAGGTCTCCAACCTGCCTTCAAGTTCTAACTCTTAGCTCTACATTCTTCTCCAGATGGACAGACAGTCCTGGGCCAAAACATGGCTGGCCAGACCCTGCTGGTAACAAGACAAAAATCCCACCGAGGTGTCAAGATCTGTCCTGCTGGGTTCTGACAGCCCTTGAGAATCCACTTGAGAACCCTAAGCAGGGGGTGAGGCTGGCTCAGTTTCCTCACAGGCTTGAGTCGGGGGTCAGGGCAACCAGCTCCAAGCACCAGTGCCAGGCCTTGTGCCACCGACAGTGGTCAGAAAAAAATTCTACTCATTTTGGTCAGTGTTGGGAAATCACAAAAATGGCCAGAGGGCAAAGGCCACCTGGCCAGGATTATCCTCTGCTCCTGATACTCCCAGGAAGGTTTATCCCATTTAGGCCTGGGCTTTTCAAGTGAGTGAACCCTGAGACAGAAAGTGAGAACAAATGGCCTCCCTGGAAGCAACGGGCAGGGCCTGGGTGATCCCGTGGTGACAGCCTCCCTCCATTTCCTCTAGGAGGTGGCTGTAAGCTTCTAAGCAATGCTCAGTTTCAAATGTCCAAGGAGCTGAATGAAGCTCGCCAGGCAAGTCAATCAAGAGCCTTCATTCCACAGATATCAGACCCCAAACACTCACCTGGCTTCTGTGCATGGGATGCTGGTCCTACCAGCTGGCCATGGCAGCAGCTACGTCAAAAGGCAACTTGTGTCAACGTGCTGACCAACCTAAAGTAAAGGACAGAAAAAGAAACACTAAGTTTCCAAGGAAAGTTTCTGGAATATATGGACAATTTTCAGTATCTCCCACCCCTGGAATTACACAGCAAAATTTTAGATTTCAACCACAGCTCTGCCTTTGCTACTTTCCACAGGGGGGCAGGCTGAGGAAATAAATTTCTATCACTCTCTGACCTATGACCCGCTACAGTACTAACCAATAAACCCTAGCATCCCAGACACTGATTTCAGCAATATGGACAGAGATATGAGGTGGTAATAAGCAGCCAGATGCTGACATACTGAATATACAGAAATGGTTCAACATTATGGTTATAACAGTAATAACATTAAAAGCAGAAATAGTAATATCTAGAATTTAATAGGTACTCAGTAGCGAGTTCCAGTTACTATACTAAAACTCCCTATCTCTTTGAATCCCCAGGACAATCTTGGGGTTATGCAATCATCCCCATTTTACAGATAAGGGATCTGATGTATCTAATATTCAGGAATTTGCCCAGAGTCACCCAGGTCTCCCTTTACAGACATGACCTCTTTGCTCCCCGGTCCACGCTTCCTCGCACAGATGCCAGGGAAACCACCCACCATTCCAGGCAGTTGTAGGGTTTGCCCTCAAGAAGCTGAGGGTGCAATGTGCCTGGACCCTGACAGACTTTACCTTCATAGGGCAACTCAAAGTTTTACTCTGGGATCATTTCCACAGGGATTACAAAACTGCCCAAGAGAAAGGAGCTGCCTATTTTACAGACAGGAAAATTAAGGATCAAGAATGTTCAGAATTCTCCCAAGGTCACAGAGACAGTGTGGCCCTAGGACTTCCCCCTCCTTTGTGACATCAGACACGCAGGGCTGCACCCACAGAGGCTAAACCTAGAGAACAAGCCAAATCCCTGACTCCTAGGCAGTGCTGTCAGTTGTAGCTTGCCGAATATTGTCAGTATCACCTCTGTTGTCATTCTTCGTGCCCACATGACTACCAGGAGCTTGGCTCTGATATGAAACCTTTATTTTTAAACTGGGTTCACAGCAATTCACAGTTCATGGATAGCGAGAAACACACCCACAGGAGAACTTGCAAAATAAGCAAATATCAGTGAACTCCAAAGACCTTTGGGCACTGAGGGGCACATGGCATCCTCCTCAGGGAGGCCCAGGGCTAGCTGCAGCCACCATCTGGGCTAGTTCCTGGGGAGGGGGGCACTTTCTGCCACTCTTTTTTGGCCCCATTCAGGCCAAAAAACACAGTGGACACCGCTAACCCTCGTTCTTTCATATCTCCTGAGCCATGGCCTCACTCTGCAATGGAGGGGAAAGCCCAGAAGCAAAGGCCTTCTGAATACCTACCCTCTTCAAGAACAAGATCAATACAAGTCAGCAGTATTTTCACACACAGATTTTTAAAAAATCCATTTACAATAGCATAAATATGAAATACTTAAATCTTTAAAAAATTAAATTTATCCTTATTTATTTTCGAGGGAGAGCGCGCGTGTGCACGCACACACATGGGGAGGGGCAGAGGGAGAGGCGAGAGAGAATCCTCAAGCAGACTCCCCACTGAGCGTGGAGCCCAACGTGGGGCTCCATCCCAGGACGCTGAGATCATGACCCGAGTGGAAAAATCAAGAGTCGGACGCTTAACCGACTGAGCCACCCAGGAGCCCCAGGGTAAATTTAATTTTTAAAAAGATGTTCAAGGGCAACCCTCTCGGGTCCTCTCCCTCCTCAGGAGCTTTGTGCTATCACTTTGATATCACTCAATAAACTTTGCTTTGCTGCCCACCAAAAAAAAAAAAAGTTCTAGACCTATAAAGTAGAACTACAACAAGACATCACTGAGACAAATGAAAGAAAACCTAAATGAAGATATGCCTTGTCCATGGGTCAGGAGGTGTCAATTCTCCCCCAAATTGATCCACAGATTGAATGCAGACCCAATAAAAAATTCCCAGAATGTTTTTTTGTAGAAAAAACAATCTGACTCTAAAATTTACATGGAAATGCTAAGGACCTAGAATAGTGAAAACAACTAAAAAAGAGTTACAAATTTGAAGGACTTACTCTATCTGATTTCAAGACCTACCATAAAGCTACAGTAACCAAGGTGCAACTTGATTTTGGCTCAGATCATGATCTCCGGGTTGTGAGATCAAGCCCCGCACTGGGCTCCTCACCAGGCACAGAGACTGCTTAAGATTCCCTCTCCCTCTGCCCCTCCCTCCCCCTCTTAAAAAAAAAAAAAAAAAAAAAGCTACAGTAACCAAGACAGTGTGAAAAAGACAGAGGAAAGATGGATAAACAGAATACACCCATGCAGCTGTGGACAACTGATTCTCAACAAAGATCTAATATCCTACTCTGCAAGACCACAAGATACACTGGACAACAATCTCCTGAACAGTTAACCCTGCAAGGAAGAAGGCCATCTTAATGTGTTATAACAACACACACCCTGCATCATAGGATACAATGCAATGTGCAAGAAATTTTAAGGTAAACTCCCACTTTCACACTCAACCACGGCTCTCCCCATCTCAGCTCATGGCAAACCCAGTCTTTCAGCTGCTCAGATTAAAAGCTGGAGTTGCCCTCTTGATAAGACTACCCCACTATCCAGTCCATCAGAAAATCCTATTGGTTCTGCCATCAAACACATCTGAAGTCCAACAGCTTCTCATACCTCCGCTGGCCACACCACGTTTGGTGTTTGCTCAGAGTGAAGCCCTATTATCTCCTGGCCCCAGAGGCCTGCCTGGTGCCCACCTGCTCATCCTGCCACAGTCATGCTGGCTTCCTGGTCATGCCTCCAACATACCAGGCACCCTCCCACCTTGGGGTCTTTTTATGTTTTAAACAAAATCCCAGATACTTTATCATTTTAACAATCACTTCTTCAACTGGCATCCCCAATTGAAAATGACCTTTGAAAACATAACTACCATATAATAATCCCTAAATGTCAGCAAATGTCTAATTCGTATTTAGCTTCACACGATTTCTCAGAAATGTCTGTATGGTCTAACAGTAGCTGCTACAGTGTTTGTACTACACCTGCTCCTCAGCCTTGATCACTCTCACCCCCCAGATGGCAGACCTTCCATGTCCATGCCCCCTCCTCTCCTTGTCAAGTCACGGCTCAAAATGTCTCCTTTGCAGAGGCCCACCCTGCTCCTTCTCTCCCACAGGCCTGGCCTCTCTGCATACTCCATATTATGCAGCTACTGTCTATGGACTTTCTCACCCAATAAGAACATAAATGCCTCAAGGAAAGGGATGTCTTGTCTGCGTGATGCGTGATTTTATTTCAAGCACCTAGAACAGTGTCGGACACACACCAGGTGCTTGATAAATATTTATGGAATGAACAGGGAGGGATGATTTAACACTGAAGGAGAAGGAACCTATCTGAGGATCCCACAGCAGCAGTCCCTCCATACAAATAGTGTGAAATTCACAAAGGAGCAGAAACCAAGCAGAGATCACTTAGCACCATCAGAACTAGGAGCATTTCTCTAAGATAAACTGCAGTTGCTTTTTACTGATACATCATCTGGACTTTTTTGCACTGGCTGGTTTAGAGAGCTTTTACTGTTTTTATTTCCAACCCATACATTTAAAACAGTATCAAGTAACCCTTAAGTACACAATTACCAATTCGTAAGAGACTCTTCCACTCCCTTGATAAATCGTTATGGTTTGGCTTTGACCCCACACCTGAGTATAACGCACAACCATGCGCACACACACACCACCCCAACTCTACAACCCACCCAAACACAATGATTTCCCAGTCTAAGGGAAATCACACTTGGTAAGAAGGTAGCCACAGTAATTTACATGAAATCAAGTCACTGCACTTTGGGGAACAGAAGTCCTTTGTTGCCATTTCATCCTCTCTAGCTCAGGCAAAGTGAGGTTGGCTCCCTTTAAACTTCAGGGGAGGAACACTGGCCAAAAACCAGCTGCTGTCTGGGGAACTCCAGTTCTGTGGAGTTGCAGCATCCATGGCCTGCATAGGGATGGGTCTCTGGGGCCATAGTCATCTGACTAAGAAGCCTGGGCTCTCCAAGGCACCCCCAAAGGGCCCCATATGAGGCCAGGCCCTATGGAAGCTGCACACCTCTGGTTTCCTTCTACCACCATCTGCACTCACCAAACATTTGTGCTATCTAAAAATTCTTCAACTGTGTCTGTAACCAAATATTTACCACCCTGGCTCTAATCCAGTTCTGGAAACATGACATTAGGCCAAAAAACTCCAAGATGAAACCCAACGATACCCTTCACCTTCTCCCACCTCTAAGTCCACAAAGTCTACTTGCTCCATGAAAACTGAGTGCCCCTGAAGAAAGGGGTTACCTAGACCCTCTCTGGCAAAGGTCTTAGCAACTGCACCACCAAGTGTCAAGGAGGAGATTCCCTGTTCAGCCTTATCAGAAAGGAAGAAACTGAGGCAGGGAAACAGTAAAACATCACAAGGAAGCCCAGAGGTCATACTGCTCCATGTGCTGGCTGGCTAGGGAATGATTAACTTGGGCCAACGATTCCATTTCTAATCCAGGGTTGGCAAACTTGCCTGAGCTGTCCTGGTGAATGGTATTTCTGGAACACAGCCACACCCACAAAGTATGCAATATCCACAGCTGCTTCCACCTATAAGGCAGAAGTGAGTTATAGCAACAGAGACAGTACAGCCCCAGAAGCTGAAAACATGGGACTACCTGATCCTTGAAAGCAGGAGGAAACTGCAGCCCTAACAGTCTGTGCTGAGTATCAAAGGGACAGAGGTGACCCAGACACACCACAACAAAAAGTCAGGGCACAGGCACACCAAGGAGATGCTCCAGCTCTGAGTCAGCCCCAGGGCACAAAGCAGTACCTGCTCTCTCCAAAGCATGGAGCCTCATTAACCCTATGTCCCCATGGAGTAGGGGAGAGCATGACTTGGCATACTAGAGAGGCAAAGAACCAGCCCCATGAGAGCCAAGGAGCCGACAGTGAGGCCAGCTACACAAGCCCATCCTTGGCAACCAGAACTGGCCTGTCTCCACTGTCAAACCTAGGAGGCATCCACTGGCGTAACAGCCAGTATGTGCCCTCCAGGCCCCTGATCTGTCCCTGCCTGTCTTCCCTTGGCCATAGTAACTATGCCCTCACTGAGGGATGGATCATCCACTCACCACACCATGCCAGTGCAGTAATTCCTACAGCCCCTCAAAACCCCCCAATACTCGTAACATCCTACCCTGACATTCGAGGCCCCGCCTGCTTTATGCCCACATGACCCTATGAAGTCATCTGACATGCATATATATATGTATATATACACACCATATTCCTGGCTCCAACCACACTAGCCTTGTCTCAATTCTTCATAGTGCCACATCTTGCCTCCACCACTGGGCTTTTGCACATAGTGTTCCCACCACTGGGAAAGCCCTTCCCTCTTCCCACTCATCCTTCAGACTCAAGTACCTGTTACTTAAGCATGCTCTCCCTAACCAGTCCCTCCCCATTCCCCCTTCTATCACTGAGGACTACAGCCCCAACACTTAGCACAGCTGATCTTGACATCTGACATCCAGAATCCCATTAGGCTCTCTTCCCCAAATACTCTTGAGAAAAAGCTCTTGTTCATCTCTTTATCCAATGCCTAATGAAGCAAGAGTAGGAAATGCCATCCTCCGTGAGTTATAAATACCCAACCACTATGTTTCCACCATGGACCTGAAGCAAAAACACAGCAATATAAATATAAACCCTACCCTTAATTAGAATAGCAAGTCAACACCAGGAAGAAGTAACATGGAGATAGGCAAGGCCACAGCGCCACCACAACCCCTGGGGGAAACTCTCCCCACCCTCCCTTATACTGCTGTTTGGAGAAAGGCAAAGAGCTTAGAGAAAGGCACTCGGAAGTTCCAGAGACCTCTACAGCCTTTTGTCTGGAAAGGCCTCCTTTGTCACTGCTGAGAAGCATGAGCTACCCCTGCACCCATGGCAAACCACACCCCGTACTCCCCTCCTCCTTTCCTATCCTAACCTAAAACACTCAGTACAGTCTTTGCAACAGATCCCTTTCCTCTCCAAGGCCTGGCTCCACCATACCCCTTTTTTTCCCGGGCATTCCAGGAATCCCTCCCTTTCATACCACCAAACCTGAATGTTCTAGTGCTTTCTCCTGATGAATCATAACTAGTTGCAGGAGCCCACCTGACCCCTTGAGCAGACCCTCAGGCCTTAAGACCATCCTTAAGACCAAGTGACAGGCCCTGGCACCAGGCAGGCTCTCATCAGAACCAACTAGCTATTAATTAATGTTATTAATTAATGTTATTATTGTTATTAATGTTATTCCTCAAAATATTTCAACTCCTATCTAGAGTTTCCATCCTTGCCCCCCAGCAGTTGCCCTGGCAAGTCCACACAGAAGTTCAAAACTTCAGATAAACCCCCATATTTAAAATGCTCAAGAATCAAATGTCTACATCTATCTAGACATGTCTGAGACTTTGCGAAGTGTCTGAAGTGTTAGTGTTTAGCACTGAGAATGTTTGGTGTGTTACATTAAAGGACATCTCAAAGAAAATGTCACAAGAACAAAAGAAGAAATAACATCTCTGTTAATAATGAGAAACTAAGAACTGGTGTCTCCCATTCTGTGTACATGCACCAATGTGTGCTATATTAAGGAAATTTGCTGACAAACAGCCATAGGAAAACAAGGAATACCTTCAATCTCTAAGCCAAGCACTGGAGCAGAAAAGACTTCAGATTGTTTCTGGATTCTGCTCTCCTAAGTCCCCTGAAGACTCTAAGAGTCTCGTGTCACCCCACACAGCTGGAGAAAGTGCATCCAAGCCCCACCCCTGTGGGGACCAAAGAACACCCGCAGAATCCCTGTGCTCCAACATTCCCAAAATGATGTTACAATGAGCCTTCTAGAATCACACATATCCATATTCTTTTTTTTTTTAAACCTCATAGTATCCAGCACAGCTAAGCCATAAAAATGTGAGTGAGTGCCTTTGTTCTTTTCTCCCTAAACTAACTCTTGGGAGGATAAAAATGCATGCTCATAAGAATGCAGGATATTTCTGAATTCAAAGGTTCCATTTTTTTTCACTGTACTAAGATATAAGTAACATCAAATTGACCATTTTAGCTAGTAAGTGTACAGCTCAGTGGTGTTAAGTCCATTCACATTGTTGTGCAACCATCACCACCACTGCCACCATCCATTTCCAGAACTTTGTCACCTTGCAAAACTGAATCTCTGTCCCCAATTAAACACTAACTCCCCATTACCCCCACCCCAGCCCCTAGCACCCGCCATCCCACTTTTCTAGCTCCATGAATCTGACTACTCTAAGGACCTCATATTAAGTGGAATCATACAGTATTTGTCCTTTTGTGTCTGGCTTATTTCACTCAGCACAACGTCTCAAGATAGAACCACACACATCATTTTAACCCTTTGGGGCCAAAGTGTGTACAGAACAAAGTCCATAGGCCTTGCACATTCACAGCCAAATGTATGACTCTAGAACCCTGCTTCCCAGACCAGCCATGTCCCTGACATCCTCCACTATCAACCAATCCTTCCCTCCACTCTCCAAATAAACTACACAAAATGTCACTGGAAAAACTTAGAATGGTAAAATGAGAGCAGCAGTAAACATTATGCCTCAGATGGACTTTAAGTATGCCTATCTTACCCCAGCTCTGACTTCCCAATGCACCTCATCTCCCTAGGATATACCTCTTCCAGCCCCATCTCACATCCAAGAACCAAGGGAATCAAGCAATGCCTGGTGGGTGAATGGTAAAAATGACTAGCTTGTCTTGGACATAAACATTTCCTAAAATGGAAGCCAGAGATACCACAGCCCAATCCAAACCTATTCCCTGGAGCACTTGGGCTAGATGTGGAAACTTACACAGGCCCAACAGGGGTGCAAGCCCTCAGCCCCTGACACAACCAGTTCTACACAGGGGAGACCCATGCAACTAGCCCAAACAGTGTACCTGCCACTCACCATCAGTGAAAAGGAAAACACTGTACCACCCCCCCTCAACTTTTGAGCACCAAGCCCACCTATCTTGTGAGGCAGAGCCAGGCCCAGGGGATTCACCACACTGGCTGAGTCCATGGATGATGTTGCCTAGAAAAACAGTAACATCAAGTGACCCCAACATGAGGTACCCAACTCACACAGAGGGAGGGCATTTCATTGCCCATCATTTCAGATAGGAATGCCCAGAGCACCCCATCTCTTGGTCAACTGCTCCAGGATAGATTAAAAGAGGAATGGGGTACCTGGGTAGCTCAGTCGGTTAAGCATCTGCCTTCAGCTCAGGTCACTATCTGAGGGTCCTGGAATCCAGCCCTGCATTGGGCTCCCTGCTCAGCGGGGAGTCTGCTTCTCCCTCTCCCTCTGCCCCCCCCACCCCGCTTGTGCTCTCTCTCTCTCTCTCAAATAATAAAATCTTTTTTTTTTTAAAGAATTTATTTATTTATTTGACAGAGAGAGAGACAGCGAGAGAGGGAACACAAGCAGGGGGAGTGGGAGAGGGAGAAGCAGGCTTCCCGCTGAGCAGGGAGCCCAATGTGGGGCTCGATCCCAGGACCCTGGGATCATGACCTGAGCCGAAGGCAGACGCTGAACGACCGAGCCACTCAGGCACCCCAGTAAATAAAATCTTAAAAAAATAAAAATAAAAATAAAAGAGGAGCAAATATGATTGTCTGGGGTTCTCTGCCTAGGGCAAGGCAAGCAGGCAGTCAGTCTCCTTTGCAAACACATATGTCCCTGTGTGACCTGTGACTGTAAAACATGTAAAGAATCCTCCTGAGATGACTAAAGAGTGGTCTTGAGTCTCCAGGACCAGTCAAAACAGGAAAATTTGGGAGTGAGGATCACAAAAAGTCCCACCTGCAGAAGACATCGCCTCCATCTATGAGGCAGCCAAGAGAAAATCTAATGGCAGCCAGCCTTATTCCCAAGAACGTATCATCCAGGCTGCCTCCATGTCTTACAGGATCTCAATCAGCTATGTTAGCTTTATAGCTGGCTGCCAGGTTTATTTTCATGTCAAGAAATAAGACCTCCAGCCATTCTACTCTTATGGCAAGTTTTCTTGAGTTTACTTTTAAAAAAGCAGTATCAGGGCACCCGGGTGGCTCAGTCATTAAGCGCCTGCCTTAGGCTCAGGTCATGATCCCAGGGCGCTGGGATCGAGCCCCACATCCGGCTCCCTGCTCGGCGGGAAGCCTGCTTCTCCCTCTCCCACTCCCCCTGCTTGTGTTCCCTCTCTCACTGTGTCTGTCTCTGTCAAATAAATAAATAAAATCTTAAATAAATAAATAAATAAATAAGCAACACCTTACTTATCATAAAGGCAACCTCCTGGAAAGGTGAGAATTCTTCTTTCACCAGTGGACAGTTACCTTCCACTACCACTGAGGCATCGTGGGCCCTAGCCACAGGCACCGTGTGCTTCCTCAACCAGGTCTGGGTGGCCTGGAGCCTGCATGCGCCATGCAAGCAGGAGCAAAGCCACCAGCTGAGTACCTTCTCCAAGCTGTGAAGACAACCCCTAAATCAGCAACTCACTCTCATTTGGTGACAACACAGGCACCAACCCTGATCTGCATATTCATGAGCAGGGCAAAGACCAGTAAATTACACCAATCTCTCTGAGGAGCAGCATAAAGGCCATCCGCTGAGCTTTCTTTCCCACAAGCCATCTTCCAACAGGCGGTCCTGGAGAATAAGCAGCTACCCTGGTACACCTGAAACTAATGTAACATTATGGTGTCAACTATACTCAAATTTAGAAAGGGAGGGGGAGCAGACAGACTGCCACAATATGGTAATCTTGAACAAGTACTGCCCAAGTGTTTAAGAACCGTATCTTATTTTTCAGAATATTTTTCTTTGGAAGGGAGAAGGGAAAGCTTTTGTTGTTATTCAAGAGCACCCAGAAGGAGCAGCATTCTAAAGAAGGCCCCAATAGTATACATACAAATGAAGACCTGGGCCTAGAAGAAAAGAACTTCACAGTCCTGAAATCCAAACAAAGTCTACTCACAGTAGTTCACGTAACTTATCTTTGAAAGGTCCAAGATAAGATAGAACTATTTTGGTCAGTTAGCAGTTGGTGGGATGGGAGAAATCTCACCAAAGAAATATAAATGGGAGAGGACCTCCAGTTTTCACCTCTAAACCCCACCCCACCTCTTCTCTCGGCCTTCTCACTACCAAGGAAAGTACCCACTAGCCATCCTACTACAGCTGGATGGACCTGGAGCCTCAGGTGACCTCTGCCACCTTGATCCCCAAGAAGGGTACTATCTTCCAAGCTGGCAATGGGAGACCAAGAAGCAGTGACTCTGGTCTATTTAAGCTGGTAGTTTCCCCAAGCACTAAAGGTTTGCCTAAATCCAAATCCAGTGGGGCTAGTGAGTACCCAGGCAGGCAGCAGGGTCATTGTCCAACCACAAACCTTCCAGATGTCCCCAAGCTGAGTTTCAGACAGGAAGGTGGACTTGGTAGAATTTTAGAAATTCAGTCTGACAGTAGGTCTTCAAATACAAAACAACCTACAACCATCTGACCAACCAAGCTCCTAAGTGGCAGAATTCAATTTCTTTGATCATCAGGGCTCAGGTCAAATAGTCAATACCATCAGGTAACTTTTTTTTTTTTTTTTTTAAGATTTTTAAGTAATCTCTACACTCAACATGGGGCTCAAACTCACAACCCCAAGATCAAAAGTCACACGCTCTACCGACTGAGTCAGGCAGGCACCCCCATCTGATAACTTCTCAGAAGTAGCTGAACTGTCCACCAACCACAGCATTGCACTGATGGCCCTGACTAAAGCCACATGGCCAGCCCAGCAGTCCTGAGGCCTTGCAGCGAAGTCCAGGACAATGGGCTGGTTCCTGGCCCCAGCTGCTTCATCACTGCTGCAAACTCTGATGATGTACCACAGCAATCACAAAAATTGCAGGACTAAAATGCTGCAAAACGAGAAGGAAGAAACTATAACAATGGCAACATCTATCAGTAAATAGTGGCTCACACTACATATACCAATTAAGAACAAATTGAGAAATGATGTAAATAGATGCCACACCTTCCTGACAATATATCCAACAATAAAAGTATGACAGAGGATGTCAGGAACAGAGGGGCTCCTCACAGAACCATCATCAACTCTCTTCACCACCCCCAGCCCTACAGGATAAAATGAGGCTAAGATGGCGGTAAGGGTGAGCTGCACCTGGCTTCTCTCAGCTATCAGAGCTCACCAGTGCCCGCATGGACACTTCCCATCACTTATCCTCACAGAAGGGTCACAAGGAGGGACAGGGTGGACAAAGGGCCCTGCTTGTTAGTTATGTGACGTGGCCCAAGAGCTAGGACCTAAGGATCAGGAAGGAAACTGCACTGAAGATCAGATGCCTGGAGAACCCTGCTCCAAGAGAAGCAAAGCAGTCAAGGCCAAACTGCCCTCACAGAAGCTTTATGAAGAGTTAAGGGCTGCCTTCTGGGGTGCAATGGCAAGGAGACCAGAGTCTCACAATTTGCTTGTTGCTTCTGCATCCAGTCGGAGTTCTCCTTGCTGGTAAGAGGTTTTAGTAATAAAACTCTGAGGTGTGGGGCGCCTGGGTGGCTCAGTCATTAAGTGTCTGCCTTCAGCTCAGGTCATGATGCCAGAGCCCTGGGATCAAGCCCTGCATCGGGCTCCCTGCTCAGCAGGAAGCCTGCTTCTCCCTCTCCCACTCCCCCTGCTTGTGTTCCCTCTCGCTGTATCTGTCAAATAAATAAATAAAATCTTTAAAAAAATAAAACCCTGAGGGGGACGCCTGGGTGGCTCAGTCGGTTAAGCGTCTGCCTTCGGCTCAGGTAATGATCCCAGGGTCCTGGGATCGAGTCCCACATTGGGCTCCTTGCTCAGCAGGGAGCCTGCTTCTCCCTCTCTCTCCCTCTGCTTGTGCTCTGTCAAATAAATAAAATCTTAAAAAAAACAAAAAACAAAAAACAAACTCTGAGGTGTTACAAGATACAATGCAAATGTCACATGAACCTCTGCCTTAAAAGAAGAAAGCATAAAGAAATCTGTAAGGGCCACACAGGCTTAGACTGTGCCCTCGATGGGACTTCGTCTGTATCTGAGACTAACCCCAGAGTAAGCTGGAGGCCCCACAAAAGGCAGGACTCTGCCACACAAACTCCTTGTCCAACATGGACTGGAGTGTCTTTCTTCCATTTGCACACACCAGAGTAACTGCACATGTCAGGCTCCACTCCAGCAAGTAGGCTAAGCACATAAGCACATATAGCACATATAAGGCTACCCCCCCACACGTACAAGCATGCATGCACATACGCATACACACACCCACAAATCAGCACATGTGCACACAGACCAATACATTCAGGCCACCACACAGGCACACACAAGGCCAACACACTTTGTCCTCCAGGCAAAGGCACAGTTCTAAACCATCAACTGTTGAAAACACAGACCACACATCCCAGAGAATCACTGTCCTACATGGGCCAGGTCCAAACTACCTCACTCTAGTGTCTCTGAAGCACAGTCTTGGCAAGACAATCCAACCCCAAGCAAGACATTCAGTGGGAAGTTGCCCAGGGTCTCAGGCCATCAGCCCTCCCTGTAAGGGAGGTTGCAAGGCCAGCACAGGTGTAGAGGGGCAGGACCACGAGGGTGGTGGTGTTCACTCACCTAAATCTTTACTGAGCCAGCCTTACAGGAGACCCTCCTGCCTCCTCCAAGGCCCACCCCACTGCCCTGCTCTGCCTCCAGCTGCCTCACACACACCCAGGTCCTATCTAACCATCCAGCATCAAGGTCCAGCCTAAGACCCAGGCCCGGGAGATCTGTCCCCAAGACCACAGTGACACTACTGCCAAGGCGGGGGCTCTGCTGTCCCCATGGTCCAAGCCTCCTCCTGAGTGCTCAAGCATCAGTGGGGGAAGAAGGTGAGGGCCTAACTCTTCACTGAGAAAGCGACCATTAGGCACACAGTTTCAAACTGCTACAGAAAAGCCCACTGACAACAACTTCTGGGACACTGAAAGAATCATCTTTAACATGTTGACAAGAGATTTTGTTATAAAGGAGGAAAAGAAAAGCATAACAGTGGCTAACAATTACTGAATTCTTTATTTGATATCAGGCAGGGTGCCAGCACTTCACATGCCTGATTTCATTTAATCCTTATAACCACAAAACAAGGTGCTGCCAATGCTACCCACTTCACACGGGATACTGCCAATGTTACACTTCACATGGGGGTACTTCCAATGTTACCCACACTTCACAAAGGGTATTGCCACTATTACCCCTCCTTCACATGAGGTACTACCATTGATACCCACACTTCACACAGGGTACTGCCACTGATGCCCAAATTTGACAAGTGAGAAAACAGAGACTGACAGAAGTCAACGTGATCGGCCAGGGTCAGAGGGCTAAGAAGTCAAAATGGGGATCCAACCAAGTCAGCTATCTCCCAGGCCCAGGCTCAAATCCGAACCACTGTACCATCAGGGACAGTCTGACTTTGAAACCATCCTGAGGCTGGATCCTTCCCAAAGTTCTGGGGAATTTTCCTAGAGCAAAGATCAGCACACCAGCAATTCCTCTTCTAAAAGCACACTAACTTAACCCTTTCCTGAATTGCTAGAAACCTCATGGAGGAATGAGCCTCAACTGTTTCAAGCTGTATCCTGTGGACCAAGTAGCAAATTCAATGACTCCCTTTCTTTAAAAGGCACAAAACCCCTCAGGTGTTGAAGCACTATTTCTGAGCCCTTACCTGCCAAGGTACAAGCCAAAAGGCTTAAAGGACCTGATCAACATTGCCAGCCTGGGTCACAAACCAGAACCAATTTTCATTTTCATTCCTATTAAGATGTACACACATGCCAACCACACTCTAGCTCATCACAGGAGCAAACCAGGGTCCCTCAGCAAGGAGCCATGTATGCAGATTTCTCTCCTTCTTTGCATAAGAACAGCACGGGGCTCACAAGTGTGAGGCAGTAAACACAGCAGACACAGACTTGTAGGAAGAAGTTCGGTCTCCTGGCCACTGACACAACAGAGAGGAGAGCAGAGGACATAGGGCTCAGGACAGTCCAGGCCCTACAAGCTCTGTATAAGTGGCACCAGGCTGCTGCCCTCACTTAACTCGCCTGATTCCTTACTCCCATCTTCCCCCCAAAATCAGGACTCTGACAGCGTATTGTTCATCACCAACCAGGTGCTACTCTGGAACCCAAGTCATTTCTTTCCAAGTGCCAAACCCCCAAGGCCTCTTTCCTTCCTGCAACAACATGCCCTCCCCCCCTCTCAACACTAGTGTTGTCACTCTGTGGGATGCCCACCTGTCTTCTCCCCTGGACACTGCCAAAAGAGCCATGATTTGAAAACATTTCAGCAATGCATGAAACAAGGAAACTTTCCCAAACCAGGAAGGAGCAGCTGTTGGAATAATTCATGTGAATGTTTTAGAGAAGAGCCTTAATCACTCTGGGTCTCTCTGGAAAAGTGTCCAAAACTCAAGTTGGAAAATCCTCAGAATCTAGAAAATGCAGGTTACCAACCAGCTCCTGGGGCACTGGAGTAATATCGAGCCTCTTCCTGGTCTCTCTAATTGCTACAATTCCTCACGTTACGGGCTGTGTCCATCTAGGTTCCATCTGTCATTACTTCACTCTTGGGAACAGAGCAGAACTTTTCCTACATATATGAGTACGAGATGGTCCCTTTTATTCTTTCACCTATTTTTTGTGCCTTCTTCGAACACAAAGCACAATTAGTTTGGGAGGAGACTTAAGAACAGATCAAGTTCTGCACCTTCCCCCACAACGGAGGTAGCCACAATCTGGCAGATTCACAGACATACCCCTTGCATTCAAGAGGGTTCTAGAGGTCACAGAGGGCCTTCATGCCTCGCCCATTGTATCCTCCCTCCTAGCCACGTAAAACAAAGAGGAGGCATCCAGCACCAAAGGCCAGACTATCTCACCAACATCCACTTTTTCCCCAGGCAGTAGACGCTACCTTGGACCACCTTCTCCAGGACCCAGTTCACTTCACCTTTGCTCAAATTCAGCACCCCTGAAAGCAAAGACCCACAATCTTAGAGCCTATGTCACCTTCCAGTCCTCACCCTGCTGCTACCTCTCAGACATGCTCATACCCACTCTTCCCTCTTTCTCAGGGCACCCTATCCTATCTCCCTTATGTGGCCATTAAGACCCTTGAGGGCAGGAAAAGGCCATCACTGGACTCCAGGGGTACAGCACAGCCTGAGCAGGGAAGGGACCTCATTTTTTTTTTTTTAGATTTTACGTATTTATTTGTGTGTGTGGGTGTGTGAGAGAGAGAGAGAGAGAGAGGGAGAGAGAACAAGTGGCGGGTGGGGAGGGAGGCACAGAGGGAGAAGCAAACTCCCCACCAAGCAGGGAGTCCGACGTGGGACTCGATCCCAGGACCCTGGAACCATGACCCGAGCTGAAGGCAGATGCCTAACCGACTGAGCCACCCAGGTGCCCCGGGACCCCAGTTTTTGAAGGACAGATGACTTGTTCTCAACCCCTGGTATCCAGCTAATCCCCACCCAATCTCCTGGCACAGTGTCTCTGGCACCTGTCCCTGCTTTTTATTCCCCACCAGGCAAATTCAAAGCCATATTAGCTTATGCCTGCCTTTTATCAATGTCCCTTTTTCCTGACTGGCTTCCCTGCTCAGTTCAAGTGAATACTCTCCTCACAAACTTCTGAGGGTTCTCCATGCTTTTCAGATGAAGTATAAACAGCCTTCCATTTTAAGTCATCAACAATAACTGGAACAACCTGCATTTTTTTTTTTTTAACCTTATTTCTCACTATGACTTTCCATAAACCCTGAGGTCTGGGAGGGTTATCTGCCAACTCCATCCACCCTTGATGTTCCAGTGCAAGGAAACACTCCTTGTAAATGGTCTAGTCCAACATCACCAACCTTTTCCACAAGAGCTGTAGACCTCCAGGGACCAAGAAAACAGCCCCTTCTCAGAAGAGTGTGCTGGAGAGTGGAGGGAGATAGATCAGAAGCCCCATCTTGTTCATATCATGGCATATAACAAAAATTATATTTGCACAGCACACTGGAGTATACTTAGGGTTACTCATAACCTGGGGCTAGGACCACCTGGCTGCAAAGACATCTCTGCATCACTGTCACCCATCCCAGCCAGCCTGCTAAGAAGCTCTAGAGAATCCCACAGCCAGCAAGACATCTCCTGCTCTGTTCATTCCACCATGTGGTGGTGAGAAGCCTACACTGCATTTCACTTGATGGGGCACCTTCCAGAGCAGCTTAGGCGCTTAAATGTCAATAGTTAACTTAAAAAAAAAAAAAAGGCCAACAGTGGTTCACAGACTCAGAAGGCTGGTTGAACAGATCAAAGTTACCTTAATTTTTCTAAGCAATTTAAGTTTCCTTTTTCCCTTAAGCCATAAACCAAGGCAACAGAGTGGACAAGCTCTCCCACCATCTTAACCTTCACAAAAGATGGGTGCACATCTGAAATGCTCACTCAATGTTAAGCCCCTTCCCCAGGTGATGACCTGTCCACTTTCACTGCCTTTTGTGGCAGGGTCACCTGATCTTCTCTCTGAAAAGAACCCCATCCATACTCCCTGAGGGGGTGAGTGGGTGCCTACTGGCACTAGGAGTAGAAAAGGCCTCTGTCAGATTGTGACTCACCAATGGGCGTCCTGTAATCCCTCATGGCCCCCACCCCCAATCTTTTCTCTTCCAAACAAAACATGTTCAATCCCTCTAACCGGTTCTGTGATACAGTTTAAAGACCACTCCAGCATCAGATTGTGCTGTTCTAGAATCATCTAGCACCCTCAGCTGGGTGTTAAGGACCCCCCCACCCCCGGACTAGCACAGCCAATCACTGAAGCCTAGTTCAGCATCTGACATTTAGCCCATTCCACCTTATTTCCATGGTTGCTTGTTTGGATCTTGAAATGGTCACCCACATATCACCTGAAGGATTTCTGCAAGTAAGTGCCATTACTCTTTTTTTAATAGGGAAAAGGAGTTTTATGCTCTATAAAATTGAAAGCCATTACCCACTCAATTCCAAAACAGGAAACACTGCTAGTTTTGTTTCTGTTTTTGTTTTTTTAAAGGCAGCCCTGAGTTCTTCCTCCCTATGTCATGTCCCATCCTTACACTACAGACACCATGACGACCTCAGGGATCAAAAAAAGATGAGGTTCCTTCACTTGTCCTGATGGCACCATGTGATGTACAGAATTGATGAATTACTATATCATACACCTGAAACTAATATGACACCATACTGTTAACTGAATTAAAATAAAAACTTAAAGAAAAAGATGAGGCCATGAGGAAGGAAACCTGCCATTGGACCTCCTAATTAGGGAGGAGGAACCTAGAACAAAACAGAACTGACCAAACCAGTGGATGGAACTAGAGGGTATTATGCTAAGTGAAATAAGTCACTCAGAGAAAAACAAATATCATATGATTTCACTGATTTGTGGAATTTAAGAAACAAAACTGATGAACATAAATGAAAGGAAGGAAAAATAAAATAAGACAGAAACAAAAAGACAAACCATAAAACTCTCCTAACTATAGGAAACAAACTGAAGGTTGCTGGAGAGGAGGTGGGTGGGGGGATGGGGTAACTGGGTGATGGGCATCAAGGAGGGAACTTGACGGAATGAGCACTGTGTGTTATATGTAACTGATGAATCTCTAAATTCTACCTCCAAAACTAATAATATACTATATATTAATTAAATTGAATTTAAATGAAAAATTTAAAAATTAGGTAAATAAATAAATACCTGACCAAACCATAGACAAGGACATGGGGTGCCTAGCTGGCTCGGTTGGAAGAGCATGCAACTCTTGATCTCAGGGTTTTATGTTCATGCCCCACACTGGGTATAGACATTACTTAAAAGTAAAATCTTTACAAGAAAAAAAAGAAATAAGGATGACAGAGATCAGACCAAGGAGGCTCCAGGAGAGAACAGAGAGCTATGTTCTCCTTCCTTATGCAAATTAAACCAGGGGTAGGCCACTCCTCCTCTCAGGCCTCAGTTTCCAGTTTGTAACATCAAGAGCTGCCCCACTCATCTTGAAGTCTGTGCTATGTTCAGTAAAACAGCACACAGAAGCAAGCTAGTCCCAGGTGAATCCTAAACTTGTCTGGGGCCCAAGGATCAAACATAGTTACATTTTTAAAGCTCTGCCTGACAAACAAACTGACTACAAGGCTGCAATTTCATTTCCATCCAGACTTGGTACGTTAATATCTCTGCCCAAGAAAACTTCAAAAGCAGACCAGGCAACTCCTACTACTGACACTGGAGGTTCCTCCTTCTCCCCAGACTTTACCAGAGACAAAAGCCTCAACAAGAGAAATTTCAAAGTTTGGGAAGGGAAAGCAAGAGACACATGACCCACATACACACTGCTAAGAAGGTCAGTTAATCAAACAAAAATGTTAAGGAAAACACTAATCAAACCTGGAAATCTCCCAGGGTTCCAGTGCGTATAAGAGAATCCCAGGGAAGGTGCGGATTCAGAATCCTCTGAAAAAACCACTGCCATTGAAGGGGCAGGTGCGAGAACCCTTTACATGCACAGGAGTAACACATGAGACAACAAAAAATGAAGTTCAGGGGCATCTGGGTGGCTCAGCGGGTTAAGCGTCTGCCTTCTGCTCAGGTCATGATCCCAGGGTCCTGGGATCGAGCCCTGGAGCACCACATCACACTGGACTCTCTGCTCAGCAGGGAGCCTGCTTCTCCCTCTCCCTCTGTCTACCGCTCTGCCTACTTGTGTGCTGTCAAATAAATTTTTTAAAAAAAATTTTTATAAAAAAAAAATGAAGTCCAATCATTTGAACTGGCAATGTTCTGTCAATGATACGTAAGTCCTGAGAATATCATAGGTCTGGAGTGACTTGACCAATTCAACCAATGCCTTCAAACCAAGAATTTAGTTTGCTACACTCCTACTTTCCCCAAACCATTAAGCAATTGGGAAAAAATGTGTTTCCTCTGCAGATGTGAATAAGGTTGTAGTGGCAAAGTTTTCAAAACTTGCTGAGTAAACCGCCCCAAAACAGACAAGAAAACTAAAAATCTCTTACCACCACAAAAATCCACCGAGTGAAGAGAATACAGGCCTAAAACCTGCTCACCTCCAAGGTCATGTTGAGCAGCTGCCTCTAAGGTAAGAATGTGTGGAGTACAGTTTAACAACCACTGACTCAAAGGCTAATTGCACAGAACAACTGGGATTAGAGGAAATGTTATGCTGGGATTATACGCAGGTTTAAAGCCACAGGGTTTCTTTTTTTTTCACCTTCCTTCCAAATAATTTGATGACCTTTTTAGGTGAGATCTCCTTACAATGAGCTCTAAAGACCTCCAAATTGTGAGGCTGTGGTGGAATTTTGTTATAAAGAAAATCCAAAGCCTCAATCTGAGTGTTTCATTGCATGTGATAATTGAGATGTGCGACCTTATGGGAATCATTATGTAGTTGTCATCTAGGGGCAGAATTTTGTCTTAGAGGTGAATGAAGGAGTCAGGAGCTGGGATACCTCTTTTGAACATTTCTATTTGTCCTCACAGCCATCCTAGGAGATCAAAGATACATTCCCTGTCTACAGATAGGAAAGCTGAGGCCAGGTAGGCAGGCAACCCACCCAAAGCTGAAAAGCACTAAACTACTCAGTGGCAAAGCCCAATCTGTCCAATTCCCAAGCCAGCTTGAGAGCTGTAAGTCTGGAAGGAGACTAGGATTCAGTCCCAGGCTCTCCTATTTGCCACTGCATGCACCATCAGGAGGCAACCCACTTCCCATCACTGGCCAGAGATCACTTAGGGATAAAGCCAAAAGTGCTAGGGGCCCCTCCTGGTTCTTAAAGGCAAGATCCCCTAGCAAGTATCTTCCCATCTCACACATGGAGGCACTGTTCCTAAAAGTCAGAACATGAGATTTAGCAAAGCCAGGAAAGGGGCTATCTCCTTTCCCCTGGTGGGGCCCCACCAACCCAGCTATCTTGTATCACTAGGGAGGCACCCAGGCTAATGGAAAAAACATACAAAATCTGAACTCATAAAGGCTGGAGCCCACTCCCAGTTGTAGAATACTCAGCAAGGTGGCCCTAGAAAGTGTCACCCTCTGTAGGGGACTTTGGCTTCTTCCATCTGGAACATTGGGACAGGCTATGGCTCCAAGGGGCACACAGCAGTGACAGTTTGTCCTGAAAATGTGGAGGTGCTCCACACCCAAAGCGAAGCAGTGCCTTTGTGCTCTGCCTCATCCATCATAATCATAACAGCATTCACTGAACTATACACACACTAGGCCCTGTGCTAAGCCACTTGAATTTATTATCGCATTCCAACTCAGTTGTTCAAGGTAGACATTACCTCCTTTTCAGAAACTGGAAACAGAGGGTAAGGTTCAGTCAGCAAGGTCACATCACTAGAAAGTGGCAAGTGGAACTTACACCCAACCTAAGGCAAAGCCAGGGCTGGTCCATGACACCACTGCAGGGACCTGCTGCCTGGAAATAGGGAGGCTCACTTCTCACTCAGCAAACAGCAGGCAGCCCTGGATGAGGAACTGGTTGGCCACTGTAGTACAGCAGTATTTTTTAAAGTGCGCCCAAAGGCATCACCTCATTTAGGCTGAATTAAGTTTGAAGATTCAAATCAAAAGATCTGATCAGCATGGCAAGTCAGGTGGTGCCACGTCTGGAGACAAAACTACAGGAGGAGGAAAGGCTGAAAAATTCTTCAACCTCAACGAGTGGAGACTTTCTCATCAACCCCACACTGCCTCTACTCTCTCCCCAACCCGCCCCCCATCCCCAGCTGCAGCTAGCTATCTTTGAGGCCAAGCAACCTCAAAGTACTAGTCTCAAACCTTCCCCAAAACTCCTACCTCAATTTGCTGAGAGCCCACTTGCAGGTATTGTCCATATCCTGCCAGCACACTCTATCTCAGATGCTGGTCTCTCTCATTCTCAGACAGGTATCAAGCCTTCAGTCCTTTCATATAAGGAGCCAGGAAACAAGAAGGCAAGGCCCCTGACAAACTTGCCCGAGAAACAGGGTTACCTTTCTGAGGATCAAGAGAAAGTGGGTGCAGTGCACTGAGAAGCTGCAAGGGCCCTTTCCCCCCGCCACCCTAGAGGGTTCCGGAGGATTCCCAGTCACTTCCTAAGGCTACCTGCAGGTATTCAATTAGAGTAAGTTCCTTTGTCTTCTAAAAGACTAACCTACATTTTCATCAGACAAAAAGAGGTCACAAATACAGCCTAGAAAACGAGGGGAGGGGCAATAAGCCCATGGTCTGACATTCCTCTTGACTAAAAAGTCCTGGATCACGTTTGCCAGCATCTACAAGTATGCAGGATCTGTCCCCAGCTGTTACTTTTGTTTCTAAGAACACCAACCAGCTTCACTACTTCCACTTCCCTGCCACCACTTCAGGTCCCGTCTTTTATCTAAACCTTAACCGGTGGCCTTCTAATTCAGTGCAAGATGTAGCTTTGCACAGTTAGAACGTCATTACCCAAAAGAATAGCAACCTGAAGCCAGACTGTCTAACTAACCTTCTGAAACAGTTCAGATAACTCAAGAGCATCCATTCTAACAATCGACCACCCTTAGCAGGCAACAAACATAGTTCTGTGAGCCTCAAATTATGACACTGCCAACTTGTTCTTCCGGTTTTGCCACACTTCCCAACCCAACAACTGTTACAAGGAAATCCCAGAGATGCTCTATTACCCCAGGACGACTGCTCATAAAGACCTCACCTAATCACCTGTTTCATCATCTTTCCAGTTTTCTACAATGAGCATAAATTAACTCAATTATCAGGGGGAGAAAAAGGTCTAGGGAAAATAGCCTTGCTCATTCCATCTAATGGCTCAGAAACATCACAAGTCCAAGCAGGTAGTTCTCCAGACAAGTATCTGAGTTGCCCATACTTTTGGAGGTTAGCACACTGACATTCCTTAACTGAACTCATTGGTAAGGCCGTTACATTTTGGTCTCTGTTAGGAATTGACAATATCCAAGACTCTGAGAGTCATTCTTAATTTTCCCCCAGGAGAACAAATACCAGAAAATGCCAACATTTGGGGCACCTGGCTGGCACTTGGTAGAACATGTGACTCTTGGTCTCGGAGTCGTGAGTTCAAACCCCATGTTGGAGGGCAGAAATTACTTAAAAAAATACAGGGTGCCTGGGTGGCTCAGTTGGTTAAGTGACTGCCTTCAGCTCAGGTCAAGATCCTGGAGTCCCAGGATTGAGTCCACAGGGAGTCTGCTTCTCCCTCTGACCCTCCCCCCTCTCATGCGCGTTCTCTCTCTCATTCTCTCTCTCAAATAAATAAAAAAATCTTGAAAGAAAGAAAGAAAATAGGGGCACCTGGGTGGCTCAGTCAGCTAAGCGTCTGCCTTCAGCTCCAGTCATGACCCCAGGGTCCTGGGATTGCGCCCCATGTCAGGCTCCCTGCTTGGTGGGGGCCCTGCTTCCCCCTCTCCCTCTGCTTCTCCCCAACTCGTGCTCTCTCATGCGTGCGCTCTCTCAAATAAATAAAATCTTTAAAATAATAATAAAGAAAAAGAAAATAAATGTAGGATCTCTTTAAAAAAAAAAAAAGAAAGAAAATGCCAACATTTCAGAATGGCTACGCTACTTTCCCACCCACGCCCTTCAGAAGCATCCTTCAGGGATCTGCTACCTAAGGCTCAAGGTGGTCCTGGCTGTGAACCCCATCACTGCCTTGTCCTCTTCGACAGGGATCCCACTGTTGTCAAGGTAAATCCCAGACCCTCTTAGGTCTGTGTGTGTGTATGTGTGTGTCTCTGCTCCAACCACCCTAATCTTCCTTCAGTCCTAGACACTCTATCAGAAATGCTCTTCCCTTTTCTCTTTACCTACTTAGCTCCTACACGTCCTCCAATCCCAGTTGGAGAAATACCCCCTTGAGTCTTGCTCACCAGGTCACAGCGTCCTTTTCTCCTTGACCCTTTTAAGTTTCCCCATGTTTATGAGATTAATTACGATTTCTCTCCCACTAATCTCATGGTAAACTCCACTGAGCAGGGATTCCTAGCACGGTGCCGGAGGCAGAGTGTACACTCCGATATTTATTGAATAAGTCTATCCAGAAATCACTCCTTGCAATGCCAGAAATTCACAAAATAAATGATGCAAAGCAAGTGAGAGCTACTGAAGAATTAAGAATTGGAGTCTTTAAACTGTGTTTTATTACTCAAATAAAAAGTGTTTCTTGGGGCACCTGGCTGGCTCAGTTGGAAGAGAGTATGCAACTCTTGATCTCAGGGTTGTGAGTTCGAGCCCCACATTAGGTATAGAGATTACTTAAAAATAATGATAATAAAAAAATAAAAATATCTTTTTGAAACCATTTCTTGTTTTTTAAATAATCACAAAACACAGAGATATCAGAAAGTTTAAGGAAAAAAAAACCCCACTCCTCACCCTAACCCAGAAATTTTGTTGACATTCTGGTACAAATCCTTCCAGGATTTTTTTCTACCAAGAGTAGCATTATTTCTTTCCTCACTATCAAAATATACAATTGCAGGATTTGCCAAATGATACTGCATTAACAGAGATGACTTGACATTAAAAAAAAATGATGTCATCTGAGTGGAAAAAACAATGCATCCAAATTGGTAATAAAGGACCCATCCCAATTTCTATATCACATCCAAGATGAGAGATAATCCTCTGTAAAAATCAGCTTCAGAATTTTAGGGGAGGAATATGTGATGAAAGACAAAGAATGGGGGACTACATGAGGAAAGGATCTACTGCAAATTGCTCTCAAAACCTCCATTCTAAACTACTTGCTCTACAAAAAGGCCAACTTTTCTGAGTTGGAAGCTGAGGAAGCAAATGCAAAGGGGCAAGTCTGTGGCTTGACTCCTTCAAGGCCAGCTGGTAACTCTGCTCTCTGAGGACAACACAGGTCTACAATGGTGTCCCTAAGTTATCAGGTCATCCCCCCAACTCCCAGCAGAAGTAGACTGGAGCCTGGACAAGTAAACGGGCTCTTGTTTTAGGAAGGACCAGGAAATGCTCACACAGTGGGTTGCAAACAGGAACATTCCTGGGCTCTGATGCCCCAAACATCAGGCTCAAGCCAAGCTCTGCCCCTCTACCACTCGGCAGCCTTGGACAAGCAGCCTGGCATCCAGGAGCCTTAGTTTCCTCACCTGTAATGTGGGGATTATATCCTCCACCACGCTGGAGTGTTATGGGCAAGGAAGATGTCTCTGTACAAAAGGCATTCAAATCTGGGGACTGGGGTCTATCCTGCCCTCCTCCACAGCTTGCTGTCAGGTGTAACATGCTACTAATCTTAGCATCCTGATCTGGTGCCAGCAAACATTAGTTCACCTAATCTAACTTAAAGAAAACTTGTAACCACTACCAGAAAAAAAAAAAAACACAAAAAAAAACCCATCAAAGGATAGTCAGTACAAGTCTGAAGCAACTACACAGAAGGCTCTGTCCCTCAGTTTATCTGTGCTGCCACAGCCAGAAGGTGTCACTGTGCGAAATGGACACACAGAACCAGACACTTAACAAGCACCGTGTACTCAAGAAAACTGAAAGAAGTAAAAGGGTAAGGAAGAGAAAAAAATTAAAGGCTCAAGTGACTCACCCGGACTTTGATCTAAAGAATCCAAAGCTCTCAAGATAAGGATGAACTACACGGCTAAAGACGCTGGGTCAAATACACAAAATTAAATAGCCCCCACAAAGTTCCCAAGGCAGGGCAGAAACGCGCACCCAAGGGTTGACATTCAGTTCCTAAGAGAGGGATCCCCATTCATTTCTGGGTCCCAGTGTGTCCACACACACTAAGTGTCAATCACGCTCTAGGCTGGGGCCCTGCCCACAAGCCTTTCCTTGTTGAAGTGATCAATTCCGATTCTTGGCAATAATCCCTTTAAAAGGCCAGCTGCCGCTGTCTAGTCACTGATGCCGACCCATTCCAGGTGGGGGGGGGGGATCAATAGAGCCACCGCCTAAACGGGGAGGCAAATTTAAAATGTACGGCCCTATGAAGGGCTCGAGCCCGGAGAGGGGGGAAGGGTCCTGCGGCTCCCGGGGGTCAGGCAGTAAGGGCGCGAGGAGGGAGAGTGCCGGCCCTGCAGGCGTGGGCGCGCGGGGACTCTTATTCTGACACGGGATCCTCCGCCGCCGCCGCCGCCGCCGCCGCGGGGTTCAGCGCAGCGGCCAGGCCCGCCCGGGACCCCCGCCCCCCCTGCCTGGGACCCCCCGCCCCGCGCGCCCACGTGCCGCCCGCCCGCCGCCCCCGCTTGTCCTGGCCGCTCGGAAACGACCCCTGGAGGCCCAGCCCCTCCCCCGACCGCGGAGGAAGCGCAGAAGGAAGGGGGGCGACGCCGAGACTTTCCGGGACCCCCGCCCGGCCCGGCCCCCACGTGCCTGGGCGGCGTCGGAGCGCGGAACTTTCTAGGGTAGCGCTAGCAAGACGCTCCCAGAATACAAGGAGTAGATAGAACTCACTCACTCGCTCTCACTTTTCCATGCTCACGCGGGGGTCTCTCAGAGCCCACTGACCCCCGACCCTGTCCGACCCTCGCCACCCCCGCCGCTCCAGGCTTCACCTCACGATCCCAGCCCCGACCCCACCCCTCCAGCCCCTGCTCCCCGCCAAGTTTGGTCCAGAACTTACCGGGCCGCGGGCCGGCCGGGCCCTAGGGCAGCGCGCGGGTTCGTGGGGCCGTGGGGCCGGGGTCGCCTGCGGGGCCGGGCGGCCGAGGGGCCGGGGGCGCCGGGCCGCGCGTGCTCGCTCCGCCTGTGGGGCCGCCCGGGCCCGCGGCGCTCGCTCCGCCGGTCCGCCCGCCCGCCCGCGCCGCCGGCCAGATAATGCGCCCCTCGGCCGCACACATGGAGCCCGGCGCCGGCGTCACCGCCCGGGACATGCGCACCAGGTCAGCGCGCCCGGCCCGCGGCCCCCAAAACACCGGGGAGCTCTTAAAGGCGACGCCGCCCGCCCGCGCCCGGCTGGGCGGGGACAGAAGGCCGAGGGGCGGGGCCTTATTGGGGGGGGCGGGGCAAGGTTGCGGGGAGGGCGGGGCAAGGGAGGCCGGCACCGCCCCGGAAACACCGCCTCTCCGGACTACGCTCCACGGGCAGCCCTGCTCCCCCCGTTGGTTTCCCACGCGGGTGCGGGCGGGTTCCCTCCCCGCAGAGTCCCAGTGCCTTCCGCAGGGCCGAGGGGTCGTCGCCAGCTCACCGGCAGCAGAGCCTGGCGGACCGCGCCCAGGGCTGACTCACGACGCTCTCACTACTGACCTCGCTCCAGCTGAGCTACATGACCTGGAGCAACTCAGCTGCTTCTGAAAACGGAGGTTAGAATGCCACCCCCACGGGGGTCGTCACACAGAAGCTGCGCTCCCGGGTATCGGCTAAACCATCACTTCTGTGCAATGAAGAGAGTTCTACTGAGTAAGCTCCAGACCCACCCACTTGAGGATGACTGCTCTCCCTCTCCAGTTACCTCCCAATCTGCAACCCCCCACCCCGTGTTCTGGGAGGTGAATGCCCCCCCCCGCAAGACGGCAAATCTGCACCCTTCCCTCTCCAGTAACTTGAAGGAAACACGGGAAGCGTCTAACCTGAGAAAGGATGGGCTTTTGGATATGTTAAAGTATATGAAGGGAAACACAATTTCTTTTTTCTTTTTTTTTTTTAAAGATTTTTTATATATTTGACAGAGAGAGAGACAGCCAGAGAGGGAACACAAGCAGGGGGAGCGGGAGAGGGAGAAGCAGGCTTCCCGCAGAGCAGGGAGCCCATGCGGGGCTCGATCCCAGGACTCTGGGACCATGACCTGAGCTGAAGGCAGACGCTTAACGACTGAGCCACCCAGGCGCCCAGGGAAACACAATTTCAATAGAAAAATAAAATATCTAATATCACAAGAAAGCTCTATCAAGATTATGTTTTGAAGAATCACCAAAAAAGGCCCTTTTCATGTTCTTTTTCCGGAGTTAAAACAATTCATAAGACTCCTAGACTCCTGATTAGTGGCTTTTAATTTGTTTTATAACACATCTTAATACACATTCATACAACTGAAGCAAAAGTTTCACCAAACATACTTTAACCACTTGCAATGTACTCTGATATTAACTATTCTATTTCATTTTTTTAAAGAGATTCAATGTAATTTCAACCCACCATTGGTCTTGACTCCAAACCTGAAAAACAATGTAGAACAACTTTTACGTATAAAATTGTATTCCTGCTATGTGCCCCCCCAACAATAAGAGGTTCAAAAAGGCCCATTTTAATTGTGTTGAGTTCCACACATAATTAGCAATTTTTTGTCCTTGATTCCACCCCCCACCCCACTCCCCAAATCTTCCAACTGCTTAATGCAACATCTGGCACAACTCCCCTGGGCCAAAAGCTAAGCATTCCTCAAACTAAAAATGATACAAAATGCAAACTGTTGACCCCCAAACGCCTTCCCTGACCCAGTTTTGTCAGCAATTTGCTTTGCTACAAAGAATTTCAAATGTTCAAATTCAAAAACCAAACAAAAACAGTCTTCTTCTCAAACAGGTGACTTGGTATAAGAATGCGGGAGGCTCCCTGATCCCATGTGCAAGAAGAGGTTAAAAGCAAATATCCAAAATTTTCACTGTAATTCGGCAGCTTTATAGTTTGAGAACTGCTTTACTCTAGGACTATTAATCAGATGATGTATATTAAAGCAATACAAGCAAAATATTACCTCACTGCTCCTCACCTGGGTCTTGATTAATGCCAACTTAATTAACTACAAACAGCAATGTGTGGTCAAGTGGGAGACCCGAGACTTGAGATAGACATAGAGATTCCAGAGTCTGAACTGGCAAGCCCTGTGTGAGTCACCAAGGTGACAACCACCCTGTTTTAAAGAGAGAGGCATCAGCTGCGACATATTAATGGCACACCCCTGTGGACTGAGGTGTGTACTGGTGACAGGTGGGCTGCTCCAGAGGGCAATGCCAACATCTCCAGCTGGGAAAGCAGGGGTGGGGGTAGGATGAAGTAGTCACAGGGTTTATTTTTGTGATAGAGAGGGCCAGGTGTGTAGATGGAAAAAGTGACAGTAAATCCAGACCTGTTTGGGGTCCCCGGAGCTCAGGCAGGCGAATGCTAAGGCTGCTCAGACTAAAAACCTTACTACCTCAGTGTCTAGTACTGGACTAAACAGCAAATAGTTCAGCTGGCTGATTACGAAATATGATGCAATCACCTTTAGATTCCTTTCTAAAGCTAAAGAAACTAAAAGACAAATAAGGCTAGTACCATGTTTTTGTTGAAGTTTTCCCTCTGCCCTAAAAACAAGGCAGTCAATTAATACTTACAGATACCAGTTAATATAATACTTTGAAAACACTTCTGTTATTTAGTTAAGCAAAATTTCCTTCCAAATTCATTTTAAACTTAATATCCTTCAAAGATCAGATTCTTGCTAATAATAGCCAGGCCTCCTTCCACCCTAACCACTGCAAAAATATTCTAATTATCTTTCTAATGTACTGTTAGATAAACTTCTAAATGCCATCTGAGCCCGTTCCTGCACAACAGAGGGACTAAAGAAAAGAAATTTGGGCCGAATTCCATATGTTCATGGCCTCTTTTATAGCAGAAAATTGGTCAAAGGCTCCACAGTAGCATGAAACTGAAAAGGAGTAGCATCACCTACTGAATGTTTAAGGTACTGTACTTTTTTGTTTTTAATCAGGAGATTTCTTTAAAGTTTCTGGTGGACAAGATTTAAGATGTCTTATGTGCTAAACACTGACGGACAAGAACTGTCTAAGAGACCACTCATCCCAAGGGTTTTGCAAGCTGAGGAGCCTGCAGGCACCATCTCCAGAAGTTCACAGGCTGGTGGCACAGAAAGGCAGAATGGTTTCAATGCAGAAAATGCATTCATAGGAAAGACAGGAATCACAGAGGAAGGGGCTGCTCCCCTGCCTGGGGAGGAGTCTGGGAAATCTTTGTGGATGTGACATTTGAGCCAGTTCTTAACAGATGAATATCCCAGGCATCCAGAACAGCAGAGGCAAAGGCCAGAGCTGGCCACACCTGGAGTGTGGGGCTCTGGGGGCAGAAAGGGCTGAAAAGGGATGGATTCATTATCCTTTAAACTTTTTAGATGTCTTTCTCTCTCAAAACACAGAATGAATTGTCATCTACTTACTTAAATTCGAAGGCTAAGCAGACCTAGTTCTGTAGACTTTAACTAATTTTGAGATTACTGCTATCAGTGACACTAGGCTCCCACTTGTTTTCTAAAGAATAAACAGGTTGTTCATTCAAAAGTGTACCAAATGTTTTTAAAAGTACTTTTATGAAAAAGAGCACTGACCACTTACCATACTTTGCATTTTTATTATTTTTTTAAAATATTTATTTATTTTGAGAAAGAGAGGGCACGGGGTGGGGTGGCAGGGAAGAAGAAGAGAGAGAATCTTAAACAGGCTCCACGCTCAGCGTGGTACCCAACAAGGGGCTGGATTTCAAGACCCTGAGATCATGACCTGAACTGAAATCATGAGTCAGACGCTTAACCAACTAAGCCACCCAGGTGCCTCCATACTTCTCATTTTTAGAGCTCAAAAGTCTAAAACTGTTTTCCCTGAGTTTAGGGACAATCATAACTACAATCTCTAAGGGAGGATTGTTTTAAAGTTTCTTATTTCACCCCAAATTCATACTCACATAGTGACATTACAATGCAATTGGTCGAGAAAGAGAAGGAAAAGATTAATTCCTATGTTAATATCATTTCCTTAGTACTTTGATGTTTTTGGTACCTTTTTCAAGGACGAGAAAATAGTTAAAGGGACTATTACAGTGGTACTTTATGAAAAATACAATATTCCCAGTGCATTATGCCTGCTACAACAAATGTCATTTTTTAAGTAACAGCATTCTTACACTAGATTAGGAGTTTGTGGGAGACAGATCTGCACCCCTTTGACGCATCCCTGTCGTATATACACTGAAAAGCGCTCTGAAACACAGCTCTCTAGAGATGGGCCACTTTGTCAGCATATGTTTGTTTTGAGTGTTGTTTCTAACCACAATTCCGTATACTTAGTGTCAGGCAACATGGAGTTCAGGCTCCATCTGTACTTAGTCTCTGTGTGGCCCTGAGGAAGTCCCACTACTACAGAGTTCTGAGCACAAATGTTCCACTGAAGGGTTAAATACAAACGGCTAGATGTATCTGTGAACCCGGAAGTATATCTCCCACTCTGTCTTCATCTGCATGTGTCACCAGTTGGCAAGGAATATCTCTTTTGTGTCTATACATGGCTTACAAAAAAAATGCCCACCTGATATAGATCAATTTTAAGTCTTTGAAAAGTTAGTAAGTGGGGGCGCCTGGGTGGCTCAGTTGTTAAGCATCTGCCTTCAGCTCAGGTCATGATCCCAGGGTCCTGGGATCGAGCCCCACATTGGGCTCCTTGCTTGGCGGGAAGCCTGCTTCTCCCTCTCCCACTCCCCCTGCTTGTGTTCCCTCTCTCACTGTGTGTCTCTCTGTCAAATAAATAAATAAAATCTTTAAAAAAAAAAAAAAAGGTAAGTGAACTGTTTTCTATGAATTAAAAAAATTAAAAGGAAAAAAATCAGAAAGCTACCAGGAAAAAGAAAAAAAAAGACTGTATGTCAGTCTTAAGTCTAGAGATCAACCTATTCAAACCTACTTAGCAAAGAAAGAGTGCTAGTCACATCATTGGTCTGTTAATAAACATCCACGATTTAGACACGAAGAAAAATATGTTTTAAAAATTTGATATCCAATTCACACCCCACTCCCTGGTTGTTAAATGGCAGATATTGCAACCTGACAAAGGAAGGAAGAAAAATATTCCTCCCAAAAGTTTTCCTGATAGGATGGGTACCCCCCTCTCCTCCCCTGGTACCTAGCATTTCCTATAAAAAATAGAGGGGATTGTGGGGGTGCCTAGGTGGCTCAGTCAGTTAAGCATCAGCTCAGGTCCTGATCTCAGGGTCCTGGGATTGAGCCCTGGGGCAGGCTTCCTGCTCAGTGCAGTCTACTTGTCTCCCTCTCCCTCTCCCTCTGCCCCTCCCCCTGCGCACATGCACTCACTCGCTCTCTCTTAAATAAATCTTTAAAATAAAAATAAATTTTGGGGCACCTGGGTGGCTCAGTTGGTTGAACGTCTACCTTTCATTCGGGTTGTGATCTCGGGGTCCTGGGATCAGGCCCGGCGTCAGGCTCTCTGCTCCACGGGGAGTCTGCTTCTCCCTCTCTCTCTGCACCCTCCTTGCTCTCTCTCTCAAATAAATAAATAAAAACCTTTTAAAAAATTAAAATAAAAATAAATTAAAAAAAAAAATACAGGGGATGGGTCTTTCTGGTTTTCTCCTTCACAGCTTGATAACAAAACACCCATGCCTTCTTGCATGCCAACCTGATCAGGCCTACATTTTACCAACTCCTGGTTTGAGAAGAAAAAGATCTTTATTTCAAATTTAAGTCAAAAGTCAACCTTCAACAGAGATGCTTTAAGAGATTAAATATAAAACTTGAAAGCTTCGCAAATAACAATATAAAACCTAAACCTTGAAAATGTCATGCAAGTTAAAAACTTGTTTTACTATGTTAAAGATTTTAGACCAGCTTAAATGATAACAATTCTCAAAGAAAAATAACTCAGAAGCAGCCTACCCAAATTTGTTTTCTTGAAGCTCCTTAGGAGATTAAACTTCATGTAGACTACATACCGTTAAAGAGAGTCCAGTTGGTCTGATTTCACTGGATATCATTGATATTTCTGATTGACAATTCTTACTAAGATCTCAATTTAAATATTTTAATCTGAGTTCAATTTTGAATTCTACTATGGCACATTTTATAAAACTTTCTACCTTTGAAGGTAACTGGACTTTTCTTGCCAAAGGTGCTCAGTTCAAACTCTGATTTTCAGATGTTCATAACCTCCTCAGGTCAAGAGAACTCACCAGGTTGTTTTTCACCTCCAGGTCCCTGCCCATGCCCATGCTATTTCACTCCCCAGAATGCCTAGCCATCTAACAAGTAGCTCTCTCTATTACCCCTCCTTTGCCCACCCTCCAATTTGAGCCTTTTTCCCAGTTACCCTATCCATGCTTCAGGGGGCACTGCAAGTCCATATAGTAAGTACACAAAGGCGATGCATAGCAGCGTAAAGCTACAAGGAACTGAGGAAACTCACTGAGAAAAATCAGCCAATCTGGGAACCTCTAGATCATCGGTCCCCAGTTGCACCCAGCTTGTCGCCCCAACATGGACTGGTTTGCTCTCAGACAGTATTAACTGCTATAGGTAGCTATCCAAACTTGGGTGCCAATCTTAAGAGGGCCAGTAAGCTTTTATATGATTCCATAACAACTACCTTTATTGGACACCTACAACAATCTGGCCACCTGCTTCATGCTTACCATCCCCACCTCACAAATGAAAAACTGAGACTCAAAGAAGTTAAGCCATTTGCAGTTAAGCCACTTTCCTGAGGTCACAGAGCCAGCAAGTGGCAGATTCTGAATACAAACCCAAGTCTTTCTGACTCTAAAGTTTCTACTCCACAGAGGGTACTCTTTTAAAATAATGAAGACAAGTAACAGTAAACCATTCTTCAAGAGCACACTCTTGTAGAAGGACCTTCTAATGTCTGCTTCCTTGAGTTCTATACACATCTCCAGAGCAGCCCTCTGCAGGCAAGCTCCTGTGGTAATGCAAAGGAAACCATCCTGTTGGCTACCCTGCCAGTTTGTAGGTACATTAGCTGAACCCCCAGAACTGCCAAGTACAAGTCCCCTGGTGGCTCCCAGCTCTGACAAAGCAGCTTACCAGGGAAAAAGTGAGAATTTGAACATGTTTTCTATGCTCAAATTGGGGCCCAAGAACTCCGCTGGAGGGCAAGGGAACAGGAAGTGAGGAGGGAGCAAGCATCCACTTCCCAAGGGCAGCAGAGCCCAGAGGTGGGAGCCTGGTCACGTGCACAGTTGCATTACTTGCCCACGCCCACTTCCGGCCAGAGCCTGCCTCTTCACCTCCGAGTCAGTACTTTGGTTGAAGGAAAAGAAGACAGACTACCAGAAACTCTCCTTATAATCTCCCTCTCCCCCTTAGAGCCTGTGTCCTGAATGAATACCCACCCCAGCTCTCTGGCTCCACCCCCCACAAATACCCTTAAGAAAAGCACCTGTCACAAAATTGACCTCTATGGACTAACATCAAATGTGCCCACAACATAGGAAAGTCAAAATAGTGTTTTCCCAGTCCCAGTATAAGAGGGAATCCTAGGGCGGAGGGAACTGTGCACCAAGAACCTACTAATACACAACAAAGCAATCTAGTTGAAATCTCACTTTTCTTTCCTATGCCATAAACAACAGCCAAGCACTCCACTTGTCTGAATTTGTTTTTTAAGATTTCAAACAAGGTGGAAAGGGCTTTTAGAGCTGTTTATCTCTTTGTGTAATATGCACTGCCATGAAGAAATGCCACAGGATTCCAAAAACACACTGCCACTGACTTCAAGAAAAGCAAAGCTGAAAATGCTCCTAGCAGTGACCATCCCAGATTCTCTCGTTTCTCTAAGATTACAGTCACCATCATCCTGGATCAACTAGTGCCAAAAGCCAACAATCAACCAGGAAAATGCCAAAATTTCTGCCTTCTTTTAGAGGGAGGAAACAGAAGCAAGAAGCCCAGTGAGGAAATTAGAGGGATAGTGAGGTTTCACTTCTAAACCTCCAAGAAACTCCACCTCAAGTTCCCAACATCCAGGGATATTCCCAAAGAAGCCCTGCAGTAGTCTTTCTTTCGATTGTTTTCTTGTCTGTGACTGGGATGTAAGCTCCTTGAAAGCTGACTTCATCTGTCCTGCTCACTGCTAGGCCCACAACACCCAGCATGGTGCACCCGGCATACTGTAGGCACGCAAACATTTATTGCTGGATTATTTGCTGGCATAGGAAGAAGTTACATGAGCCAGAATATTTAACACTATATTTCAATCCAATTTAAGTTAAACTAAAAAAATTAAAAATAGGGGCGCCTGGGTGGCTCAGTCGTTAAGCGTCTGCCTTCGGCTCAGGTGATCCCAGGGTCCTGGGATCGAGCCCCTACATCAGGCTCCCTGCTCAACAGGAAGCCTGCTTCTCCCTCTCCCACTGCTTGTATTCCCTCTCTTGCTGTCTCTCTCTCTCTGTCAAATAAAAAATAAAAGAAAAAAGAAAAAAAATGCCCTACCTTATGGCCACACAGGAAAACCTAGTTTAGTTGGGTGCTAAAACTGTCCCTTATAGGCCAGTTTGAAGGGATAAATTCTTTTTTTTTTAAGATTTTATTTGTTTTTTATTTATTTGAGAGAGAGAGACAGATAGTGACAGAGATAGTGAGAGAGAGCACAAGCTGGAAGGACAGGGAGCCCGATGCGGGGCTCGATCCCAAGACCCTGGGATCATGCCCTGAGCTGAATGAAGGCAGACGCTTAACCAACTGAGCCACCCAGGTGCCCCTGAAGGGATAAAGTCTTATTCAGACAACACACCACTAAAAACAAAGGCAGCCAGGCTGCAGAGAGGATAAAGCCAAAATTAATACTACAAATTAAAAATAACACCTTCCATTCACTTGGATGGAACGACTTCATACAGTAGTTATTTCCCAATTCCAAAAGAGGTCAGCTTCTTTCTAATCATCAAGATCCACAGGGATTTAATGCCCCCAGTGCTGTCTCCAACAGGAAGGAAACCCTGACTTCCCTAGCTATTTCAGTTATATAAATCAACAGTTTATCGTCCAGAGTTAGAATCTGGGCAGTGTTGGGACCCACATGCCTTTTAGAGCTCCCCACCGACGGATAACCATGTTACATTACATCTAATAAATGTACCTAGATCAATATCATTTCTAACTATCCAAGGGTTTTTATTGCTGTAAGGATCTTTCAATTAAAACAAAAAGTTAAAAAAAAAACTTCCTGTTAGATAAAAGAGAATTGGTGGTGGCGCCACCATCCACCAAAGTGAAGTCTGTGGCACACAAAAGACGCAGCATAATTTCAAAAGGGATAGTGATCCCTTTAAAGTTATTTACCTTATTTTTTTATACTTTAAAAATAATAAAACTTTGTTCCTTTTTCTTTAATGGAATTACTGTCCTTAAAAGAATTAAGAGAAATTTAAGATTGGTGGTTCTTTGCCTCAATAGCAAAGTCGAGAAAGAGAGACAGACAGACAGACAGGCAGAGGGAAGGAAGGAGGGAAAGAGGGAAGGAGTGGGTATAATTTCAAAGGTGGGCGGGAATCCTTCAAACCTGGGAGTAGCCCAGTGGAGGCCTAGCACAGATTTTCACCCATTATTTCCCCCTGGGTTTTAGATATTAGAGGCAAGTGCCATCTGTCACCACACTAGTAAGTGAAAAAGGCTAGGCCCAACTCACTGGCCATGATTTTAGGACTTTCACTAATGGCTAAAAAAAAAGAATCCTCTCAAAAAAAAAAAAAAAAAAAAAAATGTCCTGCCCACTCTAGCCCCTACCTCCACCCCCACCCCCAGAGGCTGAGTTAGCATCTTCTACAGCTCTCTAGATCCTGGGAGCTCAAGGTGAACTCTGATCTCCTCATGGGCACTAAGCCACACACTGGCCCTCTCAATGCACTATTATTATGGGACATCAAATGCCTTTGTACATCACTTTCCCAGTCTTTTGTCCCCAAATCTGATCCATTACTCTAAAAGAACATTCTGCTTTCAAGGTTCTAATGTGTAAGAAGAGACACTCACCAAGTAACTGCTGTATATCACTCACTCAAACAGTCCCAAAATACGGATATGATCCTTTAGGTTTATAGTTCACCTACTTTTTTCTTCCCACAACTCCTAAAGTTCATTATAATCTTCTATTTTGCCTACAGTCTAATTATAGTAATACATCTCCCTACTTGCCCTCAACTCACAAATCACCCCATTTTACAGAGGCAGAAGGCAAGACCAAGGCAACACAAATGTCTGCTACACAGCAAATCCATCTCACATCTGCTATCTGAACACAGAAAAACGCTACAAGACCCAGGGTGGCAATGGGTTTTGCAAGAGACATACCACAGTTCTTTCTCTATGAGCATATTTAGCCTTGGCAGAATATCAAGTGCTTCCTGGTCTGGAAGTCCAGACCAGAACCTTAATCTCTTGAGCACAACAGTCAACCTTTATTGCACACCAACCATGTGCTAGGCGTTATGCGGGCTGCCTCCCCTTCATTACCTCAGATTCATTCATTCATTGTCTAGGAAGCACTTCCCATCTGTCGGCACCTTCACACACATAGATATGTGACCCCTCAAATATTTAGTAATGTGCTGATTTTGCATTATAACTTGTAAAAGACCACACAACTAGGAAGGACAGACCAAAACCTGAATCAAGTCCTGACTTCAAAGCTCCCCCTTCCCTTTCCAACACCCCATCCTACTGATCCTATGGGTTTCATTCAAAATAATAAATATGTGCCGGCACTTCTCTGCCCTGTCTCAGGAAACCCTAAGCCCCAAGCTCCCCACCATCCTTCCCCTTCCCCTCAGGGCAGTGCCTACAACTGACCAGGAAGAGGCAGTAGGAGAACATCCAGGTCTGCGGCACCTTCCTGCCTGGACTTGACTACCCCAGGAGCAAAGGGCCTAGGAAACTCTCCAAGCGCTTCTCTACAGAAGAAAATAGCTCGAGTTGAAACTTGTGTCCACATGGTCCACCGACAGATTTAGAACTCAAATTATAGCCTCGGCAAGAATCTTCACAAAGGACTCAAATTAAGCAAGACCCAGATGGAAATGAACAGGAGAGAGACAGCCTTAAGTCACACTGTAAAGTGAACTGCAGTTCTAGCAGAGTCAGAGAGAAGAACTTGTTGAAATGCTAAACCAAACAGTTCAGCCTACATTTCAGAACTCCACTTCAAATACATTCTCCCCATGTTTTTAGCCAGAGACTTGTACATGGACACGAAGTGGTTACAAGTTACTCAGGTTTCAAACTGAGTTCATTCCTGTCCTTTGGACCATCTCTCAATGCCAGCATTCATCTACTTGGGCTCCAGAGAGCTCTGCATTTGGCAAAGCAGATAAAATTAGCTACTGGAGTGAATTTGGAATCCAGGGTGGGCCATTAAAAAAAGTACACATGAGATTTGTAAAAGCCATGTAAAAACTTCCTTTGGGCCAGGCTGAAGTTACCTAAAACTTAGAGAAATACTGTCAAATTCCCTGTCCTTTGCCTCCCTTCCACTGTTCCTGGATCTAAGGTGACCCATTTCCTGCTTCTTGCCCTGCCATTCAAACCAGACTGGCCCACAAACTGGGGATCCTCTAGAGATCAAGGGGTGAATCAGAGAAAACATAGCAGGAAGACCTGAAGGAGTGTTTTTGCTTCTCCTTTTTTGGGGGGGTGAGAGGGTGGTGTGCTACACTATGCAGAAGGAGGACTGAGGGATGGGACAGGAAGTGGGTCGGTCCCACAGCCTGACAGTGTGATAATGGGGAATAATAGGAGGACAATGCTCTAGCCCTGTCCCTCCCGCCTCCACAATGGCCTGACAACACTGTGGTGGCCCACGGCTCAAAAATGGAGTAACCAAGGGGGTCATCTGGCAACAGCCCCTGCTCCCCCTCAAATCTAGCAGGTCTCAGAAGGACGAGAGAAACTGTCGTCTGTTTGACTGTCTCCCAAATTCCTTTCCAGCCACAAAATTCTCCAGGTCCTTGGAAGCTGAGGTAAAAGTTCAAAGAACTCCTCCTCCAATTGGGCAAGAAAGAAGACAGAAAAGGGGGGACATTTCTGGTCTCTCCTTCCAGAAAGGAGGAAGAGGGTACCCCAAACAGAAACAGGGGAACCTTGAAGTTAGAGGATCCAAGGAAAATGAAGGAAGAGCTTCTCCCTTAGAGAATCGGGCAGGAAACCTCAGGAAAGGGGGAAATGTCCTCAGGCAAGTGAGAGGGGAACTCCTCAGAATGCGGGGGCACCAGAGAAGTGAGGAAATCCACAGTGTTTCCCACCAGCAGAGGATATCTTGGAAAAGTGGAGGCACACTTAAGAGACATGAGGATCCCCTAGGAGAAGGACATCCCATATTAAGGGGAGAACCTCTGGAGGAGCCAGGGACCCCTCAGAAAATTGTGGCTTCCACAGATTAGTGGAGAGCCCAAAAGAAAACATTTTGGGAAAGTGGGGAACTTTTCCTCTGGGAACTAAGGATCCAGTCAAATGAATACCATTTCAGGGAAGAGAAGGCACTCATCAAAAAGTAGGGGGTCCCATCAAGAGTGGGGATAGTTCAGAAAAGTGGGGAACACACCCAGAAGGGATTCTGACAGAAGCAGCAACACCTCAGATTAGTTGGGGACGCTTGGGAGGAGGAGGAGGTCACCCAGGGAGGGGGGACAGCAGGGAGAGCATCTCAGAAAGGTAGGGGGAAACGGGCCCTGTGCAAAGTGGGAGACACCTTAGAAAAGCAACGGCAAAAAGGGATAAGAGGGACAACAGCTCAGAGAAGCAGGGCTCTCCTCAGAGAACGGGGGGGGGGGGGGTCCCTGGAAAGGCCGGGAGGTCTCCTCAGAGAGGGTGGGGCCCCCCAGAGAAGCGAGGAGGGTCCCCCAGAAACAGGGTGTCTCCTGAGAGAAGCAAGGGTCCCCAGGAAATCGGGGGGGGGTTCCTCAGAGAAAGAGCACCGCTCAGAGAAGCAGGGGTCTCTTCAGACAAGTTAGGAGGGGGCTCAGGGAGCGGGGCCCTCAGTGAAGCAGGCGGTCCCTCAAATACACGGGGGAGGGAGGGCTCCCTCGCAGAGACAGGGGGTCCCTCAGAAAAGTGGAGCGTCCATCAGAGAAGGGGGGCGCCCCTCAGAAGAGTGGAGGTCCCTCAGAGGAAAGGAGTATCTCAGAGAGGTGGGGTCCCTCAGAAAAGTGGGGGGTCCCTCAGAGGTGGGGGTCCCTCCGAGAAGGGGGTCTCCCCTGAGAGAGGCGGGGGTCCCTCGGAGAAGGGGGTCCGCGCATCGGAGGCGGTCCCCTCAGAGAAGCGGAAGCCCCAGAGAAGCCCGGGGCACCGGAAGCCGGGGACCCGCCACCAGCGGCGCCGGCCCCTCACTCACCGAAGTTGCTCGGCGCCTCTGCGGGCGGCTGCTGGGCCCCGGGTGGCCTCGGGAGGCGGGGTCCGGTCCGATCAGCTCGGGTCCCGCGGCGGCGGCTCCCTCAGGTGGCGCCCGCGGCGGCGGCGGCGACAGGACGACGGACGACCGACCGAGCGACTGCGCGGGCGGCCCGGAGCGCGCTCGGGTGGCAGGGATGCGCGTGCGCGCGCCGGGGCGCTGACCCCGGGCGGGAGGAGCCGCCGCGCCGCGCTCGGAGCCGCCGCTCGGTCTCGCCGCTCCTTCTCACACTGAAATTGCCCGCTTCGCAGCCCGGCTTCCCCGGTTGCTAGGCAGATTTCGCCTCGCACACTTCCGGGTTGAGGCGCGTCTCGTCGAGTGGCGGCACCGCAGGCCAATGAGGTCTGGCTGAGGCTCCGGGGATCCGCTTCCCACGGAGGGCGTGGCCAGCCTCACGACGGACAGTGCCCCACAGCCAATGAAAGCGCGAGCCGGCTGGCCCTCGGGATCGCGCCGGCGGTCTGGGCGGGCCCGAGGAGGAGGGACGGGGTGACTGACAAGCGGTCTGCCAATGAAAGAGTGGAGCGGACCTCAGGGCCAGTCATGGCCCTTCGGGGGCAGGGCCTCGGCTTCGGGGCGGGAACGCCACGAGGGGCGGGGACTTGGAGACGCGTCAATTCTTGGCCGGCTCGCTCGGACCCCGGAGGGCGTTTCGGCTGGGCCGCCGGGCGGCCGACAACTGGCTGGGCAGGGGGTTCCCCGCAGTGCTCAGCAGGGGCGCCCCACCCACAATGCACCGGAGAGGGCCTGGGCAGGGCGGGCGTGGGGCGGTTACGCCGGGCGGTGGGCGGGGCCGCGTGAGGCGCGCTCTGAGGAGACTGGGCAGCCCTTGGCTCGGCCTTGTTCGCGAGGGAATGCGTTATCCCTTGCGCTCTTTTATGACGAGAGTTGTGGGTTCGACCTCTTCTGATAAGAATCTTGGGGATTCTTGTCCCTGGCCCCCGTTCTGAGGAGAATCTTCGGAATTCGTTTCCTAGCCCCCATTCTGAGGAGAATCCAGGAATCTTGCCCTAGTGCCTCTCCTGAAGAGAATCTTGGAGGTTCTTGCTCTGGCTCTCTTCTGAAGAAAGTTTTGGCGAGTCTTGCCCTGCCCGCTTTTCCGAGAATTGCCAGGATGAGGGTGATTTTGTAGATTTGCAACCCTAGCTCTGTTTTCTAAGAAAATTGGTAGAGGTTCAGGCCCTTGCCCCCCTTACTAAGGAGACTTGGAGGAACTCAGGCCCCACTTCCTTTCCTGGACAGTATTTTGGGGAGCATACCCTAGCCCTTTTCTGAGCACTATAGGGGCCGCTGGCCCTCTCCCTCCCTTGGCTGAGGGGCAGTGGGGGCTATGTGCTGTGGCCTTCATATCTAAAGATAACTCGGGAAATTCCTACCTTGTATGTCCCTCCCCCGACCAGAGGAGAAACTTGTGACTTCAAGCCCCTCTTTTCTCCAGAGAGGAATCGCAGGAGATTGATGCCCCCCATCCCTTTTACTAACAAAATGTAAGGTAGTTGTGCTCCCTGAACTTTTTCTAAGCAGTGTCTGTGTTGCAGTAATGGTTCCCCTTTTCCTAGGAACTGTGACCATTTGACTCTTTCCTAGAAAATTTTGGGGAGTTAAATACTTCCTTTTTGGAAAAGCTACCCATTTAGCCCTCTTTCCTCTTTTTTTGAGAGTGTTTTTCTGTGCAGCTCTCTTCTCTTTCCCAAGGGTCAATCAAATCTGTGGCCATTCCTGATTCTGACCCCTGTCCAGTTCTTCAGCCCCTTTCCTTCTCTACTGGGTGGGTCCCTTCCAAGAAGCATTCCTGCTTCCCACCCACCCCCAGACAAAATTCATCAGTCACTCAAACTGCACAGTGTTTGCATCTCTGCTGTAAGACGTACCATGGCCCACCAGGTGTCAGAGTCCTTTGCCTCTATCTTCCCCACTGTTGATCTGAACTTCTTGCCTGATTTCCCCCTCAAAGAACCCAGCTTTGGGGAGCCTGGCTGGCTCAGTTGGTAGAACATGGGACTCTTGATCTCGGGGTTCTAAGTTCAAGCCCCACATCAGGTATTGAGGTTACTTAAAAATAAAATCTTTGGGGCGCCTGGGTGGCTCAGTCGTTAGGCGTCTGCCTTCAGCTCAGGTCATGATCCCAGGGTCCTGGGATCGAGCCCTGCATTGGGCTCCCTGCTCCGCGGGAAGCCTGCTCCTCCCTCTCCCACTCCCCCTGCTTGTGTTCCTTCTCTCGCTGTGTCTCTCTCTGTCAAATAAATAAATAAAATCAAAAATAAAATAAAATCTTTTTAAGAACCTAGCTCTGGGACACCTGACTGGTTCAATCGGAAAAGCATGTGACTCTTGATTTCGGGGTCATGAGTTTGAGCCCCACATTGGGTGTGGAGATTACTTAGAAAGCAAGGAAGAAAGGAAGAAAGAAAGAACCCAGCTTTGCCCTTAGCAGACAACCAAACAACCATTGAATCAAAGGGGTGAAGAAAGCAGCCATGAGAAAGACCCACAACACAGTGAGGATTCAATACGGCAAACTTTTATCTCCCCCACTTTGTGCACAGAAATGTGCGAGGTACTGAGATACCTGAATTATAGGATGGAACTTGTGAGCCAAGATGAATGCAATAAAGGGAAACAGGCCTGTCAGGCAAGGCAGAATGTTATACTAAAGAGATACCAAGAAGATATTGTAGGAATGTGATTAAATGATGTGAAACTGTTTTGTAAACCATGAAGCGGTGGTGGAAGGGATTATTGTTATTGTTACAAGTGGGCTGTCATTCCTGGAAGAAAAGTAAAGGATAAATCCTGAGAGTCACGGGAATGGGAGGTTGGCAGGCAGCCCTGTGGGGCCTGATTCCCTGACTGAACTCAGCCTGGACTCAAGTGGCAAGGTTGACAGAGTCCTTGGTTAGGGAAGGAAGCCACTGGAAACATGAAGACAATGTGTTCCCAGAGCCCCTTGTTTGCACCTCTGTTGTAACACTTACCACATTCTGCAAGTGTCTGAGCCAGTCTGGGTGACAATAACCACTCAGAATTTGGTGGCTAGCAGAGCTGCAGTTGAACCCACAGGAGCTAGGCCAGTTACTTTCCTCAGCCATATCAGAAATGAGAACACCAGTCTCAAAGGTTGCGCTGAGGAGAGTGCACCGTGTACGGTGCACAGTAGGACTCAGGAGCTTTTCCTTTCATTCCAGTCACTAAGCAGGATGCTTTCTGAGAGCAGGGATCCAGCCTTATTCGTTTAAGTAGTCCCTCAGTGCTTTTATAGTGACTGAATTGAACTGGGATCAAAGAGCAGCTCATTGTCCAACGCTTCATTTTATACATGAGAAATGGAGAGACTTACAGGGCAACTGTGACTTGTTCACATCCCACTCCTACTCTATGGCTGGATCCTAAACTTGCATTGCCTTAATCTCACTTTGGGCCTATGTGCAGGAACGGGGAGAAGAAGAGGCGCCTATCCCCTTGAGTCCTTGTGCCAAGTTGAGACATGTTAGGAACCAAAAACTTCCCGAGCCTTATCTCTCTCTTAGGCAAGCCGTGGGAAATTTCTGGATACAGGTCTGCTAGAGTCCCCTAACTCCAAGAGCAAAGGGCAAGTGGGGGACCATAACCAGCGTCAAGGCCGCCGAAATTAACTTTGTCAAAGGGAGATTGCAAATGAAGTGAGGTTATTTCAGGGCTGTCTTGTGTAATTCCCAGACTGATCCCTAGAAATGTCAGGACCTATAATTATGTTTCACTTTTTATTTTAAGAATGTACAGAATTTCTTTATTCTCTGGAAAAAGGCATTGCCTGGAGGCAGAGATGTTGGATTAAGGGATGTCCGAGAAGTCTGGCATCTAAACATAAACAAGAGCCCTATTGCCTGGGAAATTGTATCCTGGAAGAGTCCAAGGCAAATGGGCATTCATCAGAGGAAGTGAAATGCCCCACCAAAATGGATGACACAAGCACAGCTTCTGACATAAAAAATGAAAAGAAGGGCATGTGACCCATACCAAGGATGGCTTTCCTTTCCACAGTGGTAGTAGTGATTGCATCTCTCTGCATCAAGGCGTGTCCCTTCCTGGGTCTGGGAAATCATGTGGGCAAACTGGCTAAGTGACATTCACATCCAAATAGGGAAACGGGAACTGAGCCAGGTGACTGCACAGGCAGCAAGGAAGGCAAGGCCTCAGTGGTAGTTAGAAAAATGAGGGCCTGGTGGGTGCCAGCCTGCAGAGACCCCCTACTGGTGTTAGGGTCTTGGACGAGGAAGAGTGCCCACTAACAGTGAAGAATAACAGCTGGTTAATACCAGTGGGAACGGTACTAAGCACAAAAGTTAAAGTCCTCCAGTGTCACTTGCCAGTTCAGGTGACCAGAGCAAAGTGCCCTTTCCATCATTGCCTCCTAAGATTGTTGGACTGCAAAATTCATTTGGGTTTGCCAAGCACTTTGAGGTTCACATACGTGAATTGCTAATCTACTGAAGCCTGCATCTTCTAGCAGGTCATAGGAATTGGCTCTGGGTCTCCCAGGGAAAGGACAGTAAAAAGTCAGTGTCTTTTCAGAGAGAAATAGACACTACCAAATCAAGAGGTTGGCCTAAGTCATCCTCCTGCTCCCCGCAAGAGAAAGTCAGGGAGCACCTGAAGTATCCGGGGGGGGGGGGGAGCAGTGTAGTTTCATTGGTGTTGGATGGCTAGAAAATCTGGAATTGAGTCCAGATGGAGCCCAGGAGCCCTTTCTGTCAGGCTTCTCTAGTCTCTAGGTCAAAAACCTAGACTGTAGTAACAAATCTTATCTGGTTCTTATTGACATAATTAAATGGCACTGGTGATAACCCTTTGCTGGAGCAAAAAAGTATTATGTACACCTACATGCCTACAGCTTAGAAGACTACTAAGTCAAAAGGGTGACTTCCCCAACCAGGATGGAAAGCATTTCTGAACGGGAGGGAGTTGACCTTTGACATGTGTGGCCACTTTTTGTGCAGAGGGAGGAGCCAATTGCAGTGCTAGGTGGGAAAGAGTTTCTTTACTACCACCAGTGAAGAATTCCCCTTGAGCTTCTGTGGGATCTGAAGGCCTTTAGCATCCTAGACAAGCACTTACATCTGAGCCTAAAACCTAGGTCAGGGCCGTCATCCACTGCATTTCAGACCCTTCCTCCAACCTCTCTCTCTCGAGACAAGAGCCCTGTGCCCTAGGACTGAAGTGACTGCCTCTCTGCCTCCAAGGGACATGCATGTCATGCCTGTGGACCTGGCCCACTGCTTTCATTCCCTTGCCAATTCCTTCCTCCCTGTCAGGCTGGTGTCTAATCCTGCCACTAAAATCCTTCTCTCAAATTACTGAGAACGGAGTGATTCCCCTTGCAGGAACTCTTCTTGGTCTGCATTTTCTCCAACCTCCAGCATCTAGAGGACACTCCCTACTCCTTGAAATGTCTTTCATGGTTTCTGGGGAACTTGCCTCTTCTGGTCTCCTGTTCAGTCTTCGTCCAACTTCTACCTGGAAATTCTGCCATCTCATCTCTTGCTATTACTCTGTGCTTGCTATGTTTCTTCAGAGAATGAATCCCTTCAAGGAGTAGAACTCTTAGGAACTCCCAGATTTGTATTTCCAGTCTGCCTGAGTTCCTGTCTGGGATCTCCTTCCCTTCTAGATGGGATGTGACTGAAACTCAACAGCTACATATGTTTCAGACAAAATTTGATGTCTTTCTCTTTAACCCATTCTCCATTCTTTTTTTTTTTCAAACAAAAGCTCTCATATATTATTACTGAACCAACCTACTAGTGCAGAAGCAGAGAAACAAAGAGAAGAAAATTATTTTCCTAATAAAACACATTCAACTGTCCAGAGAGAGTGGTGACCTTTTCAACATGACATGGTAAGATGTTAGTGACCTTGATACAGTATAAATATGTGTGCCATCTCATAAGTGATTCCTTATACATCAGTTTGGTTCTTCTCCAATGTCTCCTCTTGGAGTTATACCTGATTTTATTACCAGTTTTTATCGGAATCCATGGGGAATGGGATGATTCTACTTCTGTTTCTCAACCAAGAAGCCCTTGATCCTAAAAGTTGTGTAAGAAGACAAGAGGTCTGTGCACAGAGTCAGCTGCACACACCACAATGGCAGAAAAAGGGAGAGGGAACCCTATCCTTTCAACCTGCTTCCCTTTGTCACTCTTTTCTTCTGCACTAACATCACTTGACTGGTGTTCCAGGTTGAAAGCTCTTAAATCTTTGGAGATTGCTTTAACATCACTCATCAAACTCAAAGTTAGTTGCTCAACATTATGATTTGTCCCCTTGCTTTTCTGTCTGTTCTTTTGATTTCTGTCAATACCACCCATTCCCAAAAATGCTCTTAGCGACTCTCTCGTAATCAATTACACACAAACTGTTAGACTGATTTCTCTTCAATCAAGAACCATGTCACACCCCTACTCAAAAAACTTCCATTTTTAAGGAGGTTGTATTCTATTGGTTTTGTAATTAAGAAGAAAAAGAAAATTTTTTAAGCCCTCCATCACCAAAGGTTGAATCTTGGCTTGGCATTCAAAGTCTTTCTCCTCTTTGGCCCTCCCTTCACTCCAGTTACTTCCTGGAATGTGTCATAACCCCCTTACCTGAGGTTTCGTTTTCCCTGGTTTCAGTTACCCAAGGACAAATGCTGGTCTGGATACAGATGATCCTCCTTCTGAGGTATTGCCAGGAGGTCAATAGTAGCCCAGTGCTATGTCACAATACCTACATCATTCACCTCACTTCATCTCATCATGTATGAATTTTATCATCTCACTTAATCACAAGAAGAAGGGCAACTACAATACAATAAGATATTTTGAGATAATGTGAAAGAGACATCGAATACACTTAACTTTTATTATATTATTCTATTTTATTATCAGTTATTTTTAATTTTTTTTAAGATTTTATTTATTTATTTGAGAGAGAGAATGAGAGACAGAGAGCACGAGAGGGAAGAGGGTCAGAGGGAGAAGCAGACCCCCTGCTGAGCAGGGAGCCCAATGTGGGACTCGATCCCGGGACTCCAGGATCATGACCTGAGCCGAAGGCAGTCGCTTAACCAACTGAGCCACCCAGGCGCCCAATTATCAGTTATTTTTGTGCCTTTCTAATTTATAAATTAAACTTTATCATAGGTATGTGTATATATGAAAAAGTCATAGTATATACAGCGTTCAGTACTATCCGTGATTTCAGGCATCCCCGCCATGAGGATATATTGATCAGTGTAAAATGTCCCACTCTGGATTCCATAGGACATCAGAAGGCCTCAAGATATCAATAGGGATTCTGTGATTAGTTTCTCTCTTATAAAATTATTTTTTCAACTAGAGGATTTTGCTAAACCTTTTCCTATCGATAATGGATGTTGTCATGGTATATTGCAAACTTCCTTGACAACGTGGTCTGTTTTCTTTTATTCTAAGAACACCCATTAACCTCCTGGAGAACTCACAGTCTGTGGACCGTGGTTCACGACTTGAAAAGGGCTGTTTCCCCATACTGCCCTGGGCTAAGCCAGCTTCTGTCACCCCTGATTGCACCCCTCTCTCTTAGTAGTTGTATGGGGTCAAGGGATAGACCTCCGTTTTGGAGGGGATGCAACTGAGGCTCAGGGATTTTTATTTGGCCAGGGTCACAAATAAATAAAACCAGAACCTCGGTCTGGATTCCAATCCTGAAATCTTTGCAGCTGCCCACACTCTCCCCAGAGTCCTCCCAACCACTTAAAATTAGCTCTTTGGGGTGCAGTGTGGAAAGGCGGGAAAGGTGCAAGGAGTGAAGAACAAAATCCCCGACTCCAAGCAAGCCTTTCCATCTGCTGGGGCCACGAATGTGTTGGTGTTTAACATTTTCTGTTTATAATCCTTTAGTTTTTGTGCATTTTGTATTAATTCACCACACAAAGTAGGTAAGATGGCTCTCCTTCCTTCCTTCTCTCCTTTGTCCCTCCCTCTCCTCCCTTCCCTCCTCTCTTTCTCTCTCTCTTTCTTTCTTCCTTTCTTATCTCCATTAGGTAATACATTCCCAGAGGATAGCACCATATTCCCCAATATACACGTCATAAATACACATACACATTTAATACACACATGGCCAATTACCTATAAACAGATAACTGCCTGGGTCGCCCATCTTCTCGGAAATGCCTCCTCATTTCTCCCCTCTGTGTCCCCTCTCCGTGTAGATAATCCCACGTTGGGGACTGTCAGAGCAGAGAGGAAGTTAACAAATCAGCCAGTCCCCACCTTCTACTTTTCCCAGGGGAGGAGTGCCCAGAGAGGGTGTGACTTAGCTCAGTAGCAAGGAGAGGGCCAAGCTGGTCTCTGAGCGGAGCCTGACTGAGTCTCAAAGGCCAGATTCACTGCACTTTCGTGCTTATTTAAGCTCCAGGGGGAGAACAGACAGCTCAGGGATCCAGGGTTTGTGCTCTTGTCTTGGGTGGAATTCAGCAGTCCCCAAGGAGCTCTGAGCCCTCAGGGACCATGCCCTGAGAGTCACACATGTGTCTTAGCGAGGGAAGTTTCCCTGTCGCTGCCGCGGCCGAGCTGCTTGCGTCCTCCATGTTAAGGCCTTTGGGCCAGTCTGTGGGGAAGCAGCCACCAGGGCTCCCTGCCTTTGGCTTCCACCCAGACCGGGCCAGGCCTGTCCTTCCTGTTGCTCAGCCTCTGACACATCTGATCACCAAGGCTCTGGTCTTCTTTATGAGAATTTTCTCCTCAATTATTGCTGAAGCGTAGGCAAGAGAGCCGGGAGAAAGAGATTTTCCTCCGGACATATAAAAACTATAGAAACAGACCTGATCAGCACAGATTCTCCTCTGTCTCCCCTGTAGACAGGCCCGGGACTGGGAGTGGACAGGTAAGCAGGGTGAGCACTGCAAGGGTGGCCCGGAATGAAAGGTGCCCAAGGAGATGGGTGACCCAGGCAGTTATCTGTTTATAGGTAATTGGCCATGTGTGCATTACACGTGTATGTGTATTTATGACGTGTATATTGAGGAATATGGTGTTCCGTCTCATTTTGCTCTTTTGGTTCTAATTGTTTATATATTAATTTATGCCACAAATGTTTAATGACCTGCTAATAAGGATCAGACAGCCTGAGGCAGCAGGCAGCCTTGGGCAAAGGCACCAAGGAGAAGGCATCTCTTTCACCTTGAACTCCGGGCCTCCTGTCTCCTCGCCCACAGGCTGTGATGTCAGGCTCTCGCATGTCCCTCCAGAGGGGTTCTATTTCATATACAGACGTATGAGGCCCGCTTTGATTTTGTGCACACACACAGGTACAGTCAGCCCATGGGCTCCGATCTCTTAAATTGAAAGCAAATGGTCTGGTGGGCGATGCTTCTCACCACAGATTCAAGTCACCAGCCTCAATCAGTGATTCAGGACTGTCCTGTGGGGTTTGGTTTCAGCCTCTAGAATGTTCCTGAGAACGATGCACCTTGCTGTCCACCATAGAAAGCCCTAGAAGCTCCTGCACTGGGGAAGTTTGAACTGGGGAAGTTGCTAGGATCCTTGGAGCAAGGGTATTTCTTTTTTTCTTTCTTTTTTTCTTTTTTAAAGATTGTATTTATTTATTTGACAGAGAGAGACACAGCGAGAGGGAACACAAGCAGGGGGAGTGGGGGAGGGAGAAGCAGGCTTCCCGCCGAGCAGGGAGCCCGATGCGGGGCTCAATCCCAGGACCCTGGGATCATGACCCGAGCCGAAGGCAGATGCTTAACTGACTGAGCCACCCAGGCGCCCCAAGGGTATTTATTTCTACATGTCCTGGGTTGGGAAATGCTGAATCACAACTTTTGCTTAGATTAAGAGATTAATTTACCTTCTTACTAGTATAGGAGTCCCTCAAACTGCCTGGTCTTGGCAACCTTCATGCCTGCTCCAGGTGATGCTGAGAGCCAGGAGCTTGCAGCATAGGGGGAGATGGTGCTGTGGCAGGAGTTTCGGTGCAAGGCCCGGGTTCCTGATTGGAGTTGTCACCCATGGATACTCAGAGGCCTGTGATCATGTGTCTGGATGCTGTGGTGATCAAGGCGAGTGGGAAGGGACAGACTGACAAAGAAATGAACAAAGTAATTTCTTTTTTTTTTTAAGTTATTTTTTATTCCTTGTCTGATATTTTCTTTCTTTTTTTTTTTTTAAGATTTTATTTATTTATTTGACACAGAGAGACACAGCGAGAGAGGGATCACAAGCAGGAGGAGTGGGAGAGGGAGAAGCAGGCTTCCCGTGGAGCAGGGAGCCCGATGCAGGGCTCGATCCCAGGACCCTGGGATCATGACCTGAGCTGAAGGCAGACACTTAACGACTGAGCCACCCAGGCTCTCCTGAACAAGGTAATTTCAACTACTGATGATGATGATGAAGAAGAATAATCAAGGGTGTGACATAGTCACTGGGGAGGCCTCTGGCCAGGGCAGGAGTCATGGGCTTGCAAACAGGTGGATCTGAGCAGAGACCTGGATCTTACAGAGTCAAACTGGAAACAAGCATTCTGGGTAGAGGGGAATAGTGAGGGGAACAGGTGGCACCAAGTACGGGACAGAGCAGTGGCAAGCTGGTGGGCAGGGATGAGGTGGGAGAGGCTGGCTGATATTTTGGGCCTGGCAGGAGGTGGGATTTTTTTTACGATTTTTTATTTATTTATTAGAGAGAGTACAAGCAGGGGGAGCAGCAGAGGGAGAGGGAGAAGCAGGCTCCCCGCTGAGCAGGGAGCCCGACGTGGGGCTCAATCCCAGGACCCTGAGATCATGACCCGAGCCGAAGGCAGATGCTCAACAGACTGAACCACCAGGCGCCCCAGAGGTGAGATTTTATTCTGATGGGAAGAAGGAAGCGTAGTACTGCAGAGCCCTATGAGTTCTGTTTCCCGTCGGTAAAATTCCTTATTGGGACTCAGTCAAATTCCAGCTCTCTGATCACAGGCCTATGTTCCTTTATTCAAAGATATTATTGAGCCTCCAGGGTGGCCAGACCTAGCAAATGAAAACAGAAGATGCCCAGTCCGATTTGAATTTCAGATCAATGATGGATAGTGCTTTAGTATAAACCTATCGGAGAATGTCAGAGTATCTTCCGTGTGCCAAGCCACCGCTAGGCGTCAGTCCGGGTTTGAGTAATCCATTTCACACGACCCCATGGCTTGGAGTCTTTGGAGGAACTGGTCAAATGTGAAGGTTAGAATCTGGTGTGGCTTGGGAGAGAGAGATGAACCAGTTTCAAAAATCCGCTTTGGCTCCAAATTGTGACCTTGAACCGGTGATTCTTTTGGGTGCCCCAACTCTTGTTAGATGCCCACATAATGTTGATTGAAATGCCTCTGATGTTCCCTGCATCACAGACGTGTATCGTGTTGTATGCTGTTTCTCAGACGGATCTAGGTTCTGGCCTTTTTCACGGGAATTAAGAGAAGGGAGGGGAGCATGTTCCGCACTCATCCACTGTCCTCACTGGCTGTGAATACCAAGGTAAGGTGTGAAGGCTGGAAGAATCCAGAGAGAGGTGACGTGGCCATGGGCTGCTCTTCCCATCACAGGGACTGAGTGGACACTGCCGTGGCGTCTCTACGTGCAGAGCCCACCGGGCCCCGCTCTCTGCAGTCAAGGCGTGTGGGTGTCCCACAGCCAGGCCAACCACAAGTGTGGCCTGTGGCCATTTCAGGACACAGTCAGGGAGGGGTAAATAATCCCTCAAAAGTAATCTCCTTAAGCTTTTGGGTCTGAGGAGAACTAGATGTCGAGAGGGAAACACATCCTGTGAATGAGGGATTTGGGTGTGGCCCAGCTGGGACTTCCTTCTGTTGGCACCAGAAGACAGAGGAACGTTCTGGAGGCAGGAAGAACTTCTTTAAGAGATGAATTCCCTTTTCCTGGGGAGGGGGTGGCTCAGGAAACAGTGTGGTCACTGCTGGGCAGGGCGTTAGGAGTCCTCGGATCAGGGACCTAGCTCCGAAGCATCTGCTCTGGTTGGTTCATGGTGATGTCAGGAGTGCCCTGGCCCCTGGTCACCTGCTGTTGGGAGTCTACATTATACAAGGGGGTCAGTGACCCCATCTTTGTTATTGTCACCATCTGACCCACACCCCTGCGCACATTTAGCCCTGTTTGCACCACCCTCACCCCCAGTTTGTTTCTGGGATATTGGCCTGAGTGTGGTGGGGGGGAGAAGGACCTGAGAGGATCCAGGGATTTGATCCCTCTTCTGGAAATGGGGGCTCAGCCACTTTCCCCACCCATCAGTGTCCCCCCGACATGACCCAAGGCAGAATGCCACCGGAGGGCTGGCAGTTCCGATGCCCTCCCAGTATCCCCTTGAGTAGCAGACACGAGGGCTGGCCCATCCCCTTCCCACAGTCTTGGTGTCTACGTAGCAGAAGTTGAAACATCATCCAGCTCTGACTGGCTGGCTGAGGGAGGTCTCCCCTCTGTCCTGTCACAGTGTCCCCCACCTGTCCCTGGTTTCCCATCCTACAGGTATACTGCTCTCATCTCACAAGCGGGGCATGGCTCACTCCTACTTGAGGCCCATTGTCAGACTCCTGGTAGAATGTCCACTCCCTGAGGGCAGGGACTTTGCTTGATACGGCTCCTGCTGTGTCCCCAACATTCAGCGTCAAGTATGTGCCAAATAAATGTTTGGCAAGTAAAGGAGGGAATGGTGCAGCCCTAACACCTGGAGATCAGCATCTCCTATCCCACATGATACAGGAGAGGAACTGAGAGACTCTGTGGTGCAGGTTATTCCGCATCCCTGCAAGTGAGGACAAGGCCAGGCCGCACTGGGGACTGGCAACTTCCAGCCCATCCTTCCCAGCCGGGCGCTGGACTCAGGTCGCTCAACCTGGTGGGAACACTGCCCGAGCCGCCACGCCCCCTGGTGGCCGAGGATGGAGGAGCCCGAGATGCCCACAGCAACTGGTGACACATGCAGATGAAGACAGAGGAGGAGATACACTTCCGGTTCAAAGCCATACTTCTGAGCAGTTTGTACTTAACCCTTTAGGGGAGCATTTGTGTGCAGAACTCTATAGTAGCAGAATCTCCTCAGGACCACACACTCACCCCGGACAGAGTGTGACTAACTGCAAATGGAGCCTCAACTCCATGTTGAACAGACAGTAAGGGTGCGGAATCGTGCTTGGACACGACACTCAAAACAAAACACACACTGACAAGGGGGCCCATCTCTAGAGAGCTGTGTTTCAGAGAGCTTTTCAGAATATATACGACAGGGATGGGGCATAGGGTGCTGATCTCTCGCCCACAAACTCCTAGTGTAAGAATGCTATGTTTTTTTTTTTTTTTTTTTTTAAGATTTTATTGAATGGGGCGCCTGGGTGGCTCAGTCGTTAAGCGTCTGCCTTCGGCTCAGGTCATGATCCCAGGGTCCTGGGATTGAGCCCCTCAGCGGGAAGCCCGCTTCTCCCTCTCCCACTCCCCCTGCTTGTGTTTCCTATTTATTTGACAGAGAGAAACACAGTGAGAGAGGGAACACAAGTGGGGGAGCGGGAAAGGGAGAAGCAGGGAATGCGGGGCTCAATCCCAGGACCCTGGCAGATGCCTAACGACTGAGCCTCCCAGGCGCCCCAAGAATGCTATGGTTTTAAAAGTGACATTTATTGTAGCAGCCGTAATTCATTGGGAGTATCGTATTTTTCATAAAGCACTAATAGTCCCTTTAACTATTTTCTGGTCCTTGAAAAAAGTACCCAAAATATCAAAGTACTTAAGGAAATCAAATTAACGGAAATGAATCTTTCCTTCCTTTTCCCAACCAATTGCATTGTAATCTCAGCATGTGAGCATGACTTGGGGGTGAAATGAACTTTTGAATTCTTCAGCAATTCTCCTCCTCCCCGGCTCTCCGGGGACCAGCAGCAGCCCTTGGAGAGGGTCGGGGATGAGGGAGTGGAGCCCCTGTGGCCCTCAGAATCCTGCTCCCCCTGCCTCTGTCCCTTGACCTAGGGGGACACCCCCCCCCCCCGATCCCAGGAGCCCTTCAGCCTCTTGCATCCAGTTCGCAAGTCTGAACTGACTGGGGTTGCATCAGCGTGGTTCAAATCAAGGAAGCCATGTCAGGTGCTGGACAGACAGGACCAAGAGGCAAGACTGCCTGCCTCTCTCTGAGTAGCTTTCTTTGTGGGGAAATGTGAATCTAACGGGCTCAGCTAGGCCAAAGGGGAAAGCCAATACATATTGTGATCATTTTCAATTTCCAGGACCCCCAGTGCCCATTGGCCTGGGGCTGTGAAGTTCCCACTCCTTGCAGTACAGCAGGGTCCTGTTGGCATTCCGGGGGGGGGGGCAGGGCAAGCACAGTGACCGAGCGTTCTGACACCTGCAGACAACATAGGCAGGTGTCCACAGTGGCCTCTGCCAGGACTGCCTGCGTTCTTCCTCCTGAGCTGTCTCCTGGACCTGCCAACATGTGCCAGGCCTGGGCCAGGACATTCCTGGCTGATGCTGGGCTGCTGAGCGGAGCAGCGGTGGGGAGAGTGCCCCTGGCAGGCAGAGAGGTGGGAGCAAGCACAGAGTGTTCCAGGACCATTCAGGGAGGAGGTTGGACAACATCCAGGTGGGAGATATGGCTGGGACTTGGGGAGGGGCAGTGGAGATAGCCCGAAATGGGTGGAGTGACAGGATTTCTGAGGATTGGGGTGTGTGTGTGTGTGTGTGTGTGTGTGTGTGTGTGTGTGAGAGAGAGAAGGACAATAAGCCCTGCCCTGGCCACTCAGTGCTTGGGCCAGCTGCCCTGGCCACCCGCTGGCCTCTACGAGGTCCACTCCTATCCTCCCTCCCCCCCATCCTGTGACGACTTCCTGGCTGTGTTCGTCGTCCACTTCCCGAGTGTGTCCCGCAGACCCTGCAGAGCTTCTCCGTACCATGTCCATTTGTGGGGAGCAGTCCTGCTGAAAGGAGCTTGCTTGGCTCTACCCGAGACGTTCCCCAAAACCTATGACTCCAACAGCCACTCTTTGTTCATTAATATCTGGCAATCTGTGGAAAATTTTCTGGGAACTGCTGATTTATTCAACCAGGGCATTGTTCTGCAGCACCCAAATGAGCCTACTTCCTGTGAAACAGTGGCCATCTCGGGACTGGCTTACTAGTCACACGTGATTCACTCCCAGCTGGTGGCCACATGCCTGCTGGTGGGTGGCTTGTCACATGGTGGATTTGTGGCTGTGCTCCGGTTGGGTGGGCTCAGACTGTGATTCCTGCAGAAAGGCTGTGAAACTTGAGGTGGGGAAAACGGTGTCCAAGCTGATAGGGCAGGCAGAGTCCACCCCAAGTGATAAAGCCATTTATGGCTGGGTTGTTGAGTATGGGGCAGAGGGGGGCGGGCATCAATGGGGGTTGGTGGGATCACTGCACTGGGGGAGGTTCTTCCTGGCAGGGCCGTGGGGAATCTCTGATACATCCAGTGGCCAGTGCTTCTGCCTCAGGACCAAGGCCCAAAGGAAAGCTCAGACGTGCCCCTAGGAGTGAGCAGTTGAGAGCACCTTGGTGTTACTGAGGGGCGCGGTGATGAGAGCAACACGAGGGCCTTGACAAAGTGTGGGTGGCAGCCAGGCACCATCTCTGTGCATTAAAAACAAGGCACAACCCAAGAGAATGGAAAACACACGTTTAAACAAAAATGTGTAGGGGCACATTCGCAACAGCAACACTACTCACAACAGCCACAAGGAAGAAGCAACCCAAGCATCCATCAGCGGATGGACGGATAAGCAAACCGGTCCATCCATACAGTGGAGTATTATTCACCTTTAAGGAATCAAAGTCTGATTCATGTAGGTCGATGAACCTTGAAGTCATGTTGAGTGAAAGAAGCCAGACACAAAAGGCCACAGGTATGATCCCATTTATATGGCATGTCCAGAACAGACAAACCCAGAGCCAGAAAGCAGATTAGTGGCTGCCAGGGGCTGGGGAGAAGGGGAACAGGACTGACAGTTAATGGGGACAGGGTTTCCTTTTGAGGTGATGAAAATGTTCTGGAACTAGACACGTGTTGGTTGTACAACACTGGGAATTAAGTGCCACTGAATTGTACACAATAAGTGGTTAATTTTATGTGACGTTCATGTCAAAAACAAAAATTAAAAAAAAAAAAACCAACAACACAAAAACAACCCTAGGCACATGGAGGCTGGCTGATGTGTTTCCTAAGAACACAGGAAATAGGACACTAGGGAAGCAAGCGAATGTGTCTGTGGTAAGGGCCAGGGAGGAACAGGCAGCTGTGGGGCAAATGTTTGAGGTCTTAGGGGTCCCCTCTCCTCCAGGCGGGGCTGTTCCAGAGGCACATCATCAGTAGAGAAGACTCAGGTTTCCACCAGGTCCTCCAGTCCAGGGGCTGGGGCTCTGTATTCTCATACCCTGTTGGTCCGCGTTAACTCCCTGGTGCCCACTTGCCCAGTGGCCCCGCTGGCCTGGCGAGAGGGCAAGAGCCGTCTCTGGAGTGGCGCACACAAGGGACAACGCGACAAAGACAAAGCGAGTGACGGCTCCTGCAAATTATTTTACTTTGAATATATAGGAAAAGAAATCCACAAACGGGAAGCTATGTTCTATGGTTATGTCTTTTAAACAATGTTTTGTATTTACAAAAATTTTTTTCCTGATTAAAAGCACCAGCTGAAGTTACAGGCTGCTAAAACCATATTACAAACCCATTAAAAGACATTATGCCAAACATACTTATTAAAAAACCCTTAACAAAACAGAGACAACGCAATCAACAAATTTACCCACTGCACCAGGCAGCCCTTTTTTGATTTCCTTGCCAGTGTTCCCAATAAGTGGGGTGGGGCATGCTTACCCCAGGGAGAGGACCCTCGCTTTACCCGCGGATGACTGCAAACACCCAGCGCAGGGGAGACAGCGGCGTGTGTATGCCAGGGAACCCGGGATCTCCCGGCCCAGTCCCCCAGATCCACAGGCCCTGAGGACCCCAGGAGGAGGTGGGAGAACACACGAAAGTCAGACTGGCTTTCAGTAATTTACCTGCCAACAGGGATCTTTCTGCTGCTCCCTTGCATCTCTGCACACTGAAAGGCTTGAAGTTTTTATCTGTTTTTCCTAAACAGTTATGACACTGTGTAAGGTCTCCCTGGGGGCTCACTTGCTGCCTATCTTAAATTCTGATTGAGTGAGAAACCGTGAGGCACTCAATTTGGACTCACAGGAAGGTACTTATGACAGCTTTATGTAACCAGAAGATGCTACGGTGAAGGGGAGGTTCAAAGCTCGCACACGCAGAAATGCATGTACACGCAGTTTGGCTTCCATAAAGCTATAGTGGAACATTAAATATTGAGTACTGAATTTTTAGCTGTAAACATAAAAACTTATCCTTAACTTTACATGAACATAGATAACAGAGTGGTCACTAAAAGCACTTTAACATCAGGACAGATGTTAAGTTTTGAGGTTCTTATTTCAACTGCTCTACATAAAAAATGCCCTAGAAGCAAAGAAAGGCTTAAATAAATATGCAGAGACAAACATGATGTACAGCGTGATTGAAGTAATGAGAGTCTGGAGAGGTCAGACAGTGCGGGGTCTAGGCCAATAGGGGCAGCTTGTGGCAAGAGGGGGGCTCTGTCCCATGGGTGGAGGGGAGGGCCTAGGGGATACCCTTGAGGGGGGAGGAAGACAGGACAGGGCAGCTTGTGGCCACATGTCACACCCTCCTCTGTAGGCCTCACGGGCCCAGGGGGGTCAGCCAAGAAGGTGGCCCTGAGCAGCACGGGACAGTGCTAGGCTCTCCTGGGTGACCCAGGATGCCACACAGATGGTGGGTCCTCTTCGGACAAGCCCCGGCCAGCCCACGCCTCCAATCAGCAGCTCACTTTGCACGCCTGTCGCTGGCCTCCAGTGGGCAGCAGGGGCCTGACGCTGGCCTGGTAAGGGCAGTGGCCCTGTGCAGGGAGGTCTGCTGACAGCCCTGCTTGTGGCTAAGGCACACTCAGGCCTCAGGGCCTGAGCAGCTGACCTGAGTGATCCCAGTGTTCCTTCTGTCAGACACTGAGGCTTCGAGAAGCAGCCCTCACAGTGTAAGGGTAACAAGATGCAAACTAACAAGCCACCCTGACTAGCATGACCACTCAGCACTCCTCTGTGGGGAGACGCTCCCAGGCACTGGAAGCTGGAGGTGGCTACCTCAACTGCCCCCAATGCCACCATCACCACTGGGGTACCTCCTCAACTATCCAAGAGGAGCACAGAACCGAGCATGGTTGTCTGAGCCTAGCAGAGCCTCCTGGGGTCCAGCTCAGGAAGAGCTTTCAACGCTGTCCCAAGCCCCAAGGCGGGTAGGTCTCCTCATCCTCCCTCCTGAGAACAGCATGAGGGGCCAGGCGTCTGTGAACGTCCTCTGCTGAGGAGGCCCCAGAGCTGCCAGGAAGCAAGCCCCTTCTTCGTTCAGGCACCCTGAGTTGGGCTGAGGAGGGTCCCCTCCCTTCTCCTCTGCTTCCTGCCCAGCAGTATGGATGCTGATGGGGGAAGGCGGCTGACGCAAACATAGGAGTCTCAGCCCCCCGCCCCAGCTCTGCGAATCACCACACACGCACGCACACACATGCACACCCGTGTCTACAAGAACGTGCACCTCCGTGGCTGGACACTGAATCCAGGCAAGGTGCAGATGTTTGGAAGCCGAGTTCCTGGGTCCCCCAGGATTCCTGACCAGAGGCCCTGGCTGTCTGATGGGGGGACACTGGACAGAAAGGCAAGCTGGGAAAAGTGTTATGGTGGGATGTGCATTTTTGTCCCTGACATGCGCCATCACTTCTTCCCTCCAATTCTGGGGCAGAAACTGGCGTTTTGCCTCTGGGCTCTGGAAGCTGCTGTGAGCAGAGGAAACACTCCGGCCAGGCACAGAGGCCCAGGCGATGGAAGTCATGTGGCAATGCACCAGCGGTACCACCCACCCTGGCAACTGGCACCCCACTTCCCGCCCAGACACGCTCCCTTGAAGGCGTGACTCAGACGTGGAAGCAGAACTGGCAATTCAAGTCCATTTTAAAGGATGGCTCTAGAAAGTTGGCTCCAATATCCCACCTGCAAGCCTCAGCACTGGGGGTCTTGTTACATGGTGGGAATGGCTGGCCAGCCCTTCCTGGGAGGGCGGAATCAGCCCTGCACACTCCCCAGGGACTTGGAAGCTCTGGAGACAGTCAGAAAAGAAGCCTGGGGACACCCACTCCAGCACACCTCCAAGGAAAGCTCAAGTGCCATCTGGATGGAAGTAGGGGACGCACCGGGCCCCACGGAGGCCCCGAGAACCTGGGCGGCTCCCTTCAGGAGCCTCACAGGAGGCTGGCCAGGCTTGTATTGGGTCCATTCTGAGCTTGGAACTGCACGGGGGGTGGGCCATCCGTCCACTGCAGAGGGGAGAGAACACACAGGTGAGGTCCTTCCTAGGAAGGGGCAGAGGTGTGCCGGGCTGCGTGTCCGCCCTGGACTGCTGCTCTCTTTGGGCTGAATGCCCAGCCAGGGCCCTCTGTCCACCTCGCCTGAGTCAGCAGGGCCCCTGGGAAGTGCCGTATATCCCCCACTTGAGGAGCGATGCCGTCTCCCCCATCTGAGGGGCCCCTGAGGCTAAGCTGAGTTAGGGATGCTGGAGACATGCAGGGAGACGGCAGCCAAGCGTGTACTTCCCTTCTCAAGGAACGTGTCCCCTGGGGGCTGCAAGCCAAGGGAGCAGGCCCTGAGGAGTCAACCAGCACGCTTTTTACCTCCCCAAACCCAGTGCCTATACCGTGATGAGGTTGTGTTCAGGGAGACTGCAGGCTTCAATGTGGTCCTGGAGCAGCTGCTGCGAGAAGTTCTGGTGCATCTGGGCGGCTTCGTGGGCGTCCATAGCATTCCCGCAGGCCTTGTTCAGGTCTAAGGGTGGGATGTACACATAGGGTGGATCCACCTTGCCATACCCCATGTCCTCCCCGTGGACGTGGGTAGAGCCCTAAGGTCAAACCCTGCTCTACCAGTGAGTTCCTGTCTATCTGGCATGTCACCTGCCCTGAGCCCTGTCTCAGGGTCAGCAAAGCCCACCTGCCAACGGCCCTTACACATGTCCTCCTGAGCTCCTGAGTCACATTCTTGGAGGTGCGTGAGCAGTGTGGCCGACACAAGGGTCGGTTGGGCAGTGAAAGCCTCAGGGCTGTGTCCTGTGGACACTGGCCCTCCTGGGGAGGTCCTGGCCAACCCTCGGGCACACAGGAACTCATTAGAGCAGGGCGCCCGATACCCACTCCCGAGGCAGAAAGACTGAATGGGCCCACAAAGCCCACTGCAGACGGGAGCAGCCTGCCCTCTGCCTCGTCCCCACGGCCCTCGGTAAGACTCTGGAGTTTAGCAGCACCATCTACACCGGGGAGCAGCAGGACCAACGCTGACACGGCTCAGAGCCTACTGGGCACCCCGAGCATCCTGGCCAGCACGGGCCGACAGGGACAACTGCCGCAGCCAGTCACGGAGAAGGAAACCGAGGGTGAGGGCTAGGGCTCACAGTCCACTTCTTCACCCAGAGAGACTCCAAGAAATGGCCTTGTGGAGAGGGCGAACCGATCCTGTGTGCAGCTGATGTCATGAGTGAGCCTAGTGCCCACTGCCCCCAAACAGGGCCTGCCGTGGAGCCTGAGCGCATGCTAGAATTGGGACTGGGGCGTGTGGAGGCCCAGTCTGAGCACAAGCTCATCAGGGCTTACCTGAGATCTTTTAGACTTGGGCTCCCAGCAGCCCTGATCTCTGGGAGGGGCTGGCTATTGCACTCACCTCTCAGCAGGGCTGAGGACCACAGCTGCACGGACATGTCTGGGATCTTGCTGGCCAGCTGCATGGCAGGCACCACCATGTTGTTACTCTCCTGTTGACCGAGAGCATTCAGGGAAGGGAGTGGGGGCTGGGGCCAGCAGCGGGGACAGCCACACCGAGCCCAGGCTGTGCCCTCCTCCTGCTGCCCGGAAAACTCCTATTCCTACTTCAGAGCCCATCTCAAATGACCTCCTCTGATGTACTCTTCAACCGCCTCACGAGAAAATAAACTGCCCCCACTCTTCAGCTCTGCAGGTACCTCCTCATCGGGGCACTGCTGGCTACGGACAAGTCTATGTGCCTTTGTCTCTAACCAGAGCAAAAGGCACTGGTGGTAGTCAGCTCTGGACCCAGATCAGGAGCCAATTAGAAATGCACATTCAGAGGTCCCAGGGCCTGGGAGGAGGAAGCAGTCCGCCCTGGTGGGGGTAAGGAGGGCTGAATGGGTAGAGGAGAGAGGAAGGGAAGTGTCTCTTCTACATACAAGCCCACTCTTGTGGGAAGCTACCGGACATGTGGGGCTGTGGGACACCAGGGCATGTTAACTCTCCAACCCTGACAGTGCGACTGCACAACGCCGCCCCCCTCAATACCTAGGATGTACTGACAGCGGGCGGGGGGCCCTCAACACCCATCCCTGACCCCATGATGACTGGCAGCACTGCTCCGCCCCTGCTTGACCTAGGGACAACAAACTTTGCTGGCCTGGATGTAGGATTCAATGTGACAGGGGAGAACTCTCTATAGAGCAGCTCCTGGCAGATACCTGCCACGTACTCAAGAGATTTACAAATCCTCAAATCCAACTCCTGAGGCCTAGCTTCAGCACAGGCAGGACTGTGTTGAGAACATAAAAGCCCAATGACTTCACACTGCCCCACGGCTGGCACCTCAAAGATGAGCTCCAGGTGGGTCTCAAAGCTTTTCAGAATTAAATAAAGTCTTTTGAAAACCTCAGAATGCACAACAGAACACGAAAAACTACTCTTCTCCTCGAGGCCTGGGGTTGGGCCTCTGTTTGGAGGCTGCCAGAAGGAGAGTGCCCCTTGGCTCTCCCAGGCAGGCTCCCCCATGCCAACTTGTAGCCCCACAGAATTTGGTATGAAGATGTGTGATTCGGAGAACTATCCCGTGTGGGGATGCTCACAAACTCATGATGCCTCTGGACACTCCAGCCTGGCAGGCTCAGGGCAGAGTGGGCGGTGTCTCCCTCAGACCTGGAGCCGCTTGAGGCCAGGCCCAGGCCTGAGGGCTCCTGGGGCCCCCATGTCACTCCACATAGGCCCAGACACACAAGGAGCAGTGGAGGTTCCTAAATAAGCTCGTAAGATGCCCCGAAATCACGTCAAACGTGAGCCAGAGCTGCCGCTGAAAAGCTGCTTTGCTTACCCTGTCCCATGCAAGGGGGTTTCTGGGGACTACTAGACAAATGAGAGCCAGTGAGGTCTGATTCTAAGCCTGGGTCTGCAGTTTGGGGCTCTGTGACCTTAATCTCCCCAGCTGGAAAACGGGGGAACCACATCCACCACACCAAGACATGAGGCGGGTGGCCCACACTCAGCAAGGCCTCATGTTGAGCCCCTGGTTCCCATCTGGGCCCCAGACCCACAGTGAGGCCACTGTTCCCAAGTGTGCTCAGAGGCTGAGGAACAAGGTGACAGGGTATTCTAAAAGGAGCAGAGCTGCACTCTGAAGGGAGAACCCAAAGCTCGTCCTCTTCCTTTATGGGTGGTGACGCCCCCAGTGTTCAGGCCCTGGCCCCTGGGAAATGCTTGTCATGTTACTATGGGGAGGGGAACGTGCCAAAGTTGTTAAAAAATGCTCATTCTTAGGGAGCCCTAGGGTTTGATCAGATAAAGCTCTACGGGCCTAGACACGTAACCCATGTTAGCGAAAGTGAGGCTGGCTAAACTATGAAGTATATGCTACTTCAAAATCCTTGCTGCCACTGAAGAAAACTTTCACCCAGTGGTGCAGAGAAAGACAAGATATCGAATTATGGAACAGCCTGAAAGACAAAACCTATGTGTAGGCAAAGACAGGTACTGGAAAGAGCCAGAAGACATGCAATCGTTTCTTCTTTTGTTTCTCACGCTTTCTACGATGATCATACCATATTATATAACGTGAACAAACGCTATCTTAAAAAAACGGCCTCGAGAGATCAATAGGTAAGAGCAGGCGAGCAGGTAAGAGCACAGCCCAGGTTCCCCATCTGACTCGGAGACTTGGAGTCGGCTGATTCCACTGGGGACGAGCCCCAGGGGGCCATTCTAGGTAAAGGTGAAAACATGGGGTGCCCTGAGGACGACACTGTGTGTGCTGGGCAAAATGGAGCCCGAGGGATCTGGCTGAGAGGACACACCTCTCCACCCCCAGGTATTAACACACAGAAAGGAGAACCTGCCCTCAGCCCTGCCAGTTCTGGACAGCTCTGGAAAGCCCGTGGGACTCTGCCTGACCACTGCCTGCAGCCGGCACTGGGCCTGTCTGCCACACACACCCACCCTCCAGGATCCAAAGCTCCCCTTCACCCCTGGACCCCTGCCCGAGCCTCATGGAGCAGTGGGGAGTGGGGAGGTTACTGAGATAAGTTCACTGAGGGGCACAGGATGCAAAGTACTGCTAGGCGGCAGCCCGTAAGCACCTTGCAGGCCCCCTGCCTCTCGGCCCAGCCCTAGTCACTCACTCTGTGGTTCCCCAACACATAGAAGATGTGGCCCAGGAGCACAAGGGAGCAGGCTGTGAGTCGGTTCAGGTCCTCTGCGTTGGACATCTTCAGAGTTTCTCGAAGAAATCGCCTATGTGGGAACAGATGCTGAAGGCCCATCGGGACGCCTTATCGGTAGGAAGAGGCTGCAGCCAACTCAAGGCCCTGAGCAGAGCCCACTTGTCTTAGGGACAGAAGCCCTGGGCACACACGGTCAGGGAGCAAAAAGCACCTGGAGGGCCGGCCCAGGAGGTGCCGGGCAGGGGGCAACCTGTCCTGTACTCACTTGGCCTCATTGTAGCGTCCCTGGAAGAAGGAGAAGAGCCCGCGCACGTAGAAAGCTGCGGCTCGCAGGCAGTGTGAGCTGACGAGAGAGACAGGGGCACGCTTTGGTGGGGTTTTTGTGAGCGCAGCAGGCTTCCGAAGGGGACCGAGAGGCGCCGGGCACACAGGGCAGTTGGGTCCCACCAGCACCGGCCCCACCCCGAGAGCAGAGAGAGCGTAAGACAATAGGTCAAGTGGGCACTCAGCACTCGGGCCACCTACCTGACAGGGAAGCTATGGTCTGGATTGATCCTTTCCAGCAAACTGTACAGCTGTGGCAGAAATGTCAGTTAGGATCATTTTGTATTTTGAAACAGGACAAAATTCAGCCTCAAACATAGCACTAAATTGACTAGGGCTGCTTGCATCTTCCCAACCCAACCTGAGAGCATTGTGCCCTCCCCCCAAATCCCATGCTTGAGTAACCTCAGCGGGGAGCGGGGTCAGGACCTGTGAAGACAGGTGAGGGCACTCCAGGAGACTGCATGCAGCTGTTTACTTCCTCACCCCCCGCACCCCACCCAGTGGGAATCACGGCCCCCATTATGAAGGGTGAGGGCTGGGGGGCCTCACAGCCTCAGCCTGGCCCACGTCAGGTGAGGGGGCTGGGCGGTCAGGGCAGCGGCTCAGTCTCAGCCTTTGTATGGTCAGAAGGACCCAGTGTGGGGGAGCGAGGTGGGAAGATAGGCCCACATGGGTCTTGTGGGCTGGGGGTGGGGTTTATCTGGAGGTGCAGGGATCCTGGAAGCTCTGATAGGCAGCCACGTGACTGACGTTCTAGGTCTCCTCTGGCTGCCAAGGAAGGAGGGGTAGAGGACACGGCTGAAGTGAGCTGAAGCTGCTTCCAGTGTCCCCACAGTACCTCCAGGAGGCGGACGCTGGGACGGCAAAGGACACAGGGAAGCCGAGCTGTCCCATGACCCACCAAGTGTAACCCACGGAGCCCACTCCTAGCCCTATGATGGCCCTGCCCATTGCTTCCTAACTGCTGGAGCAGACAAGGCTGGGCTTTCTGTTCCCTGGAGCCCAAAGCATCCAAACCCAGAAGCTGGGAGGTCCGCTAACCTTTTTTTTTTTTTAAAGATTTTATTTATTTATTTGACAGAGAGAAATACAGCGAGAGAGGGAACGCAAGCAGGGGGAGAGGGAGAGGAGAAGCAGGCTTCCCGCAGAGCAGGGAGCCCGACGTGGGGCTCAATCCCAGGACTCTGGGACCATGACCTGAGCCGAAGGCAGAAGCTTAACGACTGAGCCACCCAGGCGCCCCTCGGCTAAACTTTTTATAGACCAAAGATAAAACGAAAGCCACGGAGGTGGAAAAACAACTAAATCTCAGATACTCTAGAGGCAGGAGGCCAGGGCTGGGAGAGGGTAATCCTAGGGCTGAGGGGGGGATCCCAGGGCTGAAGGGAATCACAGGGGGAACCTGGTGTGAGGGCATTTGTCCTATAAGGACAAGCCCTGGGAGCCCCCTACCCTTTATGAAGTTGGGTCTTAGGACAATCTAGGAGCACAGTGCAAATGGCTGCCTGAGCTGCTGCTCCTCAGAAGAGAGCCATGAGGCCTCACTGACATTCTAGAACAGCTCAAAGTAGAAAAAACTGGATTTTTTTCTGCGCAATTCAATAAAGCTTGGCTCATTTTTAACAGGAAGAAATGTTATTTAGCTAGGGAACGTTCCTGTCCTAGACCCCGTCTGCCCCAGCCATGCCTGCAACTCTGGGTGGGACAGTGCCGTTTGCTGGATGGTGAAACCCTGGGGCTGCTGAGATCTGCTGGTGCCCGAGACCACCCCAACCCCACCGCCCCCGAATAAGAGTTGAAAAGATACCAAACATGAAGCATGTCACCTACTACCTCTTGGTGTCTATTTCCTTCCCGTATATACACACTCGCCAGATTGGTCACGATGAAGGCCCACAGCTCCTGGTGGTTGGTGAGCTAGAACAGGACACACGGCCATTAGAGGGCTAGGCCGGGCACAGTCCCATCACACTGGGGTCACTCAGTGGCACTGGAGCCGCCCAATCCCCCACGGCAGCTAATCTGGAATCACTTTCTTTCTTTCCTTTCAGACAGATCCCCTCGCCTGCTTCCTGAACCCCAGGAGCATAGAGCTGTTAGTTCTCTTCACTATAAAACCGTCATCCACATTAGGAGAAACTTAGGAAACAGAGAAGAGGAAAATCAGCTGCCCCTGATCCTGCCCTGAGAACACACTGCACTTCAGTCTATTTTCTGCTTGTTTCTCAGGACTGAGACCCAGACAGCCCCTCCCTCCACACCACAACCAGCGACCCCTGGGACCCCAGGGTGGGCTGATACAGCAGAGGCATGTGCTGGTCCTGGGGAGGACACCGTCAGGAGGGTAACTGAGGCTGTCCGACACCAGAGATGCCGCTGATGGCTGGTGGCGGATGGACCGTTGTCCTCAGTTCTTGGGAAATAAGAGTGGTTGAAGGGGGGACCAATCTGAGCAGCCCGAGCAGTCCCCAGCCCCTGGATCCCGGGGGCGCTGAGGCCGCACAGCTGTGCAGGAGACTGAGGCTGCCTAGGAAATGCAGCCCCCCCCCCCCGACCCCAGCATGTGCCGAGGGGGCCCAGGACATCTTCTGACGCGAGCATCGCGCTCTGGTTTGTTTGTTGGAGGACTGCAGGCGGAGCACGGGTCTGGGGCCGGGGGGTCTGGGCGTGCACCCTGGCTGTACCACTTCCCACGTGGCCTGGAGGCGCGCCGTGCGGACTGCCCTGCGGCGCACACCATCAAAGCAGCAGCAGCCCCTCGTGGGACACCGAGACAGGGAGCCACGAGGCCATGGGGTAACTGCAGGGAACAGGGCGGCTGTGTGTGGCTGTCCCAGTACCACCAGGGCCCAGAGCAGCGGGCGCGGACGGAAAGGCCCGGAAGGCCATGGAAGCAGCCCCGTCCACCCCTCACACTCATGCATGCTGCCAGAGGCCCCGCGCATTGCCAAGACAAGCCGGGGGCGCGGAGCACTCCGAGGAGCAGTAATACCGCTGAGCCCAGCCCCAGGAGCGAAGAGATCTGGAGACTGGCACAAGGGACAGAGCAGAACTCCTCACCCGATGGTGCACACGGCACCCCCACTCCCCCCACACCTCTGCTTGGGGCCTCCTCAGGACCCCTGGGCGGAAGGTGTTGCCAGCCTCCTTTTCCCATGAGGACACCGAGGCCAAGGTGGAGATGTGCTTATCTGGTCCTGGAACAAGACAGGCAGAACCGGGACCTGGCACTGGGCTATCAACTCCCGGGCCCAGGGTGGCTCTCTCCAGGAGGCCGCGGCACCAGCTTTCTCCCAGGGCCTGTTGCGATCCTGTCTGAGGCAAGGACGTCGCCCCAGCGGAGCTCCTTCATGACCCCCAGAGCAACCAGGCTGCCGCAGGGTGAGGGCAGACCCCGTCCTGCCATGGGGGTGGCTCCAGGGAGCCCCTGAGCCCTGCCGAGTGACTCTGCATCTTCAGCTGTGACAGGAGCCAACACCAACCTGGCAGGTTATCAGGAAGGCTGGGAATTAGGAGTGAAAGAGGCTGAACGGGCCGTGGCACCAGGGGGCACTGGGCTCTCCCTGACGGCTGCCCTCCAGGCTCGCCCCACCCCAGGCTGGCCAAAAGCCTCCTTGCCCGCAGCTATCCCTTGTCATACTGTGCTGCCGGCGCTGGCCTTGCCGTGGACAGCCCGGATGAACGGCACGTCACTATCATGGCCGGCGTCAGGCTGAATGCTGCAGAGTCGCCCGCTGAGCACAGTTTTGTGCAGAGGTTGTCCTCATCAGACCACGCCCGACTCCTCACTGAGAAGCACCGCCCGCCCCTTGGAGTGAGGGCCGGCACCTTACCCGCAGGGCTGTGGTGAACTGGGCTTCTGCATTGTCCATGCAGTTGACAGAGACACAGTATAGGCCCTGCAAGAAGAAGGCACGGAGGGCCTGAAGCCACGCAGTTTGCCCAGGGCCGCACGACTCAACAAGTGACTGCTGAGCCAGCCACCTCTGAGCTTTACTCCAGCAAAGGGGCAGAAAGATGGTGGGCTTAAGTATTCCCTCCTCCCGGGACCTAACTCAACTCAGACTCCAGATGCTTATCAGACTCCGGCCCACCAGAAACATCTGGATCCCCGTGGGGCAGCGGTCATGGGATTCCTTGCTGGAAGGGGGCTGGGGGCGGGCAGCCCTGGGCACTCACCAGCAGCGTGTGCAGCTGTGCCGCGTGGTTGGAGAAGAGCCGGGGGGACTGCTGGCACAGCTGGCAGACCTGGGAGATCTGCCAGGAAAGAGCACGCTCACCATCACAAGGCCTTGAACGTGGCACCCGGTGTCCCAGCAGCCTTCGGGAGACCCCAAAGCTGACAGGTGTGCCCACATCCGACCTTCCCTGGGCCACAAAGTCCCAGCAAATGCGTCTGTCACGAGGGCCAAGTGCAGCCCTGACCTCCTTGAGAATGATGACCCCTGTCCATTACCCCCACTTCATCCTCCCTTTCTAACATGCGTCTTAGCCATACAGTGCCTTCCCCCTACTCAGGGCCCCCACACCCCCATCAGGAAGGTAAACATCAGAGATTCTGGATTGGGGCAGGAGGAATGCTAGGATCACCGTCAGGGGACCCCAAGTCCTCAGACCCTGTGTTCCTCGGGCATGCAAACTTTCAGGGAAAGAACCATTGATTTCTGTTATGTCCATCAGGGTCACGAACTAACAGAGCATAGTGAAATGACAAGACTGGATGTTCTGCTGACACACACCGGGCGAATTTACACTCTCCCACGGGATGACTTCTGAGACCCGGCAGACTCCAACAGCTTTCCCACCCATGCGCGTGGCCTCTGGCAGCATTACCTCCTGCAGCGCAGTGGCCTTGTGTCCCGTGACAAGCCTGCACATGATGATGTGCTCGAGCAGGATCACTTGGAAGGAGGACAGGATAGGGCTGCAGTCAAGCACTGGGGGCGAGAGGTGTGAGTGAGCACTCACGGGGCAGCTGGAGAAGAGACCCTAGGAGATGGACACAGAGCCTCCTGGGGACTCTGCATCCTCCCACTGCCCACCACATTGGCCCCTGGGCTACCCAGGTCTGAGCTCATTTGCTCTGCTGGGCACCAGCTCAGCACCAGCTGTCACCTCTCTCGGTGCCCACTGCACCCTAGAGTGAGGGGGTTCATCTCCCTATCCAGGTGGGGAGACAGGCCCAGAGCCAGGTTTTAGTGACCAGAGCGTTCTAAGAGTAAGAAATCCCTGGAGAGATTTGTCTTCCATCCTCACTCCACTGTGACCCAGGGGGGGTGCTCTAGAGCACTCCGCACAGTGGGTTCTAGAAATGTTGCAGTAGCCCAGGAGAGTGAAATTGTGCAACAGGCCTCAGGCAGCGGTGAGGGAACCCAGCTCTTGGCTTCCCTGAGAGGCTGTCCTTACATTGGAGCCAGATGGTGCCCACAGCCCTTTCACAGCTCATCTGGAGGGAAAGAACCACCATCCCTGTGGGCTTTGGTTCTCCAGTTCTGAAGGCTCCTCCCCCAGCAGCACTGATGAGGGCACAGGAAGCAGATGAACAGATTAATGGGGGTGCTGAGCCAGCCAGGGACACGTGAGGCTCTGGGTTCCTACTAGCCAAAGGTCCCTGGTCCTGCAGGATGGATTAGCTGAGCATCCAGGAAGAACCCACAACCTCCAGAGGACCTGCCATTGGTTAGGGAGATCTGAGTTCCAATCCCAGCCTCACCCGGCATGATCCATGTCACGATACTGAGAACAGACAGCAAAGCAGCCACCGTCTCTTTCAACTGAGCACTGCTGTCCCAACAGGCCCTGCTCGGGACCCACTAACCCTCACAGCCATCTTGAGCAGTGGGGGGGGATAGGACAGATATGGCACAAGAACCCCTCTGGCCAGGGATCAAGGATCAAGCCTAGGCTTGGCCTGCTCTGTCCCGACCCCAGATTGCCCGCATCTTCCAACTGGGTTAACAAGACCCACAGGTTAGGGTTAGGGTTAGGGTTCTACTCAGGGCTGCTGTCTTTCTCGGTTCTTCAGGCCAGCCCAAGAGGTGGCACTCAGGCCATCCACCAGGCGGCGCTGTGGCTCCGCGACCTGCCAAGTAGAGCCGCGTCCATCCAGCCCCCCCGAGACTTACTCTTGAGCTTCTCCAGCTGCATGAGGGCTTTGTCCGTGTACTTCTGTGCTTTCTCCAGGTAGCCAGCCTGCATGGAGTGCATCACGGTCACCTGACGACAAGACCAGACAGCGGTGGTCACTGTGACCCTCTTTTCCCCGCTGTAGCCGCCGGGGCCCCAGTCGCCCGGAGACTCACCAGGTAGACGAGCACACACATGTGCTCCTTAGGCAGCCAGTGGAACAGGTCAGCGGGGTTGCTGGGCAGGATCTCATCATCGTGCAGCGTGGAGATGGTCTGGATGCACTGCTGCAGCTGCTTCAGGCACGGCTTCACGCTCTTCACCTGGAGTGGGTGAGTGGCGCCACACACCTGAGGGCCTGCCGACTCGCACCGGGTGCCAGGCCCCTCAGGATATGAGGCCCCTGGGCAGCTAGCCAGGCCTGCCTGTCCAGCCACCTCTCAGCCCCTTCCTCCCAGGAGGTCCTGCCATGCTCACTGCCTGCAGGAGCTCCCCACCCCGATGGGTCAGCCAGCTCTTGGGGTGCAGGGCAGGGCCAGGGAGGTCATCTGTGGGACTGAGGCTTGGCCACCACCCAGTTTGGGGCCCAATACCAAGGCCTGAGAGAAGCCTGTTCAAAGACCCTGCTCAAGCCACGCTTCTCTCCTGTAGTTAAACCTCAGGAGAGGAAGGCAGGGCTGGGGCAGCCGGTTACCCTGGGGGGTGCGAAGTGGCTCCCTGGCAGTCCTGCAGGCGCCATGGTTTGTACAGACCGGCCCCTCTGCACTGGGAAGCCCTGTACCAAGGCCCCCGTAGGCCATCTCTGCAGCCATGAGCACCACACGAGAGTCTGGTCTATACCTAGGTGTTGAATGCGGTGTTCAGCCCAACAGGCATAGCTGGGTGCAAGTGGGGGAACAGAGGAAGCCCCTTACCCATGAGACACCCACTAGGCTGTGCCTGTGGCCTCCGAGCACACCAGAGATCCTGCCTGTGCTTGGTCACTAGGCCAGGGTCCGGTAAGACGGACGGAGTAGCACACCCAAAAGGCTGCGAGGTCACCCACGCACGGATGCAGCTGCTCCTCAAACACACGAGGATTACAATCTACTCTAAGACACAGCTGATCCTGTCAATCCCTTCTCGAACTCCATAAAGCTGTCATCAGCTGGGGGATGGTGGACACACTGCTGGAGCACCTGCTGTGGGCCAGGCACCATGCCACAATCCTCAGTTTATTCTCATGGATTCCACAAACTGCCCTCAGATGCCTTCAACTGTCCACGCACTGAGTGCACCATTACTCCCGCCATGATGCTAGCTATAGGAGACCCCCATTCCAACAGTGCCCTCTGCCCACGGGGACAAAGCACTGGTGCCAGACCATGATAAGGTGTGTAGGGAAGGCTGAGCCCCTAATGATAGACATGTCATGTGGCTAGCGACAGGAGGCAACCACAGAAGTGAGGTCTTGGCCTAAAGCCCACTTGCAGCCTGCTCACTCCCCATTAGCCCTTGTGTGGGAGGCATTACATACCTGCCCGGCATCCAAGTAGTGGGTCACCTGGAGGACCAGGAAGAAGACACGCAGAGACTCCTTCTGGATGGGGTTCCCTTGCCAGTTCTCAACTATCTGTCCACAGAGGGTCAGCAGCGGGTGCACTTCCTGTAACTTGCGCTCCATCAGCAGCAGCTGGGGAGGGAGGAGCAGGTGCTGGGAGCACCTCTTGGTGCCCAGGTCTGCCCCCCTCCAGGGGAACACCAGCACCACAGAGAGAGGGCAAAAAACCAACCCGAGGCTTCTTCCTTAGCACAAATCCTTGGAATCGGAGTTTCACTCTGGGGGGCCTCGCCCTTGCTACAGCCTGCTGTGTATGAGGGTCTGGGCCCACAAGAAGCCACACTATGGCAAATAAGCGGGGCCTGGCCTCATGTCCTCCACACCAGCCCCACTCCACCCAGCCTTGACTTACCATTCCTTTGCTGAGCAGGAACAGGGCCCTGGAAAAGAGAGGGTGAGTCAGTCTGTGAGGCCCTGGCACCTCCTGGGATGACTGTGCCACCCCAATGTTCACGGGGACCTAATGTGCAGCAGTCCCTGGTGGTCCCCAGTGAGGTCGGTTTTATTTATGAGGCTGTTCTACTTCATCCTGTTTGAGCTTTCTTTACTTTTTTTGCCTGGGTTAGATGTTCATGAGGCTCAAAAGCCCAGAAGGCATAACCAGGTGCTCAGAAAGTGTGGAGTAGCAGAGTACGGAATGGCAAGCGTGCCACAATCCCAACCTGGATGACAGAGTAGAGAGGGGCTCCGTGTCAGCGGATGGCGCTGGGCAAGCGCTGGGGGGAGGCAGGGGCTGCTGCTTTCAGGAATCCCTATGGTTGTGCAGAGCCCACAGGCCCTCACTTTGTTCAAGATCAAAGTCTCTGTCCCGCCTGTCTTGGCAGAATCCCTGTGTGCTATGATACTCCATCAGGTAGGTACTATTCTCCCCATCTTCTTTTCTGGGTGAGAAGACTGAGGTGGGGAGATCACAGTCACACAGAACAGATGTCTATGCTCCAGGCCACCACGCCATTCCCCGTTGTTACCTCAGGGCAGGTAGACTGTAGGGTCTACCTGCCCATTGTTCAACCATCGAAATGTAGGGCTGGGAACTTTATATCAAGGTTCCCACAGTGTCACACATGTTATCACCCTAGATTTGTGGTCACAGGTTCTGGGCCAAGTGATCTGCAGCTGTGTGCCCTGATGGAGCCGACCCAGGCCGCCTGTCCACAGCAGTGGCAAGAAGCCTGGCAGGAGACACTCTTGAGTGAACATGTGTAGTGTTCAGCTGTCCCCATGCCCTGTTGGGCCTGAGAGGCACCAGGAGCCCAGTGATAGCTACAGCAAAAAGGGGGCAAGAAAGGCCAGGAATGTGGGGCCAGAGTGTGTAACAGCCACCATCTCAGGGCAGGACAGCCTGGAGGAAGCTGAGTGGCTCCAGTGGGCACTTTCAAGTCTCGAGTTCAGAGAACAGAGCCGGGGACGGTTTTCTCCCAACAACTTCACGGGCTAAGATTAGTCTCAGTGAAACAAAACGTTTCAGAACCCAAATGCATACAACAGAGTAAGAGCACCGGTGCCTGGTGCCTGTCCACTGTAGAGCTCTTTAAGGGGGAAAAGAGAGACAGACTGGAGGCCTTCGCAGAGGGTACACAGTGAAGCACCAGCGCCCTCTGACCGCTGACCCCAGGGTACCAGTCTCCAGACCTCAGTCTAAGCAGTTCTGTGGGTTACATGAACCTACGTCCCCTCTTTTATACGAACGTCCACTCACTCTATCTCCTATTGTACATCTAAAAGCCCCTCAGTGTCCCCTGAGCAGGGACACCAGGGCTGCCCGCAGACGCTGCCAAGCACACCACGCATGCCCTCTGGGAGCACCACTCGTGCATCTGCGCCTCAAAGGGACCAGCCCAGGACACCATACGAGCACTTTTTAAGAGATACTAGATCCATGCAAGAACCGAGAATGCAGGCTGCCCGCCCCTCTTCAGTCTACTCTCCCCTCCAACTTCATGAATCAACAGGGCAAGAGATGTCGGGTGCTGCTTTCATCTGGTTTTTACTCTGTGCAAAAGTGATCCCCATTTCGAGCCAGAATGCCAATGTTCTTTGTTGTCTTGGACAAGATAACTGGGCTGTCTCCAAGTAAGAGGGACAGGGATGTGGAGAAAGGGTGCCTACCGTGTGTACTCGGATCCCACCACCCGGGCGTACTCAGCCCCCACGCCCAGGAGGTCGCAGGCTGACACCAGGTCCTTCTCAAGTGTGTGCAGTTGCTAAAAAGGAGAGAGCAATGACACTTGCTTTACAGTACCTAGTACCTGACCTTAGTGCTCTGTCGGTGACTTAAAACTGAACCTCCCCACACACCCACAAAGTTGTTTCAGTCAGTTTTGAGCTAAATCAACCAAATTATCTCATCATATCAACTGCTTTGGGTATAGAACTCTACTTCGTCTACAGTGTACCTCATTTAAGCTTGATGGCTCACAGAGCCAGCAGTTAGCCCTTACAGGCTCAGACCCCCAAGACGTTGTGAGCGTGCGGTGTACTATGCAGATCGCCTCTGGAGGCTAGTCACTAGGGAGGCAGCCAGAGGGGCCCGAAGGCCTTGGTCAGGAGCTTCGGCTCCTGCATGCACCAATGCAGGTGACAGGGTTGTCATGGACGGTGGGCAAGAGCAGCCTGGTAGGCAGGCTGATTCTGAGACAGGAGAGACTAGAGGCCAGCCAATGAGGGGGAGGTGTGGGCAGAGCCCAGAACAAAAGAGGTATCCCTCACAGTAGAGCGTACCTGTCCCCCATCCTCACCCCCAGCTGGCAGGCCTCTCCACTGTGGCCAGGAAGGCCAAGCCTAGAAAGCCCACCACCACTGAAGTGTCTCAGAGCACAGGGACCATCCACGTCTGGGGAACTGAAGGGAGTCCGGGCGGGGGACCTACATGGAGCCTGGGCTTGACTCAGGCACCCACTGCCCAATAGTCAGTCCCTCGGAATCTCAGCTCAACTCTTACAAAACACAGTGGATCACTGGCAAGAAATGCTCCCCGGATTTAAAAGAACGCAGGCCAAAGGAAGCCCCAGAAGGGAGGAGAACATGAAGACAAGGCCGTGTGTTCCCCGGACACTCCCACCATCACCCTGGGTGCTGCCTGGGGCAGGGGGTGTCTTGCTGAGGACAAAGGCTGGTTAGCATCCCTGTGTCCCCACCCATTCAGTGCAGCAGGCTAAGGAGGGCCAGTGTGTCCTGGAGGGTGTTACGTGTACTCAGGCGGGCCTGCCCCACGGTCAGGGCTCCTGCTGAGCCCCTGCTCCTGGGCCGGGCCTGCGGTACTCACAGCGAGCTGGAAGAGCAGGCGGCAGTGCCAGTACGGAGTCTGCTGTGAGATCTGGATGGCTTTCCGCAGCAGTGGCTTTGCTGCGTCTACGGAATTCTGAAAGGAAACAGTCAAGTCTGGGGAGGAAAAAACAAGCCGGCAAGCAAGCTGGATTCCTTATGGAACAGCTGCAGCGCCAGAAGGCCACTCCTGTTCACGCTCACCAAAGGATTTGTGGGTTGCCAATTTACTTTATTAAAAGAAGAAAAGATTTTATTGGACTCACTGGCTGGAAGTTTTTGCATTGCTCTTAAAATAACTCCTCATTCAACTAAACTGAAAAGTAGCTTTAGTCCAAAATCCTCAACAGTCCAATTAGACAACAAATTGCCATCTTTCCTGTTCTGCAACCAGAGAGAGGGGCCAGGGATGTGAAATAGGCACTCCCTCCTGCCCAGGGAGCCTCATGCGTGGCTGCTCAAAGCAGGGAAAGGTGATTTTCAGCTATGTCTGAGATCAGGAACCAGGTTAGGAAGGCATATGGACTTGTTAGGAACGAATCGCCCTAAACCTAGGAACAAGCCTGTTTTCCAACAGTCTTTGACAGAAAGATTCTGCTGGCCTTCGTAGCAAGTGATGACCCGTGGATGCTCTATACCAGGGTATGGAAGGTAGAAAAGTAATGGGAAATATTAAAAGCCAGAAGGGAGTCCACTTCTGAGAGCCGCAATTTGCCATTGTGCCTCTGCTCTAGGGAGAACAACTTTGCTTTCAGAAACCTTCATGTGCTCTTACCTCTTGACAGTATAACTCAGACAAAAGACTTGCTGCTTCAAATTTAACATCTTCAAACTGTTGGATCTAATAACATCCAGTTAAGGAAGGAGAGACACGGCAAAGAGGTCAGTTCAAAAGGGCCACAACCTGGGGTTCTTACATGGTAGAGGCTGGTGGGACAGGAGCATCCCTGCCTGCTCTGAGGCGTCAAGCTCACCTACTCCTCTAGCAACCCCCGTGTCTGGTGCCGGCTGGGTGTAGAGCTAGATGACAGGGCGCAAACAGGAGGATGGCACCCAGGGAGAAGATGCTGGTCTGCAGGGGTAGCAACATCAAAGAAGGGATTCTTCAGGTGGGGCAAAGCCTAAAACTTTGGGGTGCTTCCTGGGGGGATTAAAATTTACAATACAATCTTTGCTCCGCCCCCCCACAAATGGAGCTTTCCTTAAAAGGAATGGTACCAACAAGAAAAGGATACTTGCTGTGATATCAACCACTGAAAAGAAAAAGAAAAAAGGATTAATTCTCAGCCAAATACTAGTTGCCTGCTTACTGGCTCCACTTTGGGGTTTACACAGGTTGTCCTGTCACCAAAAGCTGCAGGTATTCAGTTTAAATTAGAAGGTGGCCTGCTTGGCCTGAAAGGGTAGGCTCACTTTCCCTGCAATCCCACAACCAGAGTGCACCTGGGGGAGAGAGACTGAGTACCTGCGGGATCCCCTATGGACAGGAGTTTTCTGTCCTGCCAGCCCCCAAAGTCAGATTCAGAGCCCCCTCCTACCACAGCAGAGATGCTTCAGGAGGAGGAGTGCTGAGAGCCCCTGTGTACCACTCACTACATAGTACATGGACCGTCGGCAAATCACGACACAAGGAATCAATTACAACTGGAGAGTGGGTCGGGAGGTGTCAGTCCTTCCTGCAGAAGTGACATTTAAAAGATGCTTGGAAATGAGCAAAGCTAGCCTCAGAGTGGAGGTGGAAGTGCTCTGAGAAGGACTGGTGTGGGCAAATATGGCCAGGCGGTGGTGGGGATGGCTCTAAGACCTGAGCTCCCTGTCCTACCCTCTGCTGGCACACACACCAGCACAGGGTTCAGTGACATGCACCCACTTGGGGACTGCTGTGCCCTGCAGCTCCATGTTCCAACAGGAGGCGGTGGTCAGGACATGTGTGGGCCAGTCCACCACATGAAGTACACCAACCATGCTCTGTCAGACTGCACAGGACCCAAGCATACACTGGACACTGTTCTTGTCAACCCACTCATCCTACAGACATTCACAGAGCCTTGCCAATTGCTGGCAGGAAGATCTGGAGCTGAAGAGAAGACCCTGACTCACCATGCTCTATGGGAAAACAGTGTGTGTGTGCGGGGATGATGCCTGGGGTTGGGCCTTGAAAGGTGAGAGTGTAAAAGTGAGGGCAGAGGTGTCCCCAGGCAAAGAGGGAGTAGGAGGTGCTCCGGGCAGAGAAGAGCCCATGAAAAAGGCAGAGGGCCAGGAAGGTTAGGCTGGAAGGCCCAATGGATCTCTGTGCCATTCATGCGGCAGCACTGCCTATGGATGAGAATGCCCCCATACCATTCCCGGAGCCTTTCTCAGTCCGAGGCATAAAACAGAAGCGCCTGATCAGATCTGGGTTTTAAGTGTACCTAGAGCAGCAAAGATAATGTGTGAAGGAAGGAAGAGGGCCCATGGGGCTGCTGGTCTTAGGGCTGGAGAGGCCTCTGGGCCAAGGGTGAATGGTGGCCCAGGAAGTCACAGAGGCAGGGAGACTTGGAGCTGCCTGAGACCAGCTGCCTGCAAAACATAGACGGGCCAGGAGGGGGCACTGTGGGAGAGGGAGAGAGGAACAGACGGGGCTCCTGACACACACACATGCGCGAACACATATGCAGGGCCCAGGCAAAAGGCACTCTGCAGCCAGCCTGAGTGTCCCTTCCCAAAGCCCCCCTGCAGCAGGGACAGGAGGGGCTCAGGGTCCCCGGGGGGGGGGCGGGGACTAGCCTCAGCCACACGGGTGATGTCAACGGAGCTGGTAAATACAGAAGTCAGGGTGTGCTTTCTACAGAAACCACTACTCTCCATGGGGAAGGTCAGTGCAGGGAGAGAAGCTCCTGAAGACCACCAGTTGGAAGGACAGGGGAAACCGGTGGAGGAAACTGTGACTGGAGACATGGTTGGGTGGGGAGAACTGTAAGACTGGTCCTGTGTCAGGGCAAGTCAGTTACTCTCCGAAACAACTGTCAGACTTCACTTCTGTATCTTTGCAACACTTGCAACATAAGTGCACAAACCAGAAAATATGGACACATCAGAAAATATATCTCACAACTAGATACATAGAATACCTTACCTAAGGTGGCTACTTTAGTCAAAGTTGCTACCTGATCTACATGTTTTACTATGCAATGCTAAAAAATAGCTTTTATGTCTCCTTCCTCACGATGGAAAGAAACCAAAGTGAGAGCTCTCCACTGCTGGGCAGCCTGCAGCTGCGGGGCAGGGACACAAACTAACCTACCAGAAGTTCCTGGGGTTACCTTGGGGCCCACAGGGGGAAGTAAGGGTTACCACAGGGTCAGCACAAGCCCTGAGGGGTGGATGGGCTCGAATGAGCACATGCCTGGAAGATTCCATCCAGGGCTGACAGTGTTTCAAGGCTTCTTGTACCTCAAAATCAAGGTAATTATTTTTTTTAATTAGGTTTTTAAACCATCAAAATGTGTAGAAAGTTATTAACCGCAACTCCTTTTTCAGATGCAAGCACAGCACTTAGGAGCCAGCCTGCCTCCTTCTGCTGTGTGACCTTGACTAGGAGAAAGCCCCTGTCAGCATTGTGATTAGCAAATTGGAAGTGGTCCCTACCTCATGGGTTTGTTGAGGATCCAATGAGACAGTGTCCCTGAGAAAACCACATGCAGAGCCTGGCATGTAGAAGGTGACAACAATACTTCAATGATTTTCAAGCAGGAACAGGAAGAAATCAGGGGTTGGAGGGGAGGCAGGGGGACGAGTTGGTGGAACTGTGAAGGGATGGATCCTAGACAGATTTCACATCCTGAAGTCAGAGGAGGCTCAGAGAGTGAGAGTGAAGAAAATAGAAATGAAAACAGGAGGAAGCACAGATCACTCTTCCCTGAAAATGCTTAATGCCAAGCTCTGCAAATACAGCTTCTGCACAATGTTTTGCTCCCAGCGATGGGGCATGGAATTTGGCAGGACATGATGCTGAGGGATGAAAGATGTGCTCCAGCCACGCCTGTTGATGAAAGGCCCAGAAATAAGCCCGCTCAGGCCTTAAGAAGAGAAAGGGAAGCATTTAATCACTTGCTGAGAAGGTAAACCAGAGATTCTCAGGTTAAAGCTGGAAGCAGAATTCATAATCATCTGGACGGCACAGTTTGGAGCTGCTTTCTAAGTCAGGAAGCAAAACCACCACTAAAAAGCAGCTCCACTCCAACCAAACCCAAAGAGAAAGCAAACATGGCATTGACAGGGATACCACAGTCAAAGAAACTAGTGCATAAAGGAAGACTACCTGGATTATAGAAACTAATGGACAATTCATTGCAGAGAAGTAGCATTTATTCCTCTGCGGCTTTCAAACCAGCAAAGTCTAAGATGATGATGCATTTTCTAGGCCAAGGGATAAAGAGAAATATGATCAAAAGTTTAGTTAACAGCGTATACATATACATCTAAGTACAGACACGCAGATTTTTTTGATTCCACACAGGACGTGCAAATGACTAAAATGGAACTGTCTGCTGGAACGACAGTGTGAAAATAAGGCAAGAGAAGACTGAAAATGCACACAAGAACAGGTGCAGCAAGAGGAAAGCCAAGGTGAAAATGAAATGAAAGGGAACACAATATGAAAGAATCTACAGAAAATAGCTTCATAAATTCTCTAGCCAAGAGATTTCTGAGAAAAGCAACATCTCTTATAATCATGAACTATTTACTCCAGGAGTCCCAGAGCAGCCAAGAATTCCGATGACACACACACACCATTGCCAAAACCATCATCTAAAAGGGGAGACTCTCAGGTGAAGTGTCCAGCCATGCGCCACAACAGCTACAGGAGTCACTGAGCAGACCCGGGGAATGAAGAAGCCAGCGGGTGATCCAAGGGCCTGCGGAAGCACGAACCAGAGAGACCAACAGCTTTGACCTCAGAGAAAGCTGCTAAGCAAAGGGAGAAACATCCTCCATACCTCTGATGGAAACACTTAACAGATGATTCAAAGTTGACAGAACTGATGAAGCCAATGGGTAAGTATAAAGTTTATTATTATTTTTAAAGATTTTATTTATTTATTTGACAGAAAGAGAGACAGCGAGAGAGGAAACACAAGCAGGGGGAGTGGGAGAGGGAGAAGCAGGCTTCCCGCCGAGCAGGGAGCCCAATGGGGGCTCGATCCCAGGACCCCGGGATCATGACCTGAGCCTAAGGCAGATGCTTAACTGACTGAGCCACCCAGGCGCCCCAAAAGATTATTATTTTTTAAAGATTTTATTTATTTATTTGAGTGAGAGAGTGAGCGAGTGAGAGAGCAAGAGCGGGGGGGGGGCGGACAGAGGGAGAAGCAAGCTCCCCGCTGAGCAGGGAGCCCAATGCAGGGCTCGATCCTAGAATTCCAGGATCATGACCTGAGGTGAAGGCAGAAGCTTAACTGACTGAGCCACCCTGGTGCTCCAGATGGGTAAGTATATAATACATTCCTTCTACAAAGTTTACAAATGCAGTTGAGGCAGTTAGACACTGACAGGAAGCAAACAGAGAGTAAATAATCTAACCTTATATTAAAAAAAGTGATTACCAAGGAGGCTGGGGGTTTCTCAAGAGAGAAAAGAAAAGACATGTAAATAACAGGGAAACCGAATGTGGTACTAAGTTCAGAAGCCCATTAAAAGTTTTACCTACAGCACTCATAGTTACAGAAAATTAGTTCGGAAAAGAACAGCAGACAGAATGATCAAGGAGAAAATAGTCATAAAATACTTGAGTCATTTACATTGAAAAAAACTCAGTAGAGGGGCGCCTGGGTGGCTCAGATGGTTAAGCGTCTGCCTTCGGCTCAGGTCATGATCCCAGGGTCCTGGGATTGAGCCCCGCATTGGGCTCCCTGCTTGGCGGGGAGCCTGCTTCTCCCTCTCCCTCTACTGTTCCCCCTGCTTGTGCTCTCTCACTCTCTTTATCAAATAAATAAGTAAATCCTTTAAGAAAAAAAAAACTCAGTAGAACATGCGACTCTTGATCTCGCATTGGGAGATTAGAGCCCCACGTTGGAGGTAGAGTTTATTAAAAAAAAAAAAAAAAAAAGATGCTTTTTGATACTCTGGGTTGGCTCCCTAAAAAGAAATTGGAAGCTCTTTGGCCATTTGCTCTTCAGGACTAGAAACAAACCACTTCTAAAAGAAGAACGTATTACAATTTTTTGTTGAGCGAGTCTGGGAAAAGAATGAATAAAAGCTGAAAGCAGCCTGATTGGGGGAAAATCACAGGACTAACAAAGAATGAAGATTAAAGAAACATGCTTGTGTTGCAACACAATGGGAGATTACATACAATTGCAGAAGGAAAACAGCACAGAGAACAGCCCTTTAACTGAAATCTGGACAAATTCCCAGCTGGGGATGCAACTGACAGAAAGGAAGGGATTTCCAAGTATAACATTAGTGTGAGCTACAGAGGGGACCTTGTGGCTCTGTGGGAAACCCCACAAGATTCAGGGTTCTGTAAAATCAAGGGAAGATGTTTCACAAGCATAAGGGTTTAAATTATGGGTCCAAAAGCCCAGCGGCTACAAGAAAGCAATCTGAGGCATGGCTGCTTCCCCTCTACAGCGCTGGGTGGGCTAAATGGGACAATATACACAGCAAATATGAACCACTGCTAGAAAAAGACTCAATGACCCCCGAGACAAGGGAGGGGAGGTGGCAGGATTTGTTGCAGAGAAGGGAGAGCTTCAGAACCGTAATTCACTGAAGGCACTGGGCCACCAGGCCTGAGCGGTCAGCCTCCAGCATGCCCATACCCAAGGAAGTCTGGGGCTTCATTTGATCTCAGCCTCATCACTGCCCAGGAGAGACCTTACACCAACTGGTCACAGCTCAGGCACTCCTTGGGATCGACCTGACATCCTGAGTCGTTCTCCAGGTTCGCTTTCCCCATCCCATTCAGGCTGCTCAAATGTCACTCCTACAAATAGACTTCCTCACTACCTCTGCCAAAAAAAGCTCCTCATCACCTCCATCTCTTAACCCTGCACCATATTTTCCACGGTTCTTCTATCATGGCCTAACCTTTTACTACATACTTAACGTTTGTCTCTTTCACATGAAAACATAAGCTCACGTTGACGGGGACTATCTTAGTCATCACTGATCTATGGCACCTAGAATAGAGCTTGGCACCTGGTGTGAGCTGAATAAATATCTGCTGGATGAATAAAAGGGATAAAAAAAACTTCATAAAAACAATAATGACTTATTGAAGGCATTGAAGTTGGCGATCCTGAGCCCAGGTTCGAGCCAGTTTTTTTTTTTTTTTTTAAAGATTTTATTTATTTATTTGAGAGAGAGAGAACGAGAGACAGAGAGCATGAAAGGGAGGAGGGTCAGAGGGAGAAGCAGACTCCCCGCTGAGCAGGGAGCCCGATGCGGGACTCGATCCCGGGACTCCAGGACCATGACCTGAGCCGAAGGCAGTCGCTTAACCAACTGAGCCACCCAGGCGCCCTCGAGCCAGTTTTGTTAATAACTTGATGTGTAGCTTTAGGCAAATCACTTCATTTCTCTGGACCCATACTGCCTCACTCCTAAAACAAGGAAGGTGATCAAGCAAGGCCTAAAGTCCCCTTCCAACTCTTTACACTCTGCAAAACAAAGATTTGATATCGTCCCAAAGGCAACTCATTACTGGCCACAGGTGGGCTGGGACTTACCTCAAATCAATACATTTCAAAAACTTAAGTTGATTCTTCTTAAGAAATCTCTAAGTCAAATAAAGCTGGGTAAATAGCAAATGAAGGCCTGGTCTGACAGGGAGCACAGTGTTACTGTGACAAGAAACAACGCCAAGGCCAGAAGGGTCACAATGACAGCCACCTTCCCACATTCTCTGAAGTACCAAGATGCCACAGTCAAGTTGGGGTTACGGGGTCTCTCTTCTGAAGGGGATAGACTAATGGATGACGGGAGGAAGAGAAGTCACCAGGGATAGAGAGAGCAGGAGCTTGGAGATCCCCCATCCCACCCCACTGAAGCAAATGGTCCTGGAACCTAGGCCCCCCTCAGTTCTGCCTTGGAGAATTTTAACCTCTTCTCTCTGAGCCTCTGCCTCCCATCGATGACACCCTGCATCAGTGATAGGGGCACAAGACCCTCCAGACACTTATCAGACTTCCGGGTCCAGGGAGAGGATGCCATCTTAGGTTTCCTGAGAAACCAAACTTCAGATTCCCAAAAGATGCCTGCACTGTCACCTTGACCCTCCCCTATCCTGAGTCACTTCAGGAGGGAGCATTCAGGCTGATCGATGCTCGAGGGGCTGAGCCCTGAGGAGCTGGAAGCTGCAGGTCCCAGTGGCCGATCTGGTGGCCTTCCCTAAGGCGCCAACAGATGATATTATCCTGAAAGCCTGAAAAATTTGGGGACCCTGTTGCTCCTGATAAGAGACAACTCTCAAGTACCCTGAGCGGGGTCCTGGGGCCCTGCCTGTCACCAGAGACTTTAAGGTACAAAGAGAGGCCCTCAGGTCCCCTGAGAGACTGGCGACGTCGGGGTCCTGCTGCCCGTGCGGAAGTCGCGCCCCAAGTCCCCGAAGAGAGGCCAAGCGGCCCCTGCCCGCTGGGGTCGCAGTCCGTCAGCCCAGGCCCCGAAAAGAGCCCGCGCCTCCTCCCTCGCGGCCGGGTCTGCGCTCACCGCCTTCTCCAGGTGGCTGCGCGCCTGCTCGCTGTTCTTGGTGTGGTGGTAGAGCACGGAACCGAGCTGCAAGTGCGTGCGGGCCTCGATGCGCTGCGGCGGCTTGAAGGGGAACACGGCCTGCAGGCAGTGCACACACAAACGAATCTTGGGCGGGCTGGAAGTGCGGAAGTGCTCGGCAAAGCCCAGAAGTGCCAGGTACCACGACTCGGCCGCCTCCGCCTGCGCTGCCTGGGCCGCAGCCGCCTGGGCCGCCGCAGCCGCTTGAGCCGCCATTTTGGCCTCCACAACAACAAGCCGCCGCTACAGGGAGGCGGAAGCAGGCGCGCGGGGCGGGGCCGGGGGGGGAACTTCTCACGTCTCTCGCGATAGCTGCCGCATAAAGCATTCTGGAACATGTAGTTCATCTTTGGAGTGGCCGCGGCTCCGAGGAAGTCTGCGAAAAGTCGATACCCTTTGGTCCGCGGGACTGAGAACAGACATTGCCAATAGGCTGGGGTTTGTTTTTCTTGGGGAAAGACCCCACGTATCAACTCAGTGGCCGGCCTTGGTGGGGACGACACGGACTACATCTCCCATCAGGCCATGCGCACTATAACAAGGCTTCTCAAGTGGAACCGGAGCATTGTGGGATTGGATGAGTCTCAAGATGGACAACCGGGATGTTGCAGGTAACAGCCCCCGCCTCCCCTGAAGCGCTCGTCTGGGTCTGTGGGGCTACTCGTCGCCGTTTCGTCCTCCCATCGGGTCTGCCGCGGCCCACCGGCCCCTCGCCTCAGCCCCTAGGGCGTCCCGAAGCGGCGGTTTCTGCATCTTCCCCGTCTCTCGAGACCGCAGACCCAGTTGCTGCCCCCACCGCCGGGTTTGCTGTGGGCGCCTGGTATTCCGTAAAGGCTGCCACTGGGTTGGCCCTGCTCTCCCTTTCCCAAATAATCGCCTTCAGGACTGTTCAGAGCTCTGCTTCCCGAAACAGCAGCAACCTTGGGCTGTCCTGCGCCCCTCTGTTCGTAGCAGCCGTGGTCTGGCCTGTGTCCGCTTTCTGAAAAAGCTGCTTTTTCGAACTGCTCTAGGACTCTCGGCACACACTTTCTCAGTCTTTTGAGCCCCCACTTTACCACAAGTCTTGCCCTTCCCTCTCTCCCAGCCCTAACCCCTCCCCGCCCCGACTGGGATGCATTCACCCATTCAGCAAATACTGTGTGCTAGGCACTATGCTAGGCGCTGGGGATGCAGTGGTAATCCAGAAACGGTCCTGCCTTCCTGAAGGTTATTTTCTACTGGGCCCAGACAATGCACCCAGAGGAAATATTTACAGACAGGCAGGTTATAATGATGTGAGCGAATGGGGGTGGAGGCTGCTGATATTGGGTGGTGAAGGAAGGCCTTTTTGAGCAGAAGACATTTGAGATGAGAAGATGCCAGCTATGGGAGGGCCTGGAGGGCAGAGATTTCCACGCAGAGGGGTGACAGCCAGTGCAAAGTCTTTGGGGTGTGATGGGCTTGTCCTTTTGAAGAATGTCAAGAATGAAGTGGAAGTGAGGAGGGGAGTCTTTTCTGATAAGGCCCTGAAAACCAACTTTCAGATTTTGGATTTTATTCTGAGTCCCATGGGAAGCCTTTGAGGTGTCTTCTCCATCTCTACACTTCCCACTCTCATCTGAAGACACCATCATCCTCCAGGACACCATCCAAGCCTCCTTGTTGGTCTCCTTGCTGTCTCTGTGCACTCTACAATTAGTAGTGAGAATGATCTTTAAAATACTGTTTGTGAGGGCGCCTGGGTGGCTCAGTTGGTTAAGCGACTGCCTTCGGCTCAGGTCATGATCCTGGAGTCCCGGGATCGAGTCCTGCATCGGGCTCCTTGCTCAGCGAGGAGTCTGCTTCTCCCTCTGACCCTCCCCCCCTCATGCTCTCTCTTTCTCTCATTCTCTCTCTCTCAAATAAATAAAATCTTTAAAAAAAAAAAAAATACTGTTTGTGAGCTTAATACTCCTCTGTTACTCCCCTAGAGCCCTTAAAGTAAAACCAAAATTCCTGTCTTGCACCCCCACCTCCATTCCTGGAACAGTCCACTCTGGCCACACTGGGCCCTTGCTGGTCCTTGCATATACCAGGCTTCTTTTTCCTTTGGTTTTTGCAACTGCTCCTTATTCTGCCCAGATAGCTCCTCATGTGGCTTTTCAGGAGGCTGGCTCTTTATCTTTCTGGTTTCAGCTTAAATGTCTTCTCTTCTAACAGTTATTTTTTGGCTGCCTAGCTGTATAGGTGCTCCTCTGTCATTCTTCCACCCCTTTTTTGGTTTCTAGCAAAGAGCTCTTATTACAATTTTACAGCTACTTTTTGGGTGTAAGTCTATTGCCTTCTTGGCCGAAGGTGAGACCCACATTGGCAGAGACCCCTTCTCTGGTTGAGCAGAACACCTGGTACATTAGCTCAGTAAATGTTCATGGAATAAATGAAGAAATAGAAATTTGAATGTCAGTTCGTGCAGGCAGCTGCAACTGGGCTGCTCCTGTGGGAACCACTGGACATGTTTATGGTTGCTGATATGCTGATATGTATACACTAATAGGCTTTTTTCTCCTCAGGAAAGGCTAACCGGTGGTTTGGGGTTGCTCCTCCCAAGTCCGGAAAAATGAACATGAACATCCTTCACCAGGAAGAGCTTATTGCTCAGAAGAAACGTGAAATTGAAGCCAAAATGGAGCAGAAAGCCAAGCAGAATCAGGTGGTCATCAGCCCTCAGCCCCCACATCCTGGCGAGTAAGTGCCCCCCTGCAGCTGGGCTGGGGTCTTAGAGGGTCACTGCAGAGGGTTTTGTGTTCAAGAGCAGTCAGGGTATTCTTGCACCTGGCCACAACCTGATGATGCAAGGAGTGACACAGATGCCCTCAGGAGGCTCAGGTGGCAAGAGAGAAACGAGTGGTGTGTGGGAGCTCAGGGGATGGCCTGGCCGAATTCACCAGTTATTTACTCCTGACCAGCTGTGGGCTAGGGACCAGGGATGTAGCCCGGAACAAACCCCAGACTCCCATCTCTACCCTTATGGGGCTCACGGTCTACTAACAAAGGGGGTACCAGTTCTACCCCAGAGCTGCCAGTGCGTAACATGAGGCGGTGTGTTCCCTGGTGCAGCAGCCGCTGTGGGGGCCCAGCAGAGGCTCTGCGTTCTCAGAGCCAGCCCACTGAGGAGGCAGGGAAAGGCCTAACCAGCAGAAGGCAGGAAGGGAAGAGAGCCCTTGCATGTCAGGTGGCTCAAGCTGTTGCATCAAAGGCGTTTCAGAGTGAAGCAGGAGGTAGATCAGGCAGGGTTTCCTCCTGCCTGTCCTGAGAAATGCTCAGGACACCCAAGAGTTTTGAGCAGGGGTAGTGTGATTAGGATGACAAGATCCCTTCCTCTGGAGTTTGAAGCATGGAATATGTTAAACCCTCTACAGAGCTGTCCCAGCTCTCACCTTTTCTAAGAATCTACGGCATGTCATTGAGGGCAGGACTTAGACTCTATTCTTATGGGAACCCAGAGCCTGGCATCTCCAAGGGACTTAAGAATGTGGGGACTGGAGGGGTGCCTGGGTGGCTCAGTCGTTAAGTGTCTGCCTTCGGCTCAGGTCATGATCCCAGGGTCCTGGGATCGAGCCCCGCATCAGGCTCCCTGCTCCGCGGGAGGCCTGCTTTTCCCTCTCCCACTCCCCCTGCTTCTGTTCCCTCTCTCGCCATATCTCTGTCTGTCAAATAAATAAAATCTTTAAAAAAAAAAAAAAAGAATGTGGGGACTGGATATGGAGTAATCTGTCAGTCAGTGGGCTTGTAGGCTCTTGCCCTAGGGTTATGGAAGGACTTGAAGATGATGGGAAAGATCTATAGACATGCCTCCAAGTAGGTCTCCTGGAAGCAGCTGGACCCCAGCACCAGGATCAGGCAGCTGAAAGGGAGCATCAAGTGGGTGGGTGCATAATACAGGTAGCTTTGGAAATAAGGTTATTTTTTTAGTTGTAAAAGCATAGAACAAATGTTAGAATTTCTCACTGAAGAAATAAACATTCAGGTTGCCTTAGGGCAACCATTTTGCTATATTCCCCCTGTCTTTGCTTTGTTTCATAAAGTTGTGATCCATTTCATGTGCTACTTCCCCCTCAACTTTTTTTTTTTAATTTTTTTTTTTTTTTTTAAGATTGTATTTATTTGCGAGAGAGAGAATGAGAGACAGAGAGCATGAGAGGGAGGAGCAGACTCCCTGCTGAGCAGGGAGCCTGATGTGGGACTCGATCCCGGGACTCCAGGATCATGACCTGAGCCGAAGGCAGTCGCTTAACCAACTGAGCCACCCAGGCGCCCTCCCCCTCAACTTTTTAAAAGGAAAGCTTTTCCCTGCATTGCAACTCTTTAGAACCATCGTAGTTTTTAAGTTTTATTCTTACTGAGATATAATTGATATGCCATAAAATTGATTGTTTAAACTATACAATTCAGTGATTTTTTGGTGTATTCACAATGTTATGCAACCATCACCAATATCTAGTTCTAGAACATTTGTATCATCCCAAAAGGAAACCCAGTACCCATTTCCATTCACTCCTTATTTCCTCCTTCTCCAGCCCCTGGCAACCCCTAATGTACCGTCTTTTTTTTTTTTTTTTAAGATTTTATTTATTTAAGAGAAAAAAAGTGAGAGAGCACGGGCGGAGGGGGAAGGGTGGAGGGAGAGGGAGAAGCAGACTCCCCACTGAGCAGGGAGCCTGATGTGGGGCTTGATCCTAGGACCCTGGGAAACACTTAACCAACTGAGCCACACAGGCATCCCCCTAACTTACCATCTTTGTGGATTAATCTGTCCTAGATATTTTATATAACATTCGGCCTTTTGTGTCTGGCTTCTTTCACTGGACAGGATGCTTTCAAGGTTCATCACTTTTTGGCATGCGTAAGGACTTCATTCCTTTTCATGGCCAAATAATACTCTATTGTGTGGATGGACCATGTTTTGCTTATCTGTTCATCAAGAGCCAGAATTTTTAAAGGCTGCACAATATCCCTTACCATCTGTTAATGGGTGGTTTTCAAGTGGGATTCATTTGCTGCTTGCTGCTGCCCCGAGGTGTTTTTTCTTGTCTTTCATTGTCCGCACCTTCTTTCCATCCCTCTTGAGGGAGATATTCATAGTATGAGGACAAGACCAGGGTCAGCAGAACCTTCTCTCTTGTATGGGGAAAAGAAAAACAAAACTTTACAGGGACACCTGGGTAGCGCAGTCAGTTGAGCATCCAACTCTTGGTTTTGGCTCAGGTCTTGTGTGATCTCAGGGTCATGGGATCGAGCCCCACGTTGGGCTCCAGGCTTGGCACGGAGTCCACTTGAGACAGTCTCCCTCTCCTGCCCCTCCCTGCTGTGCTCTCTTTCTCTAGCTCTAAAAAATAAATGAATCTTAAAAAAAAAAAAAACCTCAACTTTACATATATGTGGTAGACTTGATGGAAACTAAAGGAGAGGAAAACGAGGCAAAACCAAAATCATAACCCTGCAAAAAGATTTTATTTATGAGAGAGAGAGAGAGAGAGAGCATGAGCAGGGGGGAGGGGCAGAGGGAGAAGCAGACTCGCCGCCGAGCAGGGGGCCTGATGTGAGCCGAAGGCAGATGCTTAACTGACTGAGCCACCCAGACACCCCTTGATGGTTATTCCCTTTTTTTTTTAAGATTTTATTTATTTATTTGACAGAGAGAGACACAGTGAGAGAGGGAACACAAGCAGGGGGGGAGTGGGAGAGGGAGAAGCAGGCTTCCTGCTGAGCAGAGAGCCTGCCTTGGGGCTCAGTCCCAGGACCCTGGGGTCATGACCTGAGCAGAAGGCAGCTACTTAACTGACTGAGCCACCCAGGCGCCCCTAACAATTTTTAATTCAAATATTTTTTGACATAAATAGGGCCATACTGTAGTTGTTGTTTGGTTTTCTTTGGGGGAGGGGGCCTGGGGGGGTAGAGGGAGGGGGGAGGGAGAGAGAGAATCTTAAGCAGGCTCCATGCTCAGTGCTGAGCCCGATGCTGGGCTCAATCTCACAGCCCTGAGATCATGACCTGAGCAGAAATTAAGAGTTGGATGCTTAACCATCCTTGTAGTAGTTTTATATCCTGCTTTTGTTTTGTTTTGTTTTTCATTTAATATTGTACTTTATTGCTTTATCTCTAAAATTTTAAGTATTCAGGGCTGTTCCATCTGCCCTATGGAAGTCCTGTGATTTATTGAACTAGTGCTATTTGTTGATTAAGTTGTTTCCATTTTTAGTTCATTACAACAGATTTTTAGAAGAATAAGACTTTTCAGAATTTTAGAATTTTTAGAAGAATAAAACTTAATTTTAATAGAAAAAGGCTAGGCCTGTGGGCTCCCTGAGCCTTTACCAATTATTGGATGTGTGAGTGTAACAGTGACTAATAATAATTACATTGTAATGATATATGTAATACATAGTAACTGTATGTAATATATATTATATATGAATAGGTTATGTATTATGTATAAATACATATAAATATATAGCAGTTGTAATAACTAATATCAAAAATTGGAGTGTTGTGTGGCCTTGAAAGCAGTATATATGAGGAATTTCTGAGGTTTGGGGCAGGATGGTATGTTATAGTAGAAAATGGAAGAAGTAGGATCTATACTATGATCGTAGCCTTATTTCCTTCTGTTTCTAAGTTAGGGGACAACTCAAAGAGTTAGTAGTGGCTGTTCTGAGGGGAAGAGACTCTTTTGGATGTTTCCCTTTGCTTTCTATTTTTCTACGTTCCCGTTTGCACCATAATAAACCTCTGTTGCTTTTATGATCAGGAAAAATGAATTTGAATTAAACATTTGGGCTCCTGGGTTTGCTTTAGTGCTGACTTGTTGAAATTAGATGTTTAAACATACGTTTTGCAAACGAAAGAGATTGTAAAAATAATAAGAAGAATATAAAATTCCCCTGTAATTCTTCCACCAAGAGATTGCTTTCAGTATTTTGCTGCGCACCTGTGATACCCGCAGAAGTGCTGACTGGCTCAGGTCCGGAACTGCAGTCACATGTGGGTATAGACACAGGCCCTGCCTTGGAAATCTCTGATACCCAGCTGAGCAGACAGACATGGGAGCCAGTAACAGCCCAGATAATTAGTTAACAGGTTCGCAGGTGCTGTGCAGGCGGAGCAGGTGCTTCTGAGCTGTCTTGTTGCAGATACTGTTTGAACCTGGAGGGTCGGTATACAGGTAGCGATAACACCAGTACAGACAGTATTGCTTTGACTAGAACAAGATTATTCCATATTACTACGAAGGCCACTCTGTGTACGCAGTAGTCCCCAGACATCTTTGGGGCAGGGTTTTGGGTCCCATTAGGTGAGAACGTGGGGTGGGTGTGGGGCTGAGATGGGTAAGGCAGGCCCCTGCCCCTCCTCTTGTGGCTCACCCTCTCTGTCCTCTGTCTCGGGTCTAGAATTGCGAATGCACACAACTCTTCCGTTTCCAACAAGTTTGCTAATGACGGCAGCTTCTTGCAGCAGTTTCTGAAGTTGCAGAAGGCGCAGACCAGCACAGGTGAGTGCTGTCACCCGCTTCCTGAGTCTCCCTCTGCTGGGGCTCACCCTGCTGGCTCTCTCCTCCGGGAGTCGCTGGGCGTCACAGAAATAGCAGGTCCTGCCTCAGACTTACTTCTCTCATCCCACATTGATTGGGATGAATTCTGTTCGTCCCTACAGTAAATGGTCAGGGGGAGCACAGACCTAGCCTTCAAGGTGCTTACCCCATAGGAGCAGAGACAGATAAGCCAGGTTTCAGTCCAGGGGTTAGGGGCCTGACTAAACATGCCCCAGGTGTTGGGGAATGTCATGGAAAAGATATGCCCTCCAGTTGACCGGTGAGCTGGACACTGGCTGGCACTTAGAGGCCCCTTGCCCTCTCCCCTGTGCTTGAAATGCGGGTTCCCCTTGTCTCTCCAGAAGCTACTCCAAGCACATAGCTTTGAGATAGTGATGTGGTATTGAGAACATCTGTGAGTATATGTGACTGAATCCACTTAAGGTCTCCATAAACTTTTAAGATTTGGTGGGTGGGTGCGGGGATCCATTCATTTTGCTGCTGCCCAAGACAAGCCTCATATGTAAGTTCCTTTTGCTTATTACAGCTACTTACCAACCTGGAGTGGCCTGCCTTTTTCTGTGGTCTCTCCCTGCTCTCTGAGTATAGGGGCCAGGTTCAGATTATACCAGGGAAGCTCCCCGGAGGGTTACAAACCAACACTAGGGCTGTGGGACCACAGCGTGGGTTAGAGAGCAACTTAGGTTTGAGGGATGGGACCCCATCCGTAGGTGGGAGGGCCACCTGGCCCATAGGAGCTCCATGATTACAGGGAGTCCACTCATGTCTATGGTTGTGTAGTTTACCAATCAGCTTAATTTTTTTTTAAATTTTTATTTCAGAGAGAGCCCGCACGAGTAGGGGGGAGGGGGAGAGGGAGCTGAGGGAGGGGCTGAGCAGGGAGCCCGATGCGGGGCTCGGTCCCAGGACCCTGAGATCATGACCTGAGCCGAAGGCAGATGCTTAACTGACTGAGCCACCCAGGCACCCCAGCTTAATTTTGTTTTTTAAAAAAGATTCAGAGCCACCTGGGTGGCTCAGTCATTAAGCGTCTGTCTTTGGCTCAGGTCATGATCCCAGGGTCCTGGGATTGAACCCCTTAGCCGGCTGCCTGCTCAGCGGGGAGCCTCCTTCTCCCTTGGCCCCTCTCCCTGCTTGTGCTATCTCTCTCTCTCTGTCAAATAAATAAAATCTTTACAAAAAAAAAAAAGTCGGATGATTAACTGAACCACCTAGGCGCCCCTCAGTCAGCTTACTTTTTTTTTTTTTTTTTTTTTTTTTAAAGATTTTATTTATTTATTTGACAGAGAGAGACACAGCGAGAGAGGCAGGACAAGCAGGGGGAGTGGGAGAGGGAGAAGCAGGCTCCCCGCTGAGCAGGGAGCCCGATGCGGGGCTCGATCCCAGGACCCTGGGATCGTGACCTGAGCCGAAGGCAGACGCTTAACGACTGAGCCACCCAGGCGCCCCTCTTACTTTTAATGTAAGAAAGTTGCTGGCAAAACAGCTGACCTTCAGTCTTTGTCAGTCTTTCTAGGAAACAGCTACGACCAAATTCACTCACAGAGAGGGAGGAAGGACTGTATCAGCCCTTCACTGCAAGATCTTAGGCCAGGAGCTGTGTTTGAAAAGCCTGAGTAGGCTGTCTCCAGCTGGCCACCGACAGTTGGAGGGAATTATTATAAGCCAGGTGTGGGGATTCAGGCCTTATCCAGAAGAGCTGGCACATCCCTGGGCTTTGGGCACAAATGTTAGGGAGTCTTCTGCTAGAGTTGCTGCCTGCAGAGCCCAGCCTTTCTTCTCCAGGCTGGGTGACCGTGACAAATCATTCCTCTCTGAGCCTTAGTGACCTCTTCTATAAATCGAGGATGGTGTCCTCTCTGAGTGTCCACTCCCTGCCAGTCACCATGCTGGAAGCCAAGGGCTCAGCCCTACTTAATGCACTCACGCATCCATGTTAGGTGAGAAGATGGGAAAGTGTGCATCTCAGACCTTGAGCATGGGTGTCTTTCTTTCTATCCCAAGATGCCCCACCTAGCACACCCAGTGCCCCCACTCGAGTACTCCCCCGCCCTGGGAAGAGGCCCCCTCTCATCAGCAGCCCACCAGGCCAGATGAAGAACTATGTGCATGCCAAGCAGCTGCCCGTGGCCAGCCGCCCAAGTGTCTTCCAGTCTCCTGATGAGGATGAGGAGGAAGACTACGAGCAGTGGCTGGAGATCAAAGGTAGGGTGCGGGAGCTGCCACCTTCCTTTGACCACTGCCCCTCCAGCTCCATGGGTGGGACCCATGGTCAGCGGGGAAAGTGTGGCTAGTGGTGGGAGGCCGCTAGCCCTCCAGGCTGAGCCAGGGGCCAGCGTGGGACCCTCCAGGGTTGGGGGGAGTGAAGAAAGGGTGTTGGGGAGCAGTGAAAGGGAAGTGTGGAGGGCTATAGACTGTGGACTTTGACCTGGGAGCCGTGGGAAGCATCCTCTGCCCGTGTGGGTTGGTCTCCAGCCAGGGCAGGGGTATTCTCGGAGGAGCATATTCACTTGTGTCTCTCCTTGTCCCAGCATGAGAGAAGGAGCTTCCATGGCTCCCCTGTCTGGGTGCACACTCTCTGAGCCCTCTGAGAACCAGAAGTGCCTCTTCCCATTGCGGGTTATTGTCCCCACCAGTTTGGGCCAGAGGTCCAGGCCCACAGGTTGGAGGGCACGCTTTCCTGCCCAGGGGAAGGAAGGTCATTTTTCTTGGAGAGCCAGTCCAGGCCCTGTCGTATAGGAGGGTGGGGGTGGCAGTGGCAGCACCCCCACTGTGGCTAACTCCGTCTGCATTCAGAACGAGGCCTCAGTGCCTCCTGAGCCATGTGGAGGCCTGGGCCGCCTCTGCCCCAGACAGGCTGACACGGTCCTATCACCTTGATGGCGAGGACGGATTGAAATAACCATATAGTTACGCTGTGACAGCCTTCACACTTGTTACTCTCAATGAGGGGGCCGGCTTATGGCCATGCATCTGAGCAGATCAATGGCCAACCTCTGTCAGGATGGAGCCAGGGAAGGGGCTGTTTCCTGAGGCATCACGGCAGCTCTGACAGTACCCTGCTGAGAAGTGATGCTTTACAGGGGGCAGTGAGTGTCTCAAGGGCATTGAGGCCTCTTACGGCCTGCTGTTGACATGGCCTCAGAAAAGCACCTGTGTTGGTAAATGTCAAACAGGTCAGAGTCATTGCCAGGCACTCAGGGAGAGCGTAAGGCTAGGGGGAAAGGTGGCTACGGAAAGTTCCTGGGACCTCTTGAGGGTCCTCCTCAGGCCACAGGTCCCTGACCTCCCATCCCCCAGCTTCCTGGCAGCCAAGGCAAAAAGGGGAATAAGTTTGGCTGCAGGTTCAGTGTCTAGCCCTATTGCTGAGAGCAGTGAACATTCCTAGGCAGTGGCAGGGAGAAATTTCTCCTGGGAGTTGTCATAAAAGGGACATGAGCTGTAAATTGGCCGACAGATGCCTCAGGAACGGGCCAGCAATAAAATACAAAAGGAAGTTCCATGCGGATCAAAGGGGAGGCTAATACAAATACAAAAGAACATTTCTATAGCTCTGTTCACTGTAAAGGCCCTGAGGTAATGATTAAGCCTGTTGCGGTGAGCGCCCCTGGCGTGGTCTGGAGACACATTTTCTCCCTCATGGACACCAGGACTTCTTGGAGAAATGGCTGGCTCTAGGTCTGGTCAGGAAGTGTATGAGATGATCCTGGAGCACCCTGTCCCAGCAGATAGCGAGGAGGCCATCAGAGACTCCTGAAGAGGCTCTACCAGCTGCAGAGGGGACAATTGAGCTTCTGTGATGACATTAATTGCAATGGATTGAAACCCACCTGATATGTTTAAAATGGATTGAAACTCAGTCGATGTGTTTAAGTCAGAGTTTGTAATGACACTTTAAAAGGAATTTGTCATCTTGGAAGGTGACAGGAAACCAATTTGTTAAACTGAACCCTGGTAAATAAAAGGAATTAAGCATTTCAGAAAAAAAGGGGAGACTGGTTATGTTTTCTGACATCTCCCTCCGAGCTTGGGATCGGCTTGGTCTCCCAGAGGCTCCCACACTTCCCTCCCGCCCAGTGTGTCTCACGAAGACTGTTTAGACTGCCTTCCCCCTCGTCACAGTGCTTTGTGCTTGGACTCAGGACACCCGACAACCTCCCGCATTTCACCCTCTTCTCCCCCACCCCTCTGTCGTTGTGGTCCATAGAGAGAGTGTGCCTGTTGACTGTGGGGTGTGTGAGTTGAACCCCAGTACTGACAGCCTCCTTAAAGTTTCACCCCCAGAGGGAGCCGAGACTCGGAAAGTGATAGAGAAATTGGCCCGCTTTGTGGCAGAAGGAGGCCCCGAGTTAGAAAAAGTAGCTATGGAGAACTACAAGGATAACCCGGCGTTTTCGTAAGTATTTTTGGGAGGGGAAGGCCACCACTGCTTAATGTTCTTGTCACAGTAGTACGTGCGTTCTTGTAAAACCCTACTGGTTACTGAGGCTGGTCGGGGTTGGGTGCTTGTTCATGTGGGCCAGACCACTGGTCCGAGTTTCCAAGTGCTTTCTAACTCACACCAGAGGTCGCAGGAGCTCCGGTGTGGTGCAGAGGCTTAATCTTGGGCCTCATCAAGGTGTCTCTGCTCACCAGCTTGCTTTTGTTTTGTTTTTGTTTTTAATGTTTTTAAGATTTTGTTTATTTGAGAGAGAGCGCGCGCGCACAAGTGGGCAGAGGGGCAGAGAGAGAGTGGGAGAAAGAGCCTGACGTGGGGCTTGATCCCAGAACCCTGGGATCATGACCTGAGCTGAAGGCAGATGCTTAACCGACTGAGCCACCCAGGCGCCCCACCAGCTTGCTTTTGCACAACGTTCTTCAGAAGCTGCTTGGGTCAGCCCATCCCCACTGCTCACCCTCCTGTCTATTTTGCAAAACTTCTCTCCAGGTTTTTGCATGATAAGAATAGCAGGGAATTCCTCTACTACAGAAAGAAGGTGGCTGAGATAAGAAAGGAGGCACAGAAGTTGCAGGCATCCTCTCAGAAAGGTAAGTGGGTGGAGGGGGTGGGAGGTTCTGGGCAGGTATGTGGACAAACCACATCCCACGTGGAACCGGGGTTCTGGGAGGCTCTGGTGCATGGGGTGGTGCCTAGGGCCCAGGTCTGTGCCCTGTCAGGCAGCCAGGGTCACGCTGGGAACAGCATTGCCCCTCTTCACCAGTGGTCTGAGGTGAGGGAGAATCTGAGGGCGAAGGTCAAGGTCATTGTTATGTTCAAGAGTGTTGCTCTGTGCGCGTATATGGAGTGGAGGGGGGAGTGCTTGTCTGTTGGTCCTTGGTTATTTAAATAAGTGTTAATGAGCTGCTGCTGCCTGTCTGGCACTGAGAGCCTAAAGACAAATGTGCCTGACCCTTGGGGAGGGGGATAGAGGACAGAAGGGATCAGCTGGTGAACTCCTGATGGGATGAGTATCAGGGGAGGGGGAGATGCTAGCTGGTCTCCAGCCATCATGAAGTAAAATCCCAGCCAGATTATAGTGGGTGGCAGGGGCATCGATGTTTAGGCCAAACACAGGCCACAGAGGTCAGTGTGTTTTGTCTGTCTCCTGCCGCCCTGTGCCCTGACCTTCTCCCCAGGAGAGGAGGGCCAGGCCCACTTCCGTGTGTGACCTGGATGGGCAGCCCCTGGCAGAAAGACTGAGGTGGGGCTCCCATCTCCCCTCCAGCCTGGATCCAGACCTTCTCTCACATTCTGTTCTATGATCTATGGGGCGGGAAGGGGCAGGGTGCAGGGTGGGGGCAGGGGCTCAAGATATATTGTGATATTAACTCTGGTATTTGGTCCCAGTGCAGTAATCTGATTCCCATTTGCCTGTTTTTCTTTGCATTGTTCCTAAAATAAACCCCTCTTGTTACCCATGGGGTTCTTAGCAGAAATTAGGCTGTTGGGTGTGGTGAGTTGAGCTCAGTACTGACAGCCTGCTTAAAGTTTCACCCCCAGAGGACGAAGAGGCCAAGAACCTTGCAGAAAAGTTGGCCAGGTTCATAGCGGACGGGGGTCCAGAAGTGGAAACCATCGCTCTTCAGAACAACCGCGAGAACCAGGCATTCAGGTAAGAGGGGAACTAAACGGGGAGATGACCCCACACATGCCCTGATCGCAGCACCACCACCCCCTGCCCCCAGTGGGCTCAACATATCAGAGTCCCACAATCAGAATGTGGCAGGGTTGGGCCCAGGAGCTCTGACCCCCAAGCCCAGCTCTGCCACCCCATGGGCAACTACTTGTCGGAGCCTAAATCCTCTCTGAGGCAGGCATGCGGGGACCCTTCGGGTGTTCTGTTTTGGGTTTTTTGTGTGTTTTTTTGTTTGTTTTTTTAAAGATTTTATTTATTTGACACAGACACAGCGAGAGAGGGAACACAAGCAGGGGGAGTGGGAGAGGGAGAAGCAGGCTTCCCGCAGAGCAGGAAGACCGATGCGGGGCCCGATCCCAGGACCCTGGGATCATGACCTAGCCAAAGGCAGACGGACGCTTAATGACTGAGCCACCCAGGTGCCCTGGGGTGTCCTGTTTTCAACGGGCCTCATGGAGAAAGTCTCTAGTGCCCCCCTGGCTCCCTTTCTAACAGAGATGGCAGCCCTAGGCTAGGAGCAGGCCAGGCTCTTGGGCAGAAACTCCCAGAAGTGTTGTTCACTTTGTGCTTTTGTAGGGTCAGGCCTATCCAGTGGGGGAATGGTAGGAAAGTGGCAATGTGGTACCTTAGGCTCTGTGAAGTGGGAACCCTCAGCCTGTACACAGGTTCCACGGAGGGCTTGGGACGAACAGCCTGGCTTCCCTGCTGTCTCCAGCCATGCAGCCACATCCCAGCCCCTCAGGCTGGGTCTGTGTTTACCTTTTCACAAGTTGGGTGGGTTCAGCACCTCTTTGCTGGGGGGAGGTTATTGGGGGGGAAGGGTGTTGGAGTGGGGGCTGGGCAGTCACTGCTGCTTGGTAGGGACCAGCAGGGGCTTATGAGATGGATACTGAAGTTGATGTGGGGATGATGCACCCGTGAGGATGTTTTTGGCCATGAATAACACAAATTCCGACTCAGAAAGCGAGGAGATGTGATGGCATGTGTAACAAGAAGTCCAGGAGCAGCAGTCTGGGCTAGTTGAGTCAGTGGCTGTAGATGCCATTGGGCACTCAAGACGAAGGAAGCAGGAATGAAGCAGCAGAGATCCGAGTGCCGCGCCAATGTGGCTGGCGTGCAGGGCGAGCGTCAGCATGCAGTGTCCCTGGGCCTTGGAGCCAGGCAGGGCCAGGTCCCAGAGGGCAGGTGTTCACTGACAGCCTTTGGAGGGTCCGCATAGAGAGTGACAGGGTAAAGTGTGCTTCCAAGGTCACTGGCCACAGTTGTAAGGGGGGACAGGCACACCAGGTCAAAGCAGACAGGCAGAGGAGAAACATGGCGGAGGGGCAGTGCTGATAAAACCGTGGGGACTAGGGGAGGGAGGGCCGAGGCTCAGTGACTCGGTGGACGAGGGCAGGGAGACGGCTGCTGGGGAGTTCAGGGATCTGTGTATGTGGTACCTGGGCAGCCAGGAGCCCTCATGGGGGCCATGGGGTGTTTGGGTCTGGAGTTCAAGAGAGGGGTCTGCCTGGTCTAGAGATCCACCTGAGATCTCCTCACAACATTGTGATACCGGCCACCACTCTGCACCACCCAAATCAGCATTGACTTAATATTTTACTTTAAGTCACTGCATTTTTTTTTTTTTAACTCCGTTTACCTAAGTAAGTTTATTTAAGGACCTTTAATTTGCCGTCACTCGTCATAAGTAGAACTGACTATGAAAAGATCTATGGTAGGTAAAGCGGGCAAGGTTATGGATTTCTGTCAAGGCTGCGAGCCCAGGCTGCTCTCCTGGGTCAGGGAGGTCCAGGGCCCAGCAGCACTGGCCGAGCCTTCCCCCTGGGGTCAGGACTGAGAGACGCTCTTGGCATAGGCAGCTCTGGGTCCTCTGTGGGGCTTCACTGGTGGTTGCCCAGCTTGTTGGGTGTTACTGTGATGAGGCCAGAGGGAAGAAGGGGTGCCAGGGCAAAGGCAGAGCCTGGGGTCCCTGGTGGGGAAGTGGCTAAAGGTGAGCAGCATGATCTGTTTAATCTCCACATGGAGACAGGTGTGAGGCAGTTTTTTTCACCTTCCAAATGTAATAGGAACTGCTCGTGTGTTTGCCTCTCTTGGCCCTTCCCTGCCCTCCTGATTCCTCACATGGGCCGGGCACACCCCAGCGGCTCTGTGTTTTGGGAAACAATCTGTAACAATGGCTTATCTATAAAGAAACTGGAAACACCCATTCCTTTGACTGGTCATCCCACTTCTGTGATGCCATCCCCAGAAATGTTAAATACAGCATCATCCGTAATCTTGAAAAATGAGTCACAAATTGAACGTCCAGCCTTAGTGGGCTAAATTCTTTTTTTTTTTTTTAAAGATTTTATTTATTTATTTATATGACAGAGAGAGAGAGTGTGCGCGCACAAGCAGGGTGAGAGGCAGAGGGAGAGGGAGAAGCAGGCCCCCTGCTCAGCAGGGAGCCCAATGTGGGACCCTGGGATCATGACCCGAGCCAAAGGCAGATGCTTAACGACTGAGCCACCCAGGCGTCCCTCAGTGGGCTAAATTCTTAATAACTGCATCTCCTCAGTGGGATTGCGGCCATCAGATCAGTTAGGTGAAGGTTTAGCACAAGCACAGCATCCACCATGAGCCACATAGCACTTGAACCTGTCACCCGGGTGAGCCACGTTGTTCTTTTCAAGCCCTGTTGCTGGCCTCTTACAGGGGACGAAACTGAGGCAGAGATCAGCGGGAGGAGGTGCCTTCACCACCATACTCCGTGCCATTTTAACAGGAAAGTCTTATGTTGTCAAGTTAAAAAATCTTTTAAATCAGAATATAGAAACCAGATAGCCTTAAATTCGTGTCCGACCCCTCCTGGTTGCCAAGCGTCTTTTTTCACATCCAGCCAACTTTTCCCTTCCCTCTTAGAAAATTCTTTTGCTTTTGTCTCTTAACTTTTTTTTTTTTAAGATTTTATTTATTTATTTGAGAGAGAGAGAGAGCAAGAGCCAGTGGAGAGGCAGAGGAAGAGGCAGACTTCCCCGCTGAGCAGGGAGCCCGATGCGGGGCTCGATCCCAGGACCCTGGGATCATGACCTGAGCCAAAGGCAGACCCTTAACTGACTGAGCCACCCCGGCTCCCCTCTCTCAACTTTTTTTTTTTTTTTTAATAATACTTATTTATTTGACAGAGAGAGAGCACAGGCCGGCGGAGTAGCAGGGAGAGGGAGAAGCAGACTCCCTGCTGAACAGGGAGCCCGATGTGGGGCTCGATCCCAGGACCTGAAGATCATGACCTGAGCCGAAGGCAGTCGCTTAACCAACTGAGCTACCCAGACACCCCTCTCTTAACTTTTTTTAAGATGTCATTTTTGTTTAGGGCAGTTTTAGGTTCACAGCAAAATTGAAGGGAAGGTACAGAGATTTCTCACATGCCCCTGCCTCTACACGGGCACAGCCTCCCCTATTATCAACATTCCCCACTAGAGTAGTACAGTTGATGAAGCTACTTTGATATTTCATAATCCCCCAGACTCCACAGTTAACTTTAGGGTTCACTCTTGGCGTTGTACCTTCTGAGTTTGGACAAATATACAATGACATGTATCCATCATTATGGCATCATATAAAGTATTCTTGTTGCCCTAAAATCACCCATGTTCCACATATTCATCCCTTCTTCCTCCCCAACTCCTGGCAACCACTGATCTTTTTACCGATTCCATAGTTTGCCTTTTCCAAAATGTTATATAATTGGAGTCATATAGTATGTAGTCTTTTCAGATTGGCTTCTTTGGCTTGGATTTAAGACTGATCCTTCCATGTCTTTATATGGCTTGACAGTTCATTTCTTTTTAGCACTGAATAATATTCCATTGTCTGGATGTCCCACAGTTTATTCATTTAGCTACAGCAGAACATCTTGATTGCTTCCAAATTTTGGCGATTGTGAAGGAAACTGCTATAAACATCTGTGCGCAGGGTTTTGTAGGGACATAAGTTTTCAACTCTTGAGTAAATACCAAGAAACGTGATTGTTGGATCACATGGTACGTTTAGTTTTGTGAGAAACTGCCAAACTGTCTTCCAAAGTGGCTGTATCATTTGCATTTCCCTCTGCAGTGAGTGAGAGTTCCTGTTGCTCCACCTGCTCGCCAACATTTGATGTTCTCAGTGTTCTGGATTTTGGCCATTCTAATACATGTGTAGTGGTATCTCAGTGTTGTTTTAATTTCCATTTTCTTGATGACATATGTTGTGGAACATCTTTCTGTATGCTTATTTGCCATCTGTGTATCATCGGCTCGTTTTTTAATTGGGTTATTTGTTTTCTTATTGTTGAGTTTTAAGAGTTCTTTGTATATTTTGGATCATAGTCCTTTTATCAAATGTGTCTTTTGCAAATATTATCTCCCAGTTAGTGGTGTATCTTCTCTTGATAGTGTGGCTTTTGCACAGCAGAAGTTTTCAATTTTAGGGGCACCTAGGTGGTTCAGTCGTTGGAGCATCTGCCTTCAGCTCAGATCATGATCCTGGAGTCCTCCAAATTGGGCTCTCTGCTCAGCGGGGAGCCTGCTTCTCCCTCTCCCTCTGCCTGTCACACCACCTGTTTGTGCTCTCTCTCTCTCTCTCTCAAATAAATAAATCTTTAAAAGAAATAAATTTTAATGAAGTCCAGCTTATCAGTGGCTTTCATGATTGTGCCTTGAGTCTATCTAAAAAGTCATCACCATCCATGAAGTCATCTAGATTTTCTCCTGTGTTATCTTCTAGGAGCCTTATAGCCTTGCATTTTACATTTAAATCTATGATCCATTTTTAGTTAATTTTTGTGAAGGGTGTGAGGTGTGTGTCTAGATTCTTTTTTTTTTTTGCATGTGGATGTCCAGTCCCCCAGTACCATTTGTTGAAAAGAATGTCTTTGCTCCTTTGTCAACGATCAGTTGACCATGTTTATATGGGTTTATTTCTGGGCCCTTTGTTCTATTGATCCGTTTGTCTATTCTTTCAGTAATACCGCACTGCCTTGATACGGTAGCTTACAGTAAGCCTTGAAATCTGGTCATGTCAGTCTTCCAACTTTGTTCTTGTTCAATATTGTGTTGGCTATTAATGGGTCTTTTGTGCCTGTATAAGCTTTAGAATCAGTCAATATCCACAAAATAACTTGGGATTTTGACTTAGATGGCACTGAATCTGTAAATCAAGTTGGAAAGAAGCAACATCTTGACAATATTGAGTTTTCCTATCTATAATCAAGGAATATCTCTCCAGTTATTTAGTTCTTTGAATGCATTCATCAGAGTTGTGTAGTTTTCCTTATATAGAATCTGTTCATATTTTGTAGACTTATACCTAAATACTACATTTTTTTGTGTACTAATATAAATGGTATTGTGTTTTTAATTTCAAATCCACTTGTTCATTCCTGGAATATAGGAAAGCAGGTGACTTTTGTATATCAACCTTGTATCTTGCAGCCTTGTTACAATCACATATTAGTTCCAGGAGTTTTTTATTTTTTTATTTTTTATTTTTTATTTTTTATTTTTTTAAAGATTTTATTTATTTATTTGAGAGAGAGAGAATGAGAGACAGAGAGCATGAGAGGGAGGAGGGTCGGAGGGAGAAGCAGACTCCCTGCTGAGCAGGGAGCCCGATGCGGTACTCGATCCCGGGACTCCAGGATCATGACCTGAGCCGAAGGCAGTCGCTTAACCAACTGAGCCACCCAGGCGCCCAGTTCCAGGAGTTTTTTAATCAGTTTTTTCCTGTATAGATGATCATGTTATTTGTGAGCAGAGACAGTTTTATTTCTTCTTTCTGAGTATACTTGCTCTTACCTTTTCTTATTGCATTAGCTAAGACTTCTAGTACAGTGTTGAAACTCATTGGTGAGGTGGGATATTCTGGCCTTGTTTCCATTCTTAGTGGGAAAACTTCTGGTTTTCTCACTATTAAGTATGATGTAAGCTGTAGGGTTTTTTGTAGATACTCTTTTTATCAAGTTAAGAAAGTTCTCTTATGTTCCTAGTTTACTGAGTATTTTTATCATGAATGGGTGTTGGGTTTTGTCAAAGGCTTTTTCTGCAGCCATTGGTATGATTATGTGATTTTTCTTTTTTAACTTATTGTTGTGATGGATTGCCCTTTTTTTTTTTATAATGAAAGATCACAGTGTTTATTCACTTTCATTCCTTCTACTGAGATCAACAACAGGTTCAAACTAGAGGCTCAGAAAAAGTTTGAGAAAAAAAATGCCTTATTCCCTTGTTTCTCGCAGATGTGATATATCCTCACCTCATCCACTTTCCTTAGGCACTACCTCTTAAGGCTTGCTGATCTTCTTTCTTTTTTTTGCCCGGAATAAATCCCACTCTGTATAATTCTTTAAAATTAAAAAAAATGTTAATTGAAGTATAGTTGACATATAATACATAGTTTCAGGTGTACAACATAGTGATTTGACAATTATATAACATCATGAAATGCTCATGATGAGAAGGGTAGTTACCACACAAAGTTATTATAATATTATTGACTCTATTTCCTATGCTATATTTTTCATCCCCATGACTTATTTATGACTGGAAGTTTGGACCTCTTAATCTTCACGTATATCGTCTGTCCCCCCATCCCCCTATAATTCTTATACATTTCTGGATTTAGTTTGCTAATACTTGGTTGAGAGTTTTCCCATCTATGTTCATGAGAGATATTGGTCTGTAGTTTTCTTGTGATATCTTTGTTTGGTTTTGGTAGGTTTGGTTAGGGTAATTGGATGAGTTAGGAAGTATTCTTTCTTCTATCCTCTGAAAGGGCTTGTAGAGAATTGATATAATTTTTTCCTTAAATATTTGGTAGAATTCACCAGTGAACTCCTAGGCCTAGTGCTTTCTGTTTTTGAAAGGTTATTACTTACTCAGTTTCTTTTTTTTTTTTTTAAGATTTTATTTTTAAGTAATCTCTGCACCCAACGTGGGGCTCGAACCCACAACCCCAAGATCAAGAGTCACATGCTCTACTGACTGAGCCAACCAGGCATCGCACTCCATTTCTTTAATAGAAGTAGATCTGTTCACACTGTCTACCTCTAGGGCGAAGAAGTACGAAGGAGGGCAGAGGAGATGCCACCATCTCCCTGTCCTTCTATCCCATCTTAGGTACTGATGTTAGCTGGGCTGGGGTCCTTCTGCCCCTTCCTGGCTCTCATGTAGACACATAGAAACCGTCTATGTTTCTTTTTGCTGTCTTTCTTGTATGAAAAGAATTTACAGCATCCTTGAGCCTGCACATTGCTTTCACAGCAGAGCATTATGCTGTGACCAGAACCTCAAGACCCATGAGTGCAGGTCTAGCCCCTCCTGTCGAGACCTTGTGTAGCTCATGCTGTGCACAGGTTTTGCTTCATGGAGCTGAGCTGTGACTCTTCCGTCTGGTGTGGACCACAGAGGTGGGACTGTCAGCTCAAGACATGCATAATCTGATAGATGCTGGGCAGGTGCAGAGGGAGCCATAGTTTCTGCCAGCTCTGAACCCAGCCCCACCTGCTTCACACTTGGGACTGGCGTTGGTGGGGAAAGACCAGGGGCACCTTCAACTTCCAGTGAGGTGGGGGCTTTTGCCCTTCACTTGGAGTCCAGTCCCTGTCCATTCTGATGTTCAGTGTTTCTGTTTTGCCTCCATTTGCTATTGATGTCTCTCAAGGGTACATCAGAGAGAAGCACAGATTTTCCAAGCTGTCAGGTTTGGGACAAATCCTGCCCTTTCTGACACCAGGTATCTCTCCCAACTCAGGATTTCTTGGTTTGAAGGCACCAGTGTGCTCATCTAGAACAGCAGGGGAAGAAGCCTTGCAGAGCCTGGGGAGGTCTGCCAGAGCCCACCCCTTTTTCCTTTGAAGCAGGGAGTCAAATATGTTGTGATGGGTGCCTGATAGAGATGGTGTAGGGACTCGGAGTGACCAGTGGCTCACAGGAATGGCATGGTAACAAGCATGAGCTTGAGTTCCTCAAGCTTGGGCCACCAGAGCCAGAAGCCACTGAAGTCTGGCAGTGCGGGAGGTCATGGTGGAGACCTCAACCCTCCTATGACCCTGGCTAACCTGGACACATGTGCACAAGGCCCAAGCTGCTCCTGTCCAGAGTCAGGCAGGGGGCTTGGGCCCAGCTGACGGTGTGCCCCCCCCAACTCTTCTTTGCAGCTTTCTATATGAACCCAACAGCCAGGGGTACAAATACTACCGACAGAAGCTGGAAGAGTTCCGGAAAGCTAAGGCTGGCCCCACAGGCACTCCCATGGCACCTGACCTCAGCCTGAAACGCAAATCCCCTCCTGACACCCCATCGGGGTCCTTGCCCCCAGCTGCCGCCTGCCCTGCCTCATCTGCCCCCTCGCCTGCAGTCACCCCAGCTCCGGCCATCCCCGGGAAGCCAACCACCACAGCCACTGTGAAAAAGAAGCGGAAGAGCCGGTGGGGGCCCGAAGAGGACAAGGTGGAACTCCCACCCGCTGAGCTGGTACAGAGGGATGTAGACGCCTCTCCTTCACCTCTGTCAGGTGCGCTGACCCCCTTCCCCCACCTCTGTCAGGATAGCCTGGCTTCTTTCACTCAGATAATGTTTCCACGCTTCCTCTGTGTTGTAGCATATGTCAGAGTTTCATTCCTTATGGCTGAATGATATTCCATTTCATGGATGGACTACACTGTTTATCCATTAATCAGTTGACGAACACGTGGGTTTTTCCACCTTTTGGCAACTGTAAATAGTGCTGTTGTGAACATTGGTCTACAAGTACTATTTGAATCCTTGATTTTGATTCTCTTGGGTCTATACCTAGGAGTGGAATCACTGGGTCGTATGGTAATTCTGTTTGAGGAACCGCCAAACTATTTTCTACAGCAGCTGCACCATTTGATAGTCCCACCAGCAGTGCACAAGGGTCCCCATTTCTCCACATCCTTGCCTTTATATAATAGCCATCCCAGCAGGTGTAAAGTGGAGTCACGTTGTAGTTTTGAATTGTGTTTCCCTAATGTCTGATGGTATTGAGCATCTTTCATGTGCTAATTGGTCATTTGTATAGCTTATTTGGAGAAATGTCTATTTTAATCCTTTGCCCACTTTTTTTTTTTTTTTTAAAGATTTTATTTATTTATTTGACAGACAGAGACACAGCGAGAGAGGGAACACAAGTAGGGGGAGTGGGAGAGGGAGAAGCAGGCTTCCCGCAGAGCAGGGAGCCCGATGCGGGGCTCGATCCCAGGACCCTAGGATCATGACCTGAGCCGAAGGCAGACGCTTAACGACTGAGCCACCCAGGCGCCCCTCCTTTGCCCACTTTTAAATTGGGCTGTCTTTGTTGTTGAGTTGTAGGAGTTCTTTATATATTCTGGATAGTAACCTCCTATTCAGATACATGGTTTGCAAATATATCCTCTCATTCTGTGGATTGTCTTTTTATTCTCTTGATAGTGTTCTTTGATGCACAGAAGTTTTAAATTTTGACTAAGTTCCATTTATTTTTTCTTTTGTTGCCTGTGCTTTTGGTTTCATTTATGAGACCATAGCTAAATTCAAGGTCGTGAAGATTTGCCCCAATGTTCTAAGTTTTTTATAGTTTTGGGACTTTTGATCTATTTTGAGGCAATTTTTATATATGATATAAGCTAAGGATCCAACTTACTCTCTTGCATGTGGAGATCCAGTTTTCCCAGCCCCATTTGTTGAAGAGACTTTTCTTTCCCCATTGAATGGTCTGGACACCCTTGTCAAAAATCAGTTGTCCTTAGATGTAAGGGTTTATTTCTGGGCTCTCTATTCTGTTATACTGGTTTGTGTGTCTGTCCTTAGGTCAGTACCAACTGTTTTGATTACTGTAGCTTTGTGGTAAGTGTTGAAATTGGGAGTGTGAGTCTTCCAACTTTTTCTTTTTCAAGCTTCGGCTATTGAGGGTCTTGAATTTTCAGATGGGCTTCTCCATTTCTGCAAAAACACTGTTGGGATTTTGATAGGGATTGCCTTGAGTCTATAGATTGCTTTGGGCAGTATGGACACAATAACAATACTTAAGTCTTCCTTACAACAACAACAACAACAACAACCAGTCTTCCAGACTGTGAACACAGGATGTCTTTCCATTTATTTAGATCTTTAATTTCTTTCAACATGTTTTGTAGTTTTCATTGTACATGTCTGACACTTCCTTGGTTAAATTTGTTCCTAAGTGATTTTTTTTTTTTCCTGAGACTATTGTAAACGGAATTGCTTTTTAAATTTTCGTTTAGGATTGTTTGTTGCTAATGTATAGAAATAAAACTGATTTTTGCATGTTGATGTTGGATCCTCCAACTTTGCTGAATTCACTTATTAGCTCTGACAATCTTTTGGTGGATTCCTTAGGTTTTCCTGTGTGTATAATTATGATCATGTTATCTGCAAGTAGAGATAATTCTACTTCTTGTTTTCCAAGTGGGATGCCTCTTATTTCTTTTTCTTGCCTAATTGCTCTAGTTAGCATTTCCAGTACTAAGTTGAATAGAGGTGGGGGAAATGGGCATCCTTGACTTGTTCTGATCTTAGGGGGAATGTTTTCAGTCTTTTACTATTGAGTATGATGTTAGCTATATGTTTATCATGTTGAGGAAGTTCCTTTCTGTTCCTAGTTTATTGAATGTTTTTATCATGGAGGGGTATAAGATTTTGTCACATGCTTTCTCTGTATCAGTTGAAATGATTGGATGGGTTTTTTCCTTCAGTCTGTTAATGTGGTGTATTACATTGGTTAATTTTCTTATATTGAACCATGTGATATTGTGGTTTATTAGAAATACATATTTGGCCATTCAGATGACCAAAATAATATTTCTCATATGTATTTGGTCTTTGTTCACAGTTCCTGGCTCACAGTTCCTCCCAAAGCCCTTGGAATTTCCTGAGTGATAAGAGCAGTGGGAGCATCTTTTGTTGTATTATTTGGTCTCCGTCCTCAGTTCATGAAAATGCTTCAGAGCCATAAAGGTGAAATGGGGGTCTTGTTGTTTATAATAAGCCCCTTTCCACCACAAGTGGGTTTATGTTACTGAGGTGACTTTTGGAAAGCACCTAAGGATGGGGGTTGGTGGCCAGGGGATCCAACCATGAATAGAGGGTTGGAACTTTCTGTCCCACCTCCTAGTTTCCAGGGAGGGGAGAGGGGCTGAAGGTTGAATCAGTCAACAGCAGCTAGTGATTTTATCAATCATGCCTATGTGGTGAAGTCTCCATAAAAACCCAAAGAGACAGGGTTCAGAGAGCTTCCAGGTTGGTGAACACATGGAGGTTCAGGGAGAGTGGTGTGCTCGAGAGAGCATAGACGCTCTGGGCGCTTTCCCCATACCTTGCCGAGGGCGTCTTTTCCATCTGGCTTTCCTAACTTATATCCATTTATAATATATAAGTAAAGCAGTAACCTGGTAAGTAAAATGTTTTTCTGAGTTGTGTGAGCCAGTATTGCAAATTAATTGAACCCAGGAGGGGGATCATTGGAACCTCTGATCTACAGCCAGTCAGCAGCATAGGTGATGACTTGGGCTTATAGTTGGCGACTAAAGTTGGCTGGGGAGGCGGGGGGAGCAGTCTTACAAGACTGACCCCTTAACCTATGGAATCCTATGCTACCTTCTGGTGGGTAGTGTTAGAACTGAGTTGGCCTATTGGACACCCAGCAGGTGTCTGAGAATTGCTCGTTGGTGTGGGGAACCTTCCCTCCACCCACACACACACTTTGGAATTGGTACCAGCACTCTATTTAAACCACCCGTGCATATCTGGGATAAACTCCACTTGGTCATGGTAAATAATCCTTTTAGCATGCTATTATATTCAGTTTGCTGGTATTTTGTTGCGTACGTCTGCATCTATATTCATAAGGAATGTTGGTCTATGGTTTTCTTGTGGTGTCTTTGTCAGCTTTTGGTATCAGGGTAATACTAGTGTTATGGAATGAGTTAGGAAATATTCCCTCCAGTTTTTTGGAAGAGTTTGAGAAGAATTATTAGCATTAATTGTTCTTTTAAATGGTTGGTAGAATTTACCAGTAATGCCATCTGGTTCTGGGCTTTTCTTTGTTGGGAGGTTTTTTGTTTTGTTTTGTTTTTGTTTTTAAAGATTTTATTTATTTATTTATAAGACAGAGAGAGACTCAGCGAGAGAGGGAACACAAGCAGGGGGAGTGGGAGAGGGAGAAGCAGGCTTCCCACCGAGCAGGGAGCCCGATGCGGGGCTCCATCCCAGGACCCTGGGATCATGACCTGAGCTGAAGGCAGACGCTTAACGACTGAGCCACCCAGGCACCCCTGTTGGGAGGTTTTTGATTGCTGATTCAATCTCCTTCCTTGCTATAAGTCTGTTTAGGTTTTCTCTTCCTTCTTGAGTTAGTTTTGGTGGTTTATACATTTCTAGGAACTGGTTCACTTCATCTAGGTTATCCAAGTTGTTGGCTTAACAGGTGTTCATAGTAATCTTTTACAATTCCTTTTTATTTCTGTAAAGTCATTCGTAATATCCCCTCTTTCATTTCTGATTTTAATGAGTCTTTTCTTTTTTTCCTTAGTCTGTCTAAAGGTATGTCAATTTTGTTGATCTTTTCAAAAAACCAACTTTTGGTTTCGTGGATTTTCTATATTATATTTCTATTCCCCACATCTTATATCTTCATTCTGTTATTTATTTCCTTCTCTCTGCTAGCTCTGGAATTAGTTTGCTTTTCTTTTTCTAGTTCTTTAAGGTGTACGGTTAGGTTATTGATTGGAGATAATTCCTTTTAATTATGTGCAGTTATAGCTATACATTTCTCTTGTAGCACTGCTTTTGTTCAGTCCCATCAGTTTTGCTATCTCGTGCTTTCGTGTTCCTTCATCTCTTAAATTTTTCTAATCTCTCTTGGTGATTTCCTCTTTGATCCATTGATTGTTTAAGAGTGTTTAATTTCCATATATTTGTGAGTTTTCCAATTTTCCTTCTGTTACTGATTTCTAGTTTCATTCCATTGTGATCAAAAAAGATACTTGGTATGAATTCAGTCTTTTAAAATTTATTAAAACTCGTTTTTATAGCCTCACATGTAATCTATCCTGGAGAATGTTCCATGTGCACTGCATTCTGCCATTGTTGGGTTGCATGTTCTGTATGCGTCTGTTAGGTCTCACTGGTTCTAGTGTTTAATCTTCTATATCCTTATTGATTTTCTATCTAGATACCTGTCCCTAATTGAAAATGGGTCAGTGCAGTCTCCAGTTGTTATTGTAGAACTGTGTATTTCTCTCCTCGGTTTTGTCAATTTTTGCTATATACTCGTTATATCTTCTTACTGTTTCAAATTTTTTTATCAACATAGAACCTCCTTCTTTGTCTCTTGTAACCTTTTTTAGCTGGAAGTCTATTTTGTCTGATGCTAGTATGGCCATCCCAGCTCACTCTTGGTTACTGTTTGCGTGGAGTATATTTTTCTGTCCTTTCACTTTCAACTTGTTTGTGACTTTGTATCGAAAGTGAGTCTCTTATAGACAGAATATAGATGGATCCTGTTCTCTCCCTTAATTTAAAGTACTTGGAACCATTCTTGTCAAAGAAGGCTCAGGAAATGCATGATGATAAGCACCGTGATTACCACAGTCAGTTTTGCACAATCCGCTCCAACATCCGCCTCCTGGACAGCTTGTAGTCTCATTTCTCCTTTTCTACCACAAACCCACCAGGTTGGGGAGTCTGTTGTCCTCCCGTTCTGCAGGTGAGAATGGGTGACTGAGAGAGGCTGTCTCATGGCCTCTGGCTCACTGCCCTCCACGCAGCCTGCACTGCAGGCAGAACCCTCTCCACGCCCTTGCTCCTGGACACACAAGTACATAGAGGAGTCATATGTGCCCTGGCGCTGACACCTACATTTCTTTTGCAAAGATGGGCGGAGGGGGAAGGCAGCTGACCCAAGTCATGTGGCCAGCCTGTTGGCCTTGTCCGTCCAGCTCTGAGGGTGGTCTTCCAATCCAAGGAGAAAAGCTAGTGAAGATTCTCCTACTCCCTGGGGTTCTAGATAGCATTTCTCCCCAGGATTGAGGGTGTCTCAGGTCGGATTGCCATCAGGTGTCAAACTCTGGTGCCCACTGAAATGGAGGGTGCTCGGTGGTGAGTGCTGTTCTGATGTGTGTGTGCCGTGATTCTGAACCCACTCCCCGAGGCCTGGCCCCAGCTCCCCACTGGCGAGGAAGCCTCCCCCTGTGGTCTAGTGTGCAGGCACAGGCTCCAAAGGCTCCCATCCAGGGTTAAGTCCCACTGGTCCGTGTCCCTGGGGGAGTGTGAGCAGCCCCCATCTCCTTGCTTGCTGGAAAAGTGGTCCGAGGAGAAGGACAATGGGCGCGCTCCAGGCACGCAGCGGGCTGCTCAGACCTTGACTCCCTTGCCCGGTTCACGGGGCTCCCACACAGACCTTCTAGGAGGTATTGGGGTATAAGCATGGGCTCAAGGAGCACTTGTGGGTGGTTCTTACAGGCGAGGCCCCAACCCTGGTGCACTGGGAGGACCTGGCTCTTTGCACATGCCAGAAAGGCCTCTGTACCCCCGTTTGCCCAACTTCTCCCTCAGGAAGCTACCGCCTGAGGGGTGGTGGTTTCCGCCACCCAGATGGGGCCGTCACAGCATCTTCATGTGCATTAGTGTTGCTGGCTCCAGCCAAGCTCTGAAGCTGATGCCAAATTAAATGTCAGTTGCTTTGAGGATGGTCGGCTGCCTCCCCGGAAGGAGCTAACAGCCACACAGCTGAGTCTTATGCCAGACTCTGAACCCTTGTGCGTCTACGCTGGGTGTCTGTTCCCTGCAGGGCTTATTTCCAAGAGTCGGTGTGTGAATGCGCACACACACACACGCACACACGCACATGCTATCTCCACTCTTATGTCTGCCTTTGCAAAGTCCTCGTCTTATCACCCGTCAGACACGTGACCTTGAGCGAAGCCCTGGATCTCTAAGTTCTGATGTTGGCGTCTGCAACGTGGGGGTATAGAGTCTGCCTGGGGGTCACATGAGGATGAAACTGGGTGCTTGTGATAGAGCCCGGTGAGGCCCCCGCGGTCACCCCATGACACGGGATACCAGCTGCTGTGATGTGAAGGCTCTGTCATGTGTGCTGGGTGCCTCAGATGTCATCAGCGCCTGGACACTGTGCCACATGCAGGAGCAGGTCTGGACCCGTGCATCCATTGTTGACCAGCCTGTGTTTTGTTTCCAGTTCAGGACCTCAAGGGGCTTGGCTATGAGAAAGGGAAGCCCGTAGGTCTGGTGGGTGTCACGGAGCTGTCAGATGCCCAGAAGAAGCAGCTGAAGGAGCAACAGGAGGTAAGTCTGGGGCCGAGCAGGCAGGCTCCAAAGGGGCTGGTGGAGTATCGTCCCCCGCCTCATCTTATAGTTCAGTGGTTGTGTCGCGTTCTTTCTGAGCCTCCCTGTGCTGGGTGGATCCCACAGTCAGGGGAGAGGTCCTTGGGCAGCAGGCCCCTGTCAGCCGCATTCCACCTCCCAAGGGCCCTCCCCAGCCTGCGTTGGACCCAGAGCTGAGGCCTTCTCACACTGGCTGGGCAGCCCCTGAGGCTGGTGCTCTACAGCTACTCCCCAACACGCTTGTGGGCTCTTCCTGACTAGGTAGTCTCCATTTTTAAGTTTTCCTTCCAGTGTTCCCCAGCAGCCAGTACAGGACAGGCCTGGCTAGCACTGGGGGCCCTGAACAATGTGACAAATGCTCAGTTGGTATTGGACTGTGATTGGGGTGAGGGCTGGCTTGGTCTCTCTGCTTCTTTCCCGGGGGGACTACAGGCACCTGTCTGTTGGTCCTTGGGGACACTCAACCCCAGTCACCTTCTCCAGGCTGGCAGCCCCATCACCTCACCTTCAACCCTTCTGTGGTCAGGGGCCTGCGGTGCCCTCCTTTGGTGTCCACAGCAAGGGTGCCCAGGATGTGCTGGGTTCCAGGCCAGACTGGGTGAGGCAGAGAGGGGTGCTCCCTGCTCACACGGGGATTCAAGGAACCCAGGGCATGCCCTGATACCAGACCTTGTGTCTTCTTGAGCACTTGCTCCGGGCCCTGTTCACGTGCCTGCCCCGGGGAGGGCAGAAAGCAGGAAGGGTGAGGGCACCTGACATGCGCAGGGAAGGCGAAGGGACTGGCCTCCTGCGCGTGTGCCCCCTGGCACTGCTCCCTGGTGTGTGCGGCCCGCAGATGCAGCAGATGTACGACATGATCATGCAGCACAAGCGTGCGATGCAGGACATGCAGCTGTTGTGGGAGAAGGCCCTGCAGCAGCACCAGCACGGCTACGACAGTGACGAGGAGGTGGACAGTGAGCTGGGCACCTGGGAACACCAGCTGCGGCGCATGGAGATGGACAAGACTCGGGGTGCGCCGAGGAGCACCTTGCGGGTGGGGTGAGGGACAGGATACGTGGGTGAGGCCATGCCCTAGGCACCGCAGGCTCAGGAGGCCCCACTCACCTGCTCAGGAAGGCACCTGGAGGCACACCTGGGGTCTTAAGCCGCCTGCACGATGTGTACGGCCTGGAGCAAGAGACTCGGCTTCTCTGTCTCCGTTTCCTCAGTGGGAAAAAGTAGTTCTCTAAGCGTTTGTGGCTGTTTGAACATGGCGCTTAGCAGGGCTGCTTGGAGGAGCAGGGTTTGGGTCGGGGCCTCAACCAGCTGCCTCATTCCCCTACGACCCAAAGTCCCCGCACCCTGCCCAAGACTCATACCTGTGCCGGGGGGCCACCTGGCCTGCTCTCCGCCCTCTTCCTTTCTCTCACTTTCCCCCCCGCTTCTCTGGGCAGAGTGGGCCGAGCAGCTGACAAAGATGGGCCGTGGCAAGCACTTTATCGGAGACTTCCTGCCACCAGATGAGCTGGAGAAGTTCATGGAAACCTTTAAGGCCCTGAAGGTGAGCTGGGAGGATCCCCGGGCACCAGCTCCTGTTGTGGGCTGGCCAGCAGGCAGCCACGCCGGTGGCCCAGCCCCTCCTGTTAGCCTCATGAGACAGGCGCCTGAGGCAGCCTCGGGGGGCCCCCCTTCATTCACAGGGGGAGCTGGGCCCTCTTGCCTCGGGAGGCATCTGTTGATGATAGACACCGTCTGTGGAGGGAATTAGCAGAAAGCAGCCCAGCTGCCGCTTTAGAAACATTTCCCAGGGCTTCAGGGAAATTCTGCTTTCAGTGGAAAAAATTAAGTGCAGTTTACAGGCAAAGCGTTTCTCAGGCAGAAGCCCCCATGGACTGGGTTCTCCAGAACAAGAATTCACATTCCTGCCATGCTGTCATCATGCTTCTGAGGAGAGATAGCTGACGGGGCACATCCCATGTCATCTTTTGGAGGATTTTTGTAAAACTGCTGTGTACCGCATAACCTCATCAATAAGGCGGTCACCTTATTGACCCCATCTTTTTAGCATTCTGTGTAACGAATTGCCCTCAGAACCTAGGACTTTTCTTTACTGATGAACCATTGATCTTTCCCATGGTGGGTGAAGCCTGTGTGACCCGTCACCTTGCCCTCGTTGACTTTGCCACCAGGCAGCTTGGTACAGAGTCTGACCCTGGGGACCCTGAAAAGGAGCATCTTGGTCTGTTCTTAAGGAATCTGACCTGGTGCAGAGGCTGCAGATGGGCAGATGGTCCCAGCGGCCAGTCAGGCCGTTGGTGGTGGGAAGGGGTGGTATTCAGGCCAGAGCCAGGACCCGGGACAGTTGCAGCCCTGGTGGATGACAGCCACCTCCTTGCCCTGCAGGAGGGCCGAGAGCCTGACTACTCAGAGTACAAGGAGTTCAAGTTGACAGTGGAGAACATCGGCTACCAGATGCTGATGAAAATGGGCTGGAAGGAGGGCGACGGGCTGGGCTCAGAGGGCCAGGGCATCAAGAACCCGGTCAACAAGTGAGTGTATGCACCCCCTGCCACTCCTCCTGCTGGCATCCGCCCGGCCCCCTGCTCACTTGGCCCTGTCACCCCTCCGCAGAGGCACCACCACAGTAGATGGAGCAGGCTTTGGCATCGACCGGCCAGCTGAGCTCTCCAAGGAGGATGATGAGTATGAGGCCTTCCGCAAGAGGATGATGCTGGCCTACCGCTTCCGGCCCAACCCCCTGGTGCGTGTGTCCCTAGCGCCCCATATGGCTCCTGGCTGGGCTGCCCAGAATCTCAGCACGGGGGTGGCAGTTTACAGGCAAAGCGTTTCTCAGGCAGAAGCCCCCATGGACTGGGTTCTCCAGAACAAGAATTCACATTCCTGCCATGCTGTCATCATGCTTCTGAGGAGAGAGAAGCTGACGGGGCACATCCCATGTCATCTTTTGGGGGATTTTTGTAAAACTGGGTGGCAGTGCTGGTAACAGAGCTGTCTCTCCTTCCCCAGTCCAGCTAAGCCAGGTCTCACTAGCAACTCCCCATCTCTCCATCTGCCCTCCCCTCTGTGAGCTTAGCTGTCCCTGGAACATTCTGGGCAGGAGGAACCACTGTGTTTAGCATTGATCCCCTCCCCTTTTCCTTTTTTGCCTCTCACAGAACAACCCCAGACGGCCTTACTACTGAGTATTCTGGAAAAACGCACAATTGTATTTTCCAAACGACCGACCTTCCCTGGACTGTGGAATGTTCTGGCCTGCATTTCTGCCTGCCCTTCCCGTTGTCTCAAGTGTCATGCCGTGTATTAAAGTTCCAGTGCTTGCCTACCAGGGCAGCCTGGTTTTGCCATCACCAGAAACTGCTCTGTTTCCATAGCAGCAGGGCTGGGCTGGGCAGATGGGGCTGGGATGCTGCTGGGAAAGCTCCCTGGTGCCTGAGAAATAGGAGAGAACCATCTAGAAATCTGTCTGTGGGGCCCCTCACCATCAGCCTGGGTTAGAGTTGAGGGGAGGATCCACAGATCCTCTGAGAGAGACTGGTGGCTGACCAGCCAAGACCTGGCTGCACCTGGACCAGGGGCATCAGGGACCTCCCAGTGTAGCACTGTGCTGCAGGAGTTAGGTTGGAAGGGGTCCCCAGACAGGGCCCAGCCCTCTTCAGATCTGTGGGGCAGGTGGACCCAGGGCACACGTGTGCCAGTCACCTCACCAGCAGGTGGCGTTGACAGCCCCTCCCCGAAGCTTATCTGTGACAGCTGCAGCCCAGGCTACCCCAGTAGCCAGTGGGGTGGACACAGGAGTCCCTGGGGCTCGTGCCTTTAGGGGACAACTGTGTGGACAGATGCAGCATGCCAAGTGCTCCCTACATCTCCAGAGCCTGCACCTCATATTTGTGCCAAGACTACCTGGGGATCTCATTCACTTGCAGCTGCTGAGTGAGCAGCTTGGGTGGGGTCCTAGGAATCCAAGAGCCTTGCTTAAAGTATGGCTTGGAGCCCTGAGGGATCCCCACAACCCACCCATCTGCCCACACATGTGCCTAGTGGGTCCTGCTCAACCCCTGTGGGCTCAGGGGCTTGAAGACTCCAGCTGGAGTTAGGCTTCTGGGCCAGCCTCCATTCTCGTAGTCATTTAGTAAACAGCACCAACTGTGTGAACTGGATGGATAGGCTCTGCCCCCTGGCAGCCAGTCTGTTGTGTACATGGTGGTGAACCTGAGACTGATAAATGCAAAGAGGAACTGGGTGCTGTCTTGGCGGCAGCCTGGGGAATGTCTCAGTATGGGGGAGGAGGGCATCCAGGGACTGGGAGTCTCAGCACAAGAGCCCAGGCAGGGATGACATATACCACCCTGTCTCCCTTCCATAGACACTATGCCCAGGGCAGGGCCAGGGGTGACATTCCCATGTGTGGAGGCTGCCCAGTGGTCCCAGGTCTTGAGCACAAGAGTAGCTCTGGGCAGCCAGAGGTTCCAATGATAGGGATCCTAGGCCTTGGTCCCAGGCACCTCGCCATCCAGGTCAAGGTCACCCTTCAATTGAATTAGTGACCTGGAGGCTCTCCAGACTTAGCCCATGGACTTTACCCCCAGGCAAGTGGAGAGGTGGAAGAGAATGGGCCCCAAATTCGGTGTGCATGCACATGCACATCCCAGACGCAGATGCAAGGCCAGGTTGCTAGACAGAGCTGGATCAGACACCCCTGGCCTTGGAGGAGGAGGAGCGGGGCTGGGGTGGCAGAGAGGGCTACCTGGAGGAGGGGACATTGGGATCTGCTTTAAGGGCTGAGGAAATACTAGAGGGTCCATCTTGCAGACAGGAAAGAGGCCTGGGGGGTGTTGGCACCGCTAGAGTTGGGAAAAGTCAAGAAACGAGACTGGAGCCTCAGGTCAGCCCAGAGGAACCTGAACTTAACCCATGGGCAATGGACAACTGGGAGGGAGGCTAGGAGGGAGGCTGTCAGATCGGTGGCCAGAAGATCATCTTGTCACCCAGGCTCAGAGATGGGACCCAGGTGGCACAAGGCCAAGGGGCTGCATGGAAAAAGGGTGAGGGTTAGAATCTTCCCCACACACAGACTGTGGGCCTCCCCAAAGGCACCTGCTCACTGTTTTCCAGCAGCCACAAGTAACACATGGGCGAGAGTCCAAAGCGGGTTGGAGACGGTTGCCTCCTAATTCTCTCCCCACCCTACTATAGTCCCCTCCCTGGTGCAGCACCCCGCCCCCCCCATGCCCTTTGCATTTTCCCCTGAACCAAGCCCAGCCTCCTGCAGGCTGTTCAGAATCCTCCCTCAGCTATCCCCTCTGAGCCCCCCCCCCCCACCACACCCCAGCCCCGGGCCTGAGCTATTCTCCTTGCCAGAAACACTTCTAAACTCACCAAACTAGCAATCCACGCCTAATCTAAGCCCACCCTTTGGACTCCCTCCCTTTGACACCACCCACTGAGCAGGGACACAGCCTCAGCTGCCCACGAGGTGCCCAGGCTACATGGAAGGAACACAGCACAGAGTCCTTCAAGGGACCCGCCCAACCCATGACCTTGGCTGCCTGCCTTGAGATGATCCCCAGACCCAGTCAAAGCTTTACACCCGGACACGTGTTTAAATGTGTGTGGCCACTGTGTGAACACTCAAATCCAAGGGCCCTGAAGGCAACTCCTTGTGTCCAAGCGACTGAGGTTCCTCCATTGGCGCAGAATGCCGCCAATGCCCCTTTGATCCTAGGGGGAAGAAGGTCTAGGGAATGTGGAATTAAAAAGGGTCCCCTTCAGGGTCGAGGTAGGTACACCGGTGGCTTAGGACGGAGAAAGCAGAAGTGCAGAAGGAGGCCTGGAGAACAAATTCCCTTAGAATGAAGCTGCTGGCCCAGGGCCTCCAGGTTGCAGTCCCGGGCCTCACGAGCGGAAGCGTCCGGAGACATGGTGTTCTAGCCTTGAATAGTGAAGCTGAGGCTGGGCGGCGTAGAAGGCCACTGAGAACCGCGCTGAGTCCGGTGACGGTGAAGCCGGGGGAGGGGTGGGGGAAGGGACGCTTCAAGGGGGAGGGGCCTCAGAGGCTCCCCGGGAGCGCGCTGGACGGTCAAGGTAAGGCGTCCAGACCAGGGCGCAGCGGCGGGCGACCTTTGCGCAGGGCGGGGCGGGGCGGGGCGGGGCCGGGTCCCCGGCACCCTCCCCCCACCCCAGACGCGCGGCCGCGGAGGAGCCGAGCGCCCTGGAGGCCGCGCCGGGACCGAGCCGGGTTCCGGGCGCCGCCACTATGGACATCCCGCCGCTGGCCGGCAAGATCGCGGCTCTGTCGCTCGGCGCCCTCCCCTTGTCCTATGCGCTCAACCACGTCTCGGCGCTCTCGCAGTGCGTGAGGGGAGAGGCCAGGGCGGCCACCGGGAGGGGGGCGGGCGGCGGGGCCGCGCTGGTGGTGGCGGGGAGAGAGGATGCGCGGGCGGCGAGCCTGGCTCCCCCGAGCCCCGAGTCCCTGCGCAGCTCCTGCCAGGAAGAAGGGACCTAGGCCAGAACTACCCCCAGCCCCATCCAACCTGAAGTCCCCTCTCCGCCGGCCAGGAGGCTGTGTGGTGGGGGTGGGGGCGCTCCTGGGACGTTTAGGGCTTGAGGAGAAAGGAGGCTGAGAAGCAGAGCCTCCCCACAGGGCAGAGTTTTGGAGGGTTTCTGGGGTTTCCCAGGGATGTGCCCAGCTCCAAAGTTACCAAAGGTCAAAGTATTGGCCCAGATAATGGCCTGATGACCCAGCTCTTGACACACTCGGACACGCGTTCTATTCCACCCACCCTAGCAGATGGCCCCTCCATTGCCTCTCTCAGGCCTGAGACTTTCTCCTGTTAAGATTTGGCCCACCTGTCTTTAGCCTCAGTTTCGCCTACATGCTGTGACCTCCCTTGTCTCCTAAACTAAACCCCAGCCCTGTGGATCCTGCCACTGGAGTACTGGGCATATGCAAGCCCCTCACACTCCCAAACCTAGCTCAATTCAAGACATGGGGTACGGGGAGTATTGCCTGTGGGGTTGTCTCCTTGGGTACAAATTCCTGGCTCCATCCCCCTGGATGAATGAGTCAGGTTGCTTCTGGGAGCCTGAGTTTCTTCAGTGTGTAATGAACATAATCCTCGACCTCGTCCCCTAGTTAGAGTTAAGGATTACAAATTGTGTGCAAAGACTTGTGTGGTCTTATCTGATTACTATAATTGTCATTGTTGGTCAGATGGGGCCAGGATGGGGATCTTAGGTGTCAGAGAGGTCCATGAGAAGGTAGGAGCCTGGAGAAAGTGTAGAGGAGTCTGGGAACCTGGATAGCTTTCCCAACCACCCACTCTGCCCACCTGTGTTGGAGGCTTCCAACCTGATTTCTTTTTCTTATCTATGCAACTGGTTGACCTGTCTTATCTGGTTGATGGGGCAGATCAGGGCAGGGGTGGGGTGGAGTTGATAGAAGCATTTGGACTTCAGCTAGGAGGAGTCAGGAGTTTCAGAAAGTGAGGTGTACAGTGCTGAGCACTAGAGACCTGGCAGGGGCTTGGGAGCTGGGTCTGACCACAGAGTGGCTTGGTGATGTTGAATGACTGACAGCAAATTGAGTTAAACACATATCAGCAAGTGACGGGATGGATTGTATAGTCAGAAAGAGTTGACTGATGCCCCCTCTGTACTTGGCCTAAGTTGGGCAATGGTTCTAAGGAGTCAGGGAGGGCTTCCTGGAGGAGGAGCCATGAAAGATAGGCCACGAAGGATGAGTAGGCATTTGCCAAGTGGAAGAGACTTCTGGAAGGAGTTTCCAGGAAGGAGAAACAGCTCAGGCAACAGCCTAGTGATGGGAAAGGACAGTTGCAGGGAACAAGATTCCTGGATGGAAAGACACTTCAGTCTCAACATCTGGAGCATCCTAGAATCTGCTTTTGCCCTCACCAGGGTGGGTGAGGCCTCAGCACTGGGCCTGGCCTCTCTGACTTGTTTTCCCTCTCCACAGCCCCCTGGGGCTGGCATTGATGAGTACCCTGATCCTGGGCCTGCTTTTTGTGGCTATCTACAGTTTGTCCCCCGGCGAGATCTACTATGACCCACTCTATGCTGGTGAGTCAGTCGGAGAGAACTGTGTGAGCAGGGGCCTCCTCCATCCCCTTGAAGGGCTCCCATCAGGCTGGAGAACCTTAAAAAGACTGGAGAAACTTCATTGGTTGGGGAACCTCAGAGGGCCTCCCCCTTCAGACCTGGGGCTCCTGAGAGCAGGACTGTATCTTCCCATCAGACTGGGAACCCCTGAAAGACCATACTTCCTCATCACTTTGGGATTTCCTGAGGGCAGGGTCAGTGCCTTCTCAGCCTGAGGCCCCCCAAAGGCAGGGACTGTGCCTCCTCAAGAGGCAGGGCTATGGGTCATGTGACTTGTGGAGTGGCGACTGGGAGCAGTTGGGTGTGGTTCCTTGCCTGGACTCTGGTTCCCAGAAGAGTGGCCCCAGGCCCCGCCCACATCCGGGCCATGCCCCGCCCACTTTCCCCACAGTGTTCGCTGTCTTCGCCTTCACCTCGGTGGTGGACCTCCTTATTGCTCTCCAGGAAGATGGCTACGCGGTGGGCTTCATGGAGTTCTTTACCAAGGAGGTATGTAGGGGGCCGCCTGGGATGCCTCCTGCCCTGCTGCCCAGCTGAACCCTGACCTGTCCCTGCAGGGAGAGCCGTATTTGCGCACTGCACATGGAGTCTTCATCTGCTACTGGGACGGCACGGTTCACTACGTCCTCTACCTGGCCATGGCTGGTGCCATCCACAGAAGGTGCATGGCGGGGGAGTGGGGGTGGTGGCACCTGGATCCTGGGAAGGAGATCAAGTTCTCAGGTGGGGTCCCATGCCTGGGTGCAGTCAGCAGTGTCTGTAGGGGAAATCAGGCCTCTCTAGGGCTCCAGCCAGGAGTGGCCAGGAGAAGGTTCCAAGGAATGTCACAGGTGTAGGTGGTAGTCAGCTCTCTTCTCTTGTACACCCCTGTGCCTAAGCAACCACTTCTGTCCCTGGACAGATGGTCTGTTCAGTCCCCCATTCATCTCCCTGTTGTCCCTTCTGTCCTGGACAAAACTGGGAGGGACCCAGAGCTGGGGAGCCCAGGGTGGACTCTGGGCCATGGCTAGGGCTCTGAGACTGGGGAACAGGCATCTGTTGGTCACCCCTCCATCCCCCACCCTAGGAAGAGATACCGGAACCTTGGACTCTACTGGCTGGGATCTTTCATTATGAGCATCCTGGTATTCCTCCCAGGAAACCTCCTTGGTAAGGACTGGACTTTGAAGGATCCCGTCTCCTCAGGCTGGGTTACTGTCCTGCGCCTAGAAGGTTCATAGGTAGGTCTTGGGAGGTAGAGGGGAGAGGCAGCCCAGTATGTGGGGGTGGCTGAGCAAGAGGGAAACCCAAGATGTATCCAGGAGAAGCAAAGAACAACTGAAATATAGAAGCCATATCCAGAAAATAAATCGAGGCAGGCCAGGCTGAGGAGTCTGGACACCATCTTATGAGCAGTGGGGAGCCAGAGGTGCTAGAGCTTGAATAAAGACTGCATTTATGAATTACTACTTCCAGCCAGGGACTCTGGTGTGATTCACCTATGGGTCTGGCCAGGCCTGGGTGATCCTCGCTGAGTGACACCCCCTCTCTCCTACCATGACAGGTAAATACAGCTCAGAGATCAGACCCGCCTTCTTCCTTGCCATCCCCTATGTGCTAGTCCCATGCTGGGCTGGCATGAGGGTCTTCAACCAGCCCCGGGCACCAACCTGCTCTACGCCCAGTGTGGTAAGTGCCTTGCCGCCAGACAGTTCCTTGTGCCAACATGCCCGAATGCCCCTCCTCCCCCAATTAGAGTTGCTTCTGATCAAAAACATTGCCTCTTTGGAAGGATCTCGTTGGCCTTTAGGAAAGAAGGGATGAGCCTTTATCGAGTGCCTGTTGGATACCCGACTTCTCACACTGTCTCTCTCCCATGGGGCAGGTACAGGAGGAACAAAGAAAGGGCATCCTGCGACGCCCGGTTGACCTGGCCCTTGTCATATACCTCACCCTCGCTGGGTTCTTCACCCTCTTCCGGGGCCTGGTGAGTCTGCAGTGGCCAGCCTACCTTTCTTCTACCTCCAACCCCCTTTCCTGTCCCCACCAACCATGTTCCTTTCACCAGTGCAAAAAGGCCACTGCTCGCCTGTCTGGTCATCCAGGGAAGTTCTTCATCAAGTCTGATCTGAGTGTTCCATGACAAAGCCCCATTCTCTGTAACCTTCCCACCAAAGTGAAAGAACCAAGCCTCGGGGAGGCCAGAGCAAGGGGTAATGGGAGCCGTCTGGGAGGGTGGAGAAGGCTTCTTGTGGGAAGAATGTTTGAGGTGGGTTGTTGGTTTGTCTGTCTGCCCCAGGTGGTGCTTGACTGCCCCACAGATGCCTGCTTTGTCTACATCTATCAATACGAGCCATACCTACGGGACCCCGTGGCCTATCCGAAGGTGCAGGTGAGAGGGCAGCTGGGAAGAGAGGGCCATATGGTCCTGCCATCGGTAGAGGTCTAGCAAGTCCTCTTTGAAGCAGGTACCAGAAACACAAGTCAGTCTGTTGTCCTACCAAAAATGTCCGTCTTCCAAAATGAAGACAGATATGGTCTTCAAGTATGGCTGGATCTAGGAGCTAAGGATAACTCTGTCTCTGGGCTCTGCTTTCTTTGCCTGGACTCTACTCCCAGGTAGTCACTTTGTGGGATTGTGGAGACAGCCTTGGGCAGCAACAGGCCTCCATCTGCCCTACTTAGCCACCCCAGAGGAATGTGAGCGATTATTTCGCCAGAGCTTGAGCACAAATCTCAGGCAGACTCTGATTGGCCCGCGTGCCATCATCACTGAATAACGTGCACATCCTGTTGCTGATCATTATGGCCAGGGGGGCTGGAGTGTTCCAGTTGGCCAGGTCAGGGTCACGTGCCACTTCCCGAGTAACGTGGGTGGGCTCAGTGTGTGTGCAAGTGGTGGCGGCGGTTGGGGGAGGGGCAGATATCGAGGAGCAATGTGCACAGGGTTGGGACGTGCAGAGAGCCCCATCATGGGTGGGTTCTGAGGCTGGCCAGATCCTCCCTGGGGCCTCCACCTCAGGGGGCTCAGGGAGGCCACTGCTGCTCATCCTGTGGGTTGTATGCCCCTCAGATGCTAGTGTACATGTTCTACGTGCTGCCCTTCTTTGGCCTGGCTGCTTATGCCCTCATCTTCCCTGGCTGCTCTTGGCTGCCTGACTGGGCCTTGGTGTTTGCTGGAGCTGTTGGCCAGGTATGGTGGGGTGTGGGGGACGTGCGGTGGGGTCTGTAGGGAAGAAAGTTTCTGCCTACCCATCAATTGCTTTTGTGCTTTCCCTGAGCAGGGGGATGCTGAGCCTCTGAGAGGCGCCAGCCCCAGCTTGATGCCTTAGGATTCCCCAGTCTCGGGGAGAAAGTACCTGACACTAACACTCCCAACCCCATGGGGGGTGTGTGGTCAGAACTGGAGAGAGGGAAGGATAGGGGCTGAGAGCAATTCCAGAAGGGAAAGATTTCCTAGGAGAGTGAGCCTAGGAGCTGGGCTTTGATGTATGGGTATGAGTTCTCTAGGCAAGGAAGAGCATTTCAGGAGTTGGAACAGCATAAAGATGCCAAGGGGGATAATGGTTTAGCACAGCCACAACATGGATAGAGGCAGAGGCAAGAGAATTTGACAGCTAGATGCTGAGGGCTTTGAACTCTGAGCGTGGAAGAGCCATGGAATGTGTCTGAGCTGTAGAGGGCCCAGTCAGAGCTAGGGGGCCTGTTTCAGGGTTCCTGATGGAAAGTGATAAAGCCTGGGCCTAGGCCTGAGCAGTGGAGACCAAGAAGACATCCCCAGGGTAGAATCAACAGGATTTGTGTCAAGTGTCAAGTGCTGCTTGGGGTAGGGAAGAGCAAGAGGAGGAACTGGACCCAGATCAAGGAGATGGGAAACAGGGAGGGCCCAGCAGAGAGTGAAGATGGTTCTGGTTAGACAGCTGGGGAGAGGCTCACAGCCAGATGGAAAAGGACACAGGAAATGTGGGGACAGGGATATTTAGAGGCAGACAGATGGGCTAGAGAAGGGAGACAGGCCAGCAGCCAGTGAGAGGGACAGAGACCCTCTGGGCTCCCTAGGGTGGGATGCTGGTGATGCTGGGACTTGTTCTTTCCTGGCCCCTGACATACATCCTCCCTGTATGGCCACTAGGCACAGTTCTCGCACATGGGTGCCTCCATGCACGTGCGCACGCCCTTCACCTACCGTGTGTCTGATGACGCCTGGGCCTGCTTCTTCGGGTGCAACCTGCTGTTTGCGCTGGGTCCCCACCTGCTGGCCTTCCGCTGCCTGTGGCAGCCTGCCTTCTTCCTGCGCCCGCCCCCTGGTCCCCTGGACCACCACAAGAAGGATCTCTGAGAGTGCTGGGGACTCCCCAGGACTCTGTTTCCATGCTCAGACAGCCCTGCTTGGGAAGGGTGGGCTGGGTCTTTTAGAGGCAGGAAGTACATCTCCAGGTGTCTTTGGTCCTGGCTATGGTGGTATCAGGCCAATGCATGGGATGGGACAACTAGGGGCCAGATGTTCCCTTGAGGGCCAGACACGCTCAGCTGTCACGGTACCCCAATCCCACACAGACTGTCCTACTCCAGAATTTACCCATCGTACCCCCATGGATCCTTTTAGTAAAAACAAAACAGAACAAAACACAAAACTTTTGATGCCCAAATACTGCTGCTGCCTGAGTGTTTTGGGATTCAGAGGTGAGGGACCTGCTTCTCAGACGGGCCTGCCCATCACTGCCAGCATGAACATCAGGAACTGGAGGTACTGGCCAGCAGAAGTCTGCCTCTGGTTGGTGTGCACAGCTCCATCTTCCAGATGGGAAAAACTGAGGCTCAGAGAGGTCCAAAGACCTGCCTGAGGTAGCAATCAGGAGAGAAAAATCAAAAATCCAAGCTCTGACAATAAATTATAATAACTAATGGCGTGGCACAGTTATTAAGCACCTACAATATACCATTACCAAGGGCCAAACTCAAGTGCTTATGCTGGATCTCACCCTATAGTCCAGATGCGGAAACAACCTGTAGGTGGTAAAGGTCCTGGTCGGAGGTCACAGCTCCTAGATGCAGCTGAGCTAAAGGACCCAGCGCCAGCCTAGCCCATCCAACCATGGACCCTATAACCCTGCCTCTGCTGTATGGTTGGCTCATATTTTGGGGAAACTGAGGCTGAAGAGGCCGCCAAGGGGTTGGGGAAAGGCATATTTTTTCCTGATTCGATTTTTGAACTTGGGCAAAGGGCCAGGTTTGGGGGTGACTCAGGCCCAGAGTGGGTCTGGGGCTTGATCAGGCTCCCCTGCTCCCCGCTCCTACCAACATTTATTAGGCACCTATTGTGTGTCTAATCATTGGATCTTCACCAAAGAACCAGCACTCCATTTCCTGGAGGTGGAAACAGGCTCAGAGAGACCAAGCGTCTCTTCCAAGGTCCTACAGCAGGTGAGAGAGTCAGATTTGGACCTGTTGCTGCATATTCCCTCTGCAGTGTGTTTCACTGTTGTGGGGCCCCACCCTCAGAGTGAGCACCTTTTGGGTGCCAGAGCCCAGGACGAGACGATGGCCACCAAGTGACAAATGGGAAAACAGACCTGCAGGCCAAAGCCACTGGCTCACCTTGGGCATCCTAGATGGAAGACTCCGTCAGGCCGCCCCCCCGCCCCGGCCCTCCATTTTAAAGAGAGTTAAACTGCGGCCCAGAGGTTCCTCTTCCCGCCCAAGATCAGCCAGCAAGATCAGCGACGTGGTCCTGCATTCGCTGTCTAGTGCAGTCCTTCCTCCGCCCGCGCCCCGGTTTCTCCGCGGAGCGCGCGTCGCCGCGTTCCCTTTAAAGCTCCTCCCCGCACCCCCAACCGCTTCCCTCCTCCCCTTGCAGGCAGACGCCGGGATTGCGCCGCCCGAAGGGACTTGCCCAGTCCTTCCTGGGTGTGCGGGGAGCGCAGTCCCGGCGCGTAGGGGCCGCTCGGCGGGGGCCGCACGGGCAAGATGGTGAGTGGGTCACGGGCGCGGGTCCCGGTAGGTCCCTCTCTGGGATTCTGTCTCGCTGTGTGTCTGTATCTACGTCCCTCCGTGTTCCTCTTCTCAGCCTCTCCCCGCTCCGTCTCTCCAATCCCTTCCGTCTCTCACCCTCTTGTATCTCTGTTTCTCGAACTCTGCCTCTCCTTTTATATCCCTCTCCGCCTCTCCCCACTTTCTCTCCCTTTTTGTCGTACTGGTCCCTTTTCTTTTCCTCTGAGTCTCCGTCTCTCCCTACCTACAAGCCCCCTCTTCTCTTTTCCCCTCTTGCTCTCTTTGCTCTCTCCCTGAAAGGGTTTCAGTCTCTTGTCTCTCTCCATCTTTCCTTACCCTTCTCTGAATCTCTCCCTCTCTATCCCCATCTCTCCCTGCTTTTCTCTCTGTCTCTGTCTCTTTCCCTTTCCTCGCTCTCTCCCCGTGTCTCTACCTCTCTCTGGCTCTACCCCTCGCGCCCCCCTCTTCCCCCCCCGCCGCCCCCACACCCCGGCAGGTTTGCTGCAGTCTCCTGGCGCACGGATAACCTTGCCGCTGCCACTGCTCCAGCTCCTCCCCCCTCCCTCCCAATCCCCGCCTGGGCTGGCCAGAGAAGGGGGCGGAGCTCCGAGCGGCCGGGGTCGGGGTTAGGGGACCTGGCGGGTTGCCCGCGCTGGACTGAGGGCAGGTGAGCCCGGGGGCGTGGGCTTTGCGTAGGAGCTAGAGTGTGAAGTCCCGGAAGAATGCGGGGGACAGGGGGTGAGGGCTGGGAGGGTCTGCCAGCTTTCTCCTTGGGAGAGTCCTCTGGGACCCTGGCCGGGGTGGGGGACCTGGGCAGGCGAGAAGTCCGCGCCGTGGGGAACGAAGGTCAGGGGGCTAGTCCTCCGACAGGCAAAGCCCAGGAGGCTGGACTGAGTACCCTGTGCCCCCAGGTGTGTGCTCGGGCGGCCCTCGGTCCCGGCGCGCTCTGGGCCGCGGCCTGGGGAGTCCTGCTGCTCACGGCCCCCGCAGGAGCGCAGCGCGGACGCAAGAAGGTCGTGCACGTGCTCGGTGAGTCTGGATAGCCGAAGCGGGTCTTGCCCCGCAGGAGCCGTGGCCGAATGTGATTGCCTGGCTGCAGGGAGGATATAGAGGGTAGGGTACGGAGCGTTCCTGACGGTCATACTTCCCCCCCAACCCCTCCTCCTCTGAGTCCCAGTTCCCTTTCCTGATATCCTTTAACCTTCCGATCCCCTGACCTCGGCCCAAGCCTTCTTCTCACAACACTTCCCTGGGATCCCCTTCCCCCGGTTTCCCATCCCGCCCCCTGGGACCTCTTCTGAACCCTGCTTGGCCCTCCCGCAGAGGGTGAGTCGGGCTCGGTGGTGGTGCAGACGGCGCCGGGGCAGGTGGTCAGTCACAGGGGTGGCACCATCGTCTTGCCCTGCCGCTACCACTATGAGGCAGCCGCCCACGACCACGACGGCGTCCGTCTCAAGTGGACTAAGGTGGTGGACCCACTGGCCTTTGCCGACGTCTTCGTGGCGCTGGGCCCCCAGCACCGAGCATTTGGCAGCTACCGTGGGCGTGCGGAGCTGCAGGGCGATGGACCCGGGGATGCCTCCCTGGTTCTCCGAAACGTTACGCTGCAGGATTATGGGCGCTATGAATGCGAGGTCACCAATGAGCTGGAGGATGACACTGGCATGGTCAAGCTGGACCTGGAAGGTAACAGCTTGTGGATGGAATAAAGCATGTGTCTAAGGGAGGAGAGTGGGAAATATTGCAAAGGACAGAAACCAAATCAAGTTGGCCTAAAGGAATTTGAGGCTTGGTAGGGTAGGGTAATTGTTCTGATTTGAGGCGAATTTGCTCACCAAGAACATTGGCAATGTCTAGAAAGGGGTTGCTGATGGCATCTAGTGGGTAGAGGCCAGGGAGGCTGCAATACATCCTACAATGCACAGGACAGCCCCCCACAGCAAAGAAGGATCCAGTCTAAAATGTCAATAGTAAGGACTCTGGGAAACCCTGGAGGTGAGATCCAGGGAGATCCACTCACACCATGTCAGGAATTCCTCCCTCAGCTCTCTTTCCCTAAGTGGGCTTTCTTCAGGCAGGTTTCCCCTGATGGAGCCAAAAAGTAGTGCCAGGCTTCCATCCTCCAATTTAGCAGTTCATTTCCTAGCTGTGCTAGCCATAGAGTCCCAGAGTTGTCCCTCATTGGCCCAGGTTAAGTCATGTGCCCATCCATGAGCCAATCACTGTGACTGGGAGATGGGATGCTCTGATTGGCTGACTGTGGAGCTGAGAGGTGGGGTTTCTACCTGAAGAATTCTCTCCCACCTGGTTTGCCTTCCTCAGCCCATCCGAGAAGATTCTAGGAGAGATTTCAGAATCTGTACCTCCCAACAATAGCAAATAACAATAATGGCAGCAGCTCTCCTTTATTGTCCAAATTAAACAAGTCTCTTGTTTAATTTTCCCAAACACTTTGAGGGAGATGCTAGTACCAGCAGATAGGCAACTAGCTCAGAGAGATTAGAACCTTGCTCAGGGTACATGTAAGTGAGTGGCAGAGCTAGGACTCGAGCCTCGGTCTTCAGCCTCTAGGTGTTCTTTCTGGCCCCTGTTTGCTCCTCCCTGCGTCTGCTGAAAGATGCATCTGCACCTCCAGGGTCTGCCCCTCAAACACACACGCAGAATGCTGCTGAGCTGAGCTGACTGTGGGTCCAATGAAGAGCAAGTTTTAAAAACTGAAGGTGGAAGAGAAACCAGTGGGAACTGCCCTGGACAATGCTGGGGATCAAAGAGGTCTTTGCCCAGGGTCATACTTTCAGGGGCTCCCTGTGGGGGAGTCAGCACTGGACACAGACATTCCCAGCTCCATCAGCTCAGGGCTTGACCAGAGGGAAGCTCCCAGTGCTGGGGGAATGTCAGAAGCACTAAAGATTGAAGGGAGAAGGGTTGTGGGGGTTTGGTTTTGAAGGATGAATAGGAGTTGAGCAGATGGAAGAAGTGGAAAGTACATAAGCAGAGGTCTCCAGTGGTGGAAAGGGGATGGATATGATTAAGTATCTTAAGAGGGAGAGTCAAGTGAATCCCAAGCTTACGGCAAAGGGATCACAAGGGGTGTGAGCTTGGGAACAGCGTGGTCAGGTCTAAGTCCAGAGTGAGGGATGGAGTGGAAAGTCTAGGTTGAAGAGTCACGCAGCACCCCAGATGTTAGGCGGGTAGGGGAGGGCTGGGATTCCCGAGCTGAACCCCCTACGTACGTCCTCCCAGGAGTTGTCTTCCCTTACCACCCCCGTGGAGGCCGCTACAAGTTGACCTTCACGGAGGCGCAGCGCGCCTGCGCCGAGCAGGACGGCATCCTGGCGTCGGCAGAGCAGCTGCACGCGGCCTGGCGCGACGGCCTGGACTGGTGCAACGCTGGCTGGCTGCGCGACGGCTCCGTGCAGTACCCGGTGAGCCAGCCCCGGGAGCCCTGCGGCGGCCTGGGCGGAGCTGGGAGCGCCGGGACGGGCGGCGGCACCGCCTCCGGGGGTGTGCGCAACTACGGCTACCGCCACAATGCCGGAGAACGCTACGACGCCTTCTGCTTCACATCCAACCTCCCGGGTGTGTAGGCCCCGCCCCTAGGAAGGAGACCCCGCCCTCCACAGGCTCGGGGTCCGCCCTGCCGGTGAGGCCCCGCCCCCAGAGAGCCCTCTCCCGGGTCCCCCTCCCTCTCAATCTCTTTCCCACCCTCTCAGTTTCCTCCTTTTAGCCCGTCTATCCACTCCGGCCCTTGGGGGCCCAGACCAGGATATCCCACCCGCGGACTGCCATGGCGCAGCAACCAAGCGTCGCCGGGCATCAACACTGCCCTGGCCAAGGCTGGGGTCCAGGACTGCAGGGGAGAGGGTGTTCCTGAATCCTCTGGCTGGGATCCTGGGTTGCAGGCACGTGGGGGTGGGAAGCGTCCTGAATCCCGAGAAGGACAGATCCCAGGAGCGGCCTTAACCACTCTCCCCCACTCCACTGCAGGACGTGTGTTCTTCCTGAAGCCGCTGCGGCCTGTGCCCTTCTCGGGAGCAGCGCGTGCATGCGCGGCGCGCGGCGCGGCCGTCGCCAAGGTGGGACAGCTGTTCGCTGCGTGGAAGCTGCAGCTGCTGGACCGCTGCACGGCGGGCTGGCTGGCCGACGGGAGCGCGCGCTACCCCATCGTGAATCCGCGCGCGCGCTGCGGCGGCCGCCGGCCGGGCGTTCGCAGCCTGGGATTCCCCGACGCCACGCGCCGTCTCTTCGGCGTCTACTGCTACCGTGCACCCGGCGCGCCGGACCCCGCACCCGGCGGCTGGGGCTGGGGCTGGGCCGGAGGCGGCGGCTGGGCCGGAGGCGCGCGCGACCCCGCTGCTTGGACCCCGCTGCGCGTCTAGGCCCTGGGCGCAGTTGGTTGGGGTGCTTGGCGGCTGGCCGAGTGCTCTGCGGTCTCTTGGAGACAGACCACGTGACTGGAGACTGGCCACGCTCCCTGCGGTGCCCTGCGGGCTGACCAGGCCTCCTGTGGTCTTTGAACACTGGCTGCGCCCCCTGGGGTCCTCACAGACTGGCCAGTTCCCGGAGACTGATCAAGCCTCCACCTCTCCTGGACGGTGGATTTCCCCTCCTCCCTCGACTTTCCCCAGGAGATGGGGCATGCCCCCTGAAGACCCCTGGAGGCCAACAGACCCTGAGGTCTTCTGAAGACTGGCCACTCCTCCCGAGGTTACTGGAAAACAGACAGGACCACCCCCCCCGCGGTCTCCTGGAGGCTGGACCCCCAGGATTATCTGGAGATTGGCCTCAGGCCCTCTGCATCTCCCTGGAGACTGAAGACTGATCCCTTATGGTCATCTGGACACTGAACCCTCTTCCCCCTCACATGTAGAGAAACCTCGGAGCTCACCAGGTGATCACGCCCCCGTGCTCACATGGAGTCTGGGCTTCTGTCCTCTCCCCTGTGGTGACCTGGAAATTGGGTATTCCCATTCTTGCCCCTTTCGCTGCGAATCCCTTGAAGTTTGCAGACTAACAGGCCATGTTCCCAGGTCGCCCTGAACAGCCCCGCCCCTCCTTTCAGGGGAGACCAGCCTTGTCTGTCACCACTTAAACAGAATGACATGCCCCAGCTGGCTCGCATGACTGGTGGCCATGCCCCTCCCCTCAGGTATCTCTTTGGAGGGAGAAAATCCGCTCCCACCTGATGGACGGCCTCTTTCCTGGCTGTCACCAAAGAGACCATCCCTTGGGCCCAGGGATCCATAGGATCCATGTCACTCACTTGGAGACAAACTGTCCCACGTCCCATTGTTACCAAGGCGACCAGCCCAACTTCTACCTGTAACCTAGTCGCACAGCCCTCCCTCATCAGTCACACCCAGGAAGATAGTGCCTCCCTCCTCCAGCTGTAACCATGGATACCACACGTTTCCCACCTCGCCTCCGGGACACCAGAGAGCTACAACTCTACTTCTGGATGTCCCCATTCTTACCAACAGCCATGAAGACCACCTTCCCCACCCCAAACTGTCCGGAGAGTGACCCAACATTCAGCTCTCCAGCTCTCACCGTGGGAACAGGCTGCCCCTTTCCCCAGTGCACCCCAGCTCCTTGCCACCCTCCAAACTCTGCCTCCAAGCTGCTAAAACCCCATAGCTGTTGCCATGGAGACCAAACTCTGGTCTCTGAGGTAACAGAACACCTTTCCCCGTAGGCTTTCCCAGGTCAGCAGGGCCCCCGCCCCCCCAAACTATCACCATAGAGACTGTCAGCATCGTCCCCATGACAACCAACTCCCAGCTCTCAGGAACTTCTTACCATGGGCTGGAACTGCACCCCTTCGGGCTTCATGTCTGCCCCTTAACCAGATAGGCCCAGCCCCGGGCAGCATCCCCAGATATGGCTGGACTTCTGGAGCTGCTGGACACCCTTCGTTTGCACGCTAACTATATGCCAGACAACAGTGCACGAGACCCTTGCAACCCCCAGGTGTTGGCATTGCTGCCGTACAGATGAGCAAACTGACTGTGGCAGCCCTGGCCCTCTATGCCATGCAAGCACTGGGCTCCCCCCTTCCCTTCTAGACCACATCTCCATTATCACAGAGCTCCTCTCCCCCCTAACTGCCCCCCTGCCCCACATTTCACTCCTTAGAGATCCAGGAGAGATGGAATGTTTTTAAGCTTCAAAATCCACAGTGAGCTCCAGGTTCTAAAGTGCAATTTGTGCTAAGAAGTCAGGACCCAGCCAGACGCCCCCCACCCCCAGTGTTGAGAGCCAGTTCAGGAGAGATGGTCCATGAACAAAGCCACTCCAGCTATGGGAGACCTCAGCTCCAAGGTCTTCCATGGAGTAGGACAGTGTGCCCTCCTGGACAACCCCCCCCCCCCTTGTCACATCCATCTTGAGGAAACCCATCTGTGAGTTTTGGAAATCAGGTGGGCTCAGGTTCGAATTCTGCCTCTGTGACCAAGTGACAAACCCCCTGAGCCTGTTTCCTCCTCTGTACCAGATCTGTTCTGAGGTCCCAGTGAGTGCCAAGCATACAGCAGGGACTCAATAAAAAACGTGTGGGGTTTTTTTTGGATGAATGAGAAAATGAGACAGCCAGTGGGTAATTGCTTCATAAATGCCCTTTGGTGGACAAAATGTTTCCCAGCTGGGGGCGGGGGGAGGTATGGTGATGATTTGGTTGGGAAGCATCCCGCCTCATTCTTCAGGAGCATCCTCACTCCCCAATTTCTCCCCCTCTGCCTTCCCCCATTCTGCCTTCACTCTCTTCCTTGCATCATCCCCCATGTGTCTGGCCCTTTTCAGCCCTGTCCTGATTGGGTCGTTGACACATGCAGTGATTCCTGTCAATCCCCCAGGCACAAAGTGTGGAAAACTGGATGGAAAATTCTTGCACCAGGAAGGCAGATTGCAATTTTCCGTGGTGCGGAGGTGGAGTTGGGGTGGGGGGATCGTGGACGGAGAAACATTGAAAGTTTCTGGGATACAAGCAAAGGGAGAAGAGAAAAACATGTAAAAGTGATTAGGCTGTAGACGTGAGATAGTCGATGTTACCGCTCATCCTTCAATACCAGATGTGACAGAGCTCCCAGAGACTCAAACCACTCATCTGAAGGCAGGGCCCAGCCCCTTGGTTAGACTGCCTTGGGCCCCAGCTGGGCCTTCATTTCCTTGAATAGGGGAATGGTAGGGGCATATTTCCAGGGATGAGTGCATAGGATTTTCTTTCACCCCGCCTTTTCCCTGCTGGCATCCTCTCTCCCTTCCGCGGTTCCAGTTTCCTAGTTTTTTTCATGAATATGTAACTTTTTAACCACCACTCGTACAATGAGAGTCAGAGGGGCTGACACCACCCCCTTCCAGTTCAGCCAATGAATGCTGTGGCACACCTCCTGGGAAGCCCTGATTGGTTCAGGGAGGGATAGGGAAGCGGGTGGACCGTGCGACAGAGCCCCTGGGATTTTGGAGAACCAATTGGGCCAAGGGAACCTTCTTTCTGCTGGAGTCGCTTCATTGTTGGAGTAGAGGTCTCCAGGGACCACCTGAAGGAGAGCTAAGGGATGGCAACCTGGATAGAACCCTTCCTGACGCCAGATATTCCAAAAAATCGCTCTTTCCCACCCTACACCACCCAGTTCACTGTCCGGAAACATCCAAAGTTTCTTACAAGCCCTTCCAGAGATGTTTTATGTTCATTCAAGCAAACATGCATATGTATTTCCCCCCTTTTTACACAAATGGCATTTACACAGCTTACACTGTTGTAACATATCTATCTAGTTCCAAGACATTTTTATCACCCCCAAAGGAAACACCATACCCATTAAGCAAATGCACCCCATTCTTCCCTTTCCCCTCCCCTCTGCCCTGGCAACTGCTCATCTGCTTTCTGTCTCTATAGATTTGCGTATTCTTGATGTTTCATATAAATAGAATAATATAGGGGCACCTGGGTGGCTCAGTCGTTTGGGTTTTTTGTTTTTGTTTGTTTTGGTTTGTTTTTGACTCTTGATTCCCCGCTCTGGTTGTGTTTTCAGGTGGTGGTATGGAACCCTCCATTGGCTCCAACCTGGGCGTGGAGCCTGCTTGAGATTCTCTCTCTCCCTCTCCCTCTGCCCCTCCTCCCTGTTCGCTCTCACGCTCAATAAATAAATAAATAAATAAATAAATAAATAAATAAATGGAATCTTATAATATGTGCCATTTTGTGTCTGTCTGGCTTCTTTCACTCAGCATAATGTTTTTGAGGTTCATCCATGTTGTGACATGTATCAAGACTTTATTCCTTTTTATGGCTGAATAATATTCTGTGGTATGTATATACCACATTTTGTTTATTCATTCATCAGTTAATGGACATTTGGGGTTTTCCACCTTTTGGTGATTGTGAATAATGCTGTTATGAACATTCATGTGCCATGTTTACTTTTAAAGTCACTCTTCTTTTACTTAAGACTGTATTTTTGAGATAGTTTCAATCACCATATAAAGATCCCCCACCCCCACATTCTTTTGAACGTTGGCAGAGTATTCATTGTTCGGATGCACCATAGTTTTTGTAGCCCATCTTCTAATGGCAGATGTTTAGATACCCCTATTTTGCTGTTAATAATAAGTTCTCACATCACCTCACACAAGTGCAAGTATGATATCAAGAGTTGTTTAATCAAGGAGTTAAACTGGCCATTTTGATAGTGATCTCTACCTCTTCTTAGAGGTGGGGCCAATTTATACCCCACCAGTAATAGATGTACCTGCCTCTTTCCACACATCCTAATCAGCATCGTGTGTTACCACTTTTTATTTTAGCCAACCTGATAGGTTAAAAAAAAAAAGGTATCTCATTGTGGTTGTCACTTGCAATTCTCTTATTATGTGTGAGGCTGAACAAACATCCTCCACTTTGACCTTAGGTGCAGGTGGGTGAGGAAGTCATAAATCATTCGCAGTTTGGGTATGTTGTCATCATTGATCAATGCAAGTCCCCTCTCTTGTTAAATTTATTCGATTCTCTTTTTAAATATGCTCTTTGTTCATCCTAGTGTCCTTGCAAAATGTGTATTATTTTGTTGAGTATATGTTGTAGTTTAAGAGCATCTGTATTTCCTTTTCTGTCAACTTTTTATTCATAGACTTTGCTTAGTTGGCTATTGGATTATCAGTCTTTTTTCCCCATTAGTTTGTAGGAGCTCTTTATGTATTAAGACAAGTCCTCTCTCTCTGATTTGAAAAATTGTTCCCAAGCTTGGCATTTACCTTTTGACCTTGTTTATATTTTTTGTTTTGCTTTGCTTTTTGTTTTGTTTTTGCCATTATTGCTTTTTAAATGAAGCCTAAACTCCTCACTACAGCCTCTATGGCCCTGAGTGGTCCATCCTCTGCGTCTCTGACCTCATTTCCTTCCACTATCTACCTCTATCACTCTGCTCCAGCCACTACAGATTCCTTGCTGTTTCTCAAATAAAGCATGTCCTTTCTGCAAGAGGATATTTGCCTTTGCTCTTCCCTCTGCCTGCAATTGTCTTCCTTTCTTCCTCTTCTCATCTAGTTAACACTACTCCTCCTTTAGATTCCATCCACCTCCTCGAGGAAGGCTTCCTTGACCACCTCCCAGGGGCCATGTCTGTCTTGCTCACCATTATCTCTCCAGCACCCAACACAGTACACGGCTCATAACAGTTGCTCAGTAAGTACTTGCTGAGTGAATAAATGAAGAAAGGTCTCAGGAGGTGACAGACAGGTTGAACTGTTAAAAAATTTTATTAAAATGTCCAAGAAGTACATTAATGTCCACAGTGTCAGATACCACAGACCCACAGAACACTGCAGCTCACAGCAAAACCAGCAGAACCTGAAGCTGTTCACACGCACACACACTCACACGTATGCCACGTACGTGGCACACGCAAACACACACGCACATCCCAAAGGGAAAGACTAAAAGACAAACCACCCACTTTAGAAAAGCTGGGGTGGAGGCAGAGCAAGGGACTAAGGGGGCCAAGGGCAGGGAGCAGAAACCAAGACCCCCCCAAAAAAGTTGCATCCCCAGCACCACCCCCCAAGGAAAATCATTTTATGACATGAATTACTGAAGATGTGTTATTATATTTTTTAAACCAAAAAAAATTATCAAAGCAAGAAGGCAAATGTACATCCCTGGGCTTTCTCTATAACTGTAAGGTGGAACAGTGGATAATGTTTGTAGCAGGGAAGACTGATGACCACGGTCAAGGATAAGGGTCTAGCCTGCACTTCTCAATCTTTTCCTAAGTCTGCCTATGGATGTGAGAGAGTGCAATTATGTTTCAACCCTTTCCCCCAAAGTAAAGAGCAGTGTTTGGAGTCACAGAGGAAGGACCAAATCCTTGCTCCTGTCTTGGCTGTGACTTCAAACCAGTACCTTTCTCTTATCTGAGCCTCAGTTTTGTCATGTGTAAAATGGGGAAATAATGGTTCCAAAATCACCGGGCTGTTGAGAAGATTCAAGGAGATAAGTGTGTGAGTCCTTAGCACAGTATAGACTCCACAGTTGTCAACTATGATTATTACTTCCCAGGAGGAACATAGGCTCAATGAACACATTTCTTTCTCTACTGAACCCTTGAACCATATGTTTGCTTATTTTTCTTTCCTGCAGAGGGTCATTCCCCATTTGGTTTTTAACACAAATCCACAGATTTTTCCCAGAATACAGGAGTTGAGAGTGGACAAAATATAGAGGATAAGCTGTAGGTTTTTCCTGCCAGAGATCAGGGAGCTGAATCCTGGCCTTTGGCCTGGAAAGTTCTTTTATAGGTTGCAGATTTGGGGGAACAGATTTAGTTAGTTCTTTCCCACTTAAAAGATTTTTAAAAACGATGAGAGAAAAATGTGTGTGTGTGTGTGTGTTCATGTGTATGTGTGTGTGTTTCGGTTTTAACACTGTGCATTTCTCTACAACATAACCGCAGGTAGATGTCACTACTTCAAGTTTTAAGCGTTTCTAGTCCGCCAGGCAATGAATGGAGACAGGGATGGGGCAGGAGTAGGAGCGGGACCCAGGGCAGGGGCACTACCGATGTCTCTTGAGGGACGGGTATGGGCACTGAGCTAGAAAACTTGGCACCTCCTTGGTCCAGGAAGGAGGTTCTTTGTCTCCCTGAGAGATGGAGGGGGAAGAAATCTGGGCTCATCAAGCCCTAAACATCCTCTCATCTGTGTGTGTGAGAGAGAGATTCACCACACATACAGAACCACCAAATCTCAGCACTGGACTCGACCTGGGAGGGTAAGCAATACACCTTCCCTCCATTGCCCATATATTGCTCTGACTATTCTGACCCCTAACTCTGAGGGCACAGAAGGAGGTTGTTCTAAAACATTCCTAAAATTCAATACATAGGAGTTCCACACTCCATTTATTCCCCCAAGACCAAAGACGGAACTTGGGCTGAAGTCCAGGGTGAAGGAAGAGCAACTGTCAAGTTCAAGCAGTGTGCTTTCAACTCCCAAAGCCAACGACCTTAACTAAAAGCTTCAGCCTGCATTTAGGACCTCTGACGGTTTACTAAGCCTGCATGTCTGGTGTGATAAGCAATTCCTTAGTGTGAATCCAAACAGACACTCTTGCACCCTCATCAAAGCCTTATTTCAACAAGTGGTAGTCAGCCTCGCCAACACAAGACTTAACCAGTGCAAAGAATGATCTTTGCCATAATGTGCTTCCCTTCACTGGGAGATGCTCCCAGAGTTCAGCCTGACTGGAACTGACTTTTCAGACACCTGGCTTTGCCTGCCAAGTGGACCATGTGTATATAAGAAAGAGGAGAGAGGAGCTTTTTACAAAGGGTTATGGAGGGGGGATGTGGTTTGGGGCTCAGGGGATTCCAGACCCTCTTGTTTTTCTCTGGGCTCTGTCTCCCCAGGTGAAGGCTCCAGAGAAGGTGTGGGGAAGGGGTTGTGCTTCCTTTTGCCTGGTTCTTCAGCAGAAATTCCCTTCTTCCTTCTCCCAGTCCTCCACTGGGTGTTTCTTGTGTTTTCTGCGTTCCTTGCGCGATTTGTGGTGGTGATGCTGGTGGTGGTGATGCTGGTGGTGGTGGTGTCGCCGCATCCGATGGGACCGTCTGGCTGCAGGGAAACGAGGGAGGACAAGCAAGTGGCAAGAGGTGGTGAGAGGAGGGTGGCCTGATGCAGCAGGCCTTTTCAGGGGGAGCAGAAGTGAAGGAAACACCGGGCAGGCTGGTAAGTTCTCACTTATCCACAAGGCTGTATTATCAGGCAGATCAAAATGTGTAGTGAGATGTTTTAATTGGAGACTACAAATAGCTGGAAACTTGTGTTGAGGTGTCTGGGGACAGCCACTTACGTTTGGTGCAGACGATCTGGGGCTGGTCCCACTTGCCATTGCTCCGGCATCGGATGACAGCCACATGGTGCTGGGTAAATCCTTCATCACATTGATACCGGACAGTGGCATGGACATTATACTTGGCTTTGCGAGCACCAATGGGTGAGGCGTTCTGCACTGCCGGAGGGGGACCACACAGTACTGGAGACAGAAGAACCACCAGTTAGGGAAGTGGCCACATCTGGGGCCGAAATGGTTTCCTCTCTTTGGGGGAATAATATACCCCTCAGCAAGTCCTGCCCTTTGCCCAGCTGTGACCCCACACGACCAGATACGACTGTGTCTGTCTCCTCTATCCAAACCAGGAGCTCCTTAGGGGCAGAAACCTCCTGGACACATCCCACCCTCCTCAATTCTTATGCATGATGGCAATGAAGCAGATGGGAGACAAGAATAAATTTGAGCAAATGAAAAGAAGAAAGTACATGAAAACTGGCAAAGAAACATAAGTAAGAATAAACAAAAGTATCAGAGAAAGGTGGACATGAGAATGCTTATAAGTGTTCTCTTAATATGTAAAGAGTTCTTACAAATCAATAAGACCAACAAACCTATAGAAAGTTATGCAGAGGAGATGAACTAGCAGGTCCCAGGAAAATAAACACCTACAAATAGCTTATTGACATATGAACAGTTGGTTATTCTCATCCTTAAAGACATGCAAACGACCATAACAAGTAGATACTATCTTTTTCCCCACTTAGATGAACAAATAACAAAAAGTTTGAGAACACAGAGTTGGCAAAAGTGGGAAAAAACAGGCACTCTCACACAGTGCTGTAGTGAAAAGTGGGCAGGGCTGACTAATATTTACAAACTGAAATAAAACAAGGAACCAGTGAGTGTGAGATGCAGAAGAGAAGTGGTGGGGCGAGGAGCAGCATACCTGTTCCCTTCTTACAGACGTATGGGAGGTTGTAGTTGCAGGGAACATCGTTCCAGCGCCCGCTCTCGTGTGCAACCATCACCACACAGTCCTCCCCGCCCGCAAAGAAATTGTCAGGCTGGTTCTCCCGCCAGTTCTCATATTGCTGCAGGAATGGGGAGCAGGGGGTCAAAGGCTCTGTCATTGCCTAGCACAGGACTCCCCTGGCCAGACCACTCAAACTTTAAGGACTCAGTGTTCCCATCTACACAATGGGCACCATTCTGCCTGACGGTGGCCCCCACTGCACTCAGAGTCACCCCACCTTTGGCTGTGAGATGGCAGTGCCCTCTTCCTTGGCCCTCCTACCTCCTTCCTTTCTCCCTGACAGTCTGTTTTCCACATGGGTCACTGTAATATAAATAGTTGAACAGAGGTCCCGGAGGGACTCCCTGAGGAGGCAAGGGGACAGCTGAAGACTCAAGGATAGAAATGATGCAGACAGGGAACAGAATTCCAAGAGCAGAGAGAACAGCTAGTGCAAAGGCCCAGAGGCAAGACAGGGCTTATCCTGTTTGAGGAACAAAACGGAGGCCAGTGGGGCTGGAGCTTCTAGATGGAGTTGGGTGTGGTGGGTGGGTGGCCAAGGGCCAGTTCTTGCAGTAGAGGAGATGGATTCTTTTATTTTATTTTAAGATTTTATTTATCTATGTGACAGAGAGAGACACAGTGAGAGAGGGAACACAAGCAGGGGGAGTGGGAGTGGGAGAAGCAGGCTTCCCGCGGAGCAGGGAGCCCAATGAGGGGCTCGATCCCAGGACCCTGGGATCATGACCTGAGCCGAAGGCAGACGCCTAACGACTGAGCCACCCAGGTCCCCCAAGATGGATTCTTTTAAACTGAGGTATAATACATATCACATAAAATTTACCATTTTAGCCATTTTTAAGTGTCCAGTTCATTAGCATTAATACGATTCCCAACATTGTACAACTCTCACCACTGTCTATCCCCAGTACTTTTTCATCCCTTCAGACAAAAACTCTGTCCTTATTAGCAATCACTCCCCATTAGGTCCTGCCCCAAGCCCCAGACAACCACTGATCTATGTTCTGTCTCTACGAATTTGCCTATTTTAGATATTTCATGTAAATGGAATCATATGTCATACAATATGTGGCCTTTTATGTCTGGCTTGTTTCATTGAGCATAATGTTTTCAAGTTTCATGCACATTGTAGCACGTAGCAGCTTTGCATCTGAATAGTGTCCATTGTACGGATGGACTACATTTTGTTCACCCATTCATCTGCTGATGGACATTTGGGTTGTTTCCACCATTTGGCTGTTGTGAATAGTACTGCTGTGGACCTGAGGGTACAAATATCTGTTTGAGTATCTGCTTTCACTTCTTTGGGGTATCTACCTAGGAGCGAAGTTTCTGGGTCATGTGGCAATCCTGTTTGACTTTAACTTTCTAAGGGACCGCCAGACTGTTTTCTACAGCAGGAAGAGGTGGGTTTTTATCTTGACAACAATTGAGAGTCTGAGAGGACTTGAAGCAGGGAGAATCCTGATCTGATGTATGATTTTTAGAAGGTCCCCATGTATATAGGTTTTCCTTTTGGGGTGATGAAAATATTCTGGAACTAGATCGAGGTGACGGTTGCACAACACTGTGAAGGTCCTAAATGCCACTGAATTGTACACTTTGAAATGATTAATTTGGGGGGCGCCTGGCTGGCTCAGTCAGGAGAGCGTGCAACGCTTGCTCTCAGGGTCATGAGTTCGATCCCCACGTTGGGTGTGGAGATGACTTAAATAAAAAATGTAAAAAAGAAAACTTTAAAATGATTAATTTTATATTATGTGAATTTCACCACATTTTTTTAAAAGTTCCCCGGCTGCCAGGTGGAGGGGCAGGAGTGTAGGTAGCAAGTGTGCGTGTTGGGGAGGGTGTTGGGGGGCCGCTTCAGGGGTCCCAGTGATTGATAAGGGAGGCTGTAGGGCAATGGGAATATCTTAGAGTCCACGGCTGAAGGACACGGCAGTGAGCAAGAGGAGGACTCAGGCCCTGGTCCTAGGTTTATAACCTCAGCCACTGGGTAGACCAAATGTTTACAGGGCTGGGAAGTCAAGGGTGATCTGGGGCTTTGCTGAAGCTCCTTTGCCAACCAACTCCAGAATCTCAGACCCACAAGGACCTATGATGGATTTGCACAAGAGGGTAAAGTCAGGCCAGACCACAGAGCCCACGTGGCTCATACCCATCCCACTTTTCTAGGGAGACCCAAGCCTGGCTCCTGCCACTCACCAGCCCTGTGTTGTCCGTCCACTGGAAATCCCTCTCCACGATCCTGTCATTCAGGCCGATCCACGTGTTTTCACGCCCAAAGCCTGCGAGGTGGGGCATCCTGAGAGCTGAGTTCCCACCCTGCCCCCAGCCTCGGGTGTGGGCTGGAGGAGTGGTGGAAGGTATGGGAAGGGAGGACCCCAGGCCTTCCCCCAGCCTCTGTGTGGGCTCGATCCCCTCGCTTCCCATGCAGATGAGAATGGAAGGGTAGGGGAGGCATGAAAAAGACTGGAATTAAGCTCCAGTCTTGCCATGATTTGTGGCTTAAACAAAGCCAGAGGAAGGAATAAACAGAGACACGTCAGATCTTTGCAGAAAAGGAAAGTAAGGGATAGGAGAGCCAGCAGGCGGGGCTGGACAGGGCAGGCAGGTGACCAAGTGAGGGCATTAGTCACTGAGTGTCATTGAGGATAAGCATGTGTTTGATTACACTGAGGGGGAAAAAAACAACAACAACAACGAGGGAACCAGGGAATTAACAAATGAAGGAATTAACGGGGGATGGGATGGGGGAAATGTGAATAATTGGATGGATGAGCAAATGGCATGGAGATAATGAATAAATCAATAAATGCCAGATTTAATTGATGCAACGTTCTTTTTCTAGATTTCTGCAGAGCTCCATCCTCATTTCATCCCCCACATCCCAGATGCCTCTTCATTGCCCTCTTTCCCCTGGCTCTGTTTTATTTGTCATTTGTGCACTTAGGACCAGCTAAATTATAGTGTAGACTTATGTAATTAGGTATTTATTTATTTGCCTATAGCCCCCACAAGAATGTCAATCCCTGAGGACAGGACAATCTGTGTCTTACTCACTGCTGTGTCCCAGTGCCTGGAACGGTGCCTGGTACATACTCAGTAAATATTTGGTGAATGAATGAATGAAGTGAATAGATGAAATAACAAGTGGATAAATGGACACATGAATTAAAGGGGTCAGGGCTTGCATTAATGAACACAGCTTCAGAAAGGTGGCGTCTTCAGGACCCTAGGGGATGCCCTAGTAAAGGGACTGGCAAAGGGCCACCCTGCCCACCCCAGAGTCCCTACTGTTAATGAAGCTGTGTTCCTCAGGTGAGTGGATGCTGGTCAGATGGCCAGCCCGGCGGCGGCAGTCCCTCTCGGCGTCCTCCCACGCCCGTCGATGGGCAAAGTAGCGGTAGCAGTGGCCTTGGAACTTGTGCCAGCCGTGGTCACAGCCCTCCGTGTCTGGGACGTGGGATGGGAGTGTGAGGGAGACTGGCCTTGCGCCAAGCCCCGCCCTGCTGATCATGAGCACAGCCAGTTCACCAGAGAGAGGGCCAAACCCAAGGTCACTGGGAGGCCAGATCACCCCTCTTCCTGTCCTCATCCCCCGGAGGCTCTGCCCCCCCCCCACCCCGGTCATCTCTCCCCTCCCATATTCCCTTCTTTCTCTGTTGCAGGAAGACATTCAACCGGAGATCATCACACCCACCCCTCTCATCCCAACTCTGATGTCTCCTTCTCTGATCTGGCTGCACCCTCTGTGCGGCCCCGGGAACTCAGGAAATGGATCTCAGGGTGGCCTAAAATTTCTCTCCTGGCAAAAAGCTCGGAGAGACATTTCTCCCAAAGAGATATACAAATGGCCGATAAACACATGAAAAGATGCTCAACATCATTAGTCATTAGGAAATGCAAATCAGAACCACCATGGGACACCATCTCACACCCACTAGGGTGGCCAAAATTAAAAAAAAATTAAAAAGGAAAATAACAAGCGTTGGCGAGGATGTGGAGAAATTGGAATTCTTGCACATTGCCAGTGGGAATGTAAAATGGTGCAGCCACTGTGGAAAACAGTCAAAACGTTAAACACAGAATTGCCGTGTGGCCCAGCCATTCCAGCCAGATATGGCCAAAAAAATGGGGCGAGAAAAAAGGAAACCGGTGTCCAAACGAAAACTTATACATGAATGTTCACAGCAGCACTATTCACATTAACCACAAGGGGGAAACAACCCAAATATCCACCAAGTGATGAACAGATAAAGAGAACGTGGTCGATCCCCACAATGGAATATTACTCAGCCATAAAAAGGAATGGAGCCCTGATTCACACGACAATGTAGATAAATGTTGAAAACATCATGCTGAGTGAAAGAAAGCAGACACAAAATGACACACAGTGAAGGATTCCATTTATATGAAACGTCTAGAACAGGCAAATCCATAGAGACAAAGTAGAGTAGTGGCTGCCAGGGGCTAAGGGAGGAGGATGGGGAGTGACTGCTCATGGATACAGGATTCCCTTTCGGGGTGACGAAAATGTCTTGGAAATGGCTGGAGGTGGTGGTTGCACAACATCGTGAATGTACCGAATGCCAATGAATTGTACACTCCAAGGTTAATTCCATGTTATGTGAGTTTTATCCCAAAACAACAATTTGTCATCTGTTCAACCCACGGCCAGAGAAATAGAGATGGAGACCAGAAGCATGGGCGGAGTGCGTGCGGCCCCGTAACCAGCCCCACTCTTGGTACTATTTCCGGGGTCTTGAAAGAGACTCACCTTTCTCGCAGAGGCTGCCCCCATAGCTGGGGAGGCAAAGGCAGACGAACGTGTTGACCTCGTCAATGCAGGTGCCTCCATTCTCACAGGGGCTGGAGACGCACTCATCAATATCTAGAGGGGTGGGACTGAGTCAGAGGTCAGCCTCCCCACAGTGCCCGGTGCCCACAAGGAACCAGGCAGAAGATGAGGTCATGATCCTACCATCTATCCTGGCCCCTGAGTAAAGCAACGGTGGTCTGCACAGCTGGCCCAATGACTCTGGAGGTCAAGGAGGTGGAACCTCACACAATTAACATGAACTACCATTAATGAGAGCACATGCCACTGGGCCAGCCCGAGAGCCAGGGTGTGTGGCATGTTCCATTGGACTTCAGAACACTGAAGGTTATACTCTGGCAAACAGACTCACGGAATGTCAAAGATGGAGGTCTTTTCGGAACGTGGAACTTAGGGACACCGAGTTCCAGGGCATTTGCAAGGACATGCACAGAGGTAAGATGCTGTTTGTAGGTGGAGCTAGATATCATTTGAGCTCTCCTAACAATTCCTGTGTAGCCTGAGATTTGTATGACTTGGGCAAGTCACTTCCCCTCCCTGGGACTCATTTTCATTTTTTCGAAGTGATGATAAAAATAGCACCTTCCCAAGGGTTTTTGTAAGTGGAGGGTCAATGGAAGAGCTCGAGAAATTACCTTGCTTATATTTATTGTTATAATTCTATAATTAGTAGTGTGGTTGTGAAGTCAGTGAGGTAATGTGCAGAGCTCAAGACTGATATCATTTATATTTATTGTTAAAGTTTCATAATTTGTCATAGTTCCTGTGTTGGGCTTTGGGGCTAAGAAGAGCCCCCTTGGGTCTGGGAGGAGTCTGAGCCTTATGATTTGTCTTCCCCTCTCATCCCTACCTGGTAGTAATGGGAGGCAGCGCACCTGAGCGTTGGTCCCCAGGACGAAAGCTCAGCTGTTTGGTGCTGGTTCAGCTCTTCGGGGCTGATTTACTGGATCCAAGGACGGGGGAGGGGAAAGGGAGCACCTGAAGCCAGCATTTTGTTATCCCTGAGTCCTCATGCGATGTCCGCTGGGGTAGACATCAGGGCTCGGATTCAAGCAAGTCTAGGTTCTGATCCTGAGTCTGGGGCACTCACCAATCTCACAGTTCTCCCCGGCGAAGCCCTGGTCACAGCTACAGCCATACATGGTGCCGTTGACTTTACAGCTGCCTCCATGCAGGCAAGGGTTGTTTTCGCACGGATCCAAGGGGGCTGCAGGGTGGACAGGCAGTGTGCAGAGGAGGCAGGCCACCGTGTTGTCTGCCTTCCCAGAATCCAGACCTAAGACTCCCCCAAACCCTCCCTGTGGAGTCCCCTCTATAACTTCCAGTAGGCAGCTACCAATTTCCTCTTGCACGCTCCCGTGATGAGGAGCTTACTCCCCTCAGGAACTGCCCAGAGTATCTGTGGGCCACTCTGCTTATGCAAACTGACTGAACTGCAATGGGCTTCCTGAAGCTTCTTTTTGGAAGTCTCCTGGAACATGGGTGTAAGTGCCTCCCTGACTTGTCCCTCTCTTCTGGACATGCCCTGATGGTCATTGTACTTCTCGAAGTTTGGAGCACAGAGGTGGACATAAGGTCCCAAGTGGGGTATGAGCAACACCAGCAATAGTGGGAATCATCACCTCACTCATTCTGGTGGCTCAATCTTTTTTGATGCAACCTCAGTGGTTATAGTATAGAGAGGTGGTGGATTATAATAGTTATAACCATGGGCTCTGGAATCAGAGAGGTTAGTTTAATCCCTGGCTCTGCCACTCACTAGGGACTCTGGACAAATTACTTCTCTGAATTTCAGTTGCCTCACCTACAAAATAGAAATAAAAACAATTCATCCCTCTCCCAGTCCCGACCATAATGCCACATATCTATCAACCTGAGGCATCTTGAGGGGTCTCAGCATTGCTCGGTATGGACTAGACACTCACAGAGCATTGAGGAATATGTGTCCTTGTCTCCCTCCCCCACCATTTCCCCCCATCAGTTGGGTTTCCCTGGAGGCAGCTAAGTCTCCCCTCTGCCTCTCTGAGGCCCAGATGCCTTGGTGGGTGGTCTCCACCCTGGGGCCTGAGAGGAGCAGAGCAAGAATTCTTACCCTATCCCAGGCAGACCCCCATCCCTTGTTAGGGCAGCATGCCATCTTCCACTGCAGATACTAGAACCATCGCCCAGAGAAGAGCAGGGCCTGGCTTAAAGTCACACAGCAGAACAGTACAAGAACCAACACTGGCCTCCAAGGCTCTGGAAGTCCAGTTTAAGGCCCTCTCTGGCCCCTATAACCTAGAATTTCTGTTTTTGCCTGGTCCAGGGCCTCACAAGAAACTGAGATGGTAATAAGCAGTTGCTTCCTTCCTGGTCTGATCTCTGCTGTCACCCTCCACAGGCTGTTCTCCCCATAGCCGCCAGAGATAGCTTATGTAAACCTGAGTCAGGTCATGTCCCTCCTCTGCCTAGGTCCCTCCATGGCTCCCCATTACCCTCAGAGGAAAAGCCAAAGTCCTCACTGCAGCCCACAGGGCCCTGTGTGACTTTTCCCCAACATCTCCCTGCCCGACCTCCTCCTCTCTTCCCCTGGCTCACTCTGCTCCAGCCACACTGGCCTTGCTGTTCCTACTACATGCCAGGCAGGGGTCTACCTCAGGGTCTTTGTACAGGTCATTCCCTCTGCCTGGAATGCTCTTCCCCTCGATCTCTGCATGGCTCTTGCCTCACCTCCTTCCGGCTTGCTCAAATTTCATCTGGTTAGAGAGGCCTTTCTGAGCCCTCCCTTCCACAACTAGAAAACTCCCACTGGCATCCCCCACCCTTTGCTTTACTTTTCTCTTTTGCCCATATCACTTTTAACCTCCAATATAATTTGCTTATTTACTAGGATCATTGTTACCTGTCTGTGCCTTCCCCCAGAGCAGCGGTGCGCCACATGGCAGCCACATAGAGTTATTTAAGTTTAAACTAAATTGGAATAAAAGTAAAAACGCAGTTTCTCAGTCACACGAACCACATTTCAAGGACTCAGTCACCACACGTGGCCGGTTGCTACCATATTAGCACAGCTCCAGGAACATTTCCATGATTGGGAAAGTTCTAGAATGTCGCCCTAGAATGTCAGCTTCCAGGGGACAAGGGACTTGGTCTCCAGATGGGGCCTGAAACACAGCAGGCACTCACTAATTGCTTGTTAGCTGAATGGAAGTAGCTGCTGACCCTTCTGCAATGGCTGACACCTGTCCGCGGGGTGATGGCATGTGTCCCCATGGATGGCCAGAGGGGCCTGTGGCTGGCTGTATCCGCCCCTGGTACCACCCCAGCACGTGTGTGCACACGCATGGGGCTGCCAGGCGCTGGGACGCGTGAGCCCCACCAGGTGCCCTGAGCTGCCGACACCTACCCACGGGCTGGCGGTGACTCAGTCGCTCACTGGTGCCGCGTTTATTTTTGGCTTCATTAGCATTTCTGCTACAAGCAGGCGGGCGGGTAGGCGCTTGGGTCTCCCCCAGCGCTGGCTGCCTCCCTCCACCCAGGCTGCTGCTGCCTTCAGTCTGGAGCCAAGAAACCAACAGAGTCCAAGACAGACGCAGCTGCGGTCTTGGGGGCTACACCCAAAGCACTTTTCTTAGCACCCCTATCCATGGTTTTCCCTCCTACCTCTCTGAGCATCCCCTTCTCTAGCTCCTTTGGCTTTGAGCCTCCTTCCCTCTGCCCATCTCCCACCACCAGTCTCTTCTCTACTCCTTCCCTGGGTGAGCTCACCCCTTCCCCAAGACCCTGGGTGTTTGTTTGTTTCTGATACCAATGAAATATGCATTGTACGACCTAGTGTTCATGACACACTGTTGTCAGATGGCCTGGATTCCAATCTTATCATTTACACTCCTCGGCTGCATGATTCCGCTCAAGTCACCTGACTTCCCTGTGCCTCAGTCTCTCCTTCTGTAAGGTGAGGATCTTGCTAGGACTTGTTCCACATGGACATTATAAGGATTAACCAAGCTGAGTCCAGCAAAGTGCTCAGAGCAAGCCAAGCACGCAGCAGGCACCAAGAAGCATCAGCCTTTATCGATGCTTGCGCCCCTGCCCAGAATCCGCTTGCCTCTTGGGCATCTGAGAAAAGAGGATGCAGTCCTGGACACAGCCCAGAGGTGACAGAGAGTGGAAGATGAAACCCTGCATCCACTATTTGCAGCGTCGCTACACTTTGCCTTCAAAAAAAGGAGCAAGTGTAAACCCAATTGTGTTAATAAGGGTGTTTTGCAACTCAGAAAAAGTGTCTTTTAATTAGCTGCTGCTTTTTTTTTTAAGCTCAATTGACCAAAAAGAAAAAAAAAAAAAAGTGCCAGCATTTGCAGGCTGAGCTGGCGGGCAGACCTGGCCCCAGAACAGGGCATTCGGCTTTCTCCGGACTCCACTGGACAGAGGGTGGTTAAGGCTTCCACAGACTTGGGCTCTGATTGAAGTCTGGCCACTGATTAGGAGGCAAGCATACTTCCCTAAGCCTTCTTTTGCTCTCTATAAAATGGGGCGGATACCCACCCCTCCTGTCTCTTCCCAGTACCCATTTTCCCCGTGGCTCAGGGGCCCCCACGATCCCATCTGCACCACTGAATTCCACTTGCAATTCCCACTTGAACAAAAAGCCCTTCCTGCCACCCTCCAGCCCCACCTGGCATGTCTGTGTCCAGCTCTGTCTTCCCAGACTGAGGTGTCCCTGAAGGCCAGACCCCAGTATCTCACAGAACTGTCTGGCTCAGCGTGGACATGAGCATGATTTGTTGACTGGACTCATCCCCCAACTCAAACTCCATCCACTGCCTCATTATTCCCCCATTACTCACTGTGCATCAAAACAAAGGTCCAACTTCACCTCCTGGCCTTTGCCCAGCTGGTGCCTCTTCCAGGAACACACTTTCCGCAATTCAACTCTGCCTAGGGAGCTCCCACCTCCAACATCATCCCCTGTTAGAAACCTCCCCGGGGGGCCCCGTGAATAACCCTCCCTCCCAGCGCTGCGCTCCCCAGCCCCTTGTCCCCAAGCCCTGACCACAGTGGGCTGGATGAGGTCACAAGCTTTGAACTCACCCTCTTCCGCACTCCCATTTGCAGGGGTCCCTGGCAGGGTCGGCTCTTCTCCACTCGCTGCCTCCTCCCAGAAGCCCTCCACACCTGGGCTCCCTGCCAGGACCTCCAGCTCAAACTCCTCTGGGCCCAGGGAGGCAGGCGGAGGGGTGCTGGGGGAGTCTCCCGGCACTGTAGGCTCTCCTGAGGAAACTGAGGCAGGCTTGTCAACGCTGACAGCCGTCGGTGTCCAAGAAGGAAAAACAGGCTCCCCCTGGGGGCTGCTGTCATGTGAAGGGGCCAAGGTTCCCAGGGTTCCCGGGGTCACCGTCTGGCCCTCCAGTTCTGGATGGGGTTGGGAGCTTGAGGAGGCCACTGTGGACATGGCCAGGACCCCAACCTTGTCCCCCTGGTCCAGGGACAAGAGGGACATTGCCATGCTTGAATCCACAGCCACTTGAGGGCTCAAGGTGGGGCTTTCGGTTCCCTCAACCCCGTGGGATCCATGTTCCCAAATCCCACCAGCATCACTGGCGTCCAGTGTGGCTGTGGAATCTGTGGGCCCCAACATGGTTTCTCCATTTATAGCAGCCCAAGGCTCTGAACTCGGGGTGACCCCAGGAATTAAGAAAACTCTGGGGCCCCCTGAGGGTGCAGATGGAGGGCGGGAGTCCAGCCCTTCACTGTGCAGTGAGGGCCACGTGCCCTGTGCCTCGTCCGCGGTGGCCTGAGAGCTGGAACTGGAGCTTTCCGCTGTGCTGACGACCCCAGACCCAGACTCTGAGATGTCTCTCACTCCTGTGGGCTCAGTGGCTGTCTCAGTGGGGGTGAAATCTTCTGCCACATTCTTGTCCACAGACGCTTTTGGGCTGGATCTGGGGAGCTCAGCTTTGCTGAGCCCAGTAGGGCTGGTCCCCCCGGTTTCTCCGAAGTTTGCCCTGGGATGGTTAGGACTGACTCCAGCTTGTGTGTCTGTGGCTGTCTGCAAAGAAGCTACTGGACGTCCTGCTCTGTGGCTGCCAACTGTTGGGGATGTGGCCTCCCTACCCTGTCCTGTTGGGACTAAGGAGAGGGACAGGGAATGCACCTCTAGATGGATGGGGTCCTGGGGGACAGCCTCAGTCTCTGAGGCGGGAGAGGGTGGGCCAGCGGCCATGGCCTCACTATGCCCTGTGACGCTGTCGGCCTGCGTGGGGAGGGATGTAGGGTGTGGTTGTAGCCACAGTTTCGGGGCCCGCAGCATGGCCACGAGAGGTAGGTCTGGGGAAGAGACCATGGGGGATACCTCCCAGGAGGCAGTGCTGGGCCCTTCTGCGGGGCTGGGTGCCAGGACGGTGGCCTCTGAGGGGGACAAGGGCAGGTCAGGAGTGGCTGGCCTCACACTGGGGCCCTTGGCTTCCTCTAGTTTCAGGCCAAGGACCCTGCTGGGGCCTGGGATGCTAGGTGGGACCACAGTTGGGGGCCACAGCCAGGGCTCTGGGGGGCTCCTGCCACCAGGGGAACCTGCAACAATATCAACAAGAGTAATTCGAATTATCTCTTAGCAGTTCCTTCTGTTGAGTCTCCTTGGCTCCAGGCCCAAGGAAGAGGGGGCTTCTGAGGCTAGGTGAGGCCTGGGGACCCAGCTGGGATTTGGAGCCTCTTCCCGCGTCCCCGTCAGACCCCCAGGCAGGTCGTACCTCCCCCCTGGGACCCCACTCACCAGCTTCAGGCACATCCACCTCATTGGTCAGCACGGCCCAGGGGCTTTGGCTCTGGCTACTCCCTGAGGCATCTGTGGCTCCCGTGGCCAGCGGAGGCTCCACGTGATTCCCAGCAGCCTCTGGAGTCGGGGGCTGGGTGCCAGCCTCAAGCCCCATCTCCAGGCCTTGCTGGGGTTCCTGCTGTTGGAAGTGGCGCCCGTTCAACCCTTTAAAGCGTCCCCTCCTCCTGGGTATGGGGCCAGTTGGAGTTGCCTCCGTGTGTGTGCCCACAGCAGTGCTAGGGCTGCTAGGGCTGGGGGCCGCTGTGCTCAGCCACACCTCTTCAGCCTCCAGGGAGGGCCTTGAGACTAGCGTGAAGCCTCCAGGGGCAGGGCTGGGGGTCTCCTGAGACTGCTGCTTTCCTGCCAAGATCAGAGGCTCTTCGTCCCCACTGGACACGAGAGGCTCCTGGAAGTCAGGGGTGATCATCTCCTCCCTAGTGCTGGGCTCCAGTTCTTGAGCTGGGGGCCCTTCTGCGGACAGAATCTCCCCCTCATCCCCAGACGAGGGGGTCTCTGGGTCTCCATGTTGATGTGGTGTAGGGTGATGAGCTGTGGGAGAGAGCCGAAAAGGTTGTGTCAGGTCCAGGGGCTGGCTGGGAAGTTCCACCTGAAGTCTACCCCCACTCCAAGCATGCTGTAGCACAGACCTTCTGTATATCTCTGTCTCTCTGTGCCCCTCTGTCTGAAACTTCTGGGCGGTTTCTGGGATCCCCCAGACTGAGAGAGGGAGGTGCGAAGTTATCACTCCTACTATTCAGGCTAGGGCCCACTGTCAAGGTCAGTCAACTGGTTATAGTAAGGGGTCAAGAGACAGCTTGGTTCCTGGGTAAAGCTCAGGCAGTGGCCAATTCTCATGGGAGCAGATCAGGCCTGAGCGGTGGCTCCCCCTCTAGGGAGAGGAAGCTCCTAATGAGTGTGGCCTTCCTACAAAGGGAATTTTTCCCCCCTTGCACATTAGACTTAGGTCCTTGAAGTCAGGTTTGCAGCTTCTGAAGCTTTGGTCCCACTCCAAGGACTAGGGTCCTCCCTAGTCCCTGGAGGTGTGGCCTTGCCCAGGGGCCATGGCTAATCAAGGCAGCACTTCCTCCCCAGGGGATACTTATGCACAAGCCTCCAGCTAAAATATGCTCCACCGAGGAGCGTGTCATTCAGCGACCTCAAGAGATATAGCCCACCCCCTAAACAGAACTTCCCCGCCAGAGCTTGGCTTTCTCCGGCCGCGGTCCTACCCCCAGGGCGGGGCTCCTAGGGAAAGGCCAGCATCAGGGGCGTGGCCTTCACCCGAGGGCGTGGCTTATCGCAGAGCTTGTTTCCAGGGGTCTCTCCTCCGTCTGGGCTCCGCCTCCACTAGAAAGCAAAATTCCCAGGGGCGTGGCCTTGACCGGGGTGTGTAACCTCGGGGCGTGCCCTTACACGCACCTCGGAAGCAGTAGGCATCGAAGCGCTCTCCGGGCGCCGGGAAGCCGGTGCGGTTGGCGAAACGGTAGACTGTGCGCACGCCCGGGGCTGGGCCCCCGCAGCGCCGGCGCGGCGTCTGGATCGGGTAGCGCACGCTGCCGTCGGCCAGCCAGCCCGGGTCGCACTGGTCCAGGCCCTCGTGCCAGGCCAAGTGCAGCTGTCCCACCGAGGCTAGCGCGGCGCCCTGGCGGCGGCACTGGGCACGCGCGCCGGCCAGTGTCAGGCGGCGGGCCGGGCCCACATAGAAGACTTCGCCTGCGGGAAGGCGCGGGCGAACGTCACGCGGGCCTGGGGGATCCTCCCCCGGAGCCCGGGAAGGGGGTCCCACTCTAAACCCCAGCCTGGCCGGGTTTGGGTGGTGGCTAAACCAGGCGGCGACAGCCACAGCTGTGCTCACCCCGACCCTTCGAAGTCTTTACCTCTCACGCAGTGCTAAGAGGAGGGCCTTAGCTTCTTTTTACGAATAAGGTAACTCAGGCCCTTGAGTGTGTTGGGCTTCAGAGAAACGGAGGGGCTTGGCGAGGGGCCCTCAGAGAGGAAGAGGAGGGTAGGAAAAGGGAGAGGGGCCAGGGAGGGGGAGAGGCTCAGAGAAGGGACAGGGTCTCAGAGAGAGGGAAGGAAGGGGCACAGGGAAGGAGAGGGGCTCCCGGAGAGAAGGAAAGCTCAGAGAAGGGTGAGCCCAGATATTGGCTGCAGGTTTAGAGAGGGATGAGACTTAAGAGAGCCCTAAGGAGGCATGGGGGTTGGGGAGGTAACCGGGGCTCAGGGAAGTGCGGTGGGGGTGTCCTGCCAGCCCCAGACTTACCCCCCAGCTCACGGGCAAAGCAATACACATCGTAGAGTTCCTGTGGGTCGCGCCTGCCATAACTCCTCACCCCTGGAAGGCTGCTACGGTCGCCATAGCAACCAGGACGGGACTGGGTGATAGGATACCTGATAAGACAAGGAGGGGATCCCTCTCAAATGTGTGTGCCTGGGGCCCCCAATGACCATCTTTCCCCAGAGGCTAGGTCTCCATATCCCAACCCTGTGTACCCCCTCACCGAACAGTGCGGTCAGAGAGCCACCCCGCATCACAGTTGTCAAAGCCATCTTCAAAGGCAGCCTGCAGGTGCCGTGGGGCTGCAATGGTGGCCGAGCTGAGACGGCAGGCCTCCTGGGCCTCTGCGAAGGTCAGTGCATAGCGATCCTGAGCTGCCCGGTAGTGGAACACAACACCTGTGGGGGGAACATCCAGGATAGGGGCTGATGTATGCTGGAATCTTTAAGAACAGACCTCCCTCTTGCAGAATGCCCCTTCCCCGGGTTTGATAATAATAGACCTGCTTCCCTATGCTGCCCTGTACCATGCCAGACTGATATGCCCCCATTTTTCAATAAGGAAACTGATAACAATGGCCATAAAGGGCTACAATTTGTCAAATGTTTACCATGTAAAAAGCATTTATAAGTGGGGCGCCTGGGTGGCTCAATTGGTTGGGCGACTGCCTTCGGCTCAGGTCATGTACCTGGAGTCCTGGGATCGAGTCCCGCATCAGGCTCCCTGCTCGGCGGGGAGCCTGCTTCTCCCTCTGACCCTCCCCCCTCTCATGCTCTCTCTATCTCATTCTCTCTCTCAAATAAATAAATAAATAAATAATCTTAAAAAAAAAAAAGCATTTATAAGTATGATCTCATTGAAATCTTCCAACAACACTATGATTATTCCCATTTCCAGAGGAGAAAACTAAGACTAAGAGAAGTTAAGGGACACGGCCAGTCCCACACAGCCGGTGTGAGGCACAGCCAAAACTCATATCCGGGATGATCTGACCCCAAAGATAGCACTCTGCATGCCCAGGTTTAGACCCTGGAGGTGACAGGAGGCATGGAGAAGAGGGAGAGAAATTCCGCCTTTTAAGAAATAAGTACATGCTGGGGCACCTGGCTGGCTCAGTTGGTTGAGCATGCAACTTGACCTCGGGGTTGTGAGTTCAAGCCCCACATTGGGTGTGGAAATTACTTAAAAATAAAATTAAAAAAAAAAAAAAAGAAAGAGGATTAAGTACATGCACTGATAGAGGAAGCCCAGGGGGCAATGGGAGATCAAGTGTTTCTCGCTCAGCCTGGTGGAGTCATGGAAGACTTCCTGGAGGAGGTGACATGCAAGTCAGGACGTGAAACATCAATAATGGGCTCACTGTTACTGAAATTCTGATTTAGGGATGAAAGAAATGTCTGAGCAAGACAAAGGAATGAAACATTCTATTTTATCAGAGCTTCTGGAAGGCAACAGTTGCATCTCAGTTATGATAATATCCCCAGCACCAGACTAGCATATGGTAGGTGCTCAATAAATGTTTAATTGAATGAATCAATTGAACAAGCCCAGAGGAGGAATTTACTTCCTTTATCATTTACCAGTTTTCTTCAAGCTTTATCAGTTTTGATCAGCAAGGCCTTGGAAAAGGGATAGTTGGCTGACCCCATAAAATATGCAGTGAGATACTGTGGGTGGGGGAACACTGGGGGTGCAGGGACTTGCCCATGGCCAACAAAGGTTAAGGGAAATCAACTTCCCAGCAAGAATCCACAGGATGTTTTCCACACAACAATCATTCACTGAGTCCTTTGTCAATTACCTTTTGTGCATCTACTGTGCCACACCCTATTCTAGGACTTTGCTTTATTTTTATTTTTATTTTTATTTTTTAAAAAAGATTTTATTTATTTATTTGAGAGAGAGAATGAGATAGAGAGAGCATGAGAGAGGGGAGGGTCAGAGGGAGAAGCAGACTCCCTGCCGAACAGGGAGCCCGATGCGGGACTAGATCCCAGGACTCCAGGATCATGACCCGAGCTGAAGGCAGTCGCTTAACCAACTGAGCCACCCAGGCGCCCCGGACTTTGCTTTAATAATCAAAAAAATTTTTTGTTTTGTTTTGTTCACCTTGATCAGTTAGGAAAAGAGAAACACTGGATATTTCAACAGAAGGAATTTAATACAGGAGTTGGTTAAACAGGTATTTGAGTACTGTTATTTACTTAATATATTTTTTCAATCGACTTTAAAAGAAAACCTCACTCTTTAAAACATAAATTTATTTTATTGTATTAAAAAATTATTGTAAAAGGAAATTTATATTCCTATTTCAGATAGAAAGTCAATATCCTTTGTCTTATGGGAAAGTAGGTAACCATGAAAGGGACTTAAAGTTGTAAAAGCATGTAAAATACTGTGGCCCACAAGAGACTGAGCCAGAAGTTGCTCTCTCTTAGGTAAGAGAGAAGTGTTTATAGAAAGGGTAGTCCTGGGGCGCCTGGGTGGCTCAGTTGGTTAAGTGACTGCCTTCAGCCCAGGTCATGATCCTGGAGTCCCGGGATCGAGTCCCGCATCGGGGGGACTGCTTCTCCCTCTCACCCTACCCCCTCTTGTGCTCTCCCTCTCTCTCTCTGCCTCAAATAAATAAAATAAAATCTTAAAAAAAAAAAAAAAGAAAGGGTAGTCCTGGAGGAGACTTTCTTTGGGACTTTATCAGAAGAATCAAAAGGGGGGCGTCTGGGTGGCTCAGTCATTAAGCGTCTGCCTTCAGCTCAGGTCATGATCCCAGGGTCCTGGGATCGAGCCCTGCATCAGGCTCCTTGCTCCGCCAGGAAGCCTGCTTCTCTCTCTCCCACTCCCCCTGCTTGTGTTCCCTCTCTTACTGTGTCTCTCTCTGTCAAATAAATAAATAAAATCTTAAAAAAGAAGAAGAAGAAGAAGAAGAAGAAGAAGAAGAATCGAAAGGGAATCATTGTTCAGGGAGTGATCTCTAAGGTGACATTCTGTGGCTGAGCTTCTGGCTCAGCCCCTCCCCCTCCCAACCTTGTCCTCTCCCCTGCCCTCAACTGACCTGTCACCTCCAGGGGCACCAGGTCCTGCTCATCCTCAATGCCTCTCACCACCTGGCAGCGGTAGAGTCCAGAGTCGCTGGCCCTCAGTGGTCCCAGTAGCAGCGTCGCGTTGGCCCGGTGCCGGGGGTAGGCAGGGAGTGACACGCGTCCCTGCCAGCCCTTGGCCACTCGAACCACATTGTCCTTGGCCACCAGGATGGGCAAGTCCTGCCGCTGGCCCGATGCAGTCCGCACCTTGGTCCACTTGATCCGAGGGGCTTCTCGGGCTGCACCTGGCCATGGCCGCAGGGTGAAGAGACAGGGCAGGGCTACCAGCTCTGCCAACGCGGCCCGAACCAACCCCGACCCCACCTTCTGCATGTGGAGCCCCTTGTCGATGGTGGCAGAGGCAGCAGCAGAGACGTCCTGGGTGCCTGGAGTGGAGAATGTGGAAAGAGGACCTGATTCAAAGACAAGGACCAGCAGAGACTGCTCTCTCCCTCACTTTACAGATAGGGAGACTGAAACCAGAGAGGGAAGTTGCCTACAACATCATAATGCAGTCAACGGATCTGTGATGTGCACCCCAGTCTGTGAGCAAAAGAGGAGTAATAGGGTCAGATCCCGTCATAGTTCTGCCTCCACTCAAAATCCAGATCTTGCCTGCCAGGGATTTGACTCTCTGTCACTGACTCACTGTGTGGCCATGAGAAAGTCACTATCCTTCTCTGAGTCACAGTTTCCCCAAAAGTTAAGTAAGAGGAAGACATTAGAAATGTTTGTGTTTGCGGAGTACCTTCTATATAATGGGCACTTTATACATAGCAATCAGCTCATTTGATTTTCATAACCATAGGCAGAGGTAGCCATGTCTCATCGTGTTTTGGGGGAGTTGAGGAAACTGAGTCTCAGACACATCATTGTACTTGCCTAAGACCACAGAGCAAATCAGGAGGCATTTCTAATGCCTGGGCTTTTAACCACTGCTGGGGAGATGCCAAGGAAAGTCACACAGACCTTATTTCTATTGCCCCACCCATGGCAGGCATCACTAATCAATCTCTGCACTATTATAATTTTTTTTTCCTCTCTCTCTCTCTCCAGCTCATCTCAGCAAAACAGTGAGAGGCAGGAACCTCCAGCCTCCACTGGCAATGACTAAAAATAACCTCTCAGGTGTCTTGTTCGCTTTTGACTGTTCAAAGACCTTTTTCATCTATTCTCATTTTATTCTCCAGACCAAGCCAGAGAGCCAGCAGGAGAAGGCTCTAGAGTTAAAAAGCTTCCCCATCTTGTTATTACCCCAGAACCCAACCTCTCCCACCCTACAAGCCAACTCACTCTGTTCCCCAGCCACAAACAGCAGCACCTGGAGCATCAGGAGGCCCGAGGCCCAGACAGACACGGCCCCCATCCTGGACCTGGAACAAGATGGAGAGAGAGGGAGAATGGGAGTGAGTATAACCCTCCCAGACAGTCAGTGTGGGAGGGCCAAGTCCCCCACTCTACAGATCTGGAAACTGGGGCTCAGAGAGGCTAGCATGTCACTCAAGGTCACACAGTCAGCAAGCAAGGGCTGAGCCAGGATCTAAACCCAGGACCAGGTGACTTCAGAATCCCAACAGTCAAGTCACAGTCAGAAGCATGGGTGCTGGAGTGCAGCAGACCAGGAGTTGTCTCTCTGCCTGTTCCTTGCTGTGTGACCTGGAAAAAGTAGATTAGCTTCTCTGTGCCTTGGTTTCTTTGTAGGTTAGATAGGGATAACATCAGGTAGTTGGAAGGAATAGATGCGTAAGCATAGTCAATACATACAAAATACCTAGAACTGGGGCACCTGGGTGGCTCAGTTGGTTAAGCATCTGCCTTCGGCTCAGGTCATGATCCCAGGGTCCTGGGATCAAGCCCCGATCAAGCTCCGCAGGGAGCTTGCTTCTCCCTCTCCCTCTGCCTGCCGCTCCCCCCTGCTTGTATGCACTCGCTCGTTCTCTCTCTCTGTCAAATAAATAAATAAAATCTTTAAAATAAATAAATAAATAAATAATAAAATGCCTACAATTGCCTGGCATGAAGGAGTAAGTTTGAGCTGTTGTTATTATTATTATTTTTTTAAGATTTTATTTATTTTTGACAGAGAGAGAGAGTGTGTACAAGCACGGGAAGAAGCAGGCAGAGGGAGAGGGAGAAGCAGGCTCCCCGCCCAGCAGGGAGCCCAATGTGGGGCTCGATCCCAGGACCCTGGGATCATGGCCCGCGATGAAGGCAGATGCTTAACTGTCTGAGCCACCCAGGCACCCCTGTTATTATTATTTTATTTTATTTTATTTTATTATTTTTTTTTAAAGATTTTATTTATTTATTTGAGAGAGAGAGAATGAGAGACAGAGAGCATGAGAGGGAGGAGGGTCAGAGGGAGAAGCAGACTCCCTGCTGAGCAGGGAGCCCGATGCGGGACTCGATCCCGGGACTCCAGGATCATGACCTGAGCCGAAGGCAGTTGCTTAACCAACTGAGCCACCCAGGCGCCCTGTTATTATTATTTTAAAAAATTATTTATTTGGGGTGCCTGGGTGGCTCAGTTGGTAAAGTGTCTGCTTTTGGCTTGGGTCATGATCTCGGGGTCTTGGGATTGGGCCCCATGTCAGGCTCCTTGCTCAGTGGGGAATCAGCTTCTCCCTCTCCCTCTGCCCCTCCCCACCCCCCACTCATGTTCTCTCTCTCTAAAATAAATAAAATCTTTAAAAAAATAAAATAATTATTTTTAAAGTGATTTCTATACCCAAATGGGACTCGAACTCATGACCACAAGATCAAGAGCCACATGCTCTTCCAACTGAGCCAGCCAGGCTCCCCTGAGCTGCTGTTATTATTATTACTGACCTTAACACAGCCAAGATAAAAATCCTATTTTTCAGGTTGGCCTTGCCCATAAGACTGGGGGCTCCTAAAAGGCAGCAACCAGTCCCAGTCTGCCTGGGGTCCCCAGTCCTGACAGTAGGCTGGCCTCCAACCCAGCCTTTAATCTGGGTTTGCTGACTGACACGATTCTCAGCTTCAATTCCAGGATTTGGTTGTCGCCAAGATTCTATTCTTGGTTTCTGGGATTTTTGAGAAGCTGCCAAGTCCCAGCTGGAGGAAGGGGCCTCACCCCTGCCCACCTCACCCTCTTCCTGACTTCATACCGCCTAGCAAAGATGCCTCCTAGGTCCACAGAGAAACTCCAGTTGTGGGTCCAGCCTTCTCTAGGGGTTGTGGCCTTCAGGTATAAAATGGACAATTACTGAGTGCCAACTATAAGTAAGGCCCAATCCAGGCACTGGGACACAGCAGTGCCCTCCCAGGCTTCACATTCTTCCAGAGACCAGAAACCCTGGAGAGGCAGTCCCTCCCCCGTGTCTCCCAGCCCTCTGTACCACTCCCCTTATTGGGGCTCAGGAGGTAGGGACAGATGGCAAGTTAGAGCATCCTCTATAAACCCAGATCTTGCACCCTTACCCCAATGAAAGAATAGCCCTGAGAAGGGGAGTGTAGATAGAGCCAGAACGGGGCTGTGGAGGACAGCTCGTCCCACCCCCAGTGCCCTTTCCCAGCTCCCAGAGGCCCTACTGGGAGGCCAGCCAGGGACCTATCCGTGGTGCTGAACTCTAGGGAGACAATGCGGGACACTGCACACTTGGTCTCCTTGCCTTCCTCTGGCAGGGCCTCTGGCCCAGAGAGGGTTAGTGGTTTGCCTAGGGCTGCACAGCAGGGCAGAGGCCAGACCCTGGGATGGTGCCCCCAACTACCAACCCGTAAACCTCAGCAACTTCTGTTTCCATTCCAGGCTGTCCTCATTTCTCCACCTTGGAACCTTGAACAAGTGTGGGGTCCCCTGATGGTTGTTCAAGGCCTGGCAAGGTATTAGCGGGTGGGGCAGGACTCTGCACTGCACCTGCCCCAAGAGGGCCTTAGGAGGGGGCAAGTTCAGAGAACACGAACACACACACACACACACACACACACACACACACACACACTGTATGGCTAAAAGCACAGACTACATCCAGGGGTGCCTGGCTGGCTCAGTTGGAGGAGCATGTGACTCTTGATCTTGGGGTCATGAGTTCAAGCCCCACGGTAGGTGTAGAGATTACATTAAAAAAAGAGGCAAAAAAAAAAAAAAAGAAAAAAGGCTCTGCCTCTACTTTCCATATATTGTATGATCCTAGACATGCTGCTTCATCCTCTACGCCTGTTTCCCCACCTGTAAAATGGGGATCACCCAGCATGTACCTCATGGTTATGGTGAGGATGGAACAAGCTAAGACTTGTGAAGTGCTAAAAATGTCAAATTAAAAATCAGCTTTTTGTGTACAAAGCCTCATGTACACACGCAAATGTACAGAGGTGATCCAACACAGTTACAGTTTCAGGTGCACCCTCCCACGTGCACACACACTCTCCCAGATGCACTCTATTCCCTCCACTTGCACCCTCACACACCCACACACCTTCTCTTAAAATACCTCCTCCCCAGAGCAGCCAGAGGTGAGCATTTACGCAGCTGTCTGGGACTCACCCCCTGGTGAATAATGCATGAGCCTCATGCATATGCAAACAGGGGCCTCTGGGGCCTTGGAGGAGGGGCGGCCCGGAAGGAGTGTGTGTGTGTGTGTGTGTGTGTGTGTGTGTGTGTGTGTTCGTCCCCCCCTCATACCCACCTCCTGTCTTAGTGGGGACTGAATGTGGGTGAGTTTGCCAGCAGGCGTTTTTGTGTGTTCCTGGGTGTGCGTCGGGATGCTGTGTCCAGGCAAGGATGTGAACTTGTGCCCTGTGATGTGTGGATGTGTGCATCGGTCTGCAGCAGCTCTGTGCACTGCGTGGAGCACAGGAGACCCACTGTGGTCTCTGGATGTGTGGGTCCAAGTGCCCCTCCGCAGGGGCCATGAGCACATGTGTGTGTTTCTAGCTTTGGAGTCTGGGCATATTCGTGTGCATGGGCATGATCGTGGAACTTCTCAGAGGAGAACGGAAGCCAGGCTCAGTAAACCATCTCAGGCTGCCGCTTGGGGACCTGAGCCCCAACGTCTCCCCCATTAGCTCCCCGACTCTGCACGCAGACCATATCCCACACACCCCCAGGCTCAGGGTCCACACTGCCAATCACATGGAGAGGGCCCCCTTTCTGTACATGCAGCCACACACCCCAGACTCAGAGCCTGGGAGACACACGCGCACACTCGGATTCACAGTGACATTAACAAAGAGAGACAATATGGGCACTTACAAGGCAGGCAGCACGTCTTCTGCACAAAGACACACACCCACAGTCTCAGGCTCTCCACATAAACCCCTCGATGAGGCCATACCGTCAGACACAGTTCCTCACACACACTCACACATGGTGATGCCAGCCCCTGGCACAGAAGAGGCTGGATAAATGTGGCCTTGGTGACTGGCGGGCACACATCATTTTGCCACCTGGTGATGTGGCCCCCGGCATAAGTTTCCTGACAAAGACACAACCTCAGTCACATTAGACTCACAGAGGAACCCAGACCCTCCGTGGGCACACAACCTCTCTCAGCATGGGGTAGACACACAGACACACACACACAAAGCCCCCACCTCCTGGGGCGGGGGCACCTTCCATTTGGAAATGTCCATGAGCCAGCGAAGCTGCTGGGTTCTGAGGTCCCACGATCTGCCCACCCCTCCCTCTCTGCCCTTCCCCCACGTCCCCCGCTGGGGCCCAGCGCCAACCCTCTCTTCATCCTGGCTGTCTCCCATTAATGCTGCTGAGAGGAACAAAGCCCCGCGCACAGAAATGGGGGTCGCTCCTGCCTAGGCCGGGCCTGGGGTCCCAGCCCCCTACTTCCTAGTGCCTGTGCCCCCAAACCAAGCCAGTACTTCCATAAGAGTCTATGTGGGCAGATCGAACTGAAGGGGTGAGGCAAGTGTCTGTGTCTCTCTGTGAGGACACGGTCAGATGTGGAGGTGCTGGGAGCGGCCCCCCTCTTGGGACTGGGTGCCCCTCATGTGTCCTGGGGATCCTAACTGGGGGCTTTTGGGGACTCACACCCAGCATTCACCTGGGAGACCCAGTGTGCTCTCTGGGAGAAGGGACACCACCCCAACTCCAGATCCAAGGGAACAACAGGGACCACCTTGGGATGGAGCCCCCCAGAGCCTCCTCCCTGAATCAGGATGTGGTGACAGGACCTGGGCCAAAAGGAGAGGGAGACTGTAGGGCGCCCCTTTTCCATGGCCGTTCACACTCAAGGAAGACCCCCTTCTATTGGACTCAGGCTAATCTGGAGGGCCCCCCTCCCCGCTGCAGTCCAGCCTGGATTCCTCCATTCATCTGCAAATTGGGAATCCCCACTTAAAATCCTGGGGTGTCTCAGCTCAGACCCTGGGATGCCCAGTTCTGGAGCCCCCCATATAGCATCTGGGTATCCTCTTCTTCTTTCTAAAGTCGGGGTGCCCTCCCTTAGCCTTGGTTCCCAGTGCCCCCTCCCCAATTCTGAGACCCACCCCCAGCCCGGCCCCCTCCCCACCTTGGGATTGTCTCCGCATTCCCAGGACAACCCGGGAACTGACCCCCAAATCCGAGTCCCCCTGACATTCTCAAGCGCCCTCCCAGTTTGCGTTCTCTCCCCAATCTGGGTCTCCCCTCCCCCCTCTCAGCCCCCCTCCCTGTTCTGGGGGCTTCTCTCTGATCCCAGGCCCCCTCCCCAATTTCGTGCTGTGTCTCTAATCGCGAGGACCTCTCCCTCAACGCGGCCCCCTCCCCACGACGGACCCCCCCACCTGACTCCTAGCTCGGACGCATCCCGGGGCGGTCGCGCGGCACAAAGGACGCTCCGGCTCCGCTTGCTCGCGCCGGGTCCAGCCCCTGCGCCCTGCGCTCCGTTCGCCCCAGAGCCGCTTCAGCGCTTATAAAGGGGCCGCGGGGCTGCTCTGCGCATGCGCCCCTGCCTGCTGGAGGCCTCCGGCTGCGCGAGAGGGGGGGCTCCCCTTACCTAAAACCTCCTCCCCACTTCTTTCACCTCTCACCCCACCCGGGGAAGACAGTGTCTGATCTCTCGCCCATTCGCCCATTTGCCCCAGGAGTCACATTAAATGTTCCCAGACGCCCCATGGTGGGGTCTGTCCCATCTTACAGATGTGGAAACTGAGCCTCGGGGAGACGAAGTAGCTTCCAAGGTAGCGCAGAGAGGAAGGGCAGAGCTTGGATTCCAACCCTGGCCTGCCTGACTTTCCAGGGCTCGCACTTGGAGAAGTTTTGGCTACAACTGCTGTTTTATCCCACGTATAGAGAGGAAGCTGAGGCTCAGAGAGGATAGGAAGATTCCTGGGTCACATAGCTGGTAAGAGACTCGCAGCGTTGGAGCCCAGGCTTGTCACAGCCCACAGCTGTTTCCACCAGCTGCAGCCTGAATGTATCATTCTTTCATTCATTCCTTTATCTAGTGGGCATTTATAGAGCACCAGCTGTGGAGTAGGTACTGTTGTCCCAGGAATATTTTTGCTTTGGGCAGGGTCTTTGCAGGGAGACTTCAACCTTAAGAAGTCTAGATCCATACAAAGGAATATTATTCAGCCATAAAAAGGAAGGAAGCCCTGCTACATGCTACATCACGGATGAACCTTGAAAGCATGCTGAGTGAAAGAAGCCAGACGCAAAAGACCACAGTATGGTTCAATTTATATGACATGTTTAGAACAGACACATCCAGAGACAGAAAGTAGATTAGTGATTCCCAGGGGCTGGGGGAGGGGGAATGGAGAATGATTGCAAATGTGTACTGGGTTTCCTTTTGGGACGATGAAAGTGTTCTAGAACTAGATAGTGGTGATCGTTGCACCATCATGAGAATATAATTAATGCTACTAAACTGTACACTTGAAAATGGTAAATTTTGGGGCGCCTGGGTGGCTCAGTTGGTTGGGCGACTGCCTTCGGCTCAGGTCATGATCCTGGAGTCCCTGGATCGGGTCCCGCATCGGGCTCCCTGCTCGTCGGGGAGCCTGCTTCTCCCTCTGACCCTCCCCCATCTCATGTGCTCTCTCTCTCTGTCTCAAATAAATAAAAAATAAAATCTTTAAAAAAAAAAAAAAGAAAATGGTAAATTTTGTGTTCTGGTGTATTTTGCCACAATGAAAAACGGAAATGAGGGGGATCAAAAGTTTAAAGAGGTCAGCCCTTCCCCCACCTTTCCTTCCCAGGGTCTTAGTCTCTCAGTGCTTAGAATGGGATGTACTGGACAGAGAGTCTGCAATTCACACCATGTCCCACATGTGTGAGTGTGAGTGTGTGTGTGTGTGTGTGTGTGTGTGAGGGGGTCTCAGGCTGATGGGGGAACAGACAAATAGGTGACAAGATGGTTTCGGCAAAACTACCAAAGAGCAAAGAGGGGGTGGAGATGAGTGAAGGTTGAGGAAGGACCCCAGGGGAGAAATGTTGCCCCTAAGCATTGGTACAGGTCCTTGTCTAATGCATGTGGACCCAGTCGGCTGGTCCAGCAGTGGGCGAGTGGTGGCCCCAGGGGCCAAAGTGACACACTGGGGAGCTATGCTTACTGTTCAGTCCTCATCACAGAGGAGAGATGGAGGTCAGGGGTCACGCTGATATGAGTGTCTGTAGTTGACAGGCTGGTGTGAAGGGTGATTATGGCAGCATTAGGGTGGGGGGGTCGGGGGTCTGGGTGTGATTGTGTGACATGCAAGGGATCCAAGCAGCTTTGCCTCCACAAGTTCAGGATTCAAAACCCCTCTTTTCCACTCCTAATAGAGTGACTCTGGGCCAGCCATTTTGTCTTTCTGTGCCTCGGTTACCCTATCTAAAAGGAGGATAATTAAGAGTCCCTGTCTTACAGGGTTGCTGAGAGAAAGAAATGAGAAGTAAACACATAAGATGGGGGCTGCTCTTATGTTTTGCCCATTTTCCAGCTGGGAGAAACTGAGGCTCAGAGGCATGGGACCACCTGCCTGAGTTTGTACAGTATGGGTATGGACCAAGTGGGAGCCTAGGTTCATGGCCTCAGAGCCAAGCTGACCCTCACCCCTGACTGCCCCCACCTCTCTACACCCCTTCCTCTCCACCCCCAGGTCCCCCTGGCCAGTGCCAAGACGGAGCTTAGAGGGGCTGGCCTGGGGCCCAGGGGAGGTGGGGGGGGCGGCTGTTGCTGGGGGCTTGAATGAGGCAACCTTGCCTGGGAATCTGCTGGGCTCAAAGAGCTATTTATAGGCCTGCACTGGGATTGGGTGAGCCACCCTGCCAGCCCTGAGTGCCTTCTCTGTACCCCCCACACTGGGGCCCAGGCCAGGGGCTGGAGTGAGTTGAGGGAGGAAGCAGGGGAGGGGGCTGGTGGGCCAGAGCAGGAGCTGGGAGCTTGGACCTTCCAGGAGAGCTGGGTCTCAGGGGTGGACAGTAGCCCTCCAAAGTGCCTCTTAACATGCCCAAGGTGACACACGGACATGACACAAGCAGCCACATTCACACGTGTCACACAATGTCACCAACGAACCCCTAACCCACATCGCATCCCAGACAGCACAGGGGGCTTATATGCAACCACATGAGGCAAGACCACATATACGTCGCACAGACCACGTACAACCTCATTTGGTCACACCCAAGCCATGGGGGTGACAACCAAACTCACAGCCGCACCTCTAGTCCGTTTACACTCAAATACACGCACTGCACCTTAGCTGTCCCGGCAGCCACCAACAGGTACATTTGCCCCACCTTGTTCACCTCCAACCCTGTTTATAGGCATGGGTGCACCTCCAGACAGCCAGCACCCAACTAAGATCACTGGGCACCCCTGGCACCCACATGGAGACGTGTAGTCCTCCTGAGATCCATCTCAGAGCCCTGCCACTTGTGCTCACCATTCAACACACCCAGCTGTGGCTCCGGGGGGTTCCCCGGTGAGCTCACTCCAGTCCCTTCACACAGGGCCACACCCTCCCACTCCTACTGTCACCCCCACTTCCCCAGGCTCCCAGGCTCCCAGGCTCGCACCCTGCCAGGACGGACAAGTCCATCTGGAAGCTAGCGTGCATCTGTCTATTCTGAGGCGGGCCCTGTTGGACCCAGGCAGACCCTGGCAGATAAATCACACTTGGACCTGCCCTGCTGGGGGCTGCTGGCCTGGGAACCATCACATCCACCCCTACGTACTCTCCAGGCTGAAGCAATCACTTATCCCCCAGGGGGAAACCAAGGCTTGAAGCTTTCTGAAGGCCTTTCCGTACCCTGCTCCGCCATGACAAACACATGGGAAGTTGGACCTGTTTTTTTGCCACGGGTGGGGCTGCATCCCCAGAGAGAGACTTTGCTGACCCATACTTGCTGTGTGACTTCAGCAAAGACCTGACTCTCTCTGAGACTCTGCTTCTTCTTTTGACAAATGCAAAACTCAGCCCAGTGGAGAGACCTCCAGCGCCAGACAGGTTTGAATCCTGGTCACCCCTGGATAACCTTAGCAAAATAACTTTGCTTTTCTGTGCCTCAGTTTCCCTCAGTGAACTGGAGTGGCAGCTCCTGGCTCTCCCAGAGCTTCCTCTGCCCCATCCCCTGGCTGAGGAGGGAGGGAGTGCCTAGTCTCTCCTCACTCAGGCAAATGAATGGACCACTTTTGGCTGCCCTGCTGGGAGCTTAGAGCTGCTAATTCCCTGGAGAAACAGGAGGTTCTTTCATGCCCTGGCGCCAGTGGGGTGAGGAGGCGGGAAGAGGGTACTGAGCTGGCCTCATCCCAGTGGGCAAGGTGGCTCCATGCCAAGACCAAGAGTGGCATGGGGGGCCCTAGGGCCATGCATCTTTCCTGGGGGACATTGGCTCTATCCTCAGCTGTAGAATGGAGGTGACATGGACCAGTACCGCAGGTTTGATGAACCAGAGACAGAATGTGGCTTCAAGTCAAACACAGGACGGGCTCTTAACAAAGGCCGGCCACTGTTGTTATGTGTCAGCCCATAGAGTCCACTGAGTTCTCCAGCAGTCCTATAAATAGAATTCCCTCCATTTCACAGATGAGGAAACTGAGGCTCAGAGTGGTCAACATGCTTGTCCAAGATCACATGGCCAGTGAGTGAGTGACCTAACCAGGATTTGAACCAAATCTGGGCCCTCCAGGGTCCATGCTCTTCCCACTTTCCTCTGGGAATAGAGAGGTCTTTTCTGCCACCCGCAGTCCTGGCCCCAGCCCTGAGACCAACAGAGCCAGGTCTAGATGGCACCAGGCCATGACTGAATGCAGGAAGTCCTGGCAGGCAGGGGCTGGTGGGGCGGCCCTTCTGCTAGTGTCCCAGTTTCCCAGCCAGCCCCCCCTACGCCACCGTCCTGGAGTGGGCTTGGGACGATGCTAGTAGGATGCCAAGAGAACCATTCCCCTAGCCCTTGAAGAAAGGGGCTGGATTCTAGACCATTCAGCTAAAGCCAGGAAACTGCAGCCTCCTGCCAGTGGCTGATCAGTCTCAGAACCCTCCATTCATGCAGATGGGATGGTGTCCTGCCCTTTCTCAAACATCTTCAGGCTCAGCAGGATCTTGCTCCATATATTTTATTCAAAATCATGGTCTTTCACCCAACCAGGCCTTTACTTATGCTGTTCTCCCGGCATGGACAAATCTACCCCCATTTTTCTTACCCTGATATATCCCTGCCTACCCATCAAAGTACAGACACAATATCCCCTCTCCCAGGACGCCCTCCCTCCAGGTAGAGCCCCTGGTCTCCCAGCCCTATTCTCCTTCTGGCTCAGCCCTGGCCACATGGGTCTGGGACTGTGTGTGTCTAGCTGTGTCTTACCCAAACTGGGGGCTCCTCAGGTGGGGGGCTGGAACCGAGGCCCCTCACAGTCCCCAGCACCACCCAGCACTGGGCTGAGCAGGAGGGAGCGAGTCGTTTAGTGAATCAGTGAACCAAATCTTTAGCCTTTGTGCAATCTGGTTTGGCAAACCCCTGTTCATCCTCCAAATCCCACTTCACCTGCCCCCCTCCATGAAGCCTGTCCCAGGCAGCATTTACTAGGAAGAAAGATTTGGAGGCTAAGCCTCCCGTGTTCCAGCTGGGACACGGGAGGCTGATGAAGACTCGCTGTACAGGCAATATCGTGGCGTCTTCCTCGGCTCTTCCTTTGGTCCCTGGGAGGCAGTGAAGTGCGAGGCAGCATCAGCAGTTACAGAATGGATTTGGCAGACTTCCCCAGGTAGGGAGACATCATTCTAGGAAGTCTCTCAGACTCCAAAACCAGTGCTCTATACCCACAGGCACCAGAGACTGCGCCCCACATACACTCCGCACACAATGTTTTTGGCGCCTGCCTTCGACCTCCAGCTCCAACGGAAACTTAATCACTGGATGAAGGCCCTTTAAGAGGCGGGCACGGAGGGGCGGGGCTCAAATTACATCCTGCCCCGAGAGCGCAGGCTGGGCGGGTCTGAGTGACATTGCGCCTGCGCGGTGTCCTCGTGGTTCCGGGTCTCGCTTTGGTTGTCCGAGCTGTTCGTAGAGACTGAGGTTCGGAGCCTGAGCAAACCCACAGGAAACCTGTTTCCCTTCCTTGGACCTGCTGTTAAAGTCTGGCCTCGGGTCACTGGCAGTTTCTCTGAAACCCTTGCAGACTCAGGCGTGGTCAAGTTCGCGCCGCTGCGGCTGCGTTGGCGCCGGGATTCGAACACCGGCTGAAGTCAGCTCTGAGCCGTGTGAGGCTTTGTGGAGCCGAAATGACCCACTCTTTGGTTTGTCCAGAGACAGTGAGCAGGTGAGAACCTGGCCGCCGGGCAGCGGCGGGCGTGGCCCTTGAGCCCCGGGTTGACATAGCTGGGGGTGCCGGGGGAAGCTGGAGGTGAGGAGGGGGCGGGCCCTCTGGTGGGCGGGGCCTCGGCGCTGGGTTCAGCCCCTCGTTTCTCCCGGATTCTGGTGCCTCCAGGGTGAGTTCAGTGCTGAATCGCAACACCCGGCAGTTTGGAAAGAAGCATCTGTTCGACCAGAATGAGGAGACGTGCTGGAACTCGGACCAGGTGAGGCACCTGTCCCTGGATCCTCCACCCACTCCCGTGAATCAGATTCAGGGGTCCAGGGTGCCTTGAGAGCTAAGGAGAACTCCAGCTGGGGAGTCAAGTTGGCCACGGAGGGAACGTGTGCCAACAGCCCCCTCCCCCCCCACCATCGTCTGTGTGAATGAGACAGGTATAGCAGGGCTCTGAGCAAGTGATTGTGAGCCTCAGTTTCCCTGTCTGCTTCCAGGGCCCCTCCCAGTGGGTGATACTAGAGTTTCCCCAGCGCATCCGTGTCTCCCAGCTGCAGATCCAGTTCCAGGGGGGCTTCTCCAGTCGCCGGGGCCACCTGGAAGGTACTGGAAGGCTCTGGAAGGTGGGGGTTTGGGAGGAGAACCCCAGCCTCACAGCCTGCCCCTTTCCCTGCTGCAGGTTCCCAGGGGAGTGAGGCTCTTTGCAAGATTGTGGACTTCTACCCTGAAGACAACAACTCCCTTCAGATATCCTGCCTGGGCCTCTGGGGTGGAGGGGTGGGAGGGTGGGCTGTGCCTCTGAAGGCTGTGGATCCTGGTGTGTGACCTTGAGCAAGTGGCTCTGGGCCTCCATTGCTTCATCTGTAAAATGAGCTGATGGTAACCTGTTCTGGGTGAGCGCTTCAGAGGGGCTCAGTGTGCTGGCTCACGCAGCACACTGGTGGTGTCTGAGCTGGGGCTGGCGGATGGGAAGTGATGAGCTACCTATTTCCCTTGACTGCCTGTGCTCACACCTTCCCTGTGCCCGCTGCCGAGGTGGACCAGCTGAAGATGACACTTGAGGACGCCACTGACTTTTTTGGCCGAGTAGTCATCTACCACCTGCGGGTGCTGGGGGAGAGGGTGTGAGGCCACTGGGTAGCTGACTCCTCCAGGAGACCCTTGGGGAAGCACAGTGAAGTCCTTCAAGTTATGCACACAGAAGGTTTATTGGTTCCTCCTGGGAAGGATCCCCTCCCACTGTCTGTCCAGGAGCTGCCTCTGAAGCTAGTTCTAGGTCAATTGTTTTGTTCCCTGAGTATCTGAGTCCCCAGTAGGCAGTCTTCACTCAGGATCTGCGGGCACCAGGTTGCTCTGGAAGAGTTTGAGGATGTGGTTCTCGATCACCTGTTGCACTGGAAACAGGACAGGGGAAAGGTGGGCCATGAATCCAATGGAGGCTGCAGGGGCACCGGCCAAATTGTACACTTTCCTGGGGGATGAGCTGGGGTATCCCACCATGAGAACTGCACCCTGCCTCTCGGGGGACAAAAAAGGATCTCCAGGCCCTGGGACATGGATGGAGGACGTACTTCATACATGGGGAAATCCAGACTCTCCCCAGAGTACCGCTGGGAAGACTGAGGCACCCAAGCCGGGAAACTCAACTTCCCCATGGTTTGTAAAAATGCACTTTTGGAGGCTTTTTAGAATCATAAAAACAATCTTTATCAAACAAAACTGGTGACTTGTGACTTTATTATTAAAGGATGAGAGGGGCCGTGAGGAATGATTTCTGTCCCAAGTGGGATAAAACTCAAAGGAATCCCTCCATGACCCCAAGGGTTTGGTTCTATTAGGATCTCTCCATTTCGTAGATGGGGAAGCTGAAGGGGGAAGTGGAGAATCAAACTGGGGTCTGCCTATGGTCCCCACTCACACCCACCTCCTGCCACAGAGAGGGCTAGCCTCAATGAGCCTGTGCACTGTGGCTCAGCCCCTCCTTGGCATCCTCATCCTGCCAGGCCTGTGTGTATACTGTTCCTCCAGCCTGGACACCATCCTCCCTCCCTCCCCTTGGGCCTCCAGGAAGCCCTCCCTGATTCCCACCTATCATGGGGCTGGGCCAGAGCTTCCTTTGGGCCTCCCAGCGCCTGTGTGTATCCCATCATGAATCCAGTCGCTGACCCACATCGGCCTCCTGCACGTGCCCAGGCCAGGTACACTGTGGCACTAGATGTTTGCTAACATGAACGCTCTCACTGCTAGCATCTGACACATCCGAGAGGCATGTCCTGGGTACCTGCGGTCACCCTACCTACAGCACACTGTCACTGCCCCATGTCTCAGGCTGACCTTTCCGATATCCCAGGGCCACGGCAAGATCCATTGGGGTATAGCCAGAGTCAGCCTCCGTGGTGAGATCAGCTCCTCGGGCTGCAAAGCAAAGCAGGTGTACAGGGCGGTGGAGGTGGGGGTGGGGGACTGGGAGCCCAGAATGGGGCATGGCGATTTGGGAGGTCCAGTGATCCCTCACAGTACAGCCACAGGCCTGCTGGTTGCCCGTGTGGGCTTGGATGAGAACCTGAGCTCTCCAAAGAACGTGGCCAATAGAATCCCCATCTGCAGGGTCCCTGAGGCATGGAGGGTGTGGGTGTTCAACCCGGTTAGCTAGACCCCTGTACCATCCCACCATCTCCTGTCCCCAGATCAGTCCTCTGGGAAAAGCAGATAGTGACCACGCATCCCAAGAGCTGTTCAAGCAGAGCTTGGACCCCTCCCTGGCCCTCAGGATTCCTGGGGGGGCCAGCTGCTACTCCCACTTACCCAACAAGGCTTCTACGCACTTCACATGGTTCCCACGCACAGCATAGAGCAGTGGTGTCCCTCCATTCTGTTAAGGGCAGGGGCAAAGGCAACCAACATTCTGTCTTTTCCAGATTCTCAGAACACCCCCAACCCTCTAATTTAATGTGGTTCCTCCTCCTACTCATCACCTGGTCTAATTCCTCCTTTGGGTCTCAGCTTAGATACCCCTTCTTTCAGGAAGCCCTCCTTGACTTCCCTTGGCTATGTAAGCCACCTCCAGGCCCTTGCAGTTGCCTGTGTGTCTGCTATCACAGCGGTATTCACATTTCAGCTGGCTGCTTATGTATCGTCTTCCTCTTCCTCCCCCCTAAACTAGGAGCTCTGCGAGGGATGGGTCTGTCTTGTGTTCTCAGCACCTATAACAGGCCTGGTACCCTGCCGGGTGCGCAGGGCCAGTGGCTGGTGCCTCACCCAGTCGTAGATGTTGATGTCCACGTCACGCTCGAGCAGCAGCCCCACAATGTCCGTGTAGCCGCCCATGCTGGCCAGTGACAGGGCACTTTCCCGCTCCTTGGCCAGGATGTGGGGGTCAGCACCCTGCAGTGGGGTGGGGGGAGCGGGGAGCAGAGGGAGTGGTGATGGGATGGGTGAGGGCGTCCCTTGGAATCCTGGGGTACCCATCGCGGCCCCATCTTACAGACATGGCACCAGCTGACTCAGACCCCAGCCCGCCCTCAAGTCCCTGGGAAGCCCTGAGCTGGGCTGGGACGCACCCACTCAAGCAAGAAGCGGACAGTCTCGATTTCTCCGAAGGCGGAGGCCCAGATGAGGGGGGTGAAGCCATGCTCGTCCGGCTTGTTGATGAGGTTGTCGCCTGGCAGGAGGGGGGTGGTACCACTGGGATGCACCCCTGCCCCCTCTCCCCAGTGCTGCGGGAGCAGGGACAGGGCGGGCGGCTGGGGGCAGACGTGGGCGGGGGGGGTTACATGTGTGGACATGCTCAAACGTGTAGATAGGTGAACATACGTGGAGCCTCAGGTCATTTCGGGACCCACATGCATACCCCAACACGTGTGGTCAGACAGGTATGGATACACCAGCGTACTCGTGTGGACACACACCTTTCCTCAGATGTTCCTTCAGCTGGCTCAGCTCCCCTTGGGCCGCAAGCTGGTGGATGGACAGGGCTAGGGGCCAGAGAGAGCCAGAGTCCTCACCTGTCCCGTCCCCGCTCCGTGCCTCAATTTACCCCATCCAAAGTTGTTCCTCTCAGCCCCTGCCACTCCTACTGCCCCTGCCCTGCTACTTAGGGAGGCCGGGGGAGGGCGGGGGGGGTGGTAACCAGAGGCCCACTTACAATCCAAGGTGGCTGGCAGGGCCGAAACCTCGTTCCCCCGCTGCCGGTTGGTGAGGGTTGTCGAGTGCTTCAGGGAGCTGCCTCCTGGAAGAGAAAGGAACGGCCTCAGTTGCCTCTCAGTATGTTTCTGGGGCTTCAGACAAGTCTTGGGGGCCTGAAGCTACCAAAGACAGTGCCTCCCCCCCCATTCACTCACTCTGCCCTCCTGGTGAGCCTTTCTCCTCCATACCTGGTGACATTCTGGGCAAACGAGACATAGTCCCTGCCCTCAAAGGGGGGGGGGTCAGACAGAAATAGAGAAATAAGTGTTCAGGAGCTATAAAAATCAGGTAGTAGAAGAGAGCGGAAAGAGGGGAGGGCAGGGGGTGAGTCCATTTTAGACAAGGTGGTCAGGGAGGGCCACTCTGAGGAGAGGACACCAACTGAGAGCTTGGTCAGTTGAAGAAAACCAGCCCTGGGAAGAGGTGTGAGAAGAACTTTCCACATAGAGGGAACAGCACGGACTAAGGCCCCAGGAGGTACTGAATTCGACATGTTCAAGGATTCTAGTCAAAAGAAATCCTTGGGTCCTTAATAGGGTCAACAGAATCACCATCTGACCCAGCAATTCCACTCCTAGGTATCTACCCCAAAGAGCTGAAATCAACTGCTCAGACAACAACGTGTATCTGTGCCAATGTGTACAGCAATACTAGTCACGATTGCCAAAAGAGGAACAACCCTAGTGTCCATCAGTGGATGAATGGATAAGCAAAATGTCGTCTGGAATGGACTATTATCAGGTCATAAAAAGTAAAGAAGCACTGACACGTGCTGTAATGCGAATGAACCTCAAAAACACCACGCTGAGGGGTGCCTGGCTGGCTCGGTCAGAGGAGCATGTGACTCTTGATCTCGGGCTTGTGGGTTCAAGCCCCAGGTGGGATGTAGAGATTAAATAAATAAAACTTAAAGCAAAACAAAAAACCATCATGCTGAGCAAAAGAAGCCAGACGCAAAAGACATGTATGATTCATTTATATGAAACGTCTAGGACAGGCAAATCCATAGAGACAAAGTAGATTACTGTTCACGGAGGCAGGGGAGGAGGGATGGAGAGTGACTACTAATGGGGATGGGGTTTCCTTTTGGGGTGATGGAAATGGTCTGGAATAATAGATAGAGGTGTGGGTTACATGCATCGTGAATGTACTTACTGCCATTGAACTGTGCGCAAGTCTGCTTAAAATAGTAACTTTTATGTCATGTGGATTTAGCCATCCTCTATACATACGTGTGTATGTGTGTGTGTATGTATAAAAGCAATCTGTCACCGGGTGAGAGAGAGAAGACACATCCCAGGTAGTGGAACATAAAGACAGAGATCCTATCTTGGGCCTGACATTCCACTGTTCTTGCATCCCAGACGGGGAGTCGTCCAGGGGAAATATCCTACCTACCCTGAGGTGAGGAGGCACCAGTATCCGGTTCAGGATTCCCAGGCTCCAGGGTGCAGGGGAAAAGACTGAGCACCACAGTATCTGAGCCATCGGGCGCCTCATCCCCAGGGTCTTCAGGGTCCCCAAATTCTGGGATGGGGAGCTGCTGGGTCACACTGAGGTCCTCTGCAGGCTGGGTGGGCTCCATGGGGGAAGCTGGTGGAAGCACCAAAAGGGGAGAGAGAATAATTCTCAACAACTCCTATTAAGTAGGCACCAACGGCATACCCAACTTTGCACAGTGAGGGTGGCTAAACTCTAGCTCAGCTGGGAAGTAAAAACCAGAGTCCAGCTGCTTTTCAGGCCCACTCCTCCGCCCCCCTCACCAGGACACATACAACATGCTTTACATAAAATGGGGTCAACTACCTGGGTTCAAATCCCTCCACTTATAGGCAGAGAACTTGGGCACATGACTTAACTTCTCTGAGCCTCAGTTTGCTCATTAATAAAATAGGGAAGTGAGGTCTAAAATCATGCTTGTAAACAGCTAAGCTGGGGGCCTTATACACGGGCAGAGCTTAATAAACGTTCTCTGTAGTTATTTTTTTGGGGGGGTCCCCAGAATGAGTGAGTGCTCAACAAAGATGTGATTGGTCCCATCCCCATCGGCCCCTCCCAAACAGATCCAGGAGGTCCACTCACCTCTAACGAGCCTCCTCTGTCACCCCACGCCGCAAGCCCGGGTCCCCCAAAACTTGGGGGCCCAATTCACAAACTTTTCTCCTCCAACTGATACAGGAGGGAGCAAGCTAGAATCTGGACCCTCACCGTCCTGGTTTCTTCTGCCGGGACAGAGAGCAACTTGATACGCGACCGCTACCCCCACCCCAGAGCTCTCCCACTGCGCCTGCGCACCCTGCCTCCCCAAAAGTGCCTAAAGGCGAGAGCTGTAGAAGCTGCTTCTGGCCCTTTAAGACTTGAGGGAGGGGCGTGGTTTCCGCTGGGGCCCAAGCAGTGATGTTGCGCTTGCGCGTTCTTGCCCCGGCATCTCCGGAGGGAGCCCGGCCGGGTCAGGAGGGATGGGTGGAGCCTCAGAGGGCTCTGAGGATTTCATTGCGCCTGTCTTCCGTCACTCCCCCCCAGCTCCGCCCACAGGTCTTCCCAGAGGGTGCCGCTAGGCTCCCGTTGAGGCCGGATGGGTGGGGCTTTCTCCAGTCGGAAGACGGTGGGCGGGGAGCAGTCGGGGCGTCAGGGATTTAAAGGGGCGACACTGCCGTTGCACCCGTCCACAACAATGCCCCCTTTCCGGTCCTGGAGGCTTATGAGCATGTGTAAGAATCTGATGGCAGCAGGAGGGTACAGAAAGGCCGTTTAAAGCAGCCCGAAGTGGGCAATGTTTGGAACCATTTCCCCAATTCGTCTGCCCCCGGAAAAGGGAGTTCGGGAAAGGAGGGCGCCCTTGCCCCTCCCTGCCTAGGTGTCCCTTCTGGAGCTTCAGGGGTTCTCCGCCCCTTCCTCACCCGCCTACCGGTGTGCCTCCTTCCCCAGTCTCTCACTCACGGCTTCTCTCCAGTCTGGGTACTCAGAAAGGACTGGGGAAGGAAGGCCAATTGACACCGGAACTAGAGTGGCGCAGCGTCTGGTTTCACAGGGGGAGGTTTAGGTAGCCTTCCCCAGAGCCGAACTTCTGCTTCCGGTCTTCGGATCGGTCCGCGGGAGCTATGGAGGAACCGGAGATGCAACTCAAGGGAAAGAAAGGTGGTGCAGAGCCTCGGGCTGGGCGGAAGGGTGACCCGACAGGGCAGGAGGGGACAAAGGCTTGGAGGGAGCATGCGGGGGAACTAATTGAACTTCCATTGAATCCTGGCTCGGCCGTTGACTAGTTTTAAAACCTTTAGAAAGTCTCCGTGCCTCGGTTTTGTCATCTGTAAAATGGGGTGTATGGTAGTCTCTCCCGGTCCCTCATAGGTTTGTTGTGAGAATTCAATGACCTGATGTTTGTAATGCATTAGAAAAACGCCTGGGACTTGGCAGTCGCTGTGCGTATTATTCCTTAATATGTTTACGGATTTGTCTGGGTTTACGTTAAAATATTTGTGAGTCAACGTGTTTACAAATTACAAAGTGCCACAAACTATTTTTTTAAAAGATTTTACTTATTTATTTGACAGAGAGAGACACAGCGAGAGAGGGAACGTAAGCAGGGGGAGTGGGAGAGGGAGAAGCAGGCCTCCCACGGAGCAGGGAGCCCGATGCGGGGCTCGATCCCAGGATCCTGGGATCATGACCTGAGCCGAAGGCAGATGCTTAATGACTGAGCCACCCAGGCGCCCCTGCCACAAACTATTTTTAAGTCATAAAGGTTTTTATTTTATCACACGTTATTTCTAGTTGATTTTTTAGAAGGCACAAGTACATTTCATTCCACCTTCTTCGCAACAACACCGAAGGGTAAGCTGTTATGCACATTTTCAAAATGAGGAGGACTAGGAGGATTAGAGTACATACAGTTTAGAGGTTGCAGGATGGGCTCTGCCCCACTGAGGGCGCAGTAGTGAGCTAGACAGACTGACACTGGCCAGACTCATGCACAGCCTCCTTTGAATCCCGGACACACCAGCGTTCTCTCTCTTGTCCACCGCACTGTACTGGGCAATAGCATGGGGTCCATCTCTGTAACAAACCTTGAGTGGGTGCTATTATCACTCTGTTTTTACAGATGAGGAAATTGGAGCTCAGAGAATCTCCTGCCCTCAAGAATCCAAGCTTTGATTTTTTTTTTTTTTTGTAAACAGGTAACCTAATAAAGTGTAAGAGAAATGAACAAGGTGCTGAAGGTTGAGAATGAGGTGGAAGGGACATCTGATTAAGCTTGGTGATCAGGGAAGGCCTTGCCCAGGAGGTGACATTTGAGCCGAGACAGGAGGGATGAAAAGAAGCCAGTGAGGGAAGGGCGAGTCAGTGGCAGAACAGCAGGTGCAAAGGCACTGAGGTGGCAAAGTGTTCAGAGCTGTGCAGCAATACGGCAGCTCCTGGTCACGATATTTGTGGGCATTTAATTTAATTAAAATTAGGTAAAATTTAAAATTCATAGGGTGAGCACTGAGTAATGTATAGAATTGTTGAATCACTACATTAGTACACCTGCAACTAATATAACACTGTATGTGGACTATACTGGAATGAAGATTTTAAAAAAATAATAAAATAAAATTGAGTTTGTGAGTCATATTAGCCACATTTCAAGTGCTCAGTGGCCATATGTGCCTAGTGCCTATGTTATTGGACACTATAGAACCTTTCTATCATCTCAGAAAGTTCTTTTGGACAGTACTGGGGTGTTCAAGGAACAGCCAGGAGGTCATTGTGTCTTGGGTGGAGGGTGAGGAGGGCAGGGAGGTCAACAGCAGGCAGAATATAGAGCCTTATGGACCATAGTAAGTTAGGTGATTTTATGCTGTGGTCGATGGAAGCCATGGGAGGATTTCAGACAAGGGAGGGACATACCTGACAGGTTCATTAGGAGCTCACTTTATCTGTTGTGTGGAGATTGGACTGTTGGCAGAGGGGAAGCAGGGAGACCAGGGAGGAGCTGACTGAACCTGGTATTCAGGTGGGAGGTGGCCATACCCAGACCAGTGGGGGCAGTGTAGTGGTAAGAATGGATGAGGGAAGAGAGAGAAACAGGATAGGGAGGAAGCTGAGCAAGGAGTGCTGTCAGGTAAAATTCTCAGCCTGATCCTTCAGGAGAACTCAGAAGGATGAGTTATACCTCCACATTGTCCCAACAAAAGGCATGGGACATGATTTAATACCCTTTGATGGCTGAAGGCCATCCAGGGATCTAAGCTTCCAGGCATTTTCAGGTCCAGTAATTGGTGGGACTCTCTGAAGAAGAATCTCAGATTCATTCCTTGGGATAAAAGGAATGTGAAAAGGGTCCAAGTGGACGGAAGCAGTGTCTACTACAGGTGGGCTTGGGAGGGGAAAATCATGAGTCCACTGGATGTGTTAACATCATGATAAGTGAGGCCTTTTCTGTGACCATCTCCTTCCACCTATCACCGGGGCCACAGGTGACCTAGCTCCTGGGTGGGACACCGGACAGTCCTCACTGCCTAGCTGGACTCATGGATTAAGCAGTCAAGAGTCTTATGCTTTGTCCCTGTGTCTCTGCTGCCCTTCCCCTTGTTCTGCCACCCCCCCCCCACCACCCCTACGCCCAACTGTTGATTTTCGATCCAGTCACAGACAAGTTCACTGAGAGCGTCTATGTCCTGGCCAACGAGCCGTCCGTGGCCCTATACCGGCTGCAGGAGCATGTGCGCCGCTCTCTGCCCGAGCTGGCCCAGCATAAGGTGAGCTCCACTTGCCCCTTCCCCTGCCCTCCCCCAGAGTCCTCACGTCATGAGCCAGGACCTGCTATGTGGAGCTGGGGCTGTTGGGGGAGGAGTCAAGGCTGGGACCCCAGCAAGGAGGCACGAGGTCACTGAGACAGGTTGGGGCCATGGGTGGACAGACTTGGGAGAAGGGGACGCAGGAAGTGCATTTGTTGTGACCTGTGTAGTGAGAAGGAGGCAGCTGCATGTGGACCCGAGGGAAAGATGTGCCAGGCAGAGGGAATAGCCGGTGCGGAGGCTCTGAAGCACGGTAGCCAGGTGTTCAGAGAAAGCCCAGACTGGTGGGGGAGGGGATCTGTAGGAGGGAAGATCAGAATGGAGGTGGCTGGTCTCTGTGGCCACAGGGATGGGTGATCAGGTGCTCCGTCCCAGAGAACTGGGAGGGTGGAGGTGGCAGCCCCCTTGATGACAGCTTCCTATCCCCCATAGGCCGACATGCAGCGGTGGGAGGAGCAGAGCCAGGGAGCCATTTACACAGTGGAGTATGCCTGCAGGTGAGCACTGAAGCCTCCCCACTGCCGGGGGGCACCTCTTGGGCATTCAGGGGCACCTCAGCCAGCTGCCCAGTGAATCTTGCCCTGCTGAATGCACCTGAGTTGAGGCATGTGGATCTCGACTTACCTGGCCACACAGCAGGTTCCAGCCCAGGCCTGTGCTTCTCACCATCGGCCCACCCGCACGTGCCTCAGGCAGGCTTCTTCAGGGAGCTGAGCCCCTCCCCGTGTGTCATAGGAAGTGGTGATAACGGTTTCGGGGAGGTGCCAACTGGGCCGGGAGCCGGTGCCTCAAGGGGTGCTTCCCTCCCACAGCCAGGACCACAGACTGGCCAGTGGGATGAACAGCAGCTTGTGGAGGTCCAAAGCACAAATATGGCTGTTTATTTTTAAATGTTTATTTATTTATTTAATTTATTTATTTTAAGATTTTATTTATTTATTAGAGAGCACAAGTGCGGGGGCTGCAGAGGGAGAGTGAGAGACTCCCCACTGAGTAGGGAGCCCAATGTGGGACTCGATCCCAGGACTCTGGGATCATGACCTGAGCCGAAGGCAGACTCTTAATGGACTGCGCCACCCAGGTGCCCCTTAAATTTTGATTTCTTTCCATTTTATTTCTTTTATTTTAAGTAGGCTCCACACCCAATGTGGGGCTCAAACTCACGACCCTGAGGTCAAGAGCTGCAAGCTCCACTGAGTGAGCCAGCGAGTCGCCCCTCCAGTTTTTTTTATTGTGTAACATACACATAAAATTTATCACCTTGACCATTTTTAAGTGTACAGTAGTTCAGTGGTATTAAATACATTCGTAATGCTGTACAGCCATCACCACCATCCATTTCCAGAATTTTTTTCATCTGGCAAATCTGAAATTCTCCCCGTTAAACACTAACTCACCTTCCCCTCTCTCCTAGCCCCTGGCATCCACCATTCTGTTTCCTGTTTATGAATCTGACCATTCGAGGGACCTCACACAATTGGAGTCTTACAGTATTTGTCTTTTGTGTCCATCTCCTGTCCCTCAGCATGCTGTCCCCCAGGTCTCACTATGTGGCAGCCTGTGTCAGAATGTCCTTCCTCTTGAAGGTCGAATGGCATCCCATTGCATAGGGGCACGACATCGTAGGCATCTGTCAGTGGATATTTGGGTGGCTTCCATGCTTTAGCTACTGTGGATAGTGCTGCTATGAACATGGGTGGACCATTTCTTCTTCTTCTTCTTTTTTTTTTAAAGATTTTATTTATTTATTTGAGAGAGAGAGAATGAGAGAGAGAGAGAGCATGAGGGGGGGAGGGTCAGAGGGAGAAGCAGACTCCTCGCTGAGCGGGGAGCCCGATGCGGGACTCGATCCGGGGACTCCAGGATCATGACCCGAGCCGAAGGCAGTCGCTTAACCAGCTGAGCCACCCAGGCGCCCTATTCTTATTCTTCTTAGTTTGTGTTTAGCTTTCGCTAAATCTTCAGATCCTCCCCGCCCCACCCCCGCTAAGGGAAAGGTGTGTGAGAGAGTAAAAAGCGGTAGTCAGCGTTTCTTTTCATCATTGCACCTTTGCAGGGCTTGCCTCCTGCTCTTCTGTTGGTTCCCCTGACTATACTTAATGTCCTGGCTTGTTCTGTTTGCCTTGGGAGTCTGGCAGTTTTATTTAGAAGTGCCGCTTGCCCTTTGTGCTGGCTAAGTCATTTTGGTGGAGGCCAGACACCCCAGCAGTTCTCATCTGTGGCACTGTGGGCTTGGCCTGCCTGTTTCTGTTGTGTGGGTGAAGGTTCCTTGACAGGAAGTCCTGCTGCCAGGGGCACTGAGCTGAGTGTTCTGCCATCAGCAGCCTTGGCCCCTCCACTGGGACAGATGGCGGTTTCTTGAGGATGGTGGCCTCAGATACCCTCCTTAATTAGCTCAAGGAAGAGTAGAAAAGAAGTAGAGGAGTTTCTGTCTCACGTCTGCCAAACAGCTGCCAGACAGCTTCTGGACAGCTGCGAGCTCGCTAGTGAGGCCCAGGTTAAAGGAAGAACACGTCAGAGTCCGTACTTTCTCCCGGTTCTTCTAGCTGCCCCGTCTAGTGCAGGAGTCCAGGCTAAGGGTGACTGTTCACACTTAAAATTTTAATGCAGCAAAATGAAATAAAAGATTCATCTCCTCTGTCTCACATAACCATATTTCAGGTGCTTAGCAGCCAAGTCAGTGGATAAAGAATGTATCTACCATGTTCCAGAAAGTTCCACTGGGCCATGCTGAGCTAGGCAGGAGGCCAGTGTACTCTGAGCACGTCTCTTGAGGGAGATGCAAATTTCTCTATGCTAAGAGACCAGGTTTCCTTTACGGACACGAAAGAGCCCTTATCTTTTAGTTGTTCAAAATGCTTTACACAGTGTTAACGGTGTAAAATTTAAAGGTATTAAATTGGGGTAAACTATTCAGTAGGGAACTTATAATAGCGAGCTTTTTATCAAGGTGGGTAAACAGAAAAGCTGACTGCATTTGGTGGTGCTAAGATGAGCAAGCTAACGGAGCAGGTGACAGCCGAGGCTCCTCCCCGCCCCCACTCCCGCTTTGATCTCCTGGCCATTTTCCAGCAGGTCCCTGGCTGATAATAAATGGGAGTGATTTCTTGGTCTTTATTAGAAGGGCTTTAAAATGACACTTTTATTTTTACTGCAGATGTTACACAGGTGACTTGCTGGCATTAGCAAGGCCCTGAGTGGCCTGGTAAACATTTTCCTGTAGTGCCTTTGGAAAGGCCATTTTCCTTAGACATTCATCAATGTGGCACCAACACGAGGTTAGCACAGCTTTGCCGTGGTGCCCCCCCACCCTCCAAACGGTGGTGAATTATTCTAGTTCCCTCCAAACTCACCTCCAGAGCTTTTCATAGTTGAGTTGGTAAGCTTCCTTCAGAGGCAGGAATAGGTTATCTAAGAGGAAAGCAAGATGTCTTTGAGGGTATCTTTACATGCTTATAGCTTCTTCAGAACATTAGGTGATCTAGGGGCATCTGGGTGGCTCAGTTGGTTAAGCATCTACCTTTGGCTGAGGTCATGATCCCAGGGTCCTGGGATCCAATCCCACATCGGGCTCCCTGCTCAGCGGGGGGCCTGCTTCTGTCTCTCCCTCTGCCATTCCCCCTGCTTGTGCTGTCTCTCTCTCTCTCCAATAAATTAATAAAATCTTTACAAAAAACCAAACCAACCAAACAAAAAAAGATTAGTTGATCTAGCAGCAGGGATGTAAAAGTTGCATCTGGGGTGCCTGGCTGCCTCAGGAGAAAGAGCATGTGACCCTTGATCTCGGGGTCATGAGTTCGAGCCCTATGTTAGGTGTAGAGATTACTTAAGTGAATAAATAAATAAAAACTTAAAAAAAAGTTGCATCTGGCCATCATGTGCTCTGTTGAATGGATATCATCTAGGCACGGCAGGGAAATCGAAACTTGAAGCCCATGATGAGCCCTCCAGGAGGACCATAGCATCCCCCAGGTGCCTGCTGAGCCCTGAGCCCGTGCAGGCCCCCCACCAACCTCCATTTGGGAGGATACACCCACACGCATGGGAAGGGGAGGGTAAAGCAGGCGTGGCGCCAACTGGGTCCATCCTCCCATTTCAGCGCCGTGAAGAACCTCGTCGACAGCAGCATCTACTTCCGCAGCGTGGAGGGTCTTCTCAAACAGGCCATCAGCATCCGGGACCACATGAACGCTGCCGCCCAGGGCCACAGGTAGCTCCGGGGACCGCCCCCTCCTGCTGCTCTCAGCCTCCTCGCTGTAAGGACCTTTGCTGCTCAGCCAGGAACTGCCGCTTCTTACTCCTTAGCTCTCTTTCCTCATCTCATGGTGTCTGGTGGCTTCCTCTCGTCCTTTGGCATCTGTAGTGGGAGAGTTCAGCCACTCAGCACCTAGTCCTGAGCTCTGCTGTGGGCCCAGCCCTGGGCTGGGGACTGGGGACACGGCAGTGACCAACACCCGCGTGCTCATGGTCTCACGGGGAGGCACACAGCGACCAGGTAAACACGGAACAGACAAGAGCACTTCAGATGCATGAAGGAAGAAAAGGGAGGTGGGAGCAGAGGCCTGAACACCATGCAGACAGAGGTGCCCTGGGGAGGGTGTTCCAGGTTGGACAGCGGTGAGGCCAGAGGCCCTGGGGCTGGTGATCTGGGGCTGGTGTTGGAGGAACATCTAGGAGGTGGGTGTGGCCAGAGCTGGGGAGCAAGGGGGAGCCAGCGGGGTGGGCAGGGGCCTTGCCGGCAGCAGGGAGGGCCCCAGAGCTGAAGGAGGCTTTAGACCGAGCACCAGATGGCCTCAAAATGAAAAGCACTTGCAGTCCTTGCACACGTGGGAGAGAGTTTTTGTTTTCATTTTCACGCTAACGTAATAAACATGCATTTGAACACACGGGCACGTGCTGTGAGCTGGAACCCGACTTTGAGATGTGTCTGGCTCCTTCAGTTTAGGGGTTCTGGCATGCCTGTCCCCCACCAGACATTTAGAAAGAAAAAAAAATCTGTGTCACTGTTTCTGAAAACTGAGACACAAGAATTGTCAAAAACAAAAAAAGCCTTGTGGATGTGTAAGAATGGGCGTGCCGCCGTTTCTCTCTGAGGGGAGCATCGCGTGCATTTCTCTGGGTTCGTTGTGCCACAGGTCGGGTGACAGCCATCTGGACAAGAGTTTACTGTGTAGTGTCACGCACGGCACCCTGTGCACAGTAGGGCTGCGAAAAGCCATCGCTCTGACTTTTCATTCACCGTGTCCCGAGCGCTTTCGAAGGCCTTGCTTGGGCCTGCCACTGTGAAAAGGCAGGTGCTTCTGAAAAAGGCCATAGCAGCGTGAGGTGCTGCTCCCCCTTCCCTGTGTGGGTTTGAAGGGCCCGGTCCTGCATGAGTCCGCACCATGACCTCTGAAGTGGGTGGCTGGTCCCATTTTTACAGAGGATGCCCTGAAGGCTGAGGCCAGGGGTCTTAGGGGACCGGAGGGTGATCCAGTCCCATCTCCAGCCTAAGTGAACAGGCCCGACTGGCCTCTGACTTTGGCCTCAAGGACGCTGCTCATGTTTTGTTCCAGCCCTGAGGAACCACCCCCGCCCTCCTCAGCCTGATCCCAGAAGAGACTTGGAGGTGCTTTGGCCCCTCTGACGCAGGTCAGTGCCAAGTGGGGTCGTGAGCCTCTGTCCTCCATGCTCTGAACTAACCCACCCTCTCCGTGTCCCAAAAGGGACCTGCTTGTCTAACCACTTGGGCTTTCTCCCTGAGCTTGTAGGATGCTTTCATCAGTGGGAGGCTTCAGGGTGGTAGGGACCTTGAGCCCTCTCCTGCTCAGGACATCGTCAGCCCTTCTCCCTCGTGCTCTTTTCTGCCATCTTCCTGCCCCTTATCCAAGCCACAGGCCCTGTCCCAACCCCAAGTTCCCCCTGCCAAGACAGAAAGGGGATCCCATGTTTCTCCTAGCCTGCCACGTGCCCGCTGCTTGCTCCGCTCACACACATTCTCTCAGGCAGAGCCCAGCGTGGCGGTTACCCACCCAGCTCAGGAATCTTCGCCCCGTTGCCGACCTGCCGCGTGACCCTGAGAAGGTCCCTCCCCTCTCCGGTCTCTGCTTGTCCCTTCTGTCAGAGAGGCTCGTCAGGCAGCGGAGGGTGCTGCGCCCAGTGCTGTGTGTCGTAGCTGTCCGCTACTGCTGCATGACAGACTCTCCCAGAACTTAGGGGCCGACACACCAGTCGTGGGCCTGCTCACAGTTCTGCAACATGGGCTGGGCCCCGCTGGGCAGGTTGGCTGGGCTGACCTGGAGGCCGCCATCTGGCACTCTTCAGAGTTCGATGGGGCTGCACGGTCAGAGGCGGCCTTGCTGTCACATCTGAATCTTGACCAGTGCTGTCTGGCTGCTGGGGGTCCAGTCCTCCTGGGCACGGCCTCCCGGGCAGGCCAGCCCAGGCTTCTCTGGGGACCGGGTGCCAAAGAGAGCAGCCCCGGCGTGCACAACGTTCACCTTGCGGCTGTTCCATTTGTCAAGGCCAGCCACGTGGCCAGGCCCAAAAGCCAAGGGGAGAGGCCTGCAGGGAGGCATCAACACCAGGAGTGTGGCTGACCGCGTGAGGAGAGCACGGCGCCCAGGAAGGCCGCGCATGTTGCTCTTCTGTGCCCGTGGAGGGCAGACCCCGGCAGATGGGAGGCCCCTGAGGGACTTTCTAGCCCTTACTGTTGTAGCTCTCAAAGCCCTGCTCATTTGCCAGGCACTGTGATGGCGCTCTCAGAGGGCTGGGGTGGGGACCGGGCCTTCACAGCCCCAGAGCAACAGCGCCTCCCCAGAGCCGAGAGGCAGCAGAGCTCCTGCCTGTGCGGTCTGAGGACTTCATGAACAGCTGCTGGGTGCTACGTTTAGCTCTCTGGGGGTACTGGGGAGTCCCACAGGCTGTGGGATCGCCTAGGGGGCGTCGGGAGGGCCTGGAGCCGGGGGGGCTGCCCAGAGGGTCAGCAGCCCACCCCAGTGGCCTGCACAGGGTTGCCCACCAGCCCTGGGCCCACAGGCCATCATCTCCCTCCGCCCATGTCTTTGCCCTGGTCCCTCCCACCATCCAGCCTCAAGGATGCTGCCCTTCTGACACCCCGTGTCTTCTACCGTCCCTCTGCTGCTGCAGCCCCTCGGAATAAAATTCTCTGTGGCTCCTCTGGATCCTGCCTGTGTCCCTACAGACCCTGGTCCCTTCCTCTTCAGAATTGCCCACTGTCCCTCTCAGAGTCTTCCATCCCCACTTTTCCCCCAATACTGCGCCCCACAGGGTGATTGGTGGCCTTTATAGGGTCTAGTTGCAGTCTCCCCGGCTTCTGACTTCACCTGCCTTTCCAGTCCTGGGCCTGTACGCACGGTTCCCTTTTATAGAAGAGGAAACAGTCTCAGAGAGGTGAGGCGGGGTCACCACCCTTGACCGGAAGTGGGAGTCCTATGCAGCCCCTCCAAGCCCTGGGTTTCACTTCTCCGTCCCACCCAGGCTCCTGCCTCAGGTGATGCCTCATCAGCCCTGGGGGTCTCTTGCAGCCCTGGGGGTCTCACACCTCTCCCTGACCCTCATCCCCCAGCCCAACTAAAGCCGGGCCTTTGGACACAACTCTGGGATCCGGCAGGGACTGAAGACCGAGTAAGTGTGGCCAGCACATTCCTCTTCTGCCCAGAGCCTCTGGGCTCCTCTGTGAATGTCTAGAGATAAGGCTTTGCTGCCCCTGGACACCTGCCTGCCCCCCGTCAATCATGGACACAGTCATGGCCATGGCCCCTCAGCCCAGTAACTGCCACCTGTTAAACCTGATCAGCCACTCACTGTGTGCCCAGCACTATGCTGGGGCTTTTGCAAGGGTCATCTTTTCATCCTTCATCCTCAGGCAGCCTTGTAAGGCAGGTGTCACCCCCAAATACAAATGGGAGAAGAGTCTTCAAGAGGTGGCATGAGCTGTACAAGGTCACACAGTGGACTCATCTGGCTTAGTCCCAGCCCTGTCTCTGACATGCTGTGTGACATGGGGCCCAGAGCTGGGTCTTTCTCATCCTCCCTTTCTCCACCTGGACAAGGAAGGCTGGGCTGGACCTTCTCTACAGGCTGAGGGGGGCATTTGTGTACCTGCCTGCATGGCCCGCATTCTGTCTTGAGCAGAAATGCCCACCCCAGACTCGGGCCATATGGAAAAGCTACCTTTCATTGGCCAATCAGAGCCACCCTCTCCCAGGTCACCGAGATTGGGTAGAGATGAGCGTGTGACCCAGGGAGAGGTCTCACCCAGAAATTTTGCTGGGAAGCATGGGGAAGTCACCGTCTTCCCATTAGGGTTGTTGAGCTAGGCAGATAGAAGGGGAGACCAAGAACACTCGTGGGGTCCTAGACCCAGCTGTACCCGACACCAGCAAAACTCGATTCCTCAGTATCATTAGTCTCCAACTTACTGTATTTGCCAAAATTGCTCTGAATCAATTTCTGCTGACTACCGGAGAGCCCACACTGACCACTGTGACTGTCAAGGCTGGAAGGTCATGCTCCAAGGTCAGCTCTGTGTCAGTGCAGTATCTAGCCCCAGATATCAGGGAGAGCAGAATGGAGTTATTTGGGGTAGAGTCAGGGTGAGTCACACTCTGAGCCCACTGCTCTGGTTGGAAGAGAGGGGTGCCAAGAGTCAGGGGCACCCTAGGGGAGAAAGGGTCCTGGTGGGGTGTCAGTGTTGTGGAGGAGCCTGAGGGCCTAGAACGGGGTTCATGAACACAGGAGGTGTGGAAGGACTACCTCCCACAGCCAGGAAATAGGTCAGTTCTTTCCCCTTTCTAGGGTGTATTAGGGGCCTCAGTCCACCATCCTGCCTCCGCACTGCCCCAGCTCGGTTTTGCAGGGAGGGAGGATCCTTAAGTCCGCCCCATTAGTGGCCTTGACTGGTGTGTGGCATCCCCCAGAGTCACTCTCCCTCTGTTTGCCCACTCTGAAGGCGCTTCTTGTGCGACTGTCCTTCCACCTGTCGGTCAAGCAGCCATTTGTCCAGCAAACCTTGACTGCCCTCTGTGGGCCAGGCCCTACCCAGGGATGCCCTGGTGAGCAAGACAGGCCAGCCCTGTCAGACCTAGGGGTCAGACGGGCAGGACAGACAGGCAGCTAAGTAAGTTAATTGCAAATATTCCAGGGGCTGCCGAGGGCTTGCTCCTGCCCTGTGACCTAGGCGGGAGCATCCGTGGTGTGCCCCAGACCATCCCAGGGTTCCCCATCACGCACAGTCCCTCCGTGCGATCTCAGCTAATGACTCATAGTCTTCTCCATTCAAAGAGCAGGACTCTGGCCTGAAGACCCCTCACATTCCCAGCCCGGGGGCTCCCTATGTCGCTGGTTTATTTGCATTTCATTTGCATGTCCGTCTCCCACTCCCACCTAGAGAACGTTCACACCCGCTGGCCACCAGGGGGCGCAAGAGGCAAAGACTTGGTCAGGCCAGTGGGCCTCCCAAGTGGTCATTGTCCGCATTCCTGGCTGTTCCTGCTGGGTGCATTGTGATCCTCTGCTCTTTTTCACCCCATACGTCCTTGCTCCCATTTTCAGAGCGTGAACTAAGGTTCCATGAGGCCGGTTTACCCAGCAGGACCTCGCACCTATCCCCATGTGCTTGCTCCTGGGCTCTGCTGGCAGCCTCCCCTCCTTGCCAAGGCGGAGGTGTGGGCATTCTGAGACCCGACTCAGTAGGATTTGCTTCCAGGACAGCCCCAGAGATAGGAATTGGGGGTAGCTGGGAGAGAGGCAGTGAGCTCCTTGTCCCACGAGGCATTCAAGCTGGAACCTAGCACGCATGAGGGTAGGGATGACCTGGAAAGGATCTCAGCTCTGGGTAAATTGTGAGGCCACCCCAGCCTCTTTCAAATCTGTGGATGGGGTAAAAGGAGGCCCAAGAGAACAGTGACTTGCCTCCAGTTGGCCCACAGTGGTCAGGATGGGACTGAGACTTCAGTTTTGGCTTTTTGTCCTTAGCCCCAATCCAAGTTCTGTTTTTTATTTTAGGCCTGCTCTATACCCCCAGACGGTTCTACCCCTAGGAAATTCCTTCCTAGCTCTGCCACATCCCCCAGCGAAGTCTTTGGTTGCCTCAGCTTGGTCCCCATGACCCTCCATCACTCAGACCCTCTCCAGGGCTCTCTAGTTCTTCAAGAAACCCTTGGAGACACCCCTTTGGTGCCACCACACATGGGACCCGGCCTGGAGGAGCCTCCATGATGGGGGAAACCGAATCAGACACAGACATCCCCAACCGCCTGGGTCAGTGCTGGGCTGGGAGGAGATATGGGGATAGAGGAACCCCAGATGGGAGGAGGGGGCATTGAAGGTGGGCCTCGAAATGATTCCAGCCTCCAGGAGGAGGGGCTGCTATTGTCCCCATTTTTCACATGAGCGAACAGGCTCACAGTGGTGCAGTGACCAGTCTGAGATCATGCAGTGAGTGGCAATGGGAACTGGGATGGGGACCTAGGCTCTCTAACCCTGAGGTCCTATCTACTGGACCACACTATACTTGCCATGGAGGGTCCTTCAAAGCCTTCCCATTCTGACATTGTGGGAGGGGATCTGGAGGAGGGAGAGGCAGCTTTTCCATTCCTTCCTACCTTCTCACCCTACCTCCACCAGTGCACACATCCCCCATCCTCCCTGCCCCTTCCCAAATCACCCTCTATGGCCCTTTCTACTCCTCCCCCCAACCCTCCCTTCCACTCTCCAACCTCATACTCCCGCAACTAAGGGTGTCCCCTCATCTGAGAAGACTGAGGTCGAGACTTTGACTGCCCTGCTGGGGGATGAAGGGTATAGGACAGGAACTGGGGTAAAGACAAAAAGAAGGGGCTGTTACAGGAAACAGTGCGAGTGATAGAAGGTGGAATTGGCCAGAATGGGAAGGGGGTGTGGAACATGAGTGGTGGGGGGGGGGGGGCGGAGCAGGGGCAGGAACATAGGAGGGAGCCCTAGTGGTGGGAGGGGGCAGTGGGTGGGATGCATGGGGGTAGACCCAGCCAGCTCAGATCAGGCAGACCCTTCCCGACACGCCCTGGTTACTCCCAGAGCTGCTCCAGCTGCTGCCCTCACGTAACCAGAGCCTGCCTGTTGCATCAGAGGCGGGCGGGCAGCCACGGGTAAACAGAGCAGCCCTCGGGGGGCCCGGGGCTCCCCAGCCACCTGCACGCTCCCCAAGCCTTGTTCTGTGCTTTGGAGCCAAGGCAGAAGCCCCCAACCTAGCCTGGGCTGTGTGTCCTTGGGACATCTGAGTGTTTGGCGTTGGGCATTGTGGGGGCAGTGTAGTGGGGGCAGAGGCAGGACCCCTGGTCCCTACCTTCTGACAATGTGAACCCTAGCTTATGTCCAAAGATGAAAGCTTTGCCCAGACTAGGGATCCAAACTGCCCATGTCACAGATGGGTAGATTGAGGTTTGGGGAGAGGCCTCCCAGAACCCCAGTTCCCTGCCTCAGTGTCCCCCCCCCCACATCTCTGCATGCTCCCCACAGAGTCCAGGAGTCTAGCCATCTCCTGTTGTCTTCCAAGAAGGTGGATACCAGGCAGCCGTTGCAACCCACCTGCTCTCCCACTTTATCTGCCCCAAATCGACCCCTTCCTCTCCATCTCGAGCCTCTCTTTGGATGCCCAGCCCAGTCTGCTTCTGCCTACTGCTCTGGCTTCGTCTCCCTCATCTCCCCCACCAAAGAATGCTCTGCACTCTGCCTCTACACTTTTGCAAGTGCTGTTGCCTCTTGGAAAACCCTTCTCCCAGTGGCAAACCCCTATTCATGCTTCAAGGCCCAGTAAAATGCCCCCTTTTCTGGGAAGCCCTCCCTGGCTCCCCAGAGCTGGGGGAGTGTGTGGCAGCTCTGCCTTCTCTAGGATTACGCAGTCCAAAATCATCTTCATTCTGTAATTCTATTCACATTGATTCACTCACCAATCCTGTTCTGATTTCCTTTCTGGACCTGGCCCTCTGCTGGGTGGTGCTGGGATCCCAGGGAGGGAGTGGATACAGGGGTCCGGGCTGGGGTCTAGTCCTGGAAGCCACACCCCCTGCACACAGCTGACCTTTCAAGTGGAGGAGGACACCCAGCAGCCAGAGGGGTCTGTTGCCCTCCTGTGGAGACACGGGAGGCAAGCAAGCATCCAGCCACAGGGGGCACATACGAGCAAGCCCACATCGGCGACCCCAGAGCAACAGTCCCTCCATTTGGGTGAGAGCAAGGATCAGTGTTGGCTTCCAGAAGGGCTCCGTCCCTGGGGCCTTCAGGGTCTTGGGTCAGAGTTGTATTTCACTCAGTTTAGAATAAGTCTAGGGTTCGGGCTAGCAGTGATCCGAACTAGAGACAGGGTCCGAATTAGCGTCAGGGTCACAGTAGTAAGGTCAGGGCACGCAGTGAGGGCGGGGGCAGTCTGGCGGGTCTGATCCAGCCCCCGCCCTGGTCCCCTCTCTTCATTATACGCCCTCCTCATTTCAGCGTCTTCCGGGCTCTGAGTCCCGGTCCCTAGAACTCCCGGGGCGGGGCCACGCCCAAGTTCCTGCCCATCACGGCCCATATGCAAATGATCCCCACCCCGCCCAATCAGCTCCCGTGGGGGCGGGGCCGCCCGTTCGAAGGCACCTGCGGCAGCCCCGCGCTCCGAGCTCTGTGCTGCAGCTGCGAGACTGGTCCGCGAGCGTCCAGAGGGCCCGGGGCCCAGCAGGTGCGTGTCGCGTCGGGCCGAGGTTTGTGTGGTGTCATCTGAACGGCACCTGTGGTTAGGGTTGGGTTTGGAAGTCCAAGTGTGCTGCCGTGCGTTGGAGAGTTGTGTGTCTAAGAGATGTGCGTCCTAGGATGTGAGCCTGAGATGTTGTGTGTCCTGAGCGGTTGTGTCCAAAGGATGTGAGTCTGAGGGGAAGGGTGTGTCCAAAGGGTTGCGAGTCCAAGGGTTGTGTTTCTGAGAGGTTGTGTGTCCAAGGGGCATGTGTCTGAGGGTTTTGATGTCATTTGGGGAATTGTGTGTCCCAAGTTGTGGGGCCATTGGCCCCTGTTACGTGTCTGTGAGCTGTGTGTCTGGTCTGTGAGCTGGAGTGTGCCCCTCTCCGGGGATGCACCCCTTGGCACATCCTCCAGGCCCTTGTACACACCCCAGTGCCTTGCTATGACTTTGCCCTTGTGTGTCACTGCCCCACACCTGCATGTGGCATGACTATCCATGTGTGCCTGTGACTGCCATGACCCTTACCTGCCCTGTGGGGTTTGAGCTTCAGGCAGTGAGTGTGGGGCCTCAGCTGGGCTCACGGGGTGCCTGTGAAGCTTGGGGGCAGGATAGGAGGTGTGGAGCCCTGGGTGGGGGGGGTGGCACAGCTGCCTGGGTCACCCGCTTCCCTGTGCCTCAGTTTCCCCATCGGGGAGATGGGTACAGGAACAATAGTCACAGCCCTCTGAGATTGTCAGCACACAACAAGCTGGTGGCTGTGTTACCTTCACAGTCATGCTCCCCCTACCCGCCCCCCCCCACCTCTCCCAGGGTCCAGGGCTGCAGACATGGCTGACTGATCTACCTGGTTATCCTCAGTCCCCTTGTTGCAGACTTGGAAGTCAGAAATAGCTGAGCCCATGCCTGGCCTGCCCCAGAATCCTCACCCAGGAAGGTCAGGACCTCTGGACATTTGGCATCCAGTAATGAGAACTCTCAGACTATTGGAGTGACAGAAACTGGGTTCAAAACAGTATTTAGACTGGGAAGGACAAGTGTGGGGGGTTTAACTGCAAAGGTCAAAAGGGCTTTGGGAGAAGTCAGCCTTCCTCCATCCTGTCCCCATGCCTGCCTCCCACTGCCTGTCTGAGTCAAGGAGTGAATCTTGACTTCCAGGGAACGAAATTTTAGAACATTGAGGGCCGGGGGGTCTCACCTGCAAGAGCTGGAAGCTATTTATCTGGTCTGGAGTGCCCACTTTGCAGGAGGGAAGACTGAGGCCAGATGGAGACATCCAGGCTCCTCAGAGAAAGTATGGGCTCAAGGCTGCCCCTCTGCCATCCAGAGACAACAAAGCCAGGAACGAGGGGCCCAGTCTTCTCTCTCCTCTTGCTGTGTGACTTCAGACAGATCACTGCCCCTCTCTGAGCTCTGCAGCTGCCCCTGTGACCTGAGCCAGTTGAGCTCGGTTTTACATTCCACCTCCAACTAATGATATTTTGTTAAATCATTACCCAACCAGGCAGACATCTGGAAAATGCAAATTAAGAAAGGGAAAGGGAATTAAAATTATTTTTTACCCCAACTCAGATGCAATTAATGTAGAAATGTTAGGGGTCTGGCCTTCGGATATGCGGAACATAGACACCTGAAGACAGATGTCATTTTTCAGAGAGGATTTATCCTACACTGGAATCCCATTTGGGGTCAGAGAGCTCACCCCAACCCTGGCCCTTGAATCTCTGTGGGGTGCACACAGAGGTTGGGTCCTGTTTCTCAACCCCCAGAAGAGGGTCTCCCTGGGCCTGTATCTTGGGAGCTGTGAGGCTGCCCTGTCACCTCTCAGGCCCAAGAATGAGTGTCTTGGACCCCAACAATGCCCCAGACTCACTTCCCAGACTGTGCAAGGGCAGTGATTTGGGGGTGCAGCAGGACAGCCCTGGGGTACAAGCGAGGCTAGAGTGAGAATCTGGGGGGTCTTGCTGTGTGGCCCCGGGGAAGACTGCTTCTTCTTGGGTAAAATGGGGACAGTGATCTCCACTTCACTGGGCTGTCTGTGGGTCAGGCAGGTTCTGTGTGTAAAGGAGGTAGCATGTGGGCCTGGGCAGACAGTAGACCCTCAGTAATAGGAGGCGCCATCCGAACTGTGACCGAGTGGAAGTCCCTGTGAGCCCCGTCTAGGCCCATCCCCACCCCACCCTCTACCAGGGCCAAGGAGGCCTCAGGGCTGTCCACTTTCCTGGCCTGCTCTTCGCCAGGTCCAGGTTCACCCGGGATCAAGGCAGGGCCCTCAGCAGGGAGCAGTTGAGGCCGGTTGGCACAAGGAGTCACAGGCTGTGGGCACAGGCCTGCCCCTGTCCACTTTCCACACCCACAGCCCCCACTGTCTCTCACCAAATGCTGTCCTGGCCTCCCCCCCAATAGGGCTTCTCCCCACAGGAGCCATGGGGTCTTCTGAAAATCCTGAATCAGACCACAGCTCTCACCTCCTTGCACACCTTCCATGGCTCCCCATTGCTCTACAGCCCCCCCTCTCATCTCCACCCCTGAGGCCCCATGTGGCCTCCCTGCCCTCCTCTGCCTCCATTGGCTCCCCCTGCTTTAGTCACACTGGCTCCCCCTGCACCTGGAAGCTGACCAGCATGTTCCCACCTCAGGTCCTTTGCACCTGCCATTTCTTCCACCAGGCAGTCTCTCCCCCACATCCCGACATGGCTGGTGTCCTCTCGTTCTTGAGGACCCCCTTTTCAGAAAGGCCCTTCTGACCCCTCTGTCCAAACCAGCTCCCTCCCCTGCCACCCACCCCTCCTGCTTCCCTCTGTTGAATTTCTTCCTTGAAGGTCTCTGTCTCTGCCATGATTATGTGTCTATTGTCACCGCTCCCACAGGGCTGGGTCTGTCCACTCCCTGCCCCTATGTCCCCTGCACCTGGTGTGCTCTCAGACATTTCTGGGGGAAGAGAGTGGGGACCACGGATGCCCAAAGTCCCCATCTTCGGATGGCTACGTCTTGGGTCTGCTGGCCCGTGGGCCGAGTCCCTTCCGCCCAGCGCTGACAGATGTGCTAATTTCCCAAGCAGGGAGGCCCTGGCCTCAGGGGATGAGTTTCTGGGGGTCCCACAGGGATATCTTTCTCTGGAACAAAGAGAGGGGAATCTTGGGCCATCCCTGAAGTTGCCCCTATGGCTCGGGGGACATCACTGGGTGCCGTGGGTGGCCCTGAGCTCCAACCTGGGACAGCAGGGTTAGGTTCTGAATGTAGAGTCTCTCCCAGCTCCAGGGCTCAGGGTCCCAAACCCTTCAGGGAGGTGGCATGGGGTAGTGGGCTTCTGTTTGCAGTAGCTGTGTCAGAGAAACTGGCCTTCTTGGCAGATGAGGGACATGATTTCCTTCCTGGATGGACAGTGGGACCTACGGAGGGTCGGTCCCTGGGCCTGAGAGGAGCATGAGCACCATCCACTTGGCTGTTGTGCTGGTGGCTGTTCAGAGCAGGGGTCTCCAACTGGAAGGGGGCAGGGCTCAAATTTGTTTTGTGGGCCACAGGCCTTTAAAAGAAAACTGAACCAGTTGTCCATGTTTCTTCCATTGATTAAGCAGTTTGCTCATTCACTCAAGGAAGGGTGATTGGGGGCCTACTGTGTGCCGGGCACTGGGGAGCTTCCGCCCCTGCCCTCACCGAGTGGACATCGTAGTGGGACAGCATGATTGTCAAAGAAAGTAGCAAAGAAGCACAGAAAGTTTCCGGTGGGGCTAAGTGCCTCAGGGAGAGATGACTCTCCCCTGGGAAAATTGGCGCCTCCAGAAAAAGGGATTTCTGCTTGGCCTCGAAGGACATGGAGCAGCTCCTCAGACCTGGGCAAGCCTGGCAAGGGTGGTGGACCAGGGGAAAGGCCAGCCTGGGCAAAGGCCCAGTGGTGGGAATGTGGCAGGTCTGTGTGGGACTACTGTGTCAGATGCCTGAAAAGGGGCAGAAGGTGTACTAGAATTTGCTGGTAGATAAGGCCTTTCTTTTTTTTTTTTTTTTTTAAAGATTTATTTATTTATTTATTTGAGAGAGAATGAGAGACAGAGAGCATGAGAGGGAGGAGGGTCAGTGGGAGAAGCAGACTCCCCGCCGAACAGGGAGCCCGATGTGGGACCCGATCCTGGGACTCCAGGATCATGACCTGAGCCGAAGGCAGTCGCTTAACCAACTGAGCCACCCAGGCGCCCAAGATAAGGCCTTTCTAAAGAGGAGGGACAGGTAGGTGGGCACCTGGGGAACTCCCAGGGACTCGCAGTACAAATGGGGAAACTAAGGCTCAGAGCATGTCAGGCAATGAATGTGCGTTGGAGCCAGGAATTGAACCCTGGTCTGGCCAGGCCCACAGCCACAGCCCTGGCCTCTCAGTACATGGCCACAGTGGGCCCTCCTAGGAGCAAACCTGGGGAGGGGAGGCCTGAGGGACCCCACTGGGCCTCAGTTTCCCCATGGGTATCAGAGGGACTCATGGACAAGGGATCCCTAAAGGGTCTTCTCCAGCTGGAACATTCTCAGTTTCTGGGGATTCAGAGCTGTATATGGGTGACACACCTCATCCCTCAGACCCCTACAGTTCCCAGGATCACCACAAAGATCCCTACAATCCCCTGCCACCTGCTCCGGTGTAGCCTGTGAGCCCCATGAAGTGCCCAGACATGTGACCCACCCCAGATGTTCACTTCCCACAGACTCCCCAACCCCCGACCCTCCCCTGGAGCTGCTGACCACTCTGGCTCCAGAAGCCAGAGGGTTGGGCATTATTACCATTGCAGGTCTGGGGGCCCTACCTGTGTCTGAGGGTCTACGGGCAATGGACAATAAGCATGCATGTGTTTGGGGGGCATGGTATGTTTGGGAGTGTCTGCGTGTATTTGGGAGTCTGGTGCATTTGGGGAATTGGAATGTGTCGGGGGCTCAGCGTGTGTCTGGAGAGGTCTGTGTGTATTTGGGGGTCTACATGTGCAGGGTGCTCTGAGTGTGTTTTGGGGATATGTGTGTTTGGAAAGCTGCATGGGTTTGGGGGGTCTATGTGTATTTTGGACCACATGTCTTTTGGGGACTTTTGTATGGAGGGATCCATATGTGTTTGAGGGTGATCCATGTGTCCGGGAGATCTATGTTTGTTTTAAGCATCTGTGCATTTTGAGGGGCTCTGCATTGTTTGGGGGACTCCTTGTGTGGGGCATCTCCCTACCCTCATCTGTCCATTTGAGGAATGGGCTTTCTTCTCGTCCCCCTATTCCTTAAACCCCCTGCCTAGTCTGCCTAGGGCCCTTGCCTGATCTGGGCACCTCCCAGGGCTGAGTAGAGGTGACCATGTGACCGTGAAAGCTCGATGCACAGGGGAAGGAGGAGTACAGAACACCTACTGTGAAGCCCCAGCACCCCCCAACCCCAGCTCAGCAAGGCAGCCCTGACTCCCCCCATTTCCTGGAGGAGGAAACTGAGGCCCACACAAGTTTGGCCACACCAGAGTCACTGCCAGAGCCCACCTGCCCTCGGGGCCTACTGTGGGCTGAGCCAGCCCCTAGGTCACCCACAGAGGCCCCCCACTTGGGGCACCATCTCCCCTGTCCCCCAGGGTAGGAGGCAGGCCCAGGGCCCCTGCTGGGGGGGAGGGTCGCTGGCAGCTGGGGTCGGAACAGCTTGAGCCCTCAAGAGAGAGGAAGGGGAGGGTCCCAGCTTTCCAAGGGGCTCTTCCTGTCGCCTGTAATGAGGTACTTGGGGAACAGGTGATGAAACCACCTCCTGGGTTGCGTGAGGCGGGGTTGCAGGCTTGATTCGCTGCAGCCGCCCAGGAGCAGCGCCCCCTCCCCGCTTCGCCGCGTCCCTGTGGGCCCTCCCCTCCCCCTCCCCACCACCACCCACCTGCCTCTCACTTCTCTTTTCCTCCCCTCCTTTCCCTGTCCGGGTGCCCCGCCAAGCTGTGGCCTCTGGGCTCCGGGGTCCGGCAGCGTGACTGTGCCACTTGTCCCCCCATTTAAGCCCCACTGGGAGCCAAGAAGGGGAACTTGACTGGCTCCTGGTCTTTTCTCTCAAACTCTCACTGCAAGGCCTTTGAGGTCAGAATTCTGTGACCCATTTTATGGGGGAGGAAGTGGGGGCTTGATATCACCCAGCGTGTCGCTGTGTGTGTCGCTGTGGTCTTGCAAGATGGCATGCTGACTCAGCGCCCCCAGTCCCAAGGCCCGGCCCTTCTTCCTTCTGGCTTCTGGAAGGCAAGAAGACAAGGTCAGCAGAGCCATCCACCACCCCGTCCTCCCCAGCTGGTGGGGGAGAAGGATTCTTACCCCCATTTACAGGTGAGAAAACTGAGTCCTCAGACAGGGAGAAAGCAATGGTGAAGGGTCAGTGGGAGGGTGACATTCTTTCCAGTTCCTGTAGTATCTCCATCACCAAGGTGCTAAAAGGCCTCACCAGGTCAAAGAGGTGACAGTCTACGGCCTGGAGGACCCCAGAGGTGTTTGTTGATTGACTTGGTGAGCACAGGTACAGCCGTTGAGAGTTTATGGTGCTCCAGGCACTCAGGAAACCTTCCTTTGTCCTCAGTTCTTTCCCTGCACAGTGCTCAGGCCTGGGATCTAGGCTCTTCTCCCACCCCTCACATATGCCACCAGTGGATCCAGGCCCTTTCGTTGCCAAGCGATTCTTCCGCTTCTACCCCCCGCCCCGTCCCAGTTCAGGCCTCACGTCTCCCACCTGGACACCTGCCCCAGCCTCTCCCTGTCACCTGCCTCCTTCTTAGATGCTACTCCCCACGGCAACCCTGAGCAGAGGAAGCTTTTTAAAAAAAATCTTTTGATTGAGATAAATCAGAGAAAAAGGCACAAATCATCGGAGTAGGGCTAACATTTGCACAAATGAAACACGTCTGAGTCCTTGGACTCTGGGCCGGGGAGCAGCCCCTGCAAGTCCTGCTGCCCTGTCACAGTGCCTGCCCGGGGTGGCCACTGTGCTGACCCTCATCACTGTAAAAGGGAATTTCGCCTCTTCTGGAACTTCACGTAAATGGGATTACACAGCGCGTCCCCGCTGTTGAGTCCAGCACCTGTGTGGTTGTGTGGAGCTGGAGTGCATCCTTTTACTGTGCTAGGTAGTAGTCCTATCATAGAGTCTAGTAGAGAGTATTAGCCGATTCTCCCATGGAGGGCGTCTGGGTGGGTTCCAGCTCGGGGCAAGGATGAATGAAGCTACTGAAAACACTCTTGTCTGTGTCCTTTGGTAAAATATGGACCCATTTCTCTTGGGTGAATACTGAGGAGAGAGATCGCTGGGTCATAGGGAAGATGGATTCACCTTTAGGAGACACCAGTTGGTTTTCCCGAGTGGCTCTGTCTCTTTCCCCTCCCACCAGCCATGTAAGAGAGTACAAGGGGATTTTTCAAACTGTAAAATTATATCCCGACCCCCCTGCCCCCAAACTCTCCATGGCTCCTCGTTGACCTCAGAGTAAAGCCCACAGTCTTCACTATGGCCTTATGTGATCCGACCCTCACAATCTTCCCTACCACCATCCTTCATCCCTCTCCCCTCTTCCCACTGTCATACTGTCTGCCCGTACAGTCTTCTGTGATTTCTTTAAAGTACCAAACTCCTGGGACGCCTGGGTGGCTCAGTCGGTTAAGCTTCTGCCTTCGGCTCAGGTCATGATCCCAGGATCCTGGGATCGAGTCCTGCATTGGGCTCCCTGCTCAGCGGGGAGCCTGCTTCTCCCTCTGCCTGCTGCTCCCCCTGCTTGTGCTCTCTCTCTCTCTGACAAATAAATTAATAAAATCTTAAAAAATAAAAATAAAATACCAAACTTCTGATTGCTCCAGATCTTTGCCCTTGGAGATCCCCCTGCCAGGAATACCCCTCACCCCCACAAAATCTTCCATGACTGGCTCTTCCCTTGCTTGGCTGTCTCTTTCATGTGCTCCAGGTCTCAGCTCCAATCTCACCTCTTCAGGAGATCTTCCCTGAAATCTCTGGTTCACATTGACCCTTTCATGGTCAATACATCTCTCTCTCTGGGGCGCCTGGGTGGCTCAGTCGTTAAGCGTCTGCCTTCGGCTCAGGTCATGATCTCAGGGTCCTGGGATCGAGCCCCGCATCGGGCTCCCTGCTCAGCGGGAAGCCTGCTTCTCCCTCTCCCATTCCCCCTGCTTGTGTTCCTTCTCTCGCTTTGTCTCTCTCTGCCAAATAAATAAATAAAATCTTAAAAAAAAAAATACATCTCTCTCTCTGGACTTAGTCGGGTTCTGACATATAGGAGTTTTTGTAAAAATGACTTGGGCAATTCTCATCGCTTGCAAAGGTCTGGGTTAGTTTCAATAACGTTGCATTTCCCTCTCCTTTGAGGTTTGATAAAAGCCGTAAAACCATGTGGGCCTGCTGTCCTTTTAATGGTAGGTCTTGAGTCACTTTTCTAATCTTTTATGGTCATTGGTCTACTTAAACTTTCTATTTCTTTTGTGATCAGCTTATTGAAGGGGTTGGCACATGGTGGATATTTAATATATGCTAAGTATGAGGGTATGAAGAAAAGGGTAGGGAGGTACTGGACTCTCAGCTTCAAATGCCCACCCCCTTCCCATCTGCTCAGACCCCCCATCCAACCTGTCCATCAAGGCCCAACTACATGATTCCTCCTCTGAGATGCCCTCTTGGATTTCTCCTGGCCCTTCTTCCCCGCTCCATTCTCGGGTCAATGGGTCCATTTCTTTGCTTCTCTGCTGGACAGACGCCACAAACTCTCTGCTTTCTGGCTGGATAGCGTGGGGGTGGAGGGGGGATGTGTGCACAGAAGAGGCCTCCCCCCTCGTGCCTGGCACATTCAGCATGTGCTGCCACCTCCCCCCAGCAGTTCCGATCACGCCAACATCTGGAGAACAGGCCACCGGGTCTGTCTGCGGCTCAGTGGGGATTTGCATGTGAGTACAAATATATATGCACACTCTGGGCCCTCCGCCTCCGCATTCCTTGGCTGGCCCTTCACACCTGGGCTTGAGACAGGTCAACGCTGAGTGACTGGATTTGCATGCCCATGTATTTCTGGGTAGGGAGTCAGCTGGGGGAGTCTGAGAGGAAGTTGTTGAGGGAAGCTGGGGGCAGTTCAGAGTCTCTCTTGACCCGCTCCATTCACTAAATCTGGTCCTGAGGGGCTTCCAGTCTGAGGGAGACAGAGCTGTATATACACACCCCTGGCCCCATGGGGTCAAAACTGGAGGGGAAATTCGGGAGCTGTAGGAGTCCAGAGTGAGAGCAGGGAGGGCTTCCTAGAGGAATTAATTTTTTGAGCTGGGTTTTGAAGTGTGAATAGGAGTTGGCCAAGTGCAAAAAAAGGGCTTTCCAGGCAGAGTCATTTTGTTGAAGGTAGATTAAGATTGGCAGGGGCTGATTGGGGCAGGACCTCAAATGCCAGGCTGGGGACTAGAAATTTCTCCTGAGGGCAGAGGGGAGCCATGAAGAGGGTGTGAGCAAGAATGGGGTATGATCAGAGCTGTATGTTGGGTAGATCTCTCAAGGGCCAGAATTGGGGATGACCTTGGTTCTTGGGTGAGGATTGGGGGTTCCAAGGTCATTGAGGGTCAGAAGAGTCAAACCCCTGCATGAGCCCATCTGCATCTGTCAGGCCTGGACCCAGAGATGGCAGAGGATCTGGTGGCTTCGGGAGGAACCAAAGACCCCTGGAGTACAGTGATTTGAAGTGTACGATGTAGGCCTAGAATAGAGGGGGCGTCACCCCTAGTCTCTGCCCAGATGAACACAACCCTCTTTTCCCCTCAAGTCTCCTGCCATCTCTCGCCTGGCCCCCAACAGTCCTGCTCCCTGTGGCAGCTGTGGCTAAGTTTGTAAATGATAAATCAAACCCCATTCCTTTTTGCTCAAAACTCTCTCATGGCTCTCTGTCGCTCTTAGACCAAAACCCACAGTGCTCCCCACAGATCAGAGGACCCAGAGTGACCTTGTCTCTGTGGCCTCTGCCCCTGGACTCCTTGCTCTAGCCTCATTACTGTGTCTCGTCCTTCTTCAGGGCCTTTGGACCTGCTCCTCCTTCTACCTGGAACTCACTTCCTGTCTCGGCTCTTGGGTCTCAGTTCAGAGAGAACCACCCCCACCTTCTGGCTCATGGGGCTCCCTCATTATGTGAGCCTTGCCCTGGCCAAGATGTCCTTGTCTAAACTGGGGACAGATTGAGAAGGGTCCAGATTCAGATCTTCCAGGCCTGGAGATTCATGTCTGAGTCCCATGTTCCCATGGGACCCCAGGCACGGGGGCATTTCCGGAGTCACCTTGGCACCAGGACCTCCGGACCAGTGCCCCCCTTCTGTCCCGAGGGACCTGTCAGGGCGGGGGCAACACGTCCCAGCCGTGGGAACGCACCCGATTCCGGCCAGGGATTAAAATTAGCCCGGAAAGTTAAATTTAGCAAGTCAAGCTGGAGCTGGGGGGCCAGGGCTGGGGCTCCCGTGGGTCCTGGCTCTGCATAGTTATGACTGCTCAGAGACCCAGACCAGAGAGAGTGGAGGGCACACCTGGGGTCACACAGCAAGCCAAATACGACAGTGTCTAACACTCCTGGGCCCTGGGACTCTGGAACAGTGGGGGGGGGGGTCCCACCCAAACCCCTGGAGCTGGAGTCTGGGAAGCAGGTATGGTTGCTCCTGGAGATGGACCCACATTTTCCTACACTTCCCAAGAGCTCATTCCCAGGCCTTGTGTCAGGTGCTCTGCATTTCATACCCAGCCCCTCCACAGAACAGCACACTGAGGCCTAGGGAGAGGCCTCCCTTGCTGAGGATTGCCCAGTGGGTCAGAGGCTGTCTGGGACCTGACCGCAGGCCCACCTGACCCTGGGCAGGCCACTCACCTGAAGCCTCAGTCACCTGTGACATGAGAGGGGCCGGGAGGTCATGTGGTCATAGACTTGGTGGAAGGGTCTCGGATGCCTTGGGGTGGCTGTCTGTACGGTGGGATGAATGCTACCCGGTGGGCAGCGTGACTCCTTCATTCCAAGGAGCCCTGCAAGGGGAGAGCTGGGGAAGGCCTGGACCCGACATGCTGCATATCTAGGGGACACGCTGTCCTCCACAAGTCCATTCTCACCCTTGAGCACGCCTCCAGGGAGATCCAAGGTCCTCAGGAGAAGGGTCCAGGGTTTCTCTCAAGCAGACCTCAGGCCCAAACCCCAGTGTGAGCTCTAAGCTTGAGGTCTTTTCAGGGTGTCCTGACCTACTCCCACCTGTTATTCTTTTTATTTTTTAAAGATTCATTTGTCCATTTGAGAGAGAGAGAGAGAAAGAGAGAGGGGAGGGACAGAGGGAGAAGGAGAGAAAATCCTCAAGCAGACTCCCCGCTGAACCTGGAACCCCCTGCAGGGCTCAATCCCAGGACCCTGAGATCAGAACCCAAGCTGAAATCAAAAGTCAAATGCTCGACTGACTGAGCCCCCAGGTCCCCCCTGTTATTCTTTTTATTTTTTTTAAGATTTTATTTTTTTATTTATTTGACAGAGATAGAGCAGAAGCGGGGTGAGGGTCAGAGGGAGAAGCAGGCTTCCTGATGAGCAGGGAGCCTGGTGCAGGGCTCGATCCCAGGACCCCAGGATCATGACCTGAGCCAAAGGCATACACTTAACCAACTGAGCCACCCAGGCGCCCCAGTTCTTTTTTTTTTTATAATTTTTAAAAAAGATTTTATTTATTTATTTGAGAGAAAGAGAATGAGAGAGAGCACATGAGAGGGGGGAGGGTCAGAGGGAGAAGCAGACTCCCTGCCGAGCAGGGAGCCCGATGCGGGACTCGATCCAGGGACTCCAGGATCAAGACCTGAGCCGAAGGCAGTCGCTTAACCAACTGAGCCACCCAGGCACCTGCCCCAATTCTTTTTAAATGGATATAATCTACAATCACTGAGAGGGGAAAGTTAGAAAATTCAGATAATCAAAAAGGGAAGAAAAAAAAAAGACACCAAAGGTCACACATTGTACGTTTCCATTTACATGAAACCTCTAGAACGCACACGTCCATAGCGACAGCAGATCTGTGGTTGCCAGGGTCTGGGGGGGCAGGATGGGGAGTGACTGCTAATACACATGGGGTCTCCTTTTTGGGGGATGAAAACTTTCTGGAGCTAGCTGGAGGTAATGGTTGTACAACAGTGTGAATGCACTAAGTGCCACTGAATCGCACACTTTAAAATGGTGATTTTTAGGTGGCGCAAATTGCATCTAAATTTTTTACAAAGGGGGAAAAATTCACCCATAAATTTCCACCCAGCAGTGACTCCTATCTTGCTCATTTCCTTCTAGTCTTTTCTACTCTCAATGCAATTTTTAAATATATGTTTTCTTATAACCACAGCCCTTGATCTTGCTTGTTGGGGAGCTGTTTTGAATTGAATGGCTTAAACGTATCCGATGTGCGGCGTACCAGGCTTTAAAAATTTTTTTTTCCAGTGGCTCAAGATCAGTGATTCAGTGAGCGATGTTTCCTGAGCGCCGCCAGGTATCGGCATCAGATGTCCATCCAACCTGGCCCGTCAAGGGCTTTTAGGCTGTTGCTAGTATTCATAACAGCAGTGCGTATGTAGCATCCGCTGTGTGCTGGACGGATCTGAATGCTGCACGTGGGTTAGCTCACTTTATCTCCCAACAACACCGGGCTGTGCGTGACACTGTTATCCCCACTGCACACACACAGGGGCTTAGGAAGGTCAGGCTCCCCCGAGGTCCCACAATTACCAGCTTGTTTTGTTTTGGAGGCAGGGGTGGGGCATCTGTACCCCGATCCTTTGCCCTCAATTACCCTTCTCTTCATGTGGAATTGGTCCAAAGGTGTTCACTGAGCATCTACTGCATCTGGGGCCAGTTGAGAGTGGGGATTGTGGGGGTGACCCAGCCTGCCTTGATTTCCCCCCATCATCTCCCCCTCAGAGCTTGGCAGGGGCAGGTGGAAGACAGAAGGGAGGCTGGGTGTCCGGTCTCACTTTCCATCCACCCACTCTGTCCTCTTTTCCTTCCCCGCAAGGCCAAGGTCGCTCCAACCAGCCTGGCACAATGGGGAGGAAAAAAATCCAGATCTCCCGCATTCTGGACCAAAGGAATCGGCAGGTGAGTTCACTGGGGGGGAACAGTGGCTGGGGGAAAGGCGTTCTTGGCAGCAGACCCAGCCTGGGCAAAGGCCTGTCCATTTGGGGGAGCTGCAAGGGCATGGGGAGTCCGGAGTTTGACATGTAGCATTTGCTCATTTTCATGATGATTTATTCATTTATTCTCCCTGACGACTGGAGCCCCAGTCACGGGAGAGATGAAGTTTGACACAAACCCACCCAACTCAGAGGGCTGGTCCAGAGGGAGGCACAGAACCGAGGAAGCTCAGAGAGGGAATGTGGGCGCTGTCCTGGAGACCCAGGAAAACTTCTCAAAGGAGAGGACATTTGGACAAGGTTTTGAAGCACCAATAGGAGTTGGCCGGGTTGAGAGGTGAGAAGTAGGGGAGCAGCCAGAAAGGACGGCATGCACAAGGCCCAGAATCTTGAGGCATGCTCAGGGAACAGTTAGGCCCCTCCATCTCCTCCTTGCCACCCCCAATCCATGTCTTCTCCCACCCTGTCTGTGCGTCCCGGCTCCAGGTGACATTTACTAAGCGGAAGTTCGGGCTGATGAAGAAGGCCTATGAGCTGAGTGTGCTCTGCGATTGTGAGATCGCCCTCATCATCTTCAACAGCGCCAACCGCCTCTTCCAGTATGCCAGCACGGACATGGACCGCGTGCTCCTGAAGTACACGGAGTACAGTGAGCCCCACGAGAGCCGCACCAACACTGACATCCTCGAGGTACCCCTGGGGCACTCCTCCCAGCGCCCTGCGCCTGCTCCGAGCCTAGGGATTCCTGGCACAAAAGACAAGTGTTGCAACCTGGCTTTACTGCTGGTAAAAGCAGGTTTGAGGCAATGTGGGGTCCCTCCGAGGGGCAGTTGCCCCCACAGTAGAGATAAAAACATCCACTGTGTGCCCCGCACACACTTCATCTCACTGAATCCTGTCCCCTGTTTGGTGAGGGCAGAGAGCAAGCAGACCTCACTGAGGGCCCGGAGTGTTTTTGTCTGAGCTGCTGTGTCCCCAGGAGAAAGAGACAGAAGCAGCCGGGCACTAGCTGATTCGTCCCCCACACCCGCCACCCAGGCTGGGCGAGATCACTTCCCTTTGGACATGGGAATCTTTTCCCAAGATGGGAAGCTGAAGCCCCAGAGATGGAGATGGAGAGACCAGCAGGCCTAGGGCTGCAGGTGGTGATCCCTAATGTTTCAGGAGGGTGGGGGAGAAGCTGTCAAAGGAGAGGCAGGGCTCCAGGAGTGTGCAGGTCCTGGGGGAAGCAGCTCAGGAAAGCCTAGAAGGTTGTCCTCCAACATTTATGAAACACCTACCGCACTCCAGGCACGGAGGCTGCACTCCAGTGCGGAACGGAGGTAGCAGGGTCGTATTCAGGAGGAGTGTTAGGACAGTGCCAGCAGGGCCAGTGGATCTTGGCCCCCACTGTGTGACCTGGGCCTCTCTGGTCCCAGGGCAGGACAGTCCCTCTCTCACACACATTTGGAATTTGCTAGATGATAACTCACTAGGGTTTTTGGTCAATGGGATTTGGCTGGAACAGGCTGTGCCTGCACTCTGATCCACCCACAGAGCTGGGTGGGGTAGATCTCTTCCCTCTCCCATAGAACCAGGTTCCCTGGCTAGGATCGGGGGAGGGTCACCCTGTTGTCTCCCCTCCCCACAGACACTGAAGCGGAGGGGTGTGGGCCTCGATGGACCAGAGCTGGAGCCAGATGAAGGGCCTGACGGGCCAGGAGAGAAGCTGCGAAGGTTGGCAGGTGACGGGGGTGACCCAGCCTTGCCCCGGCCCCGGCTCTATGTAAGTGACTTCCTGCACCACCACGAAGGGGCCCTCCCTCACCTCCTAGGCCCAAGTGGTCAAGGCTGAGACTCAGACAAGGACCTAAGGCCAAGAAGGCTAGAGTTAGGGAGCAGGTCTCTGCCTAGGTGGGAAGGGAAGGTTTCCTGGAGGAGTGGGCATTATAGTTGGGGTTTTGAAGGATGAATAAGAGTTCAATGGACAGCCATTTCTTCCTCCTTTATTTCTTTGATTCATCAAACACCCTGGGAAGCCCCCTCAGTGCCAACCCCATGCTGAGCAAGAAGCCTCAGCTCTGGGCCTGTCAGTGAGTGACAGCACCAGACAAAGGCTCCTTCCATCATGTGGGGTTAGGCCCGAGGGAGGAGTAGCAAGGGCTTCCAGAGGTGGAGGCTGGCCCCTGATTTTCTGTCTTGGATTTGATGTCCTCATCTCCATGTTCCTCCAACCAATCCCGTCCTCTCTGCCCTCAGCCAGCAGCCCCTGCTATGCCCAGCCCGGACATGGTATATGGGGCCCTGCCCCCACCAGGCTGCGACCCCAGTGGGCTTGGGGAGGCCCTCCCCGCCCAGAGCCGCCCATCCCCTTTCCGGCCAGCAGCCCCCAAAGCTGGGCCCCCAGGTGAGCATGGGCCACAGGCCCTGGGGCAAAAGGGAGTGGGAATCCAAGGGGGGCTTGTAGAGGGATCTTGGCTCAGGCACTGCTTGTCTGTGTGTATTACCTCTGGACCTCAGACTTCATTAGATTACATGGCCACATGCCCTCTCTCTGGGGGTTTCCTGCTCCTCAGGCCTGGCACACCCTCTCTTCTCACCGAGCCACCTTGCCAGCAAGACACCACCACCCCTGTACCTGGCAGCAGATGGGCGGAGGCCAGACCTGCCTGCTAGCCTGTCGGGGGCCCGAGGGGGACTGAGCACCTCAGTGAGTGAGGGGAAGGTGTAGCAGGGCTGTTGGGGGAGGGCAGGATGGCCTGGGTGTGGGCCTCAGTTTCCCCTTTACCCTGTCTCCCCACAGAGAGGCCTTTATGGTAGCCTACAGAGTCCATGCTCTGCCACAGCTCCGGGACCCCCACTCGGGAGTTTCCCCTTCCTCCCTGCAGGCCCCCCAGGTATGCACCCCCCCATGTTCCCTGCCATGGGAGACATCCATACACCTGCCTGCTGGGGGTGAGGGGTGGGGAGTGGGGGGTGGTGGTCAGCATTTCCCCACCCACCAGGACTGAAAACTGGCTGGTGGGATAGGTCAAGCTTGGGCAAGGGGCTCCCTGAGGTCAGGGCCTCAGTTTATTCCTCCTACCCCCCAGATTATGGTCTGGGAGACCCCCCTCCGCCCCCTGGCCTGTTGCAGCCCCCCACCCTGGCCCCCTGGCAGCATTCCAGGGGTGATGGGCCCCCAGCCGCCCCTCCCCAGCCCAGGTAAGTGCCCCAATTGCCCCTCCTCTCTCCCCTCCGTATTTCGGGTCGTTGTGGGGGTCCCTCCAAGTCTTCCGAAGCCCCTAGCCACTGCTGACCTCTGGTGGCCACTCCTGGTTCTACACTCAGCCCCTCCCGTCTGTTCTTGGTGGGATGGGTGGCTATTTTGGAAACCCCAAGAGGGACCGCCACCCCCTCCTTTCCCAAGGTCCTCCCGCCGAGCCTTTGCCCAAGCCATACCACCTCCCTGGCTTTCCTCCCTTCCTCCCTGAGCTCACAACCCTCCTTCTCTCTCTCTCCCTGCAGTGGGAGCCGAAGCCTGAGTGAGGAGGGTCCCCCCGCCCGTGGCGCCTCCCCACCAACCCCCCCAGTCAGCATCAAGTCCGAGCGCCTCTCGCCGGCCCCTGGGGGCCCCGGCGACTTTCCCAAGACTTTCCCCTATCCCTTGCTCCTGTCCCGGCCCCTGGCAGAGCCCCTACGGCCCGGACCCCCCCTGCGCCGTCTGCCCACTGCCGACGGCTGGGCTCGGTAGTGGACCCAGGGGTGGCATGGGTCCTTCCTCCCACGCGGGGCGAGGGCACGTGGGGTCCCAGTCTCCCTCCCCGCGTCGTTAGAGAAGAGCCAGCAGTTAACGTCCCTCCAAAGTGAGGGCCTGGAGTTCAGATCCACGGTCGGGGGGTGCTCCTTTCTCCCTTTCCTGTGTGTGTATCCACCAATAAAACACGCATGGTGTCCATGGACGAAACTATCTGTCGCTACTCAGAACCACCACCACGTCCGGGTCTTCCCATATCTTCCCAAGAGGTCTGTTTTGCCTTGTCTCGGTTTGGAGTACCCCCTTCAGAATCCTATCCTGAGACTAGGATTCAAAGGTGGGTATCCCGGGGGAAGGCAGTTGAGGGGTAGGGACGTGCTGGGGAAGAGCCCTGCAGGGGGCAGCAGCGAGCAGGTGACTTCGTGGGCAGCGCTGCCCACCTCCTCCGCCCCTGGGGACCCTGGGGGAGCGCTTAGAGCACGCACCTAAAGTGGTTCCACTTCAGGGGTGAGAGGCTGGGCTACCACCTCCTGAGGATGTCAAGTCGTGTGCTCAAGGGGAAGTTTCCAGGCTGTGTTGCAATCACTTGCAGCAAGAAGCAGTTGGGAATCTTGAACGTTGTTCAATGGGGCAGTCACTACACCATTCATCTTTTAATGGGCATATCCCTTGATCTCTTGACCCAGCAATTTCGATCCACCAGAGGCAGGAGGGAGCCGGGCGTTTATCTACCCACTGGGGGGGGGGGGCACAAACTCCCCCCACTCTGGCCGGCATCCTGAGGGCAGACTTGGGTGTCCAGGAGCCAGAGGGAGCTCCATCTGCTTCTTCTGTCCAGTCACTCCCTGAGGTGGTCTCGTGGGATGTTTATAACACTCAGATCTGATCCCTGACCTTTCCGAGCTCCTCAGCTGCCCCCACCCCTCTACTCCGTCTGCCCCTGTCACCCACCATGTCCCCTGCCGTGAGCCCCCCTAGAAATACTTCCAGTCCCAAGCCTTGGTGGGGTGAAATGGAGGCAAGGCTGGAGAGGGTCCCTTCTTAGCCTCTGGATCTCACCCTCATGGGGGACAAGAAGCCAGGCCAGTCCCTGAAGTTAGTGCCCACAAGTTAAGCAGCCCGTGTCGGGTTCTTAAAAATGTAGGCTGCTTTCAAAGATTGGGAGGTGGGGGCACGGGCGGGTGGGTATGGTTCTGCATGCCCATCCTGGGAGACTGCACTTTCGCCATCATCCATTAGGTGGCGCCCAATAGTGTGCTTTGGATTCTGCACTCCCCGCTCAAAAGTAAAAAATAAAATAGAAATAGTAGGGGCGCCTGGGTGGCTCAGATGGTTAAGCGTCTGCCTTCGGCTCAGGTCATGGTCCCGGGGTCCTGGGATCGAGCCCCAATCGGGCTCCTGGCTCAGCCGGGAGTCTGCTTCTCCCTCTCCCTCTGCCTCTCCCACTGCTTATGCTCTGTCTCTCTCTCTGTATCTCTGTGTCTCAAATGAATAAATAAAATCTTAAAAAAAAAAAAATAGAAATAGTAATTTAAAAAAATAAAATCCCTCTTGGCTTCCAGGGGCTTCACCCCATGTTTTCAGGGTCTGAGCCTGGGGACTCAGAAAGGTCTGTGTCACATGTTGCCTGCATATGTATAATTACACTGTAGAGCTTGGGGTGTCCTGGGTCATGAAAGGTGAGTGAGCAGGCTACTGGCTTCTGGAAACACCTTTGGTCCAAACTCTAGCTCTGCACCTGCTGTCTCTGTGGGGGTGTGTGTGTGTGTGGGGGGTGGAGCAGCGAGGGTTGTGTGAAAGTGTCCTCTACCAGCCTTTCTAAGGACACCGTGGTGATGTCAGTCAGGGCTATTGTCACCATCAGAGGGACCCTGAGTCTCCCAGGAGCTCAGTCACTGGTTGAAAGCATCATGGGAATTGTGGCACAAATGCAGTCATGGAAGTCAGAAACCTGAGAGATGCATTTTCAAGAGCATCACACACACAGAGATGGTGGAATGGTCAATGTGGAGAGAGAGTGTGGACTTCAGTGTAGTCAGAGAGGCTGGGCTGTTAATGCAGACAGACATAGGGAGTGTCTTGAGGATCAGGGACCATGGAGTACCCAATGCAGGACAGAGAATGTGGATTCGCCCAGTGGAGAATGGAGAACAAGGAACGTCCAATGTGGAACAGACAACATGCACATCCAACATAGAATAGAGAGTGAGGAGTGTCCATTTTAGAACAGAGGAGGGACATTGTCTGGCTCAAGTGTTAAGAGGTGTCTTTAAGCTGCTCTGGGGAAAAATAAACTGTGGGGGCTGAGGTGAGGTATAGGGGTGGAAGCCAGAGATCGGGGAGCCAGGGACTGCAGGGGAGACATGATGGAAGTTGATTGGGTGGAGGTTGTGGGGTTGGTGAGACTGGCCACACTTGGAAGGTGGAACCATCATCAGGAGGGGCTGACAGATCAGGTACAGGCGAGAGAGGAGTCAAGGCCAACTCCAGAGCTTGTGGATAACCTGGAGGATGGGGAGTTGCGGGAGGGAAGATGAGGACCTCCTGAGATGAGGACGTGTGAATTTCCTGTGGTTCACCACATGGGCGCCGCTATGACACCTAAACTCATAAGCCCTGGGTGCAGGAGGAGAGGTCAAGGTGTGCCGTAGAGATTTGGGCCTCCCAGAGCCTCAGTGTCTTCATCAGTGAAATGGAGATGATTGTCCTGCCACCTCAGCATACTGGAAGGAGCACATGAATCAACCACCCCACCTCCCCAGCCTGGTATGCAGTGGACCTGCAGCAAATGCCTCTCCTTTCTTTCTCGGTCCCTTTCTCTGACACCCTCCCCAAATCCCAGCTTCCCTGGATCCCTCATGGATTCATAGATTGGCTCATGGCCCCCATGTTGGTCCAGGGAAATCCCAGTGACCCTCACCACCACTGTCACCCATCCTCTCTCCAGGGGACACTCTGAGTCCAGAAGACCAAGCAACAGTGAATCCCCTGCAAACAGACATCCACATGTGCTCATAAACAAAGACAAAAACACCCACAGAGACAAGGCAATCAACTATACGGGCCCCACTCACAGGCCCCATAAAAACCCTCAGACATCTGGGGCGCCTGGGTGGCTCAGTCAGTTAAGCGTCTGGGCTCAGGTCATGATCTCTGGGTCCTGGGATCAAGCGCCACATTGGGCTCCCTGCTCAGCGGGGAGTCGGCTTGTTCCTCTCCCTCTGCCCCTCCCCCCCAGCTCGGGCTCTCTCTCACTTGCTCTGTCTCACAAAAAAATAAATAAAATCTTTTTTTTTTTAAATTAAAAAAAACACCTCAGACATCTAATCACACCCACATATATGTCCACATTCAGGCAGACACACTTTATCCATAAAAATGCAGATGGCAAAACTTAGGTACCCATGCTAGAAGCCCTTTCCTCCAAGCCTCGAAACTCAAAACATCAGATTCTTGAGACTGACATTTTTTTGTCCTTGATCTAGACATGCCTGAAGCTCACTATGCTTTTAGAGTTTTTTGTCACAAAATTTCCCCCTTTTTTTTTGCTGGAGCCCATTTGAGTTAGTGTGTGTGTGTGTGTGTGTGTGTGTGTGTGTGTGTGTTCAGAGTCCTGGCTGATAGAGATGAATAAGGCTTTGCTAAACGAAAAAGATTGAGAAAGGAGATATTCCAAGATGAAAGATAGCATTAACAGGGTCCTGGAGGTATGAGATAGCACGGCCAGTGGCAAGCTGTATTACAGTGTGTACGATAGTGCTGGCGGCCGACTGAAGTCAGGTAGAGGTGTAAGAATTCAGTCTGAGCACTTGGGAGTCTAGTCAGTGGGAGCCACCGAATGTTCTTGATCAGGGGAGTTCCACACTCAGAACTCTCCAGCGGGAGGCAGTGCGTGGATAAATGAATGTATTTGCCTCAGACCTGCGCAATAGGTGCGGATGCTAGGAAACTGAATCTCAGAGAGGACAGCCACACAGGGTACCAGAGAGTCCTGACTCAACCGACGTCTGAGCTTGCCGAGCGTCTTCGAACTACAACTTCCGGCATGCAACGCGAGCGACCTCGCGTCCCTCGTGGTTTGCTCCAGCTGCAAGCCTGACGATTGGTCTTAGGGGCTGTTTGTCAGAACAGAATCGGGCTCTGATTGGTTGTATTCCTGCGAGATGCCCGGAGCCTCAGGTTGGTCGACCGCGCTCCCGCCTGCGACATGGTGAGCCGGCAGCCAGCCACATGGGGGGCCTTGCCTGAAGGGCAGGAGGTTCCCTGAGGGGGTCCAGGGAGACACCGAGGGGACTGGGATCCCTTTGTGGGGATTAAGAGCTCTGAGGGACTCTGGGTCGCGCTGAGGGCCGTGTGTCCCTCTCTGGGTTCAGTCTCCCTGTGGGACCTACGTGGGGGTTGGGGGTTCTGTCTAGGGGACTGGAGGCCCCTGAGCGTTCGGGAATTCTGGAAAATCCCTGGGGGCCCTCTAGGGGCCTGGAGTCCTGCCGAGGGGTCGCAGCCCCGCGGAGGGGACTGGGAACGTACGGATCCTCGCTGGGGAGGTTGGGGGTCCCTCTGGAGCCCACGCTGGCGACGTGGGTCCTGTGGAAGCATGGGGTCGCTGCGTGTATTGAGGTGTGTGGAAGGGCCAGGGAGAGCCCTGAGAGGAGGAGCCAGGCCAAGGGGATGTGCATGGCCTTGGGGAGGGCGAGGGTCCCAGAATTGGAGACAGCACAGTTGGAACCTTCAGGTCTCACGCGGCTCTGGGTCCAACCTATTGAGTTTATTCTTCAGACTTAGCCTGGCCACTGCGGGGCGAGAGCGGGAAGTCCCAGCCCCTAAATGTTCGGACTGGGCAGAGGGAGGGGCCCTGGAGGACGACCCGACCCTGCCTGGAGGATTCCCCAAGGACGGGCGTTGGAAGTGCACCTGAACATGAAAAGTGGACGTGGTTCCAGGCCTGGGTGCCGGAAGCAATGGGAGATGAGAGGAAGGGTTCTTGAGAACAGGATGGAGGAAAGTCTCATTGCTGTTAGCAGGTAGCAGGATTCTCCTATTCTCGGACTGTAGGTCCAGGGAAAGACTTTGAGCAGGAAAGGGACATGGTCTGATGGGAGGCTCCAGATATCTTTGGAAATCTGCAGAGCCAGGACCTCAAGACCAGAGGCTGCTGGGGGGTGGGGCTTGAGAAACATCCCTGGACCGACCTCAAGAGCCTCAGGTGGAGGGATGCTTTTCTTTCTTCCCTCCTTCCCTTCTCCTCCCCTTCCTCTTTGCTCATTCTTCCCTCCCTCTCTCCTTCCTTCCTTCTGTCCTTCCTCTCCTAGGGGCTGGGACCGAAGTTTGAACAACAGTCCCCTCCCTGGGAGGTGTCAGAGGGTGATAGGGGTCTGCAATGGAGAGCCCAAGGATCTAGAAGGGCCTCTGAGACCCAGTAGTTCGACGCAGGGAGAGCTACCTAGAGAGCCGGGCAGTGAGGCAGGGTGTCTTGAGCTGGGCCCTCCAGGCGTTGCAGACTGCGAAAAGGAGTTGGATATTGACTGACCTCATGACTCGCTGGAAAGGGCCAAATGCTGTGTCCGCGGGAGTGACAGGCGGGTACTGGGGCCTCCTGAGATGATGGCGCGCAAAGCATAGAGGTCCAGGCTAGAGGTGCCGCTGTGCTGGGGTCATGCTGGGCCGTCGGTGGTTAAAAACCTAGCAGGAGATTGAGTCACAGGGTGGAGGCCATGGAAGGAAGAGGAAAGTCAGCAGGGGAGCCCTAGGATCTGATGTCTGGAGAGGCGCCAATGGGAGGCTCTGGGGGTGTGGGAAGGGGCTGAAGAGGATCCTAGGAGGAGGCCTGGGCCCTCGGAGACCCGCCTCACTGGGCTTGGAAGGTGTTCCCTGACCAAGACCGTGCCCACGGTCTTTAGTGACCAATAGCCAGTCTGCACTTGGGGGTTAGGGAGGGCGAGCAGTGAGAACAGGAGATTAGTGAGATTTAAAGACCAGAAAGATGGTGCGCCGACCTCATTACTGAGAAAATGTTTCTGGTTTACAAGTTACAGGCATAGAGAAAATATCCTGTTAGTTATCTTAATGATGGATTTCTCAGCAGTCATTCTGAATTACTGTGTTGGCCCGATACCCATCACACTAGAGCTTTTCCTATTAAAGTTAGCATATTCTTGCCTGATTAAAGGATAATTTTAATAATTAATTTTAATATTAAAGTAATCTTTATTTCATTTTAGTTGTTAATTATAATATCATAATACTAGTCGACAGCGCTCCTGAGCACATAATTTTATATAATTACATAATTACTGATACCAAATTGGTATTTACTGCATTGAAGCAGGAAAACCCAGCTTCAGACTGATTACCAAAAGCATTTCTTCTAAAACGTTTTAAAACTAATATATGAAAACGTGTTATGAATTGGTAAAAAGTTTGTTATGTAGAACTTAGTGAGAAATTCCTAATTTAAAAAGTTATCCCACTCATATGTGTAAGTCTTTGTCCTGAAACTGGTAGTGGCCAGAAATAGGCTTTGCAAGGAGGTTGATTACCCAGGAGGGAGGAGGAGAGGGTGATGGGATCATCAGGCTAATTTCCGGTGGGAAAGACGAGACTGAGCTGCCAGGGGGAACTATGATGTGTGGGTGGGACCGTGGGAGGGGAGCCTCTTTCCCTGGCTGTGCTCCTTGTAGGTCCGGATGGTGGTCTTGACAGCACATGAAACAAAACAGGCAGCGCCCCATTTCCAGATGGGGAAACTGAGGCCTCAGGGAGATGAATACCTGAAATCCATAGCAAAGGCCAGAAGTGAACCCCAGCGTGTGCTCTCCGCTACCCCACACCCCACACCCCAGCTAGGTGGTGGTGGTAGGGAGTGCGGGAATCCACACACAGCAGGGGCTTCCAGGGTTGAGGCTGAGCCCACCCCAGGCCCCTCCTTCAAGATGCAGCTGGAGCCCCGAAGGCCCTCCCTCCCTAACCTGGCCCCAGCCTCTCTATAAATAGCCTGAGTTCCGAGGCACGGAGCTTGTGACCTTCTGGCAGGCACTGCCCTTCATGTCCCCTCCCCGCAGGCGGTCCTGGGAGTGCAGCTGGTGGTGACCCTGCTCACCGCCACCCTCATGCACAGGCTGGCGCCGCACTGCTCCTTCGCCCGCTGGTTGCTCTGCAATGGCAGGTGAGCCACAGCCCCGCCCCGGGCGGTGGGAGGAGCCCCACCGGGCCCCGCCCCCTCTGCTTCCTCCAAACCCCGCCGCGTGCCCTCCAAAGAGTGTTTAGTTTTTTTAAAGAAAAAACAACTATTCAGATATAACTGACATACAATAAACTGCAAATATTTGAAGCGCACAGTTGGATCAGTTTTGACAGGGGTACGCACACCCATGAGACTGCATTTCCACACTGGGAAGAGCAGCTGCTTTCCCCTACTCCTGCTTCCAGGAATCTAACCCCCCCTTCCATACTCCTCTTGCTGTAGATCTGTTCCCTGCAGTGCTTTTTGTCCCTGTTGGGATCTCGGACCCTTTCTGAGACCTGGTGGAAACTGTGAACTTTCCCTCCAGAACAATGCACACGCCTGCTCCGCCAGAAGAGATAGCCAACAGATTCAGGGGTGTCCGGGACTCCGGGCCACCCTGCCCTCTGCCCATAGCTTCTCACTGCACTCCCCCCCAGCAAACCCCCAGCCCACCCCCCAGGCCTTCCCCTGGCCTTGCATGGCCCCTGCCCATCCTGTCCCCATGCATTTCGGGTCCAGCTCTCCCCCTGACTCCAGTCCTGGGTTTGAGGATTCACTGCCTTGAGCCCTCCACGCCGCGGGAGATTTCCTGACTTCCCGTCTTTGCCCTCAGTCTCTTCCGATACAAGCACCCTACTGAGGAAGAGCTTCGGGCTCTGGAGGGAAAGCCGAGGCCCAGAGGCAGGAAGGAGCGGTGAGTGAGCCCCCAGCCTTAGGGGAGCGGCTCCCCTTCCAGGCGCATGCAGTTCTGGGCACCTAGGAGAGTGGTGGACACCCCAGGTTGAGATGTCACTGTCATTCACTGGTTGCCTTGGGCTGACAGCTAACGCTTATTGCTTATTGGAAGTTTGCTCTGGGCCATCCCTGTGAGCGGCGTCTGCAGCCTGGTGTGCAGAGACCCAGGCTGGGGAGAAGGTAACTCCCAAACCAGCTCCTCCTGTGCTCTGAGGGTGGCACGGTGGAACCTTCCAGGCTGGTGTGGGGCGGGCCGCCATGTCTGGCTGGGGAGGAGAGAACAGAGGATGCATTCCCCCTCCCCTGACCGCCTCCCCCCTCCCAACAGGTGGGCCAATGGCTATAGTGAAGAAAAGCCCTTGTCTGTGCCCCGAGATGCCCCTTTCCAGCTGGAGACCTGCCCCCTCACAGCGGTTGATGCCCTCGGTAACAGCCCGGCTGGGTCCCCGACGTCCCACCCTCAGCCCACACGCGGCGGCATTGGTGAGGGGGCTGTCCTGCGCTGGGCTGCGGACTGAGCCCCGTGCTCCCCGCAGTCCTGCGCTTCTTCCTGGAGTACCAGTGGTTCGTGGACTTCGCCGTGTACTCGGGCGGTGTGTATGTCTTCACAGAGGCCTACTACTATGTGCTGGGCCCGGCCAAGGAGACCAACATCGCCGTGGTCTGGTGTCTGCTCACCGTCGCCTTCTCCGTGTATCCTTCCTCAGGCTGCCCAGCGGCTCAGGGAGGAGGGAGGCAGGTGGGAGCGGGACTTGAGCTTTCCTTTATCCCCTGTCCCCAGATTGGCATATCAGCTATCGTCTGCTGTCCCACAAAACTCCCCAAAACTGGGTGGTGTAAAATGGTCACTATTTTATTCGCTCTCCTCCTGGGGTCGGCTCAGCCCAGCCGCCCTATCTCTGCCTAAGAGGGCCCGCCTTCCAGCAGGCCAAGCCAAGCTTCCTCCTGGTAGCAGAAATACCAGCAAGGAAGAAGGGGTGCTGTGGGCCTACTAAGGCTTTGCAGGAAGTTGGTCCACCCCCATCCCTGTCCATTCTCTTGGTCAAAGCAAGTCACCAGCCCAGATGCAGGGGCAGGAAAAGAGATGCCCCCTCTGCTATGTTATTTTGTTTGTTTTTTTAAATTATTTTTAATTTTTTAAAAGAGATTTTATTTATTTGTTTGTTTATTTATTTGACAGAGAGAGAGAGAGAACAAGCAGGGAGAGTGGCAGGCAGAGGGAGAGGGAAAAGCAGGCTTCTCGCGGAGCTGGGAGCCCGATGTGGGGCTCGATCCCAGGACCCTGGGATCATGACCTGAGCCCAAGGCAGATGCTTAACCGACTGAGCCACCTAGGTGCCCCTCTGCTATGTTTTTTTATGAAGCTGCCCAGGGAACAGAGGCAAACCTCTGACATTGAGAACCCAAGTCTGAGAAAATGCCCTTGTGGGATGGGCTTGTGAAGAAAAGTCCATCTTGAAGCCCACACTGGTCTGGAAAGCCCCATGGGTCTGTTTCAGGACAGATTCGAGATACAACCCTTGTATCTCTGACAGCTTCTTAGAGGAGCTGGAAATTCACCTGCTGTGAATGCAGCCAGGCTAGGTGGGGCAGGGAGGCCAGACCTCCTGAAGAGACAGACTTGCTGGCTCTTTCAGGGAGAAATGGCCACAGGTAGGGGTGCCTGGGTGGCTCATTTGGTTGAGTGTCCAATTCTTGGTTTCAGCTGCGGTCATGGTCTCGGTGTCGTGGGATGGAACCCCCTGATTTGGGCTCTGAGCTTCTGAGATTCTTTCCCCCTTCCCCTCCCTCCTCCTCTGCTCCTTCCCCCACTTGCTGTCTCTAAAATAAATAAATGGAAGGAAGGAAGAAAGGAAGGAAAGAAAGAAAAAGAAAAAAAGAAAGAAAGAAAGAGAAAAGAAAGAAAGAAAAGAAGGAAGGAAGGAAGGAAGGAAGGAAGAAAGAAAATTAAAGAAAAGAAAGAAAGAAAGGGCCACAGGTAGTGTGCTGAGGCCGAGCCGGAGGCCCAGGCCCTCCTGCCACCCGCACACCGCAAGCCTGCTGACACAGGCGTGAGCAGTGCTGGACCTTGTGTCCTGGGCTTGTTCGGCGGCTCACTCTTCTCCTTGGTCACCGCCCTGCTCCCCGAGACTCCAAACCCCAACGCTGGTGTTTGGGTTCTGGAGCTGGGGGAGTCCCTGGCTGGGAGTGGGGCACTGCGGCTGCTCAGGGCTTCCTTAGCCCTGCCCCCAGCAAGATGTTCCTGGTGGTGACCCGGTTGTACTTCAGTGCAGAGGAGGGGGGCGAACGCTCTGTCTGCCTCACTTTTGCCTTGCTGTTCCTGCTCCTGGCCATGCTGGTGCAGGTGGTCCAGGAGGAGACTCTCGAGCTGGGCCTGGAGCCAGGTATGTGCGGCGTTTGGGGCACGGGGTCACCACGCGGATCACTCCCTCGTGGAAGTGGGGTTAAGTGGCTCGTTCCACCAGCACATAATAGGTGAAGGGGGAGGTACTCCTTGGGCCTGAGCAGTCTCTGTGGCTGCTTGCTGCCCTGCGCATCTCCTGGGGCTTTGGGGCAAGAGGATATCTGGTCTCGCCGCCTCTGAGAGCTGCCTGCAGCTGCAGTTCTTCGCAGGGCACTTCTGTGCCCCCCATCTGCCCTGTCCCCGGCAGCCATAATGATTTAATATTTACCCATTCTAATTTAACTTGGTGAAGGAAATGGGTAAATGGCACAACATTCATAAAGTACAAGAGACTATACATAGAGTAAAAATCACCCACCCTGATTAGCTCTCCTTCCAAGAGGAAAACTGGGAGACCACTTTCCTTTTTCCCCATAAAACGCTAGTGTTTATGGCTCTCCACCTTGTCTTTTTCCCTTAAAAACATTAATTTGGAGGTTGTCCCTTGATGCTACATACAGTGCAGGCTGGTTTGTTTGTTTTGTAATACCCACATAGTATTTCATTTTATGGAAGTTCCATGATTATTTAACCAGTCCCCTACTTCTGGACATCTGAGTCTTTCACTATTAAATGTTGTTCAAAACCATGTTGTGTTACAGCAGTGTCGTATGGGAATAGCCCTGCACATGCAGCCCTGTGCGAGAAAGTACATTTGTAATTTTGATAATGTTGTAAATTGCCATTTAGGAAAAGATTAATGAAGTGCCTATTTCCCCACATTCTCTCCAGTGTGTTTCCTCAGACTTTTTTTTTTTTGTCGTCTTGGGTAACCTGATGGGTGAAAATATAAGCGGGGTTGAGCATCTTTTCCTATGTGGACAATTCATTTCTATCTGCCTTCCAGAAAAGGTCTGTTCTTTTGCCCAGTTTTCTACTGAGTTGTTGACCCTTTTATTGATTTGTAGGAGCTCTTTATATATTAGAGACATTAGGCTTTGTGTGTGATAGTAGTTGGAAATATTTTTCTTAGTTTCCCATTTTTCTTTTGAGTTTCTTTATTCTTTGGATGATCTTTAAAAATATAATTTGGATCACATCACTTCTCTGTCTGATACCAGATTCTAGTGGTCTTTGGATAAAGATGAAATCCTTGAGCTTTATCTTCACCGATTCTCCCTGCTTTTCAATTTTTTTAAAAAAATATTTTATTTATTTATTTGACAGAGAGAGACAAAGCGAGAGAGGGAACACAAGCAGGGGTAGTGGGAGAGGGAGAAGCAGGCTTCCCGCCGAGCAGGGAGCCCGATGCGGGGCTCAATCCCAGGACCCTGGGATCATGACCTGAGCCGAAGGCAGACGCTTAACGACTGAGCCACCCAGGCGCCCCCTGCTTTTCAATTTTTAGGATTATATAATGTTTGATATATATTATATATATGCATACGTATAGAACATGTGTATGTAAATTACAAAGCAAAATAATAATGTAACAAACTTCTTAAATGAGAACTGGAACATTCCCAATGTTCTTGCATGTCTCTGGTGCTCGTTTCCAATCCCACCACCTTCCACTCCTACTCACAGCCCCAACCAGTCTCTCAAATCTTGTGTTTATCATTCTTTTGCTTTTTTTTTTTTTAAGTAGACCCCACGCCCAGTGTGGAGCCCAGCGTAAGGCTTAAACTTCACAACCCTGAGATCAAGACCCAAGCTGAGACCAAGAGTCGGATTCTTAAACGACTGAGCCACTCGGGCGCCCCATTCCTGTGCCTTTGTAAAAAGTAGTTTCATCACTTATGTTTCTGTCCCTAAAGAATTCATCATACGGTTTGCTCGCTGTTGCAGATGGCGGCAGCCAGTGTGTAATCAGCCAACTGGTGCTTTTCGGTCTTTTGGATATTGTTTACAGAACGAGGCCGTGTTGGTCTGGGCAGCTTTTGTTCATCTCTTCTCACAGATGAATGACGTTCTCTGGTGAGGCCATTGTCTTTATTTGTCTATTCTCCTGTTGCTGGACATCTAGGTGGTTTCCAGATTTGAGCTTTTCTCGCAGTTGCTATAGGGAACATTCTTGTACGTGTTTCCTCATACGCACGTGTAGGCATTTCTTTTGGGCACAGGATCTGGGGACAAGGTGGACGTGTTCACCTTCATAAGATGGTGCCTCAGCATTTTTCAGAGCAGTTCTCTCGGCTCTGGTGCCATCTGGGGGCCACACCCACCAGCCATGCAGCCTGCGGTTCCGAGTGTGGACCCTGGACTCAGGCTGCCCACCGAGTCCCAGCCACCCTGGGCAAGCGTGGGTGACCTTGCAACAGCCCCCTGCCTCACCTCCCTGCTTGTAAGGTGGGGTGGTGAACCTTAACAGGGGCACAGCCAGGTGTAAGTGAGTTGAGGTCTACAGAAAGTGCTTGATTTTTGCCCGCCTAGCAGTGGAAAACGATACCTTTAGTGGTCTTAACGTGCGTTGCTCTGATTACCTGGGAGGCTGAGCAGCTTTTCCTGTTTATTCATGATTCTCATTTCCTCTTCTTCGAAGAGTTTGTTCATGTTGTTGCTCATTTTTCTTTGAGGCTGTATGTGTTTTTTTCCTCCATTTTTTTTTTTATTGTGGTAAAATACACATAACATTTACCATTTTATTGTTTTTAAGTGTTCACTTCAGTGGCATTAAGCACATTCACCTTGTTGTGCGACCATCACCACCATCCATCCCCCACTTTTCACCTTGCAAATCTGAAACTCTGTCCCCATTAAACACTGACTCTCCATTTACCCCCACCCCCCAGCCCCTGGCGCCCACCATCCTACTTTTTGTCTCCATGAATCTGACCACCCGAGACGCTGTATATGAGGGCAGTCATGCAGGATCTGTCTTTCAGTGCTGGCTTATTTCATTCAGCATAACGTCCTTAAGGTTCATCCATGTTGTAGCCTATGTTCAAATTTCCTTCCTTTTTAAGGCTGAATAATATTCCCTTTGCATGAATATATCCCATTTTGCTCATCCATTCATGTATTGATGGACATTTATGTTGCTCCTTTGTTTCAGCTACTGTGGACGGTGTTGCTATGAACATGGGTGTACAAGTCCGTGCTTTTAATTCTTTGGGTGGAATTGCTGGATTATGTAGTAATTCTATGTTTAATTTTTTGAGGAGTCACCAAACTGTTTTCTTGGGTGGCTGCACCATTTTACATTCTTACCACAAGGATTCCAGCTTCCCCACATCCTTGCCAACATGTGTTATCTTCCTTTTCTTTTTCCTTAAGAGTGACCATCCTAGTGGGTGTGAGGTGGTATCTCATTGTGGTTTTTATTTGTGTTTCCCTAATGATGAGTGATTTTGAGCACATCTTTTTTTTTTTTTTTTTTTTAAGATTTTATTTACTTGACAGAGAGAGATAGTGAGAGCAGGAACACAAGCAGGGGGAGTGGGAGAGGGAGAAGCAGGCCTCCTACCAAGCAGGGAGCCCGAAGCGGGGCTCGATCCCAGGACCCTGGGATCATGACCTGAACCGAAGGCAGATGCCTAACAACTAAGCCACCCAGGTGCCCCCAAAGATTTTATTTTTAAGTAATCTCTACACCCAATGCGGGGCTCAAACTTATGACCCCGAGATCAAGAGTCACGTGTCCCACCAACCAAGCCAGCCAGGTGCTTCCTTTGCCTATTTTTGAACCTGTTTTTTTTTTTTTTTTTTTTTGGTGATGAGTTTTAGGAGTTCTGTGTATATATTCGGGATATTCATCCCTTATCAGATATATGATTTGCAAATTTTTTTCCCATTCTGTGGGTTACCTTTTTACTCCATTAGTATTATCTTTTGATGTACAAATTTTTTTTAATTCCCATGAGTCCAATTTGTCTATATTTTCTTTTGTGGCTCATACCTTCGGTGCTAGATCTGACATCATCACCAAATCCAACGTTATGTAGCTTTTTGGGCTATATATCTTTACTATTTTTTTTTCTTGTTGATTTGTAGGGTTTCTTTATATATTGTGGGAACTGATCCTTTGTTACATGTGTGGCACATACTTCCTCCTATCAAATCTGACACACCATTATTTCCTGAACCACAGAAAAGAGATTAAAAGCACTGTTACTTAAACTATTGTATGCCATCAATGGTCATGTATATCTCAATTTTAAAGAAGTTAAAATGGGGGGCAGTGTATCTTCAAATTTGTGGCAGGGCTTTTCACTTTCTTTGTGGGTTTTTTTTTGCCTCTTAAAAAAATTGTGGGGAGGGCGCCTGGGTGGCTCAGTTGGTTAGGTGACTGCCTTCGGCTCGGGTCATGATCCTGGAGTCCTGGGATCGAGTCCCACATCGGGCTCCCTGCTCAGTGGGGAGTCTGCTTCTCCCTCTGACCCTCCCCCCTTCTTGTGCTCTCTCTCTCTCTCTCTCTCAAATAAATAAATAAAATCTTTAAAAAAAAAAATTATGGGGCATCTGTCTGGCTCAGTCGGTGGAGCATGTGACTCTCGATCTCGGGGCTGTGAGTTCGAGCCCCATGTTGGGTGTAGAGATTGCTTAAAAATAAAATCTTTTTGGGCGCCTGGGTGGCTCAGTCGTTAAGCGTCTGCCTTCGGCTCAGGTCATGATCCCAGGGTCCTGGGATTGAGTCCCACATCGGGCTCCCTGCTCGGCAGGAAGCCTGCTTCTCCCTCTCCCACTCCCCCTGCTTGTGTTCCTGCTCTCGCTATCTCTCTCTCTCTGTCAAATAAATAAATAAAATCTTTAAAAAAAAAAAAAAATAAATAAATAAAATCTTTTTTTTTTTTTAAGATTTTATTTATTTATTTGACAGAGAGAGACACAGCGAGAGAGGGAACACAAGCAGGGGGAGTGGGAGAGGGAGAAGCAGGCTTCCCGCTGAGCAGGGAGCCCGATGCGGGGCTCGATCCCAGGACCCTGGGATCATGACCTGAGCCGAAGGCAGACGCTTAACAACTGAGCCAACCAGGCACCCCTTAAAAATAAAATCTTAAAAAAAATTGTCCTCAAATGTTTTATTTTGAAAAATTCCAAACCTGCAGAATGGTTGGAAGAATCCTCTAATGAACTCCCGTATGCCCTTGACCTAGATTCATTTAGCCATGTTTGCATTATTCTCTGCACATGCACACACCACACTTTTTTGGGCTCAGCCACTGAATACAGTTGCAGCCCTCCCCTCTGGTTTCTTTTGATGAATAGCAGTTCCTTATTTTAGTTGATTTTTGTGTTGAAGATATTCCCCACAATCAGAAAGACATTTTATATTTTCCAACACAATATTTCAATTTTGCCTTTCACATAAGCCCTTAAACTCCTGGTTGTTCACTACTGTCTTATGAGGTAGGGATCAAACTGAGTGTTTTCCATGGGATAACCTTGTTGTACAATTGTATTTTTAGTGAATTGTGGGTTCTTTTGGTTTTTGTTTCATCTTTTCCAATCTTTTTTGTGTGGCTAGGACCTCTGGCTTTTATAGCACTATTCTGGTAGGCTTCTTTTTCTTGTTTCCAATTTTTTTTTTCTTAAAGATTTTATTTATTTATTTGACAGAGAGAAAGAGACAGCAAGAGAGGGAACACAAGCAGGGGGAGTGGGAGAGGGAGAAGCAGGCTTCCCGCGGAGCAGGGAGCCCGATGCGGGGCTCGATCCCAGGACCCTGGGATCATGACCTGAGCTGAAGGCAGACGCTCAACGACTGAGCCACCCAGGCACCCCACTTTTTTTTTTTAAAGATTTTATTTATTTATTTGACAGAGAGAGACACAGTGAGAGAGGGAACACAAGCAGGGGGAGTGGGAGAGGGAGAAGCAGGCTTCCCGCTGAGCAGGGAGCCTGATGCGGGGCTCGATCCCAGGACCCTGGGATCACGACCTGAGCCGAAGGCAGACGCTTAATGACTGAGCCACCCAGGCACCCCTTGTTTTCAATTTCTTAGTTGGCTATTTAGCTCACTAATTTTCATCTTCTTCTATTTCTCTTTCTAGCATTTCTAGCATGAAGGCTATATACTAAGTCCCACTTTTGTCCACTTCTTAAGTTTTGACTTGTAATTTTCATTATCAGGCAGTTCTGGGTATTTTTAAGTTTTCATTGTGATTTCTTTCTTTTTCTTTCTTTTTTTTTTTAGAGAGGGGAAGGGGCAAAAAGAGAGGGAGCGAGAGAATCCCAAGCAAGCTCCATGCCCAGTGCTGAGCCCGGTGCGGGGCTCGATCTCACAACCTTGAGATCACGACCTGAGCCGAAATCAAGAGTTGGATGCTTAACTGACTGAGCCACCCAGGCGCCCTAGTCAGTGTTTTCTTTATATGTTTTGTGGCTAATTGACAAGGTGATTACAAGTATAGAATTTCTATATATACCTGGTGAATCAACCATTTTATCATGGTATATTGACCACTTCTGATTCTAATAATACTTCTGTCTTACTCTAGTTTATCTGGTAGTAATATAGACTGTTCAGCTTTCTTTTTTTTTTTTTTTTTTTAAGTTGAGATATAATTGACATATAACATTTTTAGTTTTAGGTATACAATATAATGATTCAATATTTGTATGTATTACAAAACAATCACCACACTAAATCTGCTTAACATCCACCACCATACATATACAACTTTTTTTCTTATGATGAAAACTTTTAAGATCTACTTTTAGCAACTCTCAAATATACGATACCACCTTTCTTTTGATTAGTATTTGTCATATCTTTTTAACATCCCTTTTCTCTCAACCATACAGGAACCTTGTGTTGAGGTATGTCTCCTTTAAAAAACATACAGCTAGAGGCGCCTGGGTGGCTCAGTCATTGAGCATCTGCCTTTGGCTTGGGTCATGGTCCCGGGGTCCTGGGATCGAGCCCCGCGTTGGGCTCCCTGCTCCGCGGGAAGCCTGCTTCTCCCTCTCCCACTCCCCCTGCTTGTGTTCCCTCTCTCGCTGTGTTTCTCTCTGTCAAATAAATAAATAAAATCTTTAAAAAAACAACCACCACACAGCTAGATATTTTCAAGTCTGACAGTCTCTGTCATTTAACTTCAAAGTTTAACCCACTTACATTTATTATTATCACCGACATATTTGGCATTGTTTCTACCATCTTACCTTTTCACCTTCTTTTTGTTCTTTTTCTGTGGTTGCTGTTGACATTGGCTGCCAGTCTAATTGTCTTTCCTCTATAGATGATCTGTCTTAAATCCCTGGCTGCTTTACGATCTCTTTGTTTTTGGTGTTCCAGTTTCACTACAGTGTCTAGGTATGGATTTCTTTGTATTGTTCTAGTTTGATATACTTTGTGTGTGTCATTCATTCCACAGTCTTTTCAACTATTCTCTTCCAAATCTCCTCTCCTCCTTCATTCTCTCTTCCCTTCTCTCTCTGGGGCTCTTATTTGACTTATGCTGGACTTTCTATTCTGTCCTCCTTATCTCTTAATCTCCCTTCATATTTCCTACCTTTTTATCTTTCTGAGTTGGAATCTGAGTGATTTCTTCAGATCCAATTCATTCATTCCTCCTTTGGCTGTTTTGAATATGCCATTTAACAACCTATCATTTCAATAATTGTATTTTCCCTTTGGAAGAGCTTAATTGGTTCCTTTGCAAATATATCTGGTCATCTGAGGTAGCCTCATGTTGCCTGTTCTGTGATTCCACCTTTTATTTTCCTCAATAATTTCACACATGATAACACCTGCAAAATTTCTGTAGTCAGTAGGGTCTAAACTTGTCTTTTTTTTTTTTTTCCCCCTGCTTTATGGTGATTTGTTCCCTGGTGTGTTTGGTGATTTGGGTTGTGAGCTCATTTTTATTTGCTTTTACTCTGTGGAAAATCCAAGGGCCTGAACTGAGGATTCTTTCCAGGACTTTGGCTTTAACCTATGGGAGTCCTTCATGCCCCTCTGGAATCCTGGTATAATCCAGGAAGCTCAGACGCAGTGGTCCACCGCCCCCCGCCCCTTTCTCCCAGTCCAATCAAGGGTGTCTGCCTGGTACATTTTCCTATTCTTTAAAACAAAAAACAAAAAAACCATAACCAAAACAAAAAAACACCTAATCAGAGCACAACAAAAGTTTTCCTTTTGCCTGGCCCTGGGCCCGGCTCCCACTGGTGTATTCCTACCTGGGGAGCAAAAGTCTATCTGGTAGGGGGGCAGAGCAGACACTGAGGCTCCAGGGATCTATTAAACACTGCCCTCTCCTTGTCTTCCCCAGGCCTGGCCAGTATGACCCAGAACTTGGAGCCACTTCTGAAGACGCAGGGCTGGGACTGGGCGTGAGTCCTGGGAAGTGAGGTGGGGCAAGGGCAGTCTGGGACTTGTAGGGGGGTTGCTGACGGGCTTTGGGGCCTCCTGACCCTTCTCTTCTCCCCCAGGCTCCCTCTGGTCAAGCTGGCCATCCGCATAGGGCTGGCATTTGTGGGATCCATGCTGGGTGCCTTCCTCACCTTTCCAGGCCTGCGGCTGGCTCAGACACACCTGGACGCACTGAGCATGTCGGAAGACCGGCCCATGCTGCAGTTATGCAGACTGCCAGATGGGTGGTGGTGGGGGGGTGGGAATCTAAAGGAGAGGCTAGGGGGATGGTGGGTGCCCGGGCCTCACTCTTCTGTGCCCTTGTTCCTAGGTTCCTTCTGCATACCAGCTTCCTGTCCCCTCTGATCATCCTGTGGCTCTGGACCAAACCCATTGCACGGGACTTCCTGCACCAGGCACCCCTGGGGGAGGTGCCCTTCTCCCTGTGCGCATGGGGGGTGGGTGGGAGGGAGAGCAGTGGGGGCCCTTCTGTGTACCCCAGTCTCTGAGGCTCAGGGAGGAGCCTTGGATCCTGGGGGAGATCCTGCAGCAGGGGCGGCCTCCCTAGCCCCCTCACTCCCCTCCCCAACAGGCTGTCGGACTCAGCCTTCGACTCACTGCGCCTCTGGCTGCTGGTGGCCTTGTGCCTGCTAAGGCTGGCCGTGACCAGGCCCCACCTGCAGGCCTACCTGTGCCTGGCCAAGGCCCGTGTGGAGCAGCTGCGGCGGGAGGCCGGCCGCATAGAGGCCCGTGAGATCCAGAGGCGGGTATGGGCACCGAAGGCTGGGAGGGAGCATGGGGCGGAGGGTCCCCCCACCCACCACGTAGTCACGGCTACCGGCCCACCAGGTGGTGCGAGTCTACTGCTACGTGACCGTGGTGAGCCTGCAATACCTGACGCCGCTCATCCTCACCCTCAGCTGCACGCTGCTGCTCAAGACGCTGGGTGAGGAGCGGCACGGGGCGGGGGGGGGGGGGGGGGGGGGGCGGCGGGGAGCCACGCTGGGTGGGGATGGAGGCGAGCGGGGTGGCGCCAGGGCGGGACTTGGTAATACTGCGGGGAGGGAGCCTGGAGGGCCCGGAGGAAGGGAGAGTAGGAGGCGGGGCCCGAAGTTGGGGTGGGGGCAGGAGATAGAGTTTGGGGTGGTGGCGGGGGTAGGAGGTGGAGCCTAGGGCTGGGGGGGGTCCCAGAGGTCAAACCCCGCCTGCACCTCTACCCATCCCTCCCTCCACCCTCCGCTTCCCACAGGCGGCTACTCCTGGGGCCCGGGCCCGGTCCCCATGCTGTCCCCCGCCCGGTCCTCAGCCCAGGATCGCCTGGGGGGCCCCGGGGAGGATGAGGCCCAGCAGACGGCGGCCCGGATCGCTGGGGCGCTGGGCAGCCTGCTCACGCCCCTCTTCCTCCGCGCCGTCCTCACCTTCCTCATCTGGTGGACCGCAGCCTGCCAACTGCTCGCCAGCCTCTTCGGCCTCTACTTCCACCGGCACCTGGCGGGCTCCTAGCCGCCTGCAGACGTCCCTGGGCCCCAAGGTCCCGGCCTGAGCTAGCGGCTTAAGGACCGCCTCCTCCGTGTGTGCCTGTGTCCTCAGGTGCAAGGTGGGCCCGGGAGCCCCCGCAGCACCTGCTGTGCCCGCCCGCTTCACCGCAGTGCCTGAGCCCCGGCCCCCTCGGATCCCACGCTTCTGCCTCCAAACTGTTGCCCCGGGCCCAGGGGCAGAGGATCCCAGGGCCACTGTTCTCGGATTGCATGCCCTGCCTCCCCCGCATTTGAGACAGAGGTCGCGGGTCATTCTTCTGAACAAATAAAAGAACAGGCTGATTTCTACTATCAGGATTGGAGTGGTTTGGGAGGTGGCTTTCTGCATGTTGGCGTTTGGTGCTGAGTGAAGGGAATGACCCGGAAGAGCACAGGGCGATCCAGACAGTAAGCAAAGGCCTGGGAGCAAGAAGTGAAGGGGGGGCGGGAGGAGAGGGGTTCCGGGCTGAGAGGGTGGTAAGGAGAAGAGGGTGGGGGAGAGCGCAGGGAGGGGCCTCGAGGCTGAGAAGGGAGGGAGATGGAGATGACAGATAAAGTTGTAGAAATCTTGCAGGAGGGGGCACCTGGGGGGCTCAGCCGTAGGGGGTCTGCCTTCGGCTCAGGTCATGATCCCAACCCTGCTCCGTGGGAAGCCTGCTTCTCCCTCTCCCACTCCCCCTGCTTGTGTCCCTTCTCTAGCTTGGTCTCTGTCTGTCAAAGGAATAAATAAAATCTTAAAAAAAAAAAAAAAAGAAATCTTGCAGGACGAACAAAATGATAAAAGATGGAAAACAAAGGGGTGGGGGTGGGTGCCAAGGAAATCAGAGAACTGGCCCAGAAGAATCTTCCAAAGAAAGAGAGTTCTGGGAAGAGGCACCGGAGTAGAGGGGGACCCCGATGGGACCAGGTGATGGGAATCCCCTGGGACCTCAAGCTTCCAGGCGCTGCGGGACAAGAGCCCCATCCCAAGGCACGTGTCTGGGAAGTTCCAGAATGAAGACCAGGTCCCCGCCAGGACAGAACGGGCCACACCTGGAATCAGGAGATGACGGAGCGTTGTCTCCCAGTTCTGCCCATTCCACACTGTGGCCGGCACCCCAGGGATCCCTGAAACCGGAGCCCCCCTCACCCCTGCACCGGCATCCGCCGCAGTGGTGCCTCTGGTCACCTGGCCCTTTGCTTGCTCAGCCAGGGCCATGCGTGCTCTCTGCTCTCAGAGCGCGACATCCCGGGGTTCAGGGACACAGAGGAAGGTGGAGACGCGCAAAGAAAAGCAAGAGCGTGAGTGGCACCGTGCCAGGCGCAGCGGGGGCGATGGGGTGCGGCGCCCCCGGGATGGCCACCGGCTCTCACTGCCGTGCCTTAAACCACAGACATCTTACACGTTCCCTTTGGAACACATTTCACAATTAAAAAAAAAAAAAAAGAATGAGAGAAACAAGGTGGAACCACAATCAGAGCAAAATCGGGAAGATAGAAGGGGCTGCTCAGGGTGCTGTGTTTTCAGGGGCAGTATTACATTTCCGTTAAGTGGCATCAGTGATCACCACCACCCATCGGCGCTTCCGCACAGGAGGGGATGATTCTGCCCCAAAGGGACACTAGTCAGTGTCTGGAGACATTTTTCTGGAGACAGTTTTGGTTGTCACGACTGAGGGGGATAGGGACGCTACTGCATCTGGGGGGGGTGGGTGGAGGCCAAGAATGCTGCTCGGCACCCTGAGGTGCCCAGATGTCAGCGGGTGCCCAGGCCCAGAAGCCCTGTGTTACAAGAAACAGAGGTATCAGGGCGCCTGGGGGGGCTCAGGTCATGATCCTGGGCTCTTGGGATGGAGCCATGCGTCGCGCTCCCTGCTCAGCGGGGAGTCTGCTTGTCCCTCTGCTGGTCTCCCTGTTTGTGCACTCTCCCTAATAAATAAATAAAATCTTGAAAGAAAGAGAGGAAAGAAGGAAGGGAAGGGAAGGGGAGGCGAGGGGAGGGGAGGGGAGGGGAGGGAAGGGAAGGGAAGGGAGAAAGAAAGAAGGAAGGAAGGAAAGAGAGAGAAAGAAAGAAAAAGAAAGAAAGAAAGAGAAAAAGAAAGAAAGGAAAAAAGAAGGGAAAGAAAGAAAGAAGAAAGAAAAGAAAGAAGGAAGGAAGGAAAGAGAAAGAAAGAAAAAGAAAGAAAGAAAGAAAGAAAGGAAAGGAAAGGAAAGGAAGAAAGAAAAAAAAGAAAGAAGGAAGGAAGGAGAGAGAAAGAAAGAAAGAAAAAGAAAGAGAAAAAGAAAGGAAAAAGGGAAAAAAAGAAAGAAGAAAGAAAAGAAAGAAGGAAGGAAAGAGAAAGAAAGAAAAAGAAAGAAAGAAAGAAAGAGAAAGAAAGAAAAAAAAATCCAATGACAAGTCAAACTTTCAACTCCAGAGAAGGGAGCAAAGGAAAAAACCAGTGGAAAAAAAGACACAAACCAGAAGCGGGACCCAAGATGCACCCACACACCTCGTGCCTCCGATCCACTCTCGTCCAGGTCCCTGGGACCTCCACCTGGTCAAGCCCTCGGGCCTCCTGACCTTGCTGTCTCCTCCCCCTGTGGCCGCCTGGTCACCACCCAGCCCCTGGCCGCCCTGCTGCTTCCCTGTCAGAATCGTGAAGATCTCCAAGGCTGGTGACCGGCTGTTGGTGAGGGGAATTACGTTCCCGCGCTGAATTATGTTCTCCCCAAATTCTATGTTGAGGTCCTAACCCCTGGGATCTCAGGATGGGACTATATGTGGATACTGAGTCTTTAAAGAGGTGATTAGGTTAAAATGAAGTCATTAAGATGGGCCCTGATCCAGCAGGACTTACAGGAAGAAATTTTTGTTTCTTCTTTTCTTCATTATAAGAAAACTGGACACAGACATGCCCAGAGGGAAGACAAGGTGAAGACAGCCGTCTGACCAGCTGCAAGCCAAGAGGCCTGAACAGACCCTTCCCTCATGGCCTCGGAAGGAATCAAAGCTGCTGACACCTTGGTTTTGCACTTCTGGTCTCCAGAACTATAAACGGAATAAACTGGTTTTCAGCCCCCAGGAGGGGTGCTCTGTTATGGCGGCCGCAGGAAACTCAAGACAGCGAGGGTCTGCGCTATAAATGCTCCCGTCGGGGCGCCTGGGTGGCTCAGTTGGTGAAGTGGCCAACTCTTGGTTTCGGCTCAGGTCATGGTCTCAGGGTCCTGAGATCTGGCTCGGCTCAGCGGGGAGTCCGCTCAAAGATTTTCTCTCTCTCCCTCAGCCCCTCGCCCTGCTCATGCGTGTGCACGCTCTCTCTCTCTCTCTCAAATAAATGAATAAATCTTTTTTAAAAAATGCTACCATCTCCTTACAGGAATATCTGGCATTTGTATTCATCTCTGGATAGATCCCCCCCCAAAGATGACCCTGTCATGAGGACTCAGGGCCCATGGTTTACCTGGGAGCTCACCCCAGGGAGACTCTTTGGGGGCAGAGACATGAAACAGGGAGGGAGGAGCCCTGTGGGGGTGCCGATGAACAGGTGACTAAGCGGGCAACCTGGGCTTGGTCCTGTTGGGGGCCTCGGGGGACAGTGTGGATCTCACTTGAGTGACCCACTCCAGTGGTGAGGGGCTGTCCACAGTCATTGGCCGAGGGCCGCTCCTGGGCTGTCGGGTCACGCTCCTCGGGGGAGGCCCCCAGACCGGGTTGAGCGGCTTACAGCCAAAAGCAGCTGGGCTTAGGGAGGGGCACTGGCTGCGTCAGTGAACACAGTCCCTGATCTTTACTTAGCAGTTTGTTCCTGGAACACCACACACTCGTGCATGAATGCAAAGAGGCACATACAAGATCTGTTTCAGAAAGTGCCAGGAAGCTCAACCCTAACCGTCTTCAATAAACAGAATAAAGCCACTCCTATTGCCAGAAGTTGAGAGGCAGCTGAGAGCTTCAGGCAAAGCTGGATCCAGCAGCCCAGACAATGTCACCAATAATCCAACTCCTTTCTTCATCTCTGCTCCATTTTCTGCGGTGTCAGCTTCACCCTGGGATCGCTTCCTATCTTGTGAACACAGGATAGTCCCAACAATTGCCTGTGCTGGTGTTTCTTCCCTTAGGGCCAGTGGGAGAGACGGAGGGTGCTTCCAGAAGCTCTCCCTGGAAGTGCTGAGCAAACATCTCTGCTGTCTTGGGCCCAAATGGGGTCACGTGCCCACCTCTATATTTTAGGGGATGCCATGGTGATTGGGGGGAAATGGGGAGTTGACTCCCAGCCTCCCAGGTTCAGGGGCTGGGACTGCCCAGAAATCGGTAGGACGGGAGAGCTGGGCAGGCCCCGGGAGCCGCTACCACGTTGTCATGGCAACAGATCACTGATAATCCCGATGGCCATCAATAAAGGATGGGTAGATGTCATCACAGGCCACCACCCCGGGGAAACACCCAACTGTTCATAAACAATGAGACAAACCATACACAAAAGGAGCCAAGCTGTACGAATCCGGTGGGATGAAAGCAGCAGGCAAGCGGCTCCGCCCGCGGGACAGAACGTACGTGAAGCACCGCCCCCTGCGCACTGCGCCCGCCCACGAGAGGCGCACGTGCTCACCCAGTCGCCCCTCCCCTGGCATGTGTGGGCTCCCACTTCCCGCCTCTGGTTGGGGCGGCCCTACAAGTTGGTCCAGGAGATGGGCTGCGGCGGAAGCAAGTCTCCATGGCCACCGTAGACCTCTGGTGGCCTCGACCTCGGGCCCCCGCAGACAGCCACAATCGCTCCTAAAGCCTCAACCGGCCGAAGGGGGGAGGCCCTGGCACTCGACAGGCGGGCAGGGCACGGGAGACAAACAACAGGACTTGGCGGCCCTGCTCGCTGCGGCAGGATGCAACCCATTCCAACTGGTGACGTGGCTCGCCCCGTATGTCCTCAGAAGGGACAAGTGTTTATGCACAGGATGTCTCCGGAAGGACACGTGAGAAACTGGTAAAAGAAGACACCTTGCGGAGGGAACTGGCAGGCCGACCTTCTCACCACAACCCTTTTGTGCAGCTGGAGTTTTCTAGAAGACCTGTATGTAGTAATAATTCAAACAAGAAACACATTAAAAAGGCTTATTCAAGGGGTGCCTGGCTGGCTCAGTCCATAGAGTACGCGGCTCTTTTTTCTTTTTCTCAGAGAGGGAGAGGTAGGGGTGGGGCAGAGAGCCTCCCAAGCAGGCTGCAGGCCCAGCACAGAGCCCGAGGCAGGGCTCGATCCCACAACCTTGAGATCACCACCTGAGCCGAAACCAAGAGTCGAAACCAAGAGCCGGACGCTTAACCGACTGAGTCATCCAGGTACTCTGAGCAAGCGACTCTTGACCTCAGGGTCTTGAGCTCAAGCCCCACATTGGGCATGGGGCCTACTTAAAAAAAAAAAAGAAATATATTCAAGAATATATTTAAAAATCTGTCAAAATAACCTCAACCCTAACCCTGTTTTTGGTTCACAGGGGGTGGAGGTTGGGGGTTAGAGCCATGGAGGTTGGGGGTTAGAGCCAAAGAAGGACAGAAAAAAACGTCATTTTAATTTTTATTAAATATACTCTCTTGGCACAAATCTTTAAAATATATAAACATTATATATAAACAAAGTGTCTTCATGGCATCAAAATGTAACTCCAGATCAGGATGGACACCAGTGGGAGGGGTGTAGCCGCGGAGGGCACCGCCCAGCTGTGTGCAGGGCTGGGGGGGGGGATTGCTGCTGAGGCCCACTCGGCTGAGAGCCACCTCGAGGAGGCACACCGGGGCCAGCAGGACCTGGGGGCCCTCCGCTCTGCAGCTCAGAGAAGGGTGCCGCCCAACCATTCATTTGGTCTCACCTGCCGGGGGTGGCCCCCCAGCCCATCTCCCTGTGAGGGGTCCCTGCCTCTCCTGCCTCTCTGGGCCCTGGGCACTGGGCAAGGCCGGCAGAGGAGGTGGGACGCCCCCCCCAAAAGAACAGCCATGGGACCCTGGGGACGAGCCTCAGGCCGGCCGGTGGACACATGCAAGGAAGGACAGAGAGGAGTCTTCACACCCACAGGTCCAAGGTAAGAACAGAAATGGGACAGAACGCAAGGGAAAAATGAAAGTCACGACTGGAAATGTGCGTGGGGCAAACACGCCCTCTCAGACCCTTTCACACAGGGTGGCTGTGGAGCGATCTGGTCACCCCCCCGTCACTCTCCGCCTGGAACCAGATGGGGCCGGTCAGGGTTTACGGTGACGAGACCCAGGGGCAGCCAGATTGAAAAGCAAAACCAAAAGAAATCAAGAAACTCCACACGTCATTCGGAAATGGGCATTTCTGCATCCCTGTGACACCTGGCAGACCCCAGGGGACTTCTCCATGAGATCCGCTCCCTGGGGGTGCCCTGGGGTACCCCAGTTCCCACCCCCAGGCCACATACCGTCTCAGGGGCTCCCACTTTGGGAGGATCAAGGCTGCCAGTCGCCTCCAAGCACTCTCTTCATGGCAATCAGACCACCCTGTGTGCCTTCAACTGCCCTGAGTCCTGGCCAAGCGCCCGCTCAGGTGGGGAGCCAGGGACGTGCAAGATGCCACGGGCCCCCCCAGGAGCCGCTGTGCCTAGGGGCTGAGGGTTAGGGCCTGAGGCCTGGCCTCTGTTGGTGCGGCCTGTGGACAGGGGTGGGAGCTTCCTGGCCCAGAGGAGGTGACCTGGGTTCCCAGTTCTCAGCAGATGCCTCCAGGTTAGGACTCACACCCAAACCCCTGGCGATTCCTCAAACCCTGCTGCCTGGAGGAGGCGTGACCCTCCTGGGAACATTACACACTGGGTGGGTAGGCAACAGAGGGGAAGACCCACTCCTGGGGCCCTACTTTCGCCAGAGTCCAGGATCCAAATAATGCTCTTGGGAGAAGGCTGTTCCCGAGCAGGAGGCTCTGGTGACACAGGAGTCATGTCACCTGGGAAGTGACAAAGGCAGGACAGGTGGGGTGGGGGTGGGGGTGGGGCAAGAGGCTGTTTTTCTAGCCGCAACTGAGCAGGAGGCTGGCCCTACCTCACCAGGGCCCGGAGGCGCCTCTCTGTACACCGTGGGGCTCCCTCCCCTCTGTGGGCACAGGGGCAGGCGGAGTCGGGCTCGGCCCAGTGGGCATGGGGTCACTAGAATCAGGAGCACGTCCAAGATCACAGAGCGCCAGGAGGTGGCGCTGGTCACTCCCAGCTCAGGGCATTTGGGGCAAGCCCTCCAGGAGGCGGGGCCAGCCCTGGGGAGGAGGGCTGGGGAGAGCGCGAGAGCCCCGCCCACCAGTCTCAACATTGCACTTCAAGGGCCGCTGGCTTTGGGGACCGAGGCCAGGCCCCCCAGCTTGTTCTACGAGGTGCTCCGACGACGCGGTTCCCAGGGTGGAACCGATTACGCCCTCACTCCACAGGCTCAGAAAACAAAAGGGGTCAGTGGTCCACCGGCCGCACGTGGACGCTCGGTTCCCTGTCTCGAGAGCTGCCGGCCCGCAGGGTCCCTAGCTCTGCAGGTGCCGCAGCAGGATCTGCATGAGGTCGAAGGTGGTGAAGCTGATGCCCACGGCGATGGGGCCCTTGAGCCAGTTCATGCTCAGGCCCTTGTAGAGGCCACGCACGGCGCCCTCCTCCCGCACGATGGCACGCAGCGTGTGCATGATGGAAGCGTGCGGGTGACCCATGACCCCAGCCGTCTGCATGCGCCGCCGCACCACGTCCAGCGGGTACGAGGCCGACTGCCCGATGAGGCCGGCACAGGCCCCAAATATCATGCGCTCGAAGGGGTAGGGCTGCGGGCGGCCGCTGTACTCTGCGGGCAAGGGACAGAGGGGCCGCGTAAGCATGTGGCCGGCGGCAGGCACGCACCCGGTGCTGAATCCGCCCCGCACCTGCCGCTCACACTCCTTCACTGCTTTGGATCCAGACCCCCTGGCTCCCCGGGGCCTTCCCGCCCCGGCCTCCTCACCTCCCTGCCATTCCTTTTGAGAAGAAAAGTTTTTAAAAAGGGAGAAATGCACAAATAGTCATTTAAGCAAGTCCCACCAGCCAGAGCGAGCTCACATCTAAGCACTCTCGTTCCCGTCTGCAGCCCTCTCCACCGCCCCCCCAGCCTGCTCCGGGCACCCTCTGCAGGGATGCAGGGGCGTGGTGAGGCGAGCAGCTGCCAGGACAGGACATGTGGGCGTGACGGAGGAGGGCGCAGCAACCAAACAACAGGGTTCTTTAAAAATGTGTGCTTGTCAATTTAACGCGAGGCACCGACCCCAGTGAGCCCGCACTCTTCACTCGGCACACCGGCCGAACGCGAAGGAATCCGCCCGCACCCGAGTGGGATGGGTGCGTGGGCACAGGGCTGGGGAGAGCGGCGAGTGGAGTAAATCCCAAAACCTGGGGCTCACACCCAACACGCAGGGAGGCGCTCCGGGGTGTCTGCGGATCACTGACAACCTGGAAACACGTAAGGGCCCCCCCAGCAGGGGAAGCCCGCTCCACCGCTCAAAGGACAATGGGACAGACCTTGGATAGGGCGGCGGGATGGACTCAGAGGCGGCCTGGGGCCCCGCAGAGGGAGCGGGGCTGGGGGCGGGGAACACAGGACCTCAGAGTCACCTGGAACATGTGCTTTCTTTAACAAAAACCATCTTGGAACACTGCTGACACCTGGTCGCCCGGGGCAGCAGGTTCAGGCGGCCGTATACGGTTCTCTGTGCTTTTCTGCGCTTTCTGAGTTTCTCAAAATTACTACCACCCAAGAGGGCTCTTCCTCTTCCGGCTAGGTTGTACCCGGCTGCTCTGGGCACAAGGGGCTGCCACTGCGCTTGGTGACACTCAGGACTTCACCAAGCTGGTCTTAAAACTCGGCACGGGAGGTTGGGAGTCCAGCTGCCTCCGTGGTGGCTCGGTGTCTGTCTCGTTCTGATTCGGACCTTGGCCGGGAGCCCGTCCCTCCCAGCGCAGGGACCTCAGTGGCCCGCCTGAGTCTGTGCGGCCCGCGCTCCCGGCTCCTTACCTCTGTGCAGGCTCTTGAGCGTCTCATAGGTGAAGAAGCTCAGCCCCGCGTAGGGAATGACCCCCAGCACGGTGGGCGTGAATCCGTGGTAGAGGGTCTTCAGGCCCTCTTCTCGGGAGATGCGGATGAAGACGTGAAAGATGTTGCTGTACCTGCAGGGCAGAGGGACGAGCGGGTGGGCTGTGGGCACGAAGAGGGGCCGCCGGCCTCAACTGAAGCTCAGCCCCCTCCCGGAGTCCGGCGGGCCGGGGGCTGAATGCGGGTGCTTGCTTTAAGGAACACAACCGCGTCGCAAAAGCCTTGGCACTGGAGGGGGGGCAATGCGTGCCTCAGGCCGTATCCCACCTTTGCTGCCAGATCACTGGGGGAAAGGCCCTTGTCTTAACCACGGGCATTTGTAACCTATCTGTGCTAATTCAAAATGAAGACTTTGGGGGGCGCCTGGGGGGCGCAGTCGGTTAAACATCCAACTCTTGGTTTCGGCTCTGGTCATGATCTCGGGGTCGTGGGATCGAGCCCCGTGTCAGGCTCCCCGCTCGGTGTGGAGTCTGCCTGGGATTCTCTCTCCCTCTCCCTCCGCCCCTGCCCCCCACCCTAATCTCTCTCTAAAAATGGATGGATAAATCTTAAAAAAAAAAGGAAGACTTTCGGTTCGATGTAAGTAGAAGCTGACTCTTAGGGTGAAAGAGACAATTACTGCTTTTCTGGGGCAGCTGCAGAACGGCACGCCTGGCCCGGGAACTCACATTTCCTTTGGGGTCACGGCCATCCTGGCTCGGACCAGGTCCAGGGGGTAGGTCAGAGAAGCAGCGGTCGTTCCAGCCAGTGCACCCGCTAGGAGGCGCGGCCCAGGCGGCAGGGCTCTGAAAGAGGGGGCGGAGAGAAAGTGAGACCCCCCTCAAGACTTGGGGTGCCCACAGGTCTCGGCCAGTGGGGAGAACCAAGGAATGGCCAGAGGCTGGCTTCCTCATGGCCGAGCGATGGGGTCTCTTGGGTGGATGTCATTTTGAGGTTCCCGTGGCTGCCTTTCCTTCCCATCGGCTTGTGTGGGTGAATGAATGAAGCGCTCCTTCCCTCAGACACTGGGGGGCACGGCTGGGATCACGGGTCCCGCTGGGACTTAGGTTCTGAGGGAAGAGCAGGCAAAGGACAGGACTTCTGCCATGGTGAGCGTGCGGAAGACAGGAGGGCAGGTGATGGGGTAGAGCTGAGAGGGTTTTGGGGGGCGGCTGGGGGCGGGCACTCACTCTCCGCGGAAGCCGTAGTAGCGGCCTAGGATGCGCTTGTACTCCTCGTGGGCGCTGAACTGGATGGCGGCGTAGGGCACCACGCGCACCATGGTGGCCGAGTTCCCGCGCCACAGGCTGAAGAAACCCTCGTTGAGGTAGGTGAAGTAGAGGAGCCTGAAGGCCTCCTGGGGGGGAGGGGCACGATCAGTGCCCTTGCCTGCCCCTCTCCCTGCTCCGCGGTGAACTGTGACTGGGGCCCACATTATCCATCCCACCACGCCTTGCCTCCCCCATATTCTCTGGGCCCCATGTGGGGACCCCTCTCTCCCTAGTCCCCTAACCTTACGAACAGTAAAGTGAGCCAGGGCAAACCAGGTTTGCAGGTGACAGCCCCACACAGAGGGTGTTTGATTGGTCTGTCTGGTAGTCTAGCTTCTAAAGATATTCTTTATCTTTTCCCAAGAAGGTAATGCCTGCTCTCTGTTTAAAAATGAATCAAATGTGGGACGTCTGGGTGGCTCAGTTGGTTAAGTGTCTGCCTTTGGCTTAGGTCATGATCCCAGGGTCCTGGGATCAAGCCCCGCATCGGGCTCCCTGCTCAGCGGGAAGCCTGCTTCTCCCTCCGTCCCTCCCCCTCCCCCTGCTCTTGCATTTGCACTTTCTCTCTCTCTAACAAATAAATAAAATCTTTAAAAGAAATGAATCAAATGTGAAATCATGGGTTTATAACTCCAAGTCCTCTCCCCACCCCAAGGATGAGGCCAGAGTGGGCTACATCCAGGCAGAGCTTGGGGTGCCAAGGGGCCTGGCGGGGGAGGCCTCGGTCCCCTGGCAGCTCGGGGAACTGGCTTGTGGGGGAACCAGAGGGAAAAAACACGTTGAAAAGCCTCTCCCTCCACCCCTGGGCCGTGTGCCTCCACCACCTCCTGCCAGCCTAGCAGGGCACATGGTGATAGCCCCAGAGCCAGGAGTTGGTGACCTAGTGGCTTACCTTGGCAGAAAATCTTTTTGAAGACACTGCAAAAACAAACAAACAAACAAACACAACAGAGACCATTAGATGTGAAGGACAGGACCTGGGTCTATGGGACCCCCAATGCAGGGGTCGGGTCTGAGCATGGGGAGTGAGAACAGCCACTGTGGAGGCTCCCCCGCCAGGGGCCGAGGTGCGGGGCATTCCCGATCACGGTCGCCCTCCTCCAGGGAACCTCCTCACCTGCTGCGCCCCGCACCCCTGGGCCCAGGGCCCCAGTACGTCAACTTATCCCCAGGCAGGGGAGCTAAGCTGCCACCTCCCTCCTGGGAAAAGTGAGGGTCTCTGCAGAGCCCTGTGCCTCTTGGGGTTGACACTCAGCACCCCACACCCGGCTGGACCCCAATTCAACCAAACCCCTTCGAGAAAGGCCTCCTAGCCACCAGCCGTGCAGAGGAACTGAGGGGCCTGGGCCTCTCAGAACAAGGCCCGGGCGTGTTCTCGGCCGAGAGCCCGCCCTTTCTTCCCACAGGTGTGGGTGTGGCGCCCCGACCAGCCTCTCCCACCCTCGCTGGCGGCCACCTCGCTCCCCGATGCCACGGCGCGCTCCGCTGGCAGCCCCCCCACCCCCCTGAGCCGCTGCGGCCGGCAGGGATCGTGGTCTTGCAGCCTTCCTCTCCTCGCTCCCGCAGCGTTGCGGAGTGTCTGCCGAGCTCCCAGGACACCCTCGCACCCGCATCCGTGCGGACGTGTGTACACACTGAGGCCACCAGAGCTAAGCCCAGCTCCCTGCAGGGCGCTACGCTTTGCATTCGCTCCAGGTGACAAGGCTGCCGACGCATGGGGAGGCGGGTGCCCAGCCTCATGCCCTTTCCCACGCCAGCTCGCTCCTTACGGAGGTTGATATTAACGTCCTGTTTTGTGGATGAGGAAATGGAGGCACGGGGAGGCTAAGGGACCAGCTCGTGCAAGGGGGACGGCCTGGCTTGAATCTGCAGTCCCTTCCTCCCAAACAGTGGAGGGGCAGGGGTCCCAGCTTGTGACTGCCCTCTTGTAGGCACTGGTCACTGTCTGTGGGACGGAAAGGCCTCATCTCAGGGGACCCTGTGGCTGCTCAACCCAAGGAGGGAGCGTGATGGTCCCCAAAGGATATGTCTGTGTCCTTGAGCCCAGTACAAGTGAGGGTGACTTTATTTGGAAACAGGTCTTTGCAGATGTAATTAAATTAAGATGAGGTCATACTGGAGTGGAGTGGGCCCTAAATCCAATGACAAGTGTCCTTCTAAGAGGAGAAGACACAGACACGGAGGGGAAAGCAGAGACTGGGGCGCCGTGACCATAAGCCAGAGATGCCTGGAGCCCGGGGCGCTGGAAGAGGCAAGGAGGGCTCCTCCCCTAGAGTCTGCAAAACGAACCGACCCAGCTGGCACCTCGATTTCAGACTTCTGGCCTCTAGAACGTAAGCTGCTTGGTTTGTGGTACTTTGTGATGGCAGCCCTGGGATGCTAACAGAGTTTCTAAGTCGATTTTAAAGAGGCATTTTTTAAAGCCAATTTGCAGTGCAGATCGGCGGCTGTGGAGGAGGGGGGACTGCCGGGAAGCATCTCCATCACATAGGACAGATGGACAGAGAGCATTTACCTTGGAAGATGATTTTGGTTCGGTCCAGGGGAGCTACCGCCGTTTTGGCAAGAGCACCGGCCAGGGCCCCAGACAGGAGGGAGCTGAGAACTTGCCTGTGATCACTCTGCAAGAAAACACAGAATACAGTGTGTCAGGAGAGAGACAGGGACAGGGGTCGGCTCTGCTGGCGACCGCCCCCAGGAGGAGCATCTTCCTTCTGTCCCCTCGAGGGCTGTAAAAGGCATAACTGTGCAAGCATCACAGCCCTGCTGGGCCCGGGGCAGGCTGTCATGAGTCCACCAGCCACAGAACCTGGGTGGGACATAGTGAAAACCTTCCTGGGGGACAGGGACCATCCACATGAGAGATGACCCACTGGCGGGGCTGTCCCATGAGTTTCCAACTTCTCAGAGACAGCCTAGGACAGGACTGACCCCAAACAGAAGGGTTACCCCCCCACCAAGTGCAGACTCTGGCTGTGCCCACTGCCTGTGTGCACTGGACAAGGGCCCCTGTGGTCTGGGGATCGGGCCGGTGTCGAGCGAGCAGACCCTGACTGTGTCCGTGTGACCCCATTCCACAACTTTCCATCAGGCCCGCGGTGGCGGGCATCTGTGGTTCTTTATCCAACCAAGGTGAGGGTGGCGGTGATGGTGGCCGGCCTGCACCACGAGGCCAGCCTCGGAGCCAGCACTTTCCCGAGTCTTCTCGACGCTCCCCGTGCGGAGTCGCATAAGAAGTCACCTGCGCATCAGGTTGGAGTCTCTGTCTCCCCAGCTGACTCAGCCACAGAACTCTCGCCAAGCAATCACGGGGAGCACTGGGGACGGGAGGGGCTCCCATCTTCCCCGGCTCCACAGTGAGGAAGGACGGTGAGGGGCAGGTCAGTGAGCCCAGGAGTCCCTAGAGTCTGACAGGAACCAGGTGCCCTGAGGGGCCTTGGGACACAGTGTGTGTGGGTAGGGAAGTGGGTACAACACCTCCCTGCCCCTGGGGCTGCCAGTCCACAGGGAGAGCCAGACATGAACTAAAGCTTTAGACAAACATGTAGGGGCACCGGGGTGGCTCAGGCGGTTAAGTGTTGACCTTGATTTTGGCTCAGGTCATGATCTCAGGGTCCTGAGATCAAGCCCCACATCGGGCTCCACACTCAGTACAGAGTCTGCTTGTCCCTCTCCCTCTGATCCTCCTCCTGCTCGAGCTCTCGCTCTCAAATAAATAAATTAATTAATTTAATTTAATTACATTAAAATGTGTCGAGTCACCAATCCAGGATGGCTGTAAGGAGGGGCCTTAGGGTCCTGGGAGAACATGGGGTCGGGGGTGAGGGGCTGAGGTTGAAAGATGAGGTGCAGCTAACTGGGATATGTGTGTTTGTGTGTGTGTGTGTGTGTGTGTGAGAGAGAGAGAGAGAGAGAGAGAGAGAGATCATATAAGAAGGGGAGGAATGGAAAACCCAGGGGCCCAGGTGAGAAAAAGCCAGGGGTCGTGGGGGACCACAAGAAAGGCAGGGTGGTTGACACAGCAAAAGGGAGGGGGCATAGGGAGGAGAGAGGAGATGAAAGGAGGGTGGGGGCTGGACTCCAAGGAACCTGGGGGCTCAGCGAGCAGGCTGGTGTTTACCCAAAGAGAAATGGAAACGCACAGAAAGTAGACAGGCCATTTTAACTGTAACCAGAGAGGAGGCAGCGCACGCAGAAGCTCAGGGTGGAGAGATGGGGGCTAGGACTAGGGGACGGATAAGGGGCATTTGGGGGGTACAACTGGCAGCCTGGGTCTGAGTGGGCATGATGGGGTCCAGGGCCACTCCCCAGGTTTGCTCAGCTCAGCGGGTGGATCGGGGTGAAGGGCTGGGCTCCAAGCCTGTCCACACACCTGGCCTGAATCTGGGCTCTGTCCCGATTGCTTGCAGTGACTGATGGCCTCTCTGATCCTCCTTTCCTCGCCTCTGACACACTGACGTGCTGTCTCCTGGCCGGGCCTGGGTGCTCCCCGGGGCCGTGATGCCCTACAACCCGGCCCTGTCCCTGGGGGGCTTCAGCTTCTTTCCCTTAATGTCCCCAGGACTTCCTCCAGCAGCCGGGCCCTCCCCTCCCCAGAGAAGCGATTTCCCACGGCAGTGTTTTCCCTCCTAAGTTTCTGAAGTGGAGCTTCACCTCTGGATTCCAGCTTCTTCCTGCACGGAAGCCTGTCACTGGGGGACCCCTGCCTTTTCTGGATCACACAGCAAGGTTCTGGAGGTCTGGCTCCACCCGCTTTGTGAAGTGTGGATGTCAGGCGCCAGAAGGTTTGGCGGTGTTCCCGGCACCAGCTCCGAGGCCCAACTGGGTCCCAACCTCCTCTGGGGGTCAGCGTGATGACGGTTCACCTCGTGCACCGCTAGGAGCCGAGGGCGCACCCCACGGACGGTCCCTGCTGCTCCTAGAGGCGAAGCCGAGGCGCCCCTTCCACGGCCTTTACTAGGCAGCGTTCCGGGCAGCCTGCGGTGCTCGTGGTCACGGGCTGGGCACGCGTGTCCTTAAACCTCACTCAGGATGTGGCACTCCGGGGATGTGCCGCGAGCCCAACTCCTGTGCTCGCCGGACGAGGCCGCCACCGCCTTTGGCCAACGCTCCCAGTGACTCTTAAGTGACCAGGGCCGGCTGATTCTTTGAAGAGCTCGATGCCAGCGTCACGGAACGGCCAGGCCCGCCCTACGCGCCAGACGGAGAGCGCGCGCCAGCACAGAACGAGCCAGACAGCCCAGGAGAGAGAGAGCGGGCGATCCACAGACAGGAGCCACGCGGGCTGTGAACGCCACGAGAAGATGCTCAGCCCCCTCACCAAAGACATGGGACCTGACACAGTAGGCTCCCCCCATCAGGCTGGTTGAGCGAACCAAGACTGATGGCGGCCGTGCGGGCCAGTGTAGCGGAAAACCAGCACCGGCTGCGTCCCAGAGCACGACGGGCACCGGGTCCGCGGCTGGGCACGTCCGCTTGGTGGGATTCAGCCCGCCTGCCAGGGGCTGGGGAGTTCGCTACACCATGAGGGACAGATGTGCCCGCTCTGGGGTTTGGCCTTGCTCCCGCGCATCCACCCCCAGCATGGCGACGGGGGCCCCACACGCTGACCCTACAAACCAGTCCTCCTGCCCATCTGGTGCTTCCCAGGGTGCCCTAGAATTTGAGGAAAGCTGGGGAAGGCCGGAGGATGATGCCGCTTCGGCCTTTGACCCCGTGGACTTTGAGAACGGCCCATGGGCCCCCGCGCGGGGTTTCTGCGTGGGGCTGGGTCAGTCTGTGCTCCAGGTTCAGCCAGAAGAGCTTCTACTGGCTTCTTCGGTGAACGAGGACAGGGCTGACCCCATTTCTTTCAAGGGGAATATACCTTTTCTCCGAGAGAAGGGTGGAATCAGAGATGAACCTGAGAGAGGAGACTGGGAGCCGAGAACACACTCTGCATGCGAGCACCCGCCCGTGACTAACTCTCTCGTGCTCACAAATCCCAGCGAGGAAAGGAGTTCAAGGACACCTTTTGACTTCCTAGCCAAATTTGGGTGAGGTTCTGGCTTCTTACCAAGTGGCTGGGCAGACTGGATCCACATCACAAACGGGACTTTAAATGGAACAGAAGGAGGCCAACCTCCTGCACCCCCCTCTGCCAACGGCCTCCCGCCAACACAGCTCCACCCAGAGTGTGTGTGTGTCGGGGGGCAATTTGCCATGGGGTGCAGGAACACAGAAGAGGGACCTCAGGAAAACGCCCACCGGGGAGGCAGGGTACTTGCCTTGGAATTGACGGGTGAGGGCAGGATGGCCTCGGCATCCTCACGCACACGCGCCGTACTCTCCTTCACACCATTACCCATTCCAGGCCAGCTCTGGGCGGCAGGAGACTCGGTCCTGGGAGAGAGGGGGTACGGTGAGACCTGGCGAGAGGAGGGCCAACCCGACCCGCCTCAGGCCTGTGACTCATCCCTGAGTCACCCGAAGCCAGAACTGCCCTAGCAGGGTGCTCTTCCCAGCCTGGCTTGTTTCCCTGCAGGGGAAGGACGCGGGCACCTGCATCCGAATGGCAGTCCCCAGCGCAGATTGCTTAATCACTGACAAAAGCCCTTGTCATCGGCTCTCTGACTTGATCATCACAAAGAGGTCTCTGAGTTGTCTGTTGTTTTTTTTTTAACCCAGTACCACCTGGCAGATGGGCTCAGAGAGGTGAAGCCACCTCTGAAGGTCACACAGCAGGAGGCAGAGGTGGCCCCACCTGCCTGGACCCAAGCACCCACTGGGCTTTTGTCAGCTTGGACCTGAGTATCTATCCAAAGAAACACTTAGAAAATTACTCTTTTTCCTACTGCAAGTTTGCCCAATCTTTCTGGCCAAGCTTACAGTAAAGAGTCCTAATATTTGAGGATTCCTCCCCGGAAACCTCCATTTAACCTCTAGGTGGAAGTACCCATAAAGCTCAGGAAAGCTCAGCAAACCACAGTGAGGAGAATAGACAGAAAAAAGGATGAAGGACGAGTGTCACCAAGATGCCACCTGTGCGCTGGGGTTCCTGGGGGTCTCGGTTCCCGTGCTTTAAGATTATCCAATCAATCGATGCACTTTCCTGTAAAATGATGCAAATGATGCAGACATCCCCTGAGCGGGCTGGGAAGGCCCCTCCTGCCCTCCAGGTCCTCCTGGGGACCCCACGTCAATGCCGGGACAGAAGGCCCTAGAAAGCACAAACAGGATTCCCCTCCACTTGTCCTCTGCTGCTGTTTCCCATCTCAACTGGGCCCTGGCTCCAGGAGGAATGGCTGCTTCTAAGACAGGGGAGGAATGGGCCCAGAGCACCCTGAGGTACCAGGGAGGAACCAAACCAATGCGGGTGTGACAATGGGAGAGGGAGGAGAATCACAGAGCTGCCAGTGGCCAAAGCCGGAACGCTCTGAGCAACAAGCACTGGATTATAGCCCAAGGTATAAAATAAATATCCACAAGTCCACAGTTAGAAATAAATGATTAGGGGAGCCTGGCTGGCTCAGTCAGTGGAGCGTGTGACTCTTGAGCTCAGGGTTGTGAGTTTGAGCCCCACGTTGGGTGTGGAGATTACTTAAAATCTGGGGCACCTGGGTGGCTCAGTCATTAAGCGTCTGCCTTCGGCTCAGGTCATGATCCCAGGGTCCTGGGATGGAGCCCTACATCGGGCTCCCTGCTCCGCGGGCAGCCTGCTTCTCCCTCTCCCACTCCCCCTGCTTGTGTTCCCTCTCTCACTGTGTCTCTCTCTGTCAAGTAAATAAAAAAAAAATCTTAAAAAAAAAAAATCTTAAAAAAAAAAAAAAAAGACATGATTGAATTCATAAATAAATGGGAAGAGGCAATCTCCCAGGCAGAAGAATCCCAAATAATTTGTGTAGCTGCTTTGCTCTGGAAGAGGGGGAGTTCTCAAAACTGTCAAGGTCATCGAAAACAAGAAAGTCCGAGAAACAATCTCAGCCCAGAAGAGCCTAAGGAGACGTGACGACTAGATGTCAGGTGGGATTTGGCGACAAGAAAAGGATATTAGGGAAAACTGAGGAAATCTGAATAAACTATGGCCTTTAATTAGTCATCTATCAGTATTTGCTCATTAGTTGTGACGAACGTACCAAAGTGAAGTGTTATTAGCAGGGGAAAATTAGGTGTGTGGGGTGTAGGGGAACTGTTACCTTTGCCAATTTTTATATAAATGCCAAACTGTTCACAAACCCACAATGAGAAACTAGGCCCTAGGGAACTTTCCGAGCCAGCTGCTGGGGTATCAGCTTGTGGGGGGCACGGAGACTGTTTCACCCCCGCCCGCAGTGTGGACAGCTGTGACTCAGCACCATCCCCAGTGCTATGGACCCCAGGGGACGGTCCCCACATCCAGGCACGCAGACGGACGGTGCAGCCTTCCTTAGGGCTGTGTCGGGGGCGTGGGCACGTTGAATGTGGACACATTCTGTGAAAAGTGCCTTCCTGAGAAAGCATCCAACCCTTTGGTCCCAGCCTCACGCGGCTCTGCTCTGTGGCCTCACCCTCCCTCCAACTCCTGCTCCGAGCTCCCCAGGAGACAAGAGCCGGTTCGAGGCCGCGGGCGGTGCTCTGCGTTGGGCAGACTGTGCAGGTTCAGAGGGCTGCCTGGCCAGCCTGGCGGACCTTTCTTCCCTCAGCTGTTTGGCTCCGGGACCTGCTGCGGGAACTCAATGCAGACCGTTCACGAGGGGGCCTCGGAGTGGTGGATGCGGACAGAAACGACGTCGCCACACAGAGCAGTCACACCTATGACACCGTGTCACTGCAGGAGACAAAGCGCCCGAAGCAAGTCACGGGAGCCCCCCAGAGACGTCTCCACCCGCAACTTATGATTGGATTCCAGTGCGACTGCAAAAGGGTCTTTGCAGATGTAATTAAGGAAGGGATCGCGACATGAGACCGTCCTGGATCATCCCGCCATCCAATGCGATCTGATCAGACAGAAGAGGAGACAAGACAGGAAGGCCACGTGACCGGAGGCAGAGACTGGGGTGATGTGGCCACAAGCCGGGGACCCCCGGGAGTCAGGAGCTGGTAGAGACAGGAGCCTGCCCTGGAGCCTTCAGAGACTGCACGGCCACACACACCTCAGTTTTGACCTTTTAACCTCCAGAATTCAGAGACTAAAATTGTGTTGCCTCAGGCCTCTGGCCTGTGGGGACTTGTCAAGGCAGCCACGGGACACTAAGGCTAAGGGCCCTTTTTAGGGAAGGGGGGGCCTAGGGCCCCCCAGCGCCGGAAAGTGGGCAGTCTCAGGAGGCCAGCCGCTCACTTGGGTCCAGCGCCTCCTGGCAGCGCTCTAAGGCTCACAGGGTGGAGAGGAGATCCTTGCCCTGGGGGAGCCGGGGGGGGGGGGGGGGGGGGGGGAGACCTGGAGTTTGTCCCTCAGGCCAAAGGCTAAGTTCTCTAAGTAACAAAGAGCTCTTTGCTCTTTCAAATCAGTAACAAAACAAAACCAACTCAAGACAAAAAAAAGGGCAAAGAAGCAGCCAGGTCACCAGGAGACTACTTTAAAATATGACAAAAAAAAAAAAAAAAAGAAGACGACAGATGCCCGACTGTGCTCATAACGGAGAAAGGCAGGTGGAACCCTGAGTGAAGGGCTGTTTGCAAGTACGGAGGCAGTAATGAAGTGTGCATGAGGTGAGGGCGGGCAAGGAGGGAGGCTGGGGGTGGCACCTCCTTGGGGGGGTCTGGCAAATGCCTTGGAACGTGTGCTCCCCAATACATGAACATGAGGACTCGGGGGCCGCTGAGGCTCCCAGTGAAGGGACAGAGGGAGCGCGTGACTCACATCCCCACGGGGGAAGGCCACTCAGCCTGTCACTATTGAGCAGACCCCATCTTGACGAAGTGATTAAGGTCAACACCACCGGCGATGGGGCCCACCGACAGCTCGCCTCCCCCACATGGTGCCCCAGGACGGCCACGTGCCTTCAGTGGGATTCCTCCCAAAGGCACACGGCCTCAGGCTAATGAGGAAGCAGCGGACAGACCACCCGGAGGGACGCTCCACAGCGCCAGACCCAGCAGTTCTCAGCACAAGTCCAAAGGCTGTGGACGATGATGGAAAGGCCGAGGAGTCATCATGGGTCAGGGGACACGAGGCACATAGGATGACGAGTCCAATGTGGGGGCCTGGACCAGAAGGAGCACGTTAGGGGAAGCTCTGGGGGGGCCGCGGTCCAGGCTGGAGGGGAGCCCCCCCATGGCGTCAGTGCTATTTTCTAGGCCACATGACTGTATCCTGAATAGTGCTAACACGGGGGGCAGCTGGACGAAGCGTCTACTGGAACTCTTAGGATTTCTACCACCGTCCTGTAAGCCTAAAATTATTTCAAAATAAAAAGCTAAAGAAAGGGGCGTCTGGGTGGCTCAGTCGTTAAGCGTCTACCTTCAGCTCAGGTCATGGTCCCAGGGTCCTGGGATCGAGCCCCGCATCGGGCTCCTTCCTCAGGGGGGTGGGGGTGGGGGGGAGCCTGCTTCTCCCTCTTCCACTCCCCCTGCTTGTGTTCCCTCTCTCGCTGTGTCTCTCTCTGTCAAATAAATAAATGAAAAATCTTTACCAAAAAAAAAAAAAAAGGCTAAAGAAAAAAATGCCTTATGAAAACCACGAGCTTCTGGATGTGCTAGAGGTTTCAGAGAAACACATTTCAGATGTCTGTGGCTGTTGAGGGGCGGGCTGGTGGGCTGATCTGGCTCCTCCTTGTCCACTTGGGGCCTCCAAGCCAGGGGCTTAGTGTCTTGGGCTGGGGAAGGGCGCTGGCAACCATGGGAGCCCTGTGCAAGGGAGTGGGGCTTCTGGTTTGTGGGGAGACCAGTGCCCTTCTTGGCAGGGAGAGGGGCGTCAGGCTGAGGCCTTCACCGAGGGCCCATCTGTGGCTCTGCACGCGGGCTGAGAACAGGGTGAAGGCAGACGCTACACACAATGACACCATGTGGTTTTATTAAATCCCTCTGCCACGGTGCTCGCTAACCCAGCCAGCCTTCACCACCCATATGGGTGCTGCTTTACCGATGGGGAAGTTACGGTAGCACAAGTCCTCTGCTGGAGACCACCATGGTGATAATCGCTGCCACTACCCATTAGGGGTGTCATGGTCACTGGTTTATCTCTTCACTTTGCTGATGCAACACGGAAAAACTTGGGTCAGACCAAGAGCAGAGGGAACTCCAACCTTGACGCAGGACTCCAAAGTCATGGCCATATCCTTCTCCATGGAGCCCTGGCCCCCTTTCATCCTGAACGGTTCTCCTAGAGAACCACATGCCCCTTAAGACTTTGCTTAACCTGAAGGAACAGCAGGGTAGGGAAAGCAGGGTGGAAGGTCTGGCCACCCCAATCGTCCCCCGAGGGCAACTTTTAACACAGAACATGGACAACCTGTTCAGAGAAGCGTCCCAGACCTAAAGGGACAGCATGGGTTCCTGGGCTGCAATCCAAGGGGCCCAAGGCTCTGACCATGGGACGTGAGCCTGGAAGAGGCAGCCAAGGGCCGGTGGGGCATTCTGCAGGGACAGAAGTCAGAGTCCGCATCACCAAGGTGGGGCCCTGGGTAAGCAGTCCCTGCTGTGGGCTGGCACCTGGCAGAAGGAAGGTATGGGAAGAGGTCCCTGAGGGACCAAGGCCTGATGTCTGGAGGCCTGAGAACTTCCAGTCTTGAACTTGGAAGACAGCCCTGGTCTGCTGGTTCCCACAAGCCTGGAAGAAGCCAGCAGAAATCATGTCTGGGAGTTGATACCCTGGGCCTTGCATGATTTGAAAAATCTAATATCCTGGACACAACCTAAGATAATGAGGCACACGAGCAGGCTGGGCATTTGAAACGCATTTTGAAACACAGACATCTGAAAACACAGACAGAAGGTCTGACTGGGACAAACCCCGGCTGCCCTACCTTCTGCACATGGGGACTCACATGAAACGCTGCTCAGGGCCTCCGAGGTTCTGGTTCCCTGGCAGTGGAGGTGAATTAGGGGCAGAGAATAGTGACACGTGGTGGTATCTGATAAAACAGAAAAATAAGAAGCAGGGGCCTCTTGAGACCCTCCAGTGCCACGGCCTGAAGAGTCAAGAAGGGCGACCATGAAAAGGGAGCCTGGCCTGAGGTGTTGGCCGTGAAGGGCCTGGGCTGGCCTGGTCGGCGACTGTTATTACTCCTGTTCCAACATGACTGTCCACAGAACTCCAGGCTTCGTGCGGTTTGGCCAGTTATTCCCCCAGTCACCCTTTTCTGCCCCAGAATCCCACCCCCTCGTGCCCCGAGTGCATCTGTCTGAGGTGTTTTCTCACCATGAGCTTGGGGTTGTGTGGTCTCGGGAAGACATCGGAGGTGAGGAGAGGTGAGCCCTCCTCATGACATTATACCTGAGAGCACAGACTTAATCCAGGTGAGACTGACTTGGACCTCTGGGTTAAGGTGGGGTCGGCCAGCTGTCTGTCCCCCTGCTGAGCGACCCTGTTCCAGACTCTTCTCTTGGAACCAGTGCCCCCTGGGATGGGGGTGCGTGTGTGTGTGACAGGAGTTAAGCTCCCCTCCCAGAGCGGGAGAATTGACATACATGACTAGGAATTCTTACACAAGAACTATGGTTTCTTCTCCCCGACTGATTTACTTCTTCAGCCATTTATTCAGATCAGTAATGACCTTGTGGATGACTACTTTATGCTCTGGGTTAAAACAAGATGCTCTGTTACTTCCTTGCTGCTCCAATCTTCCAACGCGGGCCACAGGCTGAGATGTCCTCTGCCTACCGCAGGTGGGGGGGCAGGTTTGGTGGGGGAGTGGGGGGGGAGGAGGGCAATGGGGGGACTGAACCCATGCAGATGACAAGGGGTAGTCCAAAGGATCCCAGCAGCTGCAGGAGCTGGACCAGGTGTGCTAAAGGACAGGTGTTAATGTGTGCCTGAGGGCCCCAAGACCGATTCAGCAGACGCAAAGGTGAGGCAGGGTGGTACACGGCCAGGTGGTGCAGGGCCAGGTGCAAGCTCCTGTCTGAGGCCCAGCTCTGCTGCTCATCATCCTGGTCCTTGTTGCTCCCATGTCTTCTCTCCACTCCACTTGCTCACCGTGTTGCTCTGGCTTGTGGGACCCACCCCCGGCCCTAGTCTCCCCCAGGGCACCCTGGGTTACCCAGTGACTGGGCAGGGGGCACCAAAGGGAATTCACTCCTTTGCTCCCAATAAGAGGAGCCCACACAAGTTGGAATGGTGCTGCTGGGCAGGGCCAGGGCTTGGCCAGACTGGGAGCCTGTGAGTGGGGGCTAAAGGTTCTAGAATCCTCTTGTCCTGACACTTGGAGGGATGGTTCTAGAAAGGGGAGCCTTAAGGACCGGCCTGCTCTGGTCCAGTATTTACACCCCTCTGGGGTTGAGTCCGATGAACTGTGTGCCTGCTGAGTACACACTCTGGGGAGGTGGCACCGCGGTGGGCGGGGCAGATGGCCTGGGGAGTGTGGGCAAATGGCCCACAGGGATGCTGCTGAGTGGGGCTCTGTGGTGGAGAGATGCAGGGCAGGGTCTGTCCTGGGGTCTGGGAAGGCTTCCTGAGGAATGCACAGGGTGGGAGTGGTGGGAAGGAGCACCCCGGGTGGCCAGAGCCGTGAGAAAGGGGACCCCCAAGGCTGGAGCCAGCTCAGGCTGAGTGCACGGCAGGCCATCTAAGGCTCTGCTCATGGGAGAGCACAAAACACCCCCACCCCACAACACCCCTCCTGGTGCTTCCACCTCTGGACCCCAGCCAGGATGATCCCCACATGCCTCCCCTAGTGCCTCTCTCAGTGTTGGAGACCCTGAGACCTCACCTGGGAACTCTGAACACCGGCACAGTAGTACGTCCTATCTCACAGTGATGTCGAGCACCTTCTGTGACCACCACCCAGATGGCCACCCACAGAATGAGTTCTCGCACGTGGTACAGTCACACGACCGGGTGCCACACAACAACAGAGAAGGACAAGCTGCTGCCACATGCAACGACAGGGACAAGCCTCGGACATAATAGTGGAGAACGAGAAGCCAACGCAAAAGACTGTGTACCGAATGAGTCTAATCCAAGCACAGTAACACAACCTGGTCTGTCCATACAGTGGCATGTCACTGAGCTTTAAAGAGGAAGGACATTCTGACGCATGCTACACCATGGATGAACCTTGAGGACATCATGCTAAGTGAAATGAACGAGTCACAAAAAGACGGATATTTAATTCCGCTTATATGAGGTCTCTAGAGTCCTCATATTCATAGAGACAGAAACCAGAACAGTGGGTGCCAGGGACTGAGGGAGGGGAGCGGGGAGTTCGGGTTTAATGGGGACCGAGTTTCAGTTTGGGAAGATGGAAAAGTTCTGGAGAGGGATGGTGGTGATGGCTGCACACCAATGTGAATGCACTTAACGTCAATGAACTACACACAAAGCAAAGTTGAAGACAGTACATTTTACATTATATATATTTTATCACAATTAAAAAAAAATCCAGCACAGGGCGCCCGGGTGGCTCAGTCGTTAAGCGTCTGCCTTCGGCTCAGGTCGTGATCCCAGAGTCCTGGGATCGAGCCCCGCATCGGGCTCCCTGCTCTGCGGGAAGCCTGCTTCTCCCTCTCCCACTCCCCCAGCTTGTGTTCCCTCTCTCGCTATGTCTCTCTCTGTCAAATAAATAAATAAAATCTTAAAAAAAAAAAAAAAATCCAGCACAGACAATAAAGCATCAGCGGTGATAAAGATCAGACCAGGGTTAGCTTTGGGAGGTAGGACAGGGAAGGGTCGCGGAGGAGCCAGCTGGGGGCTTGAAACGCTCTGCATCTTGATCTGGTCTCACACGTGAACACACGTGGAAAAGCTCCTTGAGCTGTCCAGGAGTCACTCACTTTACTGTACGAAACTTAGTCCGCAACGAAACAAGTTTAAACATTAAAAAAGAAAAACCCCAAAGCTGCCAGCCTCTCCCAGGCCAACTGACCGTGAGCCTGAGCACTGTGTTCTTAACTCCCAGGGGACCCTACTGGCACCAGAGGGACAAGACACACTGCTCGCTATTGCTCACCTTCCTCCTCACCTGTGAAGAACACCTGCTGATGATTTTGGCAATGACCAAAAGCCCAGAGGAGATGTCTAAGCTCCTAGAAGGCAGGCCACACGTGCAGTGGACATCTGGCCCCTTCTGGAGATAGCACACTGGGCAGCCACACACTCTGCCTCTGCCACCTTGGAGAAGGGGGAGCTGACCCTTCCCTTGACTCCAGGGTGACCCAGGTGGCCCTCACTTTGGAGCACCAGACCCAAAGACTGGGAGTTTTGAAGGAGCCACTGGGCCAGAGAAGTCCTCTTTCTCTCAGGAGGGAAAGCAGGTAGGCCCTGAGGGCAGTGACACAGAGCCAAGGCCGGGGGGAGGGGGGGATGGATGTCTGCTGAGCTGGGGTGTCCTGGGGCCCAGTGGTGCTAGAAGAACCTGGGAGCTACCAAAGAACATGGAAGGTGCCAGAAGCACTTAGACTTTTCCCACCCCGGAGCCCACAAAGTTCCCATTCCAGTTCAGCCAGTTTGAGATGGGTTTCTGTCCCCTGCACCTCCCCCAGAGCCCTGACCCATGTGTTTCCCGTACACTCTTCCAGCCCTGGCCTGCATTTCCAACCATGGACAATGGCCGCAGTGGGCCCAGCCCCAGTATGTTCTCTGGAGGTACCTTTAACAGGTACCCATGAACTGGGATTCAGGCGCCAGAGTCTTCCCCAGCAGCAGGGTTAAGAATGAGGGGTCAAGTGCAGTGGGCCACCTCTGCCCCACATGCCACCGGCAGGCAGCAGTCACAGACCAGCCCCAATGAACAAAAATTCATTTTTTCATATCATATTTCTGTTCAAGCAATCTTTCCACTCATCAAAAAGCGAAGCAAAGCAAAGCAGGATGGAGGGCAATTCTGCAATCTAACATACTGAACAGCATTGTCTAGGAAGCGGGCACCTGGGGTTGTGGGATCTTAAGTAGCCCAGTCTGTGAGCCCCCCCGCTGCAGCAGCTCCCCGTGTGCATCCATCCTGATACACACACACACACACACACACACACACACGCCTGACTCCCTCAGAAGCTCCCTGGCCGGGGCCACCATTCCTGCTGGTGAGTGCTGCATGCGCCACCCCGCGGGACGGAGGAAATGCTTGCACAAACGGGGGCGTTTCTCAGTTGATGGAGTTTACAAGCAGTCCCGGAACAGATCCTGTAATCTCTCAGTAAACGGAAGCCAATTAACATCCTATCTGCCTGTTGATAAAGCCTGTTTTCTTTTCCAGTTAATGGGCATTAACTTCTGCTATTAAGAGAGCGGTAGCATCTTACATAATGGCTGTGCCGGTTAACCCAGACCCGACCAGCTGTTGCGCGTCTCTCCCTGCTGCACTCCCTTCTACTCGGGCCTTTCAGACCAACTGGCCTCTGCAACCTTGTGCTGCCATCTCTACGGGTCAGACACTCAGGCATTCGCGTCCTGCAAGATGCAGAACATCCTACTGTCAATCACTGTCCCGGGTCCTTGCAACACAGGGCTGCTGACACCTGTTACCAACTGCACTTGGGTGACCTACAACAAACCAAGGCCCTCAACACTACTCACAGCCCTCTGATAAGAGGGTGCACTTGTGTAAAGCCCTCACCCCAAAAGTCTTGTGTTTTCGCCACGGGGAGCCTAGCACAGTGCTTGTATCTACTCAGTTATTTGCTGGATGAGGTAATTAATTTTTTGGACATACCAAGTTTTGCTTTGGCTGTAGTCTCTCCACCCTGTGCCTGGCAAACTCCTCCGCATTCTTCAAAGCCCTTCCTAAATGTCCTGGCCTCCCCTCCCAAAACTTAGTTGCTCTGCCCTATATTGAGCACTCTATGGTTCCCTGCTGCACGAGACGGGGCCACTTTCCACTGGCTTCCCCTGCTGGGCGGGGGGGGGGGGGTGTCTGTGGAGGGCAATGGCCTGGGCTATGCTCAGGGTCCTTGCTTAGCAAGCAGTCAGAGGCATATACCTGCCAACAGGGGCTTTTGCCATCTGTCTTTCGGCCCTTCAGGCACCCTTCCCACGGCAGCAGAAATGTACTTCTTCTAGCCTGTCTGCCTAATTCCCCAAGTAGGAGCATGTAGAGGCTCCCAGCCACACCATGCTGGTGTTATGGGAAGATGGGGTCCAGCTTGTGACCTTGGCCATGTTACTAAACCTCCCCAGGCCTCCGTTTCCATCCGTTACTACATTCCCGGGGTGGCAATGCTCAAGTGGGTCATGGGTGTGGGTAAGTATCATTCTGCCTTATAAGTAGGAGTCAGACGGAGCTGGGATGGAGCCCATCTCACACCACCCGGCCCTACTGAGCAGGCCTCACCAGTTCCTAGATCTCACCATTCAGCCTGCATCCCCCACGCCAGGGCCTCTGAAAGAGCTAAGCATTGGTCCTGGGTGTCCAGCATCCCTCCACCCGCTTTCTCCAGGTTCATCTCCCCAGAGTGTTAAACAGAAGCCGGCTGGCGGCGCCCTGCTGCCCCCACCTGACAACGGGGCCAAGTGCCTGCCGATGCGAGCGCCCCTGCCCAGGACAGCTGGCGGCGATGTCTCCCACTCTGACATTCAGGGCTAGCCGATGCCTGGCTTTGACCCGTGTGCTCCAGGCCAAAGGGGCTGCTCACAGCCCCCAAACCTATCCCTTCTTCAAGGCCTGGCTCCTACATGCCCCCTTGCCAGCCCAAGGCTAGACCAGCCACTGGCTAAGGCCTGACCAGTAATGGGTCCTGTCTGCCCGTGGCACCGGAAGCCAGGCCCGCCAGCCCTGCTCCCTCCTCTCCTCCAGCTACAGCATCTTCCTCCAGCTCTGGGCTGCTACACCAGGGGGTTCCAGGAACACCTGTCCAGAATCTCCAGGACACTTGTGCAGAATTCCTGAGCTCCTCCTCAGGCTTAAGTTGGGGCCTGCTATAGTGAGGCCTGGGAACCTGCCCTTTAGGACGAGGACAAATACTGCAGACTGGGTGGGGCTTGGGTCAGCATGGCTAGTTAATACTTAATCAAAACATATATATTGGGACACCTGGGTGGCTCAGTCGGTTATGCGTCTGCCTTCGCCTCAGGTCATGATCCCAGGGTCCTGGGATCAGGCTCCCTGCTCAGTGGGGAGTCTGCTTCTCCCTCTGCCTGCCGCTCCCCCTGCCTGTGCTCTCTCTGACAAATAAATAAAATCTTAAAAAAAAAAAGAAACATATATATTCTCTTTTTCCACTCATCCCATGGCAAAGGCACGTGACCTAGAGATGGAATAACAGTGATGACATCTGTCAGGAGCACTCCATGGGCACATTTCATCAGGGAAGGCTTGCAACTGGTCACAAGGTGTCTCCTGTCCTGGTCCTGGTCCCCTGTGCTGGGGAAGCAAGCACAGGCTGCTATGGGCTCTAAGCTCAGGCATGGCGACCACGCCTTGCTGGCAGCAGCCTCGAGGTGAGTCCCCTCCTGTGCCTGTCATGGGTTCCATGGACCAGGTCCCTCAATCTCCTCTCAAGCTCAGTGCCTTGGGCCTAAAAATACCCAGGCTCTCTTGTTCCCTTTGCTTACAATTCTTTGCCATCTAGCTAACTCCTTGCTGGCTTCAGATCTCTAAGAACCTTCCCCTCCCTGAGTTAGCATCCCAATCCTCTGCTAGAACTCATCAATTACAGAGCCCCAACCACTTGGTGAGAACTGATCCACATCTGCGTCCCCTACCCTTCTGAGCCCCAGTGTTTCTGCTTCCTCTGCACCTGTCCCTGTCCCACAGGTATTTACAGACTGTGGAAGAACGGTATGGTCACCCAGGCTCCAGGCACCGTGGTGTTTCGCTGTGGCTTACAGACGCCCATGTCTAGCAGTGGCAGAAAGCATGAGTGCCACCGGTGACTTGCTTAAGGGACAGGGGTCTGGATTCTGGCTGACCTACATCCGTCTTGGCTCCCCTTATGTTCTCCCCTTGGTGACCCTCTATAAACTGGGATGATCTAGGACCAAGCTCACAGTTCGGTAAGCACATGCCAAGGGCTGGCAAAGAGCAAAACATACATATACATTCACTTGCCTGGGTCCTTGCTAGCTCTGGGTAGATGCCTCCACCTTCCAGAAGGACGGCAGGTGAATGAGGGGCTGCACTCTGCAACGCTACCAGCCCTGTTTTGCCTGAAACAGCAGAGGTGGCTAGACAAGCACTTCTTTGAATAACATCCTGGCAGAATTTCTGGCTTCACAGCTGGAGGGGTTAAATGGTGTCCCCCACCAAAGTTCATGGCCATCCAGAACCTCAGAAGGTCACCATATTTGGAAATAGGGTCTCTGCAGGTGAAATGAGTTAAGGATATTGAGATGAGATCATACTGAATTTACGGTGGGCCCTAAATCCCATGATGGGTGTCCTTGTAAGAAGAAAAACACACAGGGAAGAACGTGGGTGTGAAGATGGAGGCAGAGAATGGGATGATGTGGCTGCAAGCCAAAACCCCAAGGACTGCCAACAGCTACCAAACCAGGAGAGGGGCCCAGTAAGATTCTCCCTCAGATCCCCCAGTAGGAAATGACCCTGCAGTCTTAGACTGTTTTGGCCAGTGACAGAAGACTGTAGACTGGGTGGCGTCTAGACAACAGAAACATATGTCTCACAGTTCTGGAGGCTGGGAAGTCCATGATCAAGGCGCCAGCAGACTGGGTGTCTGGTGAGAGCCCTCTCCCTGGTCCACAGATGCCTTCTTGCTGTGCCTCACAAAGCAGAAGGGGTGAGGGCCTCTTTTAATGGGCATTAATCCCATTCAGGAGGGCTCCACCTTCATGACCTAATCACCTCCTCAAGGCTCCACCTCCTAATGCCATCTCGTTGGGGATTAGCTTTCAACATACGAATTTTAAGGAGACAGAAACATTCCATCTCTAGCACCTGCTATCGCCTTGATTGTTACAGCAGCCCCAGGACACTAACATGACTTGGAGTCTAAGACAACGCTCCTGGTACTGGCTGGTGACCTGCCCATGGCCCTGAGGTCACTCCTCCCCCCCTCCCCGGACCTCTCAGGCTGCCCTACTGATACAGCTCCGACAGAAAACCCGGCTTCTGCTGATCTTTGCTGAGACCCTGGAATCCAAGCACTCAGCTGCAGCAAAAGGTACTCAGGGAAGAAAACAAACGTTGACAAGCATATTTTAAAAATAGCGCAGTGACCAGGGAGGGGCTGCTGGGGGCCATGTTCTACTTCTTCAGCTAAGTGTTAGCTTTGTTATCCTTTACACTCTCTTCTCACGTGCACATTATAAACTTTTTATTAACAAGTATCTCGCACTTCAAATAAAGAATATAATGCATTTTTAAAAGAGCTGGTTTGCAAAACCCAATCAAGCTAATAGTTCCAATCATCTCAGTATTCCTCTAGTGTCTAACTGCCAAAACAGAAGAACAAAAACAGGATGACAGGTGGGAAAAGGCCTGACCTCAGTCTGATGATGCCCTCCACCTGGCACCAATAGTGGGAAATAGCGGACAACTTCCCCAAAAGATTTAACATCTGATTTATCACAATCTCAACTGACAGTCAAATTCTTTTGCCGGATCCAAGTGGAAAAACAAAAACTTAGTAACAGCCAACTTTTTAAACCTCCCCTCCCAGGACTATGGCCAATGCCCATGTCTCTCTCTTGCAAGGAACGCCCCCGCGCCCCAAACCCAAGGTTTCCTCCAGAGCTCCACAGAGGAGGGACTCAAATATTCCTTGGACTGAACTTTAGTCCAACTGGGGAAGAGAAACAGAGATACAATGTTTAATCACCACTGCACAGGCCAGAACACAAGAGTTGAATAGAAAGCCCAGAAGTGGTGTTCAAAAGATCTCTCAGGCTGCGCTTTACCTATCAGATTGGAGAAACCAGGACACTTGATAGTAACTGTTCTGGCTGCTGGGAGAGGAAATAAGCAATCCAGTTTCACAGCTGAGAGAAAACTGATGGCAGCACAAACTCTCTGGAGGAACGTTAACCATTTCAATGGACATACCCTTTGGCCTGGCCACTCCTAGGAAACTCCCCGAAGACCAGGTTTCGTAAGTGTCTGGACTCCAGCCCCACACACGTTCATTGCGTATTTGCTCATGCATGGGTCCATCTATTCATTTCACCTCAGTTTGTAGGAGAAAATACAAGTGACAACTTCAACAGTCGTCAGTAAGGGACTGGCTGTAACTCTGGCACACCCATTTGATAAAAATCTCATGTAAATTTAACAGGGGCTTAAAAGAGGTGGGGGATATACATCCCCTCCCCCTAAGCCATAGACTATCTCTGGAAGGAAACGGGGCAAGTTAACAATGGATGCTTCCAGAAGGGTACCGGGTGCAGACAAACCTGCTTGGTTTTCACTGTATGTCCTTTTGTACTTTTTTTTTTTACCATGTACATCCATTACCTTATCAAAGTTTACATATTTGCATACGTATATATATGTAACGTGTATACATTTGTAGTATATAAAACGTGAGTACGTGTACATATGAACGTGTATATGTATACATCTACATATACATACACATGCACATACATAAAGACACACATTTTAAATGACTCCTTTTGAATGTGGGCAGAAAAGCCCATTGGCTTTAGTTTCTACAGGAGAAGGTGAAGGTGACATGACCCTCTGGCACATTCTGGTGGGAGAGACAGAGGGGGGTCAGAGGTGCTATGCAAACCTTACAGGAAACCGCACCACGTTATTACTTTTCCACAACAAAGCTACCGTCTTCTTCTATGCTGCACACTTGCAAATCATACTCCAGGGAACTTCTAAAGTTCCAGAAAAATTATTATTCCCAGCACCTCACCAGGCTCCAGTTTTACAGTTTGGCTCTAGGTGGCTGTAACATTAGCTCTCCTCACTCTGAAGAGTGTTTCCTTACTCTCTAGGTTTATCGGCTTTAAGGGCCCCAGGAGTTCTTGAGGGTCAGCAAGGGGCTTCGGTCTGCAAGAGCTGGGGCCAGAGGCTGGGAGCTGGCACCTCCCTTGGGTGCCACTGGAGGCACCCAAGGTGTTGAAGTCCCGCTCCTGCAGTGTCCCCGCCCCCACCCAGCCCCAGGACACAGAGACACGTGCTACAGCAACGTTCAGGGGCCGCCCCTTCCAGCTCAGTCTTTCCGGACTCAAAGTCATGACTCCTGAGGAACAGCTGCAGGGAAGGAGGGGGTTCCCTCCCCTGCCAGCCCCTCAGAGATAAGCACAACAGATGGGCAAAAATGGGGAAGGTCTACAGAGAAGGGTCAGCAATGCTCAGGGAGGGATGGTCTCTGCCTCCCCAGTTCAAGTCTCTTTAGGTTTGTTGCTGGTAAAATGGAGATAATTCTGGTTTCGCCTGGCCAAAGGGATTATTGTAAGCCTGGAAATCACTTTACAGACTGTCATAAATGAAAAGATAACATCTGGGTGGGCTTTTCTTTTGGGTGGGGGAGGGTGCAGTTATCCTGAGAGAGCTAGGCTCGGGTGAATGTTGGGGAACCTGGGTGGGGGGGTGCGGTTCAAGGATTACAGAGAAGCACAAATACAGGTACACATGTAAGAAAGTACGGGTGGGGGACAGACTGGGGGTGTGTCATGGAGAGAGGGCCTGGAAAGGCACAGGGCAGGTGGAGGGATGGGGGAGAGTATCTGAGGGCCCTGACCCAAGTGGCTAAAGGGAGGAAGCAAGAGAGAGGGGCACAGACCTGGATGTGAGCAAAATCAGTGAGGGGATATAACCCGGCCCAGGTGTGAGTGGGGGGCCACGAGTTCGGCATCATAGGCTCAGGCATGGGTGGAGGGGGTGTACGCCCAGTGGCAGAGGTAGGGGTGCATGGCTCTGGGTGTGGAGGTTTCATCAAGAGGAACAATTTTAGGTGATGTGGGGGGTGTCCATGAGTGCGGGGGCGGTGGCAGGTGTGTGAGGAGAATATTGGTGGGGACATGGACTCAAGTGCGTGTGGGTGTGAAGATCCAACTGTGCCGAGCGCCTGGGGACACGGCCCCAGAGGTGTGGGGGATGTCAGCGAGGTGGACAGTCTCAGGTGTATCGGGGGGGGGGGGGTGTTGTCAACAAGAAGGGACGTGGTGTCAGGCGTGTGTGGACTGACCGCGAAGGTTCAGATCCGGCTGGGAGGGTCCCCAGGAGCTCCAGACGCGGGGTGTACGGGAGGGCTTTAACCTCTCCCTACCCCTGCGACGCTGCTGTCACGCCCTGCCTCGCCCGCCCCCGCCCCAGGACCCACGACAAGACCGTGCCTCGCCCTGGCTCGGCCCGAGGGGCGCGGGCCCCCGGACGCCTGCGCCACCCCGCGCCCTCTGCTCCCCCTTACCGGCTAGGACGCGTCGCCTTCACCACCACCACCGCCGCCGCCGCCGCCGCCACCGCCTCGGGCCACCACGGCCCCGCCTCGCGCACCCCCAGCGCGCGCTGCGGGAGGGGTTCACGCCACGCTCCGATTGGCTGCATGCTGGCCAATCGGCGTTGGGGAACACAGAGATTGATTGGCATGAAACAGACGGGCAGCCCCTAGAGCCAATCACTGAAGGGTAGAGGCGGGCTATTGGGTGAAGTTTTTGATCCCAGAGGTGGTCCCGCAGGGTGCGAGGTGCTGGGAGGTGAGGGCCGGGAGGTAGGCGAGGATTGGAGCTCTGGCAGAAGACGAGCAGCCCTGACGACCAATCTCTGGGGGGCAAGGGCAGGGCTCCGAAGTGGCTGGCGCGGCTGGCGCGAGACCGGAGGGCGTAGCCTAGAGGGCGATGAGGATTGGCTGCGACGCCGAAGACGGACAGGCCCTGCGGCCGGTCGCAGGGGCCGTGAGCGGTGTGCCTCCGGGCAAGGCAGGAGAGCGCAAGGTGCTGAGTTTGGCCGGGAGCGCGGCGGCCGTAGGTGGCCTCAGACGCCCCGGGCGGGGTACCCTGGTGCTGTGTCGTAGAGGCTAGCCTTTGGACCTCGCAGCGTAGAAGCAGGACCTCCAACGCTGGCTGTGAACATGGGCCATCGCAGCTGAAAGACTCCTGGATAATTTTACATTCCTTCACTCCCCGCTATTTCCCTGCCAATGACACGGAGAAGGCAGACTCTCTGAGGTCACTCAGGCTCGTCCTCTGAAGCTCCAGGTTGTTGTGAAGATGTGGAAACAGGTGGAATCCTACCCATGAGCTTTGTGGCTTTCTGGAAGTGTTGGACTTTTCTGATTTCAAGCTTTCTCCTTTACGGGATCCAGTGACATCCCCATCCGGCCTCCTCCCGGATAAGCCTTTTGTGAATCAACTGAAAACTAACTACTATCTCATGAGGTCAAAGCGACCACTGGCCATATTTTACAGAAACCAGAGTGCAGAGAGGTCTAGCTCCTCGCCCACAGCGCTTCAAGTGGCTGAATCTGGAGGTGAATTTAGAGCAGCCTGCTCTTTGGAAGTGGGGTAAGACAGTGTCAGAGAAGAGCCACCAGGGGCCTGAGCGATCTGGGTCAAATCCATGTCCAGCCACTGGCCCACTACAAAACCTTGGGCAAGGTGGTTGTGGATCGGTTTCCTCAGGGACAATGATCCCTACACCTTGATCTTTCCTCTTTTGGGCTGCTCCCCTGGGAGAACTTATATCCTAGCCCTTGCCTTGACCTTCTGGTGAAAGCATTTGACCCTCTGCAGGACCATCTGACCTGTGAGCCTCAGCTTCTCCGTGAGGTGAAGTTCATGGGATTCTTTGCAGACAGATGCCAGCAGTTTAGAGAAGACACCTGCCATCCAGTGCCCCTCTGTGTCACTGGCACTCCTCCCAAGTCCACCCAGTTCTCTGACTCACCAAGTGCACTCTCTTAATCTCCAGCGCGGAGAGGGTTACAAATGTTCCCAGATACTGGCTCTTATTTCCTCTAGGCACTGGCTAGGGTTGGTGGAGATCAAGTTCAGAACCAGGGAATGCTGGGAGGGAGCAAACCGAAGCTAGGCCTTAATAAGGGTTCACATTTCAGGGCTGGGCAAGCCCCCTGTGCTTAATCCACAACATCTCGAAGGGCTCCCGGTATGGAGGACTATGGAGGACAGGGAAAAACACTGAGGCTCACACTGTCGATGTCACTAGCCTGAGGCCACCATCTGACTCACAATATTCCCATATTCCCACCTGGGCCTCTCTCCCATACCTCCCTGCTTCCCAGGTTTGCTCCCCAGCCAACTTCCAGGCCCTGGTCTCCATTCTGCTCTCTGGACAAGAGGAGGACACTGAGGTCAGCTAAACACATAATGGGTGTCAGGTCCTTACTGGGCCAAATACCATCTCAGGACCGAATTTCCAGGTGGTGGGGGGAGGGGACAGCACCTACTCTGCAGATGAGAAAACTGATCTTCATACTACAAGTGTTCCTTGCTGAAAGGGCCAGAGGCTGGGTTTGAATCTCTGCTGTTTTTTGCTTGCTGGCCACCAGACCTTCAGCAAGTGACTCAAGTTCTCTGACTCAGTTTCTCCAACTACCTCCCAGGGTTGAAGGCAGCACTAACGAGATGAATGGAAGTAAAACACTCACAACTTCGCTGGTCCACAGCCAGCACTTGCTGAGTGTTGGTGATGGATAAACTGTTCTCCGGGCCTGTTTCCCTTTCTGTAAATAGCGCTTCATGGAATGTGGACATAGACCAACTATGGGTGGGGTTTGCCACCCAGAGAGGGAGATATTTATGCTACAGAAGTCCCTACTCACAGCACCCACCTGCCAGGCCCTGGGAGGGAGGCAGCAAGCTCCTGGAAGGTCCCAGGGTACCCCTAGGGACAGTGCCAACTGAGGCAAGGGTCAGGCAGCAGCCCAACACCAGGCTGCCTTTCCTGAGGGTGCCAAAGGCACTGCCTGGGCTCTGGCCTCTGCTTGTCAGCATGCTGGCGCCGGCCAAGCTCCCTGCTGCCTTCCAACAATGGCCAGTAATGCCCCTTGGCATCAGCAACTGACACCCCCACTGTGGGCACTTCAGCTGTGCCTGGCCAGGGTGCCTGGGATCCCAGCTCTTCCGTGTCAGCCTGGCTGGCTCTGGGCAGGACACTGTCTCTCTGCCCCCCAGTCTCCTCTACCTCTCGGGGATCCCTGGAATCATCTGACATGATGGCTATGAGCCAGGCCTGGGCAGAGTGACAGGGCTTAATCAACAGAGGCCAGAGAGCCATTTGCCCAAGGTCAGGTTAGCAACGCTGGCAAGAGAGGAGGGGCGTGGAGGCAGGCCAAGCTGGGTTCTCATCCCACTGTGGCCCCTCAAAGGCTGGCGAGTCTATTTCTCATCTGGAAAATGGGGTTTGTAGGCCCTGCCTCTCAAAGATGTGTTCATAAGCCAGGACCCTGGGTCCTTCCCTGGCTGGAGGGATACCTGCTGAAGGCAACAGTGATGTCAACCAAGCCCAGCTGGTTTCAAGGCAGTTTCACTCAGCCTCCCAGAGACTCAGAGAGGCTGCGCAGTACAGGCACAGCCTGAATGTGCGGGCCCCTCCCTTGCAGCGGTTTTCTCCTGGGCGCTGGTTTCCATGTCATCAACGAGGATGGCAAGCACTCAGAGAGGGGCCGTGGGCCTTGCTGGGGGCTGTGGTCCTGTGTAGCAATCCACTTAACCTGTTTTCAGGAGAGGAGGCTGAGGTTCACCTGAGGTGGCAGAGCAGGGACTGGAACCCAGGTTTGGACAACTTAATGATATGCCTGCAAACCCTGGGGATTTCCAAACAGCCCCTGAGCCACGCCCACTGACGAAGCCCCATTCTTCGGATTAAGGTGGGAAGGACTGATAAGCTGGAGCCCTGCCTCCCCAGAGCAGCCTGCAGCTGTAGGAAGGCTGGCCAGGAGCTCAGGGGAGCAGAGCACTAGGCCTTCCCTCCAAACCACCCCTTTATTATTTAGGTGTATATTCAAAAACATTTACAGGAAGCTGGAGCAGAGCAGGGAGACAGGAGCCTGCCTACGTGCAACTCATGGGCAGTAGAGGACAAACACAAAAGCACACAAGCAAGGCGACTTCAGATAGGCTCAGAGCTCAGTGACACCGCACAGAGGTGATGGGACCAGGGCACCAGTGAAGGGGAACAGAAGGGGATCTCCCCATGGAGGCAACATGTGAGCTAGAACCTGGTGCCAGGGAGGAGCCAGCCATGGGTAGGGCTGGGGGAAAGGTGCTCCAGGCAAGGACAGCATGTGCAAAGGCCTTAAGGGGGGGAAGCTGATGTGGCTAGAAAGACAACTAGAAGAGAATGTAGGGAACATGAGGTTGGGAGGTGGGCAGGGCCTGGAGGACAGTTGGTTTTATGGAGAGGGCAATGGGGAGCCTTGGGCAGATTGAGAGCAGAGCTGGGGCAGGAATTACAGGAAGAACACCTCAGGCTTCCCCAGAAATGGGCTGGCACCACCCACCTCCCACAAGACAGATGATGATACATGAGGCTCGCAGGGCTTACAGACTACCCTGAGGTCACATGGGTGGCAGAAGTCAAGGCAAGGCAGCCTGAAGCAGGTGCAAGATCCTTCTACATACTGGGTGAGTTCCAGGTGGGGGATGACCGGGTCAGAGGTTCATGTCAGCCCCCCTGAGCTGGCAAGGCCCTCCCAGCCAGGAGTAGGGAACAATTTGCCACCACGGCGAGTTAGGACCAGGGTGATACTACCCACCCCCGCCAGCTATTCACATTAGCCATGGAAATTAGGAGGCTTCTAGGAAAGGGCTTGAGCTGATATCAAGGACCAAATTCAGGCCCTCCTCACGCTAGGGGAGATGAATGACAAGCAGTGGGCTGGGTGTTCCAAAAGAGGTGAGGGGCTCCCAGTGTGTGGGCTGGAGAGGTCAGGTACCGTGCCTGGAGCCCACCAGGACTCTTGAAGCTACCCAACCCTGACTGGGCCACATGGGATGCACAAGCTGGCAGGTGACCACGACATGACCCCCAAGTCATGTAAATGAGGTGTAATGCAGAGGAGCGCTGGGGTTTGCCAGGCACAGCTGCCTAGGGACCCCCAGAACACTTTGGGGGTACAGGGGGGTATCTGGGGCAGCAACAGTGATGTCCATACTACAGATGGGAAACTGAGGCTCAAGAAGGAAGGCAGGCTGCCCAAGCCACCTGGCGAGCAATGACCTCAAGCAGCCAGGCAGACAAGTACAGGGTAGTCCTTCTAGGGGGAACGGAGGTGGTGAAGCTAAGACAATCGGGTGCCTCCCATGTGCCCAGCTCTCCTTGCACACCCCTCAGAGCGGGTTCTATTTCCCCTCTCCCCATTTCACAGAGGATCAAATCAAGGCTCAGAGAGATTACATCACTAGCTCAAGGCCACAGAGCTGAGTGAGATATAATCAGAAACAATGGCCTTGGGGCCGAGGCCCCAGGTGTGAACCATGGCCCCAGCAGACTGCCTGTCTGGGAGTAACAGCAGATCATATATCCCAGGCTGTTCTCAAAACCCCTTTGCTTTCCTCAGCGACCCCATGGCCTCCCCAGACGTCTGCCCCTCTCCCATTCTCTGAGGCCACTGGAGGCAGCACCCATACTCCACCGCGCTATGGAAGAGATCCCTCCATTGTTCAACTAATAGAGTCTTTTATTACTGGGCAGTACTGGCTGGCCTGGGACCCCTGGAGGCAGAAGAGCTTGGTCCCTGCCCTCTGTCCAGCAGAGCAAGGCACCTACAACCCATATTACAAGTGAGAGATGAGCAGGGGAGAAAACAGACTTGTAGGAGCCGAAGCGGGGTGGACCCAACCTCCTGTGAGACAGGCCAGCGTGGACCCCACATTTCAGTTAGCACTTTGCCCCCAAGCAATACTAAGGAGGCCCTTCTGGTAGGAAAGGGCACGGGGTGGTGGTGGGAGGGCAGGATGGGTAACGCCAATGCTGTCAGCCGGCCCGGAGAACAAGGTGAAGGGAGGCCAGGACCCAGGGGCTGCTTTCTGCTGTGCAGACGTTTCACCAATGCTCCCTTCCCACCCTAGCCTGTCCCTGGTACCCATCAGAAAACACCCCTCACTGAGTGGGGTTGGAATCCAGGGACTAGAGTGGCAGGACACGGACCTCCTCCCTGTTCCTGAGTCACATAACTCACCCAGAGCCATGGCCCAGACTGAACCTGAGGTCACGGCGCCAGGTTGCCCTTCTGGCCAGTCCACAGCTCTCGCAGCTCGACACGGCAGCCAAGGTCCCGCAGGGCAGCCTTGGCCACGTCCTCGCAGTCACGGTGGGTGGCACGGGCCCGCAAGATGAGTGCCTCAGCCCCCAGGTCCAGGATGGACTGTGAGAAGGCCTGGCTGCGGGCCACCAGGTTACGGATCAGCATGCAGGCCTGTTTCTGGGAGGGAGAACTGAAGGTGAGGGGCTGCGCACTGGTGGGTGGGGTCCACTCTGACCTCAGGGCCCCCATCATAACATAACAGGCAAAGGTGATCACAACCAACATACGGTAGGTGCTTACGCTGTGACTCATCAGGCTAGATTCATCTCCCCATTTTATCCTCTCAGTCGCCCTGGGAAGCAGGGCTAATTCCCCCAACTCCCAGGCGAGGAAACTGAAGCTCAGGCAGTCAAGTGCTTGGCAGGTGCGGCTGATCCCTCAAGTGTGGGACCCTCAGTCTCAGAGCAAGATTCCCCTGTGGCTGGCAAGAGCCTGGGCAGGGGCCCCAGGAAACGAGGGCAGAGAGACAGTGGGAAGAGGGGGTTGTGCACAGGGCCCACCTGTCAATTACATCATCACTCGTTCATCAACATCTGTGCCCTGTTTATCTGCCATGTGTGGGTGCCACAAAGCACCCCACCATTGGGAGACTAGAAGACAAATAGTAGGTGAGGTGTGAGGGTGTGAGGGACTGCCCAGCCAGAGTGGTGAGGAATGGGTAAGGTGATGGGTGAGCCAAGAGCAGTGTTCCAGAGGAGACACCATCAGCAGCAAAGACCCCTAGTGGGACAGAGCCTGGTGTGTCTGAGGACCAACAAGGAGGCCCCTGTGCCGGGAGGGTGTGCGAGCTGGGAGTGGGGGAGGCAGCCCATGGATGGCAGGGAATCTTCCAAAAGTCCCAGCAGATCTCCACCTGCTCTCCTCCCATCTCCTCCTCCTCTTCCTATCCTTCTGAAGGAACTGTTAGGAGAGGAAAAAAATCAACACTGGAAGAGCAAAGGAACAGGAAGACAGCCGTGGGCAGAACTGGGTGCATTTTCAAGGATGGGAAGTAGATACCTTCGGGGGCTGGGAAGGAAAAAGACTTTGAGAGAACTGGGCTGGGCTGGGGATGGGGACAGCGACAGGGAGGGCCTGGGTCCTGCCCCGCCCTCCTGCCCACAGGCCCACCTGCACTCTAGCCTCTCGCGGGTGCGCCTTCATGGCCTGCAGTGCGACCAGGGCCCCGCCGCCCTCCATGATGACCCGGCTGTTCTCTGGCTTTCGCAGGGCTAGGACACACAGGGCCGCACAGCTCTGCTCGCAGACCTGTGGGGGGTCACAGGGATGGCGGAGACAGTCAGATGCCCATCACCCGGAGGGCCCGCCGTGGCTGCCACTGTTAATTCCCCAGGTGAGTGCCCTGCAGTTTCCCCTGGAGAGACCGCTGCCAGCCCGTGTATATACCAAATCAGTAATAAGAGGAATGATAAAAACCTCAACCACGCTCTTAGGGGGGACGGTCTCCACCGAGGCCTCTCGCGGGCCCCACCCCAGCCCTAGCCCTGCTGAGGAAATGGGGAAGAGCACCAGGCGAACCCAGATACTGATTTGGGACTCCAGCCACTGTGCCCCACCTCTTGCGCCCCCTGCCTGCGGTAGGTACCTGGGGGCTGGCCAGGTGCTGGGTCATGGCGGCTACGATGGACTCTGTCCCGCCAGCACGGATAATGGCGTCCTTCACATCATCGTTGCCTGCGATGGCCCGCAGGGCACTCAACACTTCCTTCACAAGGTCCTACAGGAGGGTAAGGTGGGGGTCAGCTCTGGCTAGCTCGTCCTCCTGTGCTGTGCCAGACACTAACTGCTTGGTTGCTGGTTTGTAGAGGGGGGGAGTCTTGAGGGAGGGTCTGTTGTTCCGCTGTCTGAACAACAGGTGGGGCCACCCTGGGGCATGCGGGCAGCCTGTGATGGCAGGAGAGGCTCAGGGAGGTGGACCCTGTGGATTAGTCCACCTGTGCCCAGCCCAGGCATTTGGACAACCTTGACACCCACCCCTCACACACGGAGGGGGCATGCGACTCAGGCCAGGAATCAAAGCCCAGGGTCCCCTGGCCATAGCTGAGTCCCCAGGTCCTGAGCTGAGGACAGCTGACCAGATGCTGCTGGGACTGCTGACCGCCCCAGTGAGGGGCAGAGCTGTGAAAGAGAAAGAGAAAGTGGTGGGAGGGAAACCAAGCCTCCACCCACCCCCGACTGTCCAGGAGTACAAACAAAATGCATTCCCTCATGAGCTTAAGCCGGTTCAAATACAGCTTTCTGGGGTTGGGGGCAATAGGACCATTGCTGCCACAGGACGGGGAGGTACTCCCGCCCTAGGCCAGGCATGTAGAGAGGGGATTAAGTGGCTGCTAAATGAAAGAATAATGAATAGGGGGGCGCCTGGGTGGCTCAGTTGGTTAAGCGACTGCCTTCGGCTCAGGTCATGATCCTGGAGTCCCGGGATCGAGTCCCACATCGGGCTCCCTGCTCAGCAGGGAGTCTGCTTCTCCCTCTGACCCTCCTCCCTCTCATGCTCTCTGTCTCTCATTCTCTCTCTCGCAAATAAATAAAATCTTAAAAAAAAAAAAAAAATTAAAAATAAAAAGAATAACGAATAGGGGTCCCCGCCCCATTTTATGGATGGGGAAACCGAGGCACTAAGGATTTGTCTCACTCAAGCGTCACACCCCTGAGCTGGGGGCTGGGCCAGCCCCTGTCAACACCCACTCACGTTCCTCCCACTGCTGGTAGAAAATACAAAGGTGTTAAAGGATAGTAAGACAGGGTGGGTGGATTTGTTTTCTCCCAAAACTTTACTTCCTGCCCTGGGGTCAATGAGAGTGAAAACTGCACTCTGCTTCCAGGGGCAGCAGACAGGGCCGGTATGTTCTGATTCAAGCTTGTCTGGGTGGCTGGGGCTCACGGGGGCAGAGTTCACTGGGAAGTCTGGAACCTTCCTGTGGCATTGAGAGAAATGACAAATCGAAATCCAAGTGAGGGGCGCTTCACACCCTAAGACGGCTTTCGACACCCACCTGGTGGTCACTGCAGGTGGCCAGTAGGGCCACCAGGACACCGAGGCCCCCAAGGTCGACAACTTCCTGGCAGAACTCGTTGCGGACGGCCAGGCGGGATAGGGTGCTGCAGAGCTCACTCAGGACACTGGGGTTGTCAGAGAATGCTGCGGAGAGGGAGAGGAACCACTGGGGGCAGGACAGGGAGAGAACCAGTCCCAGCTTGGAACCAGAAGCCAGCGGTCCTGGTACAAATCCTGTTCCACCTGGGAAGCGGGGCCCTTCTGCCAGGCAGGGCGGCCACATGCACCAGGAGAGCCCCACTGAACACCAGGGCCGCCCGGGCCTGCAGTGCTCCCTGCTGGCCGCAGGAGAAGACACGCGAACTCGCCCTCCCCCACACGGTGTCCCAGATAAATTCCAGACCAACTGATGAGCTCAACTAAAAAAAGAAAACCATAATAGTGCTATAATAAAACATCCAAACTATTTTTATGTTCTTGGGGTGGGAATGACCTTTCTAAGTGCAACGGGAAACCCAGAAACCGTAGAGGGACATATGGATAGAGTTGACCTGGGCAAAATTGAACACAGATGCCGAAGACGAAGCTCAGAGGCCCCAGGGAGGAGAGGCCTGCACTGAGGCTCACATGGGGGGGTGTTAGGGGGTGGAAGGGTGGGGGGGAGTGGACAACCCTAATTTATACAGAGCTCTGTGACAGTCAGCTGGTATGTCCCCCTGGTCAGAGTGCAGCCCCCAGCAATGCCATGAGCACTAATACTGGGGGGAGGTATTCTCTAGATGTGGTGACATCTATGATCAGCTGACTTCAAGATGACCCTTGATGGTCTGAGTGTGGGCCTCATCCAGTCAGCTGAAGGCCTTAAGAGGGAAACTGAGGTCTTCCTGAAGAGGAAGAAGCTCGCCTGAGGACTGTGGTGTTGGCTCCTCCCAAGCCTGCTCCATGGATTTCAGACTCACCAGCCCCTTGGCCACATGAGCCAATTCCTTGAAACACACACACACACACACATCCCACTGGTTCTGCTTCTCTGGTAGAACCCTGACTGATAGGAGCTCTGTCAACAAACGAGAAAGATGTAAACTCCCCCTCAGGGAAGCAGCTCGACTTCGCAGATGGCTGGGTCTGTTTTCACCCTCTCCAGAGGTATGAGACTGAGGCAGGCCTGCCTCTCCGGAAGACAGGGCCAGAGTCACACAAACAAGCCTAGCTATAGAGCCAGAGCCACAGGCAGGCTGGGAAGAACTCATTCTTCTAGCACCTTCTGTGCACCAGACCAGAGTCAGGCCTTTTCTGGTGGGTACAGTGGACAGGGGGCAGGGAATTTCAGGTCTGAACATCAGCACTGTGAGCTCCTATGGCTGGCTTGCCTTGGTCATCCCAGTCAGGAACATGTACGTGCATAACAATTTGAGGCTAAGTATGAACCAAAGTGTAAACCTCCACCGGGGACCAGCCACACTCCCCCATCTTTGGGAAACACCCTTATTTGTCCCTTTGGGGAGCTCTCCTTTCCGTGTGCTCTCAGTCTGTGTGGGTGCACAGAGCCAAGCCCCTTCCTCAAATGGCTTCAGAGATGGGCACAAGATCTGGTCTTGGCCAATGAGCCCTGGCTTGGAACTCTCCTAGAGCAACCAGAAGTAAGGACACTATTCCACTAGGGCTGCCATGTGGGTGGTAGTAAGCCAAAAGAGGCAAGTGGAGCCTGGAGCCAGCCATGCCTGAAGCAGTCCTAAAACCCAACTCTCATTCTCACACCTGCTCCTACCTTTGGTGGCCTCAATGAGCACCTTCAAGCCTCCATTCTCCTGCACAATCATCTTGGCATGGTCGTGGGCATGGCCAAAGGGCACACGGATATCATCGTCGAAGGTCATGACTCGGAGGGCCCAGCAGGCCTCCGTGACCACGTCGGCACAGTGACCATGCCGGGTGATGGCACCGGTCAGCAGGGGCAGCACACCGGCCTTCACCAGGCTCTGCCGATTCTGCTCGTGCTTTAGGCTGGCATGGCACACACAGCGGATCCCAGAACAGGTCAGATCGGCCGCGTCAGCATTCTGGGCCAGTGTGACCACCAGCAGCTGCAGGCCCTGGGTGTCTAGGAGATCGGGCTGGCCATCGGTCAGGGCTGACAGGGCGTTGAGGGCCTGGAGCAGGAGGCCCTGGTCACTTGCTATAGCAAGCCTCCAGGCGGCGAAAAGGATGGGGTAGGCCCCCTTCTGGGCTGCCAGGAAGCGGCAAGCCTCGTGCTGCTTGCACTGCTCAAAAAAGCGGGCAAGGTGCGCGGACACCTCCTGGGGGCGAGAGCGGGCCACGGACTCCTGCAGGTCATCCAGGGCCTAGAGGACACGGGAGAAACTTCAGTGTCAGCTCAGCCCAAAGAGGTTCCACAGTGACAGTGCTGCCCCCGTGACATTCCCTCTCCTGGGATCTAGGCCTGTGGTGGAAATTCAGTCCAGCCGTGGTAGCTTCCACACTAGGAGCTTCGAGCTTCAGAGGCCACAGAGAGATAGAGAGAGCCAGCTCTCTCAGGGTCCCTCCACGGAGCCACACACGTGAGTGCAGACACAGTCAACGCTCCAGCCCTAGCTGCCATGGCAAGATGCTCCAAGCCAGACCCTCAGAACCATCTGGCTGAGCTCAGTCCACCCAGCCAAACCATAAGGTACAAGAAAATGGCCGTTGTTTTGGGTTGCTTACTATGCAACTAAAACTAATCGACATACCCTCCAGTGGCCACCTCTCCAAGGAAGGTGAAAGTTACCTTTGCCAGACCGGCCCATACCAGATGCCTCCTGTTTGTCTCTCTCATTCATTCCACAAATATTTATCTGCCAAATGGAATCACACCACACACACTATTGATCTACCCAAATTCAATTCAAAGTCCTTGGGGGGAAAAACAGTAATAACGAGAGGAAACAATTTGAAAAGGGCATCCAAGTCTAGCTGCCGTTCAATTCCATGCTCCAGACCTGCCTTCAGCAATGGGCCCAAGATGAACCCAAGCCTCCTTGGGCTTATGAAATCACTGGTCCCGGGCCCCAGGGAGGGCAGCTCTACAGATGCCATCAACCCAAGCCAGAGGGCTGTGATTTAGCCACCACTGCCCGGAATGGCAAGGATGCCTGTTGGCTCACCGTCCCTGAGCTGGACTTAACTGAGTATATGTTGCAATGACACAGAATATTAATAGGCTAAAAGCAGAGAATGTGCCTTGAATGGACATTTGCCAAAGAAAATACACTGGTGGCCACTAGGCAGACAAAAGGATGGTCCACATTGCTAGTCATTAGGGAAATGCTCGAAAAAGTAAATATGGAATTACCACATGATCCAGCAATCCCACTTCCAAGCATATACCCAGAAGAACTGAAAGCAGTCTTAAAGAGATGTCTGTATATCCGTGTTCACAGCAGCATTAATTCTAGTAGACAAAAGCTGGAAGCAACCCAACTTTCCATTCATGGATGAATGGATAAACAGAATGGGGTCCATCCACGCGATGGAGTATTATTCAGCCACAACAAGGACCACAATTCTGACCCAAGCTCCAACATGGATGAAGCCTGAGGACATTATGCTGAGTGAAAGAAGCCAGCCACAAAAGGACAAATACTCTGTGATTCCACTTATAGGAGTCCCTAGAGGAGTCACATTCACAGAGGCAGGAAGCAGAACTGTGGGTGAAAGGGGTTAGGGGAGGGGAATAGGAAGTTAGTGTTTAATGGGCACAGAGTTTCAGTTTGGGAAGATGAGAAAGTCCTGGAAATGGATGATGGGGATGGCTGCGCAACAACGTGAATATACTTTGTGTCACTGAACCATCCACTTAGAAATGGTTAAGATGGTGAATTTGTGTTATATTTTACCATAAACCAAAAACAGAGGATGTAGCATTTGAGCAGGAACCTGGCAAGAAACCTAAAAAGCTGGCCCAAGTGGCCCAAGTGCCATTAAGACGCACAGTGCTGGAGTTGTAACACTCTGGGTTTAGTCAGGTAAGAGAAGAAAAGGTAATGGCCACAATCCGCACACTCGTCTCCATCCAGTTTGTGGGGAATCTCCCCTTGTCCTGGATGGCATCAGGAAGGCGAGTCTCTGTGCTGGCTGGCTAAGATGGTGGTCTTCACAGTCCCTAGGTGCTGCCTGAGACCCCAGATCCCAGGAGTGGCTGAGGAGAGGACCGTCGCTAAAGTGAAGGTGGCAGAGTCAGCTGTGTTCCACCTGCGACGACTCAGCATGGTGACGGGGGCTCTGGCCACCAACCTGGGGGTCACTCTCTCTGTGACTGACGGCTTGGATTCTGAAACTCCTCGCACATAAAACCAGTCCAGCTCACCTTCTCCTTAGAGAGTTCCAAGACTTCTTCTTGTTTTGTTTTTTTTCCTACAAGTCTGTGTGCAACAAATTTCCTGACTCTGGTAGACTCATTTCAAAAGGCATCACAGAGTTGAATCTTTCTCCTACAGATAAGCACTGTTCACACGTCGGAGCCACGGCAGCAGAGGTCAATGCCGCCATGGCATGAGAAGGGGCTGGTTCAACTGCAAGGTGAGAGTAAGGCTGGGAGGATGTGAAACCCAATGTGTGTGGCGCCTCCCACACAGGAAGGGAAAGAAGGGGTTTGGTGGGAGAGACGAGACAGAGACTTTCAGATTTTGCTATAAACGCTTGAGTATTGCTTGAATCTTTTATGCCAAGAACATGTTCATGTTGTTCTTCAGTAATGAAAAATAAAATTTAAAAGTCGAATTAAGAAGAATAAAAAAGCGAAGGTTGTGAACAAAAGGAGTTTTCTGTGCTGCTGGTAGAAGACAGCAGAGCTGTTCCCAGCTTGATTTCCCTGGGAGAGGGACCTAGGTCTGGGTCCCAGCTCTGCCCCTCACTGGCTGTGACCACAAGTGAGTCATTTATCTTTAGGGAGCCTCAGATTCCTGATCAGCAAAATGGGCTAACAACAGATTGAGATAATATGTTTTATTTATTTATTTTTTTTTAAAAAGATTTTATTTATTTATTTGTCAGAGAGAGAGTGAGCGAGCAAAAGCAGTGAGAGCGGCAGGCAGAGGGAGAAGCAGGCTCCCCGCTGAGCAAGGAACCCGATGCGGGGCTCCATCTCAGGATCCTGGGACCATGACCTGAGCCGAAGGCAGACGCTTAACCGACTGAGCCACCCAGGTGTCCCATGTTTTAAGAATTTAACACAATGCTAGGGTGCCTGGGTGGCTCAGTCGTTAAGCGTCTGCCTTCGGCTCAGGTCACGGTCCCAGGGTCCTGGGATCGAGCCCCGCATCGGGCTCCCTGCTCCGTGGAAGCCTGCTTCTCCCTCTCCCACTCCCCCTGCTTGTGTTCCCTCTCTCACTGTGTCTCTCTCTGTCAAATAAATAAATAAAATCTTAAAAAAGAAAAAAAAAAGAATTTAACACAATGCTGAGCACTTAAGAAGTACTCAGTTACTAAAGACTATTGTTACTGAGATCCTTCATATGTAAAGAGCATCTACAAATCAATAAAAACAAGATGAACAATCCAATAAAAAAACTGCCAAAACAACAAACTCATTTCTTACTAGCAAATAAGTTAAAACAAGGAGATAATTTTCTCAAAACCTCCAAGAGGCAGGAGATGGTAAGGACCCTGAGAGCAGAGAGAAGTAAATACCTTGCCTTGGGCAGAGCTGGGTTCATACCTAGGGCTGTGTTCTCCAACTTCCTCTTTTATCACTTTACTCTCTTTTGCTGTCAGGTAGATCATTTTTTTCTCTTTGGATTACCCATCTGTAAAATGGGAATAATAATCCCCACCTTGCAGGGGTCTTTGGGAGAATAACTGAGATAGCACAAAGAAAGCACCTTGCCCAGAACTGACTCCACAGTCAATTCTCAATAAACACCACAGCCTTTGCCTTTTTACCAACAGCTTATCACTGTTTGATGGGGGACCTTAAGGATAGCATTTAACCCCTGTGACCTTTACCTTCCTTGTTTGTGTGCTGGAGAGTGAGGGTAGACTCTGGGCCTCTGTTACCCCATCAGTAAGTAAGAGATGACACCACCTACCTCACAGGCCAGTTTTAGTGCTAAAGGGGCAGGCTATATAATGTGCTGGTGAACAGTCAGTGCTCAACAGGTGACAGCCTTATGGTGATTCCACTCTCTTTCTGTAATTCCTGTCCATCTCTGAGAAAACTTAGTGGTTAGGAGGCCCCTCCATGGTGCCCTCTGTCCCAAGGCTGCCAACACCGGGGACAACCTGAGCACTGTCCATCCCAAAAGGGCTCTCAGATATGGACTCTGGGAGCCCTGGCTGCAAGCTCAGGCTCCCATGTACACGCTGGGTGCCTGCCCTTCAGAACCTGCATCTGTCATCTGGGAACCAGTGGAAAGGTGCCCCTAACAGACTGTTAAACAGTGATGTGCGTGGAATGACATGTGTAAGGTCAGCCATGCCCACGTGGGCCACCCCTTCCTACCTGTAGGATGTCGTGTGTAGGCTCCTGGGATCCATCTGCAGAGGCTCTGGGTGCCAGCTTTATAATGTTGCTCAGATCAACCCCTGCGGGGGGCGGGAGGGAGGTCAGGAAACAAGTGACAGCCATCATCCCCACAGGCCTGCCAGAACATACCTCACGTCCCTTCTTCTGGGACCACCCCACTCTGGAGGCCTTTGGGGGGTCTGCCCAGCTCCCCACCCCAACCCCTCCCTGCCAGGGCCCAGCAGCCACATTCATACAAGGGATGTAGGATATGGAGGGGTGGTCTTTGCCCCTTGGCCCTGTCCAACCACTGGGAGCAGAGCAGTAGTGAGGCTGCAGGTCATCACCGTGGCGAGAGACACATTCTACCTGGTGGGCTAGGTAGAATACCACCCTGGCTGCACATACCACCTGGCTGCACCCCCACCCTCCCTGGCACCCCTAGGGAAGCCTCCACTGCACAAGACACATCTGGGTACTCCTCCAGTCCCTGGCCAGTATCTATATCCTATATCCCACTCTGTGCCGGGGACACCAGCCTCTGACCTCTGAGGCTGGGCCCCTGAGCTCCCTTGCCCTCTCAAGTCTGACCATGCTTGACCAATGGGGAAGAGGACTTCAGATTAGAAGAAATGGGAGGGTGGGGTATTTATTCCCAGCTCCCTGCCTCTGCCTCTGCCAGATGACTCCCCACCCCCAGCCATGGCCTGTTGTGGGGCCGGGGAGGTCTCCTAACCCTGCCCACACCACTGTAAATAAATAGTCCCCTCTTAACCACTGTCCCCCATAGGCTGGTGTTTCCACAGGCTGGTGACCAACACCCCTTTCTGCCTCCACGAACTCAAGCTGGAGTGTAGGTGAGGCAGGGAGGCAGGTGGCCCTGTTTCTTGGGAGGTAGTCAGGAAAAACCTCTTCAAGGAAGTGGCAATTAAAATGAGACCCACCTTGAAGGATTCAGCCCTGCAGATGTCTGGGTGGGGGGTCAAGGCAAGTAGAGGGAGGACAAGAACAAAGTGGGAGAAGGTGGCCAGCCTGCTCAGGGCAGAATGCAGACAGGGCGACGGGGCCCAGGGCTGCCACGCCAGGCAAGACAGAGCCATGGCGGGAAATCATTCTTGCACGTTAAGAGCTGTGGACTGGAAGTGACTTTTGGGGAAAGAGCCAGACCAGAGCTGGGACAGAGCCACAGTGCCCTACCTTGTGATTCAAACTGTTCCACGGCCTCTTTTATTGCGTCCTCTGACCCCATCTCGAACTCTTCAATGTTTTCACGAACGGCTGCATCGAAAGTCTCCTGGGTGATACGCTTGGAGGCCATTTCCATCTCCTGTGCATGGGGCGGCAGGTGCCTGCCTGAGAGACACTCTCAAACTGAGAAATCAAGGTAGGAAGAAAGCTTCATTCAGGGTGAGAGGACAACTGCGAGCCTGGCTATCACTTAGGGAAGAGCTACCAGGGGCCAAAGCCTAGGACTTCCCAGGAAAAATTCTAACAACCTGGGTCACAGAGAAGGCTGATACCCCACCATCTGCAGAGCTTCTAAAAGTGTAGAAGAGGGCAGGTGGTTTACATTTTATCTAAGAAAGAGAAGATGTTAATATGTGTCCTTCTAGTTAAAAAAAAAAAAGGATAAAATAATATTTTAACAATATTACATGTTATATGTTGTTACATGATCATAATGAAACATGATTATAATGCTACATTTTATGTAAAATGTTATTTACAACATGCAATATTTGTTGTAATACGTAATACTATAACTATATGGTATTTTATCATACAGTTAAATATTTCATAGATAACTATGTAATAAAACTACTTACAGTGGTATGCTGTTAAACCAATAAAAGTTTTAAGATAAAAATTAATAATAATAGGGGCGCCTGGGTGGCTCAGTCGTTAAGCATCTGCCTTTGGCTCAGGTCATGATCCCAGAGTCCTGGGATCGAGCCCCGCGTCGGGCTCTCTGCACAGTGGAAAGCCTGCTTCTCCCTCTCCCACTCCCCCTGCTTGTGTTCCCTCTCTCGCTGTGTCTCTCTGTCAAATAAATAAATAAAATCTTTAAAAAAAGAATAATAAATAAAATGGTAAGCTAAATTAAAAACTAATAGAAATACTTACCATGAGGGGAAGTAAGGAAAAGGGTGATGAGGAAAGGACGAGAAGCTGGATTATTCTCTCCAAATGTAACTTGTTTCATGGTTGCTGTTTTTTTTTTAAAGGATTTTATTTATTTATTTGTCAGAGAGAGAGAGAACAAGCAGGGGAAGGGCAGGCAGAGGGAGAAGCAGGCTCCCCGCTAAGCATAGGGCTCGATCCCAGGACCCTGGGATCATAACCTGAGCCGAAAGCAGACGCTTAACCGACTGAGCTACCCAGGCATCCCATGTTGTTGTTGTTGTTGTTATTGTTTGGAGATTTTATTTATTTATTTGAGACAGAGAGAGATATAAAACACAAGCCGGGGGCGCCTGGGTGGCTCAGATGGTTAAGCGTCTGCCTTTGGCTCAGGTCATGATCCCAGAGTCCTGGGATCGAGTCCCGCATTGGGCTCCCTGCTCAACGGGGAGCCTGCTTCTCCCTCTGCCTCTCTCTCTCTCTCTGTCTCTTATGAATAAATAAATAAAATCTTAAAAAAAACCAAAACAAAACACAAGCCGGGGGCGAGGGGCAGAGGAAGAGAAGCGAGAAGTGAGAAGCAGACTCCCCACTGAGAAGGGAGCCTGATGTGGGGCTCGATCCTAGGACTTTGGGATCATGACCTGAGCTGAAGGCAGATGATTAACCAACTGAGCCACCCAGGCGCCCCCTTTGTTTCATGGTTTTAAGTTTAGAACCCATGTAAATGCTTTACGTGGTTAGGAAAAGGAATAAATCAACATAAACAAAAATAAAAATGAAAGCAATCCCTAAAAATCAAGAGTAAAATGAAACCCATGAATCTAACAATATATCTATGCAGAGTTTAAAATACAGTGATAGAGGGGCACGTGGGTGGCTCAGTCATTAAGCATCTGCCTTCAGCTCTGGTCATGACCCCAGGGTCCTGGGATCGAACCCTGCATCGGGCTCCCTGCTCACCGGGAAGCCTGCTTCTCCCTCTCCCACTCCCCCTGCTTGTGTTCCTGCTGTCGCTGTCTCTCTCTCTTTAATAAATAAATAAAATCTTAAAAAAAAAAATAAAGTAAAATACAGTGATAGAACCATATATTCCTACTGGGATGTACAATAAGAATAGAAAGAACTGTAAAAGAAAATCTTCAACAGTTTTCAGTAATCATGTTATTGGAAATGATGATAGTAATATTATTTGGAAGCCACTGTGGATATAGCAAATAAATAATATTGTTTATCTCATTAGGAACTAGCACAAAAGAAAAAAAGATTCTAACACACACAAAAAAATCCAAAAAGTAAAAACTCAGAATTAATTTGAACTGGAATTATCAGTACAAACTCATGGATGTATTTTTTCTTAGTCAAACAAAGAACCAATTTTTCTTTTCTTTTTTTTTTTTTTAAGATTTTATTTATTTATTTGACAGAGAGAGACACAGTGAGAGAGGGAACACAAGCAGGGGGAGTGGGAGAGGGAGAAGCAGGCCTCCTGCAGAGCAGGGAGCCCGATGCAGGGCTCGATTCCAGGACCCCAGGATCATGACCTGAGCCGAAGGCAGACGCTTAACGACTGCACCACCCAGGCGCCCCAAGAACCAATTTTTCTAATGATATCAGCTGAAAATGCCTAGAGGAAATAACACCACAGCAGTAGTGAACACCCCGAATACCACCAATGGCCTCTAAGTATCATTTTCCCAACAAAGAAGAGAGGACTCCTGGAGGAATGGCTGATTCTACAACTGAGAAGAAAACAGGCCAGAGAAGCTGAGCCAGGAGCATCTTCTCAGACCAGAAAGCAAGGAAGCTTCTAAAAACCATCAGGGTTAAGTCAAAGGACTTGGAGCAAACCCTAAGAGACGCCCATGGGCCCAAGTGACAGATGAGCACTAAAACAAAACAACAAAACCAAACAAAACACAATAGATAACAAAATCTATGCGTTCATAATAGTACTAAAACACACCCTGCTCATTTTGCTGAAAACTGGCAAATAAAGAATACAGCATTCATTCTACTTCCCTCACATAATTACCAGATTATAAAGAGGAGAAGAGGAAAAGTTCTGTTTTGTAGATGAATTCCAACTGATTATCCATAACTGGGCAGATTTAGACGACAATCCCCACAGGCTGCAAAACCGTAAGGAGCAAAACTGATGGGGAACCTGACAATGAGGGGACAGTACCCTCGTCCACTGCGTGATTTCACATCACCAGAATAGAAACCCAACACCACCTGCCTCCAGACAAGAGTGAAATGCACCTGTGAAATCATCTTCCCAAAAACTCAAGCCCAATCTGACCATGCATCCAATAGAACTTTCTGTGATGATGGAATATTCTCTATCTGTGCCATCTACATGGGTTTTAGCAGTTGAAATATAGCTAGTGTGACTGAGGCACTGAACGTGTACTTTTTATTTATTTTTATTTTATTTATTTATTTTTATTTTAAATAGTCTCCATGCCCAGAGTGGAGCCCAACGTGGGGCTTGAACCCACGACCCTGAGATCAAGACCTGAGCAGAAATCAAGAGTCAGCTGCTTAACCGACTGAGCCCCCCAGGCACCCCTACCACTCTCTCTTTTTAACGAAGAGGGAAACAGGCCTCAGGCCCAGAGCCTAACAGGGGTTAACAACTATTTTCATTTTGCTTCTTTTACTATATCTATTTTGTTTATTGAGGTAATACTTTTTCGTTTCCATTAAAATACATCACTTTCTAAATTTATAGTAAAGTTTCGGAATAGTACAAAGAACACCTATTTCCTTCTAACTTTACCAGTTGTTAACATTTTGCCAGGTTAATCTCTGTGAGAGTGTGTGTTCCTGCACACACATGTCATGTGAGAGTATGCTCCAGGAATCAGATCCTTCCCTCCTAAAGACGTCAGCATGAATCTCCGAACAAAAGGACATTCTCACACATCCAATGTGCAACTAAAATTTAACACAGGAAATTTAACAATGATACATTACTACTTTCTAATATACACTCCATGACCAACTTTCTCCATTGTCCTAATGCTGTCTTTCAAAACAATTATTTTTCCTGGTCCCAGGTCTGTTATAGAATCGTGCATCACAGAAAATGTTAGGGGAACAAAGGCACAGGGAGTACTAGGACAGGAGGGAATGTGGCAAAAATCCGAAGGCAAATTTGGGCTGTATGGGAAACAGGCCACTCAAGCCTGCGCTTCTGTTTCTGGAGGTGGCACAGGATGTGAATATTCCATCTGTGTTTGTGCAGATGTTTTCGGGGAGGAGGACAGGCTCTGGGGCCAGCAGGGGGGACTTGAATCCCAGGCCCTCCACTTAACCTGTTGGTCAACTCTCTCTTGTGTGACATGGGGATAAACAAAGAGAATCTACCTCATGGGGCTGTCGTGAAAATTCAACCAGTTAATCCCTATAAAGTGCTTAAATAGGATTTGGCACAGAGTAAGAGCTCAATAAACATTAGCTATTGTTCCTTTCTTTTGTTGCTTAGAGGTAATTCAACCAGTTCAATTTGGGGGAGAGGCATAAGGGCAACAAACACCACACCTTGCTCCCTTGCAGGTAGCTCCCCTACTTCTTTCTGCCCCAGAACAACAAGGATCCGTTTAGGGGTTGCTAAGGATTTCCATGGTCAAAGGTGAAGGAAAAGAGTAAGGATTTTCTGTGTCAATTAAGAGCTTCTCAGTGAGGCACCCAGGCTGGTATGTGTGTGCAGGTGTTTCCGACCCGTTCCGAGGGGCAGGAACTTCCCAGCTGGGACTGTCGGAGGGACTCTGTTCCTGACCCTGCTACCAAATGATGCTCCCCCCACCCTGACCATGCTTCAGATCTGAGTGGGTCAACAGTGAGTGGCCACCCTGTCACAGAGGCCCAGTCCTACAGGCGAATGTCAATTATACCTACTTTATGGATGGGAAATCTGAAGCTCAGAGAGGGGAAGAACCTGTCAGAGATCACACAAGCAGTAAGAGGCCTGGTCATCATGCCGCCCTCCACCTGGGTTCTCTGCAGAGTTCCTGCTAGCTCTTCCAGGCCGCCTCCTCCTGGGTGCCTTCCCTGACCACTTAGAACCTGTATGTGCTCTCTGGCCTTGGCTCCCCCTGCCCAGTCCTGAGCTCGGGAGATCAATGTCCGGCTCTGGGACTACCTCTAAGGCAAGCTGGGCCTTAGGTTGGGCATAGGGCTAGGTGACAGAATGAAAGTACATATCTGGAGTTCATCAGAAAGACGGTGCCTAGGAATGGTCATCTGGGAGCCACCTGGGAACAGTCCAGGCTAGGAAAGGGGGAAAACAGCATTACCAGTCCCCATGATGGGTCGAAGGTGTGCTGGAGGAAAGAAAGCGAGTTAGCAAGACCCCAAATGACAGCTGGTTTCCCTTTCTAAGCCAGGGTTCCACTCACCAAGAAAACGGTGCCCTGACATGGCAGGGACTCCAATGACTCATCTTCCTCCACCCGACACACCCACCCTGGTTCAGGCACAATCCTCCCTATAGGTGGCTTCCTCCCTGCCACACTCTGTACCTCTATTCTCCACTCAGCAGGCAGGGAGAAACTTGAAATCACAGAGACCTCACTGCTCAAAATCCTGCACTGGCGTCCCAACCTTCTCAACAAAATCCAGTCTACTTACCAGCACTTTTTCTACGTGGACCTTACCTAGGTCTCTTACCTAGACCTTCTCACCTGAGCTTTCCCACCTCTTTCTCATCCTTCCCAGCCACCCAAGGGATGCTCTTAATAACCATATGGTTAAAGCAGCCCCCCCACTCCTTTCGCATAATCCTTTTTGAATACTATATCTACCTGGAGCGACATGTTCATCTATTTTATTTCCTTTTACTGTCTAGCCTCCTCCCCAATTAAGTTTAACCTCCACAAGAACTGGGGCTCAGTCAACTTTGTTCACCACCTTCCCCCCTGCCCAGGATGCAGCCAGACACGCAGCAGGCACTCAGTACATAGGTTATGAATGAATGAATAAATGAATGAAAAGAAAACCGAGGCCAGGGAAATGGGGGATTTTGTCCCCTGGCAGCTTCTGTAAGAGTCATTCCCCAAAACCAAACCCCGAGGACGGCGCCACAGTCACCAGCCCGACCCCGCGGCGCCCACTCCCCTTCCCGCGCGAGGGAACTCCGCAGCCGCCGCTTCTCACCCGGTTTTCGCAGCCACGTGGGGAAAGGGTGGGGCTCGCGTCTGTCACCGGCAGAACCACCTCTGGTCCCTTCCGGCCACCGTACGGGCGCAGGTGCGCTGGCGCCAACTCGCCTCGGCCTCCCTCAGCTCCACGGACGCTCCCGGAGTGATCAAGAGTGACCGCGAGCGCAGGTAAAGCCGAGAGAGCCAACAGGTGTGCAGAGGCGGCGTCTTTGCCGCCTTTTTCCGGCCGCTCCCCGTTTCCGCCGCCCTCAATAAATTAACCTTTCGCCTCGGGAGCGTCTGCCCTGAGAAGCGAGCAACGCGCCTGCGCAAGAGGACTTGGCGGCGGCCGCCTGCGCCTGCGCACCAAGGCTCGGCAGCAGCTTGCGCCTGCGCGGCGCGGCGCTGCGGAGACCGTTGGCTCATTTGCATGGCCCCGCCTCGCGCGGCGGCGGCGGCGGCGGCGGCGGCGACGGCGGCGGCGGCGGGTGAGGAGCCTGAGGCGGCGGCGGGGGCGGCTCCGCGCGCGGTGGGTTCGGGGTGAGGCCTGGGCCCGGGCATCGTCTGTGGGCGGGCCCCGGGTGGGAAGCTCGGGTTCCGCTCCGGGGGCCCCGGGTCCCCGCGATGACGCCGCGAGCTCGGCCCTCGGGCTGTGCGTCGGCCGCGTCCCCGCCTGGTCGGCCTGGGGGGCGGTCTTCGGCCTCCCAGGCCCGACGCCCCCTTGTCTTCGTTCTCGGAGGCGGGTAGGAGGCGGGCCACGCCCGAAAGGGTTCATTCGTTCATTCATTCCACCCGAGCCCGGAGCGGCTCCGTTCGTAGGGGGATTACTGCGGCCAACCGCTGTATTGGGCTCTTTACCATTTTTTACCTGGTTCAATCCCCACAGCAGCCCCCGCTATTAGCTGCCCGTTCTATGGATGGGGAAACGGAGGCGCAAAAAGGTTAGGTCACTCGATTTGATCCGGAGCCGCCTGACGGGGAGACCCTGCCCTTCGACAGCGGAGAACAAGGGGCGCCCCAGGAAAAGGGCTTAAGAATGAGAAAAGGGGGTGATGGTTATAAGAAATGGCTCGAAGGAAGGGCAGGTTTGGGTCTTGAGGTTGAAGGTTTCAAGATGGAAGGGATATTTTGGTTAAGGACGCAGCCACTGGGTTCCTCAGCGTTGCTTTCAGTCGTTTTCTAGTCAGTCTTCAGGGCTTTGTCCCCACTACCAGTGCCCTGTTTTCCAGGTTCCGGTCTGGGCTCTCTGACCTTGGGTGGGTCACTTAGCCTGAGTCTTTCTCTTCTTCTGTATAATGTCATTCATAACAGGACCCGCTTTTCACTGGGTTGTTAGAAGAAGTAAACGAGATTGTGAGAGTCCCTTTCCTACAAGAGGACCTGGTACAGAGCGAGCTCTGTCACTGGCCAGGGATTCCAACGCTCACTTGTTGAGAGGCTGTTCTCAGAGGGCAGGTCAGTTCTCAGAGCCTCTTTGCGAGTCTGTGAAATAGGAAAATAGAAATGGGAAAGATCGCATCTCTCCTAACCACCATTTGCGAGGGTCATGCTCCTCCCCTCCACGCTGTTACATTCAGTTGTGTGTGTTGCTTCATTGCAGTTCTCCAGTAAACCCCAACAGATAGGGATTCTGAGGAAATGGGCTCAGAGAAGCAATATGGATTGTCTAAGGTCACAGTGCTTGCTGTGCTCCTTCTAACCAACACACCTGTGAGCTCCGTGAGGGCAGAAGCCCCCTTAAAATAATCCGGCCTCCCTCTGAAGCACCATGTTGAATTATAGATTACTGTCTCATCACTTTGAGGATTAGGTGAAATTGAGCAGGCTGTGTGAGCGTTAGTTGTCGTTCTTAGTGTCTTTTTTTCCCCCTCTCACTACAGGTCAGAGAAACATGGCAGCTAGGCGAATTGCACAGGAGACTTTTGATGCTGTATTGCAAGAAAAAGCTAACCGATATCACATGGACCCCAGTGGTGAGGCCGTAGGTGAAGCTCTTCAGTTTAAAGCTCAAGGTGAATTAAAGCGCTTGGTTTCTTTGGGGGGAGGGTAGCTATTGGGCATTCTTTTAGAGTAAGGGCTGGAGGATATCAATGCCTTGGGCAAACTATTCAACTCCTCGGATCCTACCTTCCTTATTTGTTAAGGAGAGAGAAAGTTATCTCCAGGTCTACCTGTCAAATCATTATGCAGAAGGGGATATTGTAATTATCTGAAGCTTCTCTGCCCCAGGCATCCTCCCCCACCTAAAGAAGGGTTCTTGAATCAATCTCCTGGCTCCATCCCCACCACCCCTGCCCAGATTTGAGCTCTTACTAGTTCTCGCCTGGATTATGGCAGTAATCTCCTGAACGGTCTCTCAGCTTCTGGCTCCATTCCCCTCAAATAGGCCTCCCTGACAGATCTATTAATGCCACCCTTGCTGGGTCAAGGCCCTACTTGGACTCTTGAGGCTCCCCATTTCGGGGTTATATCCTCAGACAAGTGCAGGAGCAACCTGGTAATAATTAATAGTGATGTGTACAAGACGAGGGCATGGGAGGTTGCCAAGTGTAGGCCTTGCCTGAAAACATTCCCCTTGGAAAGTTTTGAAATGTCACGCCAGCAGAATCAAAAATGGTGCACACATTGTTTGCAGGATGACAGGGAGGTCCCTCACCGTGCCACATAAGGCTCCCAGCCTTCATGTCCTGCCTTTGGGGCTCATGTTTCAGTGACACTGTGCTGCCTGTTTGTGCTTTGAATCCCTCCCCAGCCCAGCCCAGCCTAGCCTGGTTAAGTCTCTCGGGCACTAAGACCCAGCTTGCAGATGCCTTCCTCCAGGAAGCTCCTGCAGGCTTTGAGGTTGATTTGATTGCTCTTCCAGGCCCCTGAGCACTCCCTTTTTTGAGGTGGGCCAGCCTCCTCCAGGCCTCCTTTGGGCCTGTGCTGCTCCCTGCACCAGCCCCTGAGCCAGTTTCCACTGAGGAAACTTCCTCAGTGTTGACTGAGTGAGTCTAAGTGCTTGGGGCAGGGATAACTTGTGTACTTTGGATGTGGAGAAACCAAAGCCTAGAAGCTGTCTTCAGATTCTGAATTTTTAAAAATGCTTGAGTATTTTTACACAAAAACCTTCCCATTATAAGGGATTAGAAGAATTAAGAAGTAGTTAGGAGTATGGGGCACCTGAGTGGCTCAGTCAGTTAAGCATCTGCCTTCATTCAGCTCAGTTCATGATCCCAGGGTCCTGGGATCCCACATCAGGCTCTGCTCAGTGGCGAGCCTGCTTCTCCTTCTGCTGCTCCCCCTGCTTGTGCGCACACACGTGCACTCTGTCTGGCAAATAAATAAAAACAAAACAAAACAAAACAAAACAAAACACAGTAGTTAGGAGTATAATGTAAAAGTCTTTAGGTGCTTTCTTACCCCTCAGAGGTAACCATATCTGTGGTGTTTTGTGAATCCTTCAGTTCTTCTATGATACGTTTATGTAATCCTAAATACTTACGTATTGATATATGTGTACACACACGTTTATGTGTATGTGTTTGTGCGTATATATATATATACGCACACACATATATATCTGGAGATTTAAATCTTGGTTTATTTTTATCTAGAGACTCAAACGTCAATATGTATCGTAGTCTCCTCAAGAAAGATGGGGGGTGGGAGCTGTACTAGGAAACCAGCAGGATGCTAGATGGTTCCGGAACCACCACTTTGTCACAGAGCTAGGTCCATTGATTGGCCTTTCACTGTGTCTGTTCTAGTCTGTATTGCTTTATAAGGCATCTGAAAATCCCGTTGTGCAGACTCCATCCACCACTCTTCCTAATGCTACTGCCCTAACCGTGCCAGCAATAGCCATCAATACCTGGATTATCCCAGTGGACTTTTTGCTGGAACATCCATATCCACTCTTGTACCTGGTGGTCAATTCCCTGCAATAGCCTGTGAAGTCGCCCCTTTGCTCTGAACCCCTTCATGGCTTTCCATCTTGTTCAGAGTAAACTATAGAGTCCCATTGAGGGCCTGACTTGATCTGTTACCCCCATTCTGTTCACATCCTCTAGCATAGTGGTTCCTTAACTTTGCTGCTTGTTAGAATCATCTGGGGACCCTTTAAGATTTTATTTATTTATTTATTTATTTATTTATTATTTATGAGAGAGCGAGCGCGCGCGCAAGCTAGAGAGCACGCTCATGTGCATGGGGAGGGTCAGAGGGGGAAGGGGAGGGACAAGCAGACTCCACAATGAGCGTGGAGCCCGACGTGGAGTTCAGTCTCATGAACCTAAGATCGTGAACCAAAATCAAGAGTCTGACACTCAGCCGACTGAGCCACCTAGACAACCCCCTGGGGACCCTTTTAAAAACCCTAATGCCCAGGCCACACCCCATCCCAATTAATTAAATCAGAATGCCTGGGGATCCCCAAGGACTCCAGTGTGCAGTAGAGTTTAGGAGCCACCTTCTTACCACTTTGCCGCCGTTACTCTCTTCCATTCTGGCTACACTTGTTCCCTGCTAGTCTTACCTCAGGGCTTTGTCCTGATGCTCCCTCTGCCTGGAAAGCTTCCCCCGTAACTGCGCAGTCTGGCCCCCGACACCAGGCCTGTCTGCACAAATACACTGTTGTCAGAGCAGCTTTCCTTGGCCGGCCTGTCTGAAAACGGCTCTCCCTCTTCATGTTCTGGCCTGCTTGATATTTCTTATTGGCACTTTTGTACATGTGATGGATTTTTGTTTATTGTTTGGCTCCCTCAACTGATAAATCCAGGGGAGTAGGGATTTTGTTGTCTCCTTTCCCTGCTATATAACTCCATTGCCGGGGCACCCGGGTGGCTCAGTCAGTTAAGCGGCTGCCTTCAGCTCAGGTCATGGTCCCAGGGTCCTGGGATCGAGCCCCGCATCAGGCTCCCTGCTCGGCAGGAACCCTGCTTCTCCCTCTCCCACCCCCCTGCTTGTGTTCCCTCTCTTGCTGTGTCTCTCTCTGTCAGATAAATAAATAAAATATTAAAAAAAAAAAAAAAAACTCCATTGCCTAGAGCAGTGCCCACACACAGTAGTTGCTCAGCAAGTACTTGTTGAACAAATAAATTTGGGTTTATATAAAGCTTTAGCTTCTTGTGGTCTCTTCGCCCATACTACTCCCTGGCATCTCTCTCCCTTTTCTTTTATTTGACGTCTTGACTAGGTAATATTTTGATTCATAAGCTAGAAAGTTAGAAAGCTACTCTGCAAAGTCTCCCTGAGGCCTGCTGTTCCCATGTTCCTGGTTTCTTACAGAGTTTCTTTGTGTGTGAATAAGCAAATGCAAATTCAGGTTCCTATTTTTCTCATTTCTATTTTCTCATTTCTACACATACTGTTCAATTTTCATTGTGGCCTCTCTTGCTGCGGCTTGTTTAGCTTCTGTGTTCTCTTACCTGTTTTAGTCTGTTTTTTCAGAGGATTGGTTGGCCCAGTGGACCTTTGCAGGGAGCCTGGCTGCCACCTTTGGGTCAGCTGCTCGGCTGTGGTTGGCTGTGGTGGGTGTAGTGTCTGACGTGGCTCCTGCCTCCGTGGCCCTGTGACCTAACACTTTCTCCTCCGAGGGAGGGAGGGCAGGCAGCCTCCAGAGAAACTGTCTACTGTGTGCTAGAAGTAGAAATGTACAAGTGTTCCAGTTGTAGTAAAGAAGCCCAGGGTATTTGGGGACCAGACACCCTTTCCTGAGTCAAAAAGAGGGCTTATAAAACAGATGCCTGCAGAGCCAGGACAAGAAGGCCGAGTGAATGAGGAGCACCACTGCCCAGCCTCTGTGCACTGTCATCCAGGCACATGCAGGCCTGGTGCTTGTAGGTATTCTGTTTTTAGAATTTGTAAATCCAGATTTTTAAGTAAAGACACACACATTTTAAATGTTAGAAACAAACACAAATTTTTTAAATGCATTCTGGCAAATAAAGGACCCCTGCTGGCTGGTGGTGTGTGGACTGCCTTTTTGCAACCTCTGGTCTAAGTTACCTTTTTGTTCCTCTTTGGATCATCTATTTCAGATCTTCTAAGGACAGTCCCAAGAGCCAGAGCAGATATGTATGATGACATTCCTAGTGACAGCAGATATACTCTGGCTGGATCTGTAGCCCACCCTCGAGACACTGGAAGAGAAAGCCTGAGAGGTGATGTATTTCCAGGACCTTCCTTCAGATCAAGCAATCCTTCTGTAAGTGAAGACAACTACTTTCGCAAAGAGTGTGGCCGGGATTTGGAATTTTCCCACCCTGATTCCCGAGACCAGGTTTTTGGCCACCGGAAATTGGGACATTTCCGATCTCAGGACTGGAAATTTGCACTCCGTGGCTCTTGGGAACAAGACTTTGCCCACTCCGTTTCTCAAGAATCCCCTTGGTCACAGGAGTATAATTTTGGTCCTTCTGCACTACTGGGGGACTTTGGTTCCTCCAGGCTGATTGAGAAAGAGTGTTTGGAGAAAGAGAGTCGGGATTACGACGTGGACCGTCCAGGGGAGGCAGACTCTGTGCTCAGGGGCAGTGCCCAAGTCCAGGGCAGAGGCCGAGGTCTAAACATCGTTGACCAGGAAGGGGCCCTTTTAGGGAAGGGAGAGACTCAGGGCCTGCTCCCAACTAAAGGGGGAGTCGGGAAACTTGTCACACTAAGAAGTGTGAGCACAAAGAAAGTACCCACTGTAAATCGTATTACTCCCAAAACTCAGGGCACCAACCAAATCCAGAAAACCACCTCAAGTCCTGATGTAACCCTGGGGACAAACCCAGGGACAGAAGATATCCAGTTTCCCACTCAGATCCCTTTGGGGCTCAATTTGAAGGATATTCGGCTCCCCAGAAGAAAGATGAGCTTTGACCTCATAGATAAGTCTGACGTTTTTTCAAGATTTGGGATAGAAATAATCAAATGGGCAGGATTCCATACCATAAAAGATGATGTTAAATTTTCCCAGCTTTTCCAGACTCTCTTTGAACTCGAAACCGAAACCTGTGCTAAAATGCTCGCTTCGTTCAAATGCTCCTTAAAACCAGAGCACAGAGATTTTTGCTTTTTTACTATCAAATTTTTAAAGCACTCTGCTTTGAAAACACCCAGAGTTGATAACGAGTTTTTAAACATGCTTTTAGACAAAGGTGCTGTGAAGACCAAAAATTGCTTTTTTGAAATCATAAAGCCCTTTGACAAGTACATAATGAGGCTTCAAGACCGGCTCCTGAAGAGTGTAACACCCCTGCTCATGGCATGCAATGCCTATGAGCTGAGTGTCAAGATGAAGACCCTCAGTAACCCCCTGGACTTGGCTATTGCCCTGGAGACCACCAATTCTCTCTGCCGGAAATCTTTAGCCCTTTTGGGACAGACTTTCTCCTTGGCGTCTTCTTTCCGGCAAGAGAAAATCTTAGAAGCCGTGGGCCTCCAAGATATAGCTCCTTCTCCTGCCGCGTTTCCAAATTTCGAAGACTCTACTCTGTTTGGGAGAGAATACATCGATCACCTGAAGGCCTGGCTGGTCAGCAGTGGGTGTCCGCTCCAGGTCAAGAAAGCTGAACCTGAGCCAACCCAAGAGGAGGAGAAAATGGTTCCTCCGACCAAACCGGAAATTCAGGCCAAGGCTCCGAGTGGTCTGAGTGATGGTAAGGAAAGCACTGAAAGTTCCTATTTATTGTGATTAGTTTGTTTTTCATGTTTTCTTGTAATGTCTCTTATTTTCTTTGAGATTTTTGCACAGAAGTTTTTTAGCCAACTGGAAACAGAGTTTTAGTAGAAAACTCATATTGGCCAGGGTGCATGTCTGCTATACATTGTGAAAGCGTATATTAGGAATCTTCTGTCTACCACAGAAGTCCTTAGACATTTCTGGGTCACAGATTCCTTTGGGAATCTGATCAAAAGCTGTGGCCCTTGCCAGGAAAAATGCACACATATTTGTACACAATTCTGCCTGTGCTTTCTGGGGGGTTTGTACCATCCTGCAGCCAAGGTTAAGAAGCCCTTGTTATAGCATCTCCCTCCCCCCACCCTAAGGTATTAGTAGAGGGGAAAGTAAACACTGGGCACTGTCTCTGGGGAGTCCCCAGGCTCCTAAGCGACAGAAGTCTCAAAACCCAGCTCCTCCTGTGCCAGGATTAGGGGGATGGAAGAGACCCTAGCCCAGGGGAGTTGGGGAGGCCGTGTTTGAGCTGTGTTGAGGGACCAGCAGAGATCAGCCACGTCAGCCCAGGTAGTAGAAGCACCTTTCTACCCACTCACTTTTCTAGAACGGCTGAAAGTCGATAGATCAATTAGGTACATCTGGTAACCTGCAGTTAAGGAGTCAGCTTTGGGGAGGTTCCAGAAAGGCCAAGAAAGAGGTAATACTAAGAAAAAAAAACAACAACAGAGGTATTATAAACATTTGGCTGTTTGGTGTCCTCTCTCCCTCTTAGCACCCAGGTTGGATGCTCTCCTAGCCCAGACATCCCAGAGGTCATGAGCATATGTGGTGCCCATGTGACCCACGATGAAGCACTTTCCCCCCCTTCACCTCAGGAGGAAGTCCCTTTCCCCACAAGGCAGGTTTCAGCTTCCATTGCCCCAGCCAAGTGGGAAAGCCTTGTTTGTCCCTGAATCTCTTTACTCCTCTACACCCTTATGCAGCCCTGATTACATCAGGCACTGGGTAGGTCCCACCATGGATGGGCAGCCACAGCCACTCCTGGAGAGGGAGCCTTCCAGAAGTGGGCTCAGGGCTGAAGCAGGACCCCTCCTCCCCACACCCCTCATAGTGGAGTGGAAAGTCAGGGTCATGATGATACTGAAGCACTTTGTTTGAAGGAGGAAAAAAACACCCATAACCTAAAGTTGCCTACCACTCTTTTCTGGTTTTGTTGCTATGCGGGTGCACCCATAGCACCAGTATTGCTGTGCTGAAAACACTACAGTCTATTCTTTTATAGGATCATCAAAGGCCTTTTTCTGTGTTTCAGCAGCATTTGCTGCATCATGATACTGACCTAACGTAAATTACCTCACCCTTCCCTTCATGTGGGACTGTGCTGCCTTTTACTAGAGGCCTCTGAGGCTGAGCAGAGCTGGGTTCCCTTGTAATTGATGTCTGCAAGCCTGGGCTGTCTGGACAGCAGGTAGATGGCACCAGCGCCCGTGTCTCATGGGGTATGCCCTGCCAGTGCTCGCATTACTGTCAGAAATGCGGAGATGACATCTTCAGTTGAATGTTTTGGTTACTGCTATTGTTATTTTTTATTTTTTAGTTCCCCTCTATAGAATGTGGTCAGGGGAAGAGGATTGTGGGGCCAAAGCTGGGACGCTTGCTTATGGTTACCTTCTCGAGAGATGGTTGCAGTGATCCACAAATTACGTTGTTTTTCAAAGCTTCCAACTCTGAACCTTTTATTCTTTGGTAGGATTGTGTAAAACCAGCAATTCTGTAGGATGAGAGCCGATAACAAAAAAAAAAAAAAAAAGGAAAGGAATTTCAAAGGGGAAATAATTGCAATAGCATGACAATTGAAGAATCCATTTAGCCGGTGTAAAGAGCTCACACTGAGGTTTAAAATAAGTTTAAAGCTGCAACTGAGACATAAGCAAGGACTGGACGTGCAGTTACTCCACAGAACAAACTGGAAAACCTCTCCAGTTCAGGAGTGGTTTTTATCGAGTGACTAAATAAACAGACCATTCTGTGCAATTAAAACTAGCAAATATCAGAAAACTAAACAGTCTTATTAATTGAGGGCCAGCTGCTCTTCTGTGTTGCCAGTGGCGTTGTAAATTGAAACTCATTAAGGAGGGGCGCACCTGGGTGGCTCAGTCAAACATCCGACTTTTGATCTCAGCCCAGGTCTTGATCTCAGGGTCCTGAGTTCAAGCCCCCTGTTGGGCTCCACACTGGGCCTGGACCCTACTTAAAAACAAAAACAAAAAACACACACTTCATATTGAAGGAAATTTACACTTTAAGAAATGTTTTTCTTTTCATGTATTCAGCAAATATTTTCTGTGAACACCTATCCTAGGGCCACTGACTTTTTTGATTAGGGAATTTTTCTTTGCAAATCTATATGTTTTCTGATTATAAAACACATGCATATTTATTTTTTATAGATAAAGCACAAAGAAAATGAAGTCTCTGGTAAATCTACCCATAGATAATATCTATTAACATTCTGACATATTTCCTTCTTTTTTTCTCCACGTGTCCGTATTTGTGTATCTTTTCTTCGCTCCTTCATATTGGGAATCATAATCTAGATTTTTTTTTATGTATTTTATACCGAGTTCCTTTTTTTTTTTTTTAAAGATTTTATTTCTTTATTTGACAGAGAGACACAGCGAGAGAGGGAACACAAGCAGGGGGAGTGGGAGAGGGAGAAGCAGGCTTCCACGGAGCAGGGAGCCCGATGCGGGGCTTGATCCCAGGATCCTGGGATCATGACCTGAGCTAAAGGCAGACGCTTAACGACTGAGCCACCCAGGCGCCCTACTGAGTTACATTTTATATCTTTATATGTTTTTCACTTAATATGAACATTCCAGTTAAGCAATACCTGACAAGCAGAATAGAATTGCTACATATCATTTCCTTCTGTAGAATATATGCATATATTGTTCTGTACAGTCACTATAAGCTTGTGACTTTCTCTTCTAGTGGTTATGCTGTTCTGTCTTTTGGGATGATATTTTGGGTATTGGTTTTTAGAATACCATGCTGCTCTCCTCTTTTCAATGCTGATTTCTCTTGAATGAGGATTTTGGTCACTGGTGCCTGCTTAGGTTCCATCCTAAGCCTCTGACTCCATCCTGGTCATCCCAGGCCCCATGTGGTCCAGTGTGTTTCTCAGAAAAGCCCTCTTGTGTGTTCCAGCAGTCCCCCAGCGAGCAGATCACAAGGTGGTGGACACAATCGACCAGCTGGTCACTCGTGTTGTTGGAGGCAGCCTATCTCCCAAAGAGAGAGCTCTTCTCAAGGAGGACCCTGCTTACTGGTAGGTCTTTAAATGTTGGCCCTCCGAATCCCTCCCATAGAACACACGGCAAAATTTGTGTCTTGATGGTGTCCAACACAGAGGGTGAGGTATTAATTTTGAGGAGTGGTGTTAGCCAGTGGGAACAGCATGAGAGAGGGTTGGGTTCACTGACATTCAATTCCCAGCCCTGCTGCCACCCTGCCATGTGGCCTTCTCTTGTCCGATCCAGGAGCCCCTCGTGCCTCTGTGCTGGCTTAAGGATGAGGTGAGAGGTGCATGCAGAAAGCACATGAAGATAAGGGATGGGTCACAGCAGTTGTTTGTGACTTACTGCTACTGTTTGTTCAACTCTCTTCTCCTTTTGCCTTACTGCCTCTTCACACGAATGGAGCAAGTTTTTAAAATTAAGGTTTTCAGCATAAATGCAATACTTGTTTATTAGAGGAAGTTGAGAACAAGGGTGAAGCCCCTCGTATGCCCACCGACATCTACTGCCAGTTTTGCCTGTTTGCTTCCAGTCTCTCTGCCCACTGAGGGCTATTTGGGTTTTTGTTTAATATAGCTGTGATTTTACTATGATATAATATATCCTGCTCTTTTGGGGTTTATGTATTTATTTTTTCTGCTCATTTTATTTTATTTTATTTTATTTTATTTTAAGATTTTATTTATTTATTTGAGAGAGAATGAGATAGAGAGAGAGCATGAGAGGGGGGAGGGTCAGAGGGAGAAGCAGACTCCCTGCCGAGCAGGGAGCCCGATGCGGGACTCGATCCCGGAACTCCAGGATCATGACCTGAGCCGAAGGCAGTCGCTTAACCAACTGAGCCACCCAGGCGTCCCTCTGCTCATTTTAGATAACACCGGAAAATGCTCGTATTCTTTATTTTTCATAAATATTTTCAGACAGCTGCGTTTATTAGTCCATAGAGGAGGTGGCCAGAGTTTAGTTAGCCATCCCTCTCTGGTTAGACTTTCAGAATGATTTTGATTGTATACTGTTTCAAACTGCTTCAGCAAATGGCTTAATGCAGCCTATTTTCTTGTGTGTTTAGGATTATCTCTAGATTGCTGCAAGTGGAAAATGTTCATACTTTAACTTTTTTTAAAGATTTATTTCTTTATTTATTTTTAAAGATTTTATTATTTATTTGAGAGAGAGAGAGCATGTGAGCAGGGGAGGAACAGAGGGAGAGGGAGACAATTTCCAGCAGACTCCGCACTGAGCACAGAGCCCGATGCAGGGCTTGATCCCAGGACCCCGAGATCATGACCTGAGCCAAAATCAAGAGTTAGATGCTCAACCAGCTGAGCCACCCAGGTGCCCCTGCCTTTTTTTTAAATCATAAAAGTGGCATATGTCCATTGTAAAAATAGAAAAAAGTAATAAGGTAAAGATACTGTCACTCAGAGCTCCACCACTTCTCCCTCTCAGTGTGTCCTAGGTTTCAAACCTAACATCACTGTCCCTTTAGCAGTGGGTACGTGCTCTTCCTTTGTACACAGGTACCCTAGCATACTCAACCATTGCCCATTGATGAGTTCTTAGATTCTTTCCAGTTTTTCCCTACCGTAAATACCATTATGATGAACAATGTTTTCTGTTTATTTCTGTCTACATTTCTGGCAGTTTGTTAGGGTAGTATCTGGGAGTGAAATTGCTGGGTTAAGGAGAAAATTAACTTTACAGGCCTTTGATCTCTGTCGCTTTTTCTCAGCTGCAGCATGATTGACCTTTGAGACTGGATAATCCTCTGGTGGGGACTGTCCTGCACTTTGCAGGATATTTATTAGCATCCTTTGCCTTCCCCCTTACACTGGATGCCAGTAGAATCCTCCATCCCAGAAGCTGGCCACTGGGGGCAGGAGTTGCCCCTGGTGGAAGCCATCGTTCTTTATCATCAGGTTACTTTCTGTGGGTTATCTGTCCCAGTTGACACCTGCTGCCACTCTGTAAGCATGCCATGCCCTAACCTGTGTTTTGACTTAAAGATAATTTCATGGTGTGATGTTTTACCTCGTATTCCTTTGTTAATTAACAAAGATTATATGTTTCCTCATTGTACGTCTAGTTGTAGTTCCTTTTTTTTAAGTGTCTATTCAGGTCTTGTGTGATCAATATCACACCCATACTGGACTCAGAATTCTTGCTGTTGTAATTACTAAAAATGCTTGAAAGGCATAAATTGCTACGTAACAGTACTAGAGTTTTGGTCTTAACCAGCATGATTTACCAGGGGGAAGGGTTGGAGCTTATATGGTTTTATTTTTACAGAATTCTCAGACTCATTTGTATTATTTTCATATTTAGAATGAGGTGGGCATATAACTTAAAAGTGAAAAAAAAAAAAACAGCCCAATAAGCAAATTGTTCCATCATAATTTATTGAAAACTTTATTATCAAACACTTTTTGCTTTCTCTGCACTTGGTACTATTCTCGGCCCTTTTCTGATTTAAGCACTAGCTGACTGAATCCTCATAAACCTTGTGAGGCAGGTATGTTGTCATCCTTATTTTACAGATAGGAGACTTGAGGCTCAAAGAGGCCTCTTACCTAAAGAGTGCAAAGCTAGTGAGATAGAGTTGAGATTCTCATCCAGGTTCTTGCTCTCAATCTGTGTGCGTGCTGAAGGAAGGAAGCTAGATAGCCTCAGATTGACAGGTGAAAGCAGAGACCAAACCCTCTTGGGTAAAGTACTCTCCAGACTTGAAAGGCTCGGGCAATTTCCAGGTGATTGGGCTGGAGGGAAAGGGGACCCCGAGAAGAGGGACATGTGCCTCTGCATCATGACCAGCTGGGCTCATGATCACTGATGGCCAGTGGTAACAGACAAAACCATAACCAGAGTTGTACATATGGGAGGTGGGGTACAAAATCAGAAATAAGCATTGAATTAGAAATCAAATATTTGAGAAAAATGAACATCATGAAGGAAAGTCACCAAACTCAACAAATAGAGCTGACACCTGAGAAGACTGAGTTACCATAAGAAAAAAAGTTAGTGTAAAAATATATGTGTGTGGTTAACAGTCTTCTGTGGATAATAGTATATTGTATCCATGAAACAGGAGCTTTTTGTTTTTGGAAAAGAACCTGTTAAAGATCTTGGAAATTGGGCGCCTGGGTGGCTCAGATGGTTAAGCGTCTGCCTTCGGCTCAGGTCATGATCCCAGGGTCCTGGGATCGAGTCCCGCATCGGGCTCCCTGCTAGGCGGGGAGCCTGCTTCTCCCTCTGCCTCTGCCTCTCTGACTTTCATGAATAAATAAATAAAACATTTATTAAAAAAAAAAAAAAGATCTTGGAAATGAAGTCTGATTGTTGAAATAAAAATCCCAGTGGTTGGCTAGAATAGACCCAGATGAAGAAGAGATTAGGGAGCTGGACTCAGACTTGACTCCTGGAAAACTCCTTCAGAAGGAATTACCAGAGACTATCAGAGGAAAAGATGTGGTGCCAAGAAAGAATGATAAGAAACTAGTAAGGTTAGGGCTTTGGTGTGTACATTAGAATTCTTAAAGGAGTCCGTGTATGTAGTTTATAAAAATCAGTTGAATTAAGAAACGCAAAATGTTTCCGCTTTGACCAGTTCCCATGCCAGTTCTACTCGCAGTCAGTCTCTTTTGGTATTTTAAACTTCTAAATTATCTCTTGATGATAAGCCTGTGTTGCTCTTCTTTGATCTATCAGTTTTAGCCATCACTGTTGAAATCCTATGAAGATATGTGAGGATTTAGCTCTCTCTCCTCTCAGTCACTCATCAGAAAACCACCTTCTTGCTAGGCTCCAGTGCTGTGTTAGGTTCTTTTTATTAGTTAGTAAAAGTTCAGACCTTAGGAAACACGTAAGAAGGCTTTGCGTTATCTCAGCCCTTCAAGGAACAGCAGAGATTTGCGATTTCTACCTCCCTACAAGGAGGAGCAAACACTGGTTTGTTCACAGCTGGGCCTTGTGGACAGAACTGGCCACTGCCACTCACTGAGGCGGCCTGCACCTTCTGGTGCCCTAAAATAAAAATAGTAGTGCAGACACCCACTGCAGCTTTGCTTCCTTGTCAGGAGCACCCGTTCGCAAAGCTTCCTCCATTCTCTATGAGAGAGATTGCAAAGCAGCAGGCCCATAGAATGGTCCCAAGGATGTAAGATGTAGAAGTGAAAGAATATGTCACTTTGTTTTTCCCATCTTCTAAGTTGTCCCTTCAGAGTGGGATGGTCCTGACCCTTGCTGGACTATGCCCTACAGGGACAGCCACCATGTCCACATGTTTACAGACTGAGGAAAAAGCATGTGGGCTTGAATCTCTCTTGGCTGGCCCCAGCAGGATTGTCCAAGGGCCTCAAAGCAAATACAAGATCTAATTAATTGATGCTGGGGTGGGGGGGCGGACATGGACCCTAAAACCCCAGATAATCTAGATAATGTAAGGTGGTAAGTAGCGGGAAAGAGATGGATACTAAGGTTCTTGTCCTGTTAAAAGTGAGGATATAGGGACGCCTGCGTGGCTCAGTCAGTTAAAGCATCTGCCTTTGGCTCAGGTCATGATCCCAGGGTCCTGGGATCAAATTCCGCTTCAGGCTCCTTGCTCAGCAGGGAGCCTGCTTCTCCCTCTGCCTGCCACTCCCCCTGCTTGTGCTCTCTCTCCCTCTCCCTCTCTCTCTCTCTGACAAAAAAAAAAGTGTGAGGATATAGCTAGTGACTAGTTCTGAACACAGAAAATAATAGTTTAAATGTATATTAATCTGATTAGCCAGTAAAGACATAGAAGTGGGATTTATAACTTCCACACTACTATAGAGGGTGAAGCCAAAAAGAAAATGTATTCATCCCAATGAAAAGCAAGAAAGGGAAAAAAAATAAAAAAGGAGGGCAAATAGGAAACGAGTACAATGGTGCCACCTTTACCAGGGAGTTGGGTTTAAAAGTACCAACTATTGCTTCCTCTCAGAGATAAATAAAACAGAGTGGGGGAAAAAATGGAAAATGACATACCAAGCAAAGGCTATCAAAAAAAAAAAAAAAAAGAGGTATATAAAAGTCATTTCAGACAAAACAGAGAAAAGCATAAAAGGGGGCAAAGTAGGCTACTGACCAGGCACAGTCATCATGGAGCCCAACACAGGTCTCGAACTCACAACCCTGAGATCAAGACCTGAGCCAAAACCGAGTCATACGCTTAGCCAACTGAGCCAGCCAGGCACCCGAATAGTTGGGAATCTTGATGCCTGAACTACGTAGCTTAGAGCTGTGTAAATAAACAACACTTAGAAATATAAGAGGAATTGATCGATCTATATCATGGCAGGAGGCTTGAATATAATTCTCTGAAATGGGTAGATGTCATCCAAATAAGAGGATATTTAGAACACAGTGAATGGGCATAAACAGGTAAAGATGATGTGCTAATGTTTGTTGAGCAGTTAGTGAATGCCACACAGTATTTAAAGCATTTTTCTTACAATGGAAAGTGTGTAACTCAAGCCTCACAACAACGTGATGAAGTAATTTATTACTATCTATCCCTCTTACAGATAGAGGAACTGAGGCACAGAAAAGTTCAGTAAATCTCATGGCTAGTAAGTGGCCATGCTGGGATTTGAACCCAGCAGGCTGGCTTGGGAATGTTCTGTGCTCTCAATGTTGTGTTCCATTAGAACTTGGGGAGACTGACATCCTCAGACTGCAGTTGGCATCAGAACGCTCCAGGGGAAAGGGGTTTGTATCCTGGGGCTCTGGGTCACCTGGGTGCTGACTCCCGCTTTCTGCCCTGGGTGAGGGGTACCCTTGCTGGGGCTGCGTTTCACAGGAGAACCAGACCGTCTGTTCCTTTATGTGGGAACCCTTGCTCGTTAGGGTGCAGGACGCTGCTGCTGGCCCGGCAGAGTGCGTGGGGCAGCAGCGGAGCCAGCGTGCAGCCTGTGTCCTCAGACCCAGCCGGACCTTAACCGCAGATGGCAGCATCGAGAGCTGCGCACGGAGCTACCCCCCAGGGGCCCCCCGCGGTACGCCGTGCTGCCGGCACCCTGCTTCACGCAGCCAGCTGGCTCCTGTCACTGGTGATCGGGAACTGCACCTAGGAAAGCGGCCTCTTAACGTCAGGCAGACTGAAGGACGCCTGAAATGCTGCCCTGCCCACCAAACAGTAGTCATTCTTCTTGAACACAAACTGAAATTGAACATTCACGATCTCCTGTTATGTGTGAGGTCCCAGAGAGACTCTCCGCACATCCCAGGAAAGGAAAACCACATGGGCCACATTACACGATTGCCACGATGCATAAAAGTCAAAACCAGCACAACAGCCAAAATAAAACTTGCTTCTAAGTAACTTTTGAGTGAAGGGGAATGAGAACTGACTTTAGGAACTCCTCAGAAGGAGGTAGCAGGGGGCGCTCTGCACACTGGATGCGGCTGCAGCCATACGTAGAGGAAAGTGCAACGCAGGACACGTTTGTCAGATATGGAGTGAATGTAAGCATTCACCACATGAGGCCAGAAGGAAATGGCAAGAAAAGTCCAGACCCTAGAAGGGGAGGATTAATAGAGCTGAAAGAAGGTGCTAACGAAGTGGAAAACAGAGTAAAGAGTGTGTGAGTTCCCTCCATGCCCCTTACTGTCCATTCCCCAGGGCTAATCAAGTTAGCTTTATATTCTTGCGACGTCGACTCTGTGAGAAAAGCGAATGCACATGGATCTACGTACACAAAGCAGATTCATGTGGTCCACATCAGTGTTGGTGTTCTTCTGTAGCTTGCTGTCCTCTCTGACTGTATCGTGGATGTCTTTCTTTGTCGGCACTCGGGACTCAACCTCCTCTTTCCTATACTGTTTTTTTGTCTTTTTTTAAGATTTTATTTATTTATTTGTTTGACAGAGCGTGCACAAGCAGGGGGTGCGGCAGGGAGGGGAAGAAGCAGGCTCCCCGCTGAGCAGGGAGCCCGATGCGGGGCTCGATCCTAGGGCCCCGGGATCATGACCTGAGCTGAAGGCAGACACTCCGCCGACTGAGCCACCCAGGCGCCTCTGTACTGTTCTCGTTATGACTCTGGCACATGATTTCACAGCCATGGCACTCTGGCCTCGGTGGTGCAGTTGAAGCCAGGGTCTCTGAGTACTCCGCCTCACTGGGCTCTTTGAAGGGTGTAACCTCCCAAAAATGGCAACCACAAGCGACAGAGTGGCAGTGTCTCTGTGGCTCCAGAGTGATTATGTTACGAGGCTACTAGGAGTTGTGAGCACCTTCACCGCTGGGGATGGTGAAACCCAAGGAGGAACCGAACAGTGCTGGACCAGAGCTGCCACTGCCCTGCAGTTACTGTGGGCAGGACGGGGACCCGGGGGGTCCGTGGATCAGAGCCTCTCGGATGGCAGGGAGGCTGCCACTTGGAAAGGGTGTGAGAAATGGGATCGTAGCAACAATTCGGTACGTGTTGTTGTTTTAACCAATGTCCTTCTGTGCCTGTTTTGTTATGTAGGTTTTTGTCTGATGACAGTAGTCTGGAATACAAATATTACAAACTGAAGCTGGCAGAAATGCAGCGGATGAGCCACACCTTGCCAGGAGCAGATCAAAAGCCAACAGCGGCAGAGTGTGCGGTCCGGGCCATGCTGTATGCTCGGGCGATCCGGAGCCTCAAGAAGAGGCTCCTCCCAGGCCGGCGGCGGGGGCTGCTCCGCACCCAAGGGCTCCGGGGCTGGAAGGTGAGGAGAGCAACCACTGGGACCCAGACCCTCCTCTCCTCGGGCACCAGACTGAAACACCATGGCCGGCAGGCTCCAGGTTCATTGCAGGGAAAGCTGTCCCAGCCAGATGGAAATGAAACTGCCAAGGACTGCCCACCTGACCCGGCCGGATCCTCTCCTGGGGAGCCCAGCCCAGAAGCCTCGGGCCCATCCCCCAAGCCAGCAGGAGTGGGAGTCTCTGAAGCCCCTCAGACCTCCTCTCCCTGCCCATCTGCTGACGGTGGGTACTCACTCCCATCCCCCTCTTCTGGGCCCCAGCCCGGACTCTCCAACCTCCAGGGGTCCCTCAGGGTTGGGGGTGGGAGACCTGGGTGGTCTGAGCCATCTGTGCAGCAGGCAGGAGCAACAGGGACCTGGCCAGGACAGGTGCACGTGGAGGCACTCTCCTCTTATTTCCTAGAGGGGCTGGCCCTCGAGTCCTGTAGCCGGCTTCCTCCTGTCCAGGGGTCAAGCTGACTCACCATGCTCCCCCACCAGGTCCTCCTGCTGGCCACCCGGTTGTGCCCTGGGCCCATGCTTGGGGCTTTGAGTGCCTCCATCCATTTCTCACTCTGTTCTTGCTCCTCTTTACCTTCCGTAGGGCTGCCCTCGTCTCTCATTCTGCCTTTTCTTTCCCAAGGTCTCTGTTCCTTCCTTAGGGTTAGCTGACCTGCAGTTTCTTCTGGCCATTACCTTTTCTCTGCGACAGGCCTGCCCCCGACCAGTACTTCGCACTTACCACTAGGTGGGAATGGAGAGGGGAAACAAAGTCTCCACCACTGCTACATTCTCTAGCTTTTGCTGTATAAAGAGCCGTTCTGAGCTGTGCCTTCCATCGGGGTATCCAGTGCTCCAAGTCTGCTGAACTGGGCTGGGCCCACCCGTGTGTTTGTAGGCAGCAGCTGGTTGTGTGGGGCCATCGGCTGAGGTAACAGGGATGTCTGGGCCACATGCCTTTCGCCCCCTAGCAGCCAGCCTGGATTTGTTCACCTGACAGGGTTGGGCCTCCAGGAGGGCAGCGGAGGTGCTCAAGGCCTCTGAAGCCCAGGTTCCACACTGATGCCACCTTCTATCAGTCAGCGGGAGTCCCAGGGCCAGCCCCAGTTTTGGGGGGAGAGAAGAGAATCTCCTTCTGCTGGACAGAGCTACAGAGTCCCATGGCAAAGGGCAAGGATGCAGTGAGGGGACATGAGGGGCTGTCTTTATAATTAGTCTCCGTAACCACCCCCCCAAAGTTGAAATTGGAAGCAGCCGCTCAGAACTGACATGTGACAGTCACTTTGTTTTGTAGTTGACACGAAGACCATGGAAACTGCAGAGAAACTGGCCAGATTTGTTGCTCAGGTGGGACCAGAGATTGAACAGTTCAGCATAGAAAACAGCACCGACAACCCTGACTTGTGGTATGTAGCCATCGTGCCCTTTGAATTTGAGTGTGTTTACTCTATGAGTGTCCTGAGAGAGAGCCTGTGGGGTGGCCTGGCAGACACACTTCTGCCCCAGGAGGCACCCGAGGAAAAGTCGTGGCTTCACTTCTGCCAAGCTCAGGGCTGAGAGGGGAAAGCGTCTGCTTAGGGGTGTTGGGCGGTGCTGCCCTCATCTGGGGCATCAGAAAAAACCTGCCCTGGAGGGAAGTTTAAGCTGTATTTGAAGGTCAAGTGGGCTTTGATCAGGGGAAGGGGGAGAGAGCACCCAGCCAGAGAGGCTAATCGGTTCCCTAGAACCTTTGCAGAGGCCAAGTGGTGTGGGGTAGGGGGAGGAGGAGGGCGGTGCACTGTCCCTGGTCACACCAGTGCTCCGGGCAGTGATGGATGGGGTCCTGGTCCAGCTGTGGGCAGCAAGCACTTCCATGTAGTGGGGGCCTGGCATCCTTTTGCCAGGAGGGGGTGCTGTTACCCTTGCCATTCCTCAGATGGGGTGCCTAGTCAACACCACACAGCCTGCAGGTGACAGAACCAGGAGCCTGCTCTGCCTTGTGGGGCACAGGTTCACCTCCTTCAGGGGGAGGCTACCTGGGAGCCCCATGTTCCTGATACTGAGCCATAACCAGGTGGGGTTCCCATGCTGTTTAAATTGTATCCTCCCGGGCGCCTGGGTGGCTCAGTTGGTTAAGCGGCTGCCTTCGGCTCAGGTCATGATCCTGGAGTCCCTAGATCGAGTCCCACACCAGGCTCCCTGCTTGGCGGGGAATCTGCTTCTCCCTCTGACCCTCCCGACCCTCCCCCCTCTCATGTGCTCTCTCTCTCAGTCTCTCTCTCTCAGATAAATAAGTAAAATCTTTAAAAAAAAAAAAATTGTATCCTCCCGTTGGCTGGGAACTCTGGACCCTTGCCCTGCTCCTACCATGCTGGAGAGCCATGCCTAATTAAGTCTAATTAAGACTACGGTTGAAAACTACACATTTCCTAGAGCATTTCTGGGACCCAGTAGTGTGACCCAGCATGTTCTTCCAGCTTGTTGGGGACCTTGAGTAGGTTCTGCACTGGGCATGCCTCCTGCTTCCTGTGAGACCCAGACCAGCCTCGGGGAGCACTGACGGCTTCATGGGGGCTCAGCCCGGTTCTGCCTTTTACAGGCCTGGTGACCTTGGGGCCAGCTGGGCCTAGCACACCTCAGAGTTGGGCAGACCCGGTGAAGGGGACAGCTCCACTAAGGGCAGCCAGGAGCACTTCATCGGTTGTGGGTTTTTTGTTGTTGTTTTTTCCCCCAAAGGAGAATTCTGCATTATCCTGGCACTGCCGTGGTTTGGGTTTATTCGTCACCGTTTCTGACAGCCTTTTCTGAGCAATGTTCCTTAGGAGGCCCTGTCCCTTCGCTCCCCACACAGAGTCCCCCATTATTGTACAGCAACATTAGGTGGAGTGATTCACTCTGTCCCCCAGCCCAGTGCTCATAGAGCAGTTTGAGAATGGCTGCATCCAACAGCACACGTATTTAATAAAGGTCAAGGTGACTTTGTGTTTCTTTTCCTTTAGAAAGAGTATACCTCTAACGCTGTTTGAGTTGATTCTGTTTTTGTGTGTGGTTATGTCATCGATTTGACGTATAGTCAGGTTCATTTTTTCTACAGAGATTCAGTTTTAGGGCTATTTTTTTCTATCCTTTCAAATTTAATTTTAAAAATAAGTTCAGCATTTGCATGGTTCTAAAATAAAAATTACAAAAGGTAGGCTCAGAGAAGTCTCTGAGTGGGAATCCCTTCACCCATCAACAGGAAACCATTTCATTCAATTCTAGTGGATATGTGCATTTCCCCTTTTGTTCTTACATGTAACTTTTTATATGTAATAGACACTTTTGCACCTTGCTTTTTTCCCTTCACCACCTATCCAGAAGTCCCCTGTGCCTGTCCCACCTGTCCCCTCGTTCTCTTGTCCACTGTCATTCTCCATGTGCAGCCACACCAGGGTCACTCCCCAGCTATCGGCATTCATGTTGTTCTTACGGCCCCATCAAGTGGCCTTACGCACAATGACTCTGTGGAGAGAATCTTCATGTATCTTCCAGAAGGGGGACTGTGGGGTCCAAGGTCATTGCACATGTAATTTTGTTAAATAATGGAAATACCCCTCCCTGAGGGCCCCTCCCAAAGTAGTGTCCAGAGTACCTGTCCCCATCCCTCACCTTTTGGCATGCCTTAGAGTCAGTAGGATTCATGAGAAATTTCTTATTTCCACTGTGAAATTTTAGTTTCCATTTCTCTTATGAGTGAAATTGAACATCTTTTCATAAACTTGTGTCCTTTATTTTCATGTGAACTGTTCATTTGTCTCTTAAAAAAAGGTTTGTCCTTTAAAAAAGCTTGGTTGTAAATAGTTTGCATTTTTTTGAATTTTGTGTAAATGCAGCTTTTTCTCGCTTTTTGTCTGGTCCCTTTATTCAGCACAGTTCTCAGATTCAGCCATGTTTGTTGCATGTATCCCCAATTCATTCCTCTTTGCTGCTGAGTGTATCCCACTGTGTGGCTGGACCACAGGAAATACCAAGGAGAGGAAAGGCTGGCTCCATGGTGGGCCCACTGTTAACTTTTGAAGAAACTGCCAAGTTGCCTTTCCACGTGGTAGCACCATTTTGCATTTTTAGCAGCCTGGACGAGAGTTCCAGTTCCTCCCCACACAGCACTTGCTGGTGTCAGCTTTTTCATGTTAGCATCCCAATGCGGGGGGGGAGGGGGGCGGTGTCGCACTGTGGTCCTCATTTCTCCAAGGACTAGTGGTGCTGAGTGTCTTCAAGTGTACTTGTGTGCTTCCCATACTTAAGTGTTCATTTGGATCTTGGGTCCATCTTTTGATTCGGTCATTTATTTACTTATTAATCAATTTTGAGGGTTCGTTATACATTCTTTATAGGAGTCCTTTGTCAGATGTATGATTTGCAGATACTTTCTCCTGGTCTCTGACTGGTTTTCTCATTCTAGTTGTCTTTTGGAGGGCTCAAGTTCTTAATCTTTGCCCTTTTTTCTATTGGGTTTTTTGGACTTTTTCTTTCTCAATTTTTTTTTTTTTTGAAGATTTTTATTTTTGGGGTGCCTGAGAGGCTCAGTTGGAAGGGCATACAACTCTTGATCTTGGGGTTATGGAACCCCACATTGGGTGTAGAGATTAGTTTTGTTTTTTTCTTTTTTTTTTCTAACTTTTTATTTTTAAGCAGTCTCTATCCCTGACTTCATCAGATACCGTGTTTCTGGCCTTTGTCTTGGTGTTTCTGTCCGTGTGTCCAAGGACTGGTCCCACACTGTTGTGCCTTAGAGGCTTCATACACCTTGTAATGTCTGGTAAGGCCGGAACCCTTCACAGATTTTGTTTAGAGTTCTCCCAAATACCCTTACCTATTTATGTTTCTCTGTGAAGTCTAGAATCATGTTCAAACCCAGAAAAAAAAGATGGACATATTGAGATAGGCTTATGCATTAATATTTTAATTAGGGAAGAATTGACATCGTCATAGGTTGTTATTCTAGCCAAGAACAAGGGCTTCTTTCCTTGGGTCCAAGTGTATTTTGTGTCTTCATGCATGTTTTCAGTTTCTCACACTAGCCACAGCCCTGGGTCAGGGTGGCCGTGGGACTCTGAGGTTCCGAGAGGCAGTATTGCCACCACGTTGACTCAGCTTCACTGTAGAATGAGGGGCAGAAGGGACGCACCTTCCTCAGTCTCCTCCCTGTCAGTGTGAGAGGAACCAGGCAGTTACCCTGAGCGCACGGGAGTCCCAGAGTGGCTGGTGACAGACTAGAAGGGGATGAGGAGAGGGCCAGGTTAGATCTCTGGCTGCAGTGTTGGAGCTTTTTCCAGCACATTCCTTGGTCATTTCTGCATATCTTGTTCCTCTACCGCCCTCCCCTGAAAAGCAATGGGGACTCTTAACGTTCTGGCTCCTTTGTTAAATTGCTGCTACTCCTCAGACTTCTCTGTCTCATTGTGAAGCTGCACCATCAGCCATAGTTGGTAGAAAGAGGTCAGGTTATTTGTTGGTTCCACTCCCAGCTTTGTTGGATCTCTTCCGGATAATTTAGTAAATATGAATGTTCAGAGGACTCTCTGATTCACCAGTGTTTTTCATCCTTGCCCCAGGTTTCTCCATGACCAAAATAGTTCAGCCTTCAAATTCTATCGAAAAAAAGTATTTGAGTTATGCCCATCGATTTGTTTTACATCCTCTCCACTGAACCTCCACGCCGGTGAGAGCGCTGATTCTCAGGAAAGCCCCGTTGATCCCGTGGAAGGGGAAGGAGAGTTTGAAGATGAGCCCCCGCAGCACGAGGCTGAGCTGGAAAGCCCAGAGGTGATGCCTGAGGAGGATGAGGAGGACGAGGAGGATGAGGAGGAGGATGAGGAGGGGGGCGAAGAGGGCTCCACTCCTAGAGGGGCCTCCAGGTCAGCAGGAGGGGCGGCCAAGTCCGAGGGCTCTGAGGGCAGCCCCCCCACCGATGGCCTCCCGAGCGAGGCAGCTGAAGATGGCCCAGCTGGTGCACCTGCCCTGTCACAGGCCTCCTCGGGGGCCTGCTTCCCCCGGAAGAGAGTCAGCAGCAAGTCCTTAAAGGTCGGCATGATTCCAGCTCCCAAGAGGCTGTGCCTCATCCAGGAGCCCAAAGGTGAGTGCCAGACATTCATCATGGCTTCCCGAGCACGGGCTTCCGTTTAGCACTGAAGGAGGAACCGTGCTGCTCAGTTGTGGACCAGGAAAAGTTGTGGAGACCAGCTGATGTCACCTGACTGTGTGGAAGAATTTACTGGCCCTTAGCCCAGGCTTAGCCACAAGATGACCAGCCAGTCCCTGTCCCCCTTCCTGCCTCTGATTGCACCTACCAACCTGGACGTTACCTCCCCAAATCCCCCCCAGGGCCAACAGAACATGAGGTTCTTCGGTCTTGTGTTTTTAACCTAAACTAGTTCTGGTGGTTTTGCATACCCCTCCCACGTGCTCTGTGAAGCTCACCTCGCTGATGGCGTGAGGCTGGCAGTCCGAGGGCGCGCCGCTGCGTCAGTGTGGCAGCCGCGTGTTAGCGTCACATGCTGCTTGGTGTTTCCGTCACGGTCCAGTGGGGGAGACCCGGCAGTGGAGGCCACGGGCCTTGGTCATCTCCGCTGTTTCCCACCCGTGACCTTGGGGAGGACCCAGCCTTCTGAGCCCCTAGAAGGCCCAGGGCACTGATGCCTGCTTAGCGATGACGAGGAAGGAGGACACAGGTGGCACTGGTCTTGGGCAGTGGTTAGTGGGAGCCACGTGCTCTGTACTCCGCTGCCCGGGCCGTGGGAGGTCATCCCCTGTTCTTCTGTGGGGAGGGTTAAGGTTCTTGAGGTACCGTTTAACAGCAGTAACATGCATCCTTTTTAAGGGGACAGTTGGAGGAGTTCTGGCAATCGTGTACAGGCATAAACTCCTCCAGTGCGGTGGAGCTAGAGCCTTTTTCCAGAAACATCTGTGTCTCTCTGTGGTCCCTGCCCCGTTTTCTGGCCTCGTGGTTCTGCCAAAATTTTCTAGACTGTCAGTAGGCAGAATGGCATCATGTGCGGCCTTTTGACGGACCGGCCATGGCCCAGGTTATTCCTCATGGGCCCCCCCCCCCCGGGGTGTCGCCACAAAGCCAGGCCTGGGCTGTGCTTCCTGCCACCATAGCTTCCTCTGAGGTGGCTTTGGCGAACGGTGCCCCGTCTAGTGTCACCTGGGTGCTCTACATTGTTGACACTGTCACCCTCACCCAGGAGCATCAGTTCAGTTTCCCCTGCTGATGGAACAGTCCTGTGGTTTGTGTCTGGGAACCTTGGCGTTCCCACGGGTTGCCAGCTGTTGTACCCCATTCAGACGTCCGTCACAACTTCCTGCTGATGGCGGCAGCCTCTCCGAATGCCTCATGTCCCGCGAGGGGGAGAAGTGGAGCTTCTTCTATTTTGGAAGCTCTCAGTTCCTTGGGTGGTTGATGAGAAAAAAAGCAGCCCTGCTGATCTCTCCATCAAAAATAAGGCTGTAATGTGATTCAGTGCTCTGTATGAGAAGCATGGTTGCTTTACTGGAAAATTCTCTGCGGACTTTAACTCTTTATCAGTGGAACAGTTGCAGAGACACTAGGAGGGCAGGAGATTGCAGATAGTTTATTGAAACAAAACGGGTTCTTGCAGTCACGGAAAACGATCCACGCATGGAGCCCTTCGTCATACACGCGGGAAGTCCTACGTTGAAGTAGACTCTTCCCCACCGAGCAGCCCTCAGTTGGGCCCGCATGTTCCCGCCTCTGTGCCCGCGGGCCCGTGACTCCTGGGAGGCAGGCCGGCGGGCCGTGGTGCGGGCGGTGGCTCCCTTCCGGCGGCCGAGCCTGAACTGCGGCGCTCGCGTCTTCTGAGTGACGTGTATGGGTACGGATATGTTTCTTGTGTTTTCCAGTTCATGAACCAGTTCGCATCGCCTACGACAGACCTCGGGGTCGTCCCGTGTCCAAAAAGAAGGTGAGCATGACAGTTCTCACGCGTGGCATAGTCAGTTGGAATTTGCCGGAGTTTTAAAGGGCGCGGGGCTCGTAGCTGCGGTATACTCGCTGTGCTTGTACTTCCGGCCGGCGCGACGGACAGAGCCTAACGAACAGCCTTTCTTCTCAGGGATTTCTTGAAACTGTTTTGCGTTGCCTGAAGCGCAGGAGGGTAGTAATTAGTTTAACAGATGGGTGAGGCCTGATACTCGCAGTGTGTTGGGAGGTGAACAGGTGATGTCCTGGCCCTTGAGAAGTTCAGATTTAGGGGCCTGTAATTATGGTTAAAGAGCACGCTAACTGGCTAGTAAGCCAAGGCCGTGCGCGGACGGGTGCGCGCACACACGTGTGCATTAACTGGCGGACGCTTCCTCTGTGCCAGGCCCCGTCTGCCCACCTGGAGGCAGCAGCCTCCAACAGGGACAGGTTCGTGTGAGACTCTTGTGGCCCGTGTGCCCTGGGTACGGAGAAGCAGGTCGAGGGGAGATGGGGAATGTGGGGTTGGGGGTGCCATTTATTCACGGAGGCCTGGGAGAGGCCCCAGGGTGGTCCTGTGTCAACAGGTAGCCCTCTGTGGCACCCACACGGGGCTGGGGAGATGAGGCAGTAACGGCGGGGAGGCCCCGGGTCACACAGGGCCTGTAGACAGATGTCAGCAGTGAGGCTCCTTCTCGGGGGGAGGCCCTCGGGGACCCGTGGTGGTAATTTGGGGGGAAGATATGGCCACTGTGGCTGCGGTGCTCAGAGCAGCCTGTCAGCGGGGGGGCTGGGGAGAGCCAGGGGCCGAGCGGGTGAGGACGCAGTCGGTGGGACTTGCCGATGGACTATGTGTGGAATGGCTAGGCCGAGTCCAGGGCACCTCCACGGTTGTCTGCCCGGGCAGCTGGGAGGACGGAGCTGCCACTGACTGAAATGGAGCGACCCTGTGAAATGGAGGTCATCAGGGAGATGGGGTGCTCTCCAGACAGCTAGGTGGACATGTGGGGACAGGTAAGGCTGGGCGAGGTCACCTCGGACATATGTGGGGACATCCCAGCTCCTTAGAGGTCAGGGAGGTGAGCCGGGAACTGGGTGAGGTCTCTGCTGGTGTGGCGTGGTGAGGAAAGCCTGTGTGGCAGACTGTTCAAGTACACTGTCGTCTCAGTGGCTAGAGGAGGGGTCGGCGTAAGCCCAGTTACAGCAGGGAGGGGGCACTTGCCTGGGCCCAAAGCCCGTGGTCCTGATGTGCTCAGTTTGAATTTGTGCTGGCACCCGGCTGCCCGTCTGGTGATCTGGGTGAGGGGGCAGCCGGGCTCAGTCTCAGCCTGGCCACCTAATCTTGGCATGTAACTCCTGAGTCTCCATTTGTACATCTGTGATGTGGGGCAGTCTCGCCTACGCTGTGGTTCCGAGGTGCCTTACGAATGAAACTAAATGCCTGTTAACTGGCCGTGCAGCTGTGTCCTGCGAGCTCCAGTCTCTCCATGAGGTGACTGTAGGCCGAGAGCTTCCAGCTTTCTCCAGCTAAGCAGCTTTCCCGGAGGGGTGCTGATCTGCCCTTTGGGGACCTGTGGCCAGCCTTTCCCTTGCCTTCCCCACCCTCTTCCCCTCCCACACTTGTTCCCTGCTCAGACCCTCACCATTACCCCCCAGCACGAGCTGCCTTGATCAGGATGGAGGAGCCCTTTCCCCAGAAGTATATGCGGCCTTCTCAGCCTACCCAGGCTGTCCTCGATGTTGAGTAAATGTCTTTTAAAAATAGACTCAGGTGGTAGGGACATTGGGTATTGATGAATATGCATGAGTAAATAGAAATATTTTCTTTCTATTTTTAAGATTTTATTTATTTATTTGACAGAGCATGCACACATAAGCAAGGGAAGTGGCAGGCAGAGGGAAAGGGAGAAGCAGGCTCCCCGTTGAGCAGGGAGCCTGATGTGGGGCTTGATCCTAGGACCCTGGGATCATGACCTGAGCTGAAGGCAGACACTTAACTGAGCCACCCAGGCGCCCCATAAATGGAAATATTTTCTGCCCACACTGGGCAGGCTCTCCAGAGGCCCCCCAGGCCTTTTAACCTGTCTTCCCACAGCCGGTTCTGAGCCCACGTCTTATCCAGGGCTTCTTGCTCCTCTACCTGGAGGGTCTTCCCAGCTATACCAGCTCTCTGAGGTCTGCTTTGTGCTAGACATGGACCCCAGAGTCCCAGTAAAACCCAGTCTCTGGGGGCGCCTGGGTGGTTCAGTCGTTAAGCCTCTGCCTTCGGCTCAGGTCATGATCCCAGGGTCCTGGGATCGAGCCCCGCATTGGGCTCCCTGCTCAGCAGGAAGCCTGCTTCTCCCTCTCCCACTCCCCCTGCTTGTGTTCCTGCTCTCTCTGTGTCTCTCTCTGTCAAATAAATGAATAAAATCTTTAAAAAAAACAAAACAAAAAAACCCAGTCTCTGCCCTTGGGGAGCTCCCAGACCTGGGAAGGGGCAGCTGGACAGACAGACAAGTCATTCAGGTTTGCTGAGCAATGTCTGAGGGCGGCCAGAGAGGCTTCCAGGATGGGGTCACTGCTCAGAGTTCTGGAAGCCCATAGGCTTGTTCCAAATGGAGTGGGGGAGTAGGGAGGACCCTGCAAGCCAGTTTTTCACACAGTCTCTCTCTACAGCAGGTTCCTGGCCTGTTCAGCCCCCTCCCGCGTCAGCCCTGCCTCCCGTCTGACTCCTGCACACCAGGGGCCTTCCTGCCTCAAGCCTGTGCCCTGGTTACCCCCAGCCAGAGTGTACCCTCTGGTCATCACAGGTCACCACCGCTTAGGGCTCTTCCTGCTAACCCCTTGGCCCCAAGACCCCCAGCTCCTCGTGGGGTTTTCCTCACGGTCTTAGCACCACGGTGGGAGTGGTCACACTGGGGTCTGAGAGGCTGGTCTGGCTTGGTTCTGTGGGGCATCTCTTCACTCCCCACCTTTTTTTTTTTTTTTAAGATTTTATTTATTTGACAGAGACACACAGCGAGAGAGGGAACACAAGCAGGGGGAGTGGGAGAGGGAGAAGCAGGCTTCCCGCTGAGCAGAGAGCCCGATGCAGGACTCGATCCCAAGACCCTGGGATCATGACCTGAGCTAAAGGCAGATGCTTAACGACTGAGCCACCCAAGCGCCCCTACTCCCCACTTTTAGAAGCCCCAGCCTACCCAGGGAATGTTGCTGGGAGCTAGGAAGCAGCCCATGGCTTCATCCCAGTGTCTGAGGAATTGGAGACAGTGGGGGGGTGGGGGTACTGGACTGTGTCAGGTGCAGCATGGGCCGACCCTTGCTCCAGGCACTTTGCTGCAAACCACTTGCCATAATCTTATCTCTCCTCAGAAACCCAAGGACTTTGACTTCGCCCAGCAGAAGCTGACTGACAAGAACCTGGGGTTCCAGATGCTGCAGAAGATGGGCTGGAAGGAGGGCCATGGCCTGGGCTCCTGTGGGAAGGGCATCAGGGAGCCCGTCAGCGTGTACGCAGCAGGCGCTTGGGGCCAGGGGTGGGGATGGGCAGCGTGCTCGGGGAGAAGAGGCTCTCTTTGGGATTCTGGTTCTGAGTCCTTTGATCTGCAGCCTGATTTCTTGGCTCCCCTCATGTTAAACATGGCTTAAAGCTGGCAGAGTTTTTTTCCTGACAAAGGGAGTCTTCAAATGAGGTGAGAAGCAGATCATTTATATATGCAGGTGTTCATACAGGCTCCTTGCTGCACTCACACAGACGATTTAAGTGGCTTCTGGGCCCTGGCATTTCAGCCACATTCCTTATTGTCCTAAAAGCTAAGTGGTAATTCTAGGTAGTTACGATAAAAATCACTTTCCTTTTTCTGAGAACCCATACGCCAGCTAGCCAGGGTGGGAGAACATGGCCCAGGGATTGTTAGGCCCCATTAACATTCAGCAGGCATTTCATTTAAAACTGAGCTTACCACCTGCTGGGGGAGGCTTTCTGCTGTAATCGGGCTTCTGAGCACGCGCCTCAGAAAGTCCGCACACCCGCGCAGGTGAGTACCCCTTGTTCCGCGCTGTGAATCGTGTCTTCACTTTCCCTCTCCTTTTCCCTGTTGTGTGTCCCACGTGCCTCTGTCCCACTCTGACTCCTTGTGCCGTTCCCAGTCCCCTGGCGGCCAGGCTCTGTGCTCGGTGTGGCTAACTCTCCATTTTGCTCCTAGGGGAACTGCGTCGGAAGGGGAGGGGTTAGGTGCTGACGGGCAGGAGCACAAGGAAGACACATTTGACGTGTTCCGTCAGAGGATGATGCAGATGTACAGACACAAACGGGCCAACAAATAGGTATGTGTGTGAGCTAGTGCATGGGGCATTCTGCCTAAGCTGACGTGCTGGTATGTAGAGACAATTTCTCCAGAAAAGTCAGAGTTCCCCATCCCCCCAAAACCAAACATGAAACCAAACACACACACACACACACACACGAAAACATTCTGTGAGGGTAACAAGGAGTGTTTGGATGTGGATGTGTCCCACCCCTCACCTTCCAGGTTTGGTTGAAGGAGTGAGCCCCGAGCTCGCAAGCATGCAGCCCGACAGCGGGCCTTGGTGCGGGGCTCCTGGGTTCGACTGCCCGCGGCCGTCCTCGGGAGAGAGGTCGCCCAGGGAGTGGCCTGGTGTCCTGCGAGGGTGAGGGCGATCTGAAGCCGGAGCTGCACAGGCCAGCTGCTTTGCCACATCCTTTTTCTGAGCATCTTCAAATCCGTTTCCTTCTCAAGGGCCTTGGGCCCATATAAACATCCCCTTCTTTCTCCTCTTTTTAGTTGCCTTCCCCACCTGTAATTTCCAACTCAGTTTTGAACAAAATCGTTCTCTCCCTGAATAGATGAAACCATTGGTGAGAAAACTAAGGCTCGAAGCAGCAATTGCTCTTAAAGCGCCACCTCTGCCCCGGATCTGCCCTGGAGCCAGTGGCCAAGTAGGTTCGGTGTGTACACGAGAGGCGAGCGTCTCTGCAGCTCTGGTGTGGAGGGTCCGAACGCTGGCTTTTCTTCTTCTTAAAGGAAAAAAGAATGCGCCATTTCCGATCTGCTTTTGCCTTTCCCCCTCTTCCAAATGCTTATGGCAGCCAGTCCCCTGCAAGTCTTTCCTGGCTCCCCCTAGGAAGGTGGTGCTGCCCTTGGAAGCACCGGGGCCCTGTTTGTGCTCAGGAACCAGCTCTGGGCGGGTCTCCCGTCGCAGGGAACTTTGCTCTCAGAGGTGCTCTCTTAGCAAACTTGGTGCCCAAATGATGACAGATGGTGGCTTTTCGTTGCTTCCAGGCTGTAAATAGGGAATGTAATCCGGTATTAGTGAAGTCCACTCTGGTCCACAGCCTGCGGGTTGGGGCACGGGAGCTCTTTGAACAAATGGAGATACTTGATTCCACGAACGTGGTATTTATGGAGGCTCGGCTCTTAAATGCCTCCCAAGAGACGTAATAGAAGTTTAGCGACAGGATAATAGAGCAGTATTCAGTGGGGAGGAATCATTACGTTGATGAAACTTCTCTCAAATTCACATGTCTCCCTAGAATCCACAAACTGCAGTTTGCTTTCTTTAAAAACCACATATGGAGTCTCTTCTACCAACGGCTGGGGGTGTGAACTCTTCAAGAGGCTTCATTCCTGGCCTGCGCAGCAGCGTGAAGAATTGTGTTATCAGGGCCTTTGTACAGAACAGAAGCGGGGCGGGCCGTCAGCTGCTTGCTGTTTCTAGGCACGTGACGGCTGCCCTTCATCTTCCCCCGGCGCACCGTCCTTGCAGCTACGTGCGAAGTTCTCAGGCCGTGGGGGTCTCGGGCCTTTCTCATAAAGCAGCAGTGTGGAAGTTTTAAATCTTTACTCAGATCTGGGGACCTTGGGATCCTGCTGACACTGTGAGCTCGGGGTGGGGGGGCCCACAGCCGTGAGTTACCGTATTGGCCAATCTTCCCTTTGTCTTGTGGGGCCCCACCCACCGTCACAGGCCTGTGCTGTGTCTCTTCGTGTCCAGTGGAGCCTCCAGGCTCTCCTTGCCCCTGGTTGCTCCTGTTGCGTGGGCGCCCGGCAGATCTTTATGGCCAGGGAGATGATGGAGGTGCCTCAGCAAAGTCGAAGCAGCCTGCAGGGGCCGTGTGGTATAGGGGAACCACAGCTGTAGGGGTTCATCTCCTTTCTTTCCTAATCCTTCCAGTAGCTTTCCTTGCTGGCCGTGGGTTGAGCGCATGGATGGAACTCTGAGCCAAAAGACACCCCTTTGGCAGACTGCCTTTGACAGAGTGCCCCATTGGCCCCGAGCAAGATGTGGACTCCCCCAATAGGTTCTCGCTCTTTCTCTGCAGCATAGATAGCTCTGACCATCATATGCACATTGTGCTAGTATATTCGTTCTTGGCTCTTTCCGCTTTTATCTGTAAGTAAAATGCTTTAAGAATTCCCAGGGTATAAGCCCTGTCCCCGCAGCCTCCTGCCACTCTTCCTCCTGGGGACATCCCGCTTTGAGCTGACCCTGGGAGCCTTTGGCACATGTCAAAGGGAACACCTCCTTCTTGATCCTGGAAAGTCCTGTGAGCACTCAGGTGATGCTTTTCCTGTGGGGCTGGCGTCATGGGAGCCGGGGTGGAGCCTGGTGGTGTGTCCTCGCACCGGCTGTTGGCCAGGGACCAGGGCACACGGGCCCTCCGCGCTCGCCCTTGCTCTCTCTGGCAAAGGCTGCTCTCAGGGAGTGTGCGTGCGAGCGCGATGTGCGGTTGCATAGCCTTGTCAAAGTCACAGTGTCTTTTCTGTCATTCTAGTTCCAGGGTCTCTTCCATGAGGACGACAGGCATCCGGAAAGTGCTAACTCGCCACTTTGGGTGCTTACTGTCTCTGGCTTGTTTCCAACACTGGAAATCATATAGAGAATTTTAGCATTTTTGGTCCTTGGTAAAACCTAGAAGACATTTGTGATGTTACAAAACGGAAGTTTTTTGTTTGTTTTTTTTTGTTTTTGTTATTTTTTTTTTTTTAAATCTAAGAAGTTGTGAATGTTGTTAATCATTTAGCAGTTGCAATAAATGTAGAGGAAACCCAATTTCCCGTCTCTGATGATGTGTTTTGAAAATGCGGCGGGTCGGGGACCACGTGACAGATGTTGAACTACCTCCAGGGAAGCAGGTTGGACACACTGTGGCCTCCCAGGCATGCCCTCTGCCTGCCAGGGCCTCTCTGCCTGATCTCCCCAGCCAGGGGGCCTGTTCAGTTGCTGGGAAAGCCTGGAGGGTGCCAGAGAGCAGGTGGGGACCCGTGCCAACCGTGGGGTGTGAGCATGTCCTCTTCTGAGTGGGGGGTTATTGCTGGGTATAAAACCCCCCTTTGAGAGCATCAGGGATACCTGCCCTACTGCTGATGATGCCCCCCTCAAGGCTTTACCCGCTCCCAGGGTCGGGGCTCCAGCTGTCAAGCGTTAAACCGGGGCCACCCGGGCCTCCCCCTGACTGAAGGGGCCTGCCTGTGGGGCATCTTCACAGCTCCCTGCTGTTCCTGTGTGCTGCCTACTCTGCATCTGATTCCTCCACCGACAGCCTCTGGCCCTTTGGGGAAGGGATAGGGACAAAGGCTACAGCAGGCACGTACCAGACCTGCAGGGGCTTCCACGTGAGGATAGAGTGATGTGGAGGAGCCAGGCTGCTGTTGGACGCAGGGCGGAGGGGGCCCAGGAAGGGTTTGGGGTGTCGGCCAGTTAGGGGCAGATGAAACAGGGCCCCCTAGGAGCTGATGTGGGAACCCAAGCCTCCGTTTTCCCTGCTGTGTGCTGGAGAACGCTCAGGAGTGGCAGGGACCCATTTGACCATGATGGCAGCTATGGCCAGTCAAGTACCTCCTCCTCTTGCCTTCATTTTCACGAGAGCCCGAGGGGGCGGGGTCTGACTGCGGGCTTCAGCGCCCTCCCTGAGAAAGTCGCTCAGAACGCACAGCTACCCCACCTCATCTCCCACCCCTTCTCGGGAGACCGGAGGTAGGGTGTGAGCGGAATGGCTCTCCAGCAGCTGCCCCTAACTGGCCGACACCTCCTTTTGTCACCTCTGCGGGCTGGTGAAGGTCATATAGATGAGGACACATGGGGCGAGAGTCTTCGGCCTGGGACACCCATCTAGGCTTTGACTTGAGGCTCTCTTTCTGTTCTGCAATCCGGGAAGGATTTCTTCTAGTTTGGCAGGTAAGATTTCCTCTGCTGTCTGCTGTTTAGAGCTGACTGGGACCTAAATATGCCTTTCTGGGCCTGGAGGGCCCCTCCCCTTTCCTTCTCCCCAGCACCCTTTCCTGGAAGCCTTCGCAGGGCCCTGAGAAGCAGAAGGCGCCCTGGACATTGAAAGCAGCTTGTGGTTTTAAGGCAAGCTTTTGCTCTGCATGTACGTAACGTGGGTCCGTAATACTTGCAAACATGCACGTTCAAGCAACACGTGTACATTTTCTTTGTAAATGATGAAAGCAGATATGTGCAGAGTGAGGCATGAAGTTGCCCCTCTCCACTCCCACATAAAAATGAAATATAAAATAATCTCAAATAAAAACTTTTTAAAATAAGACACCTGGTATGCTGCTGGAGACTTGTGTCTTCACGCAATTGGAGGGCTCCACGGTTTTTTCACGGGAATAAAAATTTCTCGTACTGTTTGTGAATAAGTAACACCTGGCCCAAAGCAAAAGGTACAGAAGTGTGTTCTGTGGGAAAATGTCTCCCCGACCCCCAGCGCCCAGGTCTCAGATCCCTTACGTGTAGATACACAGGCATATTTTAGGTGTAACCTTTCTTTAAAATGCAAATTCTGCACATTCTCATCTGCCTGTTGCTTTTTTCCACTTAAAAATTTTCCCCAGAAAATTTACATATATATGTAATGGACTGTCATTTAAGTTCCCCACCCAGAGGCATTTGAGTTGTTCCCAAGCCTTGGCTCCTACATCCCAGCACACTCTCTGTGGATAAAGCCTTAGAAATGGCATTTCTGGGACCAAGGCGGTGCTCCTGACATCTCCCCACCTCACTGTCTCCCTCCACAGCATTCCTGTGCCATGCGTTTTTTGGGGTGACCCTGTTAGCACCCCAGTTTTTCTAGCTGTGCCTGTCTCTCCACGATGTGGGGGGCCGTGGTCCCCGGAAGAGGCAGGCTCTGCCCTCAGGGTGGACTGAACCACAGAGCATGGGCCCTGACCCTTCCAGACCCAGTCCCCATGCTCTGCTTCAGATGCGGACCCAGCTGCCACCCCTCTGCTTCCTCCAGATTCCCCCACTCTGAGCCCCCCCCAACCTTGACCTTCCTGCGGGTGACCTTGTTTGGCCTGGGCAGAGGGGATCCTGTCTCTCTAGGTCTTGATGTCCCCTTCTGTCCAATAACTGTCTGGTGTCCACCCACGGGTGTGGGTCTTGAAGGCCAGAGATGGGCCAGCAGGGAGGAGGCCACAGCCAACCCTCCCCACAGCTGGAGCAGTAGGACTTTCCAAGCCTTGGTTGCCTTCCAGGGAAATGAGGCCTTGGGCTTGCAGGGTTAAAAGCAGTAATCCAGGACTGCTCATGGAGAGAGGGTTTAGGAGGGGCTGGTCCTGATTTTGAGCCTGTTTCCCCTCCTGGGAAGCAGACCTTGTACATGAGGATCCCCAAGCCCAGTCACGGTGCACCGAGGCCCCACTCCCCTGCCAGCTGGAGGGTGGGGTCACACCCCCAAATTAACCCCCTTTGATAGAGGAAGGGTTGAGGCCTAGGGTCAGCCAGAGAGGGGTAAATTGTGGAACTCCCATGTGTGGGGGGTTGAGAGTTGCGGGGTGGAGGGAGGGTGACAGTGCTGGAGCTGGAGCCAGATTCTTGCCCAGCTATCACTCTGCCAGCTGCCCCCCCATTGTACACATGGGGAAACTGAGGCCCAGAAAGAGGAAGAGCCTGGCCCCAGGCTGCACCAGTTCTTCGAAGTCTTCCAAATCTCCACACCTGTTCCAGCCTCAGTTTCCCCATCTGGCTGGGACTGGCACCGTGTTGCAGCAGGCAGCAACCTTTCCAGCCAGTGGTGGGGACTTACAGTTTAGCCCCGGAGTCGGGTATCAGCTCCTACTCATGAGTGTCAAGTACTGAGGAGGCTCCTAAGCCATCCAGCTGGCCAACAATGGGGGTGATGCTTCACCCTGCGCCCAGGCCCCACCATGCCTGTGGGACCTCCATTCAACCTCCAAGGCCCACTTGCCACCCTGCTCTCTCCAGACAGGGGCCTGGCTGCCCCTCTGGCTTCCAGAGGCCTGTCCCTGACCCCCTGAGCTAAGGTTGCCTGGTTCTGTCACACCTGGGCCGGGGCCTCCTCCACGGCACTGCATCGAATGAATGTTCAATGAAAGGACCATGAACAAGTGAACTGTGTGTTCAATGTCTAAAGTCCCATCCTTCCAGAAGGGACCTGCCTTGGGATGGACAGGTAGACTCTAGTCATGTCTCAGCTTGGGGGGTGTAACGACAGGTGACCTTGAGCAAGCTCCATGCCCTCTGGGACTCCATTTCCTGCGTCCGTAGCATTGGATAATGAGGTATGAGCTAGAGGAGTCAAGGAGGCCCCATTAATTGAAAATCCACTTTTCTACAGTATTTACATCACCATTTTAATATACTGTATTGGACTCTATAGAAATAGAAATACAAACTCAAATCTGTACATTCGTGGTCACGACTTCTGGAAAACTCCACACCCACCTATTAACAGATGTTCCTTTGGGAAGCAGGCTGGGTCGTGGGTGAGAATAGTCACTATTTACTGCAGACATTTCTGTGTGGTTTGACGTCTTTGCTTGTATCATTTTAGAATGACAAAAAATTAAGTGTCTATGAAAATGTGGATGATAAACTCAGCGTTGGATTTGCTTTGAGAGTCAAAGGATATCCCAGGCGTCCTCTTCAGAGCCCATAGCACAAACTGTATACCGTAACAAATCTGATAGTTGCTGGTCTTGGTGGAGTCTAATCCTTGCATCCAGCAGAAGCTGGTCCATTTCTCAGTGGAGAAACTGAGGCCCTGGACAGTCTGGCTCCAGACCCACACTCAACGCCAGGATTTCCACTTGGTCTTACCTGGTTATGAAGCTCCCTGCACACACACACACACACACACACACACACACACACACGTGTGCCCACATGCACGGCTGCATATGCACATGTGCATGCACATACCCAAAGACACATGTGTGCTTGTGCAAGCTCAAAGACATGCGCATATGCAGACACGGGCAGACGTACACACAGGCATGTGCGTAAACGCCGTTTCTATTTCCCACCAAGCCCACGCTCAGGGCCCTGGGAACTTGGACATTCCCAGGAATCGCAGCTCTGCTCTGAACCTGGCACCAGCCACTTCCCTCAGACCCCAGGAGGGGGACCTCATGAGCTGAGCTTTGCTTTGCTCCAGTTTTCTCCAGAGATTTCTCAGGTCGGACTTGTGGGAGTGCCGCCCTCGGTTCCTGGAGTTCCAAGTCTGTTGTGAGCAGTGAGGTTTCTGCTTCGAGATTTCAACATTTCACGTCTCAGTGACTTGCTTTTTTGCCCGGAGGCAGCTCAGAGCAAAGCGGAACTTGAGGTTTGGAATACTCTGTCTTAACATGTCCTCACTGTACTGTGTGACGGGCGGCGAGTGACCCGCCTCTCTGAGCCTCAATCTCCCCGTTTATAAAATGGGAAAATAGGGGCGCCTGGGTGGCTCAGTTGGTTAAGCGACTGCCTTCGGCTCAGGTCATGATCCTGGAGTCCCGGGATCGAGTCCCACATCGGGCTCCCTGCTCAGCGGGGAGTCTGCTTCTCCCTCTGACCCTCCTCCCTCTCATGCTCTCTGTCTCTCATTCTCTCTCGCAAATAAATAAAAAAAATCTTAAAAAAAAAAAATGAATAAAATAAAATGGGAAAATAGTAGTATCTCCTGCCAGGGCTCTGAGAACCCATGGCAGGACCCTGCAAAGCTCACGGTTGTCAGCTGCCCAGGAGGACTGTCCTGAGTCACTGTGGACCTATCACTGAGCTTTACCATTGGCTCGCTCCTCCTGCTACAGATAAAGGTCCCAAGCCTCTACCTAATCCCTGTGATCTGCTGGAAGGGCCACAATGGGGGACCTTGGAAAAGTCCCTTCACCCCTTAGTACCTCAATTTCTTCATTTGTAGAATAAGGATATTCCTCCCATCCTGGAGCACCAGCCTGGAAGAGTTTCTGTGTAAGGGATTCACAGGACAGCAATGCAGGCAGCCGATAAGTGCCCGAGAAGAAGTGCCCTCCCACTGACCACAAGCCCAGCTAAATGTTAGAATTGCTAACACCCAGCGCTTGCCTGTGTTGGTGAGGACGACGCCCCCTCCCTGCTGGCTTCTGTGGGCATCACCCCAATTTTATGGTTTCTAATTCATGTAAACATAACATAAAATTAACCATTTTAAAGGGAACAATTCAGTGGCAGGTAGTACATTCCCCAGGAGCTTTGCTTGGGCTGGCGGAATCCTAGGGACAAAGCAAACAGAGGGAAGGAAGGAAAAATGAAGGGAACTTCAGATGTGAAATGGGATGGAGCATTTAACCGAGAGCAGTTAGACCCTGGGAGAGAAAATCCCATTATAAAGTGTGATGTGATTATTGTAGAAATTTTGTACAATGTGGACAGATCCCCCATATACAAGGAGGCTCAGCTGTGTTTGAGCACTGAGAAGACCAGAACACTGGGCTTCTAACCTGAGAAAATGGGTGAGGGCAGGGCAGGGGCTCTTCCTGCTCCCCACCCCCACTCCCCTGTCATGCCTGTGCAGTTTGGAAAGAAAATCCATTGAAGAATATTCAAAGGAAGTAAAAATGACGAAGCACGTACTGGCAGCAATTGGGGGTCTTTGTTGTGGAGACAGCTGTGCTTTTCTGAGGAAGAAAAGCACCAGATTTGGATGGAGACAGTCTCTTTCCATGTCAACTGGGTGATAAAGCGTCGCTTCCTTTTAGGACCTCTGTCTGCAGGCTGCCATGAAAGTCTCTCCAGCTTCTCCCTGGCAGAGTCTCTCCGTTGCCTTCCTCCATCTATCTGTTGATTCACTCATTCATTCATTCATTCATTCATTTGCCACATGTTTGAGGGACACCTAACTGGTGGAACTTTCTACCTAACATCTAAAACCACAATGAAATGACCAACTACAGTCAGTAATTTGAAGGAAACATCCAAGGTACAAAGAAAGGGTAGTAATGGGGCCCAGTCTGGGAGGTGACATTTCACGAGAGATCTGAACGATAAATAAGAGCATGCTGGGCAGAGGGAATGGCATGTGCAAAGGCCCTGAGGTACAAATGAGCCTGGCTGTGGGAAGAGGAGGGAGAGGCAGGAGAGAGTCAAGGTTGGGGGGTTTGGGGGTGGGAGACAAGTATATATTTTGTTTTGAGGCAATGGGGAGCCATGGGAGGCTTCAGAGCACAGCAGGGGTGGAGCCCTATTTATACTTTTTTTATTGTGGTAAAATTCACATAACATTAAAATTAACCATTTTGAAGTGAACAATCCCATGGCATTTAGGACATTCACAATATTATACAATCATCACCTCTATGTAGTTCCTCCCCAACATTTTTATCACCCGCAAAAGAACCCCTGTGCCCATGAGCTATCACTCCCCATCCCTCCTCCCCCAGCCCCTGGCAACCACTAATCTGCCTTCTGTCTCTATGGATTCGCCTGTTCTGGATATTTCAGATCAATAGGATCACACACTATGTGACATTTTGTGTCTGGCTTCCTCAATTTATACTTTTAAAAGAACAACTTGGAAGGGCAGGAATGGAAGCGGGCACTGTGCTGCCCCAACCCCACTTAACAACAGCCCAGGGAACTCCACTGGATGCGTGGATGCACCCCCTTTCTTAGTCTCCCCTCCCTCCACCGACTTCACTAACTCCCCGCCCCAGTCTGCCTGGGAGCTCTCTTTAGAAATCACTCACCCACACATCCTCTCTCACGCTCTGTGTGAATGGGTGGGAGGGTTGCCCTAGGCTGGAATTGACATCCCCAGGGCAGCGCTGGCCAGTTGGTGTGGGGTATGAATACCCCAGCTGCCTTCCCCTCAAGCAGGAAGCATTTCCAGACCACCCAGCAGGACAGAGCCGAAGGAACTCCACTGGATGCACCACCTTCCTTAGTCTCCCCTCTCTCCACCGACTTCACAAACTCCCCGCCCCTGTCTGCCTGGGAGCTTTCTTTCAAAATCACTCACCTGCAAATCCTCTCTCAGGTTCTGCTCCAGGGGCAGGCCACAGGTCCTGGGGGGCCAGGGTGGAGGGTGTCATGTTCTCCAGTCCCATGTATAACCACTCCTGCCCCAAAGTGGGCCAAGAGAAACAGAGCCGCAGACCCTGTGTACCGGACAGCTGCTTGGCAAAATGACCGGGTGCTTTCACCAGGAAGGATTTTCCGAGCAGTTCTGTCGGTGCCTCGATGCCTCTGTCTCAATGAAGCTGTGTCAAAACAGCCATTGTGTGACCATTGCCCCAGAGCCCAGACCTGAGATGTTCACTCACTCCATCCTTCTGGTCTTCAGCGTTCTTGGTGGATTATTGCAGTGGGCGGGGATGGCTGGGCTCAACTGTGTCCCTCAGAAAACTTTCCCATGTCTGAGTAAACAGGAGCCTAGTTGAGCTGGGAGTGTTGTTAATACCATCGGAGTTTTATAACATCAGGCACAGCACAGGGCGCTCACCACACATGCTCCTTTCATCTTAGACAATCATAACCTGTTTACAGATGAGGAAACTGAAGCCCAGAGAGGTTGTTTAACAATCTTTATCACACCACTAATAAGGGTTATATCCATGCAAACTCTTGGCTGCATAAAACCAACAGGGAACTAACTGGTTAATGGAACTGAAAATGATGGCTTCAGGCTCAGCTGGATCAAGGGACTTAACCGACCTCACGGGGCAGCATCTTTCTCCATCTCTTGGCTCTGCTGTCCTTGTGTCAGCTCCATTCACAGGCGAGATGGCAGCCTGCAACTCTGAATTGACCCTTATCTACTCAAGCAACATTGCAAAAGCTCTGTTTTCTGATAGCTTTAGTGGAAGCACCAGGATTGCATCTTTTTGACCCAGCCTACGGCATATGACTGTCTCTGAACTGATCGCAGTGACCAAAGGGCCACAGTAGACCGATTGGCAGGGCCTGGGTGACGTAGCTGAGAAGGGAGAAGCCTATACACGCTAAGATGTTGATCCCAGAGGGAACAGAACATCCCCTGTGAGTGGGTAGAGCCAGGATCCAAACCCAGAACTTCATCCCTGAGATAGGGTCATCTCAGCTGCTTTTGTCCTGGCACATTCACCTTTGCACACGCCTCCCGCTTCAAAATCGTCATCATCAGGCCTGGGGAGGACCCCGGGAGTCCCCCAACACCGAACCCCAATACCCGCTCTCCCCCTCCTCAGTTTCCTCATCTGCAAAATGGGTCATAGGGAGGAAGCATCTTGCACTCAGTGAACGGTCAAAGGCCACCCTGAGGTTGCAGAAAACAAAGCCCACATTGAGAGTGCAAGGAAAGGGCTTCTTGGAGTGAGGACAGGATCCACGCTGGGAGAGGTGTCAGGGCCAGGGGTCAGGACTCAGCAGGAAAGGTACAGTGGGTACCAGACGCTTGGGAGCAGAGGCGGAGCACGTGGCTGTCGGCTCAGCCCTGGGAGGCCAGCCTCTGAAGGCTGCATTCATCTTCCCGGGAAAGGCACGATTCTTTCTTTCCCCTCGGCCCCTCCCGGCCCCCTCCTCCGCCCTACTTTCTTGTTTACCCATTCAGGGCCACGATTTATTTTCGGACCAAAACGTCTGTCCTCCTCACTGTCTGTGGCCACCTGCCAGAGCCATGCACTGGCCACACCAGGAGAAAGGAGGCCAGAAAGAATCTAGCCTAGCTGAGAGGACGCAGGGTCTTAGGGACAGTTCTAGGTCAGGCCTGCCTTTGACCTTCTGTTTATCCTCATAGACAGCAAGTAGGCATGTGGGTGGCCCCAAATTTCTGATTTCGTCACACTCCTAATGAAGGAAGAGATTGAAATGCTGTTTATAGCACTGTCTTTGTGGTGGACATGAAAAACGTCATCGGGAATTGGCCTGGATGAGTGAGGTGTGGTTTGGGTGAGTATCTAAATGTCTCAATATATGTACTCCTTCAGTTCGTGTAGACGAATGAGGATGCTCTCATTTTTATTTTCATTACTTCAATTATATTATTTTATTCTCTTTATTAGGTTTGATAAAGCTGAGTTCATGATCAGCCCCCAGCTTCAACTTGGCAAACTCCTATTCATCCTTCAAAACCCAACACACACATGCCCTCCTCCATCCTTCACATGTCCACACAAATGTTCCATCTTTCCCCTCTCTATGCTATAAGAGAGGAACTCCCCCCAGCACTGTGGTCATCTGTTTCTGATTCTCCCCATCTGAGCCCTTTTCTAGCACCCAATTCAGTGCCTGGTATAAAGTGGATACTCAGTAAATGTGGGGATTTGGGGGAACATTTTTAAAAACAGCTTCATTGAGATATAATTCATATACCATTCAATTCATCCATTAAAATATACAATTCAGGGGCGCCTGGGTGGCTCAGTCAGTTAAGCGTCTGCCTTCGGCTCAGGTTGGGATCCCAAGGTCCTGGGATCAAGCCCCGCATTGGGCTCCTTGCTCGGCAGGGAGCCTGCTTCTCCCTCTCCCTCTGCCTGCCTCTCTGCCTACTTGTGCTCTCTCTCGCTGTCAAATAAATAAAATCTTTAAAATATATATATATATATATATATATATATATATATATATATATACAATTCAATGGTTTTTAGGCTATTCACAGATTTGATCAACCACCACCACAGTCAATTTTAGAAAACTAAATTATCCCCCAGACAAACCCTGCCCCTATTAGCGGTCACTTCCCATCTCCCTCCCCCCCCACCCCCCCCAGCCCCTGGCAATCACTAATTTACTTTCTGTCTCCACAGATTTGCCTGTTCTGGGCATGTCACAGAAATAGGATCCTCCAACAGGTGGCCTCTTGTGTCCAGCTTCTCTCACTCAGCACAGTGTTTTCAAGGTTCATCCACAAGGTGGTGTGTGTTCAAGCTTCATTCCTTTTCATGACTATGTAATATTCCACGCATGGATTGGCCACACTGTGTTCATCTATTCATCTGTTGGTGGACGCTTGGGTTAATTTCCACCTTCTGGCTATTGTGAATAGTGCTGCTATGACCATGTATGTCCTGGTGTTTGCGTGGATGTTTATTTTCACTCGTCTCTGGTATGGACTGAGATCAGTAAATGTTTACTAGTTATTTTGAACCCTGTTAAACGGTATTCAGTTGTCACCTGGGTTGGGTAGAGGAGAGATCCAACCTCGCAGGCTTAGAAATCAGCAAAGTGGGCTGGAATCTGCCCCCACTGATTCATCTGTGAAGGGTACCACGTGGGCCCGAGATTACACCAATCATAAGGGGCCCGAGGACCCCCTGAGCAGAAAGTTATCAGCTGCTAAAATCACTTCCTCGTGCCTGGATCTCCCCAGAATGAAATTTTTGTTCTTCTAAGTCAATTGGTCTAAGTTTCAGGCCTTTTGGGGCCACAGATGGCCCTTTCCATGGGGCCAGCAATAGCTAGATCTGCAGCCCAGATCAGGCCATGGGGTTTGGGGGGTGGCTGATCTAAGCACCTTCCCCGGGGTTTATTTTGGTCGAGGGTGGCGGGCTGGGTCAGCACCCTGGGGGCAGCCTCCACCCAGGACTGTGAAACCTGAGGCCTCTAATGGGTGTCCTTGGCCTGCAGGTGTCTTGGGTAGCGTCCGAGGCTGAAAGTCTGGTCTGCGTCCAGCTGGGGAAAGGTCAAGGTAAGCGGCTGAGGTCTGCCTCTGGACGCTCTCAGTTTGTCAAGAGAATCCTGTCTCTGAAAAGCAAGTCCTACCTCCCCCCAGTGTCAGGCACCTGGGTGTCTACATCAGGGCTCTCCAGAGAGATGGAATCAACATGGTATACGTAAATCATACATATGAAGAGGTTCGTTTTAAGGAATTGGTTCATGTGATTGTGGGAGCTAATAAATCTGAAATCTGTTTCCAATAAGCTGGAAACTCAGGGAGGATTTCTATGTTGCAGTCTTGAAGAGAATGCCTTTTTCCCTAGGAAACCTTCGATTTTGCTCTTGTGTCCTTCAACTGATTAGATAAGGCCCACCCAGAGTGTGGCAGATAACCTCTTTTCCTTAGGGCAGGGCAGGCATGAGGGATGCCTGTGAAGGAGCAGGGGATATTTCAGCAGAGGCAAGAGCTCCAAGGCCAGCCAGGGAGCTCAGGTGATGGGGAGCCCTTGCAGGCATCGGGGCAGGGCAGGGGTAGAGTTAGATACACTAACTATTGCAAGATGTTTCACCAGCTATTATGGGTCTGTTAGCACCCTGAGTTGGGGGCGGGGGAGAGCAGGGGTCAGGGCACCAGTCCAGGCAAGAAATGGCAAGGCCTGGGCCAAGGGCTGTGGGGGGGGGGCAGATTCAAGAGGTTCTGGGGGTAGACTGAGTCAGCCTGGGAGGTACTAATACAAGTTACTAAACCATCATTCTGAGCCCTGAGCTGTGGGCACAGTGCCAGAAATACCTCCTTGGGCTGCACAAGGTCAAGGATCTGACCCTGAATGTCTGCAGCAGATGCCCCTTGGACCCTACACCTCAGTACAGCATGCCATCTTTTTCTATAAGGCTTTCTTACATTTCTACTTGGACAAGAGAGTGCAAATCTTTCACCTGCTGCTGCCAAGCACATCCTTCCCCTTTCCAGTGGAGACTAGATTCAAGGTGTTTCCAGATTCTTCTAGGAGTTGTGATTCTTCTCCAGTCTTTTTTTTTTTTTGCAATTTGTCAACTCTCCCCTAAGGAATGGGAAAAAGCTTAAAAGTCCCACATGGGTGAAAGAGGAGCATCGGGTAGTGTCTTAGAGAGTTCAGTCCCTCTTAGGAATGTTCTGTCTTTATGATATTTAGTTGCTCTGTAAGCCTGATGAAAATAGGAAAACCACACTTCTTGCGAGAAGTTGGACTGATTTAATGGAAGGATCTTGCCTAAGGTGTTGTGCTCCTGAGCCTCTGAGCAGCCTCACTGGGCACTCATCTTACAGATGAGAAGTTGGAGACTCTGGGAGGCCAGGGGACAACTCGGACACCTCATGATGCCCCCATGGGAGGCATCCTAGCCTGGACTGCCCATACCCACTGTAGGACACAGGACGTCACTGAGCCTCGCATTTGTCACCTGAGTAAAGGGGACCGTGCTCCCACTTGGTAACAAGATGCCTTGGGAGGTCAGCATCAGGTAGCACGCAGCGTGCTAGTATTATTGTGACTACCTTTTAAATTTAAATTTTTTATTTTCTTTATTACTTTTTTCAGGTTTTTGTTTGGTGCTAAAATATACATAGAACATAAAATTCACCACCTTAACCACGTTTAAGTGTACATTTCAGTGGTATTAAGTATGTTCATGTGGTTGTACAAACCATCACCACCATCGATCCCCAGAACTTTTTAAAAAGATTTTATTTATTTGAGAGAGAGAGAACAAGTGAGAGACAGAGGGAGAGGCAGAGGGAGAAGCAAACTACCCCCAAGCAGGGAGCCCAACGAAAGGCTCGATCCCAGGACCCTGGGATCATGACCTGAGCCGAAGGCAGACGCTTAATGACTGAGCCACCCAAGCGCACCACCCCCCGCAAGAATTTTCCATCCTCCCAAACTGAAACTCTGTTCCCATTGAACATTAACTCCCATTTTCCATCCCCCAGGCCCTGGCACCACTGTTCCACTTTCTGTCTCTATGAATCTGACCAGCCCAGGGACCTCATATAAGTGGGATCATACAGTATTTGTCCTCTTGTGGCTGGTTTATTTCATTCAGCCTAATGTCCTCAAGGTTCATCCATATTGATTCATCCAAATCAAAACTTTATTCCTTTCCAAGGCTAATATTCTACTGTATATACACACCACATTTTGTTTATCCATTCATCCATAAATGAACACTTGGGCTGTCTTTACCTTTTGTCTGTTGTAAATAATGCTGCCATGAGCCCGGAGTACAAATCTCTCTTTAAGTCCCTGTTGTCAGTTCGTTTGGGGATACACCCAGAAATGGAGTTGCTGGATCATGCAGCGATTCTACATTTAATTCTTCCAGTAAGCACCAGACAGTTTTCCACAGCAGCTGCATCATTGTACATTTCACATTCCCACCAGCAGCGCCCGAGGGTTCTGATTTCTCCACATCCTCACTAACGCTTGTTTTCCCTTTGGTTTTCATGATAACCATCCTAATGAGTGTGAAGTGATGTGGTTTTGATTTGCATCTCCCCGATGACTAATGATGTGGCGCATCTTTTCTTGGGCTTATTGGCCATTTGTATATCTGCTTTGACAAAAGTGTCTTAGCCCATTTAAAAATTGGGCTGTTTGTCTTGTTGTTGTTGAATTGTAAGAGTTCTTATATATTCTGGATATTAATCCCTTATCAGATATATAATTGACAAATATTTTCTCTCGTTCTGTGGGTTGCCTTTTTATGCTTGATTGTTTCCTATGATGGAAAAAAGGTCTTAGTTTAGGGGCGCCTGGGTGGCTCAGTCGGTTATGTGTCTGCCTTCAGCTTGGGTCATGATCCCAGGGTCCTTGCTCAGCAGGGAGTCTGCTTCACTCTCTGCCTGCCGCTCCCCCTGCTTGGGCGTGTCGAGTCCCCTCGATCCCCTTAATATCATTAAGATGATAATATTACCCAAAGGGATCTACAGATTCAATGCCACCCTTATCAAAATCGAAATGACATTTTTGCTTTTTTGCAGAAATAGAAAAACCCATTCTAAAACTTATATGGAATATATCTCAAGGGGCCTTGCATAATCAAAATTATGGGATCGAGCCCCGCGTCAGGGTCCCTGCTCAGCGGGGAGCCTGCTTCTCCCTCTCCTTCTCCTGCTCCCCCTGTTTGTGCTCTCTCACTCTCTCTGTCAAATAAATAAAATCTTTTAAAAAATGTTTAAAAAACAAAACAAAAAAGGTCTTAGTTTTGATAAATTCCATATATATATTTTTTTTCTTTTATTGTCTGTGCTTTTGGTGTTCATATCCAATGAACCATTGCCAAATCCAAAGTTGTGAAGCTTTTGCCCTATGTTTTCTGATTTTTAGCTCTTATGTTCAGGTCTCTGATCCATTTCGAGTTCATTTTTTTTTTCATTTCAAGTTAATTTTTGAACATGGTGTGAGGTAAGGGTTCAACTTCTTCTTCTCCTTCTTCTTCTCCTTCTTCTTCTCCTTCTTCTTCTTCTTCTTCTTCTTCTTCTTCTTCTTCTTCTTTCTTCTTTCTTCTTTCTTCTTCTTCTTTTTGGTGGGCAGCAACGTTTATTGAGCCATAGTACAAAGCTTCCGAAGAGGGAGGGGACACGAGAGGGTTGCCCTCTTTTTTTTTTTTTGCACATGGGGGTCCAGTTTTCCCAGCACCATTTGTTGGAAAGACTTTTTTTCCCCGAACTGTACAGTCTTGGTATCTCTATCAAAAATCATTTTAATATATATTTGAAGGTTTATTTCTGGGCTCTCTATTCTATTCTACCGGTCTACATATCTGTTCTTACGTCAGTACCATACTGTTTTGATTACTAAAGCTTTGTAGTAATTTTTTGTTTTATTTAAAGATTTTATTTATTTATTTGAGAGAGAGAGACAGAGATAGCAGAGATAGTGAGAAGAGAGCATGAGCGGGGAGGAGAGGGAGAAGCAGGCTCTAGCTGAGCAGGGAGCCTGACATGGGGTTTGATCCCAGGACCCTGGGATCATGACCTGAGCGGAAGGCAGAGGCTTAACGACTGAGCCACCCAGGCGCCCCCCTGTAATAAGTTTTTTAAAAGATTTTATTAGGGGCGGCTTCTCCCTCTCCCTCTCCCCATGCTTGTGTTCCCTCTCTCGCTGAGTCTCTCTCTGTCAAATAAATAAATAAAATCTTAAAAAAAAAAAAGATTTTATTTATTTGACAGAGAGAGAGCATGAGCTGGGGTGGGGGGATGGGGGGGAAGCGTCAGGCAGAGGGAGACTCCCCGTGGAGCAGGGAGCCCGATGCGGGGCTCGATCCCAGGACCCTGGGATCATGACCTGAGCTGAAGGCAGACACTTAACTGACTAAGCCACCAGGTGCCCCTGGAGTAAGTTTTGAAATCAGGAAGTTTGAGTCCTCCAACTTTGTTCTTCTTTTTGAGTGTTTTGATTATGCAAGGCCCCTTGAGATATATTCCATATAAGTTTTAGAATGGGTTTTTCTATTTCTGCAAAAAAACAAAAATGTCATTTCGATTTTGATAGGGGTGGCATTGAATCTGTAGATCCCTTTGGGTAATATTATCATCTTAATGATATTAAATTTTCCAATCTATGAACTTGGGATGTCTGTCCATCTATTTATGTCTTCTTTAATTTCTTTCCACAACATTTTGTAGTTTCCAGTGTAGTCTTTCACCTCTGAGGTTCATTACTAAGTATTTGATTCTTTTGAGGCTATTATAAATAGAATTAGTTTCTTAATTCCCTTTCTGGATTGTCATTGTTAGTGTATAGAAATGCAACTGATTGTTACATGTTGATCTTGTATCCTGCTACTTTGCTGAATTTGTTTATTGGCTCTCCCAGGGTTTTTTGTGGTGAAATCCTTGGGGGTTTCTACATTAGGAGCATACCATCTGCAAACAGGTAATTCTTCTTCTCCAACTTGGATGCCTTTTATTTCTTTTTCTAGCCTAATTGCTCTGGAGAAGGCTTCTAGAACTAAGTTGAATAGAATTGTGGAAAGTGGACAATCTTGTTCTAGACTGAGTGTGTCCCCCCAAAATTCATATGTTGAAATCCTAACCCCCAATGGGTTGGTATGAGAAGTTGAGAGCTTTGGGAGGTGATGTGGTCATGAGGGTGGAGCCCCAAAGGACGCTTATAAAAGAGTCCCAGAGGGCTCTCTTGCCCTCTTTCTGCCATGTGAGTGTATAACGAGAAGGTGGCCGTCCACAGCCCAGAAGAGGGTTGTCACCAGCACTTGAGCGTGCTGGTACCCTGATCTCAGAATTCCAACCTCCAGAACTACCTTTTTTTTTTTTCGGGAGAAGTTCAGAACATTCATTTGTTCCAGGCTCAATTTGGAGCCCTGGTGACTCTTCATTTTGGAGCCCAAGGGGAAAGATTTGAAGGGGAATCAGCTTGCAGACACCGTGCATGCAGGACTGGCTGTTGGCGACTGCCCCGAGGGAAGGCCAGATGGCAGGGGCATCAAATACCCCCCCAGTCCTCCGACACTGTCGTTCTGTGAGAGGCCGCTGAAGCTCTGGATCAGCACTGCCCAGCTCGGCGAAATTTCTAGGACTGAGGGCAACTGGGATCAGAACCCAACCCCAGCCCAAAGGGCCTGGTTGAGTGAATGTCTCCACGACGGTGACATAGCAAGGGGAGAGTGGGAATCGGAACAGTCCTCACGCGGGACGCCTGGGTGACTCAGTCGTTAGATGTCTGCCTTCCGCTCAGGTCATGAGAAATAAATTTCTGGTTTTTATAAGCCACCTAGTCTATGCTACTTTATTATTGCAGCCTGAATGGACTAAGACACTTGTCTTGTTCCTGATCTTAGAGGAAAAGTTTTCTGTCTTTCATCACTGAGTATGATGTGACCTGTGAGTTTTGCCTTGTCACTTTATCATATTGAGGAAGTCCCCTTCTCTTACTTGTTGAATTTTTTTTTTTTTACCCTGAATGGGCGTTGGATTTTGTCAAGCACTTTTTCTGCATCAGTTGTGCGATCATGCGATGTTCAGGTGGTATATCACATTGATTGTTGTACGTAGATTAGTTTGGCCTGGGGTAGAATCTCACATAAGTGGGAGTAGCTTTGCAGCATAATGACCGTGAGGTCCTTCCATGTGACTGCGGGCTGGCAGCCAGCTCTTTTCCTGGCTGTGTAGTATCTCACGGCATGCCTGGAGCACAGTATCTCCATCCTCCCGTGGAGGGGCATTTTGGGGGGGTCTCTGGTCAGGGTGACTAGTGGTGGTACTGTGGGGCACATTGGTGTCGCATTTCTGGGGGGCACGTCCCAGCAGTGGGGTTGCTGGTGTGGGCATGGTCTCCTACGCATGAGGACTGGTTTTTTGTTTTTTGTTTTTTTTAAGATTTCATTTATTTATTTGACAGAGCGAGACACAGCAAGAGAGGGAACACAAGCAGGGGGAGTGGGAGAGGGAGAAGCAGGCTCCCTGCCAAGCAGGGAGTCCGACATGGGGCTCGATCCCAGGACCCCGGGATCATGACCTGAGAGGAAGGTAGACATCTAACGACTGAGCCACCCAGGCGTTCCGCGTGAGGACTGTTCTGATTCCCACTCTCCCCTTGCTATGTCACCGTCGTGGAGACATTCACTCAACCAGGCCCTTTGGGCTGGGGTTGGGTTCTGATCCCAGTTGCCCTCAGTCCTAGAAATTTCGCCGAGCTGGGCAGTGCTGATCCAGAGCTTCAGCGGCCTCTCACAGAACGACAGCGTCGGGGGACTGGGGGGTATTTGATGCCCCTGCCATCTGGCCTTCCCTCGGGGCAGTCGCCAACAGCCAGTCCTGCACGCACGGTGTCTGCAGGCTGATTCCCCTTCAAATCTTTCCCCTTGGGCTCCAAAATGAAGAGTCACCAGGGCTCCAAATTGAGCCTGGAACAAATGAATGTTCTGAACTTCTCCCGAAAAAAAAAGGTAGTTCCGGGGGCACCCGGGTGGCTTAGTCTGCTAAGCGTCTGCCTTCAGCCTGGGTCATGGTCTCTGGGTCCTGGAATGGAGCCCTGTGCAGGGCTCCCTGCTCAGCCCGGAGTCTGCTTCTTCCTCTCCCTCTGCCCCTCCCCTTGCCCCTCCCCTTCCCCTTCCCCCTCCCCTGCCCCACTCTTGCGCGCATGCTCTCTCTCTCTCTCTCTCTTTCTCTCAAATAAATAAAATCTTTTAAAAATTAAAAAAAAAGATGGGTTGAAGAGGGGCTCCTGGCTGGCTCAGTGGGTGGAGCCTGTCACTGGATCTCCAGGTTGTGAGTTCGAGCCCCATGTTGGGTGTAGAGATTGCTTAAAAATAGACTCTTAAAAAAAATAATATTAAAAAAATGGGATGGGGGTGCCTGGGTGGCTCAGTCGTTAAATATCTGCCTTCGGCTTGGGTCGTGATCCCCAGGTCTGGGATCGAGTCCTGCATCGGGCTCCCTGCTTGGCAGCGAAGTCTGCTTCTCCCTCTCCTGCTCCCCCTGCTTGTGTTCCCTCTCTCGCTGTGTCTCTCTCTGTCAAATAAAGAAATAAAATCTTTAAAAAATAATAAAAAATAAAAATTAAAAAAAGGTAGTTCCAGGAACTGGTGCCACTATGCTCATGTTCACATCATTTGTTTACAAATATTACAGATGCCTCTGCTCTGTGCATGGCCCCAGGGCCCAGTGATTCTGGACCCATGAAAGGCCTCAGTCCTGAAGATTCCCCCCTCGCTGAAGAGCAGAACCAAACCCAGATACTCCCAGCCCCACAGGGTCAGGGCTAGGCTAGAGGGAGGAATTGAGGCTGGGGAACCCCCAGAGTAGGGGGCTGGGCCCTGCCTGGGGGCTTAGACAGGGCTTCCCGGGAAAAAGGTACTGGGTATTAAGGGATGAATAGGAGTTCGGTTGGTGGCAAGGTACTGGGGTGACCCTGACAGAGGGAATCTGCAAGAGCATGAGGGCAGGAACATTGAGCAAACATGGGAAGCCATGAGCAGGTGCACACACCGAGGCCAGGGATGCCGCTCAGGGATCCCTGGTTGCAGAACAACCTCGGGGCAGGGAAAGTGGCTCCTGCAGAAACAGTGGCCATGTCTTCCTCGAGGTCTGCCTCTTCTGCTCCATCCTGAGACCAGCTCCCACTTCAATGTCCTGCAAGAGAGAAACTTGCTCTTCCCAGGATCCTTATGCTGCAGCGTTAAGTGGGCGCCATCTCTGCGCCTTTGGAGAGCAATAATGTGACACCCACTGCATGCTGGCCACATGTCAGCCTCTGTTGTCAGAGGCTAAAACAGCCACTCAGGGAGGTTCTTGGTTTTGGATTTGAATCCCAGCCTGCAGGGAGGGGTGACTCTGACCTGTTCCCTGGACCCGGTGGAGACATCCCTCTCCTGGATCCTGCATCACTTCATTTCGTCACCCCAACACAGGGAGGCGGTGGCGACAGAGAGAGTCTGATCTCCATGTAGTGAGCCTCCAAAAGAGCATTCCTGCTCCAGGATCCACAGTGCAATTCCAAGGAATTGCAGCGCTTGTGACCCCCACCTGCACCCACCAGCTCTCAGGAGCTCAAACTGGGCATGGGATCAAGACCCACCCTCAAGACTGGTCCCTGCAAGAGGGTGCACCCAGGGTAACTGCCCCACCCCAGTGACCATTTTCCCCTGATTATAAAAATGTTAGGCAATTTCCTGATAGAGAATCAAAGAAGCAGAAAAGAAAACAAACCAAAAAAGTCACAACCTCTCCCATAATCGCTCAGCACGGAGATAATCTCTGTTGGTATTTTCATGCACTGCGTTCCAGCCTCTAAAAAATGGTCTCATTATTTTGTTGTCGTTGTTATCCAAGTAATGTGACTCTACTGCAGAAAAAGTAACCGATGAGATAAGCAGAAAGAAAAAATAAACTGAAATTACCTATCATTTCCAAGACAAGAATTGCTAATGCTTTCAAGTATTTATTTTTCCTTGTAGGCAACCCTTCACATCTACTGCAGATGATTTAGGAAATGCAGAATAACCAAAAGCAGAGCAGTTGCTTTTTCATTCCTCCACTCAGAGACAAGTCCAGTTAAACTCTAGTTAGATGGCTTTCCAGACTATGAATGCTCATGAGATGAAGGATAGCAAGCGGTTTTGAGCAGACTCTTGGACCCAGACAGCTCAGGTTCAGATCCCAGCTCCTCCCCCTGGCTGTGTGAGTTTGGACAAGTAGCTTCACCTCTCTGAGCCCCAGTTTCCTTGTCTGTCCACCAGGAAGGATGATAATCTTGCTGACTTCCTCCAAGGGCACAGTGAAAATTGAGATCATGCAGCCGCTGTACCTAAGACATTTTTAAAAACTTAATTTTTATACTTCTTTCCTCTGCTTACAAAAATAAGACGTGTGTACCACACCCACAATACCTGATGTAGGAAGGGCAAGGCTGGTAGTCCCATGCAGCAGAGCCCAGCCTGATCCTAGATGGAGCCAAGGAGCAGGAATAGCCCCCCAAAGTTTGTGTAGCCTTGAGGCAAGGAGCTGGGCTAATATATCCAAATCTGCCTTCCCAGGGTCTATTATCTCTCTCCATTTTACAGAAGAGGAAATTGAGGCCCAGAAAGGGGTAGGTGACTTGTCCAAGGTCCAGATTTGATCCATGATGTGGATGAAAGAATCAAGTTATAAGGAAAAAAGGTAATTCTTTTTTTTTCCAATTAATTAGCTTATTTATTTGAGAGAGAGAACGAGAGAGAAAGCACTAGCAGGGAGAGGGAGAAGCAGACTCCCCGCTGAGCAGGGAGCCCGATGAAGGGCTTTACCCAGGACCCAAGGATCATGACCTGAGCTGAAGGCAGGTGCTTAACCGACTGAACCACCCAGGAGCCACAAAAGGTAATTCTTCAAACCAAGCTTCCTTTTGTTATTTTATTTTAAATACAAGAATGGGGGGTGAGCAACATGGGTGAAAGTAGTCAAAAAGTATAAGCTTCCAGTTATAAATAAAGAAATGCTGGGATGGAATGTCCAGCATGGTGACTAGCGTTAATAACACTGTATTGTACACTTGAAAGTTGCTAAGAGAGTAGATCTTAAAGTTTCTCATCACAAGTAAAAATACTTTGTAACTCTGTGTGGTCATGGATGTTAACTAGACTTGTTAGGGTGATCATTTCACAATATACACAAATATTAAATTATGTGTACATCTGAAACTAATGTAATGTTACATGTCAATTATATCTCAATAAAAAATGATATATACTCAGTGTGAAAAATTCAGATTTACAGAGTCCTGTGGAATAAAGAGAAAACCCCAACTATGCCCTTTGGAGAGCAGTTTGACATGTATCCTGCCAGGAATAAATACACAGATGCAGAAATGTGTATGTGTGTATACTTTTAATTTCACCAAAATGTGATTCTACTCTACATATTATCTGCAAATTGTTTGGCTCACCAACTGTGTCATGAATGTATGTGCACATCTATCCTTATGGATCTACCTCATTTTTTTTCCCCCCTTAAATGGACCACATAAGCCCCCATTCGCATTTTTTGTAATATTTTTTCAAATTTGTTGTGAAATGTAAATTTATATTTTTCATCTTTTCTCTATTATTACGGTAGGACGTACACCCAGGAACATGCATAAAGTGCATTAATCTTAGGTATGGAGTTTGGTTAATTTTTTATATGGGCACACGTGGGTAACCACCACCTAGGTCAACCTAGAAGGTTCCCTTGGGTCCCTCCCATACATCATCCTGTTTCAAATAGCTGTTTGTGTTCTACTATTTTCACAAAGGTTGTCTCCCACTTTACAAAATAATATTTATTGTTTTCTGTTCTTTTTGATAGGGGATCTTAATCCCTCAGCGTTGCAAGTTTTTGTTTGTTTGTTTGTTTGTTTTTTGTCTGTTTGTTTTTGTTTTTTAAGTAAGCTCTATACCCAACATGGGGCTTGAACTCACGACTTTGAGATCAAGAGTCTCATGCTGAGCCAGTCAGGCGCCCCAGCAAATCTCTTTTTTTCCCTTTCATTAAACTTTTTATTTTGAAATAATTCTAGATTCCTGTGCAGTTGTAAAAACTAAGACAGACAATTGAAAGCACATGCTCACACAAAAACTTATAGATAAATATTCATAGCAGTGTTATTTAGAAAAGTCAAAAGTAGAAACCATCCAAATGTCTACCAACCGATGAACAGACACATAAAATGTGAACTCTCTATGCAGTGGAATATTACTCAGCCACAAAAAAGGAATGAAATATTGAAACACGCTAAATGTGGAGGAATCTTAATGGCGCCGAGTGAAAGAAGCCAGACGTAAAAGACCACATATTATATGAGTCCCTTTCTATGAAAGGTCCGAAATCGACAAATCTATAGAGACAGAAAGTAGATTAGTGGCTAGCACGAGGTCGGGGGAGGGGAGGATGAGAAGCGACAGCTAATGGGCATGGAGTTTCTGTGGGTGACGAAAATATTCTGGAATTAGACAGTGGTGATGGTTGTATAACTTTGTGAATATACTAAAAAACAATGAATTGAACCCTTTAAAAGAGTGAATTTTATGGTATGTGAGTCATATTTCAATAAAGCTATTTAAAAAAATAAAAAGAATACAGAGAGGTCCGGGTTACCTTTCACGTCACTTCCCCCGACGCTAACATCCTGTGTGATTCGTACATTATCACAACCAGGAAGTTGATATTCATACAATCAAGAGACCTTATTCAGATTTCTCTAGTTTTACATGTACTCATGTGTGCCTTGTAGAATTTTAAAGAAATAATTAATAATAATAATAATAATGGCAGTGGTTGCTTGAGTTCCAACCACACAACAGGCCTACTGGATCCAAGAGTACAACAGCTCTGCAAGGTGGGGACCATCTCCCAGAGGAGACTCACAGTGAGAAAGGGCTTTGCCTAAGGTTGAAATTTTGTATACAGCACGAGGTAGGGATTGAGGTCCGATTTGTCCCAAATGGATATCTGGTTGCCCCAGAACAATTTTTTGAAAAGGCCATCCGTGTGTCTAAGCTCACACAGGTAACCAGGGAAGGAACAGGGATTCCAAGCCAGATCCGTCTGACTCAGCGCTCAACTCCGGAACAGTCTCCACATTCCCTGGGGGCCTGTCTTAACGGCCAGCCAGCTGAGCAAGCTTTGCCCTGTCAGCAAAATGCAATGACTTTCTAGAGCATTGCCAAAGGATGCAGGGCGGGGAGGCACAGGCCAGCTCTAACTCGCTTCCTTCCTGCAGGGACGATGAAACATCTCACTCGGCCTCCTGCCTGCTCTGACCCCACCTATTTTTATTTTTTCCCTTTTTCTGCCTTCTTCCAAGGGGAAAGGTGCATGTCTTGGCTGTGTGTCCATTCCCCGTGCAGGAGATCCAGCACGTCTTCACCAAGGGGATGTTCAAGATCATGCCCGTGTCCAGCACCTTCCTTCGTCCATTGGGATTTGTGGATGTGAGGCTCCCAGGCCACCCTCAAACCCGCCCAGTGCCCCCCAAGTCTCCCCAAATCAAGGACAGTCTTCGTCAAACACCCAGACATCCAGGAGTCTCCCTAGACTCCTCTCCTCCCTCACCCTGCTGAACATTCCCCATCCTGGCCAACTTCTCAGGATCGCTCCCTGATCCCCCCTCGGGCAGGCTGTCTCTCCCACAGAGGCTGCTGCAGCTCGTCTTTGGTCTGGGGATGGTCAGGGAGCCAGGAGGTCCAGGGGCCATAGTTGGTGCCTAATCAATGCTGAACGGAGCCATAGTTACACTTCATGCCTCCTGCCACCACCCAGTTCCTTCTCCATACAGCAGGCACAGGGAGCTTTCCAGAACTTGAAAAATATACCAAGTCACCCCTTAAAAGTCGCCTGTGACTCCCATCACCCTAGAATGGAGCCCCCCTACTCCCTGCAGCCCTGCCAGGAGGCCCAGTCCCTGCCCATCTCCCTGGCCTTCTCTCCCTCCTTCTCCCCCTTGCTCACCCTGCTCCAGCCTCAGCACCCTCCTCGATGCTCCACAAACACACCCAGCTCCTTTCCTCAAATATGCCCAACTCCTTTCCACCTCAGGACCTTTGCATGTGCTGTCCCTCCAGCTGGGATGCCCTTCCCCCCCTTCTCGACGTGTCTGACTCTTTCCCCTCTTTCAGTTCTCAGCTCAAAGGTCACTTCCTCAGAACACCCCCCTCCCCCATGCTCTCCAGGCCATCTCCCATTTCCTGTTTGATTCCCTTCTCAGTACATATTGCCATGTGACCTCTCCTTGTTTATATATTTGCCTTTTATGTTTATTATATCCCCCACACCGAGCCCAGAACCTGTGATGTAAAGACGCCTTGATACATGTTTGTAGAATGGAAGAGTGAATGGAGGGACAGATACAGTTAAGGGACCAGAAATGACAAGAATCCCCTTCTGAGGCCCAGCTACAGGGTGGACTGCTTATACCTTCCCCAGTTTGGAGATGGGTACCTGGGGAAGCAGCAGGTAGGGGAGGAAGGTGAGGGTGCAGCCCAGATCCCCCCCCCCCCGCCGCTGGATTTAGCCTTGCGCTCACCTGGCATGGTGCCCTGGGGCAACGCCAGCTGCTCTGAGCCTCAGTTTCCTTCTTGGAAAAACAGGCATAGTACACTGTGACCTGTCCCGCCCTCCTCCCTCCACCTGGTTTGGGCCAGGGCAGGGTCCAGGCACATCAGCTGCTGCCATCACTGGGATGGTGGGGGGAGCCGGGAGGCCTGGGAGCCATGGTTGGTGCCTAATCAATGCTGAGGGGAGTCATAGTTATACTCCATGCCTCCTTTTGGGTCTTAGTTTGCGGAGCTCCTAGTGCTTCTCTCTGCCTCTCCTCCCCCTGCCCCGGGGGGAGGGAAGGGAATGCTTCTTCTCTCTGGCCCTCCCTGAACCCCCGGATTTAGGAGAAGATGGGGCATTGGGGGTCCCCACCCCCACCTCACCCCAATGAGGAAACATCCATAGTACCCTGAGTGTCATGCCAGCCTAGATGGGGAAACTGAGGCTCAGAGATGCTTCTCTACCTGTTCAGCCTGAGAAGGAAGACCTTGACAAGGTCTTCCCAGCAATGCTTCTCTGGGCCTCTCCAGTAGAGGCTGAGGAGGGGCCCTGGGGCTCAGGCTCAGGGAGGTTGCTTTGTCCACCTGGAGGCACAGAGTGGGGAGGGACAAAGCCAGGGTCCTCTTGATACAAGGGGGTCCAGGCTGGCTGTGCACGCTGCAGGATGACAACAAAAGCGACCAAACACTTCTGCTTCCGAATGCTGATGAGTGCCGGGCACACGCGGGCCCAGGCTGTAGAAACGTGAGATGATTCTGAACATCTCCCATCAGACACCCAGGAAATCCCTCCTTCCCTCCCTGTCTTGTTCCCTCCCTCCCTCCTTCCTCTAAGCATCAAGACGAACTCATGGATTTTTATCACATCTGATGTGCTTCAATCCCATGGGTCCTCAGTCTCATTCTTGTTTACTCATCCCATATTTAGCGTGCAGGAGCCCCTCAGTGTTTGCTCCTTCGGCAGGACCTCGATGATCTTTAGAAGCTTCCTTGCTTTCTGGTCTCACAATATACTCCTGGCTCTTCTGGCCCTTCTTCCAGGAGCCCTGGCTTCTTTTATGGGAAGCAAGACCAGAGTGGGCATGAAGGGGCTCATTGCTACAGGTCTGGTTATTGCTTCTAGGCCTTTTCAGTGGACTGAGCCAAAGCATGCTTTTTCTTTTTAGAAGATAATACATTCTGTGTTCCTACTGATTTTCCCATTCAGTTATTTAGGATAGCAGAATTTTATTTGACTTCCTTACTTTTATATGTGTACATCTTTCCTGTAACATTGAAAACCTTGGTTGCTGACATTCACAAAATTACTTATTTGCTTTATCAAAAAAATATAATAGTTTCAGAATAGCAACACCAATATTATTACTAACACTACGATTGTCAAAAACAGTTTAAGCTTTCTTAGTGATTCTGTTTGTCCTTGGAGTAAAGCTCACCAGGGAATGTACTGTGTTCAGATGACTGCATTTTATTTTTATTTTTTTTTTATTTTTTTTCAGATGACTGCATTTTAAAGTCATCTGAAGTAATTCCTATTTGTGGCATTAAACCACCAACTCAAAACCAGAGTTAGTTTCATTTGTCTCATTTTGATTTCAGGGTTTTGTTTTGTTGGTTTTTTTTTTTCTTTCTCTCTCTCATTTAATTTTTTTAAAGATTTTATTTATTTATTTGACACAGAAAGAGAGAGAAAGTGCACAAGCAGGGAGAGTGGCAGGCAGAGGGCGAAGCAGACTCCCCGCTGAGCAGGGAGCCCGATGCGGGACACGATCCCGGGACCCCGGGATCATGACCTGAGCCAAAGGCAAACGATTAACCGACTGAGCCACCCAGGCGCCCTTAATTTTGTTTTATAACCATGCAAAACATTGGCATGATCCCAAAATTGCATTTAGAAAACAAGGTAAACTCAGAGAAAGCAGCTTTTAGACTGTCCCTTTCACCCTGTTTCTTACTCTTAAATTTTGAGGATTAATGAAATCCTCATTTATTTCATTAAATGAATTAATGAATGAAATGAATTAAATTAAATGAAAAATGGAATTTCCATTTAAAATATAAGCAATAAATGAGCATATTCTGTGCACTTTTCACTACTTTGCTTTTTGCACTTTATAACATACTGAATGCTTACTCTGGTTGCTTACAGTTGTGTGTTCCACTGGGTGGACGTATGGGTCGTTCACCCCACCATCCCCTCTAAATTGTTTACAGTCTCTGTTATTACTAAGCATTTCATGCATATCTCTTTGGGAAAGATCCCTAGAAGTAGAGTTGCTAGTTCAAAGGGTAAATGAACGTGTAGATTTGTTACATACTTTCACATTCCCCTCCATCACCATGCCATTATACTATTTTACATTCCTACCTGCAATGAATGAAAGTACCTGTTTCTCTGCAGCCTCACCAAGGATGTAGGGTCACACTTCTATCTCCATGTATTTTTTTTTCCCCAAACAGAATGGAAATTTAATTTCTTTCTTGTAAAAGTTCAGAGGTAGATGGTCTGGTGACTGTTCCACAAAGTCCTCTGAGATTCAGGATCCATCCATCTTGACCTCCATGCCCAATGTCTCTTGGCTCAAGGTGGTTGCTTCAGCTCCAGCCATCATTTGCATTCCAGGTAGCAGGAAGGAGGAATGGATAGAGAAGGTGCAAAGAGGCGCCCTCCGTGTAATTTTAATTTGCATTTCTCATTAGAGCATGTTTTCAAGGCAATTGCCTTTATTTACTGTGATTTCTTGCCCATTTTTTTTGACATAGTGTAATTGATTTTCTTATTTGTTTTTGGAAACTATATATTAGGAATATTAACTCTTTGTAATATAAGTTGCAAGTATTTTTCCCACTTCATCGTTTATTATATTACATTGATAATGACGTATGGTGACATACAGAACTTTTGTTCTGTTTTACATATTCACAAACACATACATCCTTTCCCTTATTACTTCTGGGCTCTGAATAACCATTAGGAAAGCTCTCTTCATTCCCAAACAGTAAAGGAGTGCACACACATTGTCTTCTACTGTTTGTAGGGTGTATGTTTACAAGTACATCTCTGATCCATTAGGAATTGTCCTAGTATACCCGGTGAGGTATGGACCCAACTTTATACATTTTTGTATTACTCTCCAGTTGTCCCAACAACCTTTTTCTTCTCATAGATTTGAAACTGGGCGGAGGGAGCTACTTTGGCCAGGGTGGCAGCATTTGAGCTGAGTGACCTGAAGGAACAGCCAGTCAGGAGGAAGAGCTGAGGGAAGGAGCTGCAGGCAGAGGGCCCAGCACGTGCAAAGGTCCTGAGGTGGGAATGTTGTTGCCCCGTGCGAGGACCAACAGGGATGCTTGTGGCTGGAGCGGAGCGAATGAGGAAGAGTGGAGGGGAGTGAAGGTGGAGAGGAGAGTGGTCTGACTATTCTGAAGCCTCCGGGGCGCAGAGAAAGGTCCAGCTCTGGTGCACCAAAGGTTCCGTCTGGCTTGGGTATGGCGTGGCGTGCTATTTGTCAGATGCGGAGACAGGCTTAGAGCGGCCAGGGGGAATGGAGGGCAGACAGGGGATGAGGATCGCGACCTCATTTTCCTGAAGAGGAGCTTAGGGCAGCGGCCTCCCCCCTCTCCTAGTGCGTGGATCACGTGGGCCGGCAGCCTCGTCTACACCCGCTCCCTGGAGTTGCCAGAGGGGACACCGCAATCCGTGCGCTACCACCCGCGACCCGCTCGCCTAACCTGGTCGCCAGCTCCTTCTCAACCGCGTAGACTTCCTCCGCCCCGCCCAGACCCCGCCCACCAGGTACGGCTCCACCTAACCCCGCCCACCAAGGGGTAACCCCTCCCCCAGCCCTGTGGCTCTGCCGACCCGACGCCAGTAGCCCTGCACCGCGGGGCGCAACCTCGCCACCCGCCCCCTGGAAATCCGGACACCAAGCTGCGCGCATCCTCAGCATAGGTGCGCCGCGTCTAGCCACCAGAACCCGCCAGGCGCGTCCGGGTTCAAGTCCATTCCTCGCTGCCTGCCGCTCTGTGGCCTCCGGCACCCCGCTGATCTCTGTGCTTCCCCTCCCCTCCATGCAGTGAACACGGGACTAGCCTTGCCCCCAAAACTGCCCCTGCACGTCTTGCTTGTGACCTCAGGTGTGTCACTTCAGCTCTCCAAACCTCAGCTTCCCCTTCTGTACAATGGGTGTGGGTTGAACTCCCTCTTCGAAACCCTGCCCCTGGTTTCCCAGCCGTTTTCGCTTTGGCAAGCACTAAACTGCTTTTTGCCTCGGGTTACTCACCTATAGTGGGCTGCTGGGAGGGCAAGCTTCGGGCCTGCAGGTTGGTCGCTCAACATAGAGCAGGTACTCAATAAATGTTTGAGTTGTTCACTCAGTTGGTCCAGAAAAGGAGATGCGGAAACAGGCTGTGGTTGGAGGGGGCTGGCTGAGGGAGAAGCCAGCAGATTGAGGTCCCAGGGCAACACTGAACCTCAGTTTCTTTATCTGCAAAATGGGCCCATGAGGTTGTGGTGAGGTCAAAGGGGATTCACCCACGGGGGCTTGGTGACAGCTTTAGAAATGAGAGTTTTCCCTCTGGTCGTGTCAGTAACAGCCATCTCCCAGTTGGTCCACCCTCATTCTAGAAACATTTCTTGTTGGCCGCGGCCTCAAGCAGACCTAAAGCACTCCAAAGGCCTGGAGGCGGGCATGCGCTTGGCACTTTCAAGGACAAGATTTCTGAGCCTGGCTGGAGTGGGGAGGAGCTGAGAGGGGCAGGTACCGGGCATCTGAAGCCAAGGAGGATCCCTCTCCACCCGGGCTTGAGCTGATGGGAGGGGAGAGTGTGACTGACCTTCGTGCAGTTCAATGGGGTCTGTAGCAGAAGGAGGGGCTGAGAAGCCAACTCCAGGTACTGAGTCCTGGCCTGGAGTTGGCCTGGTTCTCCTCACATCCGCCCCTGCAAAGACACCTCACCCCCAACTCACATTCCAAGCCCCACACAAGCCTCCCTCTGTTCACGCTGCCATGTACAACATTCCCACCGCTGGCCCTTTGCATATGCAATGCCCTCTACAGGAACGCCTTCTCCTGTATCTGCCCCTTTCCCTGAGTTCCTCCATCCCTTAGCTCTAGCCACCCTTTTTCCAACTCCCCCAGCCCAGGTCTGGGTCCCTGATATAAGCTCTCATAGAACAAATTTTTTTCTTTTCTTTTTTAAGATTTTATTTATTTATTGGACAGAGAGAGACACAGCGAGAGAGGGAACACAAGTAGGGGGAGTGGGGGAGGGAGAAGCAGGCTTCCCGCCGAGCAGGGAGCCCGATGCGGGGCTCGATCCCAGGACCCCAGGATCACGACCTGGGTGGAAGGCAGACACTTAACGACTGAGCCACCCAGGCGCCCCAGAACAAATTCTTTTCTTTCCAAATAGCTCTGTTCATACTTAGGCACTCATTTCTCTGACTGTATCTTCTGCACTGGATCATTGCTCCATGGGGACAGGCCCAGGTCTCTACCTGTTCCCAGTAGCATCCCAGGCTCAGCCCAGGGCTGGCACACAGTAGGACTCAATGAATGCTGAATAAACCTCTGCCATCACCTCCCCCTCCCCACCCAGGCCAGGACCTCCGGCAAACAGTTATTGACTGTGTGCCCCATGTGATCCACAGTACTGCAGGCCAGGAAATGACCCAGCAGCTCAGCCCTGAAGTTCCCTGAATGTCCCTCTCTCAGTGTCACATGTCCCCAAATTATCCCTGGTCTCAGGCCATCCTCCTCACCTACTCCAGGCCCCTGAGCCTGAAAGCAGGGGTGCCCCTGATGCTTCTCACTCCCAAACCCATATTCCTTCAGGTCCCTCGTCCTCAACTTTTCAGCTCATCCCGTTTGCTGTCCCCATGTCTCCCAGGTTCCCACCCAGACCCCACCTGGACTCCTCCCTTGACCCCGGGTCTGGCTCACCCCAGAGGGTCATGCCTGGTCCCCTCCCCTGCTCATACACCTTCATGGCTCCCCAGCACCCTCAGGTGCTAGAAGGAGGGCCCCGTTGCAGCCCTGCCGGCCTGGAGGCCCTGCCCTGGTGTGCAGGGCCCACAGGAGGCCAGGAGGCCTGGGAGGAAACCAGAGAAGAGGCTGAAGATCCCTGTACTTACCCCTTGCCCACTTCACCCAAAGGCTGCCGGGCCACAGAGGGAGCCTGTTTTTGCAGGTCAGAGGCCCCCTGCCGCTCAGCAGCCCCTCAGCCTGTCCCACAACGCCTCCCACTTACAGCCTCGCAGAGCTGAGTAGTGCGGCTTCCGCTAATGGCCTGAGGCCACTGCCCGCTCTGCTTTGACCAAGCCCTGGCCTGAGACCCCACCCTACTGCTCCTGGGCCCCGCCCCTCACCTGCTGCATTCCCCGCCCCCCCCCCCCCCCCCCGGCCCAGCCCCCTGGACACGCAGCCCGACCGGAGTCCTGGCCAGCCCACGGAGGCGGGGACTGAGGGCATCTCTCACTCCCATTTCACAGGAGAGGGAACCACTCTTCTAGAAACCGACGACGGTAACCATAAGGCTCAGAACAGTCCTGTTTCAGGAGCAGGCACCGAGTGGCCTCAAAGGCTGAGCAGTTTTGCAAGAGGGGAAGGAGAAGGGGCATTCCGAGTGAGGGCACTGCTCCGACAAGGTGTGGTGGCAGGAAGGGGTGGGAGGGGGTTTTGAGGTCAGCGCTTTACCTGGTGTCATGCACTATAGGGAACAGCGGGAGAGAAGGCTGAGCCGGATCACAGGGGGCTTGGACACCCGGAAGAACCATAGCCGTTTCCAGCATTTATTGAGCACCTACTGCATGCAAGCTGTCCAGCGCTAAGTCCTGCTTATCTATGATGACTCTTCACACAGCCATTGGCAGACTGTGCTCATTCCCATTTTTCACACAAGCAACCCGAGGCCAAAAGCACCAAGTCCCCCAGCTTGTGAGGGTAGGATGGAGCCAGGACTATGGCCCTCAGCCGGTTTCCTCCCTGTTTGGGGGTGATTAGTTCAGAGCGTCCAGCAGGGAAGCATGTCTGGCTGTTCCCTGGCTGGTAGGTGGACACAACTGGGGGGCCCCTGCTACCTCCACACAAGTCCCCACCAGGGGCTTAGGTTGGGTTGTTTTTGTTTTTTGTTTTTTGTTTTTTTTTAAAAAGCTCTGTCCAGAGAGTGTTAATGCTGACCAGGAATCAGGAAATGCAACCGATGGGGCCCCAGGGCTCACGTATTTATGTTTGGAGACAACTATAGATGTCAGTTCAAGCCATGGGAGAGGGCGACCCTTCTCCCCCTGGCCCAGTGCCCCAGCCAAGCCCTACTGCCCAGCCATGCAAGGCCCAGAGGTCCTTCCCTAGGGCCAGAGACCCCAGTTTGTCACCTCCCGGGACACCTTCTTTCCCTTACCTTGGGGAGTCACTCCTTGGAAAAGTTTCTGTCCACCTCCCACACTCTGTGTGATTAAAGACACACTGTTCATTTGCCCTCCAGCTGTTCATAAAGCTAGACATCGAGGGAAATGCACACACGCGGAGAGAGGTCAGGAACTGTGTGCTCTGCCTCCACCCCCCAGAGCCCCACGCTTCACCTTGCCAGAATGCCTTCTCCGGGGTGGGTTTTGCTTTTTCTTCCCTGGCCCTGATCCCGCTCTCTGTGGTATATTGTGCCAGGCCTTTCTTTCTTTCTTTTTTTAAAGATTTTATTTATTTATTTATTTATTTGTCAGAGAGAGAGAGAGAGAGCACAAGCAGGGGGAGAGGCAGAGGGAGAGAGAAGCAGACTTCGCTGAGCAGGGAGCCCAACGCGGGACTCGATCCCAGGACCCCGGGATCATGACCCTAGCTGAAAGCAGACGCTTAACCACCTGAGCCACCCAGGCGCCCTGTGCCTGGCCTTTCTGCTAAACATGACAGCAATAATTGGATTGTGACAGTTTCATAAACATTCATGTGTTCAACAAATCTTTACTGAGGACCTACTGTGCGCCCAGCAAGGCTAGTGAATGAGTGAATACATATATGAATGAAACAATTCCAGGGAGTGATGGGAGTTATGAAGACAGTAAGAGGACAAATGGAAAGTGCTAGAAGATGTATGGGGGGGGGATTGGGAGTGGTAATAAGGGGAAGCTTCTAGAGGAGGTGGCATTTGAGCAGAGTTTTGAGGACTTTCTGGAAGCCAGAGATGCCAGGTTGGGGCCTCTGATTTTTTTTTTTTTATTTAATCACAGAAAATAAAACTGTCAACACAAGAGGGTAGATTGGTGTCCAACAGTGTGGAACGTGGTCCTTGACTGGCAAATCATGTGTATATATAATAACAAAGGAACCCCCCCCCCCCCGCCATGGAGGCCTGGTTGATTCCTCAATGAGCTTTGGGCAGACATCACTGGTCTTCTCCTCAGTACCCACCTCCCACTGGGGTTGCTGGGCTCCCAAGGAGCCTCAGCCCCAGGCCCTCAAAGAGCCCCCAGTCTGGGGAGGCCAAGTGAGACACATTCACTCTCAGCTCCATTGGGTCAGGCATGAGCCAGGTGCTCTGTCTGAAGAGAATGGAGGACTGCATGGAGGAGGGGACACAGAGTTGGGGCTTGAAGAAGGAGTGTGCTAGACTGAGAATAGCTGCACAGATGCACGGATGGAGAAGCTGGGGGTAAATCATGGATGATGCCTGCCTCTGTGGAAGGGCGGGCCAATGGGGGGATGGGTGCGAGGGTGAATGGGTGGGAGGGTGGGTGGTGAATGGCTGAATGGATGGGTGGGTGGGTGGGCAGGTGGACAAAGAGGTATGGGAGTGGAGAGGAGGCACTTGGCCTTGGGCCTCCACACTCTGTAAGCACCCCCCCCACCTACCTCCCAGAGACCCCAATGTAAAATGTCACAGTGGTGGCAGGTCACAGCGCCGCCTGCCCTGCAGCCCCTTCTCCCACTTGGCCCCCACAGGGGGCTCTTGAAGGGCCCTTCAAGTCACTCACGTGACTCCTGGACACCTGCCCTTGAACCAGCCTGATGTTGCTCAACACCACGGAGACCGAGGCTGGTCACTATGACTGCCAGTTGGTGGAGGGCGCTGGCGGGTGTCACCTGCAGGTCCCTGTGTCCAGCTGCACCCTGTCTTGGATGCGGGGCTCCACTGCAGTTTCCCAGCTGGGCTCAGAGGCGCTCCCAGGAGACAGGCCAGCCCCCGGGGCAATCCCTGGGAGTGGCCGTTCTCCCAGGTCTGTAGGTGCGCGTTTGCCTTCTTGTCCCTCACCCTCCTCACCTGGAGCCTCCCGGGGGGTCATGTGCTCCCAGGCGCCCCAGACCCTTGTAGAAGGCCCCCGATTGTAGCCTGGACTTAGTGTCTCCCCGTGTATGCAGTTGGTGCCCAGTGTGTGATCTTTTCTCTTCCCCTCCGTGGTCCCCCTCCCCCAGCCCAGGGGCAGCAGGCTTCTCTGTGACCTCCTATGGGGCCGCTCAGGGAAGCAGGTGTTTCCGTCCAGTTGGAGGCCTGGGATCTCAGCGATAAGTCCAGGGCCAGCATCAGGGCTAACGCATGGGAGAGAAAGGAAGGCTGGACAAGGCGGAAAGAGGGTTATTGAGATGGACTTCCTCCCTGAGGCCCTGGGAGGGATATAAACTCAGAGCCTGTGGGCATCCCCAAAGAAATAATGATAGTGCTAATAACAATGTCATTTGTTTGTCAAGCACAGCCCCAGGATACCTTCTCCATCGTGACAATGGAGGAGGAAAGTTTTAAAATCAGTCCATCTGTCAAAAGCCTCCCGTGGCTCTCCATAAAGTCCATACTCTTTGCTGGGGCCCATGGGGCCCCTTGTGACGCAGCCTATGGGTCTGCCCACCCCTTGCCTGTCCCCCCAACTCACCCTGTTCCAGCCACACCCACTTCCTTGATGCTGCCGCTCCAAGGAGCTGAGCGCATCCCCACCTCAGGGCCTTTGCACATGCTGTTCCCCTGAATCACTACCACATCAGAGGAGCCTTCACTGCTTATTGCTTTGCCTAGTTTTCTTTCCTTTGCAAATTGCTGTCAGAAGTCATCCTACCTAGTCTTCTATTTGTCTTGTTCACCAGATAGCTGAAGCGCCCTGAGGTCAGGACCTTCTGCGGTGCTGACATAGTAGGTGCTCAATCAACATGAGTTAACTGATGAACCCCCATCTTACAGAGAAGGAAACCCCCAGGGAGGCCCCCACTGCGTCCATGGAGACAGGCTGTCAGATCCCTGGAGGCTGAGCCCAGATTGTACCAAATCTGCCCGCAGGCAAGTGAATGCTCCCTGTCCCCTCCTGTGGGTAAATAAGCCTCCAAAAGCAGCAGAGAACAGGGTCTGGTCTCTCAGACCTAGGTTTGAGGCCAGGCTTTTCCACTTAGCCAGCTTTTAATTTGGGAAATTGGCTTAAGCCTCCTTAGCCTCAGTTTCCTTTTCTATAAAAATGGAGCCTGGGTGGCTTAGTTGGTTAAGCATCCGACTCTTGATTTTGGCTCGGGTCATGAGATCGAGCCCCGTGTCGGGCGCTGCGCTGGCCATTGAGCCTGATTGAGATTCTCCCTCTCCCTCTGCCGCTCCCCTGCTCTGTCTCTCTCTCTGGGGGGGGGAAAAAAAGGAATTAAAGGTAGGGCCAAGGAGATTCCTCGTCCCCTAGGGTCCCTTTGTTCCTCCCTGCACTGGGCAATAATAGGGCCCCTGAGAGGCCTTGCCCTGAGCTGAGACTCCAAGGAGCCCCCAGTCTGTGGTGGGGACAGAGCTGGATATAGACACACCCAATCATGTGGGGTCAGGGTTGGGGCGGTAGAGGGAGTCTGGGAAGGCTTCCTGGAGGAGAAGGTGTCAGAGCTGGCATTTCAGGCCATAGGTGGGGCTGAGTGCAAAGGCTCGGTGGTGGGGCTAAGGGCAAGCGTGCAGAGATGGGGTTCAGCTGCTAGGACAATAGCAACGAGGAGCCAGATTCTCCCTCTGAAGCCTCCAGCAGAGCCATAGAGGGTACCAGGGGAGGGAAGTGAACAACGCATCCATTTAAGGGGATCCCTGCAGTGGAGGCTGGAGCTGGTTTGGGGGCCACGCAGAGGGACACATGCTGATTCTCGCCTGTGCCTACAGACCAGGATTGGCCTCCCCTAGCAGACTGAGGGAGGAGGCTGCAGCATCTGAGTCACCCGGTTCCTGTAAGAACATTCGGCACCCAGCGGCCCCATGTGGGCTGTCACCAAGTGGGAACACGGCCCCCGGACCCCCCCATGTTGCTTTCCCCACGGCTTCCCGCTCTCTGTTCCCACAGCTGTTCCTTCAAGGCCACAGAAGGAGAGTAGGAGGAGAGGGCAGGCAGAGAGGAGGCCAGATAGGAATCTGGGAGCTTGGGGGGAAGGGAGCTTCCCTGGCTGAGGGTCCAGTGTGTCCTGGGGCTGTCTGGACCTCAGAACTCTGTCTCAGATGGGAAAACGGAAAGGCTCGAAGAAAGGGAGGGTCTGCCCCCATTCTGCACATGTACGGATACCTGATTCTCTCTCAAGAGCTGAAACCCTGCCCTGGAACTTGCAATGTAAATCTGATCATGTCCCTCCCTCTCTGTCTTCAAACTCTCCCGTGGCTCCCAAGTACCCCTGGGACAAAACTCACACATTGCACCACCACTTATGAGATTTCACCTGGCTCCTGTGACCTTCTTAGCCCTCAGTGACCCCTAGTCTCTTCCCATTCACTCCTCTCTGACTCCCCTGGGCCCCCACTGTTCCTCCAACACACTCAGCCCATCCCCCCCTCAGGGCCTTTGCATATGCTGTGCCCTCTGCCCAGAGTACTCTTTGTGAATTGTTATCCCCATCTGACCCCTCAGGAAAGGTGCAAAGAGAGGAGCTCACATGTTCAGTAACATGCATCAAACTGATGGGAGTCGGGATTTGCACCCAGGCCTGTCCGACTATCCGCCCAAGCCTTCTCCCACCAGTGGTGCCACATTTAAAACAGGCCTCCAGAGCAGCGCGCCTTAGAGCTGAATGATTCTCAGTCCCTCCAGGTCTTGCTGCGTCCAGCTGGGTGCCAAAGACTCTGAGACCTGGGGCCCAAACCCCCTGCTCAGGGAGCTCCTGGGCCAACCTGACCCCTAAATCTCCTACTATCCCTCCTGATGTGGCCACAATTTTTCTGCCCCACTTTCTTTTTTCTTTTTTTTTTTTTTAAGATTTTATTTATTTATTTGACAGAGAGAGACACAGCGAGAGAGGGAACACAAGCAGGGGGAGTGGGAGAGGGAGAAGCAGGCTTCCCGCCGAGCAGGGAGACCGATGCGGGGCTCGATCCCAGGACCCCGGGATCATGACCTGAGCCGAACGCAGACGTTTAACGACTGAGCCACCCAGGCGCCCCTCTGCCCCACTTTCTGTCCTTCACGCAGAAGGATGGCGGAGCCTTCAAGGACGACACAGCCAAAAATAATCAGGCCCCGACCTACCTCCCAAAAGTGGGGCAGCCCCGCCCAGCCACCTGGCACCGCAGAGGTAATTAGCGCATGTGGCAAATGAGGGTAATTAGGTCTGTGGGAACCAAACCACAGATCCAGGTTTGGGTTTGGAGGGGGCTCAAGCGCTGCTTACCCCCACCCCCCACCTATCCCTGCTTCTGGGAGCTCAAGTCTATAACCCAGTGTCACTTGCCCTCCCACCCAGCCCCTTCACACCTTCCTGGGGACTCCTGGTTTAATGAATTAACCTTGGCCTTGTGCAGAAGTTGAGTTGGATCTGAATTTAAGGTGGGGTCTCTCAAGTGATGAAAAATCACCAATATTGAGTCATCAAATTCTCCTATGCCATGACCCCCATGCATCTACTCCATGCTGGGAGATGCCAAGTCCAAGAGAAGCCACAGCCCAGCCCTTGAGGTGCCTTCAGGCTGGGGGAGTGAGAGCTAGACACACACACCCCTAGTCCTTAGGATCAGGGTTGGGTCAGAGGAGGGAGGGTGTTGGGGAGAGTCTAGAGGGAGACATGGGAGGGCTTCTCAGAGAAGAGGGCATTGGAGGTGGGACTTTGAGGGATGAATAGGAGCTTCTCAGGATGCTAAGGTCTGGTGACTGGCCATGTCTGGGGGAACATGGAGAAAGAGGAGGAATGTGGCTAGAGGAGCATATAAGGGTCCCCTAGCTAAAGATTTAGAGGTTATCATGCCAAGTTGGACCTATTTCTGTCCTTGAAAACTCATGCCTAGTTGGGATCCTTCAACCCCTGAAAGAAAATCTTGAGAATTTGGCTCAGGATCAAAACCATATGCCCAGACAGCCAAGAATAAATATAATGTTTATGACAACCAGCATTTATTAAGCTCTCAGGGTCATGCCCTTTTCACATAGGACTTGTTGGATCCTTAAAGGAAACTTCAGAAATGGGTACCATTTTTATGCCCATTTTATAGATGGGGTAACTAAGGCACAGAGAGGGAAAAGGCTTCTTTAAGGTCACACTGCTAGTAAGAGGCAGGGCTGGGAGTCACTCCCTGGTCATGTGACTCTGGAGACCACCAAGGACCAAGACTGAGGCTTGGGGATCCTCTTCTTCTTGAAACATTTAAAGAGTTGCTGCTGCAGGTCAGGCTTGCTCTAGGTGCAGACCCATGGAAGAGGTGGACAGTAACTAAATCATGTCATAAACAGATCTGAGTGGCCACTGTCATCCACACCACAGGGTTGGGCATGTGGCTTTGGGAAAGAGTGACAGACTCTCCCTGATCTGGTGGGACAGGAACCCTCCAGGGAAGAGAGACAATTTAGCTTCAGTCCAGAGGTGGGTCAGCTTTAACTAGGCAGAGGCCAGAGTCTAACGCATAAGAGCCACTCTGCAAATGCAGCTTCCCTAGAGCCAAATAAACTGTCGAGTCTCTGCTCGGTCCCTTCTGTGACAGGAAGTTCATTTTCTTATAAGCTCTCTCAGGCCCAAGGGAAAGTTATCACTTCTTATCAGCCACTCTGGGGTGGTGGCCTCTGTCCACCCTGTAAGGACATCCCTAGGCAGAAGAGGACTCAGGCTGGGGTGGGGGTGGCAGGTTGGGGCAGGCCCCTACCTGTCTCTACCCAGAGGAGGGTGAAGAGCTGCTCATGTTACCTGGATTCTCCTGCCTCCTCCCTCTATCCCCAGCCCTGCAAGCATCAGCCCATTCTCCAGGTGAAAAAAGTGAAGTCCACACTGATAAAGCCACTCCCTCAATTTGTACTTGAGTAAGCCAACTTCAGGTCAGGGCTGCTCAAGGCGAGCCCCAACCCAACTCCTCCTGGAGGCCTGAAGGGGGCCCAGGGAAGTGATTCAACTCCCCACTCTCCCTCATGTTGTTGCCTTCTGCCCACAAAGGAGTAAAGTCTGCCTGGGCCCCTCTCCTGGCCACCCCCACAGAATGGCCGCCTGGCCCTGGCTCTGCAGCCGGCCAGCACTCAGCACACACTGAGTGGCTTCCAGAAGCCTCGGTCCTGTGGGCAACTTTCCCAGTTACTTTTTTTTTTATTTAATTATTTTTTTGGTAATAAGGAAAAGTCACTCTTTGCACAGAACAGACGGTATTTTCTTTGTTCCCCACAATGTTCAAAGCGTTTTGTGGCTTCAGGCCTGAAAGCCAAGCCAAATCCTTTGCTTGTGCAGATGCCTTATGAAGTTGGAAGCAGCTGGGGAAACTGAGCCTGAACCTCAGTTTCCCCAGCAGGGGTGAGCAGTTCCTCTCATACTGGGGCTTGGGGTTCCAGGATAGGCTAGCCCTCCAAAGAGTGCTCAGACCTGGCCGCGATGGAAGTAATACACAGATAATACAGACCAGGGATCCCAGAGAAAGTGATGGGCGCCCAGTGCAGAACACGGCGAGATCCCTTCCAAGCCCCAGATAGTCAGAGAAGCTTCCAGGCAGAGAGGGGCCAGTGGAGCTGAGCCTGGAAGGACAAGGCAGAATTTACGCCGGCAGAAAGGGCTTTCCAGGTGGAGGGAAGAACTTGGGCAAAGGTAACTCCATCTTGGCCTGGGAATAAGTCTCCAGAAACGACACGACCTGGAATTCACCTAAAGGTAATTTGAAGATAGCTCCCAGCCCAGATGGATGATTCTTGTCAGGGGGAAACAGAACGAAAAGAGGGAAAGGAGATGGGACAGAGGAGACGAGAAGCAAAATCTCTGAGGTGGTCGGAAAGTTCAAACATGAGGTTCCGAGCGTTAGGGATCTGCAGGCCTTGGTTCGGGGGAGCTGCAGCGCCTCTGTCCACGAACCCGATGGCCCTGCGTGACTTTGGAGGAGTCCAGAGAAAGGACAGCCACAGATGGACAAGTGGGTCCCACAGGTAGACTCAGGCCTGGGGAGGCTGATCCTGGCTCATCTCGAGAAGGACCCTCTCTTGGCAAGTGTAAGAAGGGCTCTCCCTGACCAGAGATGGCAAACACAGGCCTGAGGACCTCCAGGGGATTCACTCATTTGGTGGGAACTGGGCCCCAACATTCCGTCTTCCCTAGGTTCTTGGGACCCTATAACATAGCAATACTGATAATTCCACCATGGGTGGCATCCTTACCTTTGCTCTCTTGGGAGACAAGGTGGGCAGAAGGCCCTCCCCAACTGGCGATCAGAGCTGGGGGGAAGTCAGGCAGGAAGGATTCTGAACGGGGCACCGCTGATCAAGCCTCATTAAGTGCCTACTCTTGGCCTCTCTCAGCCTCTTCTAGCTCTCTCCCAGCCTGTGTCTCTTTCATTTCCTGGTAACACCCACGGAGCACCTACTGTGGGCAGGCACCACCTCTGTGCGGTAGAGGTGCCCCTGCCCCAAATCCCTGTCAGGTGGACAGGGACTCCCATCAAAAGCAGAAGGTCATGACCTCAGGCAGTGAGAGCCCGGGCAGCAGTGACCTGGAGGGTCAGGGCCACCCCTGACAGGACGATGAAGCCACATTCTCCACCTGTCTGTCTCCAGTGTCTCTCCCCGATATCTCTGCCTCTGGGTCGGGGTCTCTGTCCCCATCCTCCACCCCCAGTCCCTCTTCCCCGCCCTTAACCCCCTCCCCGCCGGTCCTGTCCCCCCTGCCTCCCGGCTTCCGCCCCTCCCTCTCCCCCTCCCCGCCGCCGCGGAGGGCCGGCAGGGGGCGCTGCGGGGCGGCCTCGGCGGCCCCGGGAGGCGGGGCGGGCGGCGGCCGCGTCGGGACCGGCCGCGATGGGACCGGAGGCGGCGCGGGCGGCGGCGGAGGCGCAGACAAAGGCGCGGGCGGTGCGGAGGGCGGCGCGGAGGGCGGCGCGGAGGGCGCGGGCCCCGGAGCCAGCAAGCGAGCGGGGCGCCCGGCTGCGGGGAGTCGGCGCCGCGGGGCAGCACCCGACTCGCGCCCGGACACTCGCGGGGTGCCGAGCTCGCAGGGTGAGCCCGGCTGTCCGAGCCTGCGCCGGGGACGCGGGGGGCCCGAGCTGCCAGGGCCAGGGGGAGGGCGCGGGGGTCCCCGAAGTTCCGGACAGGGAGGCTGGGGGCGGCTTGCGGAGCCCCGAAATTCCTGGGCTTGAGAGGGCGCAGGGGCCCCGAAGTTCCGGAGTCGGGGTCGGAGAGGGCACAGTGCGAGGGTTCCCAAAGTTCCGGACCGGGCGTTGGAAGAGGCTGCGGTGTCCCCGACGTTCCGGGCCTGGGGTAGGGAGGCGGCACGAGGGGATCCCGAAATTCTGGACCCGGGGCTGGCGAGGTGGCAGGGAGTCCCCGAAATTTAGGAGTCGGAGGTGGCGCGAGGGATCCCCGAAGTTCTGGACCTGGGGTTGGAGGAGGCGGAGAATGTGTCCCCGAAGTTCTGGACCCGGAGTTGGGTCGGAAGTTCCCGGGTCGAGGGTGGCACTTCCCGAAGTCGGGGCGCGTATTGGGTGCCCCGCTTCTGACGCGGATGGGAACTCCTTCCTTACTGAATATCAGGCCCCCCGGACTGGGGCTCATGGGGTGGGGCTTCGCCCCCACACGCGATTGGGGATCGTGGGCACCGGGCGGGGTCGGGGCCTCCTCCGGGAGCCCCGCGGGCCGGCGGCGTCCGAGGCACATGACTAGTTGGTGAGTAACTTTCCCCAAAGCTGCAAGTCGCGGCAGGACCGTCAGGGCCGGAAGGGCCTGAGTTTCTGGGACCCCTGCACCCTGGAACCCTGCTTCGCCCCAGGACCTGCTCCCAACCCAGGACAGAGCTGCCGCCCCTCCCCCACACAGGGGCTCCGATTTCAGACCCTGTGACCGGGGCAGCAGCTGCCCAGGACAGGGTGGGGGGGCATCCCTCCTCTGACCAAGGAGCCCGCTCCGCGGGGGGCCTCCCTTCCCCCACTTTGCCACCTCCCTTCCCCAGGCCCCTCCTGGTCCCCTAGAGATCCCCCGGATTCAGGTTTTGCGGGCACAGAGGTGAGGGTCAGGAATTCTCCAGGGCAGCCATTCCTGGTTTCTGTGGGGTTGTGGCTAGAGGCACCAAGAGGGGCTGGGGAGCCCCCTCTCCCAATCCTTGGTGCCACCCAGCCCTGCATGGTATTGGGATTGAGTGGGTATGGGTGATCAGGTAGTGGGTACCACGATCAACTTGTTTGGCTACATCTTATCTTTTTAACTAGGCTGGGAGCTCCCTGGGGATTTGGACTCTGACTCCAAGGTGTGCCTCTGCCCTAGAGTGGAAGCTGAGGGGTCCCCCTGTGGGTTCTGGAGGGGACTGGCCTCCCAGTAGGCACCTGGTGCTGCCCCACATTTTGATGGAGATCCTGGTTTGGGGAGTGATGAGTGAATGTGGCAGAAAATACCAAGCAGGGGTTCACCTTGGCCCTCTCTACCTAGCCCCAAGATTGAGTGGGTGTCACTGGGGGTCCAGTAACCAGCATGCTGAGAAGTTTATGCTGGGATATCAGGGGCTACCTGCCTCCTCTCAGAGCCATCTCCTGCTTGGGGTGTGTGGGGGCTTCCTCCAGTTGGAGAGGGACAGGGTCTTTTTGCTCTGAGTGATCTGCTGATTCCCTTACCTTTTTGATTGGCATTCTGTGAATGGTGTACCTTGGCGGTGGGTCCTGAGGTTGGACCTGCTTGGTTTCCTTAAACCTGTCCTGAGGGACACTCACAAGCCCCCCCCCTCCCCACAGAGACTGAGCCTGCAGCTCCTGCTATCCCTCTGGCTGCCTCTTGGAGCCCACCCAGCCCAGCCTGACCAATGTCCACAGCCAGGTGAGCCCCTGCCTCCTCAGCTTGGCCCTGAGTCCCCTGGGGGATGCCCAGCCCCACTGAGAATGCTCTCCCCATGCAGGGAGCAGCCCATCTTCAGCACACGGGCGCACGTGTTCCAGATTGACCCGGCCACCAAGCGGAACTGGATCCCCGCGGGCAAGCACGCACTCACTGTCTCCTACTTCTATGATGCCACCCGCAATGTCTACCGAATCATCAGCATTGGGGGTGCCAAGGTCCTGGCAGGGCCTGGGTGGGGTGGCAGACTCCTGGGGTCTCAGAGACAGGCCTGGGTCTGGTCATTACCTTGCTGTGTGCCAGGGGGCTGGGGGTTGGGAGGAGCCCAGAAGCAGTCTCCCTCCTGAAATGGCTCACACCAGGGACCTCCCAGGAGCTAAGACGAAGTGACACCCTGGGGGTTTCGTGTTCATTATTATCAGTCTCATCAACCTTGAATTTTGTTCCCCCCCTCTCCCCAGGCCATCATCAATAGCACTGTCACCCCCAACATGACCTTTACCAAAACCTCCCAGAAGTTCGGGCAGTGGGCAGACAGCCGCGCCAACACTGTCTATGGCCTTGGCTTTGCTTCTGAGCAGCATCTGACCCAGGTGGGCTTGCAGGATTACATGGTGGGAGGGACAGGGCTGGGTCTGGGTCTTCTCCCAGGTACACTGGGGCCCCTGGTCAGGTGCTGCAGAATGGGCCTCAGAATTAGACAACCTTCCTGGTTCCCTGGTTCATGTCTCAGCTCTGCTGGCCACCTACTCCAATTCTGGATACACCCTGCCCTTCTCTGGGTGCCTGGCACCGGCTGGGAGTTCCCTCACACACCCTAGCACTACCTTCATCATTGCCTCCCTCCACCCTCTGTTGTCTCCAGACTTCAATATTGTCTCATCCCATTGTTTCCCCCGATGGGTAGTGCTTTCTGATTCCTAATGAGATCGTGAGGATTCTCTTTGCTTCTAGAAGCTTTCATTTTCCTTTCAGATTTAGGTCTTGAATTAATTTCTGTTGGTGGTATAAGGCGGGAGTATTTTTTCCCACTGAGTATTCAGTTGCTCTTGGACCGTTTTTTGAGATGATTTCCTCCCCCCATCCCCATGAATGGCACTGGTCCCTTTGCCTCAATCAAGGGACTGTCTGTGTGTAAACATTTTCTTTAAAAAATTATTTTCCAACTAAAGAAATTTATTTTAAAACGAAAATCAGTGTATCCTACCCACCCTAATTGGAAAACCAATATCAGTGGTAAACATTAATACAGTAGGAATGAGAACAGGGCAATTTAAGTTCTCACTGGGTACAGGTGTCCTTTCAGAGGCTCTGAGCCCAAGACCTACTTTCTCTTTGTTATAAAAAGATATTCACAAGTGTCCCGGGCATTAAAGACAGCACCCACCTGAGGCTCTCCTTGCTGAAATAAGCCTGACCGAGAGGAAAAGGGGAGCCCTTTCTCAAGGTGGTTCCGTGTAATACACTTCCGTGAACACCCCACCCCCACCATGATGCTCAGTCTGCTCACCAGGACAGCATTTTGCAAGCCTTCTGACCACTCTTCCAGTTCATGAGATGAGAGGATATGCATGGCTCCTAAAGCCCCTTCCAAAGTGACAGGGCTGGTGCTGGGTGGGGGTGACCAAGTGGGGCCCTGGGAGAGGGGGCTGGGTTTTCTTTGATTATTTGTTCTGCCGCTCCCCCTCCCCCCCCCCCCCCCCCCAGTTTGCTGAGAAGTTCCAGGAAGTAAAGGAAGCAGCAAGGCTGGCGAGGGAGAAATCTCAGGATGGGGGGGAGCTCACCAGTCCAGCCCTGGGGCTCACTGCCCACCAGGTCAGTACTCCCTGTCCCATGCCTGCCGGTCACTCAGCTGACACTGAGGGTCCAGGTGCTGTACGGGTGCCCAGGACCAAATGCTCACAGATCGTGTAAAACTAGACCTACAGCAGGAGCCTTGGAGGGAAGTGTCAGGAGCACGTCCTGGGGGTCTGGCCTAGCCTTGAATCACGAAAGGCCTGGAAACCAGCTTAGTTGGCAGAGTAAAAACCTGGAGGTTGAAATAGCTAAGTAGGGGCCAGGCAGCAGAGTGAAAAACTGCCCTGGGAGCTTTCCCCCATTAATTCATTTAGCATAATTTACTGCCCACCTACTGTGTGCCAGGCCCAGGGCTGGGAAAGAGGGTTACAGAGGTGGAAAAGCAGGCTCCTGGTGCAGGCAGTGAATTCAGTCAGTCTGGTAGAGGGCTTCCTGTCTGAATCTTAAAAGCATGTTGAAATTTGGCCCCAGGGAAGGGCATTGCTATGAAGGGATGGCACAGACGTTTCACAGTGCTCCCCTGACCTTTGCAGATTTTGAATATCTCAGTGGGTTTATTTAGACTTGCCTGCATCGGGTGTGCTCCTGGGGGCTTGGTGAGAGCCCAGGCAGGCAAGGTGGGGGTACAGTTCCCGAAACTCTGGCCCAGGGGTCATGGGAAGCCATAGAGGGTGGATGAGGAGAGGAGGGGCTCGCTCGCATCCCAGCGCTGGAAAGGACAACAGCCCCGACCCCAACCAGGACCTAACCGGTCCTTGACCGAAGCCACCCCCAGTGTGACCCCGCTTCTACCCACACCCTTAGGTGCCCCCAAGTCCCCTCGTCAGCGCCAACGGCCCCGGCGACGAGAAACTGTTCCGTAGCCAGAGTGCGGACGTCCCCGGCCCAGCCGAGCGCGAGCGGCTCAAGAAGATGCTGTCCGAGGGGTGAGGGGGGTAGGGCGGACACAGGGCGTGGCGGGACGGAGGGCGCCGAGAGGACCTTCCCTGAAGCCGGTGCGGCGCGACGGGCCGCGGGATTTGACTGTACCCAAGGCCCGGGAAGGCCAGGGGGCTGACTCCGGTCCTGCCCCTTCTGGAGCGGACCTCGCCCCTCGGACGCGTTCCCCCTTTGACCACGCCTTCTCGGGGCGGACCCTGCCTCGGCCACGCCTCCCGGACCAAATTCAAAACCCACCCGGGCCTCCCAACCCTCACCCGGTTCTGAGCCCGCCCCGATGGGCTGACCCCGCCCCCCGGCAAGACCGCGCTCCCCCGGGACGTCCCCACCCATGGCCCCGCCCCCGGCCCCGCCCCACCCCCTAGCTCCGCCCCGCCCTGCTCCTGTCCCCTACCCGGTGCGGCCGGCCTCGCCCCCGCCAACCGCCGCGTCCCTGCAGCTCGGTGGGCGAGGTGCAGTGGGAGGCCGAGTTCTTCGCGCTGCAGGACAGCAACAACAAGTTGGCGGGCGCCCTGCGAGAAGCCAACGCCGCCGCCGCCCAGTGGAGGCAGCAGCTGGAGGCCCAGCGGGCCGAGGCCGAGAGGCTGAGGCAGCGGGTGAGGGGACCCCTTCCAGAGACTCCGAGTGGCCCTGGCAGGCAGCTGGGGAGCCCCTGCCTCCGCATGTCCTCTCCGTCCTGGGTTCACTGCCTGGCTGTGTGATCTCTGCAGGTCGTTTCCCTGAGCCTCAGTTTCTTGTTCTGTATTATGGGTCTGAGAGAATGCCAACCTTTGTCAAACCCTAAAGTCCTACCTGCTGCGAGGTGGTAGCCCCAGTCAGAGGGGGTGAGTGCCTCGTCATGGGTGTGACGGAGCAAGGGACAGATTCCCCAGGGGTCAGGAGAGTGCAGGCTGGGGTGTCAGGGGCTGACTTTCCTGTGCGCACAGGTAGCTGAGCTGGAGGCCCAGGCAGCTGCCGAGCCCCCCTCAGTCAGTGAGAAGGAAGGGCCAGGCCAGTCGCTGGAGCAGCTGGAGGCATTGGTGCAAACCAAGGACCAGGTGAGCACTGAGGGTGTGTCCCTGGGCTTCATCTTCCCTGACCTCCCACAGGGGAGCCAGGACCCCCAGAATAGACCCTGGGAACTCTTCTCTAGGAGATCCAGACGCTGAAGAGCCAGACTGGTGGCCCCCGTGAGGCCGTGGACACCACCGAGCGTGAGGAGACACAGCAGAAAGTGCAGGTGTGTGTTGGCTGTCACCGGGTGGGGTGACCGCTGTGGGACAGACCTGGGATCCTTCCTTCCTGATGGGTCCTGGGCAGCTGTGTGCCTCTGAGCCTCAGTAAGTGGGGTCAGAGATTTACCTAAGGTTGTGAAGGATTGGGAGGACCAGGGGCATGGAAAGTCTGAGTTGCAGCCAATGTTTTGTAAAGGACAGTTGTCATTAGTACAATGTTTCATATTCTTTGATTCAACAAGAAATTTTTAAAAAGATTTTATTTGAAGTAGAGCATGGGGGTAGAGGAGGGGCAGAGGGAGAGGGAGAAGCATGCTCCCTGCTGAGCAGGGAGCCCAACATGGAGCTCAGTCCCAGGACCCTGAGACCAAGCCGGAGGCAGACGCTTAACGAGTTGAGCCACCCAGGCGCCCCTAAACAAGCAATTTTTGAGTCCCTGCTGAATTGCCATGCTTCACCCCATCAAATCCTCAGGTCCAGGGGCCTGCATTTGTACCCAGGTCTGACTGGCCTGGCTTTCACTGAAGACTTTATCTGAGAAATGTTCATGGCGCATGTCCTGTGAGTCCAGCAGGTGAAGAGGGGGATCTGGGGACCCAGAAGAGAGAAGTTGGGGAAATGCTCCCTGTTGTCTCCAGGGCAGAGTGCTCAGCCTGTGCAGAGGCCCTGAGGTGGGGAGAAACTCAACATGTACAAGGACCCACAAGGAAGCCAGCAAGTCCGAGCTGGAATGAACAAGGAAAAGGGAGGGAGGGATGTGGATTTTGTTCCCAGCCTGATGGGTCACAGAAGGGTTTTGAGCAGAAGAGGGATGTGATCGGTTCTATTACCTTTAAATTGGCTAAGGGCTTAGGGAGTGTCTTGGGCAGAAGCTGCAGGGAGGATAAGAGATGAAGGGGGCATGGCATGGCCCAGAGTGGGGTCTGATGGGATGGCATTGTGATGCTGGATGCCCCAAGCAGGGCTGGTGACACTAGAAACTTGTTGGGACTCCAAATCTTGTCTACCCTCTCCCTGCAGGATCTGGAGACCCGCAATGCCGAGCTGGAGCACCAGTTGCGGGCAACAGAGCGCAGCCTGGAGGAGGTGCGGGCCGAGCGGGAACGGGCGCGGGCTGAGGTGGGCCGGGCTGCACAGCTGCTGGACGTCAGGCTGTTTGAGCTGAGCGAGCTGCGAGAGGGCCTCGCCCGCCTGGCAGAGGGCACGCCCTGAACCTGGCTGCAGGGTCTGCGTGGGAGCTGGGGCCCGCGGGAGCTGGTTTTAGACGCATGATTCCCGCCTGGGGCACGAGCCAGGCCGCGGGCGGCACAGTGGGCTGTTCACCCTGGCAGGGACTGGGGGCCCAACTCGGCCTGGGGAGGGCCTGGCCACAGTGCCCCAGCTGGCCCTGGCCGCTCACAGCTCAGGGGCCGTTTCGGGGCTTTTCATTGTGTAGAATTTCTAGAATCCCCAGGGCGCGTGCTGGTGCCCAGATTACATTTCTAAGAGTGGCTGCGCATGTGTGTGTTATGTGGACACCCAGGCATCTAACCGCCGTCACTGGACCCCTCTACCCGCTTTCTCTTCGATGCACCTCAGCTGCTCTCTTTGTAGGGCTTAGTAAGCCACTTGCAGGTGAGAAGAGTAAGTTTCAGAGCCTGAGGAGCAGGCCCAGGCCACACAGCCAGGAGCCCAGCTCTGTCCAGCATAGCTGTCCCCACCCCCTTGGACTCAACTCCTGTTGTCTGGACCAGTTTGCCCTTAAGTGGCCCTTGGTTAAGCACCCCTCCCTTTACTCTGGTACAAGCCCCAAATTCCACCAGGTAGGCAAGTGGGGAAGCTCCTAGAACATGGTAGGGGTTCACTACACACAGGCATCCTGTCACTGAACTTGATGGCCACGTTTGGAAACTGGTGCCCTTGCTGTGCCCATTTTCCAGATGAGGAAACTGAAGCCCCCCAGGGGGGGACTTCTCAAACCCAAGGTCACCTGGCCAGCACTGTAGTTCAAACCTTTGGCCTGGCCCAACGGTAATGGAGAACTGGGGGTGGGGTGGGGGTGACATGATGTTCTGGGGGCCTTGGGAAGCACCAGCAGCTGAACCCTCCTTCCCTGCCCCCACTCCCACAGAGTCAGACCGGGGAAGTCGAGAGACCCATTTATTAAGTGACTCCTGCAAGCAACACACCTTTGCTCTGGGGCCCTGTACATCCACTACCCCCCCCAGGTGACCCAGGGTCACTATGTGTGGAGCTGGGCCCAACCTCATAGCCAGTGTTCCTTCCTCGTCCACAGCCTGACCCTTGGCAGGGGCTCTGAGAAGGGGCCAGCCGGGGGCTGCAAGGTGGAAAGCTGTGTGGTGCACAACATGGGTGTCCCTGGGTCGAAAGGACAGCGACTGAGCAGGCCCCGGGGGGAGGGGAGGAGCCCTCCGACCGTCAGTTCCGGGAAGGAATCCCAGGAGGTGCCGGTGGGGGCCACATGGCGCTCAGGCCCGACCCTGGCTGGGTGCCGGGGCTGAGTGCGCTCCAGGTGGGGCCCTGGGTGGACGCCCCCGGCGGCTGGCCCCGCTGGCCTTCTGCCGCCGCAGCACCTGCTCCACCTTCTCCTTGAAGCGCCGGTTCTTCTGCTTGATCTTGGCCAGTTCAGCCTTGCGTCTGGCCTCCAGGTCGGGGTCCTGACATGGGAGGACCCGCAGGTGGCCGAGCTGCCCAATCTGCCCCCTGCAAGCCCTCCCCCCACCCCCACCTGCCAGCTCAGCCCTCACCTTCCCCTCCAGGATCAGCTGCTTCCGCTTATTGATCTCCTTCTTTTCGTCAAAGTTGGCTGCCTCCAGTTTCTGGGGAGGGAAGGAGAGGCCATCATGGAGGCCCTCGTGTCAAAGGGGGCACCCTGGGCCCCAAGACCTCCAATACTCACGATTTCACACTCCCTCCGCACCACATTGACCTGGGTGAGGATCTGCAGCACCTTGGCCTCTTCCACGGAGAGCTCCTCCAGCTTCTTCTCTGTAGGGGCAGAGGTCCCAGGGGGCGGGAGAGGGCAGACAAGACAAGGGGAGGGATTCTGGCTTGGGAGTGAGCTCCCCATGCAGTGGGGCATGCAAGAATGGGGTCATATCAGAAAAGAGTCAGGTGGACGAGATCTGGGATTGTAGACCTAAAGGAGATAGGCTGTCCTTTATTGGTTGCTGTTAGCAACACTATGAATTTGACTGGAAGTATTTTTTTTTTAAACACCATCCTTTAGGGGAGCTCAGCTGGCTCTGTCAGAACAGCGTGCGACTCTTGATCTTGGCATCATGAGTTCGAGCCCCATGCTGGGTGTAGAGATTACTCAAATACTGTCCTTTGCAGTCGAGAGATTCTGAGTTTTAGAGGAATCTGTACAGTGATTACACATTTTCCAGTGCTTCTTGGTCTGGACTAGACGTTAAAAACCACCCAAGGGGGTCTTTAAACACACCCAGACCCTGGCCCTGGGGCCTCTGGCTCATCCCCAGGGACCATCCATACATCCCAGGCTGAGAAACCAAAGTCCCTTCCCACCAGATGTGGCTTTCGGCAGGTGAGGGCCACTGTGGGAAGCTTCTTTTGATAACTGGGCTAAAAACCTTCATTTGGGGTTGCACAGGATGGAAGGTGCAGTTTAAGTTCTGCTCAGTGAGTAGCCCGGCAGGTGTCTGAGGGGGGTGAGTGGGCATCGCACCCAGAAGCACCCGCCTTCCCCCAGCCCCTCCCGCCCCTCCACTCACTGATCTGCTCCTCGATGGCATGGACAAGGTGGATGTCATACTGCGTCACCAGGGTGATGGCCTGTCCTTGCCGCCCTGCGAGGACACGCCACGGTTACCTGCTACGAGGTAGGAGCTGACAGAGACAGGCTGTGACCACTAGGCAGCTCAGGGCCCCTCTTGGTGGGAACAGAGTGAGGGCTCGGTGAACGGGGTGAGGGCAGAGGAGGACACAGGACACCAGGAGAGGCGGCTCTCCTGCCAGGCTGGCCTTACACGGGGGTGGGTGATGGGGCTGATTTCCCTCTGGGGCACGGCTATCAGAGTTTTGTCAGCGATAAGGCTCGACGGGCCTCAGCACAGCGCTGCGCACACGGGTTTCTCCAGCCCCCATCTCCGGGAGGGTGACGGCGTTGGAACAGCGCTCACAGCTGGCAAGGCCCGTGGCCCTTGGAGCATCACCAAACAGGCATCATTCTTGCTACCTGTCATTTGCTGAGGAGATGGGCCCAGAGCTGATGTGACCCGCCCCCAGGCCACAGGACAGGAGAGAAGGGCCAGGCCCAGTCTGGCCACCCCAGAATCCCTGCCTCTCCCCACTCCAGGCATGACAGAATCTCAGAAACCAGAGCATTCCCGCCTCTGCTTTCAAAAGGATGATTCCCCCAATTTGTGAACACTGCCTCTCACCTGCGGGCTCTATCCCCACATCTTCTCCGACCAGCTCCTGACTTTGGTTCCTCACAGGGTGGGCAGGCTGGAGGGACATGGGTCCGAAGGCCACCCCGCCCTGTCCACTTACCTGCACGGGCTGTCCGGCCGACTCGGTGTATGTAGATCTTGGGGAGCCCGGGGGTGTTGTGGTTGATAACCACCTGCACTGTGGGAATGTCCAGGCCCCTGGAAGCAGAGGCCAGTCAGTGCCACCATCCACGTGGGGAAACCAAGGCAGGGACTCATCCCAGGTCACTCAGCCGTGAAGTTGGGACTGCCCCACTTCTTGCCAGGGTCAGCCCTCTGGTCCCTCTGTGGGGGTGCCACTGGGCCAGCACAGGGGAGGGAGTACCCTGGGGCCGCTCACCGGGAGGCCACGTCCGTGGCAATCAGGATCCTGTAGATGCTGGACTTGAATTTGGCCAGGGCAGCAAAGCGTTCTTTCTGTGACCAAGTCGGGGAGAGAATTGGGAAGAACAGGGGTCAGGTGGCATCTCAGCAAATGTTTGAGCACTTACTGTGTGAGGCCTGGGAACAGGGTGGAGTCCAGGCTAGTCCCACCCTCCCGGGGCTCACCCATGAGGACAGACCAAGGCAAATGGGTGGCAGGAAGTGTTCTAGGCAGAGGGAAGAGTGTGGGCAAAGGCCCTGAGGCTGGGACAAGTTGCCAGGGATAAGGCTAGGGATGGCGGGGGGGAATCTCTGGGGTAGCCTGGTCCCATACCTGTTTCATCATGGAATGCAGAGCCACAGTGGGGAAGTTGAATTTACGCAGCATCATGCACAGGATCTGGCAGGTCCTGGGGGGAAGGACACACTGTCAGCCTCTCCAGAGCCAGGGTCTTGGGAAGGCACTCCGCCCCAGTACACCCCAGGACTGCAAGTAGGTGGCCCTGCACAGCTGGTGAAGGAGAAGCAGGCGTGTGGGGTATCGCGCTTGCTGACATCCTCTCTGCCAACCCCTTCCCTGGCCTAAGCCAATGAGTCAGCCCTACCTCCAGACTTTCCTCTTCTGGTAGCCAATAAATTCTTGGGGGGCGGCAGCCACTCAGGAGGTCTCCTCCATGTGAGGTAGGCTGCCTATCTACTCTGGCTCATGCTACAGCTTCCTAAAGACCTCCCCAAGAGCTTCAACGGATTCGAAAGGCCCCTGGGACTGTAGAGAGGAGGGCCTGGGTGTCGGAGCCAATGTGCTGGGCCCTAGTGACACCCTGATACAGTGAAGAGGCTGCTTCAAGGCCTTCCTGGCTGCTGCAGAGGGCTTCTGGGGGACAGCCAGAGGACCCTGCACCTTCTGGTTAAGAGCGGGTCTGATGAACCCCAAATCCTGGTCCTGCCTTCAGGAGGGGTGGCCTCAGCAAATTGCTTGACCTCTCTGAGCTTCCTTGAGTGAATCCTCTGAAATCTCTGGTCTGAGCAGAGGCCCTGGAGTGCCAAGACAGGCGGTGTGCCTCGTACCTCGGGCCTTCGGAAAGGGCTATGGGAGGGCGTCTGAGGAAGAGAGAGGCAGGGCCATGCTCACTTGCACGTGTTGGTAAAGATGATGATGGACCAGTCCTCGTGCTCGTCCTGGAAGTTCTGAATCAGGTGGACCAGATAGGCATCCTTGACCTTCTCAGGCACCAACAGGTAGCGCTGGTCCAGCTGTTCTACTGTACGTACCCTGGGGATGGGGGGGGGGAGCTCAGTTTCCCCTACTGCTGAATGGAGCCAATGCCCCTCACCATCCGAGTGCAGTAACCTCTGTTGGGTGTGGCCCCCACCCCTTGCCTGCCCTGCCCTGCCCCTCGGGACCTGGCTGTGGACTCACGGGGCCTGAGCCTCCCAGAAGAAGGGCTGGTTGGTGGCCAGGCCCTGAAGCTCTCTGAGCGTGTCCGTCAGTGTGGCGCTGAAGAGCAGGGTCTGCCGGCGAGTGGGCACGGCCGCCAGGATGGCCTCCAGGTCGACGGTGAAGTCGGTGCAGCCCTGCTCCAACAGCCGGTCTGCCTCATCCAGCACCTGCAGCACCAGTGGCCGGGGGTAGGGGAACTGGGGTGAGAGTGCTGTCTGGGGCCTGCGTCCCCCACATGCCTCCTTCCCAGCTTTGCACGTGGGCCCTGGAGCGTTCTCCGTCTAGGTCTCGGACATCTGCTCCCTCAAGCATTTCTGCGCCTCAGAGAGGCCCTGCCCCCCACCACCCTGGCTAGTACAGGCCACCTCTTATTGATCCCTCAGCTGTCTTTGTCACCCTTCCTAAAGCTCTGCTGGATGGCCTGCGGGACACATGTCCCAAATGGATGAATCCGGACTCACCAGGAAACGGATCTTCTTTATGCTAAAAGTGTTGGAGCTACGGAGGTGGTCAGCCAGGCGCCCTGGTGTGGCGATGACCACATGTGGTTTCCGGGAGAGCTCCAGGGCCTGAGCCACCATATCTGCAGGGGGAGTGTGAGAGGTGGGTCTGGGTGGGTGGCCTGAGGCCGCGGGGGGTCCCCTACCCAGAGCCTCCCTGGGCCCTCTGTACCCATGCCGCCGACAATGATGCAGTCTTTCAGGCCCAGAGGCTTCCCCAAGACCCGGAACTGCTCTGCAATCTGGTAGGCCAGCTCCCTGTGGGTGTGAAGGGGCCAGGCTGGGTTAGATAGGGGTTCTGTGCCTGCCTCCCATTCCCATGTCCATCCCTCAGACCTCCTGACTGGCCCTCTCCTGTTTACACACCCACCACAGCTCCCAGTTCCCTCTCGATAAAGGCCCTGATACTGAGCACTGGAGCCCTGTTGTCGGCTGGGACCCAGACATCCCACGGCCCCTCTCCCACCAGTCCCACCCAAACTGGCCTCTCCTCCTCAGCAGTGGCCTCGACACCACAGTCACCAAAGCCCGACACCTAAGCGTCAGTGCCCTCTCCCCTGGGGCTGGTCAGTGTCCATGTCCTTTCTTCCCTACCCCTCAGCCCCAGCTCTGCCCAGGCCTCTCCTTGGCCCATGTGCCCACTTCCTGTCCTCCTGTCTTGCCCTCTCCTGCCGACATACTCAGAATTGGTTCTAACTCTCAGACTTTTCTCAAGTTGGCTCTAACCTGCCCGGCCCCAATTACCCCAAGTTCCCTGCCTCTCTCACACCTCTGCTCGAATACACTAGCAGTTCCCTCGGCCTAGAATCTCTTTCCCCAACCTTGTCCCTTTGAGAGACCCTTGTCATCCTTTAAGGCATCCCGGAAATGAAGCCTTCCTCGAATCCCCCCTCCCCAGGCCACACCCTCACAGCATACACACTCTCCTACTGGCATTAGAGGACTTACCACGTCAACTGCCGTATTTGTCTGCCCAAGAACATGAGATGTGTCTCCATCTTGGGCTACAAGACTACTGATAACTCCTGTCTAGCCAGGGCTTGCCATGAGACAAGCCCTGCGCTCAGCACTTCTCACACACTATCCTGGTTAATTCTGTACCTCCCTTAAGAGACAGGAATGATTTCTGTCCCCATTTTATATGTAGGGAAAGTGTGCTCGGAGAGGTAAAGGTGCTTGCCTAAAAACACAGATGGCTAACTCACCCAGAAAGCCTGTGGGGGGCTCACCTGGTGGGTGTCAGGACGAGGCAGAAGATGCCAAAGGGATCCTCAGACAGCTTCTGCAAGATGGGCAGGACAAATGCTGCTGTCTTCCCACTGCCTGTCTTGGCACAGCCCAAGCAGTCCCGACCTGGGCAGAGGGCAAAGGAACGTCAACATACTCCAGGTGTAGACAAGTGTTCTACTGGGCACAGTTTAGAATAGCTAACGTTCCATGAGCAGTTACCATATGTCCAAAACTGGCCTATGTCATTTACATTCTGGGCATACAGACAAATTCTCGGAGGGTGCGACCATTATTGTCTCCACTGAACAGAAAGGGAAATGGAGTCTCAGAGATGTGCCCAGAACACACAACCAGTGAGCAGCAGGCTGGAGTGGAACCCACATCCATCCGACCCAAGATGCTACTACTCACTACTATTTTTTTTTTTTTAAGATTTTATTTATTTATTTGACAGACAGAGAGTGAGAGAGCACAAGCAGGGGGAGCGGCAGAGGAACAGGGAGAAGCAGGATCCCTGCTGAGCAGGGAGCCCGACCCAGGGCTTGATCCCAGGACCCCAGGATCATGACCTGAGCTGAAGGCAGATGCTTAACTGACAAGAGCCATCCAGGCGCCCTGCTACTGGTCACTATCTCATTTTGACTCCCTCACAGAGCATCCCGGCTTAGGGAAACCTGAATGCCCTCCCCCAATCTGCATCCTAGGCTCCCTTACTGATTTCTTCATCTTTGTTTATTTAATCCCTCAACCCTCAACTTGGTACTTCCTAGGCTTCCTAAGAGCATCTGTCTGTCTCTCTCTTTTTTTTATAGAGAGAGAGAAAGCGCGGGGAAGGGGGAGAAGCAAAGGGAGAGGGGGAGAGAAAGAATCCCAAGCAGGCTCCACGCAATGCTGGGCTTGCTCTCGACCCTGACAACATGACCTGAGCGGAAATCAAGAGTCTGACGCTTAACCGACTAAGCCACCCAGGTGCCCCTAAGAGCATCTCTTTAATGGCAAACTGGGTTGGGCCAGAGTGAGTAGCAGAGGATTCATGGGACCAGAGTCCTGCATTTACCAGTAATCTTGACCTCAGTTTCCATTTGTTGTTGTTGTTTTTTAAAAGATTTTATTTAGTCATTTGACGGAGAGAGACACAGCGAGAGAGGGAACACAAGCAGGGGGAGTGGGAGAGGGAGAAGCAGGCTTCCTGCGGAGCAGGGAGCCTGACGCGGGGCTCGATCCCAGGACCCTGGGATCACGACACAAGCCGAGGCAGACGCCCAACGACTGAGCCACCCAGGCGCCCCCTCAGTTTCATTTGTAAAATTAAGATGGTAATGCAAACGACTAAAGTTTTCCAGTAGTATCGATTAGTCATTCATCCCTGTGCTCTGAGGTCACGAAAGTTCTGGGATTACATCACTTGTGTGCGGACACACAGGGAGTCAATTGTGCATTCCAAACGCTAACACTGCCCAGTCTACCTTTGGGACCCAGGCTCGCCCATAACGCCCAAGCGTATCCCTCGCCTCGCAAGAGTGGCGAGTTTGATAGTTTTGGCGTGGGTAAAGGCTGCGCGAAGGAAAGGGAGCCGATGGAGGGGGAGGGGCTTCCTGGGGAAGAGGACAGGCCACACTTACCCTCTAGGATGGCGGGGATGCAGCCGAGCTGTACAGGCGTGGGCTGCTTCAAACCCAGCTGCCGACATTGTTCCACAAGCCAGGATGACAGCCCGAGCTCCGCGAAGCCAGCCATCCTGCCCGCCAGACCCGTTGAGCACCCGTGTGAGCTGTGCTTTCCGGCGCGTACCGATGACGTCACAGAAACCCTCCCGTTTACTGGATCGCTAGCTGCGTGGTCCCACCCACCTCTAGCTCGCTCTGCCATTCCCAGCCTCGACCCCATGCCTACCATGTTTCCCCGATTTCCATTGGCTCGCGCGATAAAATCAAACTACAATTCCCGAATGCCCTGCGAGTCGCACTTGCGACTCCCGTCCTTTAATTCCCGTTTGGTTCATCTCCAGGCAGGAACGAGTAAACTACAATACCCAGCGTGCCTTGCGGTGATGCCCTGCTTCCGGCCGACGTGTCCCTCCGGAAGAGGAGCGACTGGGACCACAGCGATATGGCGCCTCCGGCTCCCGGCCCGGCCTCCGGCGGCTCCGGGGAAGTGGACGAGCTGTTCGACGTGAAGAATGCCTTCTACATTGGCAGCTACCAGCAGTGCATTAACGAGGCGCAGCGGGTGAAGGTGCGGCCGCTCGGGGGCGAGGGGATGGTGGTGGCGAAAGACGCTTCCTGGTGGCCGCTGGTCGCGCTCTGATTTTTTAAAAAAATCTCCCTTCTTCTTGCGGCGTTTTTCCCCCAACGTATCTCTTCAGAGCGCTGTGAGGAGTTACCCTTGCCTATCACAAAACTCAAAGCCGTGACAGTTTTTGATATTTCTCACTCTGAGAGCTCGTTCTGCGCTGTGGAAGGCATTTGAGTAAGGGAGGTGTTTATGCCACTATAGTATTAATAATAGTAATTTTAATTTTCACTTGTGGAGAGCCCACGTGTGCCACCATACCCTCAATACCCGTGAAGTAGGGATTGTTGTTTGTTCTCATTTTAGGATGCTAAAGAGAGAAATGGCTTCCTCGACGTTACCCTGCTCCACTAGCTCCGTTATTTCTCCCCAAACTTGCCCATTCATTTCATTCATTCATTCATTCATTCATTTCCTCATTGAGCTTCTCTATGGGTCAGGCGGTGTATTCGTGCTGGGTTCAAAGCAGTGATAAAATAGATAAAACTTCGTGGTCTCTTGGAAACCTTAAGTTCCTCAGGGAGACAGTAAACGAGTAAATAAACAAGAAGTCAGGGGGTGGTGTGATGGACAGTGATGGGAATGAGGTTGGCCATTTGAGAGCCAGAAAATAGCCCTGCTAGGCAGGGCCCAGCCAGTGGATAACAAGAGGGGGCGGCAGGTCCTTTAGCAGGAACTTTTAGGGAGGGACATGGACGTTACTGACACTTTGTGAACTATTGGCGATTCTCTAAGAGCAGTGAAATTGACAGGGTCTTGCCCGCCCTCGTTGTTGTTAACCTTAAAAAGAAAACTGGCAGTTATTTTACCAGCAAAATGGGTTTATTGGGGAAATGGATAATTGCAGTTTGGGACGTATAACCTATGGCAAAACCATAGGCAAGTCCAGAGAACAAAGAGGACTGCTCTTTCACAGGGGAAAGGGGGAATTGAGAGGGGCTGTTATAAACAAAAAAATCCATTGGAGTAAACTGGGAGCTCAAAGTCTAGTGGCTTCTCACTGCCTGAGTTGTGACAGTCTCTCCTTGGCTAGGCAGTTGCCAGGCAAGGAGAAGATCTTTCATCCTCCTGTGAGGGTGATAAAGTGTATGTTTCCTCCTGTGGGGAATGCATGGTACCTCTCTTCCGTTGGGGTCTGCCATTGACCTCGAGTGTCAGGGCTTGAGAGCTCCCCCTTCTGGCCTCCTGACTCTGTTTTCAACTAGTTTTCTTTTTATTAGTTTTCACATAGCCTAGTGTCCTAGAGAGGTTAAAGGAGTAAAGAAGTGAGTAAATATGTAATAACTTGAGTGCTTAAGGGGTGAGATAAAAAGTGCTGAGTTGGAGGGGTGCCTGGCTGGCTCAGTCCGAAGAGCATACGACTCTTTTTTTTTTTTAAAGATTATATTTATTTATTTGACAGAGAGAGACACAGCGAGAGAGGGAACACAAGCAGAAGGAGTGGGAGAGGGAGAAGCAGGCTTCCCATTGAGCAGGGAGCCCGATGTGGGGCTCGATCCCAGGACCCTGGGATCATGACCTGAGCCGAAGGCAGACACGTAACGACTGAGCCACCCAGGCGCCCAAGCATATGACTCTTGATCTTTATTGTGAGTTTGAGTTCGAGCCCCATGTTGGGCGTAGAGATGAGTAAAAATAAATAAATAAACTTAAAAACAAAAAACACCCAGCACATACACCTGTCTTAAAAAAAAAAAAAAGGTTTTGTGTTGGAAAATGGGGGTGAGGAGGCTGCTGACTCTGGGAGTGATCCGGTAAGCCCCAGCCTCTCTGACCATCATTTGAACCTGAGACTGAACCTTGAGATGCATCTAACCCCATAAATTGCTGCCAAGGTCCTGAGGCAGAGATGAGCTCCGGGTAGTCCGAGCATAAAAGGTTGGTGTAGCAGAAGTGGGGTGAGTGCAGGCAGGGGGAGGATGGAGAATGAAGTGGGCAGGGCCCTAGGCAGGGCCTCGGGAGCCACAGTAGGGGTTTGGATTTTATTCTGAAGGTGTGGGAGGCCATTGGAGCACTAAGCAAAGGAGCAGAGGACTTCTTCACCAAGGCAGCCAGAGGCTTGGGAGGACTTTGGACTCTGAAATAGAGAAGGCTTGCTTGGTCATGCTTCTGGCCTTTGACAGTGTACCTGGTTTCCCTGAGCATCATGGGGATAAAGCCTAAAACGGACTTCAGGTAGCTGTCACACTTGAAATGACACTTGTGCAGTTGTATTCGTTTTCTGATGCTGCTGTGGCAAATGACCACAAACGGCAGCTTGTAGCCACACAAGTTCATTATCTCTCAGTTTCTGTAGATTGGAAGTCCTACATGGCTCACATCAGGCTAAAATCAAGGTGTTGCCCAAGCTGTGTCTCTTCTGGAGATTCTAGGGAAGAATATGCTTCCAGGTTGCTAGCTCTGAGCCAGGGGCCAGCCTCAGCTCCTAGAAGCTTCTCTCCAATCCTCGGTCTTGCATGGGGTCTCTCCATGTCAGAACCAGCCACAGGATGTCGGGTCGAATCCTTCTCACAGTTGGGCTCGCTGGGATTTCTCCTGCTCCTGCATTATTTCTGACTATCCTCTGCTATTAAAGTTCTTGCTATTAAGGGCTTCTGAGATTAGGCTGGGCCCTCCCCCATAACTCGGCACACTCTCCCCATTTTAGGATCCATAACCTTTGTTACATCTTCGAGGTCCCTTTGGTGACAGAATGGAAGCTGTTCCCAGGTCCCAGGGACTGGTATGGACATCGCAGGGGGGCATCCCTTATTTGGCTCACCACCACAGTTGTGTGCCTCCTTCCTGGGGCATGTAGACAGTGAGAAGATTGAGACAGACCTGCACTCAGACTCTGGCTCTGTTACATTCTCTCTGCAGCCAGGGCCAGGTCCCTGCACTTCTGTGCGCCTGTCTCCCCTCTTGTCCGATAGGGACAATGACACCTGTCTCACCAGGGTCACTGTGAGATTCAGCGTCACAGTCATGCTCTGCTGTCTGGCTTCTGTTGTGTGTTCTACTTACATCAGCAGTACGCTCTTTGAGTCTTCTCCTGTCATAATGTTTGGACTTTCCGTCGCTGCTGAAAGGGAGGACCAGCGTGCCCTGCTATACTTAGAGAGGGACTGGAAACAGTCACGGAAACCGGACTGGTGGTCGCTGTGGGTGGAGGCACACTGCAGCCCAGCCTCTCAGCCAGGGAACTGCTCTCTCTTTGGTGACTTGGGAAACATGCACTGGCCCAAAACCATGCCATTCTCCCTGTCCCCACTGAGCCATTCAATGCGATTTAATTCTGGTCCATGGGCCACCTAAACCTTCTCTTAGGCAGCCTATACTGGGTTGAACAGTGTCCCCTAAAAGATATGTTCACCCGAAACCTGTGAACATGACTTATTTGGCAAAAAGATCATTGCAGATGTAATTCCATAAGGGATCTCTGGATGTGATCAGCCAGGATTTCAGATAGGCCCTAAATCCAATGAGTGGTGCTCTTCTAAGAAAAAGGCAAAAAGAGGTTTGAGGCAGACAGAGAAGATGGAGGCAGAGATGGGGGGCGATGGGACCACAAGCCAAGGAATGCTTGGAGCCCCCAGAAGCTGGAAGAGGCCAGGAAGGATCCTCCTATAGAGCCTTTGATGGGAGCATGGTCCTGCTGACCTTGATTTTGAGCTGCTAGCTTCCAGGACCATGAGAGAATAGTTTGCTGTTATTTCCAACCATCTAGTTTATGGTAGTTCATTACAGTGGCCCCAGCAATCTCTGACAGACTTGAGCTGAGGTGGCCCCATGTGGAACACCCAGGGTGTCATTGCCCTTGATTGGATGTAGTGCTCTGTCACCATCGTGACGTTTCCTTGTTTGTCAGACATTCTTAAGTGCCCACGAGATGGTAGGTACTGCCTAGTGTTGGGGACGAAGCAGTGAAGAAAGCCTTAAGGAGCTGAAGGTCCAGTGTGGCCATAGTGACGGTGGCCCCCATCCCATCACTACCCAACCCCCCATGGTACTCACTGTCCTCTGGATTAGCTGCACCTCTGAGCTGTCTGGGGGCAGTCAGGGGCCACTCTGGGGTCAGCCGGCATTGGTGGGTGTGGGCCTCCTGGCTTTGTTCTCAGGTAGTTCTGGTGAGCTATCCCCAAGCTGCAAATGGCGGAGAAGCATTTGCTCAGAAGCACGCCATTCCTGTTTTCTCAGATCTGGAGATCTGCCTAGCACTCACCACACAGCTTCTGCCCGAGTCCTTACGAGCCTTCTTCCTTTCCTGGCTCTGGTCGGCTCCCCCATAGCCTCGTGGCCTGGCCACGGCTCAGGGGGCTTCCCCACAGTCCCAGAGTGAGCAGTGTGTGAAATCCCCTCACCAGGGCTCCCCGGCTCTACAGCGGCGGGGCTGAGCAGCATGGCCCCGGCTGGACGCGGATGTCCCTGTGCCTGGGCAGCCGGCTGAGCTCTCCCAGAAAGGTCCTCTGAGTGAGGCAGACCTTTGTCTCTTCTGTTTTCCATGTTTAAAAAGTGTTTCGGGACAAAAACGGGACAGGAACAGGCTGCATGGAAATATTTGTTACAAAAAGTAAAGTCCCTTTTGCACATCTCCTGGGTCCCATCGGTTCTTGAGAATCACCCATCCACCTCTGCATGGGACTCCTCCCAGGCCTTTTTTCTCTACCTTTTTTTCTTTTTTTTTTTTAACATATTATTTATTTATTAGAGAGAGAGAGAGGGAGAACACGAGCCGGGGGAGGGGCAGAGGGAGAAGTGGACTCCCCACTGAGCAGGGAGCCCGATGCGGGGTTCGATCCCAGGACCCTGGGATCACCGCCTGAGCCGAAGGCAGACACTTAACTGACTGAGTCACCCAGGTGCCCCTGTTTTCTCTACTTTTACAAACCCAGGCACTGGGGCATTTTCCCCCAACATCTTGGACCACCCATACCACTGCGCAGCTTCTGTTTTGATCCGCTGCACCCTGGGGGTGCCTATCAGTATGAGTGGCCACATGTCCAGTGGTTAAAGGCGTGGGCTCCACCCTGGCCCCTTGCTGTGCCGCTGGAGTGGGTGCCCCACTTTCTTCACCTGGACGGATGTGGGTGAGGATTGAGTCCCCTTCCCAGGGTGGTGGTGGTCTTGGACAAGATCAGGGCTGGGACGTAGGCCCAGTATCCACTGGGCAAGCTGCCTGCTCCTGGCTTCCACGTGTCTGGCACGGGGCTCCAAGCGTCCTGAGCTGTCTCTCTCTCTGCAGCCCTCAAGCCCGGACAGAGATGTGGAAAGGGATGTCTTCCTCTACAGAGCATACCTTGCACAGGTGAGTGTGGGCTAGTGACCTCCAAAGCCCTGGGACAACACAGTAAAGGAACAGAGTGCTGGGTGGGGACGGGGGTGGGGACGCCAGACAAAGGAGGGCAGAGTCCAGGACTTTGAGCAGCCGGTGTGGCCTCCACAAGTAGGTGGCCGTGTCCCTGAGGTTGTGGACTCACCAGGCCCAAGGACCAGTGTAGGGATTTCTCCCTTTTCTTTTTTTATGTAATCGGTAGGTTTTGTTTGCTTAGTACAGTTTTAGGTTTGCAGAATAATCAAGTAGATAGTAAAGAGAATCCCATGTACCCACCCCCAGCCCACAGGCCGCTTTTCTTATTACTCACGTCTGAGATTGATGGGGTGCTTTCATTATTGGATGCACCAAGGTTGACACTGCTGTTAAGTCGAGGCCATAGTTTATTCCAGGCTCTAGGAACGTTGCCCTGGGCGTGCAAGCAGTCCAGATGGTGCAGATAGGACCGAGTTGTGCCCTGTCCCAGTCTCCCCTGCCAAGGCCCACCGGCAGCCGGCCTCCCACCTGCCTTCTGCGCCCGGCTTCAGTCTTGGACTGTGATCTGTCCTGGGCACATGGCTCCGCGGCTGCCCCCACCTCACATCAGGCCCTGGGTGGCTTCCTGGTTCTGTTCATATCTTTCCCTCTGTGGAGTGTTCTGGAGCCTGATGGGACCCCACCCTCCCGTTGACCAACCCCCCAACCCCCCCTGCCCCCTGCCCTTGACAGTGAACAGTATGTGTGGCCCCCAGCAGAGGGGCTGCCCTAGTGTCCCTCGGAATCTCCTTGTGATGTATCTGTACGATGTGTACACACAGCAGAACACCTGTAGGTGGCAGCAAAAACATCAAAACCACCTAGAGAGGGTTGTAGTGAAAATGCGACCCTGACTCCAGTTCCCCTCCCAGCAGTGACCACCACCAGTTCTGTGTGTTACCAGGGAGGGGGTGTATGTCCTGATGCCCAGAACCCCTGTCCCTGGGCGACGCGTTCCCCCCAGAGCTGGCAGGGCCGTCGCCCCGTCACCTCAGCCCTGGGGGCTGGACAGCTGGAGTCTTCAGCTAGAGTGGCGGGTACCATGGCCTGACAGGTGACAAGTGATGCCATGCTGGCTCCCAGCAGGTGCTGTAGCAGGGCTGGCCCTGGCAGCCTGGGGGGGGGAGGTCCCTGGGGGTGGCGGCCGCTCGTTCCAGGCAGTGGGGCTCTGCCAGGGCGCTGCTAGAGCCCTAAGAAGCTCTCGTGTGCTCCAGGAGGCCGAGTCTGAGCCCCACAGCAGAGAGTAGGCCAAGCTGACGGCATGCTTATCTTGACTGCAGAGGAAGTATGGTGTGGTCCTGGACGAGATCAAGCCCTCCTCGGCCCCCGAGCTCCAGGCCGTGCGCATGTTCGCCGAGTACCTGGCCAACGACAGCCGGAGGTGAGGATGGGAGGGCAGGGGTGGGCTCTCTCTCCCCACCTTCTTACCTCCCCGAGCCTCAGTGAAAGCACATTGCTACCCTGCGGGGGCATTTGTGTGAGCCATTCATTCTCTTGCTGCCCAGGATACTTGCCCGGGTGCTTATGGGCTCTGCCTCTGTCTCTGCAGGTGGGAGCCGTGAGACCCCATCTCGCCCGTGCCGTGGGGCACCAGCATGACGCGGCGGGCTCCACGGCTCCTCTGCACCCTTTCCCCCACCCCAGGAATGGCTGGTCGTGAGGCCCCCCTGGGATTAGGAACTTTTATGTTCAAATCTGCTCCCCACAGGGTGCCTGGGATAGGGTAACAGCCTAGCCCATGACATGGAGACGCTCTGCTCTGTGGGTCTTCCTCTGCCCCCCTGCCCAGCCCTGAGAGCCCACCTTCACCCTGGAGCATCCCTCTTAGCGGCAAGGAGCCTCACAGAACAGCCTTCCCCAATCTCTGCCTCGTGGAACTCCTTAGATCAGGACTTGATCATGACCTTATTGATACTGTGCTACTCTTGTGGGCCACAGAGGCTTGTCTTTGGGTCCCAGGTGTAGGTGAGACCACCTGCTGTGACCCCCACCACTGCCCTTACGGAGGGCAGCATTATGTGCCCCGGCTCCTGATTGGGCTCTTTCTCCCTTAAAGCTTGAGGCTCAGGGGGATTTACTTGTCAGCAGTGAGAGCTGAATGGGGACCCCCAGGTTCTGATCCCCAGAACCCACAAATGTAACATCATTGGAAATGAGGTGTTTGCAAATGTAATTAGTTAAAGATCTGGAGATCATCCTGGATATAGGGTGGACCCTGAATCCAGAGACTGGTGTCCTCATAAGAGACAGAAGAGGAGAAGACAGAGAAGGGTACAGAGGGGAGGCATGTGTGAAGATGCAGAATCGGGGTGACACAGATGCCAAGGGGTGCCAAGGACTGTGGGCAGCCACCTGAAGCCAGGAGAGAGGCTTGGGATGGATTCACCCTCAGAGGCCTCAGAAGGAACCTTTCCTGCTCACACTTGGATATCAGACTCCTGCTTTCTAGAGCTTCTTCTCTCTGAGAGAATCTATTCCTCTTTGCATCTTCCCGGTCTGCGGTGCTTTGTGACGGCAGCCCCAGGACACCAAGACAGGCAGGCTCCTGAGGCTATCCTTTCTCCCTCTCCACACTTCATGAGCCAGGGTGACAAGCCCTAGTCTCCTTTCGGAAGAGGAGGGGACTCTGGGACCCTCTAGGAGCAGGGGCTGCTTTGGGGCCTGGGGCAGGGGCCCAGGAGGGCAGAGGGGTTCAGGGTGCGTCCGTCCTGGCAGCCCAAACTGCTGCCCCTTAGCCAGCCCAGCAAGCAGGCTGTGGAGAAAGTCCCGGCACCTGTAGGTGAACAATGACATGTTTGAGTAACAGAGCGCATGACGCTCGCATCACGTTAACAATGGCAGGTGGCATGTCTACTCTCAGTAGGTTCCCAGGCAGGGAACATCATGGGGTGGCCACGAGGGCTCCATGCCAACTCTCTGTCACACCCTGTATGCGGTCCGGGTGTGCAGAGCGGGAAATAGTCTCAGATGTGAAGTCATTTGTCCATCAGGCACCTTGGTGGTCACGAAGACAGTGACAGGAGTGTCCCCATCCTCCAGGGCCTTAGATGTAGATCCTGACCAGCAGCCCCCCAGCAGCCCACGTGCCATGCACGTGTTTGTGGAGATCCCGTGGACCCTGAACAGCAGCTTTTGTCTGGTGGCAACTTGGGGCCTGGCCCTTCCCTTCTCCTGTCAGCTGCTCAGCAGCCTTTTGGAACAACAGGTTTTGGCTCTGTTTTCTAGTTAAGCAGATCATGGTTCAGATGTTCTATGGCCTGTGGGGGAACTGGCTGATCCTTGGCGGAGCCCTGACTCCCGCCTGGCCCCCAGCGCAGCATGTGGCCTACGTGCCAGGAGCAGCCGGCCTCCTTGGGGAGGCAGCGATGTCATCAGGGTGAGATTCATCTGTGTGGCTTCCTGTCTCCAGAGAGGCGTCCCTGGCGAGTCGGCCTGGCCCTCCACGTCCAGGGTGCTGTGGACACTACAGCCCCCTGGATCCGTAGGCCTAGGCAGCCATCTGCGCTGCTCTGTGGACATGGCCCTCCTGCACCACATCTCCTCACGAGGCCTCAGTTTCTTTGCATAATGGTGGAAAGTGCCAGGTGGGAAGGCGGTGAAGCTGGCACCCAGTGGGGCTCGATGGAGACAGCTGGGCCCGTTCCGCTTGCAGCTGCTGTGTCCCCCTGGGCGCCTGACCCACTCTCTCTGGACCTGTCTGCTCCCTTGGGGGTGAGGCTGCTTCCCACCCCTGGCTGCAGGCGCTCAGCAGCCTTGTCTTGCAGGGACTCGATTGTGGCCGAGCTGGACCGGGAGATGAGCAGGAGCGTGGATGTGACCAACACCACCTTCCTGCTGATGGCTGCCTCCATCTACTTCCACGACCAGAACCCAGATGCAGCCCTGCGTGCCCTGCACCAGGGGGACAGCCTAGAGTGGTGAGTGTCCTCCCTGTTCCAGAGGGAAGGCCTGGCGGCCTGAGCGGCCCCTCTGGTCTCCAGGCTGCTCAGTGCCTCATTGGCCGTTGTCATGGGAACAGTGGGGGGCTGCTGGCAGAGACCGGTGGGGCCCAGGCTTCCCATTCAGGCTGCAGCTCCCATCCTCGGTCCTTTCTGCACGGCTGGGCTGCTGTTCCCAAGGACACGGCTCCCAGGGCTGGAAACCTCCGTTCCCGGTGGCAGAGGAGAAAGCACCTTTGTTTCTGCCTGTGGTTTCTGTATCCCCACCCCCACCACGGAGCCTTGTGTCCCTGGGCCCGGGCCTTTCCGTGTCCTCCCCGCGTTCCCCCAGGCCCTCTCGTTCACAGCACTCTGGGGCCTGCGGCGTGCCATAGGCTCTACCCCCCGCCCCAGGAGGTGACTCCGGCCAGCGCTGCATCTACAGCGCTGTGTCCCGGAGGGTGCGACAGCCCACCCCTGTGAACTCTCTGGGGCCTGCTGTCCCTTGGTTGGTTGGTTACAGGTTCATTTTTGTTTCTTGTTTCTGTCCCTGCTCTATCCAGAAAGGGATTTGTGGCGGTTTAGAAATAGGTCTGGCACACAGCTTACAAAGCAGCAGACTCTAACTATTTCTCAGACTCCTACACAGGTTGATCTAGGCGGGAAAATGTGTGAACAAGTGACTACATACGTCATTGGTGGTCATAGCTGTCAGGCAGAGAGGGAAGCCACGGGTGCGGGAACCAGAGGGGGTGAGCACCTGCCCCACGCAGCACCTCTGTGACTGGATCCACAGCCTTCCCTGGGGCTGACCCTGGGCGTGGCTGCTCAGCTTGCTCCCTGGGCTCCTGCCACTGGGCGGTGGCCAGTGTCCCCCTCACACCAGGAGTGGGGCGCAGAAAGGATGCCCAGCCTCAGGGTAGTCAGAGTGGGACGATTTGGGACCTCATGAAAGCTCCAGCCCCACGTGTGCTCAGTGGTGAAATGGGGAGCCAGGGCCCTGGGAAGCAGTGGGAGGCTTGGCCCGGCGCACAGTGCCTGGGTCTGAGTCCAGTGTGGCTCAGCATCGCCCTAGGCAAGGCAGGGCTGGTGGCCTAAGCACTCCTAGGAATGTTCCTGGAGGTGGCGCCCACACAGGGGAGCCCCGATAGGCAGCAGAGTGGCGAGGGTGCCGGCTGACTGCCTCTCTGTCCTGCAGCATGGCCATGACCGTGCAGATCCTGCTGAAGCTGGACCGCCTAGACCTCGCCCGGTACGTCTCTCCCATGAGACCCTCCCTGCAGGGTGTTGCCTGGGACGAGGGATGGTGCCGTCCTTGCCTCAGTTTCCTTCTGTGACATGGACGGTGGGACCTGCAGAGTTGGGGTGGGCTTCCCAAGTGTGCAGTAGGAGCGGCCGGGTCAGGGCTCCCGGCACGCTCGAGCCGGCACCACTGTGTGCCCTGTGAGCAGGAATGCGGGGGGCTCCCTCCTACCCTTCTGTTCTGTCCCCAGGAAGGAGCTGAAGAAAATGCAGGACCAGGACGAGGATGCTACCCTCACCCAGCTGGCCACTGCGTGGGTCAATCTGGCTGTGGTGAGCCCTGGGGCCGTGCTGGGGGAACGAGGGAGCGTCAGAGAGCTGGGAGGTGGGAGGTGCCCCTTGCATCCAGTGCTGGCTGCTCCTGTGGGGGGGGTGCTGGTGTAGGCTGCTCTGGACACATCGGACCTGCTCCTTCCTTTGGGGCCAGGGCCCGTCCCCCAGGGGAGCCCCCAGCCCAGTGCGCCCCGGCACATTTTGCGCCTTGCTCAGCCCCAGCCCCATTCCTGGCTCCTCACAGCTGAGCAGCTTGGCCAGAGCCAGAGTGAATGAGCTTGGGGTGCTCTGGAACCAGACTTGATGGAGCGAGTGGGCCTGCCTGGCAGTGCAGCCTCCCGGGGCTCACCCTGGGCTTGGCTCCTGCTCAGCTTGCTCCCTGGGCTCCTGGCACTGGGCAATGGACAGTGTCCCCCCCCCACACACACCTTCCCCTGTGCCCAGCCCCTATCTCCCCCCATGCCTGGGCACCCACTCCCCCCCCCTTTCTTGGCAATGGCCCCTTTTCTGGCTTTTGGCACTGGGCTTCCTCTCTCTAAGTCGTTTTTTTTTGTTTTGTTTTGTTTTGTTTTTGTATGGGCTGCTTAAAATGTGTTCCCCGTCCGCATGCGCCTGCACCGGCCTTGGGGAACTGAGCCTCACCCAAGCTGGCTTCCAGTATCTAGTTTAGCGGGGTGAACCCTGCCCGCTCTTCACCAGCTCTGCGTTTTTTCACAAGCACGTCTTGGCCTCAGGCTCCCCTCTAAGAGCGGTGCTGCGTCTTTAGCAGGCAGACAGAGCCTTTCATTCTTCTGAACGAAGGATGCCGGTGACAGGGCTCCAGGGACCGCCTGCCTCGCGCTGGCCACGCCGGCATCGCCTCAGCGAAGTGCCCGCATGCTGGCGTCACCCTGCTCTGTGAGGGAGCGGGAGGTGGTAGGGCTGGGAAGCGGGGTGACAAACCGGTGATGTTGGAACTGTCCCTGCAGGGTGGCGAGAAGCTGCAGGACGCCTACTACATCTTTCAGGAAATGGCTGACAAGTGCTCCTCCACCCTGCTGCTGCTCAACGGGCAGGCGGCCTGCCACATGGCCCAGGGCCGATGGGAGGCCGCCGAAGGCGTGCTCCAGGAGGCGCTGGACAAGGTACGGCAGGCCCAGCCTGCACCGAGTCTCCCGGTGGGGACGGCAGGGGACGCGGGGCTGGCTGCAGAGGCAGCCCCATGGGCCTGGCATGTGACCACGCAGGAATTTATTTTAACACCAAATCAGCTAAGAATCAGATTGCAAATAGAAATGTTGATCGTGGCTTCTCTTAGAAATGGGAGGATCCCGTCGGCCTGGGCTTCAGCTGGCCTGAGCTGAGCAAAAAGTCTCGCTATCACCTTGGCTGCTGGGCCTGGGGGCCTCTTGATGTGACTTCTCACTTGAGCCAGTACTTGGAAGAGATGCCTGCCGTTCATTACCAAGGGGAGAGCGGGATGCAGACAGGAGACGTTGCCTGTCTGGGTCTAGAAGAGGGACTGAGAGTGGGGCCCTGGCAGGGCAGCCCCCGCTGTCTTCCCCCAACCAACATGTGAGGTCTTGTGTGTTACTTTTATAATCAGAGGAAATGTCAAAGTTTTTTCTGTTTTTTGAAAACATTTCGTGATCTAACAAGAAACAGACACCGGTAGGAAGCTTTCTCCCCTTTACCTGTGTGAGGTGTTGAGTTACCATCAGGCGGTTGTTTGCAGATCAGGGATGGGCCAGGGGCCATCAGTCAGGTGCTCCTCGGGCTGCACGCGTGGAGGTGCCTTGCCCTGCCAGGGCGCCCTGTGTCCATGCCGGCCACCATGCCTTCCTGACAGGCTCTGACCTTAGCTGGACTGTTGGGTGCAGTCAGGGCTCGTCAGGAATGCCTGGCCTGGTGGGGCGTCTCTGGCCCAGAAGGAGAGGGCAACGGGGTCCCCAGTTAAATGACACCCAACTGTCCTCATTCTCTGCGACCCCGCCTGGGCTGGCTTACTGCCCCGTGGCCCTGACCCCTCGATGGCCCGAGGCATGCCATGGCCTCAGTCGTCGTCCTGGTCCTGTGGGCCACCCCATGCTTTCCCACTGTCCTTCCCATTCCTTTGGCGTTCCCCTCGTTTTGCTTCTGTGAACACGTGCCATTGTCCCCCATGACAACTGCTGAGGAAACTAAAGTGGGGAGGCGTTGAGTCTCCCAAAGAAGAGCAGCCATGGAGTGGAGCCGGGTCTGTGCAGAGGTCCCTCGAACCTACAACAACCTTGTGTCCGGGTTGCTGTGTCTCTGCTCCGAGTGCCCAGTCGGCTCCCTGCAGTGGTCTGACCTTCCTGGCTGAGGTGGTCCGGGGCCAGTTCCCAGGGTTCCCTGTGCCTCAGAGCCCCGTGTGGGTGGGTGGGGTGAGGTCACCTGCTTGGATGTTCTGGTAATTTCCCGGCAGCTTCTTGCCAAGGGCCCTGGTGAGCAGGAGGGGTGGGCGCGGTCTGCCCCGTGGTCTCAGACCTCATTTTTGCAGTGAGAGGGACAGCTTGCTTGTGATGGTGTTCAGGCTGCCTTGGGCTGGGCTCTGTTCCTTTGTGACTGGTGTGATAAATAACCCCTCCCAAACTGCGACCGGCAGGGGGGTCTGTCTCATCCTGGCCCACAGATGAGACAACAGGCTCAGAGGGGAAGAAGCCGGGAGGGCAGGGGAGAGGCAAGGAGAGGCAGGGAGGCCAGGAAGGTGGAGTGGGGCTGGGGCCCCCCCTTGCCACCACACTGCCTCCCAGGCAGAAAGGAGGGCCCTGAGGTCACCGCCTTGCAGAGTGGCCAGTGGGTGCCCTTTGGGTCTCCCAGCCCCACCCCCTGCCCCACCTCTGAGGGTGTGACCTTGTGTGGGTCATGTCTTCACCCTGGGTCAGTGGGAGCACCTGAGATGGGAGTGGGCAGGCCAAGTCGGGGCCCTGGGGGAGCTGACCCTGATCGCTTATGCCCCTGTGTTTCCAGGACAGTGGCCACCCAGAGACACTGATCAACCTTATCGTCCTGTCACAGCACCTGGGCAAGCCCCCTGAGGTAGGACCCCTGGGCGCAGGGAGGTTTTCTGCTCTCCACGGCGCCAGCCTGAGGTGGGCAGGGGTCTGTGGTGTGGCCCCAGCTCTGAAGTTCAGGGTCTCTGGCAGAAAGCCACTCCTTTGGAGGGGGTGCGGTTGCCATCAGTGCGAGGGGCCCTGGGAAGGGGGTGTTGCGGGTGCAGAGGCTGTAGGCCAGCTGCTCCCGTGGGCCCTGTGAACTTGTGGGCCGTGTCTCAGAGCGTGCCCAGGCCAGGGCCAGCTGAGCCGGGACCCCCACCTGTGCCGCCTCCGGGTGGACGGTGGGCGAAAGAACAGAGAAGAGGGGCCCATGTTGTCTGCGGGCGGGGAGGGAGGGAGAACTCGGGGGCCCCGCTGTTTAGGTGGCTGGCTGGCCCAGTTGGCTGGGGACCCACCCCCAGGCTTCCTGGCAGTCCGTCACCCATGCCTTATAGAAGGGCCCCCGGGCAGCCTCGGGGCTAGCGCAGTATAGCAGACAGGACTACTCTCCCACTCACCCCACAAACAGCACTGAAGCCCTAGTCTCAGGGAGACAGCTGCCCCCGCCCCATGTAGTGGGGGCGGGCCTGGGGAGGTGGGGCAAGGGCGGCAGCAAGGGCTCTGTCCGGGGTTCAGGTTCTAATACCAAGACCTCTGGGGTTTCTCCGTACAGTGTGCCCAGAACAAACCCACCTCCCCTCCCAGCCCTGTTCCCCCCGACCTGCCCTCCGCTCCTCCTGGCCCTCCGCCCTCTCCTAGGGCCTGGGTCCCTCCCACCCCACTCACCTGAACCCTGTGGTGCCTCCTTCCACTGTGTGCTGAGTGTAGGCTCTGTGTCAGCTGCCCCCCCTCTTCCCGCCCCAGCCCTGAGGGTCCTGTCATCTGCCAGATTCCAGGGTAGACTGATGGAGGTGACGGAAGACGGGGGCTCTTGCTTGGGGTCAGCTGGGCAGCCCCCACCCCACCCTAGCCCTCCCCTCACCCTGTATGTGAGAGGCGCCTGGGGGCCCCTGTTCAGCTCACCTGGCCTCCTCTCCGCTGCAGGTGACAAACCGCTACCTGTCCCAGCTGAAGGACGCCCACCGGTCCCACCCTTTCATCAAGGAGTACCAGGCCAAGGTGAGCCCGAGCCGTCGGTCTATCCCAGGTCCCCAGACCCCCGGGCAGGGCCGGGGAAGGCCAGTGACAGGGGTCCTGACTCATGTTCTCTTTGTTTCTCCTCCTACCCCCCCACCCCCCGCCCCTGCCATCCGCACTCTGCGTTTAAGGAGAACGACTTTGACCGGCTGGTGCTGCAGTACGCTCCCAGCGCGTGAGGCCCGCCCCAGCCGTGGTTCCTGAGCCACGGGACAGCGACCCGTGCCGCCCTCAGGGCGCCCCTCCTCGTGCGCTCTCCCTTGTTCTGGCCAGAGGCGGAGGCTGGAAGCCCAGCCCATCCCCGCTCTTGTCAATAAACGTCTCCACCTGATCCATGTCTGCTCTGGCCACTTGCGGAGGGACATGTGGGAACCAAGGCTCAGAAGGGAGGGTCCTGGACACCGTCCCTCAGGGCCTTTGCTGGGAGGGGAACCCTGGAGACCAGGGCCTGTAAGCAGCAGCTGCCCCGACTGCCCACCCCTCAGACAGCCACCCCATGATGCTGAGCTCCGGGCGGCACAGCCGTGTCTCCCAAGCTCCCTTGGCATCCAGGGAGACTGAGGTACAGAGTGGGGATCGCCATCACCCGGGGCATCAGGACTCCGAGCCAGTATCCCAGGGTGGTCTGTAGGTGGCAAGGGAGGTAGGAAGCACTCAGGCCTCAGTTCAGTCATATGGGGAGGGTGTGTGCAAGGAGTAAATGCACGCCCGCTCCGCCCCGCCCGACCTGTCCCCTGCTCCTCACTGCTGCCCTGTGGGCAGTCCTCCGCCAAGACTGAGACCTGCTACTGTGGGGGCCGTGGGTGCGGGAGGGCCACAGTGGCTGAGGCGCTGAGCTCTCTACCTGGAGAGACCCATGGCGAGCACCCTTCCGTAAGAGAAAGCCAGGGCACCAGCTGGCCCCTCTTGTCCAGAGAGGGTGGTAAGCGAGCAGGGGAGAGTTGTTGGCTGGGCCTCTCAGATGAGGTCACCACCCAAACAATTAGAAGGATCTGCCAGGCCAGGTTCTGGGGGGACCAGCATTCATTCAAGGCAGCATGAACAGGCCCTGCAAAGCCCCTGCGGCTGCACTGGGCTCCGTGAGCTGGACAGGGCTTTGTGCCCTTTGTCCTGAGGTCAGTGTCTGGGCATCTCCCAGGAAGGAGGGAGGACCTGTGTTGCCAGAATCTGGCCTCATCTGCCTCCGAGGTGGCTGCCTGAAACCTGGTGCTTCGTCGCCAGGACAGGACGTAGAGCTCAGAAATCCCAGGGGCAGGGCCCAGCCCTATCCCCTCCCTGCCTGGTGAGGAGCTCAGCAGGGGAGAGAGGTGACAAAGGCATCCGGCAGGGGTGGGGATGGGGGGGCCTGGGGATGAGCTCCCCGGGGGAGAGGAGGCCTGCCGTCAGGTGGAACAGGGAAGGGGCGCCAGCCTTGGGACCTTAGCAGCCGCTTGTCAGGCCCCAGCTGCCAGCACCAGGAGCCACCTTCCCTTTCTGCCCTGCATCCACCCGTTGGTGGCCTCCCAGCTGGCCCCGCCAAGATGAAACTCAAGGCAGCTGGGGCTGGGCTGGTGGGCGGGGGCGCCTCTCCCATTACTGATGGCTGCCATGGTGACCAGATAGTGACAGATAGCGCTGGGTGGGAGGGCAGAGGTGGGAGAGTTGGAAGGTCCAGGGCTGCACCGCAGGCCCAGCCAGACCTCTGGGGGCACGGCTAGCTAGCTGAGGATCGCCGAGGCCCCTCTGCCTGCTAGGCAAGCTGCAGCATTAGTCAGTTCTCTGGCCTCGGGCTGAGCCTTAATACGTGACCAGGCCAGGCAGGCCTCATACCCCCAACGTGCTGGGCCTGTCACTTCCTGGTCTGATGGGCCGGATGGACCCTGGCCCACACAGAGTGCATGTTCAAGAATAATGAGTAGGAGATACGGTGAGCAGATGGTGACAACTGCCAAGAAGACTGATGGGAAAGTCAGGGGTGTGCTGAGCAGGTGACACTTGTAGGTAAAGTCTGAAGGAAGTGAGGGGAGGTCTCTGCTAGCACCTGGGGGAACAGCATTCTAGGCCGAGGGAACAGCCAGTGCCAAGGCCCTGAGGCAGGACTGTGCCAGGGGTGCTAGAGGAACAGTGAGGTGGCCAGTGTGGCATATGGGGAGCAAGGTGGAGAGGAGAGCATGACGGTAGGATGTGAGTCACGGTGAGGAGCTGGCCTTTTACTCTGCATGATGGGAGCCATGGGGGCTGTGAACAGAGAACAGCAAGCAGACTCCCTCTGGCCTCTGTCCAGGGTCAGGAGAAAGCCAGGATACCAGGCAAGAGGCATTAGGGGGGCCCAGGGCCACAGGAGGCTGTGAAGGTGCAGAGAAGTGGCTGAATTCGTGAACATTCAGAGGTAGGGCCAACTGAGTGTGTTGCTGGACCGGATGAAGGTTGAGGGGAAGGAGGAGAGATGTTGCCTCCTCAGTCCTCCTGCCTGTTTTCCCCCAGGCACCTGAGGGTCAGGTCAGGCCTCCTGTGGGGCCCACACTGATTTTCACTCTGCATCTTAAAGGCTTTGGGATGACGTCCTTGGTGGGAGGGAAGGAGGAACACAGGAATGTGGGAGTCCTGGGGGGCTGTCAGTGTCAGGGAAGGTGATATTCCCACTAGATGACTGGTGTCCTTGGTCATGGCCAGTGGGGGCTTCAGACACAGGGCCTGGTCACTGGATAGTAGAGTATCACCAGGGGTGGTCCCAATGGAGCCAGCGGTCTCGATCCAGTCTCTGAGTCCCAGCAGGTGGGTGTCCACTCCCTCTGCCTCTCCGCAGGCAGGCCGTGTTAACCTGCTGCGGGGGAGGGAGGCCTGCCAGGTCCTCAGGGTCACGGATAGCAGCAGGTGGCCCTGAGGGCAGGGAAAGAGTTACCGCTGAAGGGCACTGCCTGTTGGTGCTCACCGTGCCCCACATCGCAGACACCGAGTGGTGGGGTGGGGGAGCCGAGCGGGCAGGGGCATTACGGAGCGGGGGCAGGGGGTGCGGACACGGGGTCCAGGCCGGGCAGGCGCCTGGCAGACACCCTCCCCCCGTTGCTCCCCGCCTCGGTTTCCTCCACTGGAAAATGAGCAGGAGCGCGGGCCCGGCTCCAGGACGCGTCGCAACAACTCCGGGTCTTATCTGCCCGTGGTCGCCGCTGCTGCCTCCGGGAGACCGAGCACCCGCGCGCCCTCAGGGTCTCGGACGTCGCGACCAGGCCCCAAGTCCCCGCCGCCCGCGCCCCCGCCGGGGCGGAGCTTACGCCGGCCCCGCCCCCCGGTCCCCAGCTCCGGCCGGCGCGCCCCCGGCCCAGCTGCGGCGCGTGACGCGGGGCGCGCGGCTCCGGCGGCTACCGCGGGCGGGCGCAAAGCGGCGGCGGCGGCCGGCGAGCGGGCGGCATGGCGGCGGCGGGGACGGCGGCGGGGCCGGCGGGGCCGGCGGGGCCCGAGCCCATGCCGAGCTACGCGCAGCTGGTGCAGCGCAGCTGGGGCAGCGCGCTGGCTGCGGCGCGGGGCTGCGCGGACTGCGGCTGGGGGCTGGCGCGCCGCGGCCTGGCCGAGCACGCGCACCTGGCGCCGCCCGAGCTGCTGCTGCTGGCGCTCGGCGCGCTCGGCTGGACGGCGCTGCGCTCCGCGGCCACCGCGCGCCTCTTTCGGGTCAGTGCCGCCGGGGGCCGGGACGTGGGGCCGCGGGCTGGGGGGGGGGGGCGGGGGCGGGCTGTTATGGGGGGCGCGGGACCCCGGGCCCTCGCGTACCCCTTTTTGCCTCTACGGGCCGGGTGACTGGAACGTGGGGCGCCTCGGGCTGGAGGAGCTCGTCCCTTTCGGGCTGAGAGGGGTGGGGGTGGGGCGGATGCGGGGGTGTGGCCGAGCCGGAGCAAGCCCGGGATGTGGGGACCCCCACACGAACACGGGGTGTTCGAGATGCGGGGGGAACCGCGGCCGACTTATGCCGGTGGGTGCGGGACGAGGGGGCCCCGGCCGGTGGGAGGGCCCGGGCCGCCTCGCGCCCTTTCGGGCAGGGCCGAATCGGGGACGGAGGAGCGGAGGATGCGGGCGGGGTGGGCTCGGGACGCAGAAGCCGCCTGCGCCTTGAGCCTCGGGGCCGTGCGGGGCGCTCCCGGGACCGGAGCGGGGCCCGAGGTCCACGCGGCGGCGGAGCGGACTTGTCCGCTGCTCACGGGAAGGAGGCAGGAGCTACCCGGTCGCTACCTCGCGCATGTCTGGAGTCAGCGCCACCCTCCGACCTGGGGAAGCAAAGGCCTGGACTCCCCGGCCACGCCGGTGGTCGCAGTTTTGAGAGGCGGCAGGGCCTGGGTCTTCAGAGCTGGACTGGGCTGCCTCCAAGGGGCTGCGTCCGAATTACCCGGTTTCTAGCGAGTCTGGGGAGGCTACCGCCCCAGGTGGAGAGTGACCCTGTGGGTGACATTGGCGCCTGGCCTCCCTCCCTTCCTTAGGGAGGGGTCGCTGCTATGGGAACTGGTGGGAAGGCATTTGGGCCCCTAGCTTGGCTGCGACTCCCCCGTGGACTGACTGGGTTCACCCCGCCCCAATCTGGCTGGAGGTGGCAGGGGCTGCAGGGACAGAGAGCCCAGCGCCAACAAAGGGGCCTTTCTCTGCTGGCTGGGAAGAGGCTGGCCCTTGTTAAGTCAAGGATAGGGTGTTGTTTGGAGACTACTGTCCCCACCACCATCCCCTATCACCCACATGGGGAAGAGCCCCCCGCCACCACCCTTCTCCAGGCAGGGGGGAGGCAGGCATCAGGGCCCCTCCACGGGTCAGCCTTGGTCCCCATCTGGCTTTGTTGGTCCCTCTGCTTTCCCAGTTTCCAGCTGGGAAGTGGGAGGTCCAGGAGGTTGAGGGTCAGAGCCCAGGAGGGGGATGTGGTGGCTCTGGGACAACCAGAGTGGAGCGGGCGCCCTCCCTGAGGAGGAGGCTTGGCAGTGAGGGAGCCTGGTGGGGGACAGCAAGAGCATGAGCACCCTCCCTTTTGGAATCCCGGGAGCTCTGGCCAGTGCGGCCCGTCCGGGTGGGGCAAGAGCAATTCGAGGCTCGCCCTTCCCAAGAAACGGGTGGAGGGGCTGCCCTTTCCTCCAAAGCTCATCTTCTTGGCAGCCGCCTGGTTGCCAGGGGTGACTGGAACTGGCTCTGGCTGTCTCCATGGCAACTGCTGGTGCTCCGGCCCCCACAAGCCTCTCCTCGCGGGAAGGGGGCGGGCTTGACCCAGCAGCTCTGGAGCCCCGCCCCCAGGGAGCTGGAGGCCGGGGCTCCTGGACTCCGGGGGAGCTGCACCCCTCAAATTCCTCCATACTTCACGGTTATGTGACCTCTCTTTCTTCCAGTCCTCCCTGGTGTGTCCTTAGGTGGCTCAGTTCATGTCCCCAATCTCATTGTACATCCTTCCCCTGCCCTGCCCCCTCTTTCTCTGCCCCATTCTCTCCTCCTTTGTCCCCCTACATTCTCATGCTGTCCCTCACGTACCCACCCCATCTTCCCCAACCTCTTTTTCTCTCTAGCCTACCCCCAAATTCTCTGAGGTACACCTTCCCCTCAGGTTTCTCCCCTGTGGGGATCACTTGGGGCTCCAGCCTCCCCATGTTCTCCCAGATGCCCCCATACTCACCTCCATGCTCTCTTCACAGCTTTGCCCCTACAGGCCCCTCCATATCTTATCTTTAATCTCCCCTCCTCCCTGGTATAGCCCTAGCTCCCTCTGGGAACCCCAAGTCCCCCAGCTCCCCTGGGCTGGCCCCATTGGTCTCCCTTGCACTGTACTCACATGTCCCCTTCCTCTCCGCCATGGCCTTCCCTTACGTTTCTCTCAGGTCTCCCCCCACTCCCCTCCCCACACTGCGCCGGACAGCTGGGCACTAAGTTTAGCCCTTGGCTGGCACACATGGGCTCTGGTTACACTCCAGGCGGCAGTGGGTACCGGGCCCGGCCCTCCCCAACACTGCCCAGCCTGGAGAGCCCCTGAGCCTGGCTCTCCCCACCCTGGAGAAGTGGTCCCTGGCCCTTGGCCCCCAGCACTGATGGCCACTGCCTTCTCACCCATATAGCCCCTGGCCAAGCGGTGTCGCCTCCAGCCTAGAGATGCCGCCAAGATGCCTGAGAGCGCCTGGAAGTTTCTCTTCTATCTGGGCGCCTGGAGCTACAGCGCCTACCTGCTCTTCGGCACCGACTACCCCTTCTTTCACGACCCACCCTCTGTCTTCTACGGTAGGGGCCCTGCTGGACAGAGCAGGGTGGGGGAGGGTTCTGCTCGACATGGGGGAGCTGGACACTCATCATACATCTCATGCTGGATGTCAGCTCCAAGATAGGGCCGTCCCAAGGTAGCCCCAGGACAAGGGTGCCTAAAGGGCTCTGGGGACAGGAAAGGGTCCTGTTTAGGACCTGGTGCTATGAGGGCTCAGGGAGGTGTCCTGAATGAGGTGACCCCTTGTGTGGACCCAGGTGGGCATTCCTGGTGTCTGGAACAGCATGGGCAAAGGCCCTGGGGCCTGCCTGAGCTTGGTGTGTGAGGACGAGAGGAGGGTAGGAGGAGTGTGAGTTTCATTCTAAATGGGATGGGTTTGTGGATCATAAAAAGCTGCTTCTTCTGGCTGCCATGTGGAGGCAGGAGAGTCTCGGATAAGGAAGAAAGGGCCCAGTGGGGAGGTGAGGGACTAATGTGGCTTGGACCAGCTTGGCGAAGAGATAAGGATGGTGAGAAACGGCTGCATCCATTGATTGGATTAGATGTGGGGGTCGTCAAGGCCTGAGCTTAGTGGGGTAGGCAGGAAGGTGACTGTAGTGTCCTTTATCGCCTGCAGGCAGGCTGTTCTAGAAAACCCAATCTGTGATGGGGGTGTCGGGATTTCTCTATTCCTGTGCTGACCACTCAAGCTGTGTACCAGGGACACACATGGACGTGTTTCCTGCCACAGGACGTAAACAGTTTCTGAAGCCTCCTGGTGGCACCAAGCCCCGCGCTCCGATCCAAGGGCTGGGCACAGAGCTTCTGTGTTTGTTTCCCGGTGACGAGCACCGCGTTTGCTGGGCACCTGTCTGTCTTGGTGGGACTGCGTCGCCCACATGGCCACTCTCCCCACGTGCATTGCCCTTGTTATAAACCCCTGGAGGGCAGGTTTTAGCTGTCATTCAATTTCCCTTTGTGTGACTGAACCACCATAGATCCCTGTCAGTTTCAGGCATGGAGTTGCCTCTGGCTTTTTCTTTTAAATTATGCTGTGATAACATGCTTGCAGGTGAGCTGCTGCTTTGCATGTGCACTTATTGGGCACCTACTGTGTACCAGGCACTGTGCTGACAGGGCTGTGAGTGCTCCAGAGAAAGCCCCCCGCCTTGATGTCTTGTGGTGACAATTAAGTACGAAACCCGTTAAGAGCTGATGAGAAAACTCCAGGGGGGCGGGGAATGTTCTACAGAGATGGGGATGGCCCCACCAAAAGTGACCTTTGCATGGGGACCCGGAGGTGCCTGGAGCAGATAGGAAATGCAAGGGCCACCGTGGGACAGGCACACTCCTGGCAGATGCTCAGAGGCAGAGAGCAGCCCCCCCAGGACAGGGGGTAGCTACCGGAGGGCTGTGAGCAGCAGGGGATACTGACAGGCCCAACTGAGAAGGGGGCTGAGGGCAGGAGCCAGGACACGAGGGGGCTCTGCCCAGGATGGGGCCCAGAACGGGAGAGAAATGGCCGGCTTGAGAAATGTTTTGAGGGCAGAACTGATAGGATCCACTGCCAGGCCAGAGGGAGGGGTGAGCAGGGAGGGTGGGGATGACACCAGGGGCTGGGATCCCAGGTAGGGGGCAGGTTTCAGGGAGAGCAGGAGCTGGGTTTAGGATGCCGCGGCGCTGATCCCAGAGGCCGGGGTGGGGGATGTGGTGGGGGTGACACGAAGCGTCCAGAGCAGCAGGTTGGATGTGAATGCGGAGAGCAGGCCGGGGCTGCATGGCCCCCCGAGTGCGGGGAGGTGCAGACGGAGTGTGGATGGGGGATCCCATGTGTGTCGCACTCTCCCTACCCCGCCCCAGATCCGGGGCTCGAGGGTGGAGGGGGACGCTCGCCCAACGGTAAAAGTCTTGCCAGTGCGATTGGTGGAAAATTCGGTGTCCTGTTTCCACAGCGGGCTGGCTCTGTACACCAAGGCGCCTCTACATCCCTTCCCTCTCAAGGGGGGCAGAGGCGCCCGGCAGGTATTGGGGGGGCCTCCACCGGCTGCAACATTCCCACAGAGCTCGGGGAGGGGGGGGTCCTGCCAGAAGTGTGCGTTTTGCTGTCAGACTCTGAGGAGCCCCTGGACCTGATAAAGTGGTGGGAGGAGATCTAATCCATTGTGGGGGGGGGGGGTTGCATTTTTTTTTTTAATTAGGTAAAATATACATGACGTAAAGTCAACCATAATTTGCCAGGGGCTGGTACTGTCCGCTGGCGTGAGGTCCCTGGAGTAGCCAGGTGCGTGGAGATGGAAGCCAGGACTCGGGGAGGGCACGGGGAGCCGGGGCTTAAGGGGTACAGAGGTTCGGGGGGGGCGCCATGAGGAACGTTCTGGGGATGGCCGCGCTGCGGTGCGAACACAGTGGGGCCACGGAACGGAAAAATGGCTGCGGTGTTAGCGTTCACGTGGTACGCGTCTTACCACAGTTTTTAAATATTCACCATGTTCAGATGGGCAGTTCCGTGGCACACGTGGCACATTCACCGTGTTGTGCCTCCATCCCCCCCCCCCCGAAGGAGACCCCGTCCCCGCGGGCAGGCACTCCCCCCCGCCCCAACCACGGATCTGCTTTCTGTCTCTACGGATTTGCCTGTTCTGGACCTTTCCTGGACGTGGAAAGGGATTATGCTCTCTGTGACCTTTTGTGTCTGGCTCCTTTCACTGAGCGCCGTGTTTTTGAGGTTCATGGCCACCATAGGAGAGCTGGCGCCTCGCCGCTTTGTACAGCTGGGTGGTAGGCCGTCGTGTGCAGGGCGCACGTTTGGCTCACCCACTCGCGCGTTGGTGGGCACTTGGGTTGCTTCCACCGTCTGGTGGCGGCCGGCGGCGCTCCTGTGCACTTGCGTGTGCAAGGAGCCCTGGCCTGAGCTCCCTTGAGCACCTGACTAGGAGTGGACTTGCTGGAGCACATGGGGCTCGTGTGTTCACAGCCGCTGCAACCACCGCGGGGAGGGTGGACCGTCGGGGACAGGCTCTGGAAGGCCAGGAGGAGCTGGGGCCGAGCTGAGCGGGAGACAGTGGTGCCCGGAGCAGGGTCAGAGTGGCGAGGGCAGGGGAAGTGAGCAGAGGCCTGGACAGAGAGGGGCCCCCGGATGGGGGTCCACGTGGGTGGGTCCCTGTTGCGTAAGGAGTCAAGGTGCAGATGAAGAAGGGTCGCCGAGGCGAGGCACTGGGCGTGGGGGTTAGGGGACAGCCAGGCTCCAGGCGGCATGAGGGTCTGGCTCCAGGTCTCTGAGGGTGGAGGCAGGAGCCCTCGGGGGGAGCCCAGGGTGGTCGTTTTGGGGGTGTGAGCAGAGAAGGAGTGGCCAGGGAAGTCCAGATCGATGCAGGCCGAGCCCTCTTGGTGATGGTCCTGAGAGAGGAAATGGGGAGAGCCAGGGGTCAGTGTCACCGGGAGGGGGTGAAGCCTGAGTGTGGGTGGGCACAGGTGCCAGCAGGAATGGGGTGGCCGCAGGAGCAGGTGGAGGGGAGCCACACCCCACTGGGTGGGACAGCCCATCTGCAACAGGATTGGCCCGTCAGCTTTCTGCCTCGGCAGTCCTGCCTGGCATGGTGAGGCGGGTGGCAGCCTCCATCCCGCAGGGGGATTTGCCGGGATGGGAGAACCTGGGACAGGGGCATCGAAGCTGCCTCCAGAGAGCCTGATAAGTAAGAGAAGACAGGAAGGGGAAACGAAGCCAGAGTTGGAAATCCTGCAAGGGACAGATTTCAGGGGTGGGAGCATCTTTTTCTATAAATCTAGAACCACTCCAAAAAAAGAACACCCGTTCGTAAAAAATAACGGGTAGAGAGTGGGAACAGACTAGCAGGGACCAGTGCGCCCGCAGAAGGGGGTGGCACGCCTTGGCTTGTGGAGGCCGCACCCCAGCTGGAGGGGTCCTGGAGGCCCCTGACCACACGGGCCTGCTCTCCCCAGACTGGACGCCGGGCATGGCGGTGCCCCGGGACATCGCAGCCGCCTACCTGCTGCAAGGAAGCTTTTACGGCCATTCCATCTATGCCACGTTGTACATGGACGCCTGGCGCAAGGACTCGGTGGTCATGCTCATCCACCACGTGGTCACCCTGGTCCTCATCGTCTCCTCCTATGCCTTCCGGTGAGTCCGGGAGCGGGCTGGAGGGCAGAGGGCACAGCATGAGCAGAGAGGGTAGGCTGGCGGGGGCCACGGTGGGTATCCATGGGGGTGGGTTCTGGAGAGAGATTGCAGAGGGATGGGGTATATCAGGTGCAGAGAAGCCCCAGCCCGCTCATACCCCATCCGTCCCCCTCTGGCCCCTCCGACCCCGTGGCAGCCTTGGCCGGGTCACTTAGAAGTGCTTCCTGGGCCACCGGCCATGCCCGGCTGCTGCAGGGGGTGCGGCTAGGAACACAGCCAACCCACCCTAGCATTCTAGAGCCCACTGTGGCCACCACACGTGGCCCCTGAGGGCCTCAGACGCAGCCCATGCGCACCTCAACCTGCCATACGTGTAAGGTCAAAGACAGTGGAGAGGGAGTATCTCTTGCCAATCCTTTTGTTGTATCAGTCGCATGTGAAGATGACAACATTTTGGACTTACCGAGTCAATTAGAATATAGGGTTAAAATTAACTGTACGTCTTCTTTACCTCTTGTTTAAATGTGGCTGATAGAGAATCTGAAGTAACACGCACGGTTCACCTGCTGTTCCCGTTGGACGGGCTGCTCCACACGTCTGGAGCTGCCGGCCGCCGGAGCCTGTGTCAGCTCGGCCTGAACTGAAATAAAGCTGCATGTTCTCTTCTGCAGCCATAGTAGCCACGTGTCAGCTGCTTAGTGGTCACGTGTAGCTCCTGCCTCTCCTACTGGACAGTGCAGGTTTAGAACATTCCTATCATTCTAGAAAGTTCTATTAGGTAGCAATGTTCTAGAGTAGAATTAGATGATAAGACCCAAACAAACAGACGAGAAAAGAACTAACAGTTTGTTTGAAGGTGATAACTATGGAGAAAAATCAAGTGGGAAGATAAGGACCATGGGGGTGGTGAGGTGTGGGTGGTTGGGTGACACGTGAGCAAAGTCTGAAAGGTGAAGGAAGGCTCCGTGAACACTGGGGAGGTGCGTGTTAGGCGATGGGAACAGCATGTGCAAAGGGCCTGTGGCACGTGAACTGTGAGGAGGTCAGAGTGAGAGAGGTGCTCAGGCATGTTCAGGCTGAATTCAGGTCCAGTGGCCCAAGCAGCTGTCAGGTGGAATGCTGGGGAGGGACAGGCGGACGCCTTCAGGCTTCTTTAGAGCCTGGTGGGGACTCGGCCTTCCCTAGGCAGGTCTGCAGATTGCAGCAATGTTCAGGTTAAACGAACAGACCTAGGAGGGTCAGCGTGGCAATGATGTTGGAGGTGAGGGACAGACTTGTGGGGGATGCAAAATGGCCCAGGCCACTGAGGGTCAGGGGTCACAGAGACGAGGAGGGGCAGACAAGGAACTTCCAGGGTCCCCTGGGGACAGTGAGGCAGGGAGGGTGAGGGAGTGGGTGGGGCCACCAAGGCACAGGCACAGCTTGGGTGCTGCCCCTGACCTGGCCCGCTGAGGAAATGGGCAGGTCACGGAGGCCAGGGAGGGCAGCTTTGAAGGGGCCCACAGGAGGCTTGGGGTACAGCCTTGGTGCAGGGTAAGGGTCCCCAGTGTGACCCACCCTCTCTCCTCCCCTATCCCACTCCCCTCCCCAGGTACCACAATGTGGGCATCCTCGTGCTCTTCCTGCATGACATTAGCGACGTGCAGCTGGAATTCACCAAGCTCAATGTCTACTTCAAGTCCCGCGGCGGCTCCCATCACAGGCTCCACGCTCTGGCGGCCGACCTGGGCTGCCTCAGCTTCAGCCTCAGCTGGTGAGGGGGCAGGGAAGGGGGTGGGGCTGGCGAGAAGGGGTGGAGGCATTCCGGGGAGGAGGTGGGGCTTGGGCGAAGGGGTGGGGCCAAGCCGGAGGGGGCGGGGCCTGGTGCGGTCTGCGGGGCCTGGCGGGACAGGGGCGAGCCGGAGGCGGGGCAGAAGCAGGGTTGGGTGGGGATGGAGACAGACGGGCAGGGGTGGGCAAGGAGGGGGCAGGGGGACCGGGATGGGTGGGGGTGTGCAGGGACAGATGGATGAGTCCAGGTGGGACACCACAGGGCCCAGGTGGGGCAACCCTCCGCCTCTCCCCGACAGCTTCCCCAAGCCCCCCTCCCCGCTGCAGGTTCTGGTTCCGCCTCTACTGGTTCCCGCTCAAGGTTCTGTACGCCACGTGCCACAGCAGCCTGCGCTCCGTGCCTGACATCCCCTTCTACTTCTTCTTCAACGCTCTCCTTCTGTTGCTCACCCTCATGAACCTCTACTGGTTCCTGGTGAGTCAGCAGCCCACAGTTCCTTGCCCACCCAGTGGTTGGTCCCCAAGCGGTGGTCCAGGCACAGGCCCTTCCCAGGCACGCCCAGGGAGGGGCAGATTCGGCCCTGGGAACGGCACGTGCAAAGGTCCGGTGGCAGGAGCACACAGCCATCGGGAGGGCAGCAGGGTCAGGGAAGTGGCTTTTTCTCACTTGTGCTCCCCCCTGCCCCCACAGTACATCGTGGCTTTTGCTGCCAAGGTGCTGACAGGCCAGGTACGCGAACTGAAGGACGTGCGGGAATACGACGCGGCAGAGGCCCAGAGCCCCAAGCCCAGCAAAGCTGAGTGAGTGTGGAGGGGCCGCCGCCCCGGTTCATTCCTTTAGCCACATCTGTCCGGTGCGCACACTCTGGGGGCCGGCCCTGGAGACGAGGCAGCGGATGAGGCTGCCATGGACACTGCCCCCGCCCCCAGAGCCTCTGTCCCAGAGAGAGTGCAATAAAGGCATGGAAGCTTAGCGACAGAGTTAGATGCCATCAGGCCAGACAGGAAGTGGGTGGAGCAGCCCGGGGGTGGGGCAGGTTGGCGAGGGTGGAGAATCCGGGTCTCGGTGGTAGGAGCTAGGAGCATGAGGGCCAAGCTGAGTCGCTGGCCCGGTGGGTGAGCAGCCATGATCCAGGTCAGAGGGGAGCCTCTAAGCAGGTGGCAGTGGAGGTGGGGAGGACGGGGAGCCGTGGTGGCCCAGAGAGCCCACACTAGGCCCGTGTTGACGCTCCCTGGCCTTGAGGCCCAGCAGGGCAGCCCACAGGGCAGTCAAGCAGGAGAGGGGGCTGGGGGCTCAGACCCAGTCTGGCCCAGGCGGGAGTCCTAGGGAAGGAGGGGAAAAGGGGCCTCATCAAGCACCACGGAGGTAGGACCCCTGGGATTCACCAGCCCCAGGTTGTAAGCCAGATGATGTCCAATGCTCCCAGCCTGGAGGGGCCCCAGGAGTGAATGGAGGCAGTTTTGGGTGATCAGCAGAGTCTAGGGTGTACAACACCCCAAGATGGGGGGCTGCTGACGGCTTGCAAGGTGCCAAGTCAGTGGACCCTGTGATTTGGCTTCTGGGGGGCTTATCAGTGACCGACCTGAGAAAGGGGGTTTCAGGGAAGCAGTGTGCTCAGAGCTCGATGAGGTGGGTCAGAATGGGCTGTGAGGAGGATGAGAGAAGCAGAGATTTTAAAAATCTCCTTGGAATACATAAGAAGGGGAGCAGAGAACCGGCGGGTTCCAGAGTGGAGAGCTGAGGGCTCTCTGGCCAGTTTACATAAATAAAAGCACTTTGCACCCCCCAAGCATGGAACTACAGGTGGGGGGTTGCTAAGGCCAAAAAGCCAGCGCCCAGGCCAGAGAGGGACCAGACAGGCGAGCGGGGATCACGGACATGAGAGGACTGGACAGCAGGTGAGGTCTCTGCAGCTGGATAGTGTGGGGGCCTGTCGGCCAGGGTGACTAATCACCACGCGGCCGTCCCTGTCATCGGGACGTGTGGGCACAGGGGCCGTCGCCAGGACGAGTGTGGTCAGATCCCAGCTCTGCTATAGAACCTACCAGACTTGTTTTAGGTGAAACAAATAAAAAAACCAAAGACAATCCAAGACTTCCGGCTCGAGCTGCCATTTACCGAGATGGAAATTGGGGCTGAGTTGGGGTAGGGCTGTATGCACCGGCCAAGGGGGGTGGGCGGGAATCAGGCGTCTAGTTTGGGGGCTGTTTGATCGTCCGGTGTCCAGGGAACATGAGTTAGGAATTCCACGAAGACATCAGTGAGGTCTCACCAAGGAGTCTGACCAACCCTCAGAGAAAACCTCAGAAAAAGCAACAGCTAAAGCAGCAGATGCGAGAGGGAAGCACCTGCTTGGCCAAAACGAAAAACTGGAAAGATCTTCCTGCTGTAGACTGGGGAGCTCCTGGTGGAGATGTCCAGACCACCTAGCCCCACTCGGTGCGGCTCCCTAGCCTGTCTGCCCTGAGAACACCCGGCCAGAACGTGGGGTGGGGGGCGGGGGGCTGGCACGTGGCCGGCATGTCCAGTAGGATGAGAGCGTGACCTCCGCACAGAAAGGACAGGGCAGACCGGGGAACGCACTGCCAGGATCCACCCCCCGGGTGTCACCTGCAGAGCTCAGTTCCCCAAGGCTGGCCGCAGTTAGCGCAGTCGGATGTCACATGGATAAGAAGCAAGGAGAATGTGGAACATGCTGCCGAAGAGTGGTCAGGGCGCCTCCAAACCCTCAGGTCGTGGAAAACAAGGCAGCTGAGGCGCTGTCTCCGGTCAGAGGCAATGAAGGCGTGTTGCCTGAACGCAGTGTGGGCTGGTGGGCCAGAAAAAGGACATCCGCGGAAAAACTCGGGAAATCAAATAAGGTCTGCGTTTCGTGCATAGCACTGTCCCGGCCTTGGTGTCCTCATTGTGACAAATACACTGTGGAGGTGTGAGATGGTAACATTCAGGGAAGCCGGGCGAGGGGTACCCCACAGCTCCCTGTCCTGCCTTCGCAACATCTCCACAAACCGACGATTACCCTAAAATAAAAATCTTACTTAAAAAAAAAAACATGAAAGATCGTCAAAAATGACATTGGATGTCATAGTGTGTCACCAGTTCTGTAGTGACAAAGTATCGTGAGTTGGGGGGCCTTAGAACAGAAATCCGTCTCTCACAGCCCCGAAGACCAGGAGTCTAACATTGTCAGCAGGGCCGTGCGTGCCCCCTCCGAAGTCTCTAGCAGAGGACCCTTCCTTGTCTCTTCCAGCTTCCGGGGACTCCACGGCTCCCTCAGCTTGTGGCCGTGTCACTCCAGTGTCCATTCTCTGTCTTCATACGACCTTCTGCTCTCCAGCTCTTCTCTCTTATGAGGACACTTGTCTTCAGACTGAGGGTCCATCCTAAATCCAGTCTGATCTCCGCCCAGATTCCTTCACCTAATCACATCTGCAGAGAGCTTTTTTCCCCTAATAAAGTCACATTCCCAGGTTCCAGAGATTAGGATGTGGGGACCGCCCATCAGCCCCCCGTGGATGTTAAGGCCCATAGAATTAGATGCTGCTGGAGAGAGAATCAGAAAGTTAAAAGCTGGGCGCCTGGGTGGCTCAGTTGGTTAAGCGACTGCCTTCGGCTCAGGTCATGATCCTGGAGTCCCGGGATCGAGTCCCTCATCGGGCTCCCTGCTCAGCGGGGAGTCTGCTTCTCCCTCTGACCCTCTTCCCTCTCGTGCTGTCTCTCATTCTCTCTCTCAAATAAATAAATAAAATCTTTTAAAAAAAAAAAGTTAAAAGCTGCGAAGAAGTGACCAAGGTTACAGCAACCGCAGCTAGAAACGATGACAGCTAGAATTCTAAGCATGACCTGGCCTCGCTGAGTTCTGATAGGAGACGGACACAACATGAGAAGACACAATGCTGAGAATTTTCCAGACGTAACGGTGTAAATCAGAAAGAGGATGAATAAAAAGACATCCATGCCCCCAAACACGTCGTAGCGAGAAATGCAAAACAGCCACAGGAAAGATGGCCTATGCAACAAGGACACAGCCCCAAGGGACGCGGGATGAGTGTGGAGGGGGCTGTCCTGTCCAGTACCGAAAAGAAGGAAGCAGCAACTGGGAATTTCTTACACAATTCTGAAAACATTTGCCTGAGGGAACCTGACCGGCTTCGTCGGTAGAGCACGCGACTCTCGATCTCCGGGTCCTGTGTTCGAGCCCCACGTTGGGTGTAGAGTTTACTTAAAAAAGGAAAATCTTTAAAAATAAAAACAATTCCTCAAGAGACAGAACACCCACAAGAAGAAAAACTAGGAAAGTTTACCACCCACAGATCTTGAGGGGTGTATTTCAGAACACAGGAAAGCTATCCCAAGAGGTAGATCAGCAGGTGAAATGACACATATCTGGGTAAAAAAATGTAAAGGCCCGATCTGAGCTTTAAAAAAATGAGAACTGAAGCAGTAAATACTGAAATGAGATTGGGGCCTTTGCACTTTGCAAGAGGGTGGGGATTACCTTTAGGCTATATTAAGGACTTCTGGGAACGCTGGTAGGATGTAGAGGGGAACCCCGGACAGGGACAACAAAAAAAAATGCAAAAAAGGAAGATTAGTAAAAGCAGGATAAGGAAGGCAAAACCAGAGGGTAGACTCTCAAATATTACTCATCCAAATAAGCATACATGGAATAATCGTGACAGTTACAAGGTTTTTTTAAATTTATTTTTTAAAAAAACTTATTTATTTAGAGAGAGTGCAGCAGGGAGGGGCAGAGGGAGCGAGAGAGAATCTCATGCAGACTCCCTGCTGAATGTGGACCCCCGACACGGGGCTCGATCCCACGACCCTGAGATCATGACCTGAGCTGAAACCAGGAGTCAGATGCTTAACCCACTGCGCCACCCAGGCGCCCCACAAGATTTTTTTTTTTTTTTTTTTTTAATCCACCTCTTCGCTGGTTAAAGGACTTCAAGTCCAGGATACATGAACGTTGCAAGTAAAAGAACAAGACAAGAAAATCAGATGTAATACTTGATCTGGAACATTCCACGTGTCACAACCCTAAAATCTCAGCATGACGGGACCATGGGAGGTAGTCCGAGCTCCTCATTGAGCAGCTCAGAAGCAGTGGGAACAGATGTTCTTTTTAAGCACAGGACGTTTCTCAGAATTGACCAAACCCAGCCACAGGGGAAATCTCCAGGCCCCAGAACCAGGATCCTGCAGGCTGCGTAGACGAAAGTTCAGGGAGGTTTGAGAACAGTGAGGAAATGTTGACTGAGACCCACGACTGTGGAGCTGGGAAACCGAGCACGTGGCCAGTAAGTAGCCCCGCCCCCTTCCTCGTGGTGCCCGGCTTCATTCATTCCGGCTGCTTCTCTCTTCTCACTCCCTCTGCCTCCCAGAGCCCCGCGACCACCAGCACTGCCTCCGCCATCAGACCCCTGGAGGGGCCCCCGTGCCCCAGTCCTGACCCAGCCCCTCGGTCTGAAGCCCCCCATTGCCGCCTCGGGGGCTGCTGAGACCAGCAGCCACCAAGGGCCCTCACCCCACTCGGTCTGCTGACCTGCCCTGCGGCACCCACCACTTCCCCACGGCCTCTCCTCTCACGGCCCCTTCATTTAATTCACCTGACTTCCAAGTTTCTCCCCCAGCTCCCGATGCTCCTCTGCGCGCCCATTCTCTGTCTCCGGGTCCACCTGACGTTCCCAGCTTCTGTGAAACTATTGGGAATCAGCCCCACTTCCCTCCCCAAAGTACCTTTCTGGAACGTTTGCCCATCGCAGTGGAGGGAAACTCAGGGTGGAAACCGTGCCAAACCCTCGGGAGTCCCCTCGCTCCCTGTCCTCCTTACCTCCGAGGAAATATCCAGAATCCTCCCAAGATGCTGCCTGCTTTCCTCTCCCTCCAGTTTCCATCCTTGTTCTGATTCTCTTTTCCCCTTAGTGGGGCGATGACACCGAACAGCGCAAATCTGACATCGTAGAGAAGCCACCACCACCGCCCACCCCCCCCCACCCCCGCCAAATACGAACACTGGTTTTGAGTGGGGAGGGGTGCTTGGAAGCTTGTACAGAAAAATAAACCAGCATCATCGGGAAAGTTCTGGTAAGGTGCATGGCGGGGTACCAATCCTCGAACGTGTTAAACCTACTGTAAAAGTATAGGAACTGAAACAGTGCGGAACAGAGCTGAGTCCATAAATGGAATAGACTCCAGTCCTAAAGATCACTGGGAGCGAAGAGCTGTCAGAAATACTTGGTAACCATCTGGAGAAAAGAGCAAACTTGTGTATCTCGAATCAGCCCAAGGCCAACTTCCGATGGATCAGATGTCGAGGCCGAAGCAGAAGCTGCGAAATAAAACCCGAGTCGAAAAGGGAGATTGTGGCATCTAGCAACTGAGCCATGAGAAGAGTCTAGAAGCCAGGAGCCCCCACCTCTGCTCCGTCTAGAGAACCAACAGGCAAAAACGGATGACAAAGGACAAACCTGAGGGCTTATCTCTGGGGGCTTATCCCTAACCTCACAGATCAAGGGCTCCTGCCGGTGGTAGCAGCCAGAGAAAGGGCAGCAAGCCACGGAGAAGTGGGCAGAGGATGGGACGCGCGCTCCCAGGAAGGGACATGCGGTGGCTCCAGCCCAAGGAAAGAATGAATTAAAGTGACTGAGGTCATCTCGAGGGAAGTAGGTTCCTATATGAAAGGGTCTCTGAGCCAGAGTGCTCCGCAAGACGAGGGGATGCCCGGGGTGGTAGCCCACGCCGTGAGCTAGGATGTGTGTGAGATACCCGCAAGATGTGTGTGAGATGCTGCACGGAAGCAAGAAACCCAGGTTGATTCCAGGAGTGGCTCAGGCAAACTGTGAGTTCTCTGCGCTGTCTGATGTCTAGATCGTGAGAATATAGTAGCAGTTCAAAAAACTTGGTAACAAGTGTACATAAGCCGCACCGTAGGACCCACTTCTGCAAAGACACAGATAGACCGATGCGCAGAGGCAGGAGGGGGCTCCCCTAAGCGGGAACAGGAGTGGCCAATGCCATGACCAGTAAGCGGCAGGGAGATGCTGGGTCAGCACCAGCAGGCAGTGGCTAAGGCCCCAAGGAGCAGGGGCGGAAACCCTTGTCGAGTCTGGTCAGGTGGTCCTGGGCAGACCCCGAGGCGGGACCCGAGACGTGCCACCAGCGCCGGCAGGGAAAATAGAATTTATGGAGAGCGGTGGTGCGCACGGCAGCAACCTCCGGGTCGACTTTTGGGAACATTGGGGTGCAGAAGACATCTTTTTTTTTTAAGATTTTATTTGAGAGCAAGAGAGGGAGAAAGAGCACAGAGGGAGAGGGGGAGGGAGAAGCAGACTCCCTGCTGAGCAGGGCTCTATCCCAGGACCCCCGAGATCAGGACCCGCACTGAAGGCAGACGCTCAACTGACTGGGTCACCCAGGCATCCCCCAGAAGACATCTTTATAGTTTGAAATATGCAAACCATACATTATTTAGAAATTAGGGGGCTTGGGGCGCCTGGGTGGCTCAGTCGGTTAAGCGTCTGCCTTCAGATCGGGTCATGATTCCAGGGTCCTGGGATCGAGCCCCACATCGGGCTCCCTGCTCAGCGGGGAGCTTGCTTCTCCCTCTGCCGGCCGCCCCCTCTGCTTGTGTTCCCTCTCTCTCTCTGTGTCAAATAAATAAATAAAATCTTAAAAAAAAAAAAAATTAGGGGGCTTTCTCTGGACTTAACCTGGACACTTACCATATTGATTCGAGTTTTTAAAACACTGCATAACTTGTTTTCAGAATGTGGAAGGAAAGTAGGGGCTGTGGCAGATGGAGACAGAGGCCAGTGGATGGAGAATCACAGGGGCTGTGAAGACTTTCCTTGTTGGGCTGTGAGCCAGCCGGGGCCACCGGAGCCAGGGAGGAGCCCTACTCTGGGCGGAGTGTCAGGGAGCTCTGGCCAGTTTTGCCCACTCTCTGGAAGGGAAGGAGGATAAAGTGCAGGGTTTATCCAGACCCAAGTGGTGGGGTTAAATCAGGCGGAGGGCTCTTGCCCTCCAGCGGCGGTGGGTAGCTCCGGAGAGAGGAGAGAGGAGGGTTTAATTGGGAGGAGCAGGGACGCCATGCCCACTAGGCGGAAGGCAAGGTCTCATGGCCGTGTGGGCAGGGAGGAAGGACCCAGGTGGGCCGCCGCCTGGCAGGAAAAAGGGATGTGGAGGGCGATGCGGGCGAGACAGGGCGGTATGCCGGGCATGGGGTCCCGGGGCTAACCTGGGCCCGGTTCTGGCCCCCAGGAAGCCGCTGAGGAACGGCCTGGTGAAAGACAAGCGCTTCTGAATTCCTTGATCACCGTCCCACCCCTTAGGACCCAGCCTCGCCCGACCACGCCCCCCAGGGACCGACCACGCCCCTCCTCCGGGACTCTGGCTCCGTCCCTCCCCGCCCCACCTGGGCCCTGGCCACTCCCGGTCACCTCCCCCTGGACTCCTGTCCCGCCCCCGGGGTCTACCCCCGTCCGGCTTCAGGACCGCGGCCACGTCCCCCGGGACCCTGACCCCGCCCAGCCCCAGACCTCCGTCCAGGCCCCTCCAGGGACCTCGGCCCCGCCCCCAGCCTGCAAGTCGAGGGTGCCCGGCGGCTCCTGAGCACTCGTCCGGCCGCCGCCAGCGAGGAAGATGCCACCGCCGCGCCGCCGTCCTGGCCGCCGCGTCCTTTTCCTCCTCCTGGCCCTGCTGCTGCCCTCACCGCCCCCAACGCGCGCCCCAGCGCCCCCGGGCCCCGCCGCCGCTCTGCTCCAGGCTCTCGGGCTGCCCGACGTGCACCGGGGCGCCCCCACGCCCCGGCCCGTACCCCCCGTCATGTGGCGCCTCTTCCGCCACCGGGACCCCCAGGAGGCCAGGGTGGGCCCGCGGCGGACGCCCCAGGGGACCACCCTGAGACCGTGCCACGTGGAGGAGCTGGGGGTCGCCGGAAACATCGTGCGCCACATCCCGGACCGCGGTGAGTGGGGCCTGCGCTGGGGGCGTGTGTCGGGGAGGCTGGACCCCGCTGTGCGCCCCGCCACGAGCCTCCAGCGCCGCGTGGGGGAAGCCAGAGCGGCTCCGAATGTCCCCACCCGTCCCGTCCAGCCCACGAGCAACCTGGCCCCCCGCACTCCATGGGCTCTTCCCCGTGGGCACCTGCGGGGACCGGCTGGAGTGGTCCCACGGCCAGGCTCCCTTGCACGGGGCAAGGCCCCTAGCTTGCAGCTGAAGCCCTGCCCCCACTCTCCGCTCGTTCCCCCCGCTGTTTCACACCATTTGATGCCTTTCCTGCAGATACCACCTCTCCAGCATCGCCTCCCCACCGGCCCCAGGCATCCGTTCATCTCTAGCCCTGGCTGGGTCCCGCCGGCAGGCCGCCCTGCACAGGGCCGGGCCTCCTCTTACTTGCAAGCGATGCCCTGCCCCCACTCCCTCACTCCCCGCCCCCTCCCCCGCCCCGCGCGCCACTTAACACCATCTGACGCCTTCCAACAGTTGGCGCCCCCAGCCCCAGGCGCTCACCTTTCCCCGTCCGCAGCAGAAACCCCCTCGCGGGGAGGCCAGGCAGGGCGCGGGGGCGCAGCCCGAGCCCAGCCCTCTCCCTGCCTCCCCAGGTGCGCCCACCCGACCCCCGGAGCCCGCACGGGCCGCGGGGCAGTGCCCTGAGTGGATCGTCGTCTTCGATCTCGCGGCCGTGGAACCCGCAGAGCGCCCGAGCCGAGCCCGCCTGGAGCTGCGCTTCGCGGCGGCGGAGGCGCCGTTCGGCTGGGAGCTGAGCATAACGCAGGCGGCGGAGGGCGCGGGCGCGGGCGCGGGCGCCGGGCCGGTGCTGCTCCGTCAGGCGGTGCCCACCCTGCGAACGCCGGTGCGCGCCGAGCTGCTGGGCGCCGCCTGGCCCCGCAACGCGTCCGCGCCGCGCAGCCTCCGCCTGGCGCTGGCGCTGCTCCCCCGGGCCCCCGCCGGCTGCGCGCACCTGGCCGAGGCCTCGCTGCTGCTGGTGACCCTCGACCCGCGCCTGTGCCACCCGCTGGCCCGGCCGCGGCGCGAAGCCGAGCCCGCAGTGGGCGGCAGCCCCGGGGGCGCGTGTCGCACGAGGCGGCTCTACGTGAGCTTCCGCGAGGTGGGCTGGCACCGCTGGGTCATCGCGCCGCGCGGCTTCCTGGCCAACTACTGCCAGGGCCAGTGCGCGCTGCCCGCCGCGCTGTCGGGCCCCGGCGGGACGGCCCCGCTCAACCACGCCGTGCTGCGCGCGCTCATGCACGCGGCTGCCCCCGGCGCCGGCGGCCTGCCCTGCTGCGTGCCCGCGCGCCTGTCGCCCATCTCCGTGCTCTTCTTCGACAACAGCGACAACGTGGTCCTGCGGCACTACGAGGACATGGTGGTGGACGAGTGTGGCTGCCGTTGACGGGGCCAGATGGGGGCCCAGACAATAAACATTGCGTGGTCCGCTCCCCTGTCTCCCGTCTGGTCGCCTGGGGACGGGAGAGGAAGCAGCCAAGGTGGTGGGACAGTGACCCCCAGTGACGCCACCTGCTCAGCTCTCCCAGGGCTGGGGTCCTACATCCCAATCTCCAGGTAGCCCAACAGCTAACCTGCCCAAGAGCCTGGGAGCTGCCCACAGCAGGCCCAGGCACTGCCCAATGCAGGGGCCTTGGTCACTCCCCCCGCTCCTCCCCCCCCCCCCCCCCAGTCCCTGCCATGCTGATCATCTAGCCATTCTCAGCTTTGCCGTCCAGGCGACCTCAAGGCTTCCAAAAAGCCAGGCCCCCAGACCAGGAGCTCTGCCATCTCCCTGCAGTTCATCTGCCCCCGTGTGAACACAAGAACTGTTTATTAAGATTTTATTGGTGACAATAGAGCTTAAAACAAATCGACCAGAAATCAGAAGTTACATTGCCTTGGTACAGATGCTGCTCCTCAATTTGGAAAACAGTAACTGCTGCTATGAAGGTGGAGAACAAAGCAAACAGCACAAAGCAGAGGCAAAGCATTCCAAGGAACAGAACAGGGCGGGCGGGTGGGCACAGGTTGCCCACGGGGTGTCGCACAAGGGGTCAGAGCGGAAACCTATCCAAACTCTACGCCTCTATGTGGCCTACCAAAAGAAGGGGGAAACCGAAAGCCCTACAGCAATGGTAATAAATAAGAGGCCTAGCCGGAAGGAAAGTGGCCTGTGTGTCCCCGTCTCCCAAGTACAAGCTGGAATCTGGAGGCTTTGATAAGGGCCAGTGTCAGCCTCACAGGGACGGGGACGCTGGGGGGGCGGGGGGTGTGTGTGGTCAGGGTCACTAGGGCCTGGGTAGGCAGGGGATGGTCCCCAAGTAGGTGGTTGTCAGGGAGACTACCACCCCCACGGTGGTGTGCAAGGAGCTGGGGGTGGCTCTCCCAGCTACAGTAACTTCTGGAGTTGTGGCCCAGACCCCACCAGATGGAAGCCCCCTCTACTAGCTGATGTGACAAACTGCTCCAAGCCCCTTCGGCGTAGAACCAACTTATTTCTGAAACTTCTTTTCCCCAAAAAAGCAGAAATCACCCCACCCCATCACAGCCGTACCCACAGGTAGAAGGTCTCCCAACCTGGAGGGTGGGGTAGAGAACAAGGCAGGTGGGGCGCTCGGCATGTCCAACCAGCCACGGGCACTGTGGGCGCCTCCCTGGGGATGGGTCCTCTTGGTGGCTGTCTTCCACCAAATCCTCAGGAAGGACCCCGGGGAAGAAGCCACCTCCCCACCCTCTGGCCTCACACAGCCAGTCCTGCCCAAGGCCCCGTCCCGGGGTGGGTGGGGCACGAGTCCGCGGCGCGCGGGAAGCACTTGGCTTCTCAGAGTCCGGCGGAGACACCGTGGGGCTGCCTGGCCCGGGACGAGACCGTGCTCTCTCACCGCCCTGACGTGCAGGGAGAAGCCGCTGGAAGCTAAAACTGAAAACAAAATTTCTCCTCGCGATCCCGTCACAGGTGTTGATCCTAATCTTGAGATGTGTTGGCTTGTTTAAACTTCGTTTCTGGAAGCTTCTCACATCTCCCAGGTCCACCACTAAGATTTGAGAGACAAACTCAGGAAAGTATATTTTTCAGTACTCATTTGAAAGAATCTTTAAAAAACAAACAGAAAAACCCCAAACACCGTGTTTTCTTCAAATGAAACCCTCTTAGAACACAGGCAGCGTGACCAGGGCCGTTGCAGAGCTGGTGTGGACAGAACCCACACCTCCGCGGGGCTCTCCCAGCACGGCCGCCTCGGCAAGGAGCCTGCTCGGCACAGAAATGCGAAGTTTTTCCTGCTAAAACGTAGTCCCCTTTCAATAAAAGAGAAACAGAAAGAAAAGAACAGAGGAAAGGGCTACTCTGAGATGAGGGTGTGCCTCCCTCCGCCCTGGTCGCAGACCCAGGTGTGCACGCGGCGAGCGCTGGGCCTCCTTGGCGAGCGGGGCAGCCTGGCAGGGCTCGCTGGCGGACGGTCCTCCGCGGCCGCCCGCCTCCCGCTCTCCCTTCTCCTTCTCCTCGCCGCCGCGGGCCAGCAGTGGGCGCTCGCTCGGTCTCGGGCTCCTCTCTCCCTCGGGTGCTCCTCTCCCTCTCCTGTTGCTCACAGTGGTGCTTCAGTTTTAGCAGTGGAAAACAGGTATCCATTTATTTTTATTTTTTATTACCCAGAATAAGATGCTGATGGACTAAGCCACATAGCTTAGCTCTTCCGCTGCCACCTGCAGGGAGGGAGGAGGGCAGAGGGCCATCAGAGCAGCTCGGGGACCCCCCGCCCTGAAGGTGCAGGGCTCCTCCCCTCACCCCACCGTGCGCTTGTGAAATGGATGCCCGCACCAGTGACTCCCCACGCCAAGGAGAAGGAAGCCGAGAGTTAAGGGGCCCTTCTGCCAGCGGCACTAGCACCCCGCTCACCCAGCACACACACAGGGAGGGGACCCGGGCCCAGGCTCACCAGCTCTGGTCACGCCACATTCAGGGGAGCCCTATGTCAGGGTCTTAGCGGCCCCCCGAAGCCCCTGGTGCAGAGGAGCCCCGTGTAGCTGGGACAGGACTCCCACGCCCACCCCTTCCTCATGGAGTCCTAGAACTCTCTCAGGCAAGGACCACCACGCAGGGAGCTGGGTATGAAGCTCCTATCCCCGTCACCACGAGCAGATGCACAGGAGCCAAAATGGCCGGCCACAGGACAAGCTGGCCTCTTGGGGACTTGAGACCCCTACCACACATTTCCCTGATTTCCCATCAAGTCCAGATCCCGATGAAGACGACCTCCTGCAGGGGTCAGCTTGCCTTCTAGTACTGGGACAGCCCTGTCACTCCGCCGTGCTGGTATGCCCGCTCCCCTTGGTACGTGGAGTCTTGTGACAGCGCCACATCGATCTGTGACTTAAACTCATCGCCAAGGTAACTGTCCTGAAAAACAAAGTTGGGGAGATAAGCATCCACTTGGAGGATGTGCTCACGTCCTTCCAGCCTCAAGTACCTGCCCCAGAGAAGGATCTGGAAAACCCGGTTCTAAAGCCTAAGTAGCAGGAGACCCACACTGGTTACCTCACCATCGGACACAGGTCACCCAGGCCAGCTGCCTAAGACTGCATCGGGAAGCTGATGCTTTAGGCCCCCCAGCCCCCCTGCTGAGAGCGGACCTATGCAGAAGGCCAAGCGGAGCCATGCTCAGGTCTGCAGGGGTGAGTATGGGGGGTCAGTCCCAGCTGTCCTGACCTCCCTGCCGCCGGCTCACCTGGGACAGCTCGGGCTGGGAGAGGCCAGGCTGGCTCATCTGGGAGGGCTGGCTCATGGAGATGTAGCCCTGGGTCAGGGCGCCCTGGGAGAATGGCTGGGACGCCACGTCCTGGCTGGCCTGGCTGTTGGGGAGATTCGTCTGGCTGGGTCCAGGGAGCCCAAAGCGGTTCTTCTGGCGCCCCCCACGACCAGTCTTGCCTTTTGGGGTACCCCGGCCTGAAAGACAGCAGTCCAGGTTCCTTGAAGGAGATCTGCACCCGACCGACAAGCCCAGCTGCCCAAAGCCCAGACTTGAACAAACTCCAACGCCAACGTGCTTTTTCCAACATGCTGCCGCCTGGCGCTCACCTGCTGCTGGCCCGTTCGCTTGTCCAAAATACCCTGGTGGGGGCATGGGGGGCATGACGAGGTTGAAGGGGATGGGAATGTTCATGGCGGCCACATGGCTGGGGCCTGCACTGATCATGCCGATCTGGTCGTGGGTCTGGAAGTACATGTTTGAGGGCCGGCCTGCAAGACACAAGGTGGATGGCAGGCGTCACTGCCACATCCCAACAAGCCTGCTGCCTGCCCCGCCAATGGCAGCTGGAGTGGCTGGAATGTCACTCGCATCCTGCCGCTGCTCCGAGTGCCACAGCGTTCCTCGGGGCAGCCTGACAGCAAAGCCACCTGGGTGATACAGAATTTCACCACTCGACCCCCACTCTTGAGAGCCTCCCTGGGGCTGGCTCCTGGGAACAAGCCTTTTCTCCCAGGGTATTTGGAGAATCCCTGGCCTACAAGCACCCAAAAGATTGAAGCTACGTTGCATTTCCAATTGAAAAAAAAAAGTTCTTTGTGGATAAAATTCTATGCTCGTATTACCCGCACCCCCTCTCTCTACCATGACCACCAAAAGCAAGAAAACACCTGACTGAACAGACCAGTGGATCCCACTGAAAATGAAGGCCCCCAGGTACCCCCCAGGCTAGGCATACCCCAATCTGCACAGAGCTGCCCCAGGGCCTGGGAAGTCAAAGGGAGCCAAGGCATGACAGCACAGCCTTCTGGTCTGCCCCCAAGGGCCGAGAGCCTTAGCTGGGCCCACGGTGAGCTCAAGGATGAAAGATGGACCCAGAGCACCCTACATGGCAACTCACTGGATGTGGCAATGAGATTTGTCACTTGAGCCAACAACCAGGAGAATACTGGGCAAGCAAGGAAAGCGGGGGCTTGCTCACTTCACACGTGAGAGGAACTGCTGGGGTGCACCCGGCCCCAGGATGGCCAGTGAGCTCACGAGGGGACGAAGCTCAGTGTAAAATGCGGGCGTGTGGCACCAAGCACCTGGGTGAGCCAGTCACCCTCTGTAGAGGCTGGTGCGGGGAAGGGTCCCAGGAGGCAGGGATCTGGGGGATGAATGGGAACCATCCAGATGCTGGCTCCGGCAAGAGGGGCTGTTGCACACAGCAGGGGTAATGCTCAGCTTCAGGACAGAGACCCTACACAGGAGAGCGGTCTGAGAGAGCAAGCAGAAACTGGAAGACCGGCGAAACCGGAACCGAGACTGTGGGCGGCCTGGAGGAGCTGCAGTGGTGCCCCTCCCACTGAGTGGGCAAAGGGCAGGGGCTGGGGGAGGGGAACACCGTGGCCTGGGGCCCAGGAGCAAACAGGAAGAGCTACAGTATTTGCTTGCAACCCTCCATAAGCAGACCTGTGATATTTTTTAAAAATGTGTATTTAGACACTGGCAAAGACCAATTCTTTCATTTCAGACAAAAGAAGGTGAGAAGGAACTGTCAGGCAAGCTTCTGCGGACTGAGGCTTGGGAGGTGACCCCAGGAGTGACAGGGCCAAAAGCTGCAGGCGTGGGAATGATCAACACCCACAGGGCCCGCATGGTCCCCCGCAGACTCACCCTGGCTGCTCCGATCATAGACCGATCCTGGGATAATGGCCTCCCGAGCATCATACATGGCTGTTGTCATGAAGCGGGCTCCCTGCAAAGAGTTCAGATAGGTGAGGAATTTACCACCTCGACACAAGAACAACTCTCTCAAGATCTGAGGGCCAGGCCACGCCTAGGCCGACCCTGAGGCTTGCTGACTGGTGGGCTCTGGGCCTTGCCCGCCCCTCCTCCACGGACCTGGCCTTTGATGCTGCACGAACTGTCTTCGGGCTTCACCTCAAGCAGCACCACAGCTTCTAGGTCCCCCAGAGCACCCTGGGTTCACAGGGTTTCCTAACTGCCTGTGTCCAACTCCTGGGCGCCACCCGTGACTTTGCATCCCAAAAAGCCAAGTGGAAAAGCTTGGAGAGGTGGGGCAGAGGAGCTCTGTGACAACTCAGCTCGCACCGGCCGCCACCCACTGCCACACGCCGCAACCCGCAGCCCGGCCCTATGTTCCTGCCACCCCACCCGCCGCCGCTCACCGGGTTGATGGTGTTGACCAGCTTCCTGGGCTTGCTGAACTGCATGAGGCTCTCCCGCAGGTTGTTCAGGGGCCCCTCCACCAGCACCTTCTGCTCCTTGTAGTAGTTCAGCAGGTGGTTCCAGAGCGGCTGCTTGGACAGGGCCTTTGGGTTGCCCACAATAATGACCCCATACCTGCAAGGTGTGGGCACAAAAACATGGTGTTTGGGGCTCTGCATAGTGAGTGGAACACCATGTAACACAATAAGCAAGACTGAACAAAAACTCAAAATCCATATCCAAGGTGACGGGCCGTTCTCCCGGCACCCTGTCTGCCTCCCTGCCCCGACGCCCGGCCTGCCCATGACAGCGCCCACCGCTGAGTGCCGGGGACAGAAGGGCATACCGCTGGTCACGGTGACCTGGCACTGAAGCCCGCTACGCAAGCTGCCCACAGTGCACTGGGTGTATCTGCAGACAATTTCTGAGGAGCCCAGACATCAAAACCCCTCCGTGAGCAGAGGAGCTCAGATGAGTCTCCTTGTTTGCAGCCACGGGTCGGCCTCCTGGGAGGTCAGCCCCAGCAGGCTCCGCGGCCTCGGGAACCCCGATAGGCCAGGGCACAGACCTCAATGACCAAGCCGGGGACTGGCTTCTCTGGTGGACGCTCACCCCACCAAGCTGTTTCAGGACCCCCGTGCCCAGTGCTGGCCACCAAACAAGACAGCACCTTAGAAAGGGGGGAGGTGGTAACAGATAACAAGCAACATGTCCTGACAGGGCAAGGAACCAATGTGTGAAGCGAGCCTGACTTCCAGCTGATACGGGGGCAGCTGCAGTCTGGTTTTACTCAAAGGTGACAAAGAGACAGCTTATTCTCTGGGTCCCCTCTATCATTATTTCAAAAAAACATTACATTCTAGGGCCAAAAAGGTAGACAAGACCAAAAGATAAGATTCAGGGTTAAATGTCTCCACGTGGATACAACCTGCACTAGTGGGTTTCTTAGGTCAAAAGGGCCTAGATGACCCTTCCCACAAAACTGAGGCCACACAAACCCACCAGGACATGAAACAAAGGCATCTCATGGGGAGGCATTCTCTCTAAACTGCTGCTTGGGAGCGCTCTGACCTCTGGCGCTGGCGAAGCCCAGTCTCGCCCCAAGTGCAGCCCAAGGTTCAGGTGTGGGGCAAGGAGAAGAACCAAAGAGGCGATCCAGGCAGGGAGCAGCTCTTGGGCGGACCCTCCCAGCTCCAGACTCTAAGGGAAAAGTCCCTCTGAAGAACTCCCACGGCAGGAGGGAGGCACCTGCCGTCAGCAGGGCCAGCGGGACACAGTCCTCTGTACCTCGCTCTGGTCAGGGCCACATTAAGTCGCCTGGGGTCGTTTAAAAATCCGATGCCTTGGTGCTCGTTGGCTCGCACACAGGAAAGGATGATGAAGTCCTTCTCTCGCCCCTGGAATGCGTCCACACTGGCAATCTCCACCTCCTACAAGGGACACACGGTCACAGTCAGCCAGCTGGCTGCCTTCAAGGACCCTCAGACTGTGGGAACGTTGTTGAGGTGCACTGTCCAATCCCGCCAAGGAGCCTGGGACCTGAAGCCTGCAGAGCACCCCCACGCCACCCACCTGCTCGCTGCGCCTCCGGACAGCAAGGACGGAGCCCCTCTGGCTGGGCCTGCTCCCACTGGGCCTTCACGGTTCCCAGCCCCACTCTCCTGGCCTTCCTGTGCTTCAGCTGCCTTTTTAACTGTGGCAATTTGTTTCCCAATAATAAAAGCATGTGTGCTTGCCATAAAAGACCTTAGACTGGACCCAAGTTAACAAAATAGAGACCACCTGTCATCCTCACTCAGTTGCTACTTTGCATTTTGGTTCATTTCCGCAGAGATAAAGAATGACGTTGTCCCGCACCCTTTCAGCACACACATCCTGGACATATCATCCAGGCAAGGACACAGGGGTGAATCACATTTTCATGACTACGTAACACGCACTGTAAGGCTGCCTCGTAATCACACCGTATGGTTCGACTTAGAATTATTTTCAGTTTAGCTCTGAAAACTATCCTGAGAAAAGCCTGAAGGAACGCGCGCCCTCGCAGGCCGGTGCCTGCACAGCCGCAGGCCAGGCAGGGGGAGCCGGCAGGCCCGAGTGGGTGCGCGCACCTGGTAGAGCTTGGTGTGCAGGGAGCCGCTGAACTGCATGTACTGCACCAGGTAGGAGCGCTGGCCCTCGTACGGGGTGATGATGCCGATCTGGTCAGGCTTGGCGCCCGCCTTCAACAACTTCGTGGTGATCTTCTCCACGTTGGCAGCTTCCGTCCTAAGGAAACCCACCTTTCAGCTCCTGCGCTGCCCCCACGGGCCCGAGACCAAGGCTGGAGCCTGTGGGAGGTGCAGGGCCGGCTCCACCTCCGGGGCAGCCCTGAGAAGGCCTTACCCGCTGCGCCCACGGCCAGGCTCCCCATCATTTACCAAGGGAGTCACAGGGGACGGAACAGGCTCACACGTGGGCTTAGCAGTATCTGCTCAATAGAAGAACCCACACTGAAGATGCAAGGTGGAAATACGCTGTTGGTTTAGGTGTCCACACAGAATGGGGACGAGGAGGGCGAGGAAAAGCTTCAGCACCGCAGTAGAAAACGTAGTGCCAAGCTGCCACTGAAGCCTGCGGATGCCGAGGGCGAGTCTCTGCTTACCTGTTCAGGTAGGAGGTGCCTGAGCTGGCGATCTCCTCTTGGCCCTGGGTCACGTAGAAGAACATCGGCTTATCAGGTTGGGGCCACTGGAAGTCAAACCCCTTCTTCACTCGGTCCGCTGTCACCAGGGAGGGAAAAGAGGCAACACTACCCATTAGAGAAAAAAGCCACAGCCCACCTTGACTGAGTGCCGATGGGGCAACACAGAGACCGGGCCGTCACAGGCAGAGGCCTGTGCTAGAGCAGTTAACAGCAGGCTTCGGGCAAGAGACCCTGGTCAACAGGGCCCCGAGGAGGCCGCTGGAGCGGGTTCCACTGCCCCAAAACGCCTCGGATGAAGGGAAGCTGCACATACCAACACCCAGCTGCCCGGTGCACAAAGCTGGCTCACTCATTGAACATTATCTCACCGGCTGGTGCTTTCCATGGCCTGTTTAAGAAATCTCTGCCTACCCCAGGGTCACAAGGATACTCTGTTTTCTTCTAGAAGTTTTACTGTGGTGCCTTAAAGGACCCATAAGTCCCTCCAACTGGCTTTTGTGGATGACACTGTTGAGTCAATCTCATCCTGTCACAGACCAAAGCCTACGGACAGGTGGGCCTGCCTTTGGATTCTACCTGGGGCACCATGCCCACAGTACCCTGGCAACTGCAGTTCTACAGTAACTCAAGACATGTGGTAGTGTAAGCCACCACCTCCACTGGGCTCTTCATGTTCACCTTGGCTATTCTGGGCCCTGTGCATTTATTTCCTTATAATTTAAAAAATTAGCTCATCCATTCACACGCCCCACTCACCCCTTTGGGAATTTTGGAGCTGCATCTAATCAACAGATCAGCATGAGAAAAATGGCATTTTTGCATCAAAACAGCCTAACATCAATGATCCACTTTATGTCAAGCTGAGAAAGAGGCCACATCCATCTCCATCCTTCCCGCGAGGGCAGTAGCCAACTGGCTAGCTCAGTGGCGCATTAGCCCAGGGGCTGCCGGCAAACGTTTGCCCACTGGGGGCGGTGGGGCAGGGCTGGTCTATAAGGCTCCTGCCCCAGCTAATGTCAGGCTACCCCAAGAGGGAGTCTGGGTGGGTGCCAGCACCGCCTTGGGCAGGGGCCACCTCGGGGCTCAAGGGGGCTCCTGGGAGCTGCTCAGGCCGTGTTCTGGGTTCAGATACGAATTACACAGGTGTGTTCACTTAGAGAAGACTCACCAAGCTGAACACAGGATTTGGGCACTTCTTTACACTTTAATGAAAAATTAAAAAATATGTATTCAGGGCACCTAGGTGGCACAGTCAATTAAGTGTCCGACTCCTGGCGTCCGCTCAGGTCATGATCTCAGGGTCAAGAGATGAAGCCCCCCGTGTTGGGCTCTGTGCTCAGCGTGGAATCTGCTTCAGATTCTCTCTTCCCTCTCCCTGCCCCTCCCGCTCGTGCTCACTTTCACTCTCTCTAAAATAAATAAATCTTTGAATGGAAAAAAAAAAAAAAATAGACATATATATACACATACACGTACGTAACTTACTGGGTGCTGACCACGTGCCGGGCACGCAGGACACTGCAGGGAACCACCAGCACTACGGCTCCCTGCCCCCCAGAGCCGCCGCCACGAGGAAGGCAGAGCAGGGCCGGCAAGGGCCAGAATCGGTGCTAAGCGGTGGCTTTCCCAACTAGTGTCAAATGGCAAACAAGCTCCTTGTGGCCTGGCCTTTCCTCGCCCCACCCCCCAATGGACCAGCACTGTTCTAAGTGTCACGGTGATGGTGATGGTAACTGTGCCATCAACCCCCAGGGCCGCACGACACCGCGGCTGCACGCCCGGGCCAGGCGGGCACTCGGCCTCCGTCTCACCCAGACGGCAGGCCGGGCAAGGCCGACATGGCAGGCTGCTGGCATTAACCGGACATTAAGAACGCCAGTCTGAGGACCCCTTGTACAGCCTAAAAAGTTGAGGAATCCAAGCAGCTACCATTTGCATAGCTTGCATCTACTGACATTTGTTGTATTTTAAAACCTAGAAACATAAAATATTTATGAATTCCTTTAAAAATAATCAGCCAAAAACATATTTTATAAAAAATAACATTTCCCACTAAAATATGTATCTCTCGAGTTTCTGCAACTCAGTTAGGACCGTGGCTGACTCTGCTTCTGTGCTCAGTCTCCCATCAGCCCTTGCAGTAGGACGATTGGGCGTCACAGATGCACATCGTTGGAAAAGGGAAGAGTGTTTTATAACTTTCCCCACAACTGTGGGGTTTTGACCGATTCCAGACCAAAGCTGGACAGGAGGTCACCCTGCAGGTTCGTGATGCTGGCTTTTCTCTTCTGCCCTGCCCTTAGGACGGCCTCTGACTTTGTAACGCCCTTGCTGGCCATCAGAATGGGAAGTACTTGCTCACCAAGTCAAGCAGAGCTCCCAAAGACTCGCACGCCTCACGGACATTTGTCACCACCATAGATCCCACCAGAAAAGCCACTCAGCATTGGAAAGACTTGGTCAGCCCAGATTAGGGACATGAGTTTCCCAAAATTCTGATTTTCATTTTGAATCCTCAGGTTTTATCACTGGAGATAAATACTGTCAATTGTTTTCCTTGAAGCCATGGGCTGACTCACTTTGATCATTTCTGGCAAAGCACTGCTGAACTCAACCCCAGTCTGAATGACCGACCATACTGTGTCCCTGAATCCTTTTAAAGCACCTACCACACCCCAAGTGTCTCAGAACTCCCTACCTCGTCACGCACAGGGTCATACAGATGGGCACCCAAGGGGCTAGTAAAGTGAGTACTCTCCACTGATGCATTCAGGGTCTTGCCCGCTGCAAGCATGTGGTGGTGATGACACATGGCAGTCTGGCAGCACTGTCCCCACTCATGTCAAGGCACCAGCCAGCCCTCCAGGGTTGTTTCTGTACCCTCAGCACGAGCGTCCACATGGCAAAAGGGCACACGATCCCTCAGTGTTACTATGAGAGTAGTTCTGGCCTCAGTCCTGTGAAGCCGCAGGGCCCGCGGTGTGGGGGCACCAGCGTGAGGGGTGGGAGGCACGGTCGGCTCAGCCACCTCCTGTTCTGTCCACCGTGTGACAGGCCCCCAGCGTGAATTCTCATGGAGTGACCCTGCATTTTACAAGGACAAGCTCCCCCCTGCCCACAGGCCAAGGATGTCCCACACTCCAGAGTGGACATGCCGTCCCGCAGACCACTGTACCTCTCTGAGGTGCCCCCTACACGTAAGTGATCACCACGTAAGGCCGCTTAGGCCGTGACAACAGGTTTCATCTCCCCAGGCTGCACTCCCTCCAGGCCCCCCACTCTGGGCTGAGCACTACCTGCAGTGACGCCATTCTGGAGAGAGCCCTCGTAGAAGATGTTGGATGGGAAGGCGCTGAGCGCAGGGTGCATCCGATACTGGACCTGCAGGCGGATGGGACGGATGCCCAGCACCACCAGGCGCTCGAAGAGTGACTGAGATAGTCCGGCCTTGGCTGCCTTCTTGCACATCACCACGGGGCCCAGCTGACAGTGGTCACCCACGAGGATGAGCTGTGGCGAGAGGCCCACACAGGTGAGGAGCTCAGGTGTGAAACCGCACAGACGTCCACTCATGGGGCACCAAGGGGCCCTGGTGTTATACAACCACCCAGCCACATGAATTCAACCAGGAAGAGGCGACCAGCACAGGACACTGCCCACCACATAGAGGCATCCAGCTTTCCTAAATAAGTTCGTGTCATGTCACTGCTCTTTTATGGAAGACCTACGTTAGAGGTAATGGCTTTTGTTGTAAAAGCAAAAACCCTCTTCAGATTTCTTTTGGTTGTCAAAAACAGGTACTAACGTAGGTCTTTTGTAAAAGCAAGGTGGTGTAATAGGAACTTTCAGAAAGTAGGGATATTCTTCGCTTTATCCCATTTTGGCTTTTAAGAGGTTTCAAAGCAGTGTTTCACTTTCAGATAGTGGGGGAAACCTATATATGAAACACACAGACTTGCACTCAGGACCCACAAGAGGTGCTCTGTGTGGCACCCATCCTTCCAAGAACCACTCAATGAGCCCGCTGGGCACCCCTCTGCTCTGCCAGGACATCACACGGCATTACAGAGCATTATCAGAAACGAACCCCCAGCACTGAGAATGACACGGAACTGGAACAAGAGAACACACACTGGTTTTCAAACAGGACGACAGTGAATGGCCCACCTGCTTGGCGCCAAGGACCACAGGGACCATGCACTCTGGTTCGGTGGCCTGGGTGCTCTCATCAATTAAAATGGAACGGAACTGCATCTTGGCGAGCCTCGGGTCCCCTGCACCCACACACGTGCAGCAGATGACATCTGCATTCTAGAGACGAGAGCAGGCAAGGCATCAGGGAACCTGCACGGTAAATGCTACCAGGCCCCAAAGGGCAGGCGGAACAGGACACTGACTGGCACCCTCCCCGACACCTACGGACACAGGCCGCTGTCCCACCTGGGGGACGCATCTACGTCCAGGCTGCAGCGGCACTACCTTTTGAGACCCTAAGTGATCATGCTTCATCACAAAAACCTCTCAGCACAGATGTGGTTCTGTGCCTCAAGACAGCCTCTGAGAGGCAGTGCTGAGCTGGAGAAACCTTGTCTGTTATAAAAGAGCAGGGGAGTGTTCCAGACCCACCTCCAGGCCAAGATGTACAACCACTGAGAAGGCAAATACGGGAGGTATCGAAGTTCTTTCTCAAAAGCAAACTAAACTGATGTAAAGGCTCCACGCCATGCTCCGCATACTGCAACAGGTCCCACGGCCACACGGGGCCAAACGGCCCAGAGGTTAAGAGCTCACCATGAGCAGCTCCCTCTCGGCGGTGCGCTTCAGGGCCCGGTACCGCTTCTCGTCAGCAGAGGACAGCTCCCCCGTCTCGTCCTTCAGCTGCTGTAGCTTCTGCAGCTCCGGCATGCTGGAAGCATGGCAACACGTCAGCAGGCACGGGAGCCACGCGTCGCCAGGGACCGCGCACGGGAGACATGCTGCGCTCGAGGCAGGCTACCCAACACCCACCTATCCATATTCCTGATCTGGTTGTGCAGGGCCAGGAAGGACACTGGGGAGTCAATGGCCTCGCGGCTCTTCGCGCAGAGCCGCACGACTTTCAGCCCAGTCTGGTGGATCTTCTCAGTCAGCTGATCCACAGCTATGTTACTCGGAGCACAGACGAGCACAGGCCTTCAACACACAAGGCGAACAAACATCTCAGAGCTCAGCCAGAGGAAGTTCAGGAAACGCTCACTGCCAGGACTGTCGTTCTGAATCCTAGGCAGTGGAGCACCTCCCCACTGGGGACCTAGGACTAAAGTGAGTGAACAAAGCTGAAGGAGCTAAAATCCAACTGGTCTGGAGCTTCCTGTTCCCAGCTGGTTTTCACACTTCTCACGTACAGCAACGCTACTAAGTGAATCTTGCCTCCTCACCCTCCAGGGTCCGCACCGTAAAGACTCTGAAAGCTCTGCGATGCGCACAGGCCCGACACTCGGGACACGCTGACCCACCGCCCCACGGCTGCCTCCACCAGAGCAGCAGGCTTGCTTGTGAGAAGCAACCACGGAGACCAGATCACATACAAATAACGTAGAACACACAGTGCCGGGGCCGTGCCGAGCCCTACCCATTGCCCTGCCGAGCAAGGTGGTAGACGATGGTGGCAGAGGTCACCGTCTTCCCCGTGCCTGGTGGTCCCTGGATCAGGCTCAGCGGTCTCTGCAGCACAGTCTTGACAGCATAAACCTTCGGATAACAGGCAGTCGTTAGGCTGCAGCCACCCCCGGGGAGTGGGGGGCCACCCACCCAAGCAGGCTCTGCCGGCCAGGCCCCTTCTATCCCCCAGAAGGGGTGAGAACCTGCGAATGGTTGAGGTCGGGGAGCCCCTGTGCCGTGAAGCGCTTCGGCAGCTGGCACTTGATGATCACATCCTCCACCTCGTGCCCGAGCAGCTTGTGGTAGATGTAGCCCGAGACAGAGGTCTCATCCACGGCAAACGTTTTCAGCGCACTCTGCATCCTGGAAGGCAAGCTCGGGGTCAGCGGCATGCACACGACCATGGAGCGGTGAAGCCTGGCCCTCGCGAGTGAGGAGAATCATCCAGATGCCGGAGGCGGTGGGGCACCCCAGAGCAGATGCAGTGGCGCGGGCAGGGACAAGGTGGACGTACCTATCAAACGAGGTTGACTTCCACACGAAATCCACCTGGAAGTTGTGAGTCACCTCCACAGGCGCACCCACACTGCTCCGAAGCTCAATGGCGATCTCGTCGCCATAATCTGTGCCGCTGAGTTAAGTTTCATCGTTGTCAAAAGCTGAGTTTACCTTTCTGAGGAGCCTTCATTTGGCGACTGAGGAAAAAGACCCTCCTCTGCGCCAAACACAGAAGACTCAGCCCGCCCGGCCCGTGCTCACCGCCAGACGCTGGCCCGGTGTCGGGGCCCCTGCTGCCAGCTCCCACGCCCTCCCTGTGAGCGCCCGGGCAGCGCCCAGCATGGAGCACGCCGGCCGGGGGTCAGGCTGAGCCGCCAGAGCCCTGGGGCGCAGAGCTGGGAGCACCCTGGCTTCAGGCTGGGCAGCTCTTTGATCAGTTTGATACACATGGTGCACCTCCGAGTACAAGTGAAGAAAGGACTCAGTGGCAAACACCACTCGGAGGGGCCCCCCAGTGTGGCCGCCCACGACGCCCTCTCCTCCACCTGCAGCGATCCCCACACAGGCCGCCCGTGCTCAGGACGAGCTCACCCGTCTTTACACAAAGGATACTATCAGGGACCTTGATGACATGGCCGATCCCCTTCCAAAGGGGTGCCAGATCCCCTTTGTACCTCAGGCATATCTCATCCCCCTGCATGAGCCGCATGTCTTACAGAGAAAAGACAGCAAGAAAGTTAGCGCTTTCAACACGTGCCGAGGCTGCCATCATGAAGAGTTCAAATTAAGGGACACTTTACAAGGGTGAAACTAGGAATTTTATGCTACTTATGGTCACAAATATTTTAAAACTTAAAATCACCTCTTAACCAAATTATGACTAAATCCTCATTACCAGAGTCAGTCTTGGGCAAAGTGAAGTAGGCGATTCTCTTCTTGTTAAGGCCCAGGTCCCACCTGACCGTGATGTTATCTTGAGTCTGAGCACATGAAAAATAAGAGCCCTGTTAGCCTGAGACACAGACACGGCCCTGGACTCCTCGTGTCTGCGTTTCCACAGGTGTGTGCCCTACGGCGACCTTACGAGCTGTGACGTCAGCGTGCCGTGCGCAGCACCCAACAGCCTGCGACACCAACAAGGGCACGTCCGGGAGAAAAGCCATTAGGACCCCCAGACCCCGCTCAGGATGACCAGGAGACCCCCACACGACGTCTGCTCTCGGAGGCGGCTTCTCTGTGAACTGCGGAGGGAGAAGGAAGCTGGCGGCCGGCCGTCGGCGCTCCCGCCTCCTCGAGGTGATCTTCGCGGGACCGGCACAGGGGTGCCCTCCGTGCGCCACGGGCTCCTCGGTTCTGACGCTCGTAGCCGTGGGCAAAGGCCGCGACCGCGACCGGGAGGGATTTTTGTTGGCTTTTAAATCAGAAAACACTCAGGCCGGTGTCCAGCTCTGAGCGACCGGGCTGTGCCCAAGGGTCACTCCCTCGCCTGCCCTCAGTCCGCCGTCCGTCTCTCCAGGCACCGCGCCTCAGGCCGCGGCAGCGTCCGCAGTTTGCACAGGAAACCGCCCTCCCCAGACCTTAGGAGAGAGGCTGTGTTAAAACGACCGAAACCCTCCTGCACACACCACATCACCTGGGACTCTTTCAGTTTCTTATCGTAGTCGGCCTCCAGCTTGACCAGAGGGCCGAATATGTTCTGGTACTGGTAGGCGTCCTCGTACCGCAGGAGGACGTGCTGCGGCTCCTCGTCCACGCCTGGCTTCTCCAGGTCCTCCAAGGTGGCAGAAGGGTTTTCCTAGAAGACAAGGACCGCGCCGGTTCTTCCCCATTTTCGCCTACAGACGAAAGGAACTACACGCGGGATCACTAGTCACTAGAAGAACAAGGCCTATCCGTCACCTCTCAGAACGAGCCGATGTCGGCCCGTCATACAGAGGGCACCGGTGGTTGGTGGTGTCCCCCCCCCCCCGAGGACAGTTCTCGTACGGGGAAGTGTATGTGGCACGGGGAGGTGGACACTGGCCTGGGTCTTTGCTCACCCTTCAGCCACTGCCCCTAACCCTGCCCTGCCCAGGGCCACACCAACAGGGTGAACACTGGGGAGGACACCTCACGCATCAGGTGCACAGCCCGACACGCCTGTACCACCTAATGGCTTCATTCGCCAACCAACGCCTAGCCCCTAAACTCAAAGAGAGAATACCTCTTTCGGGCTGCCAGGAAGACCACTAGTTCTCTGCTTGTGTAAATAGAAGGGGAGGCCCTTCTTCCCCCCACCAACCCCCCAATTTCCTCCTGACCCTGTGCTGCACCGACAGGGGCGACACACTCCTCCCTGGCAGGGACAGAATGGTATCTGGGCTGTGTGGCTATAAACGGGAAAGGTGAAAGAGTTCTGGCCATCCAAAAGTCGAAGCAGAAGGGTACCTTGCTAGATGATACTTGAGAAATATTCTGACTTGCACGCAAATTGAAAATAAACTCACATTTAAGATTCTGGATTATATGGGCACCTAATTAAAATTTATAGCCCAATTACTAAAACTTTATCATAAAAGCTGAACGGCCAGAACCAGAGAAGGGCTTCCTGGAGAACTGGGTCTGTCAGGCAGGGCAGGCACCCCACCACCCAACCTGGAAGCCCCTCCCCTTCACTCATCCAGCTGCAGTAGGCCCTGCTTCTCTGACCTTTGTGACCTGGACCCCTTTTCCCCTGGACATTCACCCCTGGCCTGGTGTTACCCTGGCTGAGACACGTCACAAGCCCAACGAGGTCTTACAGCACCCTCACAGTCCTGTCTCCCCAGGCCTGGCTCCTCCTGCCATGTGCACCCTCAGCCGCCTACAGCCAGTTCTGACCTTCCTCCTTCCCACCACCCACCCTCACCCTCGCCCTCTGCAACAAAAGAAAAATTCCAACAACTGGAGCTGTCCTTTCCTAGAGGCCTGGCAGGAGGTGCCTGTGGGATTCCACCAAAGGGCCATTCCAGGTAGAGACTGCAGTCTCTCCCTCAAGTTCCTTCCAGAATCTCCTGTTTTGAAGACACTCCCAGCAGCTCTCCCTGGACAAGAACCGTGCTGAGGCAGATTTGCATTCTCAGCAGGCCCTCACCTTCCAGAGCTCCTCCAGCTTGTTGATCTGCTGGGCGGTGATCTGCCGGGCCCGCAGCTGCTCCTGCTCAGAAGGGATCTTGACCAGCCAAGAGAGGAAGCAACGGTCCTGGATCAGGGGCTGCCACTGGGAGCTGTCCCAGTTGATGTCCTTGAGGCTGCTCTGACTGGCGCAGGGCTGCCTACAAAAACACCAAGGGCAGGGAGAGCCCAGGTGAGGATGATGACCTCCGCCCACAAGCCTTACCTTTCATCCCCAAGTGACGTTCCCTGCATTTTACTATGTGATCATATTACCTTTAAATTGTTGGTAATACATTGCCTCTCCCCATGCACTTGAGCTCTGAACTCTTAAAACTCCTAACACTGTTTTTACAGAATTCTTTTTATGATTTAACCAGAACACACCCCAAAAGAGTTACTCAGCATTCCCAGTTCTCTAACTAGCCCCAGCCCCCAAACATCCTCACACCTCTCTAATGGGCAGAACCGGCCACTCGGGCTGAGTGCCCCGCCCCCGCCCTCACCTGCACAGCAGCACCACTACCGAGTCAGCCTTGGCAGGGATGAAGCCGAGGAGGAAGACATTTCGGCAGCCACAGTTGTAACACTCCAGAACTGTCTCCCCCAGGGGCCCATCCTTGTGCAGAGTCACCTCTTTGCATTTTGCCCTCACGAGGTGATTTACAATGTGGCTGAAACCAGGAAATGATAAATAGTTAACACCCAAAGTTTGGCTTTTCACCACTTCCAACTGTCGAGCCCCCCGTTAAAAGTTCCGGTACCGTTCACAGTCCATTAGCAGGGGCGGTCACACCTCATCCATCTGGCGTCCCGGGGGACCAGCCCGCCCCTGAATTGGCTCCCCACTGAGCACAAAAATCAATCCGACTTGAACAGCCTTTAAGGAAAACGCTCCTAACACGTTTCACATAGTTCTTGCTTCTTTCTTTTAGTTCTTGCTTTCTGAAATCCTACGGACAGGGCCTGAATGAACCTACAGCAAGGCAGGCGGCCTGCCGCTTCCACGGCTCCTCTCCACTTGCTGAGGCTCCTCGGCTGCTGCCCCCGCTTTCAAAGTCGCCTCTCCGGGCCCCTGTGCCTGCTTTCAGGAGCAACAGCCCCTCCTAATTTGCTGCAGGCCAGGAAACTTGATAACCAACCGTATTAGAAACCTGAGGACAGTAAAAAATACTGAGCAGCGGGGCTCAGGGCTACTCTCAGGAAGCGGAGGGCCGGTTCTGAACTGTCTGAAACCCCGCTGTCTCGGCTCTTTCCTTACCGCCGCGTGGCCAGGACTCTGCTGTCCCTCCCACTTCCGGGACACAGCTCACTTACACCCAGGGCTTGCAAACGCTGCCCCAAAACAAGCCAGCCTCGCGTGGGGCCCACGGGTGGCGCCTGGCTCTGCCTTAGGCTCTCCCAGCTACCTGCAGCCTTGCTGCGGCTCTGTCAGACGCCTAGCACGCCCGCCAGGCATCCAGCCTGCCTGGCCACCGCCCTCCCCGACCTCGGGGAAACCCCTTCTGTTGCAAGCTTCGGCTCAGACGCCACATTCTAACCCCCTCTGGCCCATTCTAACCCATGAAGCCAGTCAGATCATCTAACCAGCTGTCACCACTCTCGGCACCCACAAAGCGCCCACTCTTCTGAAGCTGTCACAACTGGGCATTTTACCAGACTCTTGACTTCCTCTTGTCTTTCCTACACCCACCTCACCCCATTATACTGGAAGCTCCCTGAAGGCAAGTGGCTGCCCCATCATTTTACCATCTGGCCTCATACAAACACTCAGTGCTGGCTGATGGGGTCTGTTTTCTCTTAGAGGCCTTTCACTCACTTCCCTGATCTTGGCTCTGCTGACCGGAAGCTGGGGTTGCCAGCTAAGAAGTTTTATTTAATTGCTTTTCCTGCAGGAGAGGAACTAATGCAAACATAGTAATGCTGAAATTACCCAGAACATTCTGAAAATGGGACATGAATCTGGTTACCCTGAAGATGCTTTTCCTTTCAAATCTTTAGAATTAAACATCAGCCCACTTTCTTGCCTCACCCAGAATCCCAGTTCGCACTGCTAACTTTTAAGATGACACGAGATCTGACCACTGTATCCTCAGGCAGCACGAGATGGTGAGGCCTGGCCTGCAGCTGTGGAAGACACAGGAAGGGTGGGGGCTCTGTGCAAATAAACCTGCCTATGGGGTTTTGTCACTGTATGTCTCCAAAACACGAGCCCCAGGAAGATGCTGCTTTCTTGCTGGCGGCCTGGAGCCCTATCCCACAAGACCCTGCTCTGCTTCTCCATGACAGTGTCGTGAGCTGTCACACACCACGGCAGCTCTGGAGGAGCCACCAGCACTGGATCCTCCCCTGGAATCCAAGCACCAGCACAAAACTGGTCTCACCCCAAACACAAAACACAAAACAAGAGACCCAGTCACAGCTGCTGCTGATCAACAGCAGGAAGGGAAGCCCAGAGACGACGGTCAAGTGAACTTAATTTAATCCGATGATTCAGGATCTGGCCCGTATTAGCCTCAGGACTGCTCCGATGAGCTAAGGCCAGAGGGAGCCTTCTCAGGAAGCGGCTCCCATGGATGCCCATTACTGTCTTGGGAACATCCTCCTCAGGCACCCAGTAATGAAGATGAACGGGCGTGCCAGGAGCTCATCTTGCAGGAAAATATAAATAAAAACTGGGAACGAGAATTAAGCCAACCCTACTTGCATAATAAAAAGAACCACAGAGAATAAATCAAGGGTAAATACATTAAGGCATTCACACACCACCATCTGTTTCAAGTTAAACCAGTCACAGAGGAGGGAAAAAACCAGGTTTGTTAGCGTGATTTTATATTGTGCTTTTGCTTCAACATTTCCATAATTTACACACAAATCTGAGCACAGCACTGATTAAAGACACATGCACTGTCTGATTATCTACCTGCCAGAAGTATTTCCACGCCCGTTACAGAACCACTTCTTGCTGGTGTTACAGTAAACCACGCAAGCAGGATCGTGTATTCCGCAGTAACTAAAAAAGTCAAAACATCAACAGTTAAAGCTGGAAGGTCTCTCTCTGGTTTTAATTTGGCAGGATGTAAAATTCTTTCCTCTTACAACATTTTTAAATTTTTCATTAAACACATACTCAAACCCAATGATCCCACTAGCAAAATCCAATCAGCTAAACTGCAGAGGCTTCCTGACCCTGCAAATGCAGGGAAAGGGTACAGGGTGCTGTGGGGGTTCCCGAGAGAGGCCCTAGGCAACAGCAAAGCCCCTGCCAGGTGGGGGATGAGAGCTGTGGAAGGTACCAGGGGAACCCAACAACAGAGGTCTGATGCCCCAAAGCAACCCCTAGCCACCCCACTTTGGCCTTAAGTTTCAGAAACCGTGACTTATAAGCAGGGAAATCAGCATCCCTGGCTCTGGGCACACAAGAGTCAGGCTGTGACCACACTGCGTTCCCAAGGCGCTCCACTCTCCGGCAGAGGGCGCCATGCTCCCGGGAACGCTCGGGAGCTCAGACCCAGCAGCAGAGGGTCTCCGGGTGCGGTACAGACTGAGCTCAAGCTTGCAAGAAGCACCTCAAGAGAGCCCCCAGCCTCATTCTTCTGAAAATCAACACATCAAAAACAAAACCCGGCTCACCACAGAGTTCTGAATGTGTATGAAGCCAAGCCTCAGTCTCAAACTAGAACGTGCTCCAGACAAGAGACTGGAGACTGGAGACTCCAGACACTAGAACGTGTCCCCCAATACCCCACACCATGCGGACAGCTGGGCGGGTGAGGGGGTGTGCAAACATTAAGCACCTGCAGCTTTACTAGAACCACTTCACCGGCAAATGTGTAGATAACAGAACACTAACACATCACTAACACATATGTAAAAAAATTTTAAACAACTGAGAAAAGAGCCAAAATAAAGTTAAAAACAGAAAGCCAAAATAAAGTTAAAAAAAAAAAGTCTCCCCACAGAGCAGGGAAAGAAGCAGCACTCTGTCCTGTGGTGGGCACAGACTTCGGAGGGGCAGTGTGCCTGGGAGGCCAGCAAGACAGTGTCATGGCCCAGGCCCAAAGTGGCCCTGACTGGCCAGGTGTCCTGAACAAAATCAATTCATCTCTTTTGGTTTCAATTTCCTTGTGTACGTGTAACAGAAAAGTAAGAAGTCCAATATTAAGGGTCCAAATACAAGTGATGGGTCCTGCTCTAGATGAGAATTCCAAATTTGGCCAAAAGCAGTTCTATCCACTGACTATTCAATTCCAATTTTTCGGGAATTTTGAACACATCAGAGAGGCAGATATTTTAAAGTACCCTACAATCATCTCTTTGTAAAAGAAATCTTAGCTGCTGTTTACCCTCTGAACCGAAGTCCTCACCAAATGTGAGTTTGTTTTGAATGAGTGAGTGGGACAGGTACCGGGAACCACCAGGACCTGAGAGAAGGCAGAGAAGGGGAGCCTCTCCCCTACCCTCTGGGTGAATCAGGGGTATCAGAGGGGGCTGATCCCACCCTCCTGCCCAGTAACAAGGACTATGTATACATTGGCCTGAAGAACCTTATTTTGTAATACCACGTCACAGTCCCTCATCCTAGATGGGCTTCTAAAGCCAGCAAACCCACTCAAGAATGCAAGAGCTCTGGGAGGTGAGTCTGCGCCTCCGCCATCGGCACTTACCTGCAGGCATGCACAGGGAGATCCTTCGTGTAGTAAGTATCTTCTTCATCTTCTTCAAAGTTCAACTCAGCCAACAACTGGCTGGTCTTGGCCACGCTGTCATCCACGGCCCCATTCTGCAGAATGCCCTCTGGTCCACCAACCTACAGCAGAATAGCACCATTACCACGCAAGGCTGCAGCTCTCGGGCCTTAGACGAGGCACATGGGTTCTCCCCAAACGAGCAGCCAGGGCGACCTTCCCATGAAGCGCTGGCCTGCTCTCCACTTCGAGAGTTCAGCTTCTTCTGATTGGACTTTTCACACTCTCCACCTCCCTCTTAAACCTACCTGGCCAAAAACAGGGTGCTGGTGGCGTAGGTCATCCACCCTGCCTCCTGCATATCCAGGTCCAACCCCACCTGGTCACAGAGCCATGACCAAACCAGGATGCTGAAGAAGATGCTTCGTTCCCATGACGGGGGGGGGGGGGGGGGGTCACAAGGAGCAAGATGACTTTTTACAAAGCAGTTGCAATCCTCTCTGGGGACAGCTGCATAATGTCAGGCCAGACGGCCTGGAATCCCACCAGAGTGAAGGTTCCTGCCAAAGCCTAAGCCAAAAGTAAAGGTTGTGTCCACTGGAAATGTGAGAGAGCAGTTCCCTCGTTAGTCAACATACTTCCTTCACTGCCAGTTTCCCTCTCTAGAAGGCAGCCCTTCTTCATTATGAATTAGAAGTTCAATGTTTAGGATAACCTTCTGAACTCAGGCTATAACCTTACTACATGTATTATCTTTTATATGTTACAACAGCAAAAACATACAAACAGGCAACTTTAACAATACCCATGAATTTCACAGGCACTTCTGAGCTCACAAGTCCATTCAGAGGCACACGGATTCAGCTCACCAGAGAGTAATAGGCATTCCTAAAGCCATCCCCAGGAACCTTGGGTGGCAGTTAATAGTCCTTGTCATCTCCCCCCTCCTGTGGGGATGACACATCTCCCACATGAGGCTCGGTCATGCAGCAAGGGCGTGGAGTGGTGATGAGGGCAGGGAGGAATGACAGGAGCCCCAGGGCAGGCACTAGGTTTCTCTGAACTGTGAGAGAGGATCAGACACTGGCCCCCTCCCTCAAAGAGCCCCTGCCACCTAGAGCCGTGCCATGTGGGGCCGGCTCAGGCCAGTGCAGCTCAGGCCAGCAGTGCCCGCAGGACCCTTCCCTCTCCACTGCTCCAGCCAAGTCACCTGGAAGATTCTAAAGACAGCAGTTCAGGGACTCCTGCGTGGCTCAGTGGGTTGAGCCTCGGATTCTTGGTTTCAGCTCAGGTCATGATCTCAAGGTTGTGGGATTAAGCTTTATACCCCACCCCCCACCCCCGCTGCTGACTCGGCTTGGGATTCTTTCCCTCTTCCTCTTCCTCTCCCTCCCCCTCCCCTGCTCGAGAACTGCACTCTCATAAATAAGTAAATAAAATCTTAACAAAAAAAAGGGGGCGCCTGGGTGGCTCAGATGGTTAAGGGTCTGCCTTCGGCTCAGGTCATGGTCCCAGGGTCCTGGGATCGAGCCCGGCATTGGGCTCCCTGCTCTGCGGGAAGCCTGCTTCTCCCTCTCCCACTCCCCCTGCTTGTGTTCCCTCTCTCGCTGTCTCTCTCTCTGTCAAATAAATAAATAAAATCTTAAAAAAAAAAAAAAAAAAGGGTCCCTGGGTGGCTCAGTTGGTTAAGCGACTGCCTTTGGCTCAGGTCATGACCTGAAGTCCCAGGATCGAGTCCCGCATGGGGCTCCCTGCTCAGCAGGGAGTCTGCTTCTCCCTCTGACCCTCCCCCCTCTCATGTGCGCGCTCTCTCTCATTCTCTCTCTCTCAAATAAATAAATAAAATCTTTAAAAAAAAAAAAAAAGACAGCAGTTCACTTGGGGAGGGGGGAGGCAGGAATTGGGGGTGCATTGCCCCCTAGGGGGCATTCTGGAAATTGCAGTGGTGAATTTGGGTTGTAAGTAGGGGGTCAGCCCAGACCAGAACACCATTTCACAGCTTCTGCCACTACTTTAACGTACTTTTTTCATGTAGGCAACAACCAACTTAAATGCAAGAAAACTGCGCTTTGTTTGGGGGAAAAAAAGTTTTTCCCCAAAGAAAAATCAAAATCAACTTTTGGATTTTAATGCAAAGAAGATGGTGCTATAACATAATTACAAGCACTTCTTTATGAATCCCTGATCTCTTTTTAAAACTGTGGTAAAATACACACAATATAAAATGTACCATTGTGGGGCGCCTGGGTGGCTCAGTCGTTAAGCGTCTGCCTTCGGCTCAGGTCATGATCCCAGGGTCCTGGGATCGAGCCCCACATCGGACTCCCTGCTCAGCCGGGAGCCGGCTTCTCCCTCTCCCCCTGCTCGTGTTCCCTCTCTCACTCTCTCTGTCAAATAAATAAATAAAATCTTTAAAAAAAAAAAAGAAGTACCATTGTAACTATTTTTAAGTGTACAGCTCAGTGGCATTAAACATTCATATTATTTTGCAACCATCACCACCACGCATCTCCAGCACTTTTTCATCTTCCCAAACTGAAACTCTGTCCCCATTAAACACCAACTCCTCATTCCTCTCCCCTAGCCCCTGTCTCCCACCGTTCTACTTTCTGTCTCTGTGAATCTAACTACCCTAGAGACACCATATAAATAGTCTCATAGTATTTGTCTTTTTGTGACTGGCTTATTTCACATAGCATAATGTCCTCAAGGTTCATCCATGCTGTAGCGGGTGTCAGAATTTCCTTTTTTTTTTTTTAAAGATTTTATTTATTTGACAGAGATAGAGACAGCGAGAGCAGGAACACAAGCAGGGGGAGTGGGAGAGGGAGAAACAGGCTTCCTGATGAGCAGGGAGCCCGATGCGGAGCTCGATCCCAGGACCCCGGGATCATGACCTAGGCCGAAAGCAGACACTTAACAACTGAGCCACCCAGGCGCCCCAGAATTTCCTTTTTGAAGGCTGGGGGCACCTGGGTGGCTCTGTCAGTTAAGCATCTGACTCTCGACTTCAGCTCAGGTCATGATCTCAGGGTTGTGAGATCAAGCCCCACATCGGGCTCCGAGCTGGGTGTGCAGCCTGCCTGAGATTCTCTCTCTCTCCCTTTCCATCTGCCCCCCCCACCGCTGCCGCACATACACGCTCTCTCAAAAAAAAAAAAAAAAAGTCCTTTTTTAAGGCTGAATAACATTTCACTGTATAGATACACATTTTGTTTATCCATTTATTCTTCAGTGGGCACTTGGGTTTCTTCCACCTTTTGGCTGCTGTGAACATGGTATACAAATACCAAGTCCCCACTTTCCATTCTTTTGGGGATATGCCCAGAAGTGGGCTTGCTACATCTTATGGTAATTCTCTGTTTAACTTTTTTAAGAAACTGCCACAGGATTTTCCACAGAGGCTACACCATTCTCCATTCCCACCCACAGTGCACAAGGATTCCAACTTCTCCACAGCCTCATCGATACTCATTATCATTTTTGTTTGTTTGTTTTTAAATAGCCATTCTAATGAATGCCACCTGATATCTCATTGTGGTTCTGACCTGCATTTCTCTGATAGCTAATGAAACCAAGCATCTCTTCATGGGTTTGTTGGCCACTTGTACATCTTCTTCGGAAAAATGTCTATTGAAGTCCTTTGCCCATTTTTAATCGACTGTTAGATTTTTTGAGTTGTGCTCTGAAATTCTGATAGTTGGCTATCACTTTAAAAACTCACCTCTCTGTTTCCCAACGCTTCTCCTGACACCACTCCTGGTGTGACTGTGCCCAGGCACACACATGTTCGTTTCCTGAAAGTGTGTAGCCAAGTTAGGGCACCTGGATTTTACCCTATGGCAGTGAAGGAAGTATACATATCACACTACAGAAGGCAGCAATTAGAAATCGACATCTGTGACCCCGGGGCGCCTGGGTGGCTCAGTCGTTAAGCGTCTGCCTTCAGCTCAGGTCATGATCCCAGAGTCCTGGGATCGAGCCCCGCATCGGGCTCCTGGCTCGGCGGGAAGCCTGCTTCTCCCTCTCCCGCTCCCCCTGCTGTGTTCCCTCTCTCACTGTCTGTCAAATAAATAAATAAAATCTTTAAAAAAAAAAAAGAAAAAAAAAAAGAAATCGACATCTGTGACCCCTTAAACTCAATAAACTGGTTTCTCAAGTATTTGAGGTAACAATGTTTTTAAGAATAATATGAAACTCGAACTTCTTTTTACTTGATCTGAAACTATTCTTTCCATAGATCTGGTACCCTGAGCTTAGATAAATGGGTATTGATACCTTTTATGACTTAACTTTGATCAGCTTTCATCTTTCCAGAGAGAAATGTGCTACTTTTCCAATCTAACCTAAGCAGAAAAACACCTTAAAACCCAGGATCACCAGAGGGCTAAGAAGGTAGTCCAGTAGGAATCAGCTCGCGGGCCCCCACCCCCCAAGCTCAGAACAGTACTTACATTTTTAAATGGTTGGATTATCCTCAATTTTGCTTCTTGTCCCACAAAGTCTAGAATATTTACTATTTAGTCCTTTAAGAAAATGTTTACAGATTCCTTGCCTAGAACAACTCGTAAAATTTTTTATCAGGTTGCATAAGCTTTTACGTATAAATAAATGCCCTTGGTGATACCTGAATCTTTACTTTCCTGAAATATCAAAATTAGTACATAGAGTAATAGAGAAAAGTACACACCACCCAAGTGCCCTCTTTCAACCCATTCCTGCCTCATCTGAGCCTCAGATCCCACAGTTCACCTCCCATCACCGGGGGAGGCTTGAACCAGCAGAGGACACATCCTGACCAGCCATGTGGGGACCCTCCCTGCACCACACTTACCCCTTCAGGTTAATAAGGGGCAGGAAATTTAGATCTGCTCTCAGAACTCTTGGGAGACAGTATGATACAGATACAAGGTCAGGTAGACTCTCCGCACCTCCACTAAAGCTGGGGAGGCTGGAGAGAAGAGTCCAGATTTCCCAAGGCCCAGTAGCCCCCTAGCCCCCTGGTTGGGAAACATGTACATGCACCCCCCCACACACCCCCAACCCCACTCCCAGCTCCCACTCAGCCCCACTCCTGCCCAGCTATGATCTGGCCACAACACAAACTGACTTCTATAGCTGGGTTGTTAGTTTCTCCCTCTACTCTCTGGAAAGTTTTAAGATAAACATTAACTTCAAAAATACATTTGACCTTAGAAACTATAATTAAATTAGTTAAAACAAAACACTAGAGAGTGCCCGGCACAGAGAAGGTCCACAACCCGTGCCAGGTGACATGACGGGAGGACTGAAGGGTCCTTGTCCTTGGCCAGTACAGGACTGAGGTCCTCTGAGGTTATCAACCTCTCACTTCCAGCCAGGACCCCTGGCACCTGCTAGGCTGAGGGGCAGGACCCCCCCCGCCCCGGGAATACAGAGCCCACCCCCAGGCACCACATCACTGGGGAAATGATTCCCTCTTCACCTCTGCTCTGAGTACTATTTGAAGTACATCTATGAGCTGCTGAGCTGATCAAGGCCTGCCGACATTCTCTGCCCAGGGACAGTTTCATACAACTGACTACAGAACTCAGACTGTGCACATCAGAGTAGCAGGAAGAGAGGTCATTTCAGACCCACAGAGGAAAAGCATGAAAATTCAAAAATTACTCCTAAATGTGCTGGTAAGAACTTTTAGACCACAGATTTTTACTCCAAACCTCATAAGCACTGTGCCACTCAGGAAGAAATGGGACCTTTCACAGTCCCTCAGTCCCTGAGTCTGCCAGTGCCCCACGGCCTTCCCACTCACTGTCCCCGGGCTTCTGCACAGCTGGCTCTTGGTCCTTTGGGTCTCAGTGCACAGGGCATCTCCCAGGAAGGCCTCCCCTGGCCCCATCTGTGGGGCCCCATGGCAGAAGTCCCTGCTATCACCCCAACACCTAGAAATGAGCCCACACCCCAGGAGGTCCTCATAGCGTAGGCTATATCTTCACATCCAAAAACCTAAAGACTGGAATGTAAAATAACTCATTAAGTATTCTTTTATCCCAAGGTTTAAATAAAAAGAGTGGGAAATCGCCTTTCCCTCCGTGTGGCCCGAGGCAGAGGGGAGCGGCAGAGCCTCTGAGCCTCCCCTCAGGAAAAGGCTAACAGAAGTTCTGGCCTCCCCCACAGCTTTTGAGAAAGTTTCAAAACTACAGAGGGTGAACAACTCACACATCTGTCACCTGTATCCACCAGCCACTCACATTTTGCCATGCTTGTTCTCCCCCTTTGCGCACACACACACGCTTATTTTCCCGATCCATTTCAGAGTCATGGGCCCCAGGACAAGCACTTTCTCCACATAATCAAAAGCCTCCCGCTCAGGAATAATACTGATGAAACTGACAGAATACTGCTATCTAATAAGCACAGTCACAATTCCCCAACATCCTAATAATGTCTTATAGTTTTTTACATTCAAGACCTATATAACACGTTACTTGTGATGTGTCTTTAGCCTTCTTTAATTCATTAGTTTTAACCACATGTAACAGCTGAGATTCAACCATTTCTGACCTACAAAGATGATGTCACACGGTCCCACTCAAGAGAGTGGTCCCCAGGTTCTGGATGAAAAGGATCTTCAGGGACACCTGGGTGGCTCAGTCAGTTAAGCATCTGCCTTCGGCTCAGGTTATGATCCTAGGGTCCTGGGATCAAGCCCCACATCGGGCTTCCTGCTGAGCTGGGAGCCTGCTTCTCTCTCTCCCTTTGCCCCTCTCCCTGCTTATGTTCAGTCTGACAAATAAATAAATCTTTAAGGAAAAAAAAAAAGAAAAGAAAAGGATCTTCACCGGCCTCTCCCTTTACAGTGGACCCTTTTTCTGGTCAGCATGCAGAGTCCAGCCCTACGGTTCCATTTCAATGCTCAAAGTATCCCTGACGTGTCCAAAGCATCCCCAGCTCGTCCTGGGCTGTCCCTGCCTGCCCAGTCCTGGGATCACCACTCTCAAAGGAGCCCACTCCACACCTGCAGGGAGAAGCCAGGGTGTGACGGCTTTTCTCTCCAAAAACATAAAGGCTGGAATGTGACGGGAGGCTCAATCCAAAAACCAGGATACATCACAGGACAATGACCCAGACTGAACCCCAGCTCAGGGGCATGAAAGGAAGAGGGAGGGGCTGCCCTGGAGAGCAGGACCAGGAGACAAGACAATCACATTAACGCGGACCTCACAGGGGACCAGACCAAGCCAAGACATTTTCTGACGAGTGAAGAATCTGATTGTGGAGAAAGAGAAGCCCCACGTATTAGACGATCCCAAAAAACTATTGGTGCTGTTCATCCGACAACAGCAGTACTATGACAGAAAGATGCCTTTTGTTTCTAGAAATGCATACTAAATATGATAAGTCAAAATGACTGGGTATCACTAACTCATATGGCTCAACCTCAGAAGGAAGGGTGAAATGACAAGTTGGATTTGCTTTAGAACTCTTCGGCAATGAAAAGAAAGGGGGAGACGAAAATCTTCACAACTGCTGAATTGAGGAGATGGATGGTCAGGGTTTGTTTTATTTACAGAGAATTCATAACCAACATTTTTACACAATACAGATGGACGAGGTGGCCTCCTGGGATCTGGGTTAACTCTGTGGAGCCATGCACTCAAAAAGAGTAATGGAAAACAAGCACAGCTCTGACCAAACGCCTTCCAATCCAGGATAAGGAGAGCCACCTCCCCAGATTCACTGTCATCCCTGGCAGCTGAGTTCTGCAAGGAGCTAAGCAGACAGGAAGGTGCCGTCCTCAGTTGTGACAAATGGCTGCCCACAGAGTTCAGCAAGCAGCCTATGTCTAGAAGCCATCCTGGCAACAGTCTGCAGGGATCCTAAGAAGCCTGGCTTGGCTCGGTAGTCCAGCTCACAAGGTGCTACCAGACCAACATATATAAACGGCACAACGACCCTTTCCCAGGCATGGGGTCCCAGGACCCAGGATCCTGGTGTTTATCAGAGGAAGGAGGGTTCTGCTCTCAAGGAAAGCTCCTCTGGCAAGAAGAGTTCAAAGCCCCCCTGAGAGCGTGACCCTGAGACTTGGAAAGAAACACCGAAGACTCAGCCAGACTCACTGCCCTTTTGCACCTTCCAGGCCACGCTCTGTTCTGGGTCCCACTGAGCAGAGCGAGGTGTCATGACCCTTCTCTGTGGTCAGGACTATCGCACATCACTGAAAGACCACCCTGCCACCCTGCCAGGGTGACAACCCCAACTGCCCCTCAGCTGAGAGCCACTGCCCAGCATCTGCCCCCTCCAGCCTCCGTGCATGCTACTCTGCTGGGGCCTCTTGCCCTTCCTCTCAGGGCAGGGCCTCCAAAGGCTCTGCTAACCAGCACCACCCTCACCCATACCTCCCATCAGAGGGGAGCCCTGCCTCACCCTTGGGGGATCGTAGGCCCTGATGAAAACCACAGACAGGAACTCGTGTCTGCTCTAGCCATAATTCCTCTGAGGACTCAGGGCCAACAGGGTATCCAGTGCAGTGAACACATCCCAGGAGGAGTGGCCACTCTGGCCGCCTGGTACTGTGGCAGCTCACACACTCACGGGTACACACACGCATAGTGCGCAGGGGCACGTGTCTGAGCACCATGCACTCTGCCTGAGCTCCCCTCTGGCCTCGTCCATACTCTGCCAGGTCTACCTGCATCTAAGGGCCCTTCCTCTCAACTGAGGTCACGGCACCCTCCAGCAGCTCCATGAGGCTCCAGGATCCAGCCTGAGCCCCGTGGCATGGCATACCAGCCTTTGCCTGCACCCACTCTCCCTCTACCCCGAGCCAAGTGTAGTGTCCCATGCCCACCCCTCTGCCTAGCAGGCATGCCTTCCTGAACAACTTGAGGACCACTACTCACAAAGGCTTTCCCTGTGCAGGACAAACCACTCCCTCTTCTGGGCCCTCATGATCCCTAAGGTCAACTGCAGTCTGGGCAGCACCTGTCATTTCTAACAAAACAGTTACGGATGGCAAAGGATTCCCTTTGACCCCCAGCGCTCAGAGAGCACAGCAAGGCAAGGAAGCAGGAACTGCTGAGAGGGCCAAGAGCCAAGGACCGGGCCGAAGAGGTTGGCCTGACAGCCTATACAGTGGGGACAAAAGAAAACATGAACAGATATATGAGGGCTCCCAGGCTCACCCTGAAAGCAGTGTGGCCAGGTCTCAGTTCCTGACTCTGAACTCAAGTGGAGGGCCCAGCACAAGGGTGGTGAATCTCCCCAACATGTGACTGGGAGTAGCTGAGCACGGGGTCACTCCATTTCCCTACATTAGAGCTGCTGAAGAGACACTACAAAGATTAACAGGAGCAAAAATGAAGGAGAAGAAAAGAAAAAGAAGAGTGAAGGAGAATCAAAGACAATGAACAACTGTGGGACGATCGAACAACTCCCCAAATTTACTACGAAACACTGAATTGCACACATACAAACAAGAGACTCTATAGTATGTGATCATACCTCAATAAAGCTATTAGAAGAAAGCCTCCTTTTCTTTCGTTGTGAGAGCTGGAAAGAGAACTTTTTAAGTTAATATTGATATTGTACTAGTGTTAACTTTGCCCCCAATCATACTGAATCTGGGTTAAGAAATTGGGGTAAATAAGGTAAGAAGTCATTTCACTTATGTGACTGACACATAAACCCTTTGTCTCCCCTGACTGCCCAGAGAGTCCTAGCCATTTGGAAACAAACCTGGGAAATCCAATAAGGGGAAAGTGCCGGACAAACACTTGCCAGAGCTCCTGCAAGGTTACCAGCGTCTTATCTCCAATTTTCTCAAGGTGTGCTTATATCACAGCTGAACTGAGTGTTCACAAAACCAGATGGAAAAAGTCCCACTCAAATTTTACACTCACCACTTTCAGGAACCCCTGGACTGTATCGAACTCATTCCTCCTCTTCATAAGCTACAGGCCAGTAAGCAGAAGATGATCTGTTTACCTGGCTGATCATGAATATGTAAGGACAGCCTTCCATGATGAATTCTGAAGGCAGCCAGGACTATGGTTTTGAAGACTAGGTAGCAACTCTTTAGCCAAGTATCTTACTACTTAAATAGGAAAAAAAAGCCCAAGTGTATGTACACAAGACTACAACTGATGGGGGCACCAGGCTGGCTCAGTTGGTAGAATAAGCAACTCTTCATCTCAGGGTCATGAGTTGAAGCCCCACGCTGGGCACGGAGCCTACTTAAAAAAGACTACAATTGATGAGGAGCCTCTGTTTATCTGTTTACCTGTTGATGGCCACTGGCGTTGTTTCCAGTCTGGGGCTCTCATGAATGAAGCAGCTATAAACGCTCAGAACAGCCTCACGTGGGGACAACCACCTTTGTTTCTCTGCTGGGCCACAGAGGTGGGTGTGAACCATTCCACCAGCGAGGTATGAAAGTTCCAAGTGGTTTTCCATCCAGCCTTTTAAAAAATTTGAGCCACTCTTATGAGTGGGTAGTGATCTCTCTGTGTGGTGTTTCTTTTAAGTTTCACTGGGGTATAACTGACATACAATAAAGAGTGCAGGTTTAAAGTGTACAATTTTACAAACTGACATACATCAATATATGTAAACACCCACAAACAAGATAATGAATACATCCATCACCAAGTCTCCTTATGCCCTTTGTCATCCCTTCCTCCTTTTTTTCCTTCCTCCCCCAACCACTGATCTGCTTTCTATTACTATTAGTTAGCTAGCACTTTCTAGAGCTTTATATGAACAGAATCACAGAGTATATACTCTTTTTTTGTCAGAGTGCTTCTTTTACTCAATGTAATTATTCTGAGATGCATCCACATCATTGTGTGTATCAATAGTTCATTCCTTTTTTTTTTTTTTTAAGCTGGGTAGTGTTCCCAACTTAGATTTTTACCATAATTCCCATATTTGAAGAAAACATGACAATAGCGACCATCAAAAGGAAATATTCAACTAGGCAGGCCAGAAGGTTTGTAACACCAGCTATTATGTAAAGCGCTTCTGAAATTACCTTTCCCTGCCCTTTGAGGGGTGGGGGAATGGCCCAGAAAAGACTCAGATAAGCAAAAGAAAATGGTCCCTTGTATCTTAAGGACACTTGGCAGGACTATGTCAGCACTTTTCATCCCAGGATCTCAAGGGCTTTAAGAAATACCAGTTTTATTTCATATACAAGAAAATAAATGTTACTTGAACTGACTCAGAGCTCAGCAGGAGTCACCCTTGCCAGCCATTCTCCTACTCTGGCAGGTACACACATTCTGCCTCTAAAACTTTCAGGTAAAACCAACTCAACAAAACTGTTATCAAATGTGGCTGCACGTCAGGAAACAGTCTGGCAGCTCCTGGAAGGGTTACACACAGAGCTACCACACAACCCAGCAATCTCACCTACAGCCACACAGAAACTTGCACACGAATGTTCACAGCAGCACTGTTTATAACAGCTAAAAGTGGAAACAACCCAAACATCCACCAACAGATAAGTGGAGAAACAAATTGTGGTCTGTCTGTACTGTGAAATATTATTCAGTCACAGAAAGAAATGGGAGTAGATACGTGTTACAACATGGATGAACCTTGAAAACATGCTCAGTGAAAGAAGCCAGACACAGAAGACCACACATGGTCATTTATATCAAATGTCCACAGTAGGTAAACCTGAGACATTAAGATTAGTGGTCGCCTGGGGTTGGAGAAAGCAGAACCGACAGGCTAAGAGGTGTGGGGTTTCTTTTTAGGGTGAGGAAAATGTCCAAAAATTGATTATGGAGATGGCTGCACACCTGTGAATATACTAAAAGGTACTGAACTGTACACTCTAAATGGGCAAATCGTACGGTCTCTGAATTCTATCTCCAGAAAGCTGTGAAACAGAGGTGGCTGCACAGCATTTGATAAGTCACAGCCACTCACCCAATAAGATAAAATCAAAAGGCATTCAGAATGGGTTTTCTGAGTCTTTCTGAAAGCCCCATCATACAGTTAGCTACACAGCCAACTCCTAAGGACAAATAAGAAAAACCCCAAACGTAGTAGGCAGCCAATGCCACCACCTGGCACAGGAGATAATCAACTTTTTTCTACTTCCCAATTCTACTCAGACTTTCCTGCCCCAAATTCAGGGCCTTCTCTTGCGATACAAAGGATATTACTCCCAATCCCCAAACACAAAAGTTAGGCTACAGGTGAGTGGGTCATCAGAGTTAATTAAAGGCAAGGAAGGATAAACCCTTTCGATGTCATCAGAACTCAAGTGAGCTCAACTGCAACATCTACCTTCGGTGGAGAGTTTTAAGGCTCTTATTTTATACAGCTCAGTGTCCAGGCGCAGAAAAATAGATTATTTCAACTTAAAGAGAAGGACACACCCTGCAATTAATCGCAAACAGAATGCAAGGAACAAAACTAGAAGTCAGAGCTGCTGTATTATATTAGTTACAGTTTAAAAAGAATTTGCAATAAAACAATTACCCTTCCCAATCCTGAGCTGCCATGAATCATGGCACACCGCTCAACTGAGAAATCTTTCTCCTCAGCCTTCTGGACACACAGCGCTTATCTGATCCATCTAAACATAAGTGCAGATTTCATCTATGTTTAAAAATAACAAAAATAAAACTCCTTACACCCCCTTTTTACAGCTGTGGAAACAGAGAGGTCTACAGAGTATGAAACTACAGGTGTTATTATGAGCCTCCAACAGCTCATTCACTTCTCCAGGCAAACTCTCCCAGTCTCTACCTTCCTCCACCGTATGTACACCAAACTGAAAACACATACATACTCGCACACCTGTTCTCCCTGATGCTCCGCCCATCAGGCGTCTATTTTTAAGGAATCTGGGGTTAGAATGAGTCAAATGTTTTCTGCTTCTATTAGGGGCTAAAAGAAAATCCAAGTGGGTGGTCTACCCACGGGAGTGACTCAATCAACTAGAATGCAAGCCCTCCTCCCCCAAGGACAGAGTCTGAGCTCACTCTGGCTGAGATGGGGTGGCTCCCCCAGCCCCGACAGTGGGTCCTCATGCCAAGGGACCCCTGTGACAAGGGATCCCAGCCCAAGACCCCTGCCAGTCCCCTCTGCCACTCCAGGGCAGGGACCTAGGTTCAAGAAGTGTGAGCATGATACTTCCCATAACACAACCCAAACTTAAAATACCTAAGTAGCTTTCCCTAAACATTCACATCATTGAAAACAAAATTTTCCAACGTGGCAGTACCACTTACGTAAAACCCACTATCACTGCCCCACTTGAGGAACAAACTCAAACCTAACTTTTCCAAGGCAGGGCTGTGGAATTACATAACAGGTCGGTTTCAGCAACAGGCAATGTAAGGAGGAAAAACAAAACGCAACCTGACTCGAATAATCTTAATAGCCAGCAAGTATGGGATTCTCCACTGGAGGCAAAAATTCCGTTTCTGCTCCGGGAGCTTCGACCCTCCCCTCTCCAGCGTCCCTGGGCCCGGGGAAATTTGAACCCGCGGCTCAGTGGGCATGATTAGGGGGGTGGGGGGGTGGGGCAGGGAGGACGGATCGGCCAGAGGGGGGACCGGGGTAGATCACCACCCCGGGAGCTGGCTTGAGCAGGGCACGGACCCAGCAGGAGGGTAACTTGGCGACAGGTCACCCCCGACCCGGCTAGGTACGGACCGAGGGCAGGTCACCTCGGACACGCCCGGAAGGGACTTCGGGCAAGTGACCTAAGACGCGGCCTGAGACAGATTCTGAGCAAATCACACAGACCCAACCAGAGCCAGACTCGAAACAGGTCTCCCCAGGCCCGGCTGGAGACCGAGAACCGAGGCAGGTTACTCCGAATCCGGCCGGAATTGGGGGACCGGGGAAGGTCAGCCCGGGCCGAGCCTGAGTGGGGGACCAGCGACAGGTTACTCCGAACCCAGCCAGAGTGCGGGACCCGGGGCAGGTTCCCGGGCGCCGAGGCCCGGCCCCGGCTTCCGGCGCCGCCATGTGCCGCTCACCTGCGCGTCCAGCTGTCCGGCCGCAGAACCCGCGCCCGCGCCGACCGGGCCGCCCGCGCCACCTCCTCCGGGGCCGCCGGGGCCACCCGGGGGCGTCTGCGTCTGGCTGGGGAGGGTAAAGTCGGTGAACTCGAACTCCGAGCCCTGTGTGTCGGCGCCGAGCAGCTCGGCTTCCTCGGTGTCCAGGAAGGTGAGCGTCTGAGAACTGGGCCCGTACGCCTCCACGCTCATGGTGCCGCCGAGTAGGGCCCTCAGGCCGGCTCCGCGCCGCACTCGAGCCCGCCGCCGCGCTGAGGCCTAGGCCGCAGGCCTCGGGCCGCCGCCGCCGCCGCGCCCACGCTCCTGAACCGGGTTGAAACGCCCGCCGCGGCGCGAGCCGGGCCAAGAGCCACGCGTGCCGAGCCGCCGCCGCTGCCGCCGAGGCCCTCAGCGCCGCTGCTCCCCTCGGAGCCGCCCGCCGCTCGCAGCCCCCGGCAGGAACCGCCGCCGCCGCCGCCGCCGCCGTGCGCGTGCGCGAGCCCGACGCCGGCGCAGGTGCGCGTGCGCGAGCCCGACGCCGGCGCAGGCGCGCGCGCTCCTCGCGGACGCCTCCAACCGCGCCCGGACGCCCGCAGCCGAGCGGGCCAGCGGAACACTTAGCGCGCACGCGCGGGAGGCGGGGCTTCTAACCGCCGTCGCGGCGGCCGCACGAGGACGTGGTCCCGCCCCAACCACTGCCCAGTGGCGCACGGCGGCGTGACCGAGGTAGTTGCTTCCGTAGGGGTGACGAGAGTGCCTCGGGTTAATTGAGCACTATCTGGTTGCTTTACAAAGGTGGTCTCGGAACAACCAGTTGAGGAGGCTTGGCAGGGACGATGTACCTACATCTCTGGGAGAAGCTCCCTGGGCCTCAATTTCCCCATCTGTAAAATGGGGTTGCCTGGCACAGAACGGGTGCTCAGTAGTCATTGGTTGAATAAAGGAATGGGGACAGTCCTTAGCACGGAGGCTGGCACAGGTGATTGCTGCTGCTTCGGACGATAATCATAACAATAATGTTAATTATTAATGTAATTATTATATTAGCCATAATAACATGATATATTGTAATTATTAATTACATTAATTATAATCACATAATAATTTTTAATCTTATTCAGAGGCAGTATATAGCAAAGTGATTGGGAGCACTTGCTCTGGGGTGAAATCCAGACCTGGACACCTGCCAGCTGTGTGACTTTGTACAAGTGACCTCGCCTCTCAGGGCCTAGAGTTTCCTCCCCTGGGAAAGGGAAATACTATCCATTAAGATGGGATGAAGAGGGGCACCTGGCTGGCTCAGTGGGTGGAGCCTGTCCCTGGATCTCCAGGTTGTGAGTTTGCGCCCCATCTTGGGTGTAGAGATTGCTTAAAAAAATAATATTTAAAAAATGGGATGAAGAATACATGAACTACTATTCACTCCCTTAAGTATTTATAAAGGAAAATTCCACATGGACAGAGGTTGGCTTTGTTCACATCACACAGTCTTCCCCAAGGGGAGAATAATGCCCCCACACAGTAAGTGCTCAGTAAAAGTTTGTCCAAAGGAAGCCTCAGCTTCCTTTTTTTTTTTTTTTTAAGATTTTATTTATTTATTTGACAGAGAGAGTTAGAGCAGGAACACAGGCGGGGGAGTGGGAGAGGGAGAGGCAGGGTTTCCGCCGAGCAGGGAGCCCGATGCGGGGCTCGATTCCAGGACCCTGGGTCATGACCTGAGCCAAAGGCAGACGCTTAAAGACTGAGCCACCCAGGCGCCCCCCTCAGCTTCCTTTTTTATATAGCGACTCAGAGAACCTCCCCACCTCCACTTCCCTTTTTGTCACAATATTCTGGGGCCCTCTAAATACTTGAAGTCAGTTCACGGGGCTCCTGGTTTGCACAGCTACGCTAAAAGTTCCTGATCCTTCATGGTTCCTCATTTTCCAATATTCCTGTCACTACATTGATAAGAGTTTCCTTTTTCTTTCTTTACATCTTTTCTGGCCTCCTACCATGCATTAAAATGTGGGAATATAGAAATTAAATAATTAGGTCCCCAGGAAGACACAGTTTAAGAGGAAATTCCAACAAACCAATAGATGGTTTCAATAAAACACAAAGCGCTCTTTGGAAAATATTCAGTTGAATTGATAGAAGCATTTAAAACCAATCTAGTAACACCTATCAGAGTTTTAAACACCTCCTCCTCCCCTCCTTTGACCTAGCAATTCCAGTTCTATGGATTTCCTCCTTATTTTCTACATACAGTCACATTTGCAAAATGACATTTTGGATGATATGCTAAAACATTATCTATTTAACACAAAAAAGTTGGTAATGGAATTGTGGTGAGAAAAGACATAGGCATATAGAAAACAAACAGCAACATGGCAGAAATAAGTCCTTATTCGTAATTACTTAAATGTAAATGGATTAAAATCTTCACTTACAAGGCAGAGATTGTCAGATGGATTTAAAAAAATGATCCGACTAGGGGTGCCTGATGGCTCAGTCACTTAAGTGTCTGCCTTTGGCTCAGGTCATGATCTCAGGGTCCCTGCTTCTCCCTCTCCCTCTGCCCCTCCCCCTGCTCATGCTCTCTCTCTCTCTCTCTCAAATAAAATCTTTTTAAAAAATGATACAACTGGGGCGCCTGGGTGGCTCAGTCGTTAAGCGTCTGCCTTCGGCTCAGGCCATGATCCCAGGGTCCTGGGATTCAGCCCTGAATTGGGCTCCCTGCTTGGCGGGAAGCCTGCTTCTCCCTCTCCCACTCCCCGTGCTTGTGTTCCTGCTCTCGCTATCTCTCTCTCTCTCTGTCAAATAAATAAATAAAATCTTTAAAAATAAATAAATAAATAAAATCTTTTAAAAAAAATGATCCAACTAGGGGCGCCTGGGTGGTTCAGTCGTTAAGCGTCTGCCTTCAGCTTAGGTCATGATCCCAGGGTCCTGGAATCGAGCCCCACATCGGGCTCCCTGCTCTGCGGGAAGCCTGCTTCTCCTTCTCCAACTCCCCCTGCTTGTGTTCCCTCTCTCACTGTGTCTCTGTCTGTCAAATAAGTAAATAAAATCTTAAAAAATAAAATGATCCAACTAGATGCTGTCTACAAGAGACCCAGTTTAGACTCAAAAACACAAATAGGTTGAAAGTAGAGGGATAGAAAGAGATAGTCCATGCAAACAACAACAAAAAGAGAGCTGGATTGGCTATACTAATATCAGATAAAATAAATGTTAAGACAGGGACGCCTGGGTGGCTCAGTTGGTTAAGCGACTGCCTTCGGCTCAGGTCATGATCCTGGAGTCCCGGGATCGAGTCCCGCATCGGGCTCCCCGCTCGGCGGGGAGTCTGCTTCTCCCTCTGACCCTCCTCCCTCTCATGCTCTCTGTCTCTCATTCTCTCTCTCTCAAATAAATAAATAAAAAATCTTTAAAAAAAAAAAATAAATAAATAAATAAATAAATAAATGTTAAGACAAAAATTATTACTCAAGACAAAGAACATTATATAATGATAAAAATTTCAATCTATTAAGAAGATACAATAATTATTGGGATCCCTGGGTGGCTCAATGGGTTAAGCGTCTGCCTTCGGCTCAGGTCATGATCCCAGGGTCCTGGAATCGAGTCCCGCATCGGGCTCCCTGCTCAGTGGGGAGCCTGCTTCTCCCGCTCCCACTCCCCCTGCTTGTGTTCCCTTTCTCGCTGTGTCTCTCTCTGTCAAATAAATAAATAAAATCTTTAAAAAAAAAAAAAAAGGAAGATACAATAATTATAAAAGTATATGCACCTAACAACAAAGTCCCAAAATACATGAGGCAAAATGGGATAAAACTGAAAGAAGAAATAAACAATTTAATAGTAACTATTGTTTACAATAGAGAAAAGAAGTCAAAGACTTACTTCCAGATTGGAATGTTAGAGTGGATTGTCATTTAAGACCACCCTCAGAGGGTCCAGAGGACACACTTTTTCTCTGTGACTATGAGAAGTGAATTTGGGGGGAGCCCCAGCATCCTTAAGGTGAGCTCTCTGATCACTCATCTCTGTAGGCCAGAACTTATAGTGGCAACAGTGGCCACTGAATTGGGAAACCTAAATGTAATGAGAGTAATTGGACTCTGGAGAGGTAGGGGCCCAGTGGTGGCCCTCAACTACCAAAGGCAAGGTAGGTGTGGTTACCATAATGGATAGCAGGGTCAAAGGAGCACTCAGAATAGTCTGACCCACAGAATAGTCTGTGGTTTGGGCTAGTTGATCATGGTACTCCCAGAAGTGAAATAGATGGGAAGCTTACTAAATCCTTATTTGTTCTGTATAAGCAGAAGAGTTCTAGATCAAGTGAACGAAAGTCTAACTTGAATCATAAAAACAGAGACTCACAGGGCGCCTGGGTGGCTCAGTTGGTTGAGCGACTGCCTTCGGCTCAGGTCATGATCCTGGAGTCCCGGGATCGAGTCCCGCATCGGGCTCCCTGCTCTGCAGGGAGTCTGCTCCTCCCTCTGACCCTCCCCCCTCTCATGTGCTCTCTCTCTCATTCTCTCTCTCTCAAATAAATAAATAAAATCTTTAAAAAAAAAAAAAAATAGGGCGCCTGGGTGGCTCAGTTGGTTAAGCAACTGCCTTCGGCTCAGGTCATGATCCCGGAGTCCTGGGATCGAGTCCCACATCGGGCTCCCGGCTCAGCGGGGAGCCTGCTTCTCCCTCTGACCCTCTCCCCTCTCATGCTGTTTCTCTGTCTCTCTCTCTTTCTCTCAAATAAATAAATAAAATCTTTAAAAAAAAAAAATAAATAAATAAATAAATAAAAACAGAGAGTCACAGCCTCTCAATCAACTTCTGGACTTGAGCCAGTTCACAAACCCAAGTCCCTTGAATAAAGGGGAGGCCAGGTCACCTTGAGGAAAGACCCCAGTACACTACTGAAAATTTATACTATTAATCTTTCTCTCAGCCTCCCCCCACCGCGGGACCTATGGCTGGCCCTTTACCAGGGTGACTGTGCGTTGGGGAAAAGGCAATAATCAGAGCTCTCAGGGATTACTGGACACTGGCTCTAAACTGACACTAATTCCAGGAGACCCAAAACATCACTGTTGTCCACAGTCAGAGTAGGGCCTTCTGGAGATGAGATATGGGTCCAGTGGGTCCCCAACCCCATCCTGTGGTTATTTCCCCAGTTCTGGAATGCACAATTGGAATAGATACACTTGGCAGAATCTTCCTATCGGTTCCCTGACCTGTGGAGTAAGGGCTATTATGGGAGGGAGGGGCATAGCAAAGGGAAAGCCACTAGAACTGCCTCTACCTAATAAAATGGTAAACCAAAGCAATACTCTTGGGATTCCGGAGATTAGTGCTACGATTCTCACTCCATTCCCATTCAACGCTCCTATGTGGCTTGTGCAGAGGACAGATGGAGCTGGGAGCATGACGGTGGATTATTGCAAGCTTAACCAGGTGGTAACTCCAATTGCAGCTGTTCAACCAATGTGGTTCCATTGCTTAAGCAAATGAACACACACCCTGGTACCTGGTGTGCAGCTCTTGGGCAGGCAAATGTCTTTTTCTCCAATCCTGTACCTAAGGGCCACCAGAAGTTGTTTGCTTTCAGCTGGCAAAGCCAGCAATACAGCTTCAAGGTTCTATCTCAGGGGTATATCCACTCTCCAGCCTTATGTCCTAATTTAAGTATCAGGAATCTTGACCATCTTTCCCTTCCACGAGATACCGCTCGAGGCCATTACGTCGATAACATTCTGTCGATTGAGCCTAGCAGGGAAAGAGAAAATCCTCTAGACTTATTGGCAAGACATTCTCTTATCGGAAGATGGGAAGTAAATCTGACAAAATTTCAGGGACCATCCAGCTCAGTGAAATTTCTAGACATCCAGCGGTGTGGGGAAATGTTGAGATACCCCTTCTAAGGTAAAGGATAAAAGTTGTCACATCTGGCGCCTACCACAACCAAACAAGAAGCACAATGCCTAGTGGGCCTCTTTGTATTTGGAGGCAACAGATTCCTTATTTGGGTGTGCTCCTCTGGCCTGTTTACTGGGTGCCTCAAAAAAACTTAGTTTTAAGGGGGGGAGGGTGGCCAGGACAAGAGAAGGCTCTGCAACTGACCCAGCCTGCCTTACAAGTAGCTCTGCCACTTGAGCCATGAGACCCAGCAGTTACCATGGTGCTCAAAGCGGCCGTGGCTGATAGGGATGCTATAAGAGAATCACAGCGCAGGCCCTCAGGATTTTGGAGCAAGACCCTGCCCTCCTCTGCAGATAACTACCCTCCTTTTGTGAAACAGCTCTAGGCCTTAGTAATGACTGAATACTGCCCCATGGGCCATGAAGTTACCATGTGACCTGAGCTACCCACCATGAACTTGATATTGTCTGACACATCAACCCGGAAAGGTGGGAAGGCACAGCAGCACCCCACCATCAAAGAGAAGTGGTGTATATACAAGATCTGGCCCAAGCAGATCCCAAAGGCCCAGGTAAGCCCCATGAAGAAGTGGCCCAAATGCCCATGGTCCCCACCTGTGCCCTGCTGCCTTCTCTCTCCGGTATCTGTATCTAGGGCCTCCTGTGAAGTTCATTATGATGGGCTCACAGAGGAAGCGATCTTAGGCCGGGATTATCCAATATGCAGGCACCGGGATTATCCAATATGCAGGCACCGGGATTATCCAATATGCAGGCACCGGGATTATCCAATATGCAGGCACCGGGATTATCCAATATGCAGGGGGACAGCCGCAACACTATTGTCCCTCTGGGACGTCCCGGAAGGGCAATGGTGAAGGGAAGTCTTCCCAGCGGGCAACGCCTCAAGCAATACGCTTAGTCGTTCATTTTGCTTGGAAGGAGAACTGGCCAAACATGCAACTTTATACTGATTTATGGGCTGTTGCGGATGGTTTGTTTGGATGGTCAGAGAATTGGAAGGAAGACAATTGGAAAATTCATGACAAAGAAATCTGGGAAAGAGGTATGTGAATAGACCTCATGGAATGGGGGGAGGTGTGAAGATATTTATGTCCCGAGTGAATGCTTACCAAAGAGTGACCTCAGCAGAGGAGGATTTTCATAGTCAAGTGGATAGGATAACCTGTTCCATGGATTCCAGGCAGCCTCTTTGCCCTGCCACCCCCGCCATCGCCCAGTGGGCTCATGAACCATGAGGCCATGTGGCAGGAACGGAGGTTATGCATGGGCTCAGCAATATGGACTTCCATTCACCAACGCCAGTCTGGCTGTGTCCACGGCTGAGTGCCCAATCAGCCAGTAGCAGAGACCAACACTGAGCCCCCAATACGGCCCCATTCCCTGAGGTGATCAGCCAGCCACCTAGTGGTAGGTTGATTACAATGGTTCCATTATGGGAAGGATCCACCATCATGGTGTTCCACACAGCGTTCCTCCCTACCAAGGAACTCGCTTCCCCGTAAATAAAGTGCAGCGATGGACCTATGCATGTGGAATTCACTGGTTTTCCCATGGCCCCCACCGCCTTGAAGCAGCTGGTTTGGTAGAGCAGTCGAATAGCCATTTGAAGACTCAGGCACAGCACCAGCAGGATGGTACTGCATTGCAGGGCGGGGGCACGATTCTCCAGGAGGCTGTGTGTACTCCAGATCAGCATCCAATATATGGTGCTGTTTTCTCCTCCAACCAGGAATCGAGGATCCAGGAATTATTACCCGCAGTGACCCACTATCGAAGTTTCGGCTTCCTGTCCCTATGACCTTATGCTCTCCTGGCCTAGCAGTCTTTATGTCAAAGGGAGGAATGCTTAGACCAGGAGAAACAATGATCCCATTAAGCCGGAAGTTAAGACGACCACCTGGCCACTCCAGGTTCTTCATGCCTTGGAATTAACAGGCAAAGAAGGGAGTTACTGTGCTGGTGGGGGTTATTGATCCTGACCACCAAGGAGAATCAGCCAGCGACTCCACAATGTAGGTAAAGAAGAGCATATCTGGTCTGGAATATTGGAGATCCCTGAAGTTATCTCTTGGTATTCCCATGCCCTTAGTATTATCATTAAGGTCAATGGAAAATTACAACACAATTAGGCCAGGACCACTCATGGCCCAGACCCTTCAGGAATGAAGATTTGGCTCGCCCCACAAAGTAAAGAACCATGAGCACTCAGGTGCTTGCTGAGGGCAAAGGGAATATGGAATGAGTGGTAGAAGAAGCTAGTTAAGACCAGACATGCCCACAGGGCCAGCTACAAGGTGAGGACTGTAACTGTCATGAGTATTTCTTCCTTCTTCTGTTATGAATGTGTGCGCGTACAATGTAGATAGCAAATATCTTTGTTTTCTTCCTTCTCTTCTCCCCTTCTCATGTGCCACGATGTATTGACTTTATATCATAGCATTTAAGTGTTGTCAGCTTCACATCATGGTATTTAACCTACAGGATATCAGGGTCAAGAACAAACATCACCCGCGGACTTCGCCTTCTTTCTGGAGAAAGGACTAGTGCATTTCCAGTTGTTCTCAGGAGAGTTGCATCGTGTTAGGTGAAATTATGACCTTGTTAGTGTCTTTATTGAAGATTAAGTATGATTTAAGGACATGTGTATGATTGTCCAGTTGAGAAGAGGTGGACTTATGACGGTTAATTTTCTGCATCAACTTCACTAGACCACGGTACCCTGATGTTCGGTCAAACATTATTTTAGATGTTTCCAGGAAGGTATTTTTTAGGTGAGATGAACAATTAAATCAGCAGACTTTGAGTAAAACAGATTCCTCTCCGTAGTATGGGTGGGTCTTATCCAATCAGTTGAAGGCCTTAATAGAAAAAGACTGACCTTCTCAAGAAAAAAGGAATTTTGCCAGGAAACTGCCCTTGGACTCAAAGTGCAACCTTCCCTGGGTCTCTGGCCTGGTGGCCTACCCAGGAGATGTTCAATCGGCCAAGTTTCCATAATCATGTGAGCCAGCTGTCTGAAATAAATTCTCAATCTTCCTCCCCCTCCCTCATTCCCCCTCCCTCTCCCACTTTCCCTCTCTCTCACTTTCTGTTCTGTTGGTTCTATTTTTCTGGAGAATTTTGACTCATGCACCATGCAATGGGGAAAAGCATTCTTTTTAACAAATGATGCTGGGACAACTGGATATCCACAGACAAAAGAGAGAGAGAGGTAGAATTCAGAACCCTACATCACATCATATACAAAAATTAACTCAAAATGGATCCAAGATTGGGGCGCCTGGGTGGCTCAGTCGTTAAGCGTCTGCCTTTGGCTCAGGTCATGATCCCAGGGTCCTGGGATCGAGCCCCGCATCGGGCTCCCTGCTCGGCGGGAAGCCTGCTTCTCCCTCTCCCTCTGCCTGCCGCTCTGCCTACTTGTGCTCTCTCTCTGTCAAATAAATAAATAAAATCTGTGTGATCTTGACATAGACAAAGGTTTCTTAGACATTGACAGTAAAAGCGTCAGCAGCCAAAGAAAAACTAGACCAACTGGACTTGATGAAAATTGTGCAAACTTTTCTGTACCAAAGGACACATGAAGAAAGGGAAAAGATAATTTACAGAATGGGCTGAACCCCTAACCCCCAATGCAATGGTATTAGGAAGTGGGGCCTTTGGGAGGAAATGAGGGGTAGATGAGGTCATGAGGGTGGGGCCCTTATGAGAGGATTTGTGCCCTTAGAAGAAGAGACACCAGAGAGTGTCATCCCCCCTCCTGCCAGGCAAGGACACAGCAAGAAGGTGGCCATCTATAAGCCCCAAAGAACCCTCACCAGGAACCTCAACCCAAGGCTGGCACCGAGGGTTGGACTTCCAGCCTCCAGAACAGTGAGAGATGAATGTCTGTTGTTTAAGCCCCCCAGTCTACAGGATTATAGCAGCCCAAGCAGACTAAGATAACGCCCTTCTTGAAAATCAACTGATTGCGGACGTCAGGCTTTACTTCTTGATTCCCAATTCCATTGCATTAATATATTTGTCTATCCTCATGCTAGTACCACTCTGTCTTGATTACTGTGGTTTGGAGAGATTTCCAAAATCAGGAAGTATGAGTCCTCTGATTTTGTTTGTTTTGTTTTTTTTTTTTTTTAAGGTTGTTTTCTGGAGGAGAACGGCCTATTTGAGTCCTCTGTCCCTTTTATTTATTTATTTATTTATTTATTTATTTATTAAAGATTTTATTTATTTGACAGAGAGAGACACAGCGAGAGAGGGAACACAAGCATGGGGAGTGGGAGAGGGAGAAGCAGGCCTCCTACCAAGCAGGGAGCCCGATGCGGGGCTCGATTCCAGGACCCTGGGATCATGACCTGAGCCGAAGGCAGACGCTTAACGACTAAGCCACCCAGGCGCCCCTCCTCTGTCCCTTTTAAATGATTCGTATTTTTATTATTGCATGGTAGGAATTCTTTCTATCTTCTGGATACAAGTCCCTCATCAGATGTATGATTGGCAAATGTTTTCTCCCCGGTCTGTGGGTTGTCTTTTTTACTTTCCCGATGGTATTATTTGCAGGACCAAAGTTTTAAATTTTGATCAACTCCCCCTTATCTGTTTTTCCTGCTGTTGCCTGTGCTTTCAGTGTTGTTTCTAAGCGACTATTGCCTAATCCAAGGTCACAGAGATTTATTCCTGTATACGGTGGGGGTCTGACTTCATTCTTTTGTGTGTGGACATCCAGATGTCCCAGCACCACTTGTCGAAAAGATTGTTCTTTCTCCGTTGAATTGTGTTGGCACCCTTATCAATGTTTTTTAGTGTAAATATGTGCCATGCAGGGCGCCTGGGTGGCTCAGTTGGTTGGGCGACTGCGTTCGGCTCGGGTCATGATCCTGGAGTCCCGGGATCCCCGCATCGGGCTCCCTGTTCAGCGGGGGGTCTGCTTCTCCCTCTGGCCCTCCCCCCTCTCATGCTCTCTCTATCTCATTCTCTCTCTCAAATAAATAAATAAAATCTTAAAAAAAAAAATATGTGCCATGCAATATTTGGAATATACTCAGGCTAAAAAATTATTATTTGTCTATCTGAAATTCAAATTTACCCTGGGCATCCTGGGTTTGTATTTGCTGAATCTGGCAACTCTATACTGGCATCTAGTGGGTAGAGGCCAGGGATGCTGCTAGAAGTCCTACAACACACAAGGCAGTCTCCTCCCCTCCCCTCCCCTCCCCTCCCCAGGGAAATCCGGCGCAAAATGTTGAAAGTGCTGAGGTTGAGAAACCCCGCCCATGAAACAAACAAGGGGATAGCGTCACCTGACAACCGGTACCACCGCAACTCTGAGAGTAGGTGGCATTGGCCCATTTTCCGGGAGTGGAAATTGAGGCTCAGAGCAGTGAAACACACTGCCTTTGAATCCAACACTGGGGGAGAGGAGGGTGGGATTCATTTGGATACTCTTTAAAAAATTGTCCAGGAAAAATTGTCCCAGAAGGGAACCCAGGGGCTTTTCAAAGGGGCCTGGGGTGTCCCCCTTGGTACAGGCATCAGAATTTGAGGGGCTCAATCTCCAAGGACCCCACCCCCTCCCCCACCAGGCACTCAGCTTGAGAAGGTCCTGGATAGTCCCAGGCATCTGCATTTTCTTAAAGTTTTTTTTTAGGGACGCCTGGGTGGCTCAGTCGTAAGCGTCTGCCTTCAACTCAGGTCATGATCCCAGGGTCCTGGGATCGAGCCCCGCATCGGGCTCCCTGCTCGGTGGGAAGCCTGCTTCTCCCCTTCCACTCCCCCTGCTGTGTTTCCTCTTTTGTTATCTCTCTCTCTCTCTGTCAAACAAATTTAAAAATAAAATAAAATCCTTAAAAAGAAAAGTTTTTAAAAATTTATTCATTTGAGAGAGAGAGAGCATGGGCACTTGAGCACAAGCAGTGGGAGAGGGAGAAGCAGGCTCCCCATGGAGCAGGGAGCCCGATGTGGGGCTCGATCCCAGGACCCTGGGATCATGACCTGAGCGGAAGGCAGATGCTTAACGACTGAGCCACCCAGGCACCCCCTCTTCTGTCTCTTATATGGACACCTGTCATTGGATTCAGGGCCCACCCTAAATCCAGGATGATCTCATTTTGAGGTCCTTCACTTAAGTACATCTGCAAGGGCCCTTTTTCCAAATGAGGTCACATCCATAGGTTCTGGGGGTCAGGACTTGGCCGTATCTTTTGGAGGAACACTATTCAACCTAACATAGGAGGCAAATGTTAATTATTGCTTGTTAGGTTTTTTTAAAAAATGACTAGTAACCAAGTAAACAGAAGTAGTCACAGAACCTCTAGTGATGAGAATATGGCCAGACCAAGCATTATTTTCTTTCTCATCCTTTCCATGTGACATCCTAAAAACACCCTCGGGGTTAGTATTAAAATACGGATGCCTGGGACGCCTGGGTGGCTCAGTCTGTTGAGCGACTGACTCTTTTTTTTTTTTTTAAGATTTTATTTATTTATTTGACAGAGAGAGAGAAAGCCCAAGCAGGGGGAACGGCAGGCAGAGAGAGAGGGAGAAGCAGATACCCCACTGAGCAGGGAGCCCAATGCAGAACTTGATCCCAGGACTCTTGGATCATGACCTGAGCTGAAGGCTGACGCTCAACCAACTGAGCCACCCAGGCATCCCAAGCGTCTGACTCTTGATCTCAGCTCAGGTCTTTTTTTTTTTTTTTTTTTTTTAAGATTTTATTTATTTGACAGAAAGAGAGCGAGAGAGGGAACACAAGCAGGGGGAGTGGGAGTGGGATAAGCAGGCTTCACGCTGAGCAAGGAGCCTGACATGGGGCTCCATCCCAGGACCCTGGGATCATGACCTGAGCTGAAGGCAGACACTTAACGACTGAGCCACCCAGGCACCCTCAGCTCAGGTCTTGATCTCAGGGTTGTGAGTTCAAGCCCTACATTGGGCTCCACGCTGGGCATGGAGCCTGCTTAAAAAAAAAAAAAAAAGTGCATATACATTTTTAGTTGGATTGTGTTTCACTTTGTAAAGGTCATCATGTTAGCTGTGATCTAAGTGGCCCTTACTCCTTTTCACGTAGTGGTTCTATGTCTGAGCTCTGGCCATTTTGGTGCCCAGCCCTTGGGGCGCACTTCAGATGCCTTTCTGACCTCCATTCGGCATTGAGGTAGATTCCAGGTCTGCCTGGCTGTGGACACCTCCAACACATCCAGCAATTTCTCTTGGGCAAATCACAGGGCGTGCGAATATTCCACTCCAGGAGGAAGAACCAGCTGGCTTCAACACAGCTACTATTACACACCAGCAAACCCCCCCCACCCCCCACCGTCTGTGAGATTCTCCCTGGGGAGCCCCACTCTCACCAAGCTGGGTATTGTCTCCCTTGGTCATTTTTCCCAAACAACTGTAGGCAAAGTGGTATCTCACTGAGGTACTCAGGTTATTCTGATGCACCTTTTTAAAACATTGAATTTAAAAAAAAATCTAATCTTAAAAATTCACATAACGTAAAATGTCCCACGTTAGCGGCTCTAAAGTTGGGCAATTCAGTGGCATTTAATGCATTCACAATGTTGTGCAACCATCAGCTCTATCTAGTTCCAGAACATTTTCATCACCTTAAAAGGAAACCTTGTACCTTTAATGAGACTTCTGAGCAAAACTAAGCCGCTGTCTACTCAGCATTTAATATTTGTGTGTTTCTCCTGTTTGGGAGAAACCCAGAAGGTTGGTGTGTATGAGACGGAGGGTCCCCGACTGTAAACGGAACATATTCTTGATGTTGGGAAAGAAAAAAAAAATCGGACAAAAGAGAAAAGTGGAATATAAAACCACTGGAACCTCACAACCCAGAACACTGTGTCAACCATGAGCCCCTCCCCACCGCACTAACATGAAAAAGCTGACACCAGCAAGTGCTGGTGAGGATGGGGAGGAACCGGGACTCTCGTCCAGGCTGCTGGAAATGCACAATGGCTCAGCGGCTTGGAAAGGCAGCTTGGCAGTTTCTGAACAGGTTCATCGTGGACCCACCGTGAAGCCAGGCTGTCCCCCCAACTGACCATCATCAGGGTGATGGATGGAGCCACGATGAAATACTTCTCAACAATGAGAAGGCGGAAGCTGGCAACCCCACGGGTGTACCTCCGGGGCATTACGCTGAGTGAAAGAAGCCAGACCCGGAACCTTACATCACGCAAGATTCCATTTATTTGCCGTTGTAGAAAGTGCAAAGTATTGTAAACTGACAGAAAACAGATCAGAGGGTGCCCGAGGAGAGGTGAGAGGGAGGGAGGAGAAAGGGCAGGAGGGAACATTCAGGAGTGATGGCTGTGGTCACTATCTTTTTTTTTTTTTAAGATTTTTTTTTTTTAAAGATTTTATTTATTTATTCATGAGAGACAGAGAGAGAGAGAGGCAGAGGGAGAAGCAGGCTCCCAAGGAGCAGGGAGCCTGATGCGGGACTCGATCCCAGGACGCCGGGATCACGATCTGAGCCGAAGGCAGACGCCCAACCATCTGAGCCACCCAGGCGCCCTTTTTTTTTTTTTTAAGATTTTATTTATTTATTTGACAGAGAGAGACACAGCGAGAGAGGGAACACAAGCAGGGGGAGTGGGAGAGGGAGAAGCAGGCTTCCGGCAGAGCAGGGAGCCCGATGCGGGGCTCGATCCCAGGACCCTGGGATCATGACCTGAGCTGAAGGCAGACACTTAACGACTGAGCCACCCAGACGCCCCTGTGGTCACTATCTTAATCCTGGTGACAGTTTCATAGGTGTAGACGTATGCCAAACGTATCAAATTATAACACTTTGGGGGCGCCTGGGTAGCTCAGTGGGTTAAACGTCTGCCTCCGGCTCAGGTCATGATCTTAGGGTCCTGGGATCGAGCCCTGCATCGGGCTCCCTGCTCAGAGGGGAGCCTGCTTCTCCCTCTGCCTCTGCCCCTCCGCCAGCTTGTGCTCACTCGCTCGCTCTCGATCTCTATCTCAAATAAATAAATAAAATCTTTTTTAAAAAATTGTACACTTTAGCCACAGAGGAGAGCCTCTTGATGAGTTTGGGTTAACTAGAGCAGGCCTGGATTCACCTCCTTGCCCTGCCATTGGCTTGCTGTGTGACCTCTCTCAACTGTCTTGGCTTCTCTGTGCCTCACCCGTGAAATGGGATTCTAGTGGCCCCGACGCCCCATGGTGTGTAACTTAGGGCAGCATCTGGCCAGCAGCCATCAAGCACCGGCTTTTTACAAATGCTCAGCTCTGCTTTGCTTTGTCTACATTTTAACAATTCATCATTGAAATTTTTTTAAAAATATCATTTCAGACCATGCCAAGTCCCACAGGGCTTCCACTACAGGTGTGTGTGTGTGTGTGTGTGTGTGTGTGTGTGTGTGTGTGTGTCTCGGCCCTGGCTGGGTCCCGGGTAGGTCTCGGCTGATCCCAGGCCCATCCCACTTGGTGACTTTCCCCCAGCTCGGGTTGCACTCTTGAATCCACCCGCCAGTCCTGGATTCACAGCTTGGCCCCACATCCTGGTCCAGCCCCTCCTCAAGTTCCCCGCCAGCCTCCAAGTCCAGGAAACTGGAATTCTTCTCTCGTACCAAGAGAGGTCCCTCAAGGGTAAGCAGCGGCTGTGGCTGCCGCAGGGAAGTTCCACAACTTTGGAGAAAGGAGATTTAGGATCATGCAGCTGCTTCTCCCAGCCCTGCCACCAGCCTTTGTGAAACCCCCCTGTCTTGGGGTCCCGGCTCGCACAGATATGGCCCTCCCCCTGCCCTTGCTGAGATGAGGCCAGCTCCAGCAAACCTGGACCCCATGTGGGGTTCCCCCCAAGAACAGTGGGCTCTTGTGGGTTTCTGTGGGCACCCCTCTGCGGCCCCATTCTTGCTTCAAAGGAGCCCTTTGTGGAACATGGCTGTGTGGCCAAGGCCCCAGCGATGCTGGTGGGGAACAGAAAATAGACATGTGTGTATATTTCATAGCCCTTCTCTGCTCTCTGAACGGCCTCTTTGAAGGTGATGATGGGTCACAGCAGGCCTTGGGTGGGAGAACCGTGTGCGGCCACCTTGATTCTAATTTGACCATACGTTGCTTTTCTGGGGGATGTGCTGGGGTGTCTGGAGAGGTGGGTTTTGGCTTGGCCTCAAAGCTCTGGTTCCCACAGAGACTCAAGGCCCCTATTGTGGGTGGCAAGGCTCCGAGGAGGAAGGCAGCCCCTGGGGACCCCCTTCTATTCCCGCACCAGGCTGCATGCCGGGATATATTTTGGATGGAATACCACGGTGGCTATTTTTGAAGGTGCTGGGGTGGGAAACTAACCAACCCCTTCTTAGAGGCCCCGACCCCAGGTCACTGTCCCCCATTCATGGATAGCTGTGTGACCTCTTCCAGCAGCGGGACGGACGACAAGCAAAGTCGTCGGGAATCAGTAACGGGCGTAGTGTGTCAGGAGGTGAACAAAAGAATCAAAAGGAGAACAGACCACGTCAGAGCCACTGGGATGATCGTCATCCAAAATGGAAAATAACCAGTGTCGTCAAGGACGTGGGGACGCTGGAACCCCCGAGCACCGCCAGCAGGAGTGTAAAATGGGGCAGCCACTGTGGAAAGAAGCTTGGCGGTTCCTCAAAAAGTTAAACATAGAATTATTTTATGACCCAGAAACTCCACTTCTGGGTGTGTACCCAACATAAGTGAAAATAGGGTTTCAAGGAGATTCTTATACATGTACGATCACAGCAGCATCGCCCAAAGGTAGAAAGAACCCAAGTATCCGTGAACAGAGGAGCGGATAAACAACGTGGTCCATGGGCATGAGGAGTATTACTCAGCCATGAAAAAGAATGGAGCCCTGATACACATCACATTGTGGATGAACCTCGAAAACATCATGCGGATTGAAAGAAGCCAGACACAAAAGGCCACATCGTGTGGGATTCCATGTATATGAAATGTCCAGAATAGGCAAATCCATGGAGACAGAAAGCAGATACGGTGGGGGCCAGGGGCTGGGGGAGGGGGATGGGGAGTGGCAGCTAATGGGGCTGGGGCCTTTGTGTGGGACTGATCAAAATTATCTGAGGGGCGCCTGGGGGGCTCCATCGGTGGAGCGGCCAACTCTTGATTTCAGCTCAGGTCCTGATCTCAGGGTCAAGACCGAGCCCTGCGTCGGGCTCCACGCTCGGCATGGAGTCTGCTTGAAGATTCTCTCTCTTCCTCTCCCTCTGCCCCTCCCCTTGCTTGTGTGCTCTCTCTCTCTCTAAAGTAAATAAATAAATCTTTTAAAAAATGATTTGAAAGCAGAGAGAGGGGATGGTTGCAACATCATTGCAATTGTACTAAAGGCCACTGAATTGTCTGCTTTAAAATGGTGAATTTTGGGCGCCTGGGTGGCTCAGTTGGTTAAGTGACTGCCTTCGGCTCAGGTCATGATCCTGGAGTCCCTGGATCGAGTCCCGCATCGGGCTCCCTGCTCGGCAGGGAGCCTGCTTCTCCCTATGACCCTCACCCCTCTCATGTGCTCTCTCTCTCTCTCTCATTCTCTCTGTCTCAAATAAATAAATAAAATCTTTAAAAAAAAAATAAAATAAAATAAAATGGTGAATTTTATGTTATGTAAATGTCACCTCAATGAAAAGAGGACAAACAGTGCTGGGGAATTGATAAGGACTTACCTGCAGGATATGTTGTAAGTGGGAAAAACAGCACACGCTGGGGCAGAGGAAGTGTACCCTCAGGACCCCCATGCGCACAAAGTTGGGAGAGGTAGACATGCGTGTTTCCGAGCATGGATGATGGCCGTGGAAGGAGCTTACGTCCAGGCGCACCTAGAAGGGAGTAGATGTGCTAGAGGTTTGGGGGGGCTGACAGAGGCTGGTGGGGCCGTCAGACCACGCAGGTGCCACCCCGAGAGGGAGGGGAGGAAGGAGGGTGGGGAGAGGCTGGGGGTGGGAGCCATGAGAAGGTCCAGGCCAGGTGGAAGGAAGGAGTCCTCCTGATTGGGCCCTGCCCGATATCAATGTTGCTCTCTGTGGCTGATACGCTGGACTCTTCCAGAAGCAGTGGTAGCTGGATCATCATTGTAAGTGGGGGTGCTTGCTGCTGGCCTATGTGTCGCCCCTTTGTGGCCCCATGATTCCTCTGTTCGTGAGCCTGTCACATGACAAATTACCAAGGCAGCCAACATCACCAGGCCAAGTCATGTGGTCTGTGTGGTGGTTCCAAGCCCCTTCGTGGCGGATGCCTTCTGGAGGACGTTGATGCTGGGACAAAAATCCTCACGCTTAGTCCAGCCCCGTTGGTCCATGGATGCCTCTACCCCTGACCTCCTTGTCTCTGTCCTTTTCCTTGTGGCCCCAGCCCAGAAATGCTCTCATTCAAGGTCACCTCCCCACCCCACAAAGTGGGGGGCCACGGTCTCCCTCACAGCTCTGCTCACGGGGAAGGATGCCCCTCCACTGTCCTTCAGACCCACCTGCGCAAGGCTGGACTGCAGCCACTGACTTGTCCCCGTGTGCCAAACAACCCCCCACAGACCCATGCGGGAGGGTGAACATGCCCCTGAGTGTCGGGCTGCCAGATTTATCAACACAGACAAACACACACCCAGAAAACAAACAAAGCTTTTTAAAAAGCACACCCGGATGGATCTGAGTTTCCCAGAAGCAACAACAGATTTCATTTACAATTTTTTTAAATTGTGGTACAATATACACAACATAAAGTTTGTGTGCATTTAACTGTGCATTTCAGTAGTCTTTTTTTAAGTTGTTTTTTTTTTTTTAATGAGAGAGAGAGAGAGAGAATGAGCTGGGGGAGAGGCAGATGGGGAGGGGGAGGCTGAGCAGGAAGCCAGATGCGAGGCTCGATCCCGGGACTCCGGGATCATGACCTGAGCCGAAGGCACGCGCTTAACAGACTGAGCCACCCTGGCGCCCCTGTGCACCTCAGTAATCTTAAGAACATTCATAATGCTGTGCAAACGTCACAGCTATCCATCTCCAGAACTTTTTCATCTTCCCAAACAAAAACCCCATTAAATACTAACTTCTTAGCCTCTTCTCTCAGCCCCTGGCATTCAACCGTTCTTTCTGTCTCCAAAAATCCCACTATTCTAGTGACCTCATATAAGTGGAATCACACAGTATTTGTGCTTTTGTGACCAGCTTATTTCACTCAGCATAATGTCCTCAAGGTTCATCCACGTTATAGTCTGGGTCAGAATTGTCTTCCTTTTTAAGACTGAATACTATTCCCTTGTATAGATGCACTGCATCTTGGTTATCCATTCGCCTGTCAATGGACATTTGGGTTGCTTCTGCCTTTTGGCTATTGTCAATAACGTTGCTGTGAACATGGGCGTGCAAATATCTGTTTTAGACCCTGCTTTCAATTCCTTTGGGGATCTATCCAGAAGACGACTTGCTGGATTATTTATTCTATTTTTAATTTTTTCAGGAAATGCCACAGGGATTGTACATTTCACATTCCCACCAGCCGTGCACAACAGGTCCAATTTCTCCACATCCTCGCCAACACTTGTTTTTGGTGTCCTTTTTTCTTTTTTTTTTTAAGGTTTTTATATATTATTTTATTTGAGAGAGAGCGAGAGATAGAGAGAGAGCACAAGTGGAGGGGAGGGGCAGAGGGAGAGGGAGAGGCAGACTCCCCGCTGAGTAGGGAGCCCGACATAGGGCTCGATCCCAGGACCCCAGGATTATGACCCTATCTGAAGGCAGACGCTTAACTGACTGAGTCACCCAGGTGCCCCTGCTTTTGGTGTTCTTGATAGCAGCCACCGGATGGGGATGTGGAGATATCTCGTTGTGGTTTTGGTTTGCCTTTCCCTAATAATTAGTCCTGTTGAGCAGCAAACACATTTGGGATATACTTATCCTTAAAAAAAGTCATTGTTGATTTGAATTCAATTTCAGTTGGGCGCCCTATATTTTTGTTTCTTTTTTCATTGCAGTAAAGTACACATAATATAAAATTTGCCATATTAACTATTTTTAGGCATAAAAATCCATTGGCATTTAGTACATTTACAATGTTGTATAAACACCACTGCTATCTAGTTCCAGAACTTTTTCATCAACCCTCCACCCCCACCCCAAACAGAATAGGCATCTGTATCTTATCTGGCAATCCTAGCCCCGGGATAAAAACTATAAATGCATATTCTTGTCCATCTCATGGGAATGTGAACTGTTTCTCATTCTTTCTTTCTTTCCTTTTTTTCCCCCATCCTTCTTTCTCATTGAAATAGAGAAGAATGTGTTCACCAACCCAATGGCCATGAGCCACGTGCACGTGCCACGTACCAGGGATAAGCTCCGGCAAGGCTCCCCAATACGGCCCAGCAGCTGGATGGGGGCAGCTACTCACTCGGGCCTGTGGGGGTCCACGGTCATTCTCTGGTGCCCATCTAGTGTCTACAGATGCTGACTGGAGATGTAAAGGGACCCACGCCTCCATTCTTCAGGCCCTTGATGGTGGCCTCCCTGCAGGTGCAATATCCGTTATCTTTTACTGCTTTGGCAGGGGTGGGGGGCAGTTTCAGAAGCCTCCTACAGCCTTCCCCACTCTTAACCCCCAGGCCAGGAGCTCAATGGTCGGAGGCAGGTCCACCAACTCTTATCAACTTTAATCACACACTGGGAGCCCAGTGAGCCAGGCCACTGTGAGCCGAACTTTCTCTGGGACTCTGTCCATTCCCTGGACCCCCAGCCCTCCGTCTGCAGATGGCCACTGTGACTTGTTGGTCTCTGGGGATCAGTGTCAACTCAGCCTCTGTGTCTGATAGTCCTTGAAATGTCTGGGCGCCCCCTTCCGCAGTGAACGGTGACTCGAGTTCAGGACCGCAGGTCATTGTGGGGAAGGACTGGGGGCTGTCATGCACCTGACCACCTCCTCCATCTGGCTCAAGCCTGAGAATCACGCAAAGCGATTGTGGCTTTATTGGGGCGCCCGGCCTCAGCATCCTACTCCTCTCTTCCTCCTTTCTCAGGTGATGGATGTTAATTAAAAGTCACCTTCAGTGGTTGCCCATCCATCTCATCCAGAGAGACATTTTTTTTTTTTTAAAGATTTTACTTATTTATTTGACACAGAGAGAGAGCGCGCGCACAAGCAGGGGGAGTGGCAGGCAGAGGCAGAGGGAGAAACAGACTCTCTGCCCGATGCGGGACTCGATCCCAGGACCCTGAGATCATGACCTGAGCCTAAGGCAGATGCCCAACCAGCTGAGCCACCCAGGCGCCCAAGAGAGACATTTGTTAATTCTATTCACCATCTCCATGACTCAGTGGGGGTTTGACCACCTTGCCTGGCATATCAACCGCGTTCTCCCAGAGATGGAACCAACCGGATATGCATGTATTGGGCAACCTCTCCGGTCCCCTCCCTCCTCTGGAGCTTTGTACTATCACTTTGCTATCGCTCAATAAATTTGCTTTTCTGCCCCCCCCCAAGAAAAAGGATATGCATATGTCAAGAGACTTATTGCAAGGAGCTGGCTTATGCAACCATGGGGGCTGACCAGTCTGAAATTCGTAGGGCAGGCGGGCAGCCTGGAGCCTCATGCGGGAGCCGATGCCACAGTCCACAGGCTGACCCAGACTCTCCATAACCAAACTCAAGCCAGGCTCCTCTGAACCCACTTCTCGACTGGGCCTGAACCTTGGCCCTCTAAAGACTCACTAACGGGGCGCCTGGGTGGCTCAGCCATTAAGCGTCTGCCTTCGGCTCAGGTCATGGTCCCAGGGTCCTGGGATCGAGCCCCGCATCGGGCTCCCTGCTCCGCGGGAAGCCTGCTTCTCCCTCTCCCACTCCCCCTGCTTGTGTTCCCTCTCTCGCTGTGTCTCTCTCTGTCAAATAAATAAATAAAATCTTTAAAAAAAATAAAAAATAAAAAAAATAAAGACTCACTAACATGGTGCCTAAAGGCTCAAGACCTCATCCCTAGGATGACCCTAGCCCCTCTTAAAGTACCTGCCTGAGAAAACTCAAGGCTGCTCAACGAACTGGCCATTTGTTCCAGCAACACCTGAAGGTGGGCCCCATCTCCCAGCCTCTGGGGCCGAACTTCAAGAAGGACCAGTTAGCAAACCCAGATGGGTTTCGCAAGGACCAAGCCCTCCCTCCTTTCAGTTTTTTGTACTTGTTCAGTTCCCTGACTGTGAAGCCCCCCTCACCCACCTCCCCGTTCCCCCATTCTCCCTGTAAAGTGCCAAATTGATGTTGAGTTCACGCCACCCTGGGCCCTTTGCCTATTGCAATAGTATGTTACTGACTAAGGTCTGTCCCGACTTCAGCTAGGGTCTGGCTTTACCTTGGACAAGCTGGAACTTGTTTTGCTCTCGAGGCCTTTCAGCTGACTGGATGAGGCCCACCCCAATTACTTAGGGTCAAATGGTGTGGATGTTAATCACATCTACGAAATATCTCCACGGCAACACCCGGGCTGGTGTTTAATAGTCGACTGGGCATTAGGGCTTAGCCACGTTGACATGTAAAACTCCCCACGGCACTGTCTTAGGACAATCGAGATGACTGAACCACCGTTGAGCTCCACCCAGGCCAGGAGCTCAATGGTCGGAGGCAGGTCCACCAACTCTTATCAACTTTAATCACACACTGGGAGCCCAGTGAGCCAGGCCACTGGGAGCCGAACTTTCTCTGGGACTCTGTCAGGCCGGTTCCCTCTTGTTCCCACTGTGTCCCCAGCGCCCGACGGGGACTGGTGCACAGTGGGACAGTAGCAGGTGTTTGTTGAGTGAATACACGATGGAAAATACATCAGCCCCTGGCTTTAGCCCAAGCCTCTAGGGAATTTCTCCCCGGTCTGGGGGACAGGGGCGAGGGGGACTTTGCTCGGGTAGAGAGTCTCTGCAGAGCCTGGACGTCCGAGGAGGGCAGAGGAGGACGGGTGGGGTCTGAGCTGCTCTGCTGAAGGAACAGCAGCGTGACGAGGCCTTTCCACTCTGCGGTCAGACTCCTGGCCCCGAGAGCCATAAAACAGCCCTGCTTGGACTAGAAACATTTTCCTTTAATATGTTCCTGGAGGCGTTGGCAGAGCCTGTAAGGAAAATTCCAGGCGAATAAGGAGAGAGGTCTTCAGCAGCCACTGAGGGCTGGGAGGCGGTGGCCAGACCCGTGGCTCTGGGGGGACCCAACTGTCTTGAGGGGAGGGGGAGGGACCCGGGCAGGGCCAGGGAGCTGACACTGTGTTATCTGGGTCTGGGAGGATCCTGGGGACTGATGGACCTCCCTGAGCCTTGTGGTGGTGGGGATGGCGGGCGGCCTCACCAGTCGGAGGCAGTTCTCCACAGGAATTTGTATAAAGCTGCCTGGAGCTGGTCTCAGCAAGCATGAGCATGTTGACCCCACAGGGCGCTGAGGTCTGGGGAGGGAGCCTCCAAGGGCCTGGCACAGGGCGATGGGGGTACGGGTCTGATGTGCCTTCTGCTCACTCACCTCCTATGGTTCCCCATTGCCCTCGGATGGAATCCAGACACTGTCATCCCAGGTGCTGTCATCCCATCCAGCTCCGTCAGCCCGTCTCCCCTCACCCCATGTGTACCCAGTTCTAAGAACGCCGCCTCGTTCTCTGTCACCTCCAGGCCTTTGCTCACACTGGGGCCTACCACCCCAAGCACCCTCTGTGGCCTCTGACCTGGCTTATTCCTATCCCTCCTTCAGTTGGAGCTTAGAGGTCCTTCTTCCTGGTCCCCCGTGGCTGCCTGTGTGCCCCCCATCACGGCTGCAACCATCCTGGCATGTACTGAGAGCAAGTCTTGGTTACAAATCCCGGGGTGTTGCTGGGGGAGGTCAGGGGGTCTCGGAGGGATAGATGTTTCTCAAACTTTGTCATTGGGACTGGGTATGTCCCTTTGTCCCCAAGAAGACACAACCCCACCTACTACGGACCAGGCACAGTGGTATGCCCCAGGGGATAAAACACAGTTTGCATTTGCATGAACACACCAAGATGATAACTTCAAAGATTGGAGAGTATTCGGAAGAAAGTTGGGTGGAGGTGTTTCTGCTCAGGGGTTGGTGGAGGCCTCGTGAGGTGCTAACATTTAAGCCGAGACTTGAAGGAGGATAGGAGAGTATTGTGTAGCTATGGAAGATGAGCATTCCAGACAGAAGGGATGACTCGTGGGGCCCTGGGGCAGGAAAGGGCTTGGGGGCTGGAGGGACATGGAAGAGGCTGGCGTGGCTGCAGCCGAGTGAGCAAAGGAGGAGGAGACCTGCTAGAGGGATGGGCTGAGGCCAGATCACACGGGGCTCTGCAGGCTGCAGAGAGAAGGTGGGTTTTATTCTGAGAGAAATGGGGAGCCATGAATGGTGTGTGAGCGGGAGGGGAACACGATCTGATTTGTGATTTTGAGACATCCCCTGCGGCTGCTGTGGGGAGGAGGCCAGGGCCGCGTCTGGGCAGGAGTCGGGAGGGCAGAGACCAGGACCGGCTGGCAGGAGAGGACAAGTGGTTGGATTTGGAAGCTGAGGGGACAAGAGCTATTGATGTACTGGACAGAGGGGGGCAGGGAGGAGTCTCAGACGCCACCCAGGTCTCAGGCCCAGCGCTGAGTGAATGGTGGGGTCATTGTCGGAGACAGGAAGACTTGGAGAGATGACGTCAGGAACAACGGCCCCACCTTGGCCGTGCACTTGTGGTGTCTGGTTGGACCCATGAGCCCGGGCTGGGATGGCCAGGCTCCAGATGGAACCATGGGCTTTGCAGGCCAAGAGTGGCCTTCGGTGTCCGGGCCTGGATGGGGTCCACCGGGGAGAGGCAGGCAGGGGGCAGGGGCCAAGCCCTTGACGCCCAACTTTTGTGCACGATGCCGGGCCCACCCCAGGTCCTTTTGTTCCAGCTGGAAACCGGGACCAAATCGAAAGGTCCAGATGTGGAGTTGGACACGGTCCTGTGACCGTGCAGTTTGGGGAGGCCCAGCAGCCAGGCATCCAGTGGGTCAGGTCTCCCTCCGTGTGGCCTTGCTGGCGACCGCCCGGCCGGGTGTGGGGGGCAGGATGGCTTCGGCTTTGAGTCTCTGGCTGCAACAAAGGTTAAAAAAATAATCACCAGCACTGAGACCTGGCCCCTCCCAGCAGCAACCCCAGCGCCAGTGGAAAAACAGGTCCCGGGACCCCCGCCAGCCCACAGGCCTGACACTTGCCCAGGGGGCCCGCCCCGTTCAAGAGCAGTGGCAGGGGTCAAGAGGGCATAAAGCTGGATCCCAATCTTTCCCTACCCGGGTGACTCAGTTTCCCGTCTGGAAAATAGGACATTGCTCTAGAATCACATCATGCTCAAGTTCTCCTGAAACACCTACGGGGCACCAAGCCCCCCTCCCCCTCTCCAGGTGCTGGGGACTTGAATGTCGGACAAGCCAAGCCTGGCTCTGCCCTCACAGCCTCCCAGGCAGGTGGGATGAGATGCAGGATTCGCTGGACAAGGGCTGTCACATCCCTGGGCCTTGGTTTTTCCATCTCTATGATGGGGAGAAAAATAGCAGCTACCTCTGAGAGTCATCATTATTCCTGTGACAGCTTCCCCTTATGGGACTGTTTATGACCCAGCCTGGAGCACCAGGTGGTCCCAAATCTTCCAGGCCAAGGGGGCAAGTTGGCTGTTTAAAATCAGGTGTTCTCGGGGTGCCTGGGTGGCTCAGTTGGTTGGGCGACTGCCTTCAGCTCAGGTCATGATCCTGGAGTCCTGGGATCGAGTCCCACGTCAGGCTCCCTGCTCGGCGGGGAATCTGCTTCTCCCTCTAACCCTCCTCCCTCTCATGCTCTCTGTCTCTCATTCTCTCTCTCAAATAAATAAATAAAATCTTAAAAGAAAAAATCAGGTGTTCTGGGGGCGCCTCGGTGGTTCAGTCATTAAGCGTCTGCCTTTGGCTCAGGTCATGATCACAGGGTCCTGGGATCAAGTCCCTGCTCAGCAGGGAGTCTGTCTCTCCCTCACCCTCTGCCCCTCCCCCCACTTGTGCGCACGCTTTCTCTCTCTCTCTCTCAAATAAATAAATAAAATCTTAAAAAAAAAAAATCAGGTCTTCTGATCCCAGTTGTTAGGAGGAAGCAGTTCACTGTGTGGATGAAGAAGACGCAGACCAGACTGATGGCAGGGGCTGGGACAGGGGGAGTGGGGAGTTGCTGTTTAATGGGGACAGAGCTTCAGTTTTCGAGATGAAAAGAATTCTGGAGGGGCACCTGTGTGGCTCAGTCGTTGAGCGTCTGCCTTCGGCTCAGGTCATGATCTCAGGGTCCTGGGATTGAGCCCCCTGTCTGGCTCCCTGCTCAGCGGGGAGTCTACTTGTCTCCCTCTCCTTCTGCCCCTCCCCCCCTTTGTGCTCGCTCTCAAATAAATAAAATCTTTTTTTTTTAAGATTATATTTATTTACTTGACAGAGAGAGAGAGGGAGAGAGAGCACAAGCAGGGGGAGCAGCAGAGGGAGAGGGAGAAGCAGGCTTCCCGCTGAGCAGGGAGCCTGATCTGAGGCTGGATTCCAGGACCCTGGGATCATAACCCGAGCTGAAGGCAGATGCTCAACCCACTGAGCCACCCAGGTGCCCCAATAGATAAAATCTTTTTTTAAAAAAAGAAAAGAGTTCTGGAGATGCCTGCACAACAATGTGAACTTGATGTCGTTTAAAAATTATTAAGATGGGGTGCCTGGGTGGCTCAGTCGTTAAGTGTCTGCCTTCGGCTCAGGTCATGATCCCAGGGTCCTGGGATCGAGCCCTGCATCGGGCTCCGCGCTCAGCGGGAAGCCTGCTTCTCCCTCTCCCTCTCCCCCTGCTTGTGTTCCCTTTCTCGCTGTATCTCTCTCTATCAAATAAATAAATAAAATCTTTAAAAAAAATTTATTAAGATGGTAAATTTTATGTTATGTGTTTTTTACAACACATTTTTAAAAGCTGATTTTTTAAAAAGAGGGAAAAAAGGTAGAGTTTGGAATCTGATCTGCCTCTTTTTTTTTTTTTTTAAAGATTTTATTTATTTATTTGAGAGAGAGAATGAGAGATAGAGAGAGCATGAGAGGGGGGAGAGTCAGAGGGAGAAGCAGACTCCCTGCCGAGCAGGGAGCCCGATGCGGGACTCGATCCCAGGACTCCAGGATCATGACCTGAGCCGAAGGCAGTCGCTCAACCAACTGAGCCACCCAAGCGCCCTCTGATCTGCCTCTTGTTTACTGTGTGGCCCCGAGCAAATGTCTTACCCTCTCTGGGTTCCTGTTTGTTCCCTGCCTCCCTCCCTCCCAGCTCTGGGTCAGGGTCACCACCTTGATTTTACGGGTTCCCTTCAAGTCTGCGTTTCCCGGTTTCAGCCCTCTGGGGCTCGAAGCAGCGCTGGGAGCAAGGGAGCCGAACATCACTTGAGCTGCCTTGGAACTGGTGATGGGGTGAGGAGGTCCCTCCTGTGGGCTCCTCCACTACGAGCCAGCCATTTGGAAATAACAGGCTGGCAGTAGCAGCCGTTCTGGGCAAAGCCTGTTTCCTGTGATGTTCAAGGTTGCCTGGTACCCAGGAGAGGTCAAGAGGCCACCAGAGTAGGGAAGGGCTTTGGCTGGGCCTGCAGCCGCCCCCAGCAGCACCCTTCCAGGGAAGCCTGGGTCACAGCTGGGACCGCCACCCTTCCCAAGGGCAGAGGGCAGCAAGAAGGGCCTCTCATAGTGTTTGGAGACGGATGGAGAGGATGGGGGCTTGGCACGCTGCCAGAATCACCCCCCATTAAAGCAGGTCGAGCCTAACAGCCTGTGATCCAGAAAGCCCACCGAGGCAGGAGTGAGGGGTGGGGGATCCAGTCTCTACCATTTGCCTACTCAGAGTGGCATCCAGGAGGGGCTGACCACCACCACCGACACCGCTCCCCCCCGCCAAACCACACACCTAGAGAGGCTGGCTCGGGCCAGGGCACAGTGATTGGTCCTGGGAGGGGCATGGGACCTGAGCTGGACCAATGAGAGTTAGCCCTGAGATCTCCGCTGCGCCTATCAGGGGAAAGGTGCTCCGTTTCCTCCAGACCTGGGCTAGGAGAGATGTAAGCCTGGCCCGCCTGGCCCCCCAGGGGCAGGAAGAGAGCCGACCACTGAGACGCAAATCAGAGCCACGACGAGATACCACCTCACACCCACTAGGCTGGCCGTCATCACAAGCCGAAAAAATGAGTGTTGGCCAGGCTGCGGAGAAGCCGGAACCCTCAGGAAGTGCTGGAGGGCTTGTCAGTGGCCTGGCCGCTGTGGAAAACAGGGTGGCAGGTCCTCAGAAAGTCAGACATCGAGTTATAGGATTCAGGGATCTCACTCGCCGGTTACATACTCCAGGGACACGTTCACCGCATTCATTCCGCACAATCGCAAAAGGGTGGGAACAACCCAGCTGTCCAGCCACTGGAGGATGGATACACGAAATGTGGTCCATGCGTCCAATAAAATGCTAGTTAGGCATGAAAAGGAACGAAGCTTTGGTACAAACTGCAACGTGGATGAACCTTGAGGACACGCTCGGTGAGAGAAGCCAGATGCAAAAGGACACATGTTGTATGACTCTGTTTATATGAATCGTCTAGAACAGGCAAATCCATAGAGACAGAAAACAGATTAGTGGTTGCCAGGGGCTGGGGGAGGGGATGGGGAGTGCCTGCTAATGGGGACCAGGTTTCCTTTTGGGAGGAGAGGAACATGTTCTGAGATAGAAGGGATTATTGTGGGGTATCACGAATGTTCTAAAAACCACTGAATTGTACACTTCATAATTGTTGAAATGATACATTTTATGTCATGGGTATTTTACCACAAGCTTTTTTTTTTGAAGGAAGAAGAAGACAGCTGACAGACACAGACCCTGGAGGCTTCATTTGGGGTCTGGATCCAGCCATGCCTGAAGGCAGACCTGCCATTGGGGTAAGGCAGCAAGAGATGGGCTTTCTCTCCCTATAACTTGGCATTTCAGGAAGTTAGCTGTGTTTGTTCTTGCCCATGTCCCCATCATGATGAGAAGAGCCTCACCGAAGGTGCTGGAGGCCTCAGGAAGGTCCAAACCTCACTCCCTAGCCCTCTGCTTTGCAATCTCTAAGATGAGAGGGGGGCAAGGTCCCGCCACACTAGCAACACCAGGTCCCAGTATGCACTCACTAGGATGATGCTTCATTGTCCATCACAGCCTGAGAACAAGGTGTTCTGAGCTCAGCTAAGGGAAGAAATTGCCGGGGCCCATGTTCCTGCCTTCCATGCCATGCCACCTTTAAGCAAACTGCCAGGGCCTCAGGAGGAAGGTGGCTGGGGCCCTGAGAGGCAGCCCGGCTGGGTGCTGATGAGCTCACGCTTAGCATCTGATAAGTTTGGGTTCATGTCTTGGCTCTGGCCCTCTGTGATCCTGGGCCAGCTCTCTCCCGTTCTGGGCCTCAGTTTCCCCTCTCCAAAACAGACTGGTTGTTCTGGGTGTTTGGTGCGGGGTCTGCTGGGTGAACAGTTGCTATCTCAGGAGAGCTCATTAATACACGGATGTGTCTGGTGGCATCCGAGCTGGACTAGGACTACTGGTGTGGGCAGAGCTGGGAGCTGGGGGAGGGGGTGGGGACAGCTTTCCAGTTTACTGCGCCCCTCCCCCCCAGAGGGATGCGGCCAGGATACATCCTCCCCTCTGTGCTGTGTTGCTATTGGCTTCTGAAAGGATAGGGATGTAGAAGTAACTCGTTGATTCTTTTTCCACTTGCTGCCGAGCACTCAGCGTCCCGGGCGCGCCCGGCCGGAGACTGGTGCTGTTCCCAGGCACCTGGACGGCTTCGCTTGGCCCCGGCACAGGGACTCACTGAGTGTTTGGCGGCTGGCGGGCTCCGGGCGTCGGCACATGGCATGGTGCTTCTCTCCTGTGGCTGCTCCAGAGATGGGGGTGGAAAGCGCCTCGTAGCTCCCGCGGCCTCCGGGAGCCTCCCTGGACAGCCATCGCATGAGGGTATGGCCAAGAGGGCGGTTCTGTTGGGGTCAACTCGGAGACTCCCTCCTGTGGCACCTCAGATGTGGGATGCCCCCGTGCCGTGTCTCCAGCCTCCCTGGGGCCCTGTGGCTTCCACCATCCTACAGCTCCGTGCTCCCACTGACAGCCACATCACCCTAGGTCCGTGGCTCTGTAACACCACAGTCCCGCGGCTCTAGGATCCCACAGTCCTGTGGCTTTAGCACACTGTGGTCCTCTGGCTCCACTGACCCATGACGCTATGACTTTGTCATTCCTTAGTTCTGTGTCTCCTTGTTCTGTGGTCTCATGACTCAGATTATTTGGAACTTCATGACTCTAGAAAAGAGTAAGTCATTCACACCAGTGGGAAATAGAGTCAGGAAGCCTCATGAGGTGGGTGTTCCAGAGACCCCCCCCCAGCACCATGTGGACCAACAGCAACAGTGACATCACCCCTTTTCCAGAAGGCTCCATGGAGCCGTCATCGTCCCACGGCTCCCTCTCAGACTGCCCTGACAGTTGCCGTGGTTTGGCCATTCCTGGAGGGTTTTATTAAACACCTCAGTCTCCCTCTGTGGCGCAGGAATATGGACACACAGGCCAGAAAGCCTGGTCTGGCCTGAGGGAGTAACCTTTAGGTTAGGGTGAGCAGGGGCCAGCCAGGTAAAGAGCAGGAGGAAGAGTGCTCCAGGCAGAGGATACAGCCTGTGCAAAGGTCCTGAGACGGGGAGGAGCTGAAAGGTGAGAGGCCCAGAGAGGCAGCCACTGAGGCCTAATTGTTCACCTCCCTTTGTCTCAAGTAGGGCAAAGGGAACAGGGAATGGACAAAAAACACCTACTATGTGCTTCAATTTCATTCTCCCATTGACTCCTTATAGTGATTTCTGAATGGGGTTGCCACATAGCCAGAGAGGCTCCTGGGGGGGGTCCAGCCAGCCAGCCAGCCACCCATTCACCCCCCCACCCCCCCCACCTATCCACTCACTCATCCATTCATCTGCCCAACCACTTGACTGTCCATCCATCCACCCAGCCAGCCAGCCATTCCATCTATCTACCTATCCATCATTTATCCATCCATCCATCCATTCATCCATCCATGATCCATCCATCTATCCACTCATCCCCAACCCATCCAACAATACAAACATCCATCATCCATCCATCTATTCATTCAACCACGCACCCACTCATCATCCTTCCCATCTGTCACCCATCCATCCATCCACCTACTCACCCGTGGAGCTCAAACATGGTTCATGGCTCTGTCCCTGCACAGGGTTCCCATCACCACACCCCTCCCCCCTCCATTGCTCCCTCACCTCTCTGCTCCAGCCACACCTGCCTCCTCGGTGAACCTCCAATGCATCAGACATCTCCCACCTCTGGGCCCTTTGCTGTGCCCTCTGCCTGGGGTGCTCATCAGCCAGAACCCATTCACCTGCCCTGGTCTTGGCACCAACATCCCCCCACAGTGGCCTCCCTGACCCCTGGGCTTCATTCCCTGCAGTCCAGCTGGCTCCTCCTTCCGAGCAGCAAGCACTCCATGCCCCTGCGTGCACTTGTCCACCTTCGAGACCACCCACCTCGGGGCTGAAAAGCCAAGACCACCTCCTCCCTGTTGGCCATGTGGCAAGGGGTCTGTATGGTGGATGAAATTGTCTGATTTCATCCCACTGACCGATGATCATTTCTTTGGCACCCATTGTGTGCCAGTCTTCCTACATTGGGGCTGGGGCTCCTCCCTGCCCAGTACCCTCCCTCCCACACTGGCCCATGCCCTGGTCTGGGCCACTGCCTGCCAGGCAGCCGGTGGGTAAACACACCCCGCCCTCAGCCTCCCGCCCCATCCATCCCTGGCCTGAACAAGGGCCTCCTGTTAATGAGCTGGGGTGGGGGCCAGAGAGGGACAGGAAGAGGGAGGATGAGGAAGGATGAGGAGTCGGGGTCAGGGCCCTGCTTCCTGTGCTCTCTGCTGCCCACCCACCCATCCTCCCGACAGCTGCAGAAGCCTGGGTGGGGGACCCTCTCCCTATGGCCTTTGTGGGGAGGGGAGTGTGTGACTTCCTTCTTTGAGCATCCGGTGCCCCAACTGAGGCAACAGGACGAACCTGCCTCTCTGAGCCTCAGTTTGCCCATCTGTAGAGTGGGGACATTAATGAGTGCCTCCATGGAAAAGTGCTCAGCACACTTCTTATGTATGGGCTAACTTACTCAGTTCTCATGATGACTGTAAGATGTGGGGGCTCTTGTTGTCCCCATTTCACCTGGGTTTTTACTGCTCCTGTTAAGGTGCCCAAAACTTTAGCCATTTCTCTTCTTCACTTCATTAAACACACAGAGAGAAAGAGAGAACAAAACTTGTGTAGTTAGCCCCACAGGCTGTCTCTCTCCCTGTAACACAGACACAGACTTGTTTTACTATTACCCTACAAAACTCTCATTAAATGTGAGAGGAAAGGAGAGAGGAGCAAGGTGCTGATTTGCCCTGAATTATAACTTCATTCTCCAAAATCGGTACCTGCTGAATGCCACATCGGTCAATTCCAGTCAGTTCCTCATGAGGTGAAGTTCTTTCTCCCCTGCAATGACGGTTCAGTACACTCACTAACCTTGAGAATTCAAAATTTACATGATAATAAACTTTTGAAGGTGGCTCTGCCCTTCCCCCCCCCAAAAAAAAGGAAAGAAAAAAGAATAAACCGAGGCACAGACAAGTTAAGCAGCCTACCTCAGGCCCCACAGCAGAGCTGGGACACACGACCCAGGGCCCCCTGCCGGGAAAAAAGCAAGACCTTCATCGCTGTGCCCTGCTGCCCTGCATGAGGAGGAGTTCCGGCCTCCTGGGGCCAGGGGAGGGGGAGCAGAAAGGGGAAACCCACACATGTGGTATGGCAAGGTTTTGAACCCTTGGCACTTGCTCAATAAAATTGTAGCCACTATATTTATTGTTATCTCCTTTCTTTATCAGCACTTTCCTGGGCACCTGGGATGGAATGGGGACAGGGTTGGGGCAGATTGGAAAGCAGGAGCGTAGGCAGGGCTTCCTGAAGTTCACAGTGTAAGTCGGGGTGGGTGTGCCCGACTCCAGTGTCTGGGTGGCACCCTGGCACCCACTCCCATACCCCCAACTACTTGGTCCTTCTGGAGAGATGGGTCCAGTGGCGCCGTCTGAGGCAGGCTGGGTCAGACTCTCAGCTACGGATGCAGCCGTGGCCAAGTGGCCTCCCTCACGGCCCTGATGAATTCCCCAGACCCTGGGCCTGTGGCTGGGCCCGCCCAAGGCAGGGCAGCTGCCTTCCCGACATACTTTCCCTCTGGATTCACGAGAGGCGGCTGGGTAAGCTGGGGGCGCCCACATGTCTCCTAGCCCAGCAAACCCCTGCCAGGAAGGGCCCGGGGGCCCCATCACAAGGCACCGGCCCCTCTGCCCCAGCCTGGCCAGGGTCCCGGAACCACTGGGTCTGGTGTGATGGGAAAGGGAGCCGGCTGGGGCGCCAGCCAAAGGCTCAGGCCAGGAGGTCCTGGGCAGCAAAATCTTCACAGCTAATGAGGGGCCTGGGCCAGCATTTCTTGTCTGGATTCTGGGGCCAAGGGCAATGAGGGGGGTGTGAAGGCCTTAGAGGTCCCGCCTTCCCCAGTTCTAATTCCTGCTGTGTGACCTCGAGCTGTCTCGTTTCCTCTCTAAGGAAAATGTGAATAAGGGCAATCTGAGGTGTAAGTGACATAGTATATACATTTCATATTGTATAGCAAGGCTAATACTGGAGCCAGACATCAGGCACAGGTTAGCTCATTCAATTCTCTCAACCATGATCACCTGCATTTTACAAGTGAGGAAACTGGGGCACAGAGAGGTCATGCAACTTGCCCAAAGTCACACGGCAAGGCTGAGCCCAGCCAACATTTGAACCTAGACCATGTGGCCCCCAAGTCTGTTGTAAAGTATAGTGGGGGCAGGTATTACTATTATTAATAGCAAATAGTAATTAATAATGATTAATAGTAAGTATTAATATAATTAATAGTAATAGTAATGATGTCACATGAATGATAAGGAATAAGAAGTGACATGCTAATCCTAGTAGGTAACCTCACAGCTCACTAGCCTCCTCTCTCTGCACCAAGGGATCCCCAGGCTGTGCAGAGAGACAGAACAAAACAGAGACAATCCCAGTTCCCAGAGTCAGGCCATCCCAACCTTTTCTGCCAGGAATATTCTGCCAGGGATCCCAGAGGGCTGTCATACAGCCACCAGCCCCTGAGCCCGGCCCGGGAAGAGCACGGAGGGCTCCATGGAAGAGGAGGCATCGGAGCCTGGACTTGAAGGATGGAAGAAGGTATTTGGGGTGATGGGGAGCAGTATCTGCGAAGACCGGGAAGGACACCTGGAGTAAGTTATTCTGTAATGTGAGAGTGGTGTGGTGTGCTTGAGAGAAGGAATCACTGCCTGGAAGGAGGATTTCAGGGTTGGTGAGATCCAGGAGGCAGGACTGTGAAAGCAGACTGCTTTTCTGGGCCTCTGTTGTCTGATCTGCAAACTGGGACATCCTCAGGACCTCTGCCTTTGCCGTTCCCCCTGCTTGGAATGCCCTTCCCTGCATCTCCCCGTGGCCTGGCCATGAACAAGGCCACGTGCGTCCAAGTCCCAGCCTCGTGCCCAGCCTGTGGCAGAGGCCTGGCTTCCATGCGCCCTTGTCTCAGCTGCATGAGGCACACGCAAGCCCACGGGCCCTGCTGGAGTTGTGGTTTTCCCAAGAACTCCAGTGCCAGCCGGGAATGGCCCCCAGGCGTGCTGGGCGCCAAGGAAAACAGGAGGTGAGCTCATGGCCCGGCCATAGGCAGCAGGCAAGGTGGGCACTGTCAGGGAGCAGGCTTCACTAGAAAAGCCCACATTGGGGCTGACTGCTCCCACCCAGCCTCCCCACCAGGCCCACCCCCTCCTACACACCCTCTGCAGCTCCCTATTGCCCTAGAAGACAGCCTGAGCTCCGGACCACTGGTACTGCATCTTCTGAGCCCCAACATCTCTCCACGCTGAGATCATTCCTTCTAACAGACCAGGCTCATTTCTGTCTCAGGGCCTTTGCATATTCTGTTCCTCTACCTGGAATGCATACCACCATCTTTTTGCCTGGCCATGTCCTCCTCACCTTCCTGGTCCGAGTTTAGTGTTCCCTCCTCCTCTGAAAAGCCTACCCAGGTTCCCCCCAACCCCACCCCACCCACCCCACCCCAGGCTAGGTCAGGCACCTCACTGGGGCTCCCACCGCTGCCTGTGTATCCCCATCACAGCTCTGGCCCCTTTGGGTGATTATGCAGCTGCCTCCCCACAACCTGGTCTCCCCTCGAGGGAGGAGCCCAGTCTGGCTTGTTCATCCTGTGTCAAGAGTCCGGCCTAGGACATGACACATAGTAGGTGCTCAGTGTGTTTGTGGAATAAATCGATGTGTCTGAAATTTCCCCACCTCCAAGCCATAGGTGCTTCCTCTGCTGATCTGAGTCCTTCCTTTCCTTGAGGTTTCCGTTCCATCTCCTCTGGGAAGCCCTCGGTGACTTCTCTGCAGCCTCCCAGGAGAACAGATCTGGCTATGACCCTACTCTGACTTCACCCTTGCCCCTCGCAGTGGCCTTAGGCTAGCCACTTCCCCTTTCTGGGCCTCCGTTTCCTGATCTATACAATAGAGGCTTCGAGCACTTGGAGGGTGGGGTGGAGAGGGTTAACTCCAGAAAGTCGAGGTGTTTTGTAGCTCAGGAGCGAGGCTGAGGCTGCGCTGGGAGGGACGATTTTCCTGATTAGCAGTAATTTTTATTTTTATTACAGGCTGTGCCCACAGGAGCTGGATTGGAGCTCGGAAGGTATGGCGAAGTCTCCACAAACAGAAGCCCTGGCCACCCCCCACAGACCTCCTCCTGCTGGAGCCCTTGAATTTGTGCGCTCCCCTGCTGAGGATGGACCTGCACACAGCCCATTACACAGATTGGGAAACTGCGTGGGCTCCCGGCCAAGCCGTCCCTACCTACCACTCACCAGCCAGAGAACCACAGACAGGGAAGACCATAAAGCGGATCGGGGAGGCACTTGCAACCCTCTAGACCTGGGCAGGGAACCCGAGAGTCCCCGCTCTCACTTGACTCCCCGTTTTCCTGTAATAATGATAATCATTAACAATGATACTTATTACCTCCATTGTGCAGGGGAGGAAACTGAAGCACAGAGAGATGTCATTTGCCACATTTTGAAGCAAGTGAGGAAGGAGTGGAGGGCCAGTCAGCCTGACTTAAAGCAGAGTGGGGCGGGGGTGGAGGCTAACCTTTAGCCTCTCTTGACTCTGTTTCCCCAAGTGAGAGCTGAGGGGAGAGCCACCGGGATCACCTCGTACTCAGCCATGTCCCACTCGGCATACAGCAGGCACTCAGTAAATAAGGGAAAGAGGGCTGGAGGGTGGTCCCACCTGACAACCTGCCCCACTGACCTCTACACTCAGTTTCCCCCGTGACTCAGTTTCCCCGCCGTGTCCAGGTTCAGCAACACCGGGCGGGGCCTTGAATGCAGAGACCGGTGCCATCTGTTTACCTTGCGGCTGGACGCTGGGCAGGGCCGCGGGTGGGCCGTCCTGGGAGCCGGCTGCGCCGCCGGGATAAATAGGCCCCGCGGCCTCGTGGGCAGCAGAGAGCGAGCTGCAGTCGAGCTCCCCGCCGCCGCCATGGTTCCTGCCGCCGCCTGCGTTCTCCTGCTCACCCTGGCCGCCCTCGGCGCGTCCGGTCAGGGCCAGCTACCACTAGGTAAGCCGCCCCTTCCCCCACGCGTGGCCTCGACCCCCAACCATACCGGAGGACCCGTGAGGCCTGGGGTCGCGGCTCCCAGGGGCTCGGGGACTGTTCACCGGGACGTGCAGGACGGAGGAAGCAGGCAGCAGGGCGGACGTTCAAGGAATGAGGGCGTCCCGGGTCCCTGCCGCGGCGCCGTGAGGACTGGTGGTGGGGGTCTCCAAACCCCGACGCCCCATCAGCGCCTCCTGTCGGCGCAGGTGCAGATCTGGGCCCGCAGATGCTTCGGGAACTTCAGGAGACCAACGCCGCGTTGCAGGATGTGCGGGAGCTGTTGCGGCAGCAGGTGCGGACCAGGGTGGGGAGACCCGGAGTGCGGAGGAGGGGAGAGAGGCGTGGAAGAGGAGGGGAGGGGAAGGAGGATGGGAGAAGGAGGTCCCGGTGGAGAGGGAGAGGGTTCTGGGTACGAAGATCCGGGGAGGAAGTTGTAGAAAAGAGGGAAAGGGGAGTCCCAGGGGTAGAAAGTTCCGCGGGAGAAGACAGGGGTCCGTGAGGGGATTAAAGTCCCAGGGAAGGAGGGGAGGGGCGGGGAGGATAGGGAGTACGGGGTGGGGGGGGGATCCGAGGGGAGTGAGTGGGCCTGTGCGAAGGGAGTCTGGGGGAGGGGGAGGGGAGACCCAAGGGAGGAAGAGAGGGATGGGGCCCCGCTGACTACACCCCATCCCCCCCGCACCGCAGGTCAAGGAGATCACGTTTCTGAAAAACACAGTGATGGAGTGTGATGCGTGCGGTGAGCGCCGCTGGGGCGGCAGAGAGGCGGCAGGCGGGAGCTGGAGAAGAGATGGGGAGACAAAGAGACAGCGACGATAAGACCGGAAGGAAAAGAGACAGGAAGAGACGGAGGCTGACCGAGATGGAGAGATTGGATGAGGGATGGAGAGAGACGAACAAGGAGGGGAGACAGAGACTATGGGAAGGGAGATGGTGGACACACGAAAAGAAGCAGAGGCCGTGCGAGAGATGCAGGGAGATGCAGGGACGCTGAGGCAGAAGCAGAAAACGGACGGGCGCGGAGATACAGTGACTGAGAAAACCTGGCGGGCAGGGAGCGTGGTCCGGGGCGGGGTCCCAGAAAGCCCGGGACCTCGCCACGCCCCCAGGGGTGGCCCCCGGGACGGGGCGTGGTTCCGATAGACTCTGCCCACCCCCCACCCCCCACCCCCGGCGTGGCCCTGACCAGCCCCACTTCACTCCCCGCAGGGATGCAGCCGGCGCGCACCCCGGGCCTGACCGTGCGGCCCCTATCCCAGTGCGCGCCCGGCTTCTGCTACCCGGGCGTGCTCTGCACTCAGACGGCAAGCGGCGCGCGCTGTGGACCTTGCCCCGCGGGCTTCACTGGCAATGGCTCGCACTGCGTCGACATCAACGAGGTGCGCTCGCCCCCCACCGCCCCGACGATCTCCGTAACGCCTGCCCCCACAACTACCCACCTCCCCAACAATCTCCTCCCCCGCTGAGGGTCCTCACATGGAGGACCCCTTCACCTCTGGGGGCGCACGTCCGGACGACCTTGCCGGCGGGGGGCCCTCACCCCGACCACTTCCCTCACCCCGACCACTTCCCTCACCATCAGTGACTCTGGTCCCGCCAACCCCCTCCGTAGCCAGTGACGCCCGCCCCGACCACTCTCCTACGGCAGAGAGCCGTCCGCCCCGACGACCCCCCTCACCTCCGGGGCTCACAAGCCCCAGCGGCGCTTCCATCACCGCGAGGCCCCCGCCCGGACGACGCTTCCCCCGCAGGGCACGCACGCCCCGACGACCACTACCCCCCTCTGCTGGGGACGCCCGCCCTCGCAATTCCTTCCTCCACCCTTGAACACCCAGCTCTTCGGCTCCCGGGAACAGCCCCCTCCAGACACTCCCCTCTCTCCGCCAGGTCGCTCCCCTAGCCCCATCAAGGCAAAGTCGCGCCTGACCCCTGGGACGATGGCCTCTGCCCCACAAGGCACCCCCCTCCCCAAATGCTGGCTGATGGCCCCTGAATTTTCTAAGTTCAAGCCCAAAAAATCCTGAGGCGCCACTCTCGAGGGGGCCCACCTCCTGCATCCTCTGACCCTCCGTGGCCCTTCCTCCCCCAGTGCAACGCCCATCCCTGCTTTCCCCGCGTCCGCTGCATCAACACCAGCCCCGGCTTCCGCTGCGAGGCTTGCCCGCCCGGGTACAACGGCGCCGCTCACGAGGGCGTGGGGCTGGCCTTCGCCAAGGCCAACAAGCAGGTGAGGGCCATGGAGGGGTGGGCGCCAGGAGGCAATTGGGGGGGCGCCTCATTTTGTTCAATAAACTGGTCCTCCAGCCTTGCGGCCATTTTCCTGCCTCGCTTCAGCGGGAAGGGGTGGAGGACCGGGGCCTGGGGGATGGATAGGGGAAGGGTCCTCATCAGGATGGTAGAGGTTGGGGGAGGAATGGAGGGGAGAGGTAGGATGCAGAGGAGACGTGAACCGGGTGGGAGGCCTGAGGGTTTGTGCGTGTGGGCGGTGACCTCTGCGCTCCTTGCCATCCAGGTTTGCACGGACATTAACGAGTGTGAGACCGGGCAGCATAACTGTGTCCCCAACTCCGTGTGCGTCAATACCCGGGTAAGGCCCGGGAGGAGTGGGGAAGGATCGAGACACTGGGGGTGGGTGCGAAGTGGCAGGCAGCCCAAGCTCACTGCCCGCGGCCCGGGCCCAGGGCTCCTTCCAGTGCGGCCCTTGCCAGCCCGGCTTCGTGGGCGACCAGACATCTGGCTGCAAGCGGCGCTCACAGCGCTTCTGCCCGGACGGCACGCCCAGTCCGTGCCACGAGAAGGCCGACTGCATCCTGGAACGCGATGGCTCGCGATCGTGCGTGGTGAGTGCGGGCGAGCAGGGAGGGGCGTGGCATGGGTATGAAGGAGTGAGGTGGGGTGGGATGGGTGGCGATCACGCCGGGGCACCTACTCACTACCCCACCCGCAGTGCGCCGTTGGCTGGGCAGGCAACGGGCTCCTCTGCGGCCGAGACACGGATTTAGACGGCTTCCCTGACGAGAAGCTTCGCTGCTCAGAACGCCAGTGCCGTAAGGTGGGCGGGGTCTCAAGGGCGTGAACTGGACGGCGATGGGCGGGGCTGCCCCGACCACGCCCCTCATGCCCGATGTGCCCGCCCCTAGGACAACTGTGTGACGGTGCCCAACTCAGGGCAAGAGGACGTGGATCGCGACGGCATCGGAGACGCCTGCGATCCGGATGCCGATGGGGACGGGGTCCTCAACGAGCAGGTGGGGCCAACGTCGAGTCTTAGGCAAGGCTGGGTGGGGGTGTGGCTTGGGTGAGGGAAGTGACCTCAGAGGATGTGGACTCGGGGGTCCAGGAGGGATGAGGGTGTCTCTGCGGAGGGGGCGGGGCCTCGGAGATGGGCTGGTCTGGGGAGTGACGTTTGCCCCTCGAGGCCTACCCCCCCCTCCACCCGGCCCTGTCACCCAGGACAACTGTAAGCTGGTGCGGAACCCGGACCAGCGCAATGCGGACGGTGACAAGTGGGGCGACGCTTGCGACAACTGCCGGTCCCAGAAGAACGACGACCAAAAGGACACAGATCAGGACGGCAAAGGCGACGCCTGCGACGACGACATCGACGGCGACCGTGAGCGCAGCAGCAGAGGGGAGGGAAGAGGGCAGGGCCGGCAGCGAGGGGCGGGGCTTGCCTGGGGGCGGAGCTCGGCTACTTTTGGAAGCCGCAGCGGTGAGCTCCCCTGGGCTCCAGGCACCACGATGGTGCTCTGGTGGGCGGAAAGATACAAGCCGGGACACGACACAGAGGGTAAAAGGCAGGAACATTTGGAGGAGGGGAAGGTGGACCCTGTGTCAGATGCTGCAGGGATTAAGTAGGAGCACAGAGACGTGAGCTTGGGGTTTAGTGCCAGGGAGGTGCCAATTTTACATTCACAGTGCCATTGGAAGATCCCCCTGAGCTTCCCCTGTGAGAGTCAGTTCCCTCACCCGCCGGCCATCATTAAGTCTCTGAGGCTTGGGCCCGTGCAGAAGCACTTGATTTAACTTCGTATCTGCTGGAGAGGCGTGGTTTGCATCTGCCTTGCTGGTCAGCCTGGCCCCGCCCCCATCTTGGGATCCTGTGCTGTCCCCCTGCTTCTCACAGGGATCCGAAATACGGTGGACAACTGCCCAAGGGTGCCCAACTCAGACCAGAAGGACAGTGATGGTGATGGTGTAGGGGATGCCTGCGACAACTGTCCCCAGAAAAGCAACCCAGACCAGGTGAGCGCGGGCCACACCCCAGATGGGTCAGATCCCTGAGATGAGCTCTAGACTAGTTAAGGAGACTGAAACCTAGTCTAAGCGCGGTGGGGGGTGTTCCGTGGGGTCAGGATGACCTTGGCTCTGGAACGGGGGTGGGGGTGGGTGGGAGGCTTCTGAATTTCCCTGCCCTGATTTCGGACTCCTGCATCCTTCCTCCCCAGAGGGATGTAGACCACGACTTTGTGGGAGACGCTTGCGACAGCGACCAAGACCAGTAAGGATGCCATCTGGGGTGCGAGTGGGGACCGAGGGTGGGCGGCCCCGACCCAGCACTCTGGGAAATCTCACTGTCTCTGTGTCCTACCCACCAATTCTAGGGATGGGGATGGACACCAGGACTCACGGGACAACTGCCCCACAGTACCAAACAGTGCCCAGCAGGACTCAGACCACGATGGCCAGGGTGACGCCTGCGACGAGGATGACGACAACGACGGGGTCCCCGACAGTCGGGACAACTGTCGCCTGGTGCCCAACCCAAACCAGGAAGACGTAGACAGTAAGGCAGGGGGCGGGGCCTGTGGTGGGATTGGGGCTGGTGTGGAGACCTGGGCAGGTGTGGGCGGGTCTGGGACCTGGTGTGGGCGGGACCGATAGCAGATGTGGGCGGGACCAGGTCTTGGGCGGGGCTGGCGCTGACCCCACCGCTCGGGTCTCTCAGGGGACGGAGTCGGCGACGCGTGCCAGGGCGACTTCGACGCGGACAAGGTGGTGGACAAGATCGATGTGTGCCCGGAGAACGCCGAGGTCACCCTCACTGACTTCCGGGCCTTCCAGACTGTCGTACTGGACCCCGAGGGCGACGCGCAAATAGATCCCAATTGGGTGGTGCTCAACCAGGTTGGGACCGGGCCCTGGCGGGAGGTGGTGGGAGCGGGTCCTAAGCTGGGGGCGGGGGAACCGAGGGCCCACGCGGCCGGCCTGAGGCCCTTCTTCCTTTGACCCCTTCAGGGTATGGAGATCGTGCAGACGATGAACAGCGACCCTGGCCTGGCTGTGGGTGAGACGAGGAGAGGGGCAAGGCGGTGCAGCGAGCGGAAAAGGGGGCGGGGTCAGAGGAGGGCTGGGGCGGGGCGGGGCCAGGGGCGGGTCCGAACGCAGGAAAGGCAGAGCCAGGTTGGGACTGGGCTCCGGGGCTGGACAGTTCCGGACTCCGAAGGAGCGTGGCCCTAGGCGGTTGGCAGGCTCAGGGGAGTGGTCATGGCTGGCCTCGGGGGGGTTGGGGATGGGGAGGGCCTGTGGGTGGGGATCTGGGCCTAGGAGGCAATTTGGACTCCAGAGGGGCGGGTGGGGAGGGGGGCCAGGGCTCCGGTGGGGGTAAAGTTAGCGTCCCTTCCCCCAGGTTACACGGCCTTCAATGGCGTGGACTTCGAAGGCACGTTCCACGTGAACACGGTCACGGATGACGACTACGCAGGCTTCATCTTTGGCTACCAGGACAGCTCCAGCTTTTATGTGGTTATGTGGAAGCAGATGGAGCAGACATACTGGCAGGCGAATCCCTTCCGCGCGGTAGCTGAACCCGGCATTCAGCTCAAGGTGTCTGTGGCCCTACCTGACCTCTAGGTCCCTGTGCCCTTTAGGAGGCCCCAAATCCTTCTGCGGACTCCCAAAGCCTTTACAGGCCCCCAGCATCATTCTATGGATCTCAGAGTCCTCCCAGCCCTCCCCTGGGTCCCACAGGCCCTCACACACTCCCTCGGGGCCCCCCAATCTTCCTTTAGGCCCCAAAACCTTCTCATGGAGCCCTAAACTTTTCCTCAGATTCCAAATCTTCCTGCAGAACCTCTAGACCCCAGTATGTCACTGAAACCCTGTAGTAAATTCCCCAAATCTTCTAGCCCCCCGTTTATCCCATGGACACCCAAGACTTTCTATAGGTCACTAAGTCCTCTTGCAGACCCTTCCAAATCCTCTCAGAACCCAAACCTGTCCATGGACTCCCAAATCCTCTCATGAGATCCTGGACCATCCCTGCCCCCCATATCCCACCTACAAATCTCCATGTGATCCTCAAGAAGCTTCCTTGCAGGTCTCCCATCCAGGCACCCTAAGGCCTCCCAGCACTGCCAAGACCTGCAGCTCCCCACCTGTCCCAGCAGGCAGGGTTCTGGGGGGCTCCAGTAGCCTGTGCGGTCTCTGACTCTGTTCCCCCGTCCCTGGGCTTGGCAGGCCGTGAAGTCCTCCACAGGCCCTGGGGAGCAGCTGCGGAATGCACTCTGGCACACAGGGGACACAGCATCACAGGTGCGACTGCTATGGAAGGACCCCCGCAACGTGGGTTGGAAGGACAAGACATCCTACCGCTGGTTCCTGCAGCACCGGCCCCAAGTGGGCTACATTAGGTGGGGACCCCACCCCTTGCCGATGGACCAAGAGTCCCTTGTTCTGTCCTGGCTCCTGGCGGTTCAGGGGGCCTCAGTCCCCTTATCTGTAAAATGGGAATGATACGGGCAATTAGATTTAACTGTCTGGCTCTGGGACATGATCCTCCTTCTAAGACCCAGGACACAGCAGGTCCTCAGATAGAAGGTGGGGTCCTACTCACTCCCTGTTTCTCAGTCCCCACTCTGCGCTGCCAGCAAGTCCAGGCACTCTGCTTAGCACCTGCTGTGTCCATCCTCTCATGCAGGGAAACTGAGGCTCAGCTCAGAAGCCCCACCTGCCCTAAGTGTGGCCCAGGCAGGGGGGAACACATGGCCCCCACTCCCAGACAGGAGGGGACCCATCTTCCAAGGCAGACGCCAAGGTCTCAGACGGGAGGGCCTAGCCCAGGGCCCTGCCTCACCGTCCCATCCTCCTCACAGAGTGCGGTTCTACGAGGGCCCTGAGCTGGTGGCCGACAGCAATGTGGTCCTGGACACAACCATGCGGGGTGGCCGCCTGGGTGTCTTCTGCTTCTCCCAAGAGAACATCATCTGGGCCAATCTACGCTACCGATGCAATGGTGAGGGGAGCGTCCCGCCAGGGAGGGTGGGGAGTTCATCCTGCCCCAGCTCACCCCTTCTCGCTGCTTGCCCTTTCTCCGCAGACACCATCCCAGAGGACTACGAGACTCAGAGGCTGCTGCAGGCCTAGGGATGGGGGTGGGGATCCATTGCTGGAAGATGGCACCATCGTGGCGGCCCTTACTGCGACAAGCAGGGAACTCAACACCCGGCTCCCGGGGGTGGCTGCCCTAGAGGGGCTCAGAGAGGACAGAATAAAGTGTGTGTGCTGGAGTGGCTGGCTGCGAGCTCTGCTGCAGGTGGGGTGGGGCCTCTGAGGGAGCACTGGGAAAGGACCCCAAACCCAGGCCTGCCGCTGACTCCCTTCCTGACTGGCTAGGGCCCAACAACCTGACTAGGAGTGTCCAACCCCAATGTGGGAGGCCCCAGGCCTGCTGCTGCATCCCACCCACTTGAGGTCATGGGCCTGGATCCCACCACCGAGTGACTGCTCCAGGATCCTGGGGGGGTGGGGGGGTCCTTCCCCTTCCAGACATTAGGCCCAACTAGCTGGCCAGGGGTGGGGATGAGGGGCTCACGCCTGTGTGTCCATATTCATGTGTGTGTGTGGGGGGGGTGCCTGGGTGTGGCTCCCACCCGGCATATCCCACTAGGCCCATGTGCCATCCCCGTTGTGGGGGGAAAAAAGGGGAGGAGGCAGAGATGAAAACATTGGATTTTTATTATGTTTCATTACAAAGGATGCAAAGGTACAAAGACAAAAGCGTCCACGCCAGAGAGGATGGGCAGGGGCCGGCCGAGTGCGCCCTGAGCCGCCCGCCCCCACCCGCCATGGGCACCCAACCCACGGCCCACGGGACATCCACAGCAGAGTGTACATGCTGGGGGGGGGGGCAGAGCCAGCCTGGGGACAGAAGAACACAGGCGGAGCAGGGCTCGGACCAGTGGTTTGCATATATCAGTGGGCCTGCCCGGCCCCCTGGGGGGCAGTTTCCTATGGTGGGGCACAGAGGGGCTGGTGGACCTTGGCTGCCAAAGCCCTCCTCTCGGGGCCTAGTGGCAAAGGCCACAGCTGTGTCCACCTGTCCCGAGTGGGCAAGAGGTCAGAAGTGATGGGCTAGGATGGGTTGGGCATTGATTGCCCCCAAGCTCCAGAACCCTCCCCTGGCAACACCCCTCCCCCGCAGGTACCATGTGTCCCTGGCATCCTGGGACAGGGTGTGGAGGGCTGGCCAAGAGGGCAGAAGACAGGGGGAAACTGTCTGAAGCCAGCATCACTCTCATGTCCAGCCCCTACCCCTGACCCTGCCAGGGAGGAGCCTGAGGCCCCAAGACCCATGGGGTCTGAGCCAGTGACAGAGGGAAACTGAGGCCTGGGTCACAAGGGTCTTTTTCCCATTACCCTCCCCTCCCCCATACGTCTCAGAGTACTCCAGTGCCCAGGCCTGAAGGTGCGGGTCACCCCACCTCCCTCCTGGGGAGTGGCCACTTCGGAGAGAATGTGGCACACGAAGGGTGATGAGAGGTGCCTGAGCCCCACCCAACCAGGACCCCTGGGGGCCAAAGGCCAAGAGAAACCAAGAACAGAGAGTCAGCTCTGGCTGGGCAGGGCCTGATGGGGGAATGTCCCAGGAACCCCCAGGAGGTGGGGCAGCAACAGACCCAGCTGCCCACTCACCCCAGGCAGGCCTCCAGCAGTGGGCAAAGAACACAGAACCCCCCCCACCCCCCACCCCGCAGCTCTGCAAGCCAAGTGGGAAGGGCTCAGGTGGCCAAAGCTCCCTTACCTGGAGCGCCACCTGCAGGAGTGATGGGCCAAGACCAGGGGCACAGGGTACCTTTGACCTTGCAGCCCCCACACCCTCTGTGGTCTCTTAACTACAGCTCCATCAGAACCCAGGGAGGGTGATGGGTGCTGCTGCTGCTCTGTCAGGAGCAGGGTGGGGGGTGGAGGGCCCCCCAATACCACCAGGCCTTACCACACCCAGCCTGTACCCAGGAGTGGGGATGCCTTCTTTGGAAATGCAGAAAACCCAGAATCCATTTGGGGGGTGGGAGTCTGGAAGGATGTCTGGTTATGAACCAGCTGGGGGTTGGCTGAGATGTGGAGGCCTGGGGAGGGGGGCACATTCCCGTGTGGCCTCAGCTCCCCTGAGGGCCCAAGGACAGTCCCTCACGGGGGCTCATCAGGCCCAGGATGCTGGGTGGGGGAGAAGGCAGCCCAGCTCCCCACAGTCCTGACACCGGCTCCCGTCCTGCCTGACCGGGCCACAGCTAGCACCTGGCACACAGCCCACGAACCGGACCTCCACCCCTGCACATCTGGATGGACGTGGAGCCTTCTCACCCTCCATGCGGGGGTCTCCTGGTGTTGGACACCCGTCCTTGCCTGCCCCACTATGACGCATGGGCCTCACAACAGGGTCCACCCGGCTAGGCATCCCCTGGGGACCTCAGCCACCCAAAGAAATCAGGCCAAACACACAGACAGCAGAACCCTTCTTCCCAGCCCCCCAAACCCACAAATAGACGAGACCAGAAAGACGCTGCAAAGGCAGGACCCCTGCCCTCAAGGCACACCCCCCGGGGCAGGCAGGTGGCTCAGAAGCCAGCAGGGAGGTCTGCGTGGAGGTGTGGCTGGGGAAAGGGCCACAGGGGCAGGGGGGGCTGGACTCACCCCAATTAGGGCCCCTTCTGCTCTGGCTTGTCCCCCACAGGGGAGCATAGACAGTTCTTGGATGCTGTCAGCTGTGGGCCCCTAAATTTTGCTTAAGGGTCAACCTGCCTCCTGAGCTTTCCACTGAGGGTCTCAGCGTCCCTTGCCCCAAGGGGTTGGCACCCCCCCAACCCTTCCTGCCCAGAAGAGTGTCGGGAGGAAGCAGGGTGTGTGGGGAGAACAGGGAGGGGGCTGCAGGATGTCCTGAAGAACGCTGCCTATCTTCCCCCTGGTAAGGACTCGGTGGGGATGGAGGTTGGCATGGGTACCTGTGACAGGGAATACGATCCTGACAAGACCCCTTCTCCTCCCCGACGTCAGCCCTGGACACTGTGGGGGGTGACTCTGATGGGTGGGTGTTGAGGGGGCAGGGACACGAGCCCTCTTCTCTGGAGGACACAGAGAGGGGCTGATCCCGGCCTCTACTTTGGCCCACAAACCTCCCTGGGGGTAAACAACTCACTGTCCTGGGGGCTTGGGGGACAGAGGGTAAACTGAGGCAGGTGGGAACACACTATTTGGCTTGTTCCCGGGGCAGAAGTTCCCATAGCTGAGGGGACTGAAATCGGGAGAACTCAGGGCCAGCGGCAGGGGGACAGACTGGCTTGGCCTCTGACTTCACGTGGGCTGAGCATCCAGGCCTGTCCCGAGCGAGCGAGCGAGCGAGGACACAGGCGGCGGGTCTATGTACAATATTCCGGGGCCCCGGCCCACCCCTCACGGCGCGGCTCGTCTGAAATCACAGTATTTTCACATCACAAGTCAAAGGGCTGGTTCCTTAGGCTGTCCTGTTTCAGGAAATCTTGGCAATTCAAGAATACTTAGTAGAGAAGCAGGATTTAAGAAATAAGCAAACCCCTGTTGCAGACCTCAGGAGGCCTGCCCAGGCCCAGGCAGGGTGTGAACCTTTTTGCGGACACAGGGACGCCTGGCCACTGGCTCCTGGCTGGGACCCCCTCCCTGGGAAAACTGCACCTATGCCCCTCCTGGGCCAAAGCGGCCACACAAATACAATGTCACCTGTGCCCCCTCGCCAAGGGGATGCTGGACACAGGCTGCAGGGCTGGACACCCTCCCTCTCCTGCCCATCTGCACTGAGAACCGGGCGCTGAGCAGACGGGAAGTAGGGGCTGACGAGGCTCCCTCACGGGGGTCCCCAATGCCTCGTTTGAAAATTGCATCCAGGAAGGTTGCTTGTAATTTTATTAAGGCCATTTTTTAAAAAGTTCTACACACAAGTCTAATGGTAATCAAACTCTTCTATGTACATGTAGTTTTTTCTTTAAAAAAAAAAAAAAAAGAAGTCTCACTCTTTGCTCCCAGCCCCTGCCTCAGTAAGAGGCTGGGCCCTCGACCTGGACGGACTGACCCCGTGTCCCCCAGCCCAGACGCAGGCAGCAGGGGCCACCTGACGGAGGAGGGGGCCTTCTCACGCCTGTGGCCGCCCAGTCGCTTGGCCAGGTGCTACGAGCCTGGCCCGGGGGACGAGAGGGAGGGATGTCGCTAGGATGAAATCTGGCTCCCACACGGACAGAGCCGAGGGCTCGTAAGACCCAGAAGCAGTGGCCGCGACGCCACACGGAGAGACGCGCACCGCGCAGAAGGTGCCGCCCGGCCTGCAGGCCGAGCGCTCAAGGTGATGCGGCTTCGGAGGGACCGAAACGTAAGTTCCCATCTCAGAGCAGCTGACCGAAAACAAAGACACCCCTGTCACCCCCTCCCAGGGCCTGGAGGGCACAGGGACAGCGCCCAGGACGGTCCGAGCCCCGATGGTCACCTCAGCCTCCCGGAACGCCGCCGCTACAACGCACACTGCTCTTTCCTCCGGAGCCAGCCCTGCCCAGAGGGGCCGTGAGAGGGGCAGCTGGCGGGGACGACTGTCAGCTGGGTCTCAGGGCGAGGGGGCACCTCATCGCTGGGGTGCATCAGGGCAGAGGGGCTGCTGCCGCCGCCAGCCTCGGGGTCTGGGACTAGCCCTCCCTGAGGACTGGCAGGCACCTTGAGGATGACCAGGCAGAGGTGGGTCTTCGAGGGACCCTTAATAAAAGCCGTGGCTCCTTCCTGGGAGTCTGACACGTGGCTGGAGGGCACGGCACCCCCAGCCACCTCGAGCTTCTGCCAGAGACCCTACCAAGCCCAACCCGCCCTCACTCAGCCCTTCCATTTCGAGATAGCGCGGGCCTGAGCGAAAGCGGCCGGAGACTCAGCTCAGACCCTGCAGGCAGGAGCCTGCTTCCAGTTAGCTTAAAAAATATATAACATGGGATATCTGGAATAAAAACATGCTCTCAGGCAAGTGTTGGATTGAAGGAGTCAGCTACTCGTCTACAACCAAAGTGTAAATACAAACCAAAAGAAACAAACAAAAACACAACAAAAAATGCCCTGGCCACCCCCTCCCCACCCCGTTCTTTAAATAACAGTAACAGTGACCACAGTACAGAGAAGAAAAGATGAAAACAAGTTGAGAGACGAAAACAACCCCCAGAAATAACCCCCGTCTCCACATGCATCCCCTGGCAGGCCCCTTCATCCTGGCCAGGGGCTTCACTTTCAGGGCAAAGGTGGCCACAGAGGGACCTGGCTGGGGGAGGGCAAAGCAGGAGTGTGGGTCCCGGGAAGATTTAGCTGCTTTGCATGCTCTGTTCACACCTTTTATAGTCTACCTCCATGGGACGGACTCTAGCATTCTCTGAATGTGCTCAGAAATATAAAAGACAGCAGTCAAAATAGTGTTTATTTCACTTTGTGTCTGCCCCTCTCTCTGGCACCTTCTCCCTTTGGCGGGGCGGGGAGGGGGGGAGGCTGGCTCGCTACCTAACCTCAGGCTGGGGGGTGGCCGGGCGGGTAGGGGGGGGACCAGGAACGAAGGAAGGCAGTGAGAGCTGGACAACAGTCGGAAAATGCACCTCAGCCCACCGCCGCCGTGGACCACAGCGCCCCCTCCAGGCCGGTGGCCCTGCCCAACACGCTTTCCGCATCTTACAGAGGGGACGGCTCATGGCCCAGGGTGGGGGGCGAGAGAGCACGCGCAGGGAGGGACACGCGGCCTCCCGAGGGAGGTGGACAGCTGGGGGGGCGGGCGGGTGGGCAGGGGGCGCTTGGCGGCATTGCAAGCTCAGAATCACAAGCTCGGCCGTTTGCGAAGGACGGAGCGCGGCCGTCCCTGGGCTCAGGGAGATGCCGTCGGGACCACTGACCGGCGGGGTGATGGAGCCGGGGGCTGGGCGCCGATGTGCCGGGTGTGCAGCTCACAGACGGTCCATCCGGAAGGTGTCCTCGGTGGCCGGGTCGGCCAGGACCATGTCGGGGTCGTTGAGCATGTGCAGTCCGTCCAGGGTCAGGGGGTCAATCTTGAGTTCGTCCAGGGGGAACTGGTTGTCGGAGTCGAAGCTGACGTCACCGACCCCGGCCAGTGTGCTGGTCAGTTCTTTAGACAGGCTGGGAGGGGACTCTCCCGTCACTGGGCGGGGAAGGTGGGGGGAAATAGGACAGAAGTCTCAGCATGGCCCTGGCTCTCTGTTCCCATGCCCTGTGCCCCCATGGACCCTGTCAATGCTCAGGGAAGAGGGCCTTGGGCCACCCCAGGGGTACTTACCTGGGGGTTCGCCCTCTGGGGGTTATACTGGTGATGTCTAGGGGCATTTTTAGTTGTCATGACTGGAGAAGAGGAAATGCTACTGCCATCAGGTGGGTGGGGAGCAGGGATGCTGCTCAGCACCTCGGAATGCACAAGATAGCCCCCACCCCCCCCCAGAGAAAGATCCAGCCCCACGCGTTAGCAGTGCCAAGGCTGGGAAGCCCTGGGCTGAGACCTAGGTCACAAACATTCAGCGTGAGCTGGCAGGGGCAGGGGCCTTTCCTGCTCTGCCAGGACATCTCCTCTGTGCGCATCCCTGAGAAGCAGGCTGAGGTGTGTGTGAATTCCCCCCTATCCCCCCCCCAAGACCCGGGTTCAAACCCGAGCTCTCTCCTCTACTTGTAGTGACACCTTAGGCCTTAGTTTCCCAATCTGAGACATGGGTATGAAAATCCTGGTCTTTCTGGGCTACCAGGGCAATCACAGGGGCCTAAGCCTTCTCATGCGTCTGAAGCTACGGCCCCCAGAGCATCTACTGCAGGCCACTGCTCACCCCTGAGGTAGGGAGGAAGCACTACGCCTTGGGGTGGGGGTGGGGGGTTAAGGGTGGCTCTGGGCATGGACTCCTCCATCCTGGAGATGTCAGTGGGACCACCAGAGAGTGTCACTCTCAATCCTCAGGTAGTCCTCACTTATAAGGAAATTGCTTCTTTCAATAAAAGCCAGAACCTACCGGGTGGGGCGGAGGCAGCGAAGGGTCTGGGTTCTATGCCACATGGAGCAGGGACTGACTCACACGTGCTGTGCTCAGGCTGTTCGGGGATGCTCATCGCAGTGTGTGCGAGCTGTTCCATGTCCACTGACTGTGACAAGCCCTGCCAGGCAGGGCCCACCCCCCCAGTCACCTGTGACTCCAGTATACTCAGCTAATGGGGTTGAGGGGCCTGGGTAGCAGACGCAGGGCTGGGTGAGTGACCGGCTCTGCCCGCTCTTGCTCTGAGAACGGGATACGGGAAGCCTGGTCCAGGGTCCAGTGTGTCCCCGGGGGCCTGTTCCACACAGCCCAGCAATGAGTCAAGGTTGGTGGGGTCTGGCCTCCTCATCCTGCAGGGCAGGAGTGCCATCTCTTCCGGGGATGAGGCCCCTTGCAGCTGCCAGGCCCCCTGGAGGCACTCTGCCCAAGACCCCCACCTCGGACGCCACGGCCAGGTGGCCTCACCTGTGAGGATGATGTTGGGGATGCTGCTGTGGCTGGGGTAGCCAAGCTGCTGGGTGTCCGGCAGGCTCCCGTGGCTGCCCGTGAGGCCCATCATGGCCGCCTGCGAGTAGTTGAGCGTCGAGCCCGGGCTGTACAGGCTGCTGGAGCTGATGGCGTTCTCCATCATGTTGAACTGCTCCAGCTGCGGGGCAAGCACACAGGCATGAGGCCGGCCCTGCTGAGCCCCTGGCTATTGCTGGCTGGCTTGTCCTGCAGCAGCCGGGACCAGCTCCTCTGCAAGATGCCCGGCGCCTGTGCTCAGACACTGAGGGCTTGTTGAATAGGAGACTATGCCCTAAGGTCTCCCCCTCCTTCCTCTCTGAACCTGCCCGGGCCTGTCCACATACGGCCCCGTCAGGGCTTGCTGGATGGATGGATTGATGGAAGGATGGATGGGTGAGTGACCTGCTCCAGGAAGCGGCCAACCCTTCTCATGCCCACATGCCCTTGACCCTGACCTCCACGCAAAGCCAGTTCCGCCTCCCAGCAAACCCACATGCACGGCCCACGCTGAGGCGCCAATGCCACAGGCACCACCTGTCCCTGCCGGTGATCGCTGCCCACCCTTCCTCCCCCTCTGCCGCTGGCCTCATTCTGTGGGCCCGGTGCAGGGGCCTGGGGAGGCAGAGCCAAGCCACGCCCTCCAAGGCCTAGAGACAGGAGGGAGCCCTAGGAGCGAAGCTCAGGCCCGAGGGGCGGGCGGGGTCCGGGTGAGCGTCTGCTGTGGGCGCTGTGACCCGGGCACCCGCTCACCTGGTGGGACAGAGCATTGGCCTGCCTGGCCGCCATCTGCTGCTCATAGTACGAGTCCCCAAACACGCCGCCCAAGGTGGAGGAGTGCTGCAGACAGAAGAGAGGCCTGCTGTCATCACTGTCCCCAAGACCAGGTCAGGGGCTGCCGGGGTGGAGGACCTCCCACAGGCTGCTTGTGCCCATAGGGAGGCCCCTGGAACCTCCAATAGGATGCTCAGAATAAAGGAGGCTGAGCACCTATTACAGGCCTCCTGGGAGAGCCCACACCTTCCAGGATGGAGGGGTGTCCCCCAATCTCAGGATGTTTCCACCACCTGCTCCTGGGGGGGCCTCTGTACCCCAATATCCCCCAAAGCATCCCCCCATCTCCTCTACTTGAGCCCAGGTATGGGTGACCCTGTTTCTATCAGATAGAAGATGGGGGGCGGGCACAGGGATCAGGAAACCCCCGACAGGGTCCAGAGGAAAACACGTGACCGGGGCCAGGGTGGGGGGTGTTCTGAATTTCAGGAAGGGCAGTGCACTTGGTGACCCTTGTCAAGCCCCCAGGGAGACATGGGACATGGTGGCAGGCCATATACACGTGGACAGGACAGGTGCACAGAGCCGGATGCCAGCCGAGTGAGCACAGGACAGGCACACAGAAAGCCCCCCTGCCTGGCTATCTGCCCTGGCTGCCGGCCTGGGGGACCCCAGGGCCCATGGGTGGGCAGGAAGCCCACCTCCTGCTCTTCCAAGGCCAGCTGGGGGCCAGGTCTGCTCCTGGGAGAAGAGCAACAGACTGGGGACCCTCACAGGCAGTAGAGATGCCAGGGAACAGGAGCTTGGAGCCCCTGCCTGCTCCCATGATTCCAGAGAGAGACGGCAGGATGGAGCCTGGTGGGATGTGCAAGGGACGAGGGACAGCCAATGTGTGGCCAGACCTCACATGGGGCACCGGGCCCCAGGAAACATTTCCGCAGCCCAGACCTGAGTCTGTTTCCTCCTTGGTGAGTGAGCTGAGAGCAGAAAGAAAAAAATGCCACCTTTGCCCTAACTATAGCCAGCTTCAGGTTTGGAAAAGGGGGCTGCAAGGTTGTGGCCGGGATTCCCCATTAAGGAGGAAGCAGGTCTGTTCTGGGGTATCTGTGTCTATCCCCACGGCCTTGGCCTCAAAGGGGCCCATCACAAGCAGAGGACCCAGGCTAAGGTTTCTTTTGTGAGGCTGCCATGAGAGACTGCCAGAAAGGTCCACTCAGAATGGAAGGGAGGAACACAATACCGAAGGCCAGCTGCCTAAGGCCCAGGGTACGGTCAGACAGATACAATGTGCACTCGAGGCTGGGGAGGCTGGGGAGGAGAAGGGAGGCCCTGGCCCACGGGGCCACTGAATGCAACCTAGGGACCCAGCTGCAGTACGAAGCCAGGCCTGGCCTCCACCCAGCACGGTCTGCCCCCAAGTGAGCCTCTTGGCCATCTTAAACCCAGGTCTGGTTGAGTCCAGACAACCTGACAGCCCTGTCCTCACAGCCACTCGAGCTGCCTGCCTCCCTTGCCAGCACCCCAGTGAATGGATGGATAGACCAACACACAGTCTTGGGCTTGACGAGACAGCAACACACTTTCTCCCTAGGATGGATGAGCCCACTTTGGTCTAGGCAAATCTCTCCTGAGAAATCTGCTCCACCCTTGAATTCCTGTCCTGCTTCCTGTGTAAAAAGAGACATTACTCAAGGACCAGCCCCAGGAACAGGCCCCACCTGCCACTTCCCCTGCCTGAACTGCTTCTCCCATCCCTCAGCATTCCATGACACCACAGGACACGACTAGATGCTTTTCGGGAGCCACAAGAGCTGGGAGCCGGTGTGGATGTATCTAGAGCTTGCAGACACCAGGCTGACCTCTGGCCTGCCCTGAACTCACAGATGCCCTCCCCACCTGCCTCTGGAGCAGGAAAGCTGCACACGGATGGTCCCAGCAGGACCCCAGGCCACTGTGGGGTGGTGGAGGAAGCATCCTAGGAGAGCTCCTCCTATAGCAGATGGAATCATGAGAGCAGCCTTCCTGAACAGGACACCCACCATCTCAATACAGGGCCCAACCTGGGCGCACTTCTGAGAACTGGGGAAGTGGGGACAGCAGGGCATGTCCCCCTGGGACAAGGGAGCCCGACATTGTTCTTGCATGGTCCTGCCTGGTGGGACAGGTCCTCTCCCTTCCTTAGCAAGGAAGGAAAATCCTGTTGCCCCCCCCCCCGGGCCAAGAATGAGGCTTCAGGGCCTTGGGCACTGCCCTGTGGCAGCAGCTCTTGGGAGTCTCTCAGCTTGGTGACGTTTTGGGGATGGGGTGGTGGGGTCCTGAGGAGGCTCTGCAGCATCGAAATTCTGAGCCCAGATGTCAGCTTTGTAGGCACCTCTTCTCCTCTGGTGGAATGTTCCAGATAGAATTCAGCCATGGGCTGAGAGCGGTGCTAAGGAGAATTCTGAGGAACCTGGAGGGGGGTATGTGTGCATGTACATGTGTCAGAGACTGGGGTCCAACGGTGTTGGGGGAAAACCCAAGTCTGATGGATGTGGTCAAGCCCTTCTGTTGCCTGGGGCAAGCCTCAGTCTCCTCCTCTGCTCAGACGGGGACAGAGGCCCCTGAGAGGCTGCAGTGCCACTCAGAAAAGCTCCCTGTGAGGACCTGCCTTCCAGCGAGGCAGAGGGGAGAACAATCTGAGGACTCAGAGCCCCAACCACAGGCCAGCTGTCACCTCAGCTGTGCCCCATGGTGGGAGGAGAACCCCTCCACTTCTGGGAGTCTCGATGCTGTTGGACACGTGCTCTGAGCCGCAGGCTGAAGGGGCCCTGACTGCCGGGCAAGAGGCCAGGGTGTGGCCGACACGAAGGTCCCTAGTGCGAGTGAGGAGCCCACCACCCCCAGACGGGCCCGCGGGCACGTGGCCGCGCCTCGTGCTCCCTGCCCCGCCGGGGCGGACGAGATGGCGTGGAATGAGGCGTGAGGCACAGACGGCGGGCGGGTCGCTACGTGGGGGGTGCGAAGCAGGGCCGGAGTGCAGGGCGCTGGGCGAGGGGCGGCGGCGTCCCTTACTTGCGGGGAGCTCCCCGGGGAGAAGCCTTGATTGGAGACAGGTGAGGTGGGAGACTGGTTAGCCGGGGAGCCGGCGCTAGCGCGGTACTGCTGCAGAGCCGGCGCCTGCGACGACAGACAGGTCAGGACGCGCGAGGGGCCCCAGGCCTGGCGTCCTGGGGCTGGCCATTCCCCACTGGGCACCCCCCCAAACACACACCCCCTCCCCCGCACCTATCGGGTGAGCAGAGTATCGGGAGCACCTGCAAGAGGTGTGGGTCCCTGAGCCCTGTCTGAGCCTGGGGCCTTTTGGGGCTCCCGGGGGGGGGCGGCATTGGTCAGAGAACCCAGCTTCATGGATCATACTGGAGGGCTGTGGGAGGGGCACGGCGGGCTCCAGAGCACCCGCACGAACGCACGCCCGCACCCATACAGGTGTGCACACAGCCACACCTGTGTACAAACACACCCACACCCAGGTGTGCACGGGAGGCCCAGGGCGGGGCAGGGACGTGCTGCTTTCTGCTGCCGACTCCGGGCAGCGCCCTCAGGTCTCTGAGCTCCAGCTCTGCGTGCTGGCACATCCTGCCCACCTCCAGCAGAGGTGGGACGACAGCAAAGGCCACCCGGGGCACGCTGCAGGACACCCAGTACTGCGCAGTCACTATCAGCAGCATCACTTGGGACAAGCCTGATGGGTATGCTGTCCAGAGACCTCCAAGGGACAGCAACCGCCGCACCCGAAGGAGAGAGGGCCTTAGCTTCTCACCAGGGGCAGGATGGGCTGGGTCAGGAACCTGGATTTAGACCCTGCTCTGTTCCCAGTCCAGCCAGCACCCGCTGTGTGCCTCTGGACAGGCTGCCTGACCTCTCCGGGCCTGTTGTTCACCAAGGCCCGGACAACCAGCCCAGGGCCCCATAAACGCTCGGTCTCCCCCATTTCCTCAGTGGGCCGTTCTAAGTAGTCTGGGATAGGGACTGAGCCCGGGTGGGGCATGGGGGCTCAATTAACAAGGTATCAGTGTTGGAGGTGCCAGCACAGTCACTTGGCAGTGACTGGCTTGGACCTTCTCAGAGTTGAAAAGAAGAAAATGTCCAGAGGGACATTCTCCTTGCTTGGCTGAGTCAGCACAGACCAAGGAAGAGGCCACCAGAGCCCCTGCCCCAAGGCAGCCAGAAGTCCCTGGTAGGGGCGCCCGGCAGCAGACGCGCCTGCCTGCGAGCCTGGGGGTAATGCCTGTGCCCCGGACACCCCTGCCTCCCTTGTCTGCCCGGCTCAAAAGTGAGGTACCACTGGTGGAGGGCGTCAGGGAATGAGGTACCCCAGGCAGGCTCCACCATCAGAGCTTGCATGCGTTCCTATCTGGGGGACCCCTGGGGTCTGCCCTATGAGGGGTCAGAGCAGCTTGGAAACAGGTCTCTATTCACCCACCCTGCCCAGCTCAGGGGGGTAGTCTTTGCAGAGCACAGGATATTCTGATGACATTTATCTTGGGGTTGGCAGCCAAGGGCTGAGTGGAGAGAGCTTGCTGTACCCCAAATGTGGTCCCAGTTCCTTGGATATGGCCAAAGGTGGCTCTGACCACCCCCTTGCCACCAGGGCAAAAGCCTGAACAATCAAGAAGCTTTGGGGGTGCAAAGGTCGAAACCTAGCACCCATTACCCCGAGCCCAGGCCCAGGCAAGGGGTCCCATGGTCTAAATTGCACCTCTGGGCCCAGGGCACTGTGCTGCATGAACCACAGGGGCGCTTTAGCTCTTCCCCTCTGTGCTTCTGGCTCCCAGGATCTGTTCCCCAAGCCCTGAGAGTTCTGAGCCCTCCCTGCCCCAAGGAAGCCATTTCAGGTGGGAAGGGTTGAAGTACTGGGCATCAAGGGCCATGGGGGAGCCTTGGCAGTCAGACACAGGGTGGCCCATCTTGGGTGAAGTTGGGGCAAATGATTCCTGCTTGTGTCTCAGCCTCCCCATCTATACATGGGATGAGACCTCAGCCCAGCAGTGTTTGCTTCAGCTCTGACCCCTGGCCAAGTTGGCCTTGAAGTGGAACCTCGAGAAGGCTTAGGCCAGACGCCTGAGTGTTTCTGGGCCTTGGGAGCCCAATGGGGGCCTCCCACAGCCCCTGGGATCCTCCTGCATGAGCCCCCCAGACAGGCCCCACAAAACCCCACCCTGGGCTTACCGAGGTAATGTCGATCCCCATTGGCGGCTGGCCCGGGTTCTCTGAGGGGGACTGGGGGAGAGAGGACGGTACTGTGACCGCGAGCGGGGGCAGCTGGGGCCCCCGCGTCAAGCTGGCACTTGGCATCAGGGGGCCGCCTGGGGGGAGGCCGACGGGCACCTGCGGGGGTGGCGGGGGCGGCTGCTGCTGGGACGCGGGCGGCGGCGGAGGAGGGGGCTGGGGCTGCGGTGGCGGAGGCTGCTGGGAGCCCGCCTGGGTGAAGAAGGCGTAGGGCAGCTGCTGCTCCAGAGACAGGGCATCCATGGCCACAGCCTGGGGGAAGAGGAGGGCGTCAGGTGGGAGGCCACTAGGCAGCGGGGGCCAGGCTGGGAGTACCTGGGCCCTGGGGACACCCCATGACCTGACGTGCTCAGCAAAGATGTCATGGATAAACAAAGGGACATCCAGACCCTGGACTGGAGAAGCACAGGCCTAGAGAGGGCAGGCCTCGCCCAGGGCCACAGAGGGTTAGGCTGCAGCTGGACAGGGCCAGGACTTCTCATCCAGCTGGAAGTGCCCTGCCCCCAACGAGCCTTTCCTTCGTCTCTGCCACACACGGAGAGGTGGGCACCACCTTCCGTACCCACTCAGGCCCAGGAGGTCCCTGGCCTCTCTGAGCTAGAGTTTGCCCATTGCAGGCAGGCACAGGGCGCCACAGTCCAGCAACCCAGCAGGCAGCCTGCGCCTAGCCCAACTCTGCGGGGGTTGGAGACGGTGCGGGTGATGGACGCGCTGGTGTGGCCACTCGGTCATGACCAGCTCAGGTCTTCTTGGAGTTGGAAAGAGGAAAAGTTTTCCCTGGTTAGAGGGAAGTTTTCAACATTTGTGAATCTACAGACAGCTCCTGGGGCAGGCCAGGGCTCCTGCCCTCCGAGGGAGGCAGCATGCAACCAGGAGCTACAGGATATAATACTTCGCAGAATGCCTGGCCTCTAATAAGCGGTGGTTACTTCATGAACAAAAAAGGAGTCTCTAGAAAAGGAAGGCAGGTTTAAGGGAGAGGGAAGAAGGAACAGGGGTCACAGATGGAGAGCTACCTGTGCCTCTGTTTGGACCCTGGTCTGAACAGGTAGACAGAGACATAGAGGAGAACTGGGCCTAGGCGAGGCATTGGAGGGTATGGAGGAATGCCTGTCAGTTTTGTTGGAGGTGGACAATGCCACTGAGGTTATGTTAAAAAACAAACAACAAAAATATTATCTATTAGGGATTTAAAAAAAATAGACAAAATGGACAAATTCCTAGAAACACACAACCTACCAAACTGATCCAAGAAAAAATGGAAAATCTGAATAGACCTATATCAAGAAAGGAGATTTAATCAGTAATCAAAAACCTCCCAAAGGAAAATATTTGCAAATGGCATTTCTGACAAACGTAGTATCCAAACATATAAAGGTAGTATCCAAAACATATAAACGTATAAAGAACTTACAAAACTCAAAACCCAAGAAATGAATAATCTAATTAAAAAATGAGCCGAAGACATGAATAGATATTTTTCCAAAGAAGACATACACATGGACAACAGACACATTAAAAGATGCTCAACATCACTCATCATCAGGGAAAGGCAAATCAAAACTACAAAGAGGTATCACCTCACACTAGTCAGAATGGCTAAGATCAACAACACAAGCAACAACAGGTGTTGGCGAGGATGAGGAGAAAGGGGAACCCTCTTGCCCTGTTGGTGGGAATGCAAACTGGTATGGTTTCTCAAAAAGTTAAAAATAGAACTACCCTACAAGCCTGCAATCGCCCTATTAGGTCTTTACCCAAAGAACACAAAAATACTTACTCAAAGGGATACATGCGCCCCAATGTCTACAGCTGCATTATCTACAACAGCCAAATTATGGAAGCAGCTCAAGTGTCCACTGATTGATAAACAGGTGAAGAAGATGTGGTATATATACAATGGAATATTATTCAGCCATTAAAAAAGGATGAAATCTTGCCATTTGCAACAACGTGGACAGACCTAGACAGTATAATACCAAGTGAAATAAATCAGACAAAGACAAATACCACATGATCTCACTCATATGTGGAATTTAAGAAACAGAAAAAACAAGCAAAGCGGGGGTAAAAAAGAGAGAGAGACAAACCAAGAAACAGACCCAACTATAGAGCATAAATTGCTGGTTACCAAAGAGGAGGTAGGTGGGGGGATGGGGGAAATAGGTGATGGGGATTAAGGAGTATATTTGTTGTGATGAATCACTATATTGTACACTTGAAACTACTAGAACACTGTATGCTAACTGGAATTTAAATAAAAACTTGAAAAAAAAAAACCCTCCCAATGAAGATAAGCTCAGACCAGTGGCTTTGCTGGTGAATTCTACCAAATATTTAAAGAGTTTACACCAGTGCTTCTTAAACGCTTCCCAAGAAAACAGAAGAAGAGGGAACACTTCCTAACTTGTTTTGTGGGCCTAAACTAAGTAAAAAAGAATCAAATTCCTGAAATCAGAAATGAAAGTGGGAATATTACTACGGACTTCAGAAAATAAAAATGATTGAGTGCTATGAACGATCATATGCCAGCACAATGGATAACTAGATGAAAGAGATCAATTCTTAAACACACACAAGCTACCAAAAAAGCAGATGAAACAAAATTATGGTAAACTGAAAAATAAATAAATAAATAACTCTCTAGGGACGCCTGGGTGGCTCAGTTGATTAAGCGTCTGCCTTCGGCTAGGGTCATGATCCCAGGGTCCTGGGATCGAGTCCCGCATCGGGCTCCTTGCTCGGCGGGGAGCCTGTTTCTCCCTCTCCCCCTCCCCCTGCTTGTGTTCCCTCTCTCACTCTCTCTCTGTCAAATAAATAAATAAAATCTTTAAAAAAATGTTTAAAAAAATAACTCTCTAAACAACTAGACCCTCGAGGAAAAGTAACACAATGAAGAGTCACACAATCTGCCCTTGACAGGTACAGGAGACTGCAGGCCAGTAATGAACGCATTTCTGTGTGTTTGAAAATTTGACAAACAGCCAAAAGTGTTGGGAACCTTTGTCTTCAGGATTCTATAGCCCCCAGGAAGGAGAGGGAGGTCTCCCAGAGGGGTAGAGCTGGCCACACCTCCCCCACCCCCCCAAGCCCTCACACCTGAGTGATGGGTGACAGCTGGGAGAGGGTGGGTGACACCTGCTGGGCCTGCTGTCTCCTTGTCTCCGTGCTCAGGGACAATGGGCTGACACCAGCCGGGCGGTGCTGTGGTGAGGAGCCTGGTGTGCTCATCCCTGAAAGGAAGGACAGGAGAGAAGGGTGGGCCTGACTCTAGCCTCCAGAAGGCTGCTCACACACCATGATCACTGCTGACAATAGCCCAATCAGACAGAATCCATTGTGTCCTGGATCACCAAACCCAGGGTGCCCCCTCCAAGGCTCCAATACTTGTGTGGGCTCTGTTCTCCTTCCTGATCCATCCCCATGCTGGTCCACACTCTCCCACTTATCCTATCATCCCTCCAAGAGGAGTGTGTCCCACAGGCCCTGCCAATCAGCACTTCCCTGCCTCTGAACCACCACATGATTGGCTCCCAGATGGACATGTTACCACACTGGCCCAATGAGAGCCTGCCCTGGGACTTTTGAAGGAACTCCAAGGAGGGACGTCTGGAGCTGTGTAGGGGAAGCATCACACGGCTGCAAGGGGAAGAGCCAGCTGGACAATCAGGGGCTGAGGGGTACAGGCAGCACCTGTGCCCTGGATCCAGCCATACTGGTGCTTCCCGGTTTGGGGAGATAATCAGTGCCCTTTTTTGCCTAAACTGCCTTGGGGTTTGGTTAGCTTCAAGAAAGCTGGTCCTGGGGGCGCCTAGGTGGCTCAGTCAGTTAAGCGTCTGCCTTTGGCTCAGGTCATGATCCCAGGGTCCTGGGATTTGGCCCGAGTCAGGCTCCCTGCTCAGCTGGGAGTATGCTTCTCCCTCTGCCCTCCCCACCGCTTGTGCTCTTTCTCAAATAAATGAATAAAATCTTTGAAAAAAAGAAAGCTGGTCCTGTCCAGACGCTGCAGTTTCTCTAAAGCTTCATGCTCCCCTTATCCTCCTCCAACAAAATCGTACCTTCCTGTAACTGCTCCTTCAGCCCCTCCCCCCACACCACCTCGTGTGCTCTCCATGCTCGACCATCAGCCCTGCTAGAAACTCAGTTATTCTCTATCTTCTTCCGATACCCATGTTCCCAATTGACCTCCTGTCAGGAGGGCTCCATGTTGCCCTTTCCCTCACCCTGGCTCCCTCCCCCAGCAATCCTATCCCTGGATGTGTCTGTCGTGAAGGAGCTGAGTGAGGTCAAGTTCCGTGTGGCAGCAGTTGGGGCCTGCTGGGTTTTCCTGGGGCACTGTGCCAGGGAAGCAACAGGCCTCCTGATGTTTGGGGGAGCCCTGGGGGCTTGGCCTGATCCCCCAGACTTGCTTCCTTATCCTTGAGATGGAAATGGTAACAGCCACCCTCAAGAGTTCACCGTGAGGGCCCTAATGAGGTCGGGAGCAGGCTCTGAAGCCAGTCTCGCCTGCAGTCAAGGCCGATGTAGGAGCCTGACTCACCGGGGTCAACTGGGCACATCCTGCCAAGGCCATCAGATCAACCTGGGTCCAGCAGGTGAGACAGCGGGCTCACAGGCCAGTGGGAAGGCACCCAGCACACACCGAGGGGAGAGGACGGGCAGCCTTCTCACTGTGCAAGGCAAGCCTGGTCATGCCGGCATTTCCCCTCGGTCGCCCTGGCAGCTCCACGCAGCCGTGCACCACAGGAGGGCCTGGCGCCGCTGAGTGCTCCCGAGGCAGAGCCCTGGGTTCCAGGTTACGCACAGACCTCGGGCCCCAGAATCAGGCTGCTGCAGACACAGCAACATCAAGGGGGCATGGACAAGAAGCCTGAGCAGGAGGAGTCCAGGAGATGCCTGATCAGAGAACACTCAGAGTCAGGCCCACGGGCTGTTCCCTCCCCTTCTCTGAGCGTCCACGGCCTCTTATGTTCTTCAGGCTGAGAACACGCCACACCCAGGGAGAAGCGATGTCAGGGCTTGCTAAGCAGCAGAGGCCAAGGCCAGGAGAGAGAGGGTCAGTGGGGCAACAGGGGCTTGGGGCAAACTGGACCATCTCAAGGCCCAGGACCTCCACCCACCACTGCTGGGCCTTCCGATTCTTCAAGAGAAGCCAGAAATCCCGAGATTTACATGCACTCTCCTGATTTTTAAATGTTGATTCAGGGGCGCCTGGGTGGCTCAGTCGTTAGGCGTCTGCCTTCGGCTCAGGTCATGGTCCCAGGGTCCTGGGACTGAGCCCCACATCGGGCTCCCTGCTCCGCGGGAAGCCTGCTTCTCCCTCTCCCACTCCCCCTGCTTGTGTTCCCTCTCTCGCTATGTCTCCAACTGTCAAATAAAGAAATAAAAAATCTAAAAAAAAAAAATGTTGATTCAAACATCACGCACGCAACTACGGGCCAGACAAAACACACCGTAGGCTGGATTTGGCGCTTGGGCTGCCAGCCTCTGTCGATCCGGAATACAAGGGAGTTTTTAATCCTCTGCTGGGCTGCAGAGTGAGCTCCTGGTCTCACACTGGGCAGGCCACCACCCCAGGAGAGGCCAGTTGGACCGGGAGGGCGGACGGACGCCTTGCTGTTGAATTCCTTTTGGCAACCTGGATCACCTTTGGGAAAAGGAGTGAGGCCAGCTGGAAGGGAAGTCTGGGGCGGGCAGGGAGAGCTGCCAAGGGAGGGCAGGCCAGGTGGCAGGGGCCCAGCCTGAGGCACGCAAGCCTTGTGTGCGGGGCCGGCAGGCCTCGGAGCCGTGCCAGGAAGGAGGACCCGGGCCTGCCCTCCTCCGGGTTCTGGCCAACAACCAGGAAAACGACCTCAGCAAATGTTTAAGAGGACGAAAGGGGCCGCTGTCTCCCTGGTGGCGGAAGCCTCCCATTCTTTCTCGAGGGGCTCACGTTCCGACTGGCGGGTGGGCTGGGGTGGGGGGGCGATCTCCATGTGTGCCAGGGGCCAGCGGCTCGGCTTCATTTAAAATGCGCCCAGAAAGCGAAGCCCCTGCCAGGCGAGCTGCTAGAACGGCAGGTTCGCAAACAACCAAACACATGTCAGACATTACTGGGCTGGCGCTCCCAGCCAGGCGGGCCGGGGTCTGGGCCCCACGATCGGGGTCTGCGCTTGTTCCCGCGTCTATGACTTTCACATGTGCTGTGTTTTCCTGTGCTTGTTTAGACTCGGCGTGGGCCGGGGGTACACAGCTCCCGGGCCGGCGCTGGGGGGCTGCCAAGGACCCTCTGGAGGAGGGGGTGGTGCTCTCGGCGAGACGTGCGGAGAAAAATGGGGGGCCAGGAAACAGTGGTGTCTGCACACGGGGCCCCCCCACCAGCATCCCGAGCCAACCTTCTGATTTCTTGCTTTGCGCAGGCCTGTGTGGATGCTGCCTGCCCACCCACCTCTCAGGAGGCCGTGGGTCTCAGGCTGCCTGAATCTGCTCATTTTGTCTTCTAGGCCTTCCCTGGGGGTGGGGGGGGGGCACAGCGGGGGCTGGCATCCTCTGCCTGGTAGCTGAGCCTGGGTGGGCACGGGGCCAGGGGTGTACAAGCAGGAACAGAGCCTCAGTGCTGTTAGGCCAGGGTCTTGCTCCCCTTTGCACTGTTCTGGCCTCTATTTCCTCACCTAGAAACCTAGGAACACTTGCATTGTTCTCAACACCCTTCACCTGCCTCTGGCCCTGTCAGCACCAAAGCCAGGAACGGCTCCAGGCTCCTCAAGTTCCTCTGCTCCCCACATTGACCTAGCTCCCAGGCCAGCCAACTTTACCTGGAAGCCTCTCTAGAGCATTCGATGGGGCCCTGCCCTGGTGCTGCCGCCCCTCCTGATAGCCTGTTCTCCCTGGGCAGCCAGAAGGGCTGTGGCAAATGTGAATTTGAGCATGTGATTCTCCCTGGGAAAACCCTGCATGGTGCTGCCCACCACACTTGGGGCAGAGGTACGACAGGCAGATGGATGGGGTGAGCATTGGCTCCCGGGCAGGCCGGAGGGCACAGCAAGGTAGTACTCTCACTAGCCGCCAAGTCCTGACATGTGTGGACTCACAGAAGGGTCCCCCCACAGCCTGTCCTGCCTGTCTCACCACAAGGCTGCCAGGGCTGCCTTATCTCCTCCGTGGATGCAAACCCACACAGCCCACAGTCAACATGGGTGCAAGAATGACAGCGGGGACATGGGGGTCATAGTGGGGACATGGGAGAGCTGGCCCTGACCCAGGCGACAGATGAGAGCAAAGGAGTGACTCAAGAGCAGCAGAGTGAATGCAGAAAAGCGATGCAGAGTGAGACCGGGGGTGAGGGTGTGTGGGCAGGGGGCCGAGACGGCTCACTGAGAAGAGGAGGTATGAGCGGGGATGGCGTGGGTGAGGGGCCCTGCGGCCACCTGGAGGAAGAGGAGGACTGTAAGAGAGGAGCAGCACGTGCCAATGCCCTCAGGCGAGCTCACTGGCTGGACGGGAGATGCTGTGGGGGGCAGGGGTAGGGGTGGGGGCGGGAGACCAAGTCGGAGGGTGAACCGGACCTCCCAGGCCCCAGGGGTCTCAGGTTTTCACTGGGAGGGAGCTGAGGACCCGTGCAAGGTCCTGAGCAGACAAGAGCCACGAGGTGATTCTGGGTGAGAAGAGGCTGGGAGCTGGGGGGTCGGGTGGAGGGCAGGCAGGTGGAGGCCATGCAAGGTGGAGGGGATCCAAGTTGGGCGGGGCCCTAATGGTGGGGCTGAGGGGATGCATCAACAGGCTAGGGCAGGCAAGAGAACAGAGGAATCATGCCACTGGGAAACAGTGCTGCCCGTCCCCAGAGGAGCAGGACTGGGGCAGCACTGGGAGGTACTACGAAGGCGAGGGGCCCGTGGGATGTCCCCATGGCCATGGCCTGGGCTGGAGTGTCCCAAGCAGGTGGGACACCGTCAGCCACTGAGTGCGAGGGAGTGTGGAGGGAGCAGGTCAGGCCTGGTCCTGTCCCTCCGTGAAGAGCTGAGGACAAGGAGAGGCAGGGGCAATGTCTGGTATACCCCAGGTCAAACTCTTGGGGGCTCCCCTCCTAGAATGTTCTGGACTCACTCAGACTCTCTGAAGCCCCCAGTCCACCCTCAGAACCACTGTCTGATCCCTGGGGACACTGGGAGTTTTCCCACCTCCAGGCCTCCGCCAAGGCTGTGTGCCCTCTGCCCAGGATGCCTTTCCTGGGCAACATTGGGAAATGCCAAGCCCCTGTGGTAGGTTCTGCCTCCCACTCCGTGCCCGGTATTTTGGATGTCATCCTGCTAAATCATCATTCAAACCCGTGTGGCATCTTCACTAGATGCTGAGCTCCGCCGGGGAAGGAAGTCCTGCCACCGCCTGGCCTGGCCTTACCCTGGCTGGTGCCGCCGATGCCCAGGTGAGTCAGGTTGGCTGCGAGGCTGCCGGTGCTGCTGGAGCTGCTGAGCACGGGGAAGGTGGGCTCCTCAGGGTCCAGTGGGGTCGGGAGGGGGGAGGGGAAGTGTATGTTGGTCAGGTCAGGCAGGGAGCCCCCTGTGTTGTGGGTGGCAGGGATCAGGGCTGTAGTGTTTTCCTGGTCAGCGGATGGAAAGATGCTGGGGGGAAGGCCAGACAGAGGGGGGAGGTGAGCTCTCGCCCCGGCCCATTCTCCCCCAGAAGCTGTAGTGGGGGGTGAGGGGGTGGGGGGGCTGGCGCAAGAACATTAGGGGGCACCAAACAGTACCCTGGGATTAGGTGCTGCCATGCTCAGAAACGACCGTCAGCCTGCACCTCCAACGGGACCTTAGGAAGCAGCCTGTCTACGCAGGACAGGGGGCTGGGGTGAGGGTCCTCCGGCTGCCCAGGGACAGGGTGTGTCTGATGAGCCCGTGAGCTGGGGCTGAGCTGGGGCTGAGTGGCGGGGAGAGGAGGCTCGGTCCCCGCAGGCAGGGAGGGGTAGGAGGGCCCCTTCTCCCCCCACCCCCACCCCGGTGAGGCTCGTTGGATAGCTGCCAGCGGCAGCGCAGCCCTCTTGTCAGGACTTGCAGCCTGCTGAGCGGCCGGGAAGCCCGGGGGTCATCTGAACGGCCCCAACAGCCCCGGGCATGCAGGGCGGGCCCTGCTGAGACTTACTTGATCCCAGGAACCTCGCAGGACTTGGGCCTGGACCCCGTCTGAAAGAGAAGACAGCAGAGGCTTAAGGGGCCTCCTCGCACACTGCAGCTCCTCGGGGCACGGCTGACCATGCCAACAAGAGGGGGAGTTCATCAGGCCCCAGGATGTCTCACAAACCAGAACCAGGCAGCCTCTAAGGCCAAGGGGCCTGTCGAAGACATGCCCAGGGGCAAAAGCAAGAGTGATAATGGAGAGGGGTCGCTACAGCTCCCACCTCCAGCTCCTGCCCTTGGTGGCAAGCAGGCACATCCCAGCCTAGCTCTGCCTGCCCGTAAGGTGGGCACAGCAGACAGTGGTGAAATGGTCCCTTGTCAGAGCAGGCATTTGAGGAAGAACGTGCCTTGTCCACTCTTTACACCTGGAAACCCCAGGGGCGTGCCACCGCGGTTAGACATGAGCTCAGCGACGGGCCCACTGGAAACCCAGGCACCCCGAGGCCAATCCCCCATTCCATTCCTGGATCAGAGCGGGTGGGGCTCCTGGGGAAGGAGCTGCCTCTGCTCAACACGCGTTTGTCTACGGCAGGCAAGTACCTCATGTGGGGCAGCACGAGGAGGCTTGGACTGGGCACCACGAACACACAGAGGGCGCTGCCCATGCCCCTAGCTGACCCACAGAGGTCCCTCAGCTACGGCTCCCACAGGGACCCACAGAGCCGTGGGTGCTCCCATGCCCCCACCACCTGAGGACGAAGACTCTGGCTGCCCTGTGGGCTGGGGAGGGGGTCCCAGGGAAACCCCGCTGGCAGCAAGACCCTGGCTTCCTCCTCTCGAGCTAGGGCCACCAGGTCACCCGAGAACTGCAGGCTCTAGGCAGAGCCCCCTAGACTCTCATTCAAGGACAAAGGAGGGAACTCTTCAGATGGTGGCAGACATGATGGGACAGAGCCCGCGTGCTGATGGAGGGCTCCAGCTGTGTCACATTCCCTAATTCCCCAGTGGCCTCACAGGCCCTCAGGCTGATGTGTTCTTTAGGGATTATCAGATATAAGAAGGCGGATGCACTGGCGGAGGGCTGGGCTGGCGGCCTCCATGCGCATGCCCAGAGTGCTTGCCGGTGCCGGCGGTGGGGGCTGGGGGGGTGCTGGCAGCGACTGGGGAGCCTGAGGGGTAGTGTGCGACCAGCAGCGTTAAGCCTCTGCAGAGAATGCCAGAGGAACGGGTTTCTACTTGGCCACGGGCTCCTTAATTCTGTGAGTAAACAGTCGCTTCATTACCGGATTTCTGCAAAGCATGAAGACAATGACTTTCTAAAGAATCCTTTCAAAAGCATTCCACGAACATTATGGGGATAACAGTGGATTTCTAAACAGTATTAAAAATTTACCCATCACTGCCTGCCTCCCCCAGTGCCACCCCACTCCCAACAAATCCAACGGAATTCCTTTACTGACATCCTTGCAAACACATCATTTCGCGTGGGCGGTAGTTAAAAGTTGGGCCACAATGCTGGGTCCCGCCACCCTCTTCGCACTCCCAGGATGTCAAGTGTGTTTGCACCAACATTCATCATCACTTTAGGGCTCAGCAGCACATTCAGCTGCTCAGAAGGACCCTGCTGTCTGTCCTTACCCACCTCTCTGCAACCACACATTTCAGTTGCTCCCCAATTTTACTGGGGTTGTAAGAATTCTTTTTGAGTTATTTTCTTCCCTGAATATGAAAATCACATGCAAAATCATATGCCTGTGCAAAACTGGAACATGCAGACAGGGATAAGGGCTGACAGTGGCCATGCGAGAGGACACGCCCCCTCGCACATCTCCCCGGGCATCTGTGTGTAGACAGGCGTACCCTGGAGATACTGTGGGTTCAGTTCCAGACCACCGCAATAAGGCAAGTATCACAGTAAAGCAAGTCAAATGAATTTCTTGGTTTCCCGGTGCATATAAAAGTTAAGTTTACCCTATCATGCAGCACAAGTGTGCGAAAGCACTATGTCTAAAAAAACAACTTAGGTACCTTAATTAAATATGCTGATCATCATCTAAGCTTTCAGCGAGTTGTAATCACTGATCAAACATCACACGACAAATATAATAATAATGAACACAGGGGCACCTGGGTGGCTCAGTTGGTTAAACACCTGCCTTCAGCTCAGGTCAGGCTTCCTGCTCAGCAGGGAGTCTGCTTCTCTCTTTCTCCCTCTCCCTCTGCCCCTCCCCACCACTCGTTCTCTCTTTCAAATAAATAAAATCTTAAAAAATAATGAAAACATTTGAATTACTGCGAGAATTACCAGAATGTGACACAGAGACACAAAGTGAGAAAACTGCTGTTGGAAAAATGGAACTGATATTCTTGTTCAACACAGAGTTGCCACAAACCTTCGACTGGTAAAAAACACAGCACAATAAAGAAAAGTGCAATAAAATGAGGTGTGCCTGTCCGTTTCTAACTGTTGTATGCCTTTCTAAATAGCTTTATCCTGCTCTTTCCACACATGAGGAGTATCACTCATGTCTCTGAAATTCCTTCAAAAATCCTAACTCCAGGGGCACCTGGGTGGCTCAGTCAGTTTACGTCAGACTTTTTTTTAAGATTTTATTTATTTATTTGAAAGAGAGAGTGATTGAGAGAGAGAGCATAGCAGGGGGAGGGAGAAAAGGAGGCTCCCCTGCTAAGCAGGGAGCCCAACACGGGGCTCGATCCCAGGACCCTGGGATCATGACCTGAGCCGAAGGCAGACACTTAACCGACTGAGCCACCCAGGCGCCCCTAAACGTCCAACTCTTGATCTCGGCTCAGGTCTTGATCTCAGGATCATGAGTTCAAGCCCTGCACTGGGCTCCACGCTGGGCATGGAACCTACTTAAAAAACAAAATCCCAACTCCATGCATATGGAACTTTCCGGGGACTGAGGATAATTTTCTTATAAATGCCCTACTGTCAAACATTCAGGTTGTTTCCAGTTGGTTTCAAAAGCTCTGAACACACACCTTTGAGGAACACATTAGTGTTTGCTCATTTGTCACCTCCCTACGATTTCCTGGAGGGGATGAGCAATTCATGTTGCTGCCCCTTTCACCACAACTTGACCAGTAATGGGTTTTAGTGTTTTTTTTTTTAATATTCAAAATAGCTTTGGTGTTAAGTGCATTTTGTTCTATGCAAATTCTCTGAAATCTGTATTCATGGCTCAAATTCTATCTTACCACTAGACATTTTATAGATTGAACTTGAGAAATTTGTTTCTGGACCTGGAAATAATACAGAAATTCCAACTGAATTGGAAATTCCAAGTAGACTTTGTAGTCTAATAAACGTTGTAGTTATTTGTGCAGATGAATGAAAGTTTAAGGATGACTGTCAACATTCATAAACATTAACGACTACCCAAAACTATGGGTTAGTAGGAAGATCAGAGGCTAAGAAGTAGGAGGTATAGGTTCTAAACCCTGAGTATCTTCACAGCCTTGGACAAATCACTTAACCTCCACAGCTTCAACTTTTTTTTTTTTTTTTGAGCTATAACGGACCTATAATATTGTATTAGTTTCGGGTTACATAATGATTCAATATCTGTATATACTATGAACTGATCACCACAGTAAATCTAGTTCCCAGCCAATACCATACATAAAAATCTGGAGCGCTTCATGGATTTGCGTGTCATTCTTGGGCAGTGGCCACGCTGAGCTCTGTACCATTGTACTTTTAGTACACGTGCTGCCACGGCAAACATGGATTTTCATTTCTCATGGCTTCTGCCAGCGTAACAGGCCTGCCGTTCATGTTAAAGAGGCCTATACGACTAATCAAATCTGAGTGAGGGTCACCCTTGAGGGAAGGCAAGACTCCCCCGATAGACTATTTCTCCATCTTGGACCAGGCTATGCTTGAAGAAAAGATCAAGAAGGAAAATCGTTTCTGAAAGCCCTTAAGACTCTCTTACCTTCTTGGTGTCCCATGCTTGCTTAGAAAGATTCTTATCTGTCTCCGATGTGGTTTCCTCCATTCCTGGAACTGTTAGTAGTAAGACTGGGGTGGGGTGGGGTGGGGTGGGGGAGAGAAGGATGAATCAGAACCTTTTCACTCTGAAGCTATGTGGCACCAAGGGGGGAGTTTCCCCAACATACACAGTCATGACCATGACACAGGTGTAACTGCCCCAACAGCAACTTCTGGGGGTTGCACTCAAGTACAACAAAGGGTTTCATTCAGAGCAAAACAAAATAAAACAAAAAACTTAAAAAAAAGTAAGGGGCGCCTGGGTGGCTCAGTCGTTAAGCGCCTGCCTTCGGCTCAGGTCATGATCCCAGGGTCCTGGGATCGAGCCCCGCATCGGGCTCCTTGCTCGGCGGGAAGCCTGCTTCTCCCTCTCCCATTCCCTCTGCTTGTGTTCCCTCTCTTGCTGTGTCTCTGTCAAATAAATAAATAAAATCTTTAAAAAAAAAAAACCCAAAAAACAAACAAAAAAAAGTAAGTAAGTGGGGGCGCCTGGTTGGCTCAGTCGGTTGAGGGTCCAACTCTTAGTTTTGGCTCAGGTCAGGATCTCAGGGTCGTGGGCTCGAGCCCCACGTCGGGCTCCGTACTCAGTGGGGAGTCTGCTTGGGATTCTCTTTCTCCCTCTCCTTCTGCCCCTCCCCATGCTTAAGCATGAGCATGCTCTCTCTCTCAAATAAATAGGTAAATCTAAAAATAAATAAATAAATAAGCCAGAGACCCTGTGACTTAAAAAGAAATGAAAATGGGAGCTCTGGAGCTGAGGACATGTATTAATTCTGCCTCCCATGGGACCGACTCAGGCCTTGGAGGTCAGCAGAGAAATTCTCCCGGCCTCCTTGCCCCACCTGCCACCTTGTGGTCATCTGCCTCCTAGCCCATGATGCTCAATGTCAGCCAGGGGTTGGTTGATCTACTCATTGTAGCTGTGGCATATGAATTAGTTGCAATGTCAGCCAGCCCCACAGGAGGAGAGGAGGGGAAGGAAGGTCTGAGGGACTGGACGGGCATCCTTTAAGGCCCTGGAACCAGCTGTGCCTGAAGGCCCCTTTCTTTGGACCTTTTGGTTAAGGTGAGATTAAACATTATCTTTATGAGACCCGGTTTCTTTATGCATCTTGAAGGTTCAGTCTTTCACTTGCAATAGAGCCATACTGAACACAGATGGGTCAACAACTCCTTCTTAAAACCCAGAGAGACCAGCTGTGGTGGGTGGGAGGGCAGCCAGGCTAACCCCCCACCCTGTCACTGCTTGGGTCCCTCCTAGAGAAACAGGGGCAGGTGACAGGTCTCCCCTCTCTCCACCCCGAGGACAACTGGACTCTGAGCTGCCAAGGGCCCCTGGGTTGCAGCTCCCTTTCATGGTCACAGAGTCCTGAGGGATAATGACGCTTGCCTTGGAAAGCCTACCTTGAAAGTCCCACTTTCCTGGGGAACCCACCAAGGAGACAGCCCCCTCAGAATGGTTCCCAATATTGGGAACAGGAGGGAAGCACCAGGTGCCCTGTGTCCTCTTCACCCCCGGAGCATTTGGAATCCTCACTTTTATTATGGAGACAGTTCCTTCTGCAATCTCACCTTCACTGTCTGATGAGCAGGGATCCTGGGAAGATGGCATGTGCACAGCCCCCACCCAAGGGGTGAAGTTCTGGTTGATAATCCTTATTCTACCAGCAGAATCTCCCTGGTATGTTTACATGTTCACACAGTGCAATGCTACCCAAAAAACTGTAAGTGTTCGGACCTTAACTGTATGTGATGAATTCTCTGGTTTCTGCGTCTCTGGGCAGATCAAGCCTGGGTGGGGTTTCCCACAGCCTCACAGCACTGTGCTCCCCTTTCTGGGTGATGCTGCCCCACTTTTTAAGATGGCATCTACCCTCCCACAAGGCCCAGGGACACTGCCCCTGTGCCCAGCTCTGGGGAGAGGCTGGGGGCCTGGGCACAGATCTGCCCTAGCTACTGCAGGGGTGCATGCAGAGCCCAGTCAGAGAGGAGATTAGGAAAGAGGTGGGAAAGAACTGGCCCCATTTCCACCCACAGTAGGCAGAATGGGTCCAGGGACTGTGAACCATGAGGGTTCTGAGCTGCAGAGCCAGGAAACGGTCCAGCATGAAGCCCTGAATTGAGCCACACCTAAAGCTGAACATCTAGCTCTAGACTGCTTGGTCATGAGCTGATAAATGCCTCCTTTTGCTTGGGCTGGCTGCCCCCTACAACTGTAAGAACTGGCAAGGCCCGCATATTGTGTGGCCATGCCCTGAATCCATGAATGGAAGCCAATGTGTCTTTGCAGGGGCGGTTTTCTCTGCCCAGAAAACTCCTATGCACTCTTCAAAACCCAACTCAAGGGACGCCTGGGTGGTTCAGTCAGTTAAGCGTCTGCCTTCGGCTCAGGTCATGATCCTGGGGTCCTGGGACTGAGTCCCACATCGGGCTCCTTGCTTGGTGGGGGAGTCTGCTTCTCCCTCTACCTGCTCTGCCTGCCACTCCCCCTACTTGTGCTCTCTCTGACAAGAAAATGAATAAAATCTTTAAAAAGAAAAAAAAAAACTCAAGCAGCACCATTTCTGAACATGTTCAAGCCTCTCCCCTTGTCCCATAGCACCCACTGACTCTTCCTTTGCAGGTCTGTCCACCTATGAGTTTGTGACCTCTGGGAGCAAAGGGGCCACCCACTGGACTCGTGTGACCTGAGGAAAGAAGCCCACGTGCCCTGCCAGTACCTCTTTTCTGGTGTGCATCCTGGGACCCGCCTGTGAAGGGCTCTGGTTGGGTGGGTGTCATTGTGCTCTGGTGCAGGGCAGAGTCAGAATTGGTCCTGAGGAGAGGAGAGAGACAGTGAACCTAGGCCCCAGCGGGGACAATGGGAGAGTCCTGGCCCCACTCTATCCAGGAGATGCTCAATGGGACAGGGTGGGAATAGTGGGTCATACTTGCGAGCTGTTAGACCTGCATAAAACCCCAAGGACACTGTTCTCAAAAGAACCACCAGAGTGACCATGAGTTTCATCTGCAAAGCCCGCGGAAGACAAAAAGCTGCTGTAGCAGAGATGTCCCTCCACTCCTAGCCAGCCCCTCCCCACTCCCACCCTGTCTGTGGGCTTCTCAGCTTTGGGGGAAAGGATGGTGCCTTCCTGCGGAAACTCTCTGGAGAGATGGCCCCACGGTCCCACGGTGGCCCAGCCTTGGGAGTACAAGTCCCAGCCCATCGCTGGGTCCCCTTCTGGTGACAAACACCAATGGGCAACCATGCCACCCCAGGGTGCTCAGCTGCAAACCAGGTGTAATGAGCAAAAAGGAGAGGCAGTAATAGGAGGCTCGAAGAACAACCCAGAAAGAATGCAGCCCCTTGAAAGCTGCCAGGAGCTCTGCCTTCTGCACCAGGGATGGAGTAACTCAATGTACTCCCAGCTGCAGGTGCCTGGAGGGATGGTCCCCAGAAGAGCCCCTTGGGTACCCAGGAAACTGTGGGCACCCAGGGGAGCTGGGCAGGTCCAAGCCACATGGCTGGCAATCTGGGGATGAAAGTAAGAGCAGCATGAATCCAAAAGGGACATCCTAGCCACTGAGAGTGACAGGGAGGAAACTTAGTTGAAGGAGACGAGCAGGTTACAAGGGATTGGGTCAGCTGAGTCTCTGACCCTGGGGCCATAGGAGCAGTGAGAAGCTGGTCCGGATCCTGGCCCCCCCATCAGATGTGCGTCCCTGAACAAGTCTTCTGACCTCTCTGTGCTCACTTTCCTTATATCTAAAATGTGGAGAATAAAAGCACCTACTCCACAACACTCTGTACATTTTTTATCAGTTAATGAATATGATGGTTGAAATTGAGCCTGATATATAATACATGCTCAGTAGGAGCTTAATTACATTATTGAATGATACATTACATGACATATTATATTTCATACATATGGGGTTCTTTTTTACAACTTACTTTCGGTCTTTGGTGAAGTCACCTATATTTTTTTATGTATGGTAAAACAGATGTAACATAAAGTTTACCATTTTAACCATTTTTAAGTATACATTTCCATGGTATAAGTATATTCACACTGGTGCGCAACCATCCTGTTATTTGCTGTAGGTATTAGTATCAACTACATTGTTATTCTAGACCTCTGTAGATGATGGCATTATTGATTTTTTTTTCATCTTCTAGGTACACTTGTGTATTCCTAATCTTCTGGTAATAAATATATAATACTTTTATAACTACATCTTCTGTGACTGTTCAGCAATGTGAGAAACCATTCATAATATAGCATTAAACGAAAAAAGGCAAGGGGCGCCTGGGTGACTCAGCCGTGAAGCGTCTGCCTTTGGCTCAGGTCATGGTCCCAGGGTCCTGGGATCGAGCCCCGCATCGGGCTCCCTGCTCCGCGGGAGGCCTGCTTCTCCCTCTCCCACTCCCCCTGCTTGTGTTCCCTCTCTCGCTGTGTCTCTCTCTGTCAAATAAATAAATAAATAAAATCTTTAAAAAAAAAAAAAAAAAAGAAAAAAGGCAAGTTACAATACTGAATATCCAACCTAAACCCAACTCTGTCTATAAAAGAAGAAAAAAAAAAGTCATGGAAGGAGAAAAAAAAAATCCCTGGAAGACTCCAAAGCTATGACCTTGGCGTTACACGGCTAGAGATGATTTCTAGAAACTTCTGGATACTTCTTAGTTTTGTCATTTTAAAGTGACTGCATATTGGTTTTCCAAGCATAAGCATGATGTAAGTTTGTTTTTGTTTCCAACAAGAGGGCTGAGGGCCGGTTCTGGGTCACTGACCTTCTCCAGCTGGTGTCCGCAGGCGGCGAGAGGTACACGGTACCGTACGGGCAGCTGTCCGCTTGAGTGTGAGTTAAGGGGACAGCACTGTTGGCTCAGGCCCCACCCTGAGCCCCAGGAACCTTGTGGCCAGGCTGCTGGGAGCCTGCAAACAGCTGGGGCCGCAGGGCGGGGGCCTTTCCTGCCTGGCTGCAAGCAGCCCCCGGGGTTCGGCCTGTCCACCTAGCACTCAGCACTCACCCCCTGCAAGCACACGTGCGGGCTGCGCCCCTTCCAAGAGGGGCCTCGGCTGTGAAACTGGGGCCCGTGGGGGGCAGTGGGGAGTCTCGTTCAGCTGACCTGGGTCTTGACTCTTAATTCTAGGCCGACAGGGCGGCTCCCGGGGCCCGAGGGCTCTATCTGGGGCCCAGCTGGTTGGGCTGCCCCAGCCATGGGAATGAGAAGTGGGAAATAACAGGCTTCTCTGTTCTCGAATGCTGGGGGGTCCCAAGAGCAGCCACTCAGAATCTGGTGATGGGGGGGCTGGCTGGCCAAGCACCAAGAGGCGGCCAAGTGTTGGGGGCGGGGGAGAAACTCCCGACGATCTCTGCTTGGCCAAGGTGCAGAGGAGAATTCTGTGTCTTCAAATGGAGCCTCCCTTGGATCTGTCTGGGTCTGGCTCAGACCCCCCTCGGCCCGGCTGCCTGGGCTGGGCTGCCCTCTGCATGGCCCCAACACGTGGACACCGTGCTCACAAGCCTTTCTGGGTTCCACTGCTGCCAGGCGTCCAACACAGTGTGGGTCCGACCTTACCTTCCCCAACCCTCCCCGCAGGCTGCATGCTCCAGCAGCCCGGGGCCTCTGTCCCCATGTGCCCCTGCCCTAGCATAAGGCTCTTCGGCTAGCCACACTGCCTCTGCCAGGGTTGCCCTGCAGCTGTGCCCTCCCTCAGTGCTGGCCCGGGAGCGCTGGAGGGCTGGGCCAACCCCTATTCCAGCTCCAGAGCTGGCAGCTCAGTCACCTAGACTCCGGGTCCTGCAGTCACCAACAGCCCCCCTCCGTCCTCCGGGTAAAAGATATCTGCCGTCCGTGTTTGTCCACTGACAAGGGCCGGCGATGTGGGGAGCCCAGCCGGCCACGCTCTCGGTATACTCTGTCCACCAGCCCGTGGTGCCGGGTGGTTCGGCTGGTGTCCAGGCCCGAGGACTGGAAGGGTGTCTGGGCGGGGGGGGGAATGGGGGGGGGAGAAGGAGACCAGAAAAGAGAGAGAAACCCAAACAGTTATCAGCCGTGGCCTGAGATCCAATGCAGCTCTGCCCCCAGGATCTGACCTCAGGGCCCACCCACCCACTCCTGAGACACCCTTTGTCCCCACTCTGCAGCCCAGACGGGCTTCCTCCTGCAGCCAGGGCCCCCCAGCCTCTGAGCACTGCCAGGGTAGGGGCGAGCTGGGGATCCTGGGTGCCGGGCGGCAGGCGTGCAGTGCGGCTGGCATGCACGGGCCAGGCAGCGCAGCACAAGCTCGGGGCCCGGTGCCGGCTGGGGTGCCAGGGGTGCAGACGGCCCAAGCGCCCCCCAGCCTCGCCAGGTGCAAACAGGCCTCCGCCTTCTCTCCCTGGGCCTGGCTGGCCTCCTTTCCCCACCCACGTCATCCCTGGAGGGGCCTGCCAAAAGACAGCCCCCAGGGCTTCCAGCCGAGGACGTCAAGGGGCCCACCTGGCCAAGTGCTGGCTCCCCAGAGGCTCCTTATTGAGCCCTGGCCGGGCTTGATTGAGATGAGCCCCCCACGCCCTCCCCCACCACCTCATCCCTTCACCACTGGAGCCAAGTGCAAGCACTTTCCGGAGCCCTGGCCCACGGCTTGGCTGGAAGGGGCTTCCTTCCAGCACCTGGGGCTGGCACGAGGCCTCCAGCCAGACCTTGCTCCCTCTCCCAGCTCCATGCCCCTGGGGCCCCTGGGAGCCTGCTCCCTGCCTACCCTGGTGCCATGGGGCCCCTCGCCATCTGACTGGGGCGAGACTGGCAACCTTAGCCAGCTCTGGAGGCAGCCAGTCCCCCCGCCCCACCATCTGGCCCTTGGGCCCTTCTGTCTTCTCTGGGCAGCCAGGCAAAAGCAATTTCCTTCCGGAAGACTGCCACTGGCTGGAATCACTGCTCTTCCCTACCCGTCCGAACGCCTGGGCCAGTGTTCAGGGCTGACCGATCTCCCTGGAGTCTGGGGCCCCCTGTTTCTCTCTGGCCCAGACAGAATCCTGCCAGCTTGGGTCTTTCTGCACTTCTGCCCCCAAAAGGCCTTGGGCCTGGAGACTTCAGTGACTGAGGGAAGGTGGGAACCTTGCCATCCAGGCACAAACACCGGAGGGCAGGGGCTGTTCATCTCCCAGAGATGCTTAGAAGGCCGGGGGGTGGGGGTGGGGGGAACCAAGGCAGCTGAAGCGGAGCCAGAGGCAGAGAGAAGCTCGGGCCCGGCCACAGCCCGGTTCACCAAGCTGTATCTGGGATCCACACACACATACATGTGCATGTGTCACAGGAACGAACCATGCAGCATTGATGCCCATGCTCGGATCCCCCAGGTGGGGGCCTCTTGACGCAACTAGACGCACTTCCCCACACAGGGCAGGGGGAGGCGCAGAGTGGATCCACTTCCGTTTGGCAGACAGGACACTTCCCGCCAGGCCACTAGGGCGACCACGCAGGGATACCCAGCACCCGCGCACGTGCCAGGGACGCCGAGGCCTCAGCCCAGGGGCTCATTTACCAGAGAGACAGGAGCCGCTGCCAGGGCCTCCCCCAGATATCCGCTGGGCTGAAAATGCAAAGAACCGATACTTTGAGACACTCCTGCCTCATCCGGCCCCCCAGCGGGATGCCCAACAGGTCCCAGGATACCCTTGGCCCGAGGAGGCTCTACGCCAGCCCTAGCCAGGGCCATACCGGGGGGCTGCCCAGAGAGATGCTCCCTTTGAGGGAGAAGGGGATAGGGGAAACAGAGGAAGGGGAGAGGCAGGAGGAGGGGAGAAAACTCAAACTAGGATGGGCCTTGACAAAGAGGTCAGGGTCTTGGAGCACATTCAGGATCGGCGCAACAGCCCCATGTGTCTGCTCCAGCAAAGAGGCCATCTGAGGAGGGCCATGCTCCAAGGAGCCCAGGGGATGTGGAGCTGAGCCAGGTGGACCCTGAGCCAGCCTAGGGGACCCCAGGCCAGTGCCCTCCTGCATTCCAGCAGTAGTGTGGGAGGAGGAGGAGCTGAGGAGTGACTCGGGTGGGTGGGGGACTGAACTCCATGCAGGACGGGCCTGGCTCCACCTGGCCTGTCAACACATGGACAGACGTGGTTGTTTCTGAGGCCCTGTCCCAGAAAAGGGGCGGGTGTGTGGCCGTCTGGTGGACCTGTCCCTACAGAGGCCAGACAAGCTGGGGGTGGCCCCAGCGCCCGGTCCCACTCCCAGGCCCACCTCACCCCTGCTTCCACCTGCAGACTAGGGTCAGGGCACAGCCTGGGGTAAGAGGCCAGCCCGGCACCCAGGCGGTGGGCCTTATCTCTCATTATTTATGATAAGGACGTGCATGGCGGCCGTGTGGCCTGCGGGAGCCGCGCTGTGTGCGTCTCTGCCAAGAAACGTTTGCAGACAAGTGGGGTCAGGCCACAGGGCCTCCTTCTGAGAATTGCTGGGCTTGCGGATTAGTGAGGCAGGATGGAGCCAAGCCCCAGAGGCCCCGAGCGGTTCCCAATGCCGCACAGCCGGCCAACAGGTGTAGCGGCTGCCGAAATGCTCTTGGCCAGACCACAGCCTCACTGTGGGCTCTGCTGACAGGGGACAGGCAGGGGGATCCAGGCAAGGCCTGGCCAAGCCTTCCCAGGGACAGGAAAAGAGTAGGTGGGGGCGGGGGGAGGCGGGCTGCTGCAACTATCTGGTGACCCCAGCTATCCGCAGTGGCCAACACACACGCGTGCTCGCTCTGTGGCCAGGGTGGGGCCCGGATATGACGTGCACCAGGTGGGAGGCTGTTGGGGGGGGGCGGGGGCTCACCTGGAAGGGCAGATCCACGGTGCCACTCCCGATCTGGTTCACGTTGGGCAGGGACCCACCGTAGTACTGGCCACGGCTTGGGCCCAGCTGCAGGTACTGAGACTTCTGGAGCTGGAGCTGCAAGAGAAGCCAGCAGCTGCAGTGCAGGCCCGACAACTTCCCCAGCACATCATGAACAGTGCCACCCCGGGGGGCTCCCAGAAAGGAACCAAGCGATGGGGTCAAGGGCACCAGTTACGGAGAATATGGGACCCTGTGACTCAGATACTCAAAGGAGCCAGGTGTCTCTCCACCCAAAACAGCAGAATCAGAAAGCCAAGGTGCCCCAGGCAGCTCTCCCTAGGCAGGGCAGCGGGCCCTGTGGGGAACTGCCTCCGTGAACCTGGGGGAGCCTTGCTGCTTCACTTGCATGGTTTGTGAATGAGCAACAGAGCATCGGGCAGACGCGGAGCCTAGAGCCCGTGGAGGAGGCCCCTCACCCACCCAGGGGAGCCATTTCTTATCACAGCCAAAGACTGCGTTCCCGGGGCACAGGCCAGAGGCTGTGAATGGACGCCCGGACACAGGAGAAATTGTCTTTCCAATGGCCTGAAGCCGAGGGACCGTCTGAGAAGCACAGTGCTGACTTTCAAAGAGCGTGATGTGTGATCCCTCCGGCAGCACACACAGGGCAAGTGGGTTGGCCAGACCCTGTCTGAGTGCTAAGGGGGCCTGCCCAAGCCCCCAGCCTCCTTCTGCCTCTCTTGCTGGCCTCCCTGGAGCTGCGCCCAGTGGAGGGCCTTCATCTGGGATGGCCGAATGCCTGCACAGACCTCCACCCGTCACTCACATGGGGATTTGTCCCACTGGGCCACACCTCAGACCCAGGAGCCCAGCTCCCTGACTGGCCAAGGCTGCCTCGAGGTGAGGCTGGGACCTGGCCTCCTCTCCCTTGAATAACTGATTCCACTTTCCTGGGACCAACAGCAGATGTCCCTGGCATGGTCAGCGCCACTCGTGGCCCTCAGGGCTGAAGGTCCACGACGCCTGTCCCACTCCCCTTTGGAGGCAGGCGTCGTGTCCGAGGGGTGGTGGCCGGGCATTCAGGGAGGATGGGCGTCCGCTCTGGCCCGGGCTGGGGTGGTTGCTAGGGTCGACACTGTGTACACAACAAGGCCGGCTCACGTTCCCTCACAAACAGCTCCTGGCAGCGCTCCGTGAGCTGGCTGCCCGCGCCGCCCCGCTCTCCCACACCGGCCCCTGCTTCCTGGGGGGCCTTGGATCCTGGAGGGGGAAGTGAGGCTCAGGAACTGGCTGCCCGCCCAGCAGAGCACCTCACCCAGGTAAACAGCTGTTTCCTGCGAGCTGTGGTGGAGTCAGGAGGGAGACTGACCTTGTTCCATCCTTTCCGGGTGGTTCTTGGGGTCTGTGGGGCCCGCCCAGGATCTGTCTCCAATGGCTGGAGACCTCACTGGGAACACCCCACTGTGTCCCTCCCACCCTACAGTCATGCTAGATGAAACAGGTCAGCCTCCGGCCAGGGGAAGGGGGAGACCAAGCAGGGTGGGGCCCCCACCCCTGCCTGGGCACAAGTCACCTCAGACCCAAGACACCCACAGGCTTCCTTGTGGCAGAAGCCTACATTGCATCCAACTCTCAAGAACCATGTGGCCCCCCACTTCGTGGCCTCGGTTTCCCCCTCCCATTTGTCCAGGAGTAGGTGGGAATGCCTGCCATGTGACACAGAAAGTGCTTACACCACAGGCTGAACTGTCAGCTCAGGGAGCCCGAGCATCCTGTCCAAGCACTCCACAAAGCCTCCATGTTCCAGGCCAGAAAGAGCCTGGTGTTGGGGACGATCTACAGGACCGGGGACTGAGAAGATGCTCATGCTCGCACACTGCCATGACACCAACCCTCCCAGGCCCCACCTCTGTCTGAGCCTTTCTTTCTAGCAACGGCCTCCCGCCCACCTCCCCACTCTGCTACAGGACTGTCAGGCTTCGGAGGACAGCCTCTAGGTTTGCAGTGGAAGGTGTGTGGGGCCCTGCACTTCTTTTGGGGGACCCTGTGCCTGTCCCTGGTTGCATACTGGCAGCACAGGAAAGTGTCCACCTGGCCTAGAGAAGTCTGGCCTCTGTCCCCAGCTCCTGAGAGGTGGAAGCCCTCTGAATATTCTGCCTGACAAGACTATCTTTGTTTGCCTGGGATCTTGGGCCACACTGGGTGGTCTATGCCAAGGGTGTGATTTAGGGTAGGGGGTCTTAGGCCACGTGGAATCAGCTCGCCCCCTGCAGGGGCTAGAGACGGAGATCACCCGTGTGGCAGTCCGCCGGGTCCGTGTGAGTGAGCCCCAGTAAAAACCCTGGACACCGAGGCTCAGGGAGCATCCCTGGACGGTAGTACACCATGCGTGTTGTCACACACTGCTGCCAGGAGAAGTGAAAGCTGTCCACAAGACTCCACAGACAGGGGACACCCAGAAGTTCCATGCACAGAACGCCCTGGGTGTCTCCACCCCAGACACCCCTTCCCTTTGCCGACCGTAACCTGTGTCCTTTCGCTTGTCATAAACCCTAACTGTGAGCGTAACAGCTTCCAGTGAGTCCTGTGTCTCTCAAGTGACCTGCTGATCTGAGTATGGTGTTGGGGACCCCCTAACTTTGCAGGAGCTGACTGCCATCCAAGGTCTTGTCAGGAATCCCCAGGAGCAGGGTACCGAGGTGAGAAGTGGGGCCCTGCCCAAGAACCTGCTGCTCAGAGGGCCCACGGGAAGAAAGGACAGCAGAGTGACACCACCAGGCAGAACCTGATGAGCTGCTGAATGTTGAAACTCAAGCCTCTTCCTATTGCCAAGTCACAGCCCCTCGTGCATCCTTCCACCCGGCAGTCCTCACTCTGTGCCCCCCATGACGGCACTTGTCCCTAACCTCACCAATAGAGCTCCGCAAACCCAGCATCCAAGCCAGGGCTGTCACTCAGCAGCATCTGCTCATGGAACAAATACATGTATGAACACATGAGTGAGTTAATGAATGAACACCGCTATTCCTGCTCTCAAGGGCCGACTTTCACAAGCCAGGTGACAGGCCCATCTGGAGGCCACACAAGTGCCTTTCTGAAGGCCAACATAGCTTCCAACACAATTAGAGGCTCAAAGTCAAAACAGGGCTTGGATGCCTCCCCCCACCCCCATCCCATCCTCATGGCTGTTGGAAAGGGCAGTGCAAAGAGGCCCAGACAAGGCCATCAGGTGCTGGAGGCCACATGCTCTAATAGGAGACCTGCATCTCTCAGGGCGCCCCCTTGCTTGTGGCCTGTGGTTGGATATCCCGGAGTAGGAGTCCCGGCCTCCCAACTGTGAGAGTGGACTCCACGCCAGATTCAGAGGGCCTGGGCTGAGGGTGGGTGGGTGCCCCATTACCCATGCTTTTGCCATAACCTCCCTATCTTCCGCTCTCCCCACTCCTTGGCCCCAAAGCACCCTGACTTTATGCACCTCCAGGGCCTTGGCCTGTGACAGCCCCCCTTCCACGCCCATCCCACAGGGGCCTCCTTGACACCCCACCCAAGGAGTAGCCCCTCCAAGTCACTATCACATCAGCTTCTAGCTTGGTTTGTATTGTTTTTAATAAAGTTTTCATCACAGAAGTTTCAGATTTACAGAAAAACTGCAAAGATGGTACACTGTTCCCCAACACCCCTCAGCCAGCTTCCCCTAAAGCCACCCTCCTGCCTTACTGGGGCAAAATTAGGAAAGTGGCGGTGGTGCGGCACACCTGGCCGATCCAGACCCACTTGTGTGAAGCCTCCAGTGTGCCTCATCAGGTTTGCTGCACTGGAAATACCCTTGCTCCAGGACCCTGTCCACCATTCCTATCTGGTCCCCACCAGATGGCTAGGACCCAAGACTCACGGTCTGCTGGTCACACTGTGTCTGGTGCCAGGACCATGCGTGGTCATGCTGGACCCCCAGTAAGTACTATCACGTGTCTGCCTTACCTCCCACCAGCCTGCTGCAGCCTCGGATCTTTCCAGAACAATATTCCCAGTCCATGCCTCTCAAACCCTCTTGCTCTCAGATTTGAACCGACTAAGCAAGCAGCATCAGGCCCTAGGGGACAGAGGTATCTCAGGGTTGACGCCGTCCACGATCGATGGCCACGAAGCTCAGCGCAGACCTTGGCCACCCTGCGCTCAACGTTTCCCCATGCCAAGCATTACAGATGGCACTCCAGGTGTCCCTGAGCCCCCGCCATGGGCACAGAGCCCTTCCCAGCACATTTACGCTACCACAATAGTCCTACCTTCAGTGTCCCAGGGCTACCGTAACAAAAGACCACAAACAGGGTGGCTTAAAACAGTAAGAATTTACTCTCTCATGGTTCAGGAGACAGAAGTTCAAAATGAAGGTGTGGGCTGGGTTGGTTCCTTCTTGACGGTCTGAGGGAGAGTCTGTCCCAGCTCCTGGCAGCTCCAGGGCTCCTGGGCTTGTGGCCACATCCCTTCAGCCTCCGCCTCCATCCCCTCATGGCCTTTCCCTGCATGTGCCTCAATTCTCCCTCTCCTTTCTCTTATAATACCTGTCACTGGATTCAGGGCCCACCCTAATCAAGAATGATCTCATCTTGAGCCCCTTAATTACATTTGCAAAGACCCTCCTGCCAATAAAGTCACATTCCCAGATTCTGGGGTAAACACATGGACACAGGTTTTGGGGGGATACAAGTCAACCCAAGAGAGGCCCTCTGAGGGGAGCACCAGCACACACCACTTTCCAGATGGGAAAAGCAAGACTGGCCAGGTAAGGGAACTGCCCAAGGTCACCCAGCTTAGAAGTGGCCGAGCAGGGCACGGACTCCACTTCTGGAACTTGACCCCTGCATGACCCTGCAGACCAGCAGGCAGCTGGTGCCACAGTGTCAGAGACAACGTGGCATCGTGGATGAGAGCACACCAGTTCCTCTGGGAGCCTCCAGTCAGAGCACCGATCCGATGACAAGTCTACCACACTGACTCCGTCAAGGTGGGACCCAACACAGTCTCTCTGTAAAAAGCCACTTGGGGTCCTGCCTCAGCCCGAGGACCCTTGTTTCCAGGGAGGCCACCCCCACTTCTTGACACAGCCCATGCCTGGACTGCCTCCCTTCCCCCAGAACAGTGCACATCCCCCACCTTTGTCCATGCCCACACCCTCTGCTGGCCTGCTGGACACACCCCCGCCCCCCTTCCACCCTGGCAGTATCCACCAGCCAGGCAGAGGGGAAGCCACAAGGCTGGGGAATGGGGGCCGGCGGCCCTGGAAAGGCCTGGCGTGACAAACACACATAGTTCTCCAGGGCAGCCCCCAGTCCTCCAGGACCCCACACAGCATGCAGCGACACCCCTACCTGCCAGCTCCTCCCAGTCCTCACTCTATAGATGAAGCTGGCCTTGGCTCCCCCCCACCCCTCACCCCTCCCAGCAATCGCCGTGGCAACTGGCTGGCCTTCTAATGAGATTAAGGGGAGCGGACCTGCTGAAGGCTGAGCTCTGTCCTCTGCAAAGCCAAGGCAGGCGTGGGGGCCAGGCTGCAGAGGGCCAGGGAGGAGCTCTGTGCTCCAAGTGGACCCTAATACCACCCCCCCCCAACACCAAAAAAGGGCTGCATGGTCTGGCCCTCTGCTCTCCACCACCAGAGCAGGGCACTGCCTCGGGGTGTTCGCACGGGCACCACCTCCTCCACTGGGTCAGCCCAACACTGTGCCCCTCACCTCCACAGGATCACCTCCTCCACAGCTCACTGTCCACACCCACCTGACTGAGGTCCATCTCCTCTCACCAGACTGTCAGCCCCACAAGGACCCTGGTACAATGGAGTGGCTTGGCATCCACAGGCGGAACCTTTGTCTGGATGAACATGTGAGTGTAGGATGCACTCAGAGTCCCTTCCTCCCGCAACCACACAGGACTACCTGCCCCCCTCACCTCCTCAGGTAAAATGAGGCCCAAGGGAGAATGGCCAGCTGCCCAAGTAGAGAGAGGCAAAGAACCACCCATGAGAGGGAAGGTAGAGAGTGAATACTCTCTGGAAAGGATCGGAAACCTGGGGCTCTGGGGGAGACAGCTGTGCACGCACACGTGCCCCACCAGGAAGGTCCGTGACTGCTTTTTCGGTCTTTCTCAATTTATTCATCGAAGTAAGAGTCACATAACATAAAATGAACCCTTTTAGCATGTACAATTCAGTGGCATACAGTACATATGCCACGTTATATACAACCATCACCTCCATCCAGGTCCAGAATATTTCCATCACCCCAAAAGGAGACCCCATCCCCACAGTCACTCTCCATCTCCCTCCCCCTGGCAACCACCACCCTGCCTTTGGTCTGATGGATTTGCCTGTTCTGGACATTTCACCCTAAATGGAATCACATAACATGTGGTCTTTTATGACTGGCTTCTTCCACTCAGCACAATGACTTTTTTGGTTCTTTTTTAAAAAGTAATCTCCATGCCCAATGTGGGACTTGAACTCACAACCCCAAGATCAAGACTCACATGCTCTACCGACGGAGCCAGCCAGGCACTCCTCACTCAGCACCATGTTTTTAAGGTTTATCCATGTTACAGCATGTATCAGGGATTCGCTCTTTTTTTTTTTTTTAAAGATTTTATTTTATTTTTTTTATTTATTTTTTATTTATTTGACAGAGAGAGACACAGCGAGAGAGGGAACACAAGCAGAGGGAGTGGGAGAGGGAGAAGCAGGCCTCCCGCTGAGCAGGGAGCCCGACGCGGGGCTTGATCTCAGGACCCTGGGATCATGACCTGAGCCGAAGGCAGACGCTTAACGACTGAGCCACCCAGGCGCCCCTAAAGATTTTATTTTATTTATTTGTACAAGAGAGAGAGAGCACGCACAAGCACGGGGAGCGGCAGGCAGAGGAGAAGCAGGCTCCCTGCCGAGGAAGGAGCCCAATGTGGGACTTGATCCCAGGACCCTGCGATCATGACCTGAGCAGAAGGCAGACGCTTAATCCACTGAGCCACCCAGGCATCCCAGGGATTCGCTCCTTTCTGTGGCTGAGTAATATTCCATTATAGGGATGGACCACATTTTGTTTACCAATTCGGCTGCTGATGAACATTGGGTTGTCTCCACCCTTTGGCCATTGTAACTAGTGCTTCTGCGACTGAACAGGCAAGTACCGGTAACTGTTTGGGTCCCTGTCTTCAAATCTCTGGGTAAATGGCTAAGAGTAAATGAGGGAATGAATTGCCCAGCGTGGAACCCAATGCAGGGCTCAAACTCACGACCCTGAGACCAAGACCGGAGCTGAGATCAAGAGCTGGACGCTTAACCAACTGAGCCACCCAGGTGCCCCTGTTGTTTATTGTTTTACTGTCATATCGAAAAACCCATCACCTCCGGGGCGCCTGGGTGGCTCAGTCGGTTGAGCGTCTGCCTTCGGCTCAGGTCATGGTCCTGGGATCGAGCCCCACATCGGGCTTCCTGCTCAGCGGGGAGCCTGCTTCTCCCTCTGCCTGCTGCTTCCCCTGCTTGTGTGTGCTCTTTCTCTCTCTGACAAATAAATAAATAAAATCTTTAAAAAAAATAAAAAAAATAAAAACCCATCACCTCATCTAAGTCCAGGATGATTCACACTTATGCTTCCTTCCAGGAGCTTTCTAGATTTAGATCTTAGAGTTCGGTCTTTGGTACACTGTGAGTTAATTCTTAAGTCCGTTGCTGCCCCAGCCCCACCTGGCTGGCGGGCCCGAGAGGGCTCTGCAGGGAGGAGCGCCCGGCTGACCCCGCGGAAGCGTGCTGGTACGCTGGAGTAGCGCGGGACGGAATACTGAATGAATGAGGGAATGAATGAAAGCGTCACAGGCGTGTGGCCGAGCGTGGATTCCAGGCTGAGTCACCCCTGCCCCCGGCCCCCTGGCCGACTGAGACACTCCCCAGCTGCCTCCTCACTCGTTCCCAAAGTGTAAATACAGAACCAGATACACAAACACCGAGTGCGCCTCGGAATGCCTTTAATCAGGCTCTGCGGCCGCTGCCAAATTCCCAACCCTGGCTGAATCAGAGGGTCCTCTGTGAGCACGTTTTGTTTCCCTTGCTGGTGGCGGCTGTTGAGCACAGACGTTCCGGCTGGGATGTGTGAAGGGTCCCTCGGGGCCTGAGCATAGCACAGCTGGCTCACGGGGGCCTCTCTGCCTGTGAACGAGACCCCGGCCCTGCCAGCCGGCTGCGAGCCAGACCTGGGTGGGGACTTGCAGCAGCTCTGAGATGGGGAGACATGGCTTCACCTCCATTTTACAAGGGGGGGGAACTGAAACACTGAGGGACAACAGGCTTTCCCTGAGGTCACTCGGCAACAGGAGGGGGCCTCAGCTACAATCCAGGGTCTTCCTCCAGCAAGGCCCACAAGGCCCTTTTAGCTCTTTCTGCCTCTGGGCCCCTGTACCCAACTCACTCTTTTCTGGAACCTTCCATGGAGCTCCTTCTCATCATTTAGGTTTCAGCTCAGTATCACCTCTTCAAGAAGCTCTCTCCATGACCCCCTACTTCTAAAATAACCCTCTGCATTACTCCAGCCGCCGTAACAAAATACCACAGACTGGGGCAGCTTGAACAACAGATGCTTATTTCTCCCAATTCCGGAAGCTGGAAGTCTTGAGACCAGGGTACTGTCCCTGTAAGAGCCCGCTTGCTGGCTTGCAGAAAGCCACCTTCTCCGTGTCCTCACGCGGCCTTTCCGGGTGGTGCGTGTGGGTGGAGAGAACGCCCTCTCCTCGCTCTTCCTCTTCTCATAAGGATGCCTGTCCTATCAGATCAGGACCCCACCCTTATGACCCCAATTCACCTGAGTCACCTCCTCCTCACAGACCCCATCTCCACATACCATCACACTGGTGATTAGGGCTTCCACGTATGAATCTGGGGGACACAATTCAGCGCACAGCACGCCCTCACGGGTATGTTGCCTGCCGGTGTCTGCCCCGTGGGCCGGCCTGCCCTAACAGCTACAGCCCTGCTTGCCAGGCCGCCGTGGGCACCTCAGGCACCGGTGCCTACCTCCAGGAAGTGACCACTGAGAGCTGTATCTGGAATGGGAAACCTCCGCGGGAGTCCTCTGGCAACACCCACAGCTAGCCAGTCCCAGACAAAACCCAGGGACCCCAGGAGTGTCCCAGCAGGAGCCCACAGGGTGCAGGGTGCGGCGGCCTACGAGGAGAGACCTTCTCAGGCCCCAGAGAGCCCCAGAGTCAGTGAGGTAAGGGTGACAAACACTGCATGCTCCCGGGGCTGCCAGGCTACCGAGACATGATGCGTGGAGAATCAGGGATGCCACTGTCCAAATATAAAATGATGCGCCTACTTAGTGGGGTCATGGGCTGGCACACAGGTGAGAGTGTACCTGGAGAGCAGCTCAGGCAGCTGCAAGGGAGTGTGACAAAGCAGGAACAGCCTGAGGTAGATCAGCTCAGCCCCTGCACTGGGCTGATCAGTGGTCCCCAAAATTCACACCCACCTGGAACCTCAGAACGTGACTTTGTTTGGAAATAAATAGAGTTCTTGCAAATGTAATTAGTAAAGACTCTTGAGATGAGATCATCCTGGTTTTAAGGAGGTCCCTAAATCCTATTCCTGGTGTCCTTATAAGAAGAGGACACACAGGGGTGCCTGCCTGGCTCAGCTGGTAGAGCATGCGACTCTTGATCTTGGGGTGGTGAGTTCCAGCCCCACACTGGGTGTGGAGATGACTTAAAAAAAAATCTTTAGGGGCGCCTGGGTGGCTCAGTCGTTGGGCGTCTGCCTTCGGCTCGGGTCATGATTCCAGGGTCCTGGGATCGAGCTCCGCATCAGGCTCCTTGCTCGGCAGGAAGCCTGCCTCTCCCTCTCCCACTCCCCCTGCTTGTGTTCCCTCTCTCGCTGTGTCTCTCTCTGTCAAATAAATGAATAAAATCTTAAAAAAAATCTTTAAAAAAGAAGAGGACACAGAGACAGGAAAAAGGCCATGTGCAGATGGAGGCAGAGATCAGGGTGATGCAGTCACAAGCCAAGGAACCCCAAGGGTTGCTGGCAGCCACCAGAAACTGGGAGATGGGCCTGGGACAGATTCCCCTTCAGGATCCCCAGAAGGATCCAACGCTGCCCACACCTTGATCTCTGACTTCTAGTCTCCAGAACTGTGAGAGAATAAATTTCTGTCATTTTAAGCCTCCCAGTTTACGGTTCTTTGCTATGGCAGCCCCAGGAAACAAACTGCTGCAGAGCAGAGTTCATGGGGGCCCAGGGGGAGGCAGGGCTACTCAGAGCCAAGCTTAGGGCAACGAGGGACCCTAAAATTAAACAGTCCAGGAGAGTCGACCATGGGGACCCTCAAAGAATGAGCTAGTTAGGATCTGGGCAGAGGGAACAGCACGGGCAGAAGTGAAGACCCAGGGAGAGAGGGAGGAAGGACAAGGCCAGGCCAGCTCTGATGGGCAGGCACTGCAGAAGGGCAGGGCAGGCGACTCTGGAGCCCAGACCAGGGCAGCACAAGGGATGGTGACTCAGGGGCTGGTAACACCACAGTGGGCTCACCAGGCAGGGGAGTCTCGGCACATTAGCAGCTACAGAAGGGCCCATCCCCAAGACACGCCTCCCTGTTAGGTCATGGGAGCACCCATCCATGACCTCATGCCAACCCCACCCCCCAGGTCCTGGGGACTGCACTAGGTGGAGCGACAGGGATGTGGGGTCTCACCGAAAACAAAGCTCAGCCCCGGCTACACGTGCCTCCCTTTGGTCTGTGTGTGGGCCCCACATCCTACAGGGCTGGGGTGGGATCCAGTGAATAGGGGCCTGGGCAGCATGACCCCCCTCCCCATTCCCTGACCCACATACTGACTGCAGGGCCGCAGCACATCACTGTTGGACCCCCAGGGGGCTATGCACAGCAGACCAGGGGGATCTAGTGTTCACTCACCCACCTCTGCCTTATACAAGCCCAGGCAAGCCCGGGGCAGGCGTGAGGGCCCCAAGCGGGAGACGGGACGATACTTGGTGGGGTCCACACGAGGCCCCAAAGCAAAGCCCAGTGCCACCAGCACAGCCAACATCAGACAGAGGCCCCCTTCCACCTTCACCTGCTGGAGGCCACGGACGACCCCGCACTGTTCAGATGGCTTTTTACATTCCACCTATCTGCTCCCCCTGGCTCCACGTCATGGTGGCCACGGGAGAGGAAGCCGATTGGCCCACACGGGGACAGGATGACCAGCACCCGAGAGCCACCTCACCCCCCATCTGTCTGAGTGCCAGATTCCCACAGCACAGCTGAGCATGTTCGCTGTTGGCCAGGGTCCCCTGAGACAGACGGCCGGCCCCGGGCACACATCAAGGCCCTGCCCATAGGGCCAGCAGCAGCTGGCTTCACCTGTGACTTCTGGAAGCTCTCCCAGCCAGCCTCCACAGGGGCTGCCCAGCCCTGGCCCGCCAAGAGGCTCTGGGGAGGCCACAGGGCTGGAGGGCTCACGGACAGAGGGGCTTTAAGAAGAAGGCAAACGGCATCAAGTCCACTTCTAAAGATCAGGCTTAAACAAGTCACTTGGAGCTGCTGGTTATGACTACGTCCTAGTGTGACTTGCTTTCGGGAGCTGATAAGATCTAGATCTCTGATATTTTTAAGTCCAAACCGCTTGGACCCTGAAGCTCTTTCCGGGTTTTGCTCCTCCACCGCTCGTTCTGTACAGCTAATTAAGCTGAAGAAGCCTGGGAATAAAGTGCAGAACAAGGTTAATAAAGTTCCTCGCCTCATAACAAAAACAAAGAAAGCCAGAAAGAGGGAGAGGGCGGGTGGCAGGGCACCGGGAGAGGGGTGCTTCTCCAAGGGCAGGGACCCTGGCCCCAGAGGCTCTCTGTCCACTCCCACTCTCCAGCACTCTCCGAGTTTCCTGGGGCTGCCGTGACAGAGGACCACACACCAGAGGGCTTCTAACAACAGGAATGTATTCCCTCACCACGCCAGAGGCCAGACAACTGAAATCAAGGTGTGGGCAGGGCTGGATCCTTCTGGAGGCTCTGATGGAAAATCTGTTCCAGGCCTCTCTCCCGGCTTCTGGGGGCTGCCGGCAGTCCACAGTGTCCCTGGACTTGTAGACGCCTCAGTCCGACCCCCACCTCTATGTTCACACGACCTTCTGCCTGTGTGTCTCTGTGCTATCTTCTTGTAAGGACACCAGTCTCTGGATTGAGGGCCCGGCCCGCCCGACTCCAGGTCGACCTCACGCTGACTTGATGACATATGAAAGACCTCATTTCCAAAAACGTCTCATTCACAGGTTCTGGTTGGACATAAATTTGGGGGCGGGGGACACTCTTCAACCCAACACTGGTGGCTGGCAGTCTGGAGAGTCATTTGGCAGGGTCTGTAAGGAACCTGAACAACGTTCCTGCCCTCTGACCCAGTAATTCCACTTCTGGGAAGCTCTCCTGAGGGAGATCATCCAAAATGCAGATTTATGCACAAAGATGTTCCTGCACGGTCAGTCATCAGAGCAAGGAGCTACACTGTGCTGCAGGATCAGGCCAGGCCAGGGTGGAGCCTCCACTCTGGAGAAGAGCAGAGGACACGCACCCCCAAGCAGGAAGTGGAGAGGAGGGAAGGCAGCCCCTGCAGAGATCAATCCCTGAAGGTTCAGGCAGACCCGAGGTAAGGCCGGGCCACTCCCTTTCCAGGGACGTCCCCAAGTGGGGCTGGACACCAGAGTGTGCAGGGGGAAGGCGGGGGAGCAGGGTAGCCAGCAGCCCCATAAATGCCCCTTGGGACAGGAGAGGAATTCTCCAGAACAAAGGAAGGGCTGTGGAGAACCATATAACGAGTGACCAAGACCACCTGAGCTCAAAGCAGGGTCCAACACTCCATGTTATCCCCTCCCGGCCAGAGGCTGACACAAACCCAAACACAGGCCAGTGCAATGATCTGGACAGTGAGGGGTTCTGTGAGAATGGGGAAGGCTCCCTGGAGACCACGGGGGGGACACCCCACTTGGATGGAGCTGGGGAAGGAGGATGCTTGGGGTGCAGAGGCCCCACAGAGTTTAGAAAGGAGGTTCCCCCTACTCAGGCCAAGATTGCCGGGGGAGTGGCGGGAGTATGATCCCACATATGGACAGCAGGTCACAGACATCAGCCCGGTATACTCAAGACAGAGGGGCATCCCCAGCTCCAGGAAGGCCTCCCCAAAAAAGGGCACGAGGATGGGAGGGGCAGGTACCCGTGAAAAGGTGAAGTGGGTGGGGGGTGGGCAGGCAACAGGGTTGGAAGCCCCTAAACCGACAAAGTCAACAACACAGTAACAGCAAGATCCAGCCGGTGCCTCCCCCCACCTCATGTGGGTGTCATTTGAGCACTCAATGTGGGTCAACTCAGATACACGCAGTGGGTTCACTTGAGTCCTTGAAACCTTATGTCCCCATCCTCACCCCTGGAACCTGTGACTGACCTTATTTAGAAAAAGGGTCTTTACAGATATAAATTAAGGTAAGTATATTGGGATGAAGAAATCTCCCTATGTTATCCGGGTGGGCCCTCAATCCAAAGACAAGGGTCCTTATAAGAGACCCGCAGGGACAAGGCCATGTGGAGACGGAGGCAGAGACTGGGGTCACAAGGTACAAGCCAGGAAACGCTGAAGCCCCCAGGAGCTGCAAGTGGATCCTCCTCCAGAGCCTTCGGAGACGGCATGGCCCTGCTGACACCTTGATTTCAGATTTCTGGCCTCCAGCCTGTGGGATAATAAACTCCTGCTGTTGTAAGCCCCCCAGTGTGTGGTCCTTGTTACATGCATACCCACAGCGCCCCTGAGCCAGGACAGGTGCTGCCATCTCCCCTGCTCAGGGGAAGCTGAGGCCAGGTGGGTGGGCCCTGAACCCCAAGCTCATACCAGGAAACCCAACCCCCCAAACAGCACCCCATTACCTCTTCCTTTTATTTTTTTATTAAGATTTATTTATTTGACAGAGAGAGACACAGCGAGAGAGGGAACACAAGCAGGGGGAGTGGGAGAGGGAGAAGCAGGCTTCCGTGGAGCAGGGAGCCCGATTCGGGGCTCCATCCCAGGACCCCGGGATCATGACCTGAGCGGAAGGCAGACGCTTAACGACTGAGCCACCCAGGCGCCCTACCTCTTCCTTCTAACGTGAAAATGAAACTGACGTCCAGCAAACACAAAAAACAACACACCTCTGCCCCAGCCCAAGACCTAACAGCTGTCACTACCGCGTCGCGTCGGCCTCCGCAAAGTGGACAAGGGGGCCCCCGAGGATGCCACTGGGGACCTGTGTTTGAGGCACGCTTCTCTGTAGGTGATGCGGGATGTCACGACTGTTGACACACTGACTCACGTCCTGCCTTCCAGGGGCTCTGAGGGGATGGCGGCCAGGGGGCAACCCTCTCCCTCCATCTGGGCTCCGCATCCCTCCTGCTCAGAAGCCCCTCTGACCATCCAGGGCTCATGGCTCTTTTAGGCAACCCCACCCCCAAAGGGCCCCAAGCCAGGAAACACCAAAGCAAAAGCACATGCCCCAGAGTCCCCCAGAACGCCCTCCGTCCAGCAGGCACCAGGCCCATCGCTGGGAACGCTGCGCTGAACGTGCCACAGCCAGTCCCCTGACCCTGAACACTGTGCTGTGGTGGTGCTACACGTGCCCCGAGGCTGGGGAGCCCCACGGCCGGACAGAGCTCTACACCTGCTGGCCTTGGGAGGGCGGACGCTCACCCTTCCAGGGCCTCTTGCATCTACACCTGGCTCACAGGTGCTTCCTGAGCACCGGCTTCCGGGGCCGGAACACTGGGGCAGACAGGGACAGATGTGGGGAGACTGAAGGTCAGGGGTAAACAAATGCTGCCACAAGCCAAGAAACACCAAGGATTACCAAGAGCCCCTAATTTTTAAATTAAGATAAAATTTACCATATATTTTTTTAGAGATTCATTTGTTTTACTGTAGAGCAAGAAAGCAGGCATGGGGTGGGGGAGGGGCAGAGAGAGAGAGAGAGAGAATCTCAAGCAGACCACCCCCCCGCCCGCCAAGGGTGGAGCTTGATGTGGGGTTTGATCCCACGACCCCCAGATCATGACCCGAGCTGAAACCAAGAGTCGGACGCTCAACCGACTGAGCCACCCAGGTGCCCTAAAACTCACCATATTTAAGTGAACAGTTCAGTGGCATAAACCGTAGATGAACCATTCACAACTGCCAAGGGATGGAAACAACCCTAGGATGAAGGTGTAAATAAAACGTGGTCCATCCGAGCAGGGGAATATCATTCAGCCATAAGAAGGAATAAACCTCGGACACACGCTACGACGTGGACGAACCTTGGAAACTTTATGCTGAGCGAGAGAAGCCAGACACAAAAGGCCACATTGTGTGTGATTCCATGTATATGGAATGTCCAGAACAGGCAAAACCACAGAGACAGAAAGCAGATTAGTGGGTGCCAGGGGCTAAGAGCAAAGAGGTGGGGGGGAGTGGGGAGTGACTGCTCATGGGGCCAGGGTTTCTTTCTGGAGTGATGAAAATGTTCTGGAACTAGACAGACATCATGGCTACAACAGCATTGCGAAGACACTAAATGCCACTGAACTGTTAACTTAAATATGGTGAGTTTTAGGGCACCTGGGTGGCTCAGTCGGTTGAGCGTCCGACTCTTGGTTTCAGCTCGGGTCATGATCTGGGGGTCGTGGGATCAAGCCCCACATCAAGCTCCACCCTTGGCGGGCGGGGGGTGGTCTGCTTGAGATTCTCTCTCTCTCTCTGCCCCTCCCCCACCCCATGCCTGCTTTCTTGCTCTACAGTAAAACAAATGAATCTCTAAAAAAATATATGGTAAATTTTATCTTAATTTGAAAATTAGGGGCTCTTGGTAATCCTTGGTGTTTCTTGGCTTGTGGCAGCATCCCAGCAATCTCCGCCTCTGTCCTCACATGGCCTTCTTAGAAGGACACAAGTCATTGGATTCAGGGCTCGCCCTACTCCAGATGATCTCATCTCAAGATATTTAACTTAGTCACATCTCCAAAGACCTTTTTTTCTAAATTGGGTCTTGGTCACATAGCGGGGTTTAGGACCTGGACATAGGTGTTTGGGGGATACCATGCAACCCACTCCACCAGGGTTGCTGTAAGGCTGATGGCAAACAGGGAGTGTCCAGTGTGCACATGGCCTGTGTCTGTGCCCAGCCCTGCCCCTGGCCTGCCACTGCCTGGCCCGGGACTACAGCCCAGTTTGTAATCACTTGGCCTCAGTTTCACCATCTGCAACATGGGGCTGGGAGTGTCTCCCTGGCAAGATGGCAGAGTGCTCAAATGATTCTCACACAGGAAGTGTCACATGGTGACTGGGACGCAGTGAGCCTATGCACGGACACCAGGGGCCTACAGTGCCTGTCCACAAAACCCACGGCTCTGTGCCCAGACGGCAGAGACCCCACCCACATTCAGCTAAGCCCCTGGCCTCACCGTGACCCAGGTAATCCCCGTGTGCTTGAATGTAAGGTGGCTATGTCACTGTACCTCTCAGGGGGCCTCACTGAGGGCCAGGGGGCCTGCCTGGTGGAGGATCTGTTGTGGGATGAATTGTGTCCCCCCAAAATCTACATCCATGTCCTAACCACCTGTACCTGGGAATGTGACCTTATTTGGAGACTGAAGCTCACATTAGTTAAGATGAGATCATACTGGAGTAGGACAGACCCTAATCCACTGACTGGTGTCTTTATAAGATGAGGAGGAGCAGACAGAGACACACACACACGGAGAGGACCACGTGGAGACAGAAGGAGGGACTGGGGCGATGCAGCCACAAGCCGAGGAATGCCAGAGCTTCCGGAAGCTGCAAGAAGCAAGGAAGGATCCTCTCCTGGGGAGCCTCTGGAGGAGCACAGCCCTGCTGACACCCTGATTTTGGACCTCTGGCCTCCAGAACTGTGAGAGAACCCATTTCTGTTGTTTAAGCCCCCCACTTTGTGGTTATTTATTACGGCAGCCCCAGGACACTAAGAATGGCCACGAGACCCCACATATACATGCGTGTTATAGGTGCGAGAGAGAGAAAACTTAAAACTTGTCCTTTCTCCGCCTTGACTCTGAACATGCTAAGGTGCACACAGCTTCTGGAGCCTGCGAGTACACTTCTCTATTTGTAGCCGAGGGAACAGATCCTTCGCAGTTTAATTTTAAATCTCTTCACCAATTGGATAACACAAATCACCAGCCGGAACGCCGGCCACTAGAAACGGGGGCTGCCTCCCAGCAAGCGGGAGCCCCCCCACCCCCGGCCTAGGCAGGAGGCCAGACAGGGATGCTGCCGCCCGCAACAGGGCCCGCACCTCCCTTGGCCCATCCCACCTTGAAAACATCAGGCTGAGTTTCTGACAGGTGCCGGACCAGCCTTGGGGAGCGGGGTCCCAGAGGCGACAAGAAGTCAGCCTTTCTCATGCTGGCCTGCTGGCCTCCCCTATCCCAGGTACCACAGGGCGATCTGCCAGAGCTGCCTCGGGCTGATGCCAAATGACTTTTGAAAACGGCATCCACATGCTGACACACAGCCTTGCTCGGGTTCTGGGATGAAACCACCTCTTGCAAACAGCTCCTTCAGGGCTGCCCCCCCCCAGGATGGCTGGCAGGGGCCACGGGAAGATAAGACAAAAGCGAGATGCCCTCATTACCATGGCCCCAAAATAGCTTTATGCTCCATTTTTTAGACATAGCACAACTATGGAGTTACATAACAATGAAAGCCATTTTGTGGTCTGGAAGACAGGATCCTGGAGGCCACCCAGACCCCCTCTGTGCCCCTTGGGTGCCAGTCCTGGCCCGAGCCCCCCAAGCTCCCACATACCCTGGGCAGCACCTGCTCCAGGCATGGGGACAGGGCAGGGTCGGCCCTACGGCTGCCTCGCTGCCCTCAGACCACACGCTTGGCCTGGTGAGACAGGCCCCACACAGAACCATGTGTGGCTCAGGTAGCTGGACAGGCGACACGGCAGAAAGACCGTGAAGGGGTCAGGCCAGAGGGCTGGCCGGGATGGGCTGGAGCCAGGCCTGAGTGCTGCACTGAGGAGGTAAGGGGCTGGCAGGGGAACACTGTGGAGTCTCCTCGGGCCCCCCTTTCCCTCTCCCCCTTGTCCCTTCCATGAGGAAGTCCCAGCAGCTCAACTGCCAGGGCCATGTGTGACCCCTCCCTGGCCCCAGCCTGCGTCATCTCGCACCAGGACATCCACACAACCTCCTCCCCAATTCTCCTGCCCGAAGCCCTCTCTTTCTCTGCACACCGCTGCCAGGAACCCTTCCTTTCCTTTTCCTGATTAATTAAGTTCAAATCACCTCACGCTCCTGTTTTAAACACACCAGTAGGTTGCCATCCTACTTAAAATAAAAACCTGACCCCAGTTTGGCAGCTCCTGAACACGTTAAACAGAGTTACCAGAGGACACAGCAACTCCACTGCTCAGCATACACCCCAACAAAACGAAGACTAACATCTACAGCCACACTTGCACATGCACGTTCCCAGCAGCCAAAAAGATGGCAACAGCCCAAGGGTCCGTCGACGGATGAATGGGTAAACAGAACACAGTACATCCATACAATGGAGTTATTCAGCCATAAAGCCCGGACACACGCTACGGCACGGATGAACCTCGAAAACCCCATGCCCAGTGAAAGAAGCCAGTCACAAAAGACCACATGGCTCACGATTCCACGTATATGAAACGTCCAGAAGAGGCAAGTCCGTAGACATAGAAAGCAGATTAGTAGGTGCCAGGGGCTGGGGGAGGGGTGCAGGGAGTGACTGCTTGTGGGGACGGGGTTTCCTTTTGAGGGTGACAGAAATATTTCAGAAGGAAATGATGGCAGCAGATGCGCAACACAGTGAATGTACTAAATGGCATTTGGTTGTTCAATGGTTAATTTTATGTTACCTCAAAGTCACCTCAAAAATAAACAGACCACCAATGAAAATCAAACCAGATCCCATCACCAGGCTGGCCATGCCTTGCCATCTTCTCTCTTGCTCCCCGGCCCACCTCCCAGGTCTTCCTCCTGCTCCCGGAGATGGCCAAGTCCCTCCCCCTCAGGGCCTCTGTCCGTGCCGGCCCCTCCTGCCTGTGCCCCCGCCGCCCCCAGCTCTGGGAATGGCTGTGCCCCAGCCTGGGGCTGGCATGCGAGCCCCCTCCTCCAAGAAGCCTTGCCTCATCCCCAAGCCTCATCTGCTCCCTACCCGAGGCGCAGCCCTGCCTCCTCCCTCGGGTCCAGGACAGGAGCAGTGTCGCAGCTGCCCGGGGTCCGGGAGGGGCTGCCCATGAGGAGAGGAAGGCCTGGCCCCTTGGCTCTGCCAGCACAAAGTGCACCTGCCCGTGCATGCGGGGTGCGGTGGCAACCCTGATCCTCTTCCCGGACCACTGGGCTTCACCCCGAGGACTACGGCCCGGAGGCTATTAACGTCCCCAGGACAGAGGACCTGGAAGAGAGAGAACTTGTCCCGAGCTCCACACACCCTGGACCCCCATAAACTAGAGGACCCCCTGGGAGAGGGTGCCGGGCGGAGGGGCCCTCCCCTTGGCTCCTGACTGAAGCCCACTTGGACGCCCACTCCCCAGTCCAGCAGCTGTCTTTTCTGCCCCACCTCACGCTTGTCAGGATCCTCTTGAAGCCCCCAAATTCATGCCTCCCACCCAGCGCCTGCCACCCTCCTGAGAAGGCTGTACAGATATCCCGGGCGAGCACACGGACACACCCTCACTCACACGTACGCGCACAGAAGCACGCACGCACTCCCAGGCGCACACACCAACACAAATGTGTTCACACACATCCGGCTGCCGAATACATACACGCAGACACCAGCGCACACTACTTACCACACACTCCTGTGTGCACGCTGACCTGTGCACACATTCACGTCCTCCCCGGGACGGCATCTCTCTCAGTCACAGCCCCCCGACTCGCCCCCACACCTGCTCCCGCACCAGGCCCGTCCACCCCCAGCCATCACCCTCGCCCACCTCTATCCACCGGATCCGAGCCCCACCACCGCCGGCCCCACAAATGCAGAAGCCTCCTGCCTGGGCACCCGAATCAATTCCGCAGCCCCCAATCCCCTTTGCAGGTGGCAGCCACAGTCTCGCCCAACTGCCTACCTGAGCAGAGCGCCTCTCCTCACGGGGGCCCTCTGGCCCTCACTTCCCCAGCGGCCTCTACCAGCACGCAGTCCTTGCTCCCCTACCCACACACACACTTACCCCGGGCTCCACCCCGGAGCTGCAACAAGGATCCACAGAACAAGGTCCCCTCCTTGGGCTGTGGGACCCACAAGGGGGGGCCACCGCTGTTGTGCTCACCATGAAATCCTCAGAGCCCCCAAGGCTTCTCCCTGCCTGCAGTCCAGCATGGGGCCAGGCCTGGCCTCGCATCGCCCCCCTGCACGGCCCCCTGCACCACAGGCTAGGATTGCAGGAACGCAGGCAGCAGCCCCGCACAGCTGCAAAGCGGAAGCCCACTGGGCAGGAATACTAACCACGGCAAACCCGACTAAGGAACACGGTACGGCGCCGAGCAGGGCAGGAGTGCGCACTCCTTGGCCGAAACGAGCCTCAAGACCCAGGCCAACTCAGAGAGACGCCAGCCCTGGGGGATCCATCTGCACGCAGGCAAACGGCACTCCGTTCTGGGCTATGAAAATTCCACGGCAAAAGCAAAGGTGTGATGCCCACACACTGAGGAGTGCGGTGGAGCGGGAAGACGGGGGTTTCTGTGGAGGGCGTCAGGCGGCCGAGGGGGACGTTTTACCCCTGCGCTGGGCTCAGAGCCTTCATGTGCTATTGCCTTACTCACATAGCTTCTGTTGCAGCTTGAATTACGTCCCCCCGAAAAGAGATGTCCAAGTCCTAGCCACTGTACGGGGAATGTGACTTTGAAAATAGGGTTATTTGCAGATGTGATCAAGTTAAGACAAGGCCATACCGGAGCAGTGTGGGCACTAACCCAATGATGGGTGTCCTTCTGAGAAGATGGGACAGAGACACACAGGGGAAGGCAGAGACGGGGTGATGAGGCCACAGGCTGAGGACGCCTGGAGCCACCAGAAGCTACAAGAGGCGAGGAAAGCTCCTCCCCTAGGGCTCTCAGAAGGAATGACCAACCCTCATGACACCTCAATTTCAGACTGCTTGCCTCCAGAATACGAGACAATAAATTCCTATTGTTTTAAGCCACCAGGTTTGTGGTCATTTGCTACGGCAGCCCCTGGACACTAATACACACAGTACCCAAACTGTCCCCGAACATTCCCAGGAGACCCTGCCCAAGACTGCCCTTAGGCCGTGCACGCCAGAGCCCAGGGGGAGCAGGAGGGGCCCTGAGAGGCACTGGAGGAGGGCAAGGAAGGTGCAGGCAGCAGGCTGTGGCTGGGGGATGGAGGCCCCTGAGGTCGTCACCACCCCTCCAAGCGGGGAACGATGCCCCAATCCCTCCGTCCTGCAATACTGAAAACTCTGCAGAAACCCTTCTGGTGAGCGTGGCACAAACCCGCCAGCAGTGACGTCTGATCAGTGGACGGGAGACTGCCCTGGTCTGTTCTCAGAGCATCACTTCTGCTGCAAACATACCCCCAGGTCCATACCGGCAGGCTGCCCAGACTCCACTAAGGGTGCTCCTGCACATCGGCATGGATACTACACCATCTTCCCAGAAATGGAACAGATACGATTTCTGGGGCACCTGTGACCCCCTGCTTCAGACGGTCTGCCTGCGTGTACGGCTTGCCTGGCATTGTGGCACAGGCTGCAAGCCAGTGGGGGGCTGTGTGGGCCCTGGCCAGCACCCCCACTCCGAGGCCTCCGGGCGGGCCCCGTGCACGAGGAGGAGGCCAGCACAGGGTGCCCATAGGGAGCACGTGGCAGCTATATACAAGGTAGGTTTCCACACTCACAAGCCCTTCCGCTAGGACAGAGAATGGACTGCATGGGTCTGAGGTGCAGCTGGGCTGGGGACTCACTGGCTGCCATGGCACTGGCATCCTGGAGTGACCCCGGGCACACAAACGGGTTCCCCACTCCGATCCATGCCCTGGGTGTGCTGCGTCACATCCCTAGGCCTTTACTTCTTGGCACACAAATGGAATATTCTAGATGCACCAGGACAGGAATCCCAACATTCATAGATTCCTTGGACACTGAGCTAAGACCAAACAGCAGTGAGCTTTACAGTTACAGGGCCATGAGCAAACGCCACAAACCTCAACAATGTAAAGTAATAGCGTACCCAATAAAATCAGGAGTGTGTGGGGAGGGATGGAGGACCCAGAAGTGGGCCGAGAGCCCCAGCTCCCAAGCAGGGGTGCAGCCAGGAGCATGGAAGAAGTGGTCTGCAAAACCAGTCTGCTCTTGGAAGATGGTCTGGTGGTTCCTCAAAAAGTGAGACACAGAATTACCACGTGACCCAGCATTTCCACTCCTGGGTATAGACCCCAAGGAACTCAGATGTTCAAACAAAGACTTACACACACACGTTCATAGCAGCGCTAGTCACAATTGCCAAGCAGTGGAAACAACCCAAGTGTCCACCGATGGGTGAATGGATAAACAAGACGTAGTTAGTCCTGACAATGGAATACTAGTCAGGCATAAAAAGGAACAATGAAGCATCGACTCCTGCTACAATGTGGGTAAACCTCAAAAACATCATAATGAGAGAAGCCAGACACAAAAGGCCATAGATTGCACAATCCTGTCTACGTGAAATGTCCAGAACACACGAATCCATAGAGACGGCAGGTGGTTGCCAGGGGCTAGGGGAGGGGCCCTGGCTGCTAACGGGGACAGGGCTTCCTGTAGAGGTGACGGAATTGTTCTGGGACCACACAGAGGTGGTGCTTGTACAACACCATGAACGTACTAAAAGCCACTAAATCGCTCGCTAAAAAATGGTGAATTCTGTTATGCGAATTTTACACACACAGTAAAAAAAACACATGAAGAGGGGTGCCTGGGTGGCTCAGTCGGTTAAGCAGCTGCCTTCAGCTCAGGTCATGATCCCAGGGTCCTGGGATCGAGCCCCACGTCCGGCTCCGGGCTCAGCGGAGAGCCTGCTTCTCCCTCTCCCTCTGCCTGCCTCTCTGCCAGCTTGTGCGCTCTGTCAAATAAATAAATAAAATCTTAAAAAAAAAAAAAAAATGAAGAAAAAGTGAAAAGCATTCCCAACATTCTGGCCAAGGGCAAAGTGCACGTCAGTCTGAAGGTGAGCAGCGGGCAGGGCCCAGAGTGCCTCATCCTAAGCCTGTGTCTTTGGGACAGCAGCATGGGCAGCGGACTGTCACCAAGGACAGCGTCCCTGCCCTCAGAGCAGTGTCATCTAACGGGGAAGCCACTATGGCCCCATGTGTGTACCCAGAGGAAGAGCAGGGCCTGCCAAAGGGCCTGGGCCACGTGGCTTCTTGGCCACTGCACATCCCCTCTGCAGGCAGCCCAGGAATGAGTGGACCCATGAGGCACCCATCCCAGGAGTGGCGCGGCCGCCTGTCCACGGCAACCCAGACGCCCTCAGGGTCCACTGGCTCACATCAGAGCCCGCCACCTGGCAGGCAGGAGCACGGTGGCTGCAGCTGTGACCTTCCTGAGGTCTGAGAAACATTTTAAAGAATGCGAACTGGTGGCCAACTTTTAAATTTTGTTTTTTTTTTTTTTAATTAGCTTAAATATCAGAATTGCTGGCTTCTCCTGAAACACCAGAAGTGCCAACAACTCAGGGCCTGGATTTCTGGCTGGTGAATTTTTTTTTTTTTTAAGATTTTATTTATTTATTTGAGAAAGAGAATGAGATAGAGCATGAGAGGGGGGAGGGTCAGAGGGAGAAGCAGACTCCCTGCTGAGCAGGGAGCCCGATGTGGGACTCGATCCCAGGACTCCAGGATCATGACCTGAGCCAAAGGCAGTTGCTTAACCAACTGAGCCACCCAGGCGCCCTGGCTGGTGAATTTTTATCAGTCAGAGTGGGACCAGGCATAAAGGCACCATGGGTCCCCTCAGACGCCACACCCAACCCCAGGCTCCAAGAGGGTCGGCACAGCCTGAGGTCACCCAGCTGGCTGCAGACCCGGGGCCTCCAAGCCTAGCTCATCCCTGCTGCCCTCACTCCAGCTCGGCAGCTGCGTGACCTGACCCAAGGCCTGGAGGGAGGAAGCCCCCACCCCACCCCAAGAAGCAGGCCAACTGGGACGGGAAGGTGAAGATCTAGGATGCTGCATGTGGGCCAAGCAAGGCCCGGAATGCAGGTCTCACCCTGAGCCAAAACCCCAAAGAAATCCACTGCTGCCTGCTCAGCATTTAACCATTAGCAGCCCAGGCCCGAGTGGATGCTGAGAGGCCTGCAGAGCCCTGGGGCGGGCGGGGGGGGCGGGCAGTGGTGAAAGCAGAGGGGTCAGCAACCAGGCCTAGGCATAGGCTTGCTCAAGAGCCAGAGGTTCCGGGAGGGCAGCTCACACTACACCCCTACCCAAAGCACCCACCTGAGGGAATAGCTCAACACAGCCCAGAACCCCAGCTGCTCACACTGGCTCTGTTTTGCCCTCCAGCAGTCCCTGAAAATCCTGCATGTCTGGCTCAGCCAGCAGGGCCAGTCCCCTCCAGGGAGGGTCCACAGGGCATTGCCTGGGGCCAGCAGGACGGGAGGCCTGGGCAGGCAGCTGGAAACAGAGGGAACCTGTCACCCAAGGGTGCTGGAAAGGAGGCTGGTAGAGGAAGCCAGCAGGCCCATGCTGTCTGGGGACAAGCTCTACCGGCTCACGAGCTTGCCCCCAAGCACAAAGCACAAACAGGTCCTGGTGCACTCTAAGCAGAGAGACCGGTGGAAAAGGAAGGAGGCTGAGGATTTCTGAGTAAGAGGGCCTGTGCCGAAAACAAGCAGGAAATGGGAGGGGGGAGCAGGCAGGTGGCCAAGGAGGTGACATTGGAGCTGGGAAGAGGACTCTAGGCAGGAGGCCCAGCGAGTGCAAAGGCCCTGGGGTCAGAATGAGCATGATGGGGGGAGGACCAGCACGGAGGGGACAAGGGGGCCAGGCCGCCCACCAGTAAACAAGGAGGTTGGGGTGGGCGGAGGCTCAGGGCCTTGTGGGACCTCACTCTGAGTATGATGAGAACCCACCGGAAAGATTTAAGCCGAAGTGACCTGAGCCACCTTCCCTTGCACAGAGTCCTCCGTGCCAGGAGGAGCTGGATTGAGGGGCCAGAGTGGGGAAGGGCAGGCAATGTGGGAGTGGGTGGTTCATTCTTAGTAGATGGGACACAGAGCAGATGGCGATGGGACCCCTGACTCCAGTACCTTCCAGGATGGGGCCCAATGAGACATCTGGATGATTAGCTGCTGTCCAGATACAAGGAAGACTGCCCAGGACAGGAAGAACCTGGAAGCACCTGTCCCAGGCGCTGAGCACTGCCAGGTCGCACCCCTGGATGTACTTACAGCTTCCCAAAGGGTCCCAGGAGGGTGTCCACAGGCATGTTGGCTCACCCCAATTCCTGTCCACAGCCTCTCGTGGACACAGCCCCTGGCCAGGCACTCTGTCTGTCCCTCTCTTGTCCCCATGCAGGTGCGGGACAGCCTTCCTCCTGATGTCTCCCTCCTTCATGTCCAGACCCCCACTCAGAACATGTGGCTATTAGAGACTTATGAAAGGTGTCACAGCTATCCTTGCTTCCCATCACCCTACTTGTGCCCTGAACCAGCAGCTGTGCCCCCCACTGCAGGGTTCTTGCCGCCACCCGCGGGATGAAGTCCATCGTGCCTGCGGGAACCTGAGGCCAAGCTGGGGCACTCCCAGGATCGTCCCCTTGGGCCCTGCCTTCTCACGCACATGCCCCCCCACGCCAAGCCTCTGCAGCTCCTGTGCCCCCTACCAGGTGCACCTTCTTCTACCCCCTGGGCAAACCTCACTCAGGGTATCACTGCGCTCAATGTGGCCGTCCCCATGAGCCACTGGGCACCGACTGCTCCAGGAGCAGCTGCAGCCCCGCACCACTAAGCACCAGGCAGGCCCCGAGCAGGCCCTGGTCACACATTCATTCACTGGAGGAGCCTCTCCAGCCTGGCACCCATGGCCGCCCTCACAAGGGGACCCCCTCCAGCCTCTCATCCCACGGTTCCTCCTCTGGCCTCTGCCTTGTGATCCCCTCCCAACTCCTTCAAATATGACTCTGCAAGGGCTCAGGCCTCTCTGTCCCTCGTGTGCCACCCCTCCCGGAGAGGCCCTGAATGCCAAGTCGGCCAGCAACTCCCGAGTGCCACCCAGCCCTGCCCTCAGAACGCCCCCTGATGCTCACAGGAACCTCCTCCTCTATCCCAGCAGCCCCCCGACCAGGCTCATGTCCTCCCGAATCCTCCATTCCACACTCCTGCTCCTCCTGACCCTGGCAGGTGGCACCATGATCTTCCTGTGTTGCAGCCTGTGTCTCCCTCAGTCCTCCCACCCTCACTGGCCCGGCAGGCACCTCTCATAGCTCCTGAGCTCCCCAGGACCCCTTGCCTCCCACACCTGGTCTCTTGCTCCCCCCAACCAATCTTTTCTCGAGCTCTCCCTAAAACCCAAAGCCAATCCTGGGTCTCTCCTTCCCTATCACATCGGCTAGCCTCTGGATCGTGCCCAAGCTCCCCACCTTGGCTCTTGGGGCCCTTCCAGATCTGACTCCCACTCCTGGCTCTCCTCTCTGGTCACTCGCCCCCTACCGAGAGTCACCTCATACCACAGTCATGCCCCAGACAATCCCTCTCCAAGCTTCTGTGCCTCTGTACACATCATTCCTCCTCTTCCCAAAGACCCTTCCCCTCAATATCCCCTCCTGTCCCACCACAGAGCTCTCCTCTTCCAGGCAGCCCTCCCAGCTTGGCCCCACCCTCCCATAGCCTCTTCTCTCCTCTAAGTCAGTAGCTCCTCAAGGCAGTCAGCAGACACCACTTCCTCCATAGAGCACCAACTTGTGCAGGTCCAGTCCTAAGGGCTATTCATGCGCTAACAGAGTTGACCCCCTCCACAAGCACGTCTGAGGAGTGGCGATGGGGAACCTGACAGGACCCAGGTATGTGCTTGCCCAGGGCCACACAGCTGGGAAGAGGAGAGCAGGACTTCATATTGTTAAGATGGCAATATTACCCAAAGCAATCTACAGAGTCAGTGCAACCCCTATCAAAATCCCAACCATGATTTTTGCAGAAATAGAAAAAGCCACCATAAAATTCATACGAAATCTCAAAGGACCCTGAATAGCCAAGACAATCTTTAAAAAGAAGAAAGTTGGCAGACTCACACTTCCTGATTTCTAAACTTACTACAAAGCTACAGTAACAAAGACAGTGTGGTACCGGCAATAAAAACAGACCTAGAAACCAGTGGAATAGAAAACCCAGAAATAAACTCTTGCATGCATGGTCAAATGATTTTTGACAAGGGTGCCAAAACCATTCAAGAGAGAAAGGACTGTCTTTTCAACGAGGTGCCGGGAAAACTGGATCTCTACATGCGATGAATAAAGTTGGACCCACACTTTATTCCAGATATAAAAATCAACATGGATCAAAGACTGAAAGCTAAAACTATAAAACTCAGAAGAAAACAGAGGAAAAGCTTAATAATATTAGATTTGGCAGTAACTTCTTGGCTATAAAACCAAAAGCACACTCAACAAAAAATATATATATAAATTGGACTTTACCAAAATTAAAACCATTTGTGCAACAAAGGACACAACAGACACAGCATAAAGGCCCGTTCTCAAGGAACGTGAGAAAACATTTGCAAATCATACGCTGGATAAGGGATTAATATCCAGAATGTGTCCAGAACTCCTACAACTCAACAACAAAAAAACCAATTCAAAACCAGGCCAAAGACTTGAATAGACATTTCTCCAAGTAAGATCTACAAATGGCCAACGTGCACATAAAAAGATGCTCAACGTGGGCGCCTGGGTGGCTCAGTTGGTTAAGCGACTGCCTTCGGCTCAGGTCATGATCCTGGAGTCCCAGGATCGAGTCCCGCATCAGGCTCCCTGCTCGGCAGGGAGTCTGCTTCTCCCTCTGACCCTCCCCCCCCATGCTCTCTCTCATTCTCTCTCAAATAAATAAAATCTTAAAAAAAAAAAAAAAGATGCTCAACGTCACTCATCATTTGGGAAACGCACATCAAAACACAATGAGAACCACCTCACAAGCACAAGGATATGATAAACACACACACACACACACACACACCATAAAAGGAAAAGTGTTGGTGAGGCTGTGGAGAGACTGGAACCCTTGTGCGTTTCTGGTGGGAACATGAAATGGCACCACTGCAGTGGAAGAAGGCCTAGCAGTTCCTCAAGAAATTAACCAGCAATCCCACTTCTGCATATATGCCCCCAAAATGGAAGCAGGGATTCGTACACCCATGTTCACAGCACCATTATTCCAAAGAGCCAAAACGTGGAAGCAACCCAAGTGCCCACGGAAAGATGAACGGATCAATCAAATGTGATGCATATGTACAATGAAATATCATTCCACCCTGGAAAGAAATTCTGACACACACTACAACACAGACACATACTACAACACTGAGGACATTATGCTGAGGGAAATAAGCCAGTCACAAAAAGACAAATCCAATGAGTCCATTTATAGGAGTGGTCAAATTCACAGGGAAAGAAAAGTGGAATAGTTGGCACCAGGAGCAGGGAAAAGACAGGATGCGGAGTTAGTGTTTAATGGGGACAGAGTTCCCTCCAAAGTTCTGGAAATGGAAGCACCCCAATGTGAATATGCTCAATGCCCATGAACGCTTTTTTTTTTTTTCTTTTAAGATTTGAGGGTGAGAGAGAGATGGTACACGTGCTTGAGCAGGGATGGTGGGGGGGGGGGGGAGGCAAAGGGAGAGGGAGAGAGAGAATCCCAAGCAGGCTCTGAGGACAGAGCCCAACGCGGGGCTTGATCTCACAACCCTGAGATCATGACCTGAGCCAAAATCAAGAGCTGGACGCTTAACCGATTGAGCCACCCAGGCAGCCCGAATCACACATTTAAAAATGAGTAAGATGGTAAATTTTATGTACATTTTACCACAATTTGAGGAAAGGAAAAATATAAAAAGAAAATTAGCACTGTGGGATTCCTGCCCAAAACACACCACCTCAGCTCAACTGCAAGAAAACATCAGACAAACCACCCTGAGCAACAGAAAGATTGAGCAGTTCTCCTCAAGGGCTTGAAGGTCACAGGTGACACAGAAACCCTGAGCAATGGTCGTGGGTTGGAGACCGAGAAGACATGATGACCAAACGTGACATGGGAGCCTGGATGGGATCCTGGGCCAGAGAAAAGTCACTGGGGGACGTCTGGAGGAAATCCAAACGCAGTCCTTAGCCTAGTCAGTAGAAGTGTGCCGACACTGCTGTCCTGGTTTGACCAGCCCACGCTGGTCACGTGACGTGTTCAAGGGCGGGGGTGAGGAGGTATGGACAGGGTCTGTACCCCTTGCTGAAATCTAAAACTATCTCAAAAGAAGAAGTGAATGGGGCGCTTGGGTGGCTCAGTCAGTTAAGCGGCTGCCTTTGGCTCAGGTCATGATCCCAGTGTCCTGGGATCGAGCCCTGCTTCGGGTTCCCTGCTCAGCAGGGAGCCTGCTTCTCCCTCTGCTGCTCCCCCCACTCATGTGTGCTCATGCGCTCTCTCTCTCTCAAATAAATAAATAAAAATCTTCAAAAAAAAAAAAGAAAAAGTGAAGAGAAATGAATACACCCACTGCCCCCCCAAATGAAACCGAGCAAATTGTTCATAAGCCACGCCGTGGCATCTGTCACATGTCAAACCACGGCACATGGGTCCAAAGGGTAAGACCCTGCCCTCACAGCTGCCCCACAGGGCACCCTGACGCTGGCTAAGCACAGAGCCAAGCACCTGGGGTGGGCATGTCCTAAGCTGTACAACTCTACCAATGGGAAACTGAGGCACTGAGAAGTGCAGTTGTTTGAGGGAAGCCAACAGAGGCAGGGCTTGAGCCAGAGGGAGCCACTTGGCCAGTCGCTGGGGTGAGAGGGCGGGGCCGTGGGCAGGTCCTTAGGGCACAAGTGGCGCCCAGCAGGGCCCTGCTATGGACCCTCAGGGCTCCTCCCTCTGCTGTTGCTGAGCCAGCGGTGAGGGAATTAGCATCTCCTTGCCACCTGCAGGCAAAGACTGAGGCTGCAGGGCCTACAAATCACTCCCGGGGCTGCACATTGATTCCGTGATGATTTAATGAGCCGCTCCCGTCCTAATTACAGCTATCAAACCCCGCCTGCCTGGGAGGACAGAGGGACTGAGAAAGCTCTATGCTCACAGGTGCAGAAGGACCCGTGGAAGAGGGCCGCAGGAGCTTGTTTCTGCAGTTACTTGAGAACCACTGAGCTTACCAAGAAAGGCTTTTTTAGCCAGGCTGGGAGTGGACACAGAGACCCCTCTGCGTGACGTGCTCTGCCTCCCCCTGTCCCCAACTATCTGGCCCCCCAGCCCAAGGACTGGCTGGCCCTGCAGAGCCAGCCCCGGGCACTGTGCCTGGCTGGGCCGACACCTCCTCCCAGAGATTTCCAGGCAAGTGACCAGCTGGCATGCACCCACCCACCCTCTGCGCCCAGGTGAGCTGTGTCAGATGCACAGAAGAACAGAAGAAACCGGAAGTGCTTTGGGTTTTGTTTTCAATTTTCATCAAAGTTTTGAAACATAGTTTCCTTTTTTTTTATTATTTAAACAAACAAAAGGTGTGGCAGAGAGCTCCCCTGCAAGCCCAGCAGGCAGGGAAGGCGGCCTGCAAAAGTTCTCAGGGGACTCCACCACTGGACAGTGGAGTCCTAGGCAGTGAGGGAGAGACCACAGAGCTCTGAGGCTGTAGCTGGGAATGAGTGCAGAGACTCCTCTGGATAGAACGCCACACCCCAACTTTGGGGTGAAAACCCTGTGACCAAGTGGGGTGTCAGGCTGGGACCACAGACAAAGCGAAATTTCACATATGAAATTAGGACTCCAGGTCTCGACTGCAAAAATGCCTTTCCTCGGTCCAGGAGCCACCAGAGCACAAAGTCGAAGCGATTTAATATAAACTCCCCCCATCACCTTCCTGGGGAATCAGATTCCTGATTCTTGGATGAAAGAACATCTCCCAAGTCAGCAAGTCCTGGTCTGTAATGAATCCAACACCCATGATCTCGGGGGGGGGGGGGGGACTGGGAAGGGAAGGAGACCCCTGCCCCAGCCCCCTCTCAGGTCCCTGCAACCGCCCATACGGCAGCCGGAGGGATCTTTGCTAAACCAACATCTCGTATCACATTCCTGCTTAAAACCTTCCCAGAGTCAGGGCGCCTGGGTGGCTCAGTCGTTAAGCGTCTGCCTTCGGCTCAGGTCATGATCCCCAGGATCCTGGGATTGAGCCCCGCATCGGGCTCCCTGCTCCACGGGAAACCTGCTTCTCCCTCTCCCACCCCCTGCTTGTGTTCCCTCCCTCGCTGTGTCTCTCTCTGTCAAATAAATAAAATCTTAAAAAAAAAAAAAAAACCTTCCCAGAGCAGCCCACTACCAGATCCTGACTGCTGACCAGGGCCCATGAGCTATCATTCACTGAGCTCAGTCAGGTCAGGCTCTCCCCCACGACAAGCTTCGTGCTCTCCATCCCCATGGCTCATCCTCATCCCCTGGGCTCAGCTCAAACATCACATCCCCCAAAGGGTCCCCACCCCATTTCACTCTCCTAGAGCCATGACCTCAGGGCTGGGACTAGCTGGCCACTGTTTCATGTGACTTGTTCTGCAAGGCATCCCCAGGACACAGCACCATGTAGGTGCTCAATAAATACTGAATGATGATCTCAGGGTCCTGGGATCGAGCCCCACGTCAGGCTCCCTGCTCAGCGGGGAGTCTGCTTCTCCCTCTGCCTCTCACTCGTGCACACGTGTGCGTGCTCTCTCTCTCTCTCTCAAATAAATAAAATATTTTTTAAAAAGGGGGGGTGCGTGGGTGGCTCAGTTAGTTAAGCATCTGCCTTCAGCTCAGGTTATGATCCCAGGGTCCTGGGATCGAGCCCCACATTAGGCTCCTTGCTCAGCAGGGAGTCTGCTTCTCCTTCTGCCTCTCCCTCATGTGCGTGCTCTCTCTCAAATAAATAAAATCTTTAAAAATAAATAAATACTGACTGAAGGAACAGACTTTCCAGTCCAAACTGTGGCCACTGCAGGGAGACCTCGCTGGGCAACCCTGATGCTTCTTGCACTCTGTCCCAGGGCACCACACTGCCCCAAGCCTGCTGGCCCCAAGCCCATATGGGTCTGCAGTCCACCTCATAACACACCATGCCTGGTTAATACTGAAACTTTCTCACTGAAGTTGTTCAGCCAAACTGAAGCTCTGGGAAGACCACCATGTTCCCCACCTGGCTCCGTGGCCCCTCAGCGCCTCGGATGTGTTCCCAGATTGAGAATAGGAACACACATCACACTCCTGCTACATAAGGAAGGGAAGCCTGACTGTGTGGTGGGAAACTGGCCCTTTTAAAGGACACCTGCACCCAGGGAATTCCAGAATGAACTGGAGACAGGCCTGCCCTCAGGGAGGTCACAGTCCAGTGTCTGCTTAGCACCTGCTGAATGCCCACTATGTGCCTACTGAGTATCCGCTGAGTAAATCCCGTGTGCCTGCTGAATTCCTGCTGAACGCTTGCTGAATACACACTGTGTGCCTGCTGAATGCTTGCCAAGTACACACTGTATGCGGGCTAAATGCCTGCTGAATGGGAGCTGTGTGCCCACCAGCAGTCCACATGTGCCTGCTGCCAAGTGCTGCTGAGCACCTGCTAAGTACACACAGTGTGCCTGCTGAACGCCTGCCATCGGAAGAGTGCCCACTGAGCGCCACCATGTGTTCACTGTGCACACACCCCAGCATCTCAGCAGCAGCCACCACGCAGTGAGCATCCATGTGCTGGCCCCAATCTGGATGCGCTACATGCGTTAACCTAAATCTGACCACAGTCCGGCCAGAGACCACTGTGACCCCTGCTTCACAGAGAGGGAGCGGAGCACAGAGAAAGCTCAGCCAGGCCTAAAATCACCCAGGAGGAAGCAAGGAGAAGCCCAGCAGCCGTGGCCCTGCACCAGGCACCAGGTGCTACAGAATCCCCCCACACTTTCTGCACTTCGTTTCCATTTGGCAAATAATAAATATTGACTCTCTCCACGTCCTTGGCCCATAAGGCAGGCCGTGGCTTCCTTGTTTGCACACCTGGACCCCCATCCGGCCAGCAACACCACGGCCACACCCAGCCAGGGCAAGGCACCCACCTCTGCCCTGGGGTGGGGCTGGATGTGGTAGCAGGAGGCAGGGGAGGGGGTCAGAGACACCCCAGCCAGGACCAGGGAACCATTCCATCTCACAAGCTCCAAGGCAAAGTGGGACTCTCCCACCCCCACCCCTTTCTCTCTGGTTCCCCCATCACAGCCAGGGAGCCTCCACCTTACCCTCCTTCCTCTCACCTCCTGATTAACTCTGTCATTATTACCCTCTAAATGTCCCAAATCAGCTCTCCCTTTGTCCCATGGCCCACCCCAAGCTGCTACATGCCCCCCACTTGCTGTGGGGCAAAAGGCCACACACAGGGAGGGCCATGCCTGGGTGCACGCACCCATGGGAACAAACATAATGAATGTCTGGTTTGCAAAAAACCAGGGACAGCCTCCATGATCTTCAACAGACGGATATGAATTGAAGTTCGGCATACAACAGGGTCCTCTATGCCTACATTAAGAAAAACACAGGCCCCGGATTCAGACATAGGTTCAAACCCAACCGCCCCCCCCCCCCCCCGCACAGAGAGCCAATCACCTCTCCCACCCGTTTCTCATCTGTGCAACAGGAGAAGCAGCAGGCTTCCTCGTGGGTTACTACAACAACCCACTGGGCATACACACATGGGCTCTACCAAGTCTGGCTCCTGCCACTCCCTGCATCTTCATGTCACTCATGCTGCCATCCTGCTGGAACCTTCCATGGCTCCCCATGGCCCACACGCAGGGTCTGGCCCAGGGCCCTCCACCACCCGCCCCACCTCCCTCCCAGCTGCTCTGCCCATGCAGCCTACGCTCCTCGAGCACTGTGGCACACGGCTTCAGGAGCCTGGAAGGCTCTGCTCCACCCTGACCAGCTGGCAAACGCCCAGAGCAGCATGAGAAGGGAGAAAACGTACAGGGGACTCAGGTCAAATCCCAGCTCACCTGTCCCTAATGCTGTGACACTCTCCAAGCCTCAGTCTCCCCCTCTATAAACCAAGGAGAATACCATCGGCTGCCCGGGGGTGTTACTACCTGTCACTAGGCTTCATGCTTGTAGCTCCTGGAACTGGGGCCTCCACCCGGCCCCTCTGCACCTGCACAATCCCCGCACATCGAAGGCTGCAAGAGCAGGGCTGCTCAGCGTGAGCACCACAGACACCTGGGGCTGGATCATTCTCTGGGTTGGGGCTGTCCAGGGCACCGCAGGATGCTGAGCAGCATCTCCAGACTCCACCCACCACATGCCAACAGCATCCTCCCAGCCCGAGTCATGACAACCAAAAATGTCCCCAATGTTGCCAAATGCCCCTGGAGACAGAACTGGCCGGGGTGAGCCCCCCGCGCCACTTGTCTCTGATGCTTCCCTGGCACTGCGCTCAGGCCAGTCTCTCCCCAGACCGGATCCCAGCCCTGACATCAGCATGGCATTTTCCAGAGGGTCCCATTTAAAAAGAAATCACTAGCACAACAGTCTCTTAATCTTGACCCCCGAGGTACTTTTGCCTCGTCTCACAGAACAGCACCAGAGGGAGCCCCAGACCCCCGGGCTAAAATCAGAAGCCCCCAGCACAGAAAGCAGCAGTAAAGGGCTGACGTGTAGCCTTCCACAGTGCCTGCAATGGCCCAGCTCTGACCCAGAGTAATCAAATTAACCCCAACCAGGACCAGAAGGCCCACTGCAAAGACAAGAGTCACCTTGCACCGTCCCCCAGGCCAGCTTTAGGAACAGTGACAGTGGAACACCTTTCTCAGCTCTATGGACCCACAAACACCACCGTGCCACCAACCGAGGGCTAGACAGCTAGTTCACACCCCTGACCAAGGCCGACCCTCTCCCTCTGCGTGGCACAGCCCTGGTGATCGCAGGGCACAGGACTCCCAGCAAGGCCTGCGTGGCCGGCTTCTGGGGTCCCCACTCAAATTCGGGCTCCCATCTGGATCTGCAGAAGCAGAATCTGGGGGGAGCCCAGGAGTCTTCATCCTTTATCTCAGAAATGACAGAACCCGCGCCCACCATCTTCCCGACCTTCCCTGTCGCTCTAAGTCAGCAGGTCTCAAACTGCGGGCAAGACGCATTGTCCTGGGGCCCGCACACCTTCTACAAAGCTCCAGATGGTAAATATTTTCGCCTCTGCAGGCCATGCGGTCTCTGTCAAAATGACTCAACTCTGCCATAGATAAGACATAAACGAACAGGATGGCCATGTTCTAATAAAACTTTATTTACAAAAACAAGCATAGCTCGCTGAACTCCGGATTAGCGGGTTAAGAAATCAATTTGGTGGGTCCCCACTAGCATTCTACATTAAACAGAAGGGAACGGATTTTATCAGTTTTCCCCCCATGGATGGGGGGTGCTGGACTCCTCGGAGAAAGTTGTTTTGACTTTATGTTTGTTGCCGGGTGCTGGGATGTCACGAAACACTAATTTCTAACCCCAGATCACAGTCAAGGAAGTGAGAAGGCATTTTCGGGACTAAGCCCTCAGTTCCCATGCCTGTCTCTCAGCCAGGGACACCACCCCCCGCCCCCCCCCGCCCAGCAAGTGTTTGCTTCAGCCCATGTTCATGTCGTGGGCACAGGCTCAGGAGAGGAACTGCCATGAATATTGATTTGCTAGGCAGCAGCAGGTGGTCACGGTGTGCAGAGGTGGGGCCCACCTGCTCTGAGGAATCCAGGAGGCCTTCCTGGACCTGTAGTGTGCATGGAACCAGGGGTGTCTGGGGCTGGGTGTGAGCTTTGGGAGGGCTTCTCTGCACAGGACCTCAGGCTGGTGGGGACACCCGACAGTCACCTGTGGGAAGCATGCATGGAAAGCCTGGGAACAGGGCTGAGGCTCCCATGAAAAGCCTCCTCCCAAACGACAACTTAGAAGCTTGCTACTTAGAAGCTTGTCTGTTCCAGGCTGTGGAGCGTTGGAGCACCAGCCTGATCTAGGCAGTGACTTTCAGAGGGAGGAGAGCCATGGGCCACACACAAAGGGGCATGTGACGCACCCCACAGCCCCCACCTCTGTGACAACGGTAGTCACTGGCCAGAAGTGTGTCTGCCCGGGTCCAAGTCAAAGGAGGAACATGTGCTTAGCTGCAGAAACGATCACATCTCAGAGAAATCAAAGCCCAGGTGGGACCAACGTGCTCTGGCAAGCAACAGAAGGTTCCAGTCTGTGGTTTTAATTCCTTGTTTCGGACACCTTGTATGTGACTGTCTCGGGGCTGAGCACCAGCTCTACCTCTTCCCAGCTAGGACACCACTCTGGGCCTCAGTTTCCCCATCTGTATGGTGGGGAAGGCAACACCTCCTCTCTGAGGGGGGCTGAGCATCAAGAATCAGGGACTAAGCGAAGGCCCCACGGTGCCAGGCAGGGATCAGGAACCAGGAGGGCAAACTTGACCCACTGCCTTAGAATAAACCCTCATCTCGCCCCCGGGCCTTGCTCCTACTATCATCCCTCTGGCTTATTCACCATTGGCTCAGGGCCAGCAATGGGGTGAGGGTCCCCAGTTCCTGACAATGGATGAAGGAAGGGTCCCCTCTAGTCCTCAACACGACCTGTATGAGCCGGCCAGAGAAGGACAGATGTGTGCATCTGCAGACAACCCCTAGGCCCACTGTCCCGAGGTGGTTTCAGCAAGGTACCCAGACTCTGCCTTAGCCTGGGGTGGGGGGGAGAGCGACCTGGGGCCACCGTCACAAAGGACCACAAACTGAGCAGTGTAAAACAAAAGGACTTTATTCCCTCTCAGTTCTGGAGACCAGACTTCTGAAATCCAGGTGTGGGCAGGGCCGCATTCCCTCCCGAGGTTCTAGGGGAGGATCTTTCTTGGTCTCTTCCAGCTTCTGGGGGCTCCAGGCATCCTTGGCTCATGGGAGCATCACGCCAGTCTCTGCCTCCGTCATCATCATCACGTGGCCTTCTCCCGCGTGCGGCTGGGTGTTCTCTTTTTACGAGAACACCAGTCACGAGATTTAGGACCACCCTAAATCCAGGATGATCTCATCTCGAGATCCTTACCCTAATTTCATCTACAGAGACGTCTTTTCTAAATAAAGTCACGGCCACGGGTTCTGGGGGTCAGGACATGGACAAACCTTTTTGGAGGCCCCTGTCCTACTCAACCCAATGCTCAGTGTGCAGCTCACAACCTGGAGAGCATGAGCCTGCCGGGCTTCCCGGGGGGCGGGAGACGGCTCGCTCCAGCCTCTCAAACAGAGCAGCTCGGGGAGCCCTGCGCGCGTGGTGCGGAGGCTGCAGATGGCACCAGACACATGAAGCAGCCGGCACAGAGGCAAACAGTGCCGAAGCCAGGACTGGGGCCAGGACTGGGGGCGGCCTTCACGCTCCGCGAACCCAAGCCACCGCTGCGCTATGCCTGCCGCCCAGGGACCCGTTTTCCCCCAGCCTGTGCAGAGCCACCCCCGTAACAGGGGAGGGCCAGGAGAACACCCTCCTTCGGTGCAGCCATAACCGGCAGCCCTGGCTGGGCCACCGCGGACTGCTTTGCTTTGTGTGTGGGCTTTTTCTGGCCCAGGTGCCGCTCCCTGGGATGCTTAGCCATCAGTCACACGCAGAGCCTGCTGTGTCCTGAGGCCCTGGCAGGCAGGTGACACACCCCATACTCCCTCCCCTCACTCCCCTACATGAGATCTACCTGCACATCCAGGCAGCTCTGCTGCCCAAGTATCACCCAAAGCCACTAATCCTGGTCACCACCACAGACACCTCCAGGCTCAAGCCACCACTCCCCGATCCCAAACCCAGGTGCCACAGCAACCTCTCACCATCTGCCTGCTTCTCCCCTCATTCCCTGGCCCGTTCAGCCCACAGTCATCTTTGTGAGACATGAAGAGTCCTCAAAGGTTAAACGGACAGTGACCCTATGACCTGGCACCTACCATGTGACCTCCGCTCCGTGGTATCCACTCAAGGGAGAAGAGCTGCAGCCACACAAGCTCCTGGGTGCGAATATCCGTGGCAGTGATAGTCACAATGGCCCAAAGGTGAAAACAACCCAAACGTCCATCGATGGATGAATGGCTATATGGAACGTGGCAGGGCCACAAAATGCAGTATTATTCAGCCTTAAAAAGGAAATGACAGACATGCCCAACTGTGAATGTACTTATTGCCACGGAACTGTCCACTTAAAAATGGTGAAGGTGGTGAATTTTATGATCTATATATCTCACCACAAGTTTTTAAAAAGAATGAAACACTGACACACCCTCCAGTGTGGATGAACCTTGAAAACCTCGTGCCAAGTGAGAGAAGCCGGACACAAAAGGCCCCGTGGTTCATGATTCCACATATATAAAATGTCCAGAACAGACAAATCCATGGAGACAGAAAGCAGATGAGTGGGTGCCAGGGGCTGGGGGAGGGGGAGGGGGCATGGGGCTTCCTTTCACTGATGGAAACGTCCCAAAGTTGACTGGTGATGGTTGCACAACTCTGTGAACATGCTAAAAACCACTGAATGGTATATTTTAAGTGAGTAGATTGAATGTACTTGGAATTGTATCTCAATAAAGCAAAGGATCAAGCCTTTCGCCATCACAAACCTTCCCAGGGCCCCTCCCTCAGTGAAATCGAGGGCTCGCCAAGCCACGCCAACTTCACCTCGACTCTCGCTCTATGTGCCAGTCTGTCTTCTGATCTGTCCTCAACCTTGCCAAGCCTTTCCCACTTTAGGGCCTCTGTGCCTGCCTGTCCCTCACCTGGGACACTCTTCCCCAGTAGGGGGGAGTGGGCTGCATCTCACTGTTGGGGTGTCAACTTCCCACCCTGGCCAGTCCCAGCAAGTCACTCTGTCGCTTCTCTCTGAGAACATCCATTTTGTTCATTTGCAGCAATTCTCTCCTGTCCCCCCTAAAGCCACAATGGCTCCCCAAAACCATGGCCCTCACATGCCCTGGATGCTGCTGTTTCCCCAGCACCCAACATGGTCCCTGAACAGTCCCTGAAATGTGCTGCCCCAACCTTACAGGTCAAGATTCTGAGGCCCAGAGAGGTTAAGAGACCTGCCCAAAGTCACACAGCAGAGCACCATGGCCCTCCCTGCACCTTGGGCTCTCCCAAGTCTGAGGATAAGAATGGAATACTCATGCACCGACCCTTCTACCCTGCGACTTGAAAGTGGTCTCCCCGACATCACACCTCATCCCCACACCCAACCTGGTCCTTAGGGTTCCTGCCCCTGGGTAAGGTCACAGCATGGATTTATGCATGAGGCTGAACGACTGCGGGCTTTCACATGGTAATGGCGTGCCTATCACCAAGGACTGTAGACTGACACTTGGGCATTCACGGGAAAGAGTAGGTACCAAAGCAGCCACATTCCCCGTTTGCAGGTAAAAATTTTGGCATCTATCATAGGGGAAGGCTGCAGCCACAGAAGGGCAGGAGGGGAGCCTGCGTCAGGTGGGTTCGCTCACCTGCACCAGGCATTGCAGATTTGCCGCTCGTCACATGCAACAGCCCAAGAGGCTTGGAAAGAGCTTGCTCGTCCTGGTCCCAGGTGTGGGAAAAGCCACCAGCCCGTCCAAGACGGCACACCATACAGGTGGGTGCAGAGCTTTGACCTCTATCTGACCAGGTGCAAAGCTTGTACCCCCGCCCCCTCAACATTTCCTCCAACCTGAAGGGTTTTTAGCCTCAGCACTGCTGACTTTTGGGCCTGTGTCACTCTCTGTGGTGGGGGCCATCCATGAATCGTGAGGTGTTGAACAGCATCCCTATTCTGTACCCACTAGATGCCAGGAGCGCCCCTCTCCCCCAGACAAGACAACCAAAATGTCTCCAGACACTGCCTAATGTCTCTGCGGGACAGAATTGCCCTCCATACAAAACACCGCTGTCTCACAAGATCCAGTGTAAGTTCACCTCCGCCCAGGGCTCACGCCCAACTCCCAGTGTAAAGGAAGGTGAGAGAGGGAAGAAAGAGACAGAGAATGGTTACCAAGACCAAGAGAATGGCTGTCTGCATATCTTACAAATCTTTTCTAACTCTATCAATAGATGACATATAAGCAAATGTGCTCTGCGTGTTCAATGGAGTATTACTTGGCCATTAAAAGCAACGAAGTTCTCTGATATATGCTACAATGTGGATGAACCTTGAAAATATGCTGAGTGAGAGAAGTCAGACACAAAAGGCCACAGGTTGTAGGATCCCATGTATATGAAATGTCCAGAATAGGTAAATCCATAAGAACAGAAAGCAGATTGGTGGTTGCCAGGGGCTGAGGGAGGGAGGAATGGAGAGTGACTGCACATGGGGACGGGATTTCTTTCGAGGGTGATGAAAAGTGTTCTGGAATTAGACCCTGGTGATGGTTGCACAACTCTGTAAAATACACTAAACACCACTAATTTTTACACTTTCAACAGATGAATTATTCAGTACACAAACTATATGTCAATAAAGTTATTATTTTAATGAAATTTTTTAAAAAACAATAATACATTTCCAAATCCAATGCAGAAACCAGACATCCAGTCATGAAAACAGCCATCAACCTAGCATGACCCCCTTCTTCCCATCACACTACATACACCTACTGCATGAGACAAGATAAAGTGGACATTCTTGCCCTCAGAAGCCCTGACTTATGGGGACACTCAAGGTGCTTGCTTGCTTGCTCTCATTCATTCATTCATTCATTTACCGACCATCTCTTCCTCTACATGCTAAGCAAAAACATGAGCTGCTGGAGCAGGAACAGACGGTACCTGGTCAATGGTGAGCACCCCATCAATATGTGCCAAACAAATGCACAGAAATGAAGATACACATTCTAGCCTACGTGGTCATGATCTCACAGAGAAACAAGCAACTAATTAGAAAAGAGAATGACCTGAAAACTCCACCTAAAGAATCAGAGACTGAGGCTCACGTCACAGAGGTATGTCTGCCTGGGACAGCCAGATCGGAGGCCAAATCCAGAAACCAGCCATATGGGTGTCTGCAGCTCCCATGCAAACCCTCCCCAAGGCCTCAGGATGCAGGACAGGGGGGAGGGTCCCGCCACTCTGCAGGAATGCAGCAGAGACTTACTGCCACCTGTGCAAAGCATGCTCTCCTCTTTGACCCACAAGGAAGGACTTGCTAGTCACACCTGACAAATGAGGATACAGAGGCCTAAGGAGCTTGGGACCTCAGTGCAGTCATGTGGCCAGAGAGGTGGGCCCAGGAGAAGAGCCAAGCCTCCAGCTCCTCTCAAGGCCCACAGTAGCTTCCCAGGTGAGGTTAGCAGGTAACCTGGCCTGCCCCTGCACACCAAACACAGCCAGCAACTTGAGGAAGAACTGTCCCTCCACCCTGGTCCTGAGAGGCCAGGAACCATCTGTGGCCAGCTGTCCCTTGTCTCAGTGGGAGGAACACAACCTGGTCCCCACCATATGGGCTACATGGGGAAGGGGTAGCTGTCGCCACTCCAAGCTCCAGGACGGACCACAATCTGTCTTCCTGACCACCCTCAAGTCCCCACAGGAGAGGGCACCAAAACTTCCCTTCAGATAATCTGAAAGGGAGAAATACCTATCCCACCTCAAGTCTACAAATGAAGATACCTGTCCTTCCTCCAACACCCAGGGAGTGAAGGTACAGGTGACAAAGATGTAGAGACACCCATCCCTTCAGGTAGCAATGATGTGGGGACAGCTGTTCCCCTTAGGTCACAATGATGTGGAGGCACTTTTCCCGCACAAGGTACGAACGATGTGGGACCATCTATCCCCCCCCTCCCCAGGTAACAATGATGCTTGCAAGCAGCGCCCAGTTCATACACCTCACAGTATCATCCTGTCTTCCCTAGGTAGCAGTGATATGGAAGCATCTGACCCCCTCAGGTAGCAAGGATGTAGGGACACCTGTCCCTCCTCAAGTAACAATGATGTGGTGGCACCTACTCCCTCCAGGTAGTAATGATGTAGAGGCCACTGTCCCCTCCAAATAATAATGAAATAGTGACACCTATCCCCACCGCCAAGTAGCAATGATGTAGGGACACCTGAACCCTTTCAGGTATCGGTGATGTGGGGGCACCTGGCCCTCCCACGATGCCCGGGGCGTAGGAACACCTGTACCCTCAGGCTGTGCCAAGCCCCGCCCCGCCGCGCGCGCCCCGCCCCCGCCGCGCGCCCCCCGCCCCGTGCACACGCCGGACACGCGCCCCCTCCCTCCCTTCCCGGCCCCGAAGGGTCGGGGCGGACAGCCCCCTTACCCGCGCGGCCCGCGTCAGGCTCAAGTCCTTCATGACCTCCTCGAAGGCCGCTGTCTCCTCTGCCTGCTTCTGGTTGTGCAGCGCGATCTTCTCGCTGAATTTCCGCGGATTGTTCGAAGTCGCCATCTTCTCGCCGCCGCCTCCTCCTCCTCCTCCTCCTCCACCTCTTCACCCCCCCCACTCGCCAGTGCCACCGCGCAAGCGCCGGCCGGGCTCGCGGGCGGCGGGCAGTGCGCAGGCGCCTTGGTGGTCGTGAGCGCGGCGCAGGCGTACGGGAGTGGCGCGCGGCGCGGGGGCGAAAGCGCATGCGCACGCCCCAGCGGCGCGCTCGGGTCCAACAGAGGAGGCGGGGGGTTGGCGGGTGGAAAGAGTAGGGTTTGAGCACATGCGTAGTGCGTAGACTCCTGGCCCGCTGGACAGCGGCCGCCTGGCTATTGGACAAGCATCGGTCGCGGACGGGCTGGGGCGCTGGAGCCCCCAAGGAGACCGCCGGACCCCGAACCTTCCAAATTACAAGGATGGGGCCAGCAACCCACAAAGACAGGTAGCACCCCGATGCTGAGCCGGGGCTCGGACTAGTTCAGCTTTGAGACCAGTTCAGGGAGTTGCTCATTCATGCATTCATCCATTCAACGAATATTTATTGAGCGCCTGTATGTGCCAGGCACACTGAGGAAAAGGCGTAAGCAAGCAGACGTGGTCCCTGACCTGACGGGGTGCGCAGTTAGGGACGGGGACAGACATAACCAACCAACAAATGACCCAAGAACATTTCTGATGGAGATAATTGTGATGTGGAAAATAAAACTAGGGGCGCCTGGATGCCTCAGTCGGTTAAGAGTCTGCCTTTGGCTGAGGTCATGATCCCAGGGTCCTCTGATCAGCCCCACATCAGGCTCCCTGCTCTGCAGGGAGCACGCTTCTCCCTCTCCTTCTGCCTGCTGTTCCCCCTGCTTGTGCTCTGTGTGTGTCAAATAAATAAATAAAATCTTAAAGAAAAAAAAAAAAAAGAAAGAAAGAAAGAAAGAAAAGAAAACTAGTAACGGACTGGCAGGATATTGATGATAGGGAGGGAGGCTCCTGGCCACCACTGTCAGGGAAGTAGGGGGCGGCATTTGAGCTGAGGCCTGAATCTTGTCAGCAGCCCCCACAGCCCCAAATCCCAGGCATCATCTTTTTTTTTTTTTTTTAAAGATTTTATTTATTTATTTGAGACAGAGAGAATGAGAGAGAGAGAGAGCACATGAGAGGGGGGAGGGTCAGAGGGAGAAGCAGGCTCCTTGCTGAGCAGGGAGCCCGATGCGGGACTCGATCCAGGGACTCCAGGATCATGACCTGAGCCGAAGGCAGTCGCTCAACCAACTGAGCCACCCAGGCGCCCTCCCAGGCATCATCTTTAACATCTTGCTTTCCCTATCACCTTATATTTGACCAGTTTCTACTCTCTGGATCCTTAAGCCTGAAGGAACACAAGTTTGACATGGGGTGCTACAGGAAAGGTTCAGAAATCGCACCTAGACTAGATCCAGCAGTGAAGAGGATAGCAGCGTCTTCCCAGTGGCAGGTGGGGGACCCAGGGAAACAAGAAAGGTTCTGACATCTAACTGTCCCTTCCCAAGCAGAGGGACCATGACCACCAATATCAAAGGTTTATATTCAGAAGGCTCCAGGGATTTCCAGGCATGGACAGGGCGGAAGCCAAAAGGGGCAGCTAGGGAATTGTGGGACAGCTCTAATTGAACAAAAAGCACACTTAAGAAAGAGAGAGAGAGAGAGAGAGAGAGAGAGAAAGAAAGAAAGAAAGAAAGAAGGAAGGAAGGAAGGAAGGAAGAAAGAAAAAGAGAAAGAAAGAAAAGAAAAAGATTTTTAAAAAGCACACTTTTTACTAGGGTGAGGGATGGCTGGAGGGATTGCTGGTGATGATCATAGGGGGATCACCATTATTTTCTGAACATGCTTTTAGTCACACTTTACAACTGTTTACTGAATAATGTCCATATTAGATAGATAGATAGATAGATAGATAGATAGATAGATAGATAGATAGATAGATTTAATTTGGATTATCCTGGGCACTGCCACTGCTTTATTTTATCCTTTTTGTTCATATGGTTTTGAGCACTTTCACGGTCTTCTAACCTTTTTGTCCAACAAGCATCTGCCCTCCCCTTTTGGGTGCCAACAACCAACTGCCCAGGGAACATTCTGCAATTTTCAGTCCATGATATGTGGATGGCGTGAGCTTCATTACCCTCTCTCCCCACAAACCCACCTTCCCAAGTTGGAGGTCTTTGCCAATCATCAAAGCCCATTGCTTTGCTTTCATGATTGGCTCAGGGCAGGCACGTGATCCTGTTTGCCCAATGAGATGCAATTCTGAAATTTTTGCTTGAACCACTAAAAAGAGAAGCACCCTTTTTGCTTGGATGGCTGTTTTGAAGGATAACACAAATTTGCTGTGTCAGAGGTCACTACTTAAGAGAGATGTCCCAAGAGAGTGAACCTTACACAGAGAAAAACAGAGCCAAAGTTAGAGAGACACTGAGCTCCTGGATCCAGCCATGCCTGAAGCTAAACACTCCTACATTTTCAGTTATATGAGCCAATAATTTGTTCTCTTTTTTGCTGAAGTTGATTTGAAGTCTATTTTCTGTCTCTGGCGCTGACAGAGACCACAGACCACAGCTTCTGGGAGTCAGGTGCAGAGCTGGGCATTCTACAAATATGGCTTCCAGTTCCAGCCACCATCCTATAAGATAGGAGAGGAAATACAGAGTAGGAATGGTGGCTGCCTGTACGAAGTTAAGTGCCAGAGCCAGGACTACACCTCAGACCTGACAGCAGAGCTCAGCTTTCTTCTCTGCACTGGGTTTTGTAAGGTTTAAATGCTGTTAATACATGTCAGGTGCCTAGCTTATAACAAGTGCTCAGAAATTGCTGGTAATCCTGATCACTTACATATGTCTGCATAAGCCAGTTTCTGGGCAGAGAAAATAAAAAGATTTGGTAGGTAGCAGGGGTTATCAGGTCCCAAACTGGGCCATGCCCACAGAGCAGAGGTGAAGATCCAGTGCTTGCCCTACTCACCCCCATTCACCCCACACCCAGGCAGTAACCCAATCCATCCTAAACCCTGGTGATGAGTCAGAGGAAGTTGTGAGCCTGCTTATTGCGCAATGGCCAGACAATGACCCAAGCCCTCCTCCCGTTCCATTGACCCCCAGTCTGAGGAAGGCGAGGCTGAAGCGTCTGGTGACCAGGGCAGAACCCAGCCCTGCTGTTTTTGCTTTCTTCACTCATCAAAGAAAGCTGCTAATGCTAGTGTGTCCTGGGAGGGCTTCTCGGACCAGCCCATGGTCTCTGTAAGTCAGGGTGGATCTCATGCTCCCCATCACACTTAGGAAAAAAATCCACCCTCCTGGCGACTCAGGAGGCCCTCATCCCCCTTCCACCTCCCTGGCCTCTCATTCCAGCAAGTCCAGCCTTCTTGCTGTACCACCTCCAGATCTCGGCATGCACTGGTGCCTCTGCTGACTGCTTCTGCATCGTTGTGGCACCTTCTCACTTTCAGGTCTCTCCTCTGAAAGACCCTCCCTGAGGGCCTATCTGAAATCTGTCCCTGTTTGTCTCCCATGACCCATGAACATCCCACTCTCTGAAGGCAGCTGTTTCCAGGGTCCTATCTGCTCCCCACTAGACCGACTGAGACCAGAAGCTGAAAGTATGTTCACCCTACCCAAACACTCCTGGGCTCAAGTTCCCTGTGTGATGCACAGAGGACACAGACATACCAACTCCTTAGTCTTAAGGCTTATTCTTTATCCCTTGAAGGGTCTGAGCACTTTAAGCCTCATTTAAAAAAAAAAAAAAAAGATTTATTTATTTATTTTGGAGCGCGAGAGAGCGCACACACACACACACACACACAAACACACACACACAAATGTGAAGGGGGAGGGCAGAGGGAGAGGGAGGAGAGAATCTCAGGCAAACTCCCTGCTGAGCTCAGAGCCTGACACAGGGGCTCGATTTCATAGCCCGTGAAATCATGGCCTGAGCCGAAATCACGAGTTGGATGCTCAACCCAACTGAGCCACCCAAGCGCCCCTAAGCCTTATTTTATACTTGCCTATTCATTCTGTTTTCCTGGGTCCCCAGAGCTAACACAAACTTAGGCACAGAGGGAGAGTTAGGAAGTGTTTGTTAAATGAATCATTTTCTGCCTGGGAAACTCCTATTCATCCCTCAAAACCCACCTCAAATGTCCCCTCCCTCCAGAAAGCCCATCCTGACCCCTAAGAAGAGCTGTGTTCCTCACTCTAGGGTCACCCAGCCCTGGGTCCTTCTCCAACCAATCCTGACCCAAAAGGGCTGGGAGTATCCAATTGTTGAATAGTTTCACTTAGTTACACACCACATCCAAGTGTGAGCTAAGAAGTGAGTCCCTTTAAGGCACTTCCTGCTGCCTGCAGGATACGGTTTTCTCTCCTCTGCTTCATAGTCCTGCCTAGCTCCATTTGTTCCTGGCCAGCTTCCCCAGCATCATCTCCCACTCTTCCCTTTCTCGCGTCCGCCACTCCAGCCTTGCTGCCTTCTGCCACAGGCTGTCTCCCTGCCTAGAATGCCCTTCCTCTGCATCCAGGCCATAGCATTCCTCAGCATACAAGCTAAATTAAAACCTAAACTCCTGGGGCACCTGACTGGCTCAGTCGGAGGAACACACGACTCTTGGGTCTCGGGGTCGTGGGTTCGAGCCCCACATTAAGTGTAGAGATTACTTGAATAAATCTTTAAAAATAATAATAATAAAACAAACCTAAACTCCTGAGCATTCCTTTGTGGTCCAGCCCTTGCCAATTCTCCACCTCTTTGACAACGGAAAAGTGACTTCTCTCTGAGCCAGGCTGCCCTGTGTTAAATGCGGATGGCGGTACTCCTCGTTGCAGGCTCTTGGGAAGATTAAATAGATAACGCATGTAAAGCACTTAGCTCAGCGCCTGCTTCCTCGCAAGCATTCAATAACTGTTAGGTAAGAAAACCCTACCTCGAGAGGTTAGTTTTCATGCCTTGCTTTTCTGCACTGCCTTATATGGAATCTTAGTCAATCCGGGGTACCCACATCGCATAGAGGTGAATTCGGGCCATCAGAGCAGGAAGGCAAAGAGGAAAACCATCCAGGGCTCGTCTTTGACTTCCAAACCAGGCCCTCATCAAAGTTTTGAAAGGCAAAGCAAGAGCCAGGTTTGATTACGAAGCAAAAGGGGAGAACCTGAAGGAAGCCAGAAATGTCCAGGCATGGAACTCACCCTTTACCATGGAATAGGAAGGGGTCCGCTGAGGACCTAGGCCCCTTGTGCCCCCCATCCCAGGCTGAGTGTAGGTGAAAGGGGGGGATAAGGCAGGGCTGCCAAAGAGGGTAGCAAGAAGCTGGAACTGAGGGGGCAGGGGCCCAGGGGACGGCTTTATGGGATGGCAGGACAGGGGCAGCGCCTACAGTCCAGTGCCTCCCTGGCAACCACCCATGCTGAGGGGATGTTTGGGGTAGGCCTTCCAATGACACCACGGTGCCCTGAGACTTGGACACACCAACTGAACGCCCCACACAGACCCCCTCCCTGCAGCCCAAAAGCCCAGGACACTTATAGGCCCAACCTACATGACAGAAAAGAGGACTGGCCACCAGGGGGTAGACTGGCTGCAGAAGCTATGGAGCAGGCTTTTCCTTTTGGTGGCCCAGCGTCTGAGTCCCCTTCCAAGTCTGGGGAGTCCCCACAATGTCAAGGTGGCCCCACTGACAACAGAAGCTTTAAAGCCACTGGTATGACTGATCAAACGATGGGCCTCAATCCCCCTCTGTTCCTGTGTCCTGCCCTTTGCAACACTCCTATGTAGGTCTTCCTTCTTAAGTTTGAGGATATGTCCCCAGCCCTGATTCTGGACTTGACCCTGTCACCTGCTTTGGCCAAAGGCATATGGGCAGAAGAGACAGCATACGGTTTCCAGATCGGGACCTTAGAAGGCTCGCGTGATTCTGCTTGTCCTCTGGTGGCTCTGTAGAGCATGTCGGCCAGCTGCTAGTCCGAGGCTGTGAGACAGGTGGATCTGAGACTTCCGGCTACTCCACAGCCTTGCACCAGGAGGCAGAGCATGCCCAGCCGAGGGCAGCCCAGAACAAGCACCCTCCAGCTGAGTCACAGACACATGAGAAAACAAACATCCATTTTTGCCTGCCATTGAGACGTGGGGCTGTTCGTTACCCAGCAATAGCAACACACACTGAGGTACCCCTTTTCCCCACTCCCCAGGCAGCTAGGGCATTGACACAGGACATGGGCTAGGCCAACAGGATGTTTGCGCTCCAGAACAAGTGGTGCAAAGAAGTAGCATCGAGACAAGACAGGGGCATCTGGTTTTCAGGGGCAGCTATGGCTGAGTGCCAAGGGCAGGTGGCAGTGCCAATTGAGGCATCTGGATTCCATGGTGATGGCAGAAGTGTCCCCACCCACCAGTTCCCCGGCATGATTTCAGCTGATCGCCCTGGCTGCCTCGCCCCCTTGGTTTCTACTGTTTTCTGAGCCTGGTTTTCCAGCCTTCCTGCCACTTTTGTGAGGAAATGAACAGGCTTCCAATGCACATTTTTGCCGTTTAAATCAGCCTGAGGCAGTTTCTGTTGCTTGCAATAAAAACCCTGGCTTATATAAGATGGGCAATCCCCAGCATGTTACATTTATAATATAATTTTGAACTGTTTTGAGTTACAAGTATCAGAATATCTAACCACTAGTATCTTAAGCAACACAGGAATTGTGATTTCTCATAAAAAGGAGTCTGGAGGTCAGAGGTTCCAGGGTGGGACAGGTGGCTCTGTGATTTCAGCACTTTGGGAGGAGGCATCGCTGCACCTCGCTTAACTTGCTCCTCATGGCCACAAGATGGCTGCAGAAGTTCCTGGCATCGTGTCCTCACAGGAAGCAGTAAGGGAAGAAAGGGGGCAATAAGGCCTCTCTTGTGTCCAGAAACCCCCACCCCAGACCTCCCCTTAAAGCTTGCTGGCCAGATCTGGGAAATGTGCCCAAATCAAAAACAACCCCGGCAAAAGGCGTTGCCAAGAATGGCTCAGCCAAATCCTAAATTAACCCCCAAGGCTGGGCACGCTGCTGCTGGCTCCAAATCAGGGCTCTGTTGGTGAGGAGGGAGAAATGGCAGCCGGGATGGCAATAAGCAGGGTCAGCCACAAGATGTAAGCTGTGCCTTGCTGTAGGCAGGAGTGCGGCTTCATGGCCCTCTTGCCCTTGGGGTCCATAGGCAGATGGTACCCATGGACACTGGAGTGGGTGAGGCTCTGCTCCCACCTCCCCACCCCAGGACCTCTCGTCTGTGCGGTAAACATTCGGACTGTGCCTCCGAGGCCAGGTGCCCCTAATAAAACCCAACCACCGAGTCTCCACCATGAGAAGCAAAATCTCCGGGGCCTATGAGAACACAGGAGAAGGAGCTACGTTCTTGGAGACAAAGCCAGGGGCAGGTTTCCAAGCTGGCCAGGTCCGGGGCAGATTCCCACCTCACACAGCTCCCCGGAGGCCCCTTTGGCCTCGCTTGCTGCGAGGCCCCAGAAGTCACACTTGGCCTGCCTCTAGCGGGCCTGAATCCCACCGTCCCGGGAGACAGTGTTTTCCCACAGCCTGAGCCCAGGTGTGGAGGGAGGCTCCTGCCGGCCGCATCCAGGGCCTTGGTGGGGAAGCAGGCCATCTGGAAGCACACGGGCTTTCCCCAAGCACAGTCCCTACACGCAGTGGCTGGCCAGTCATGGCCCAAGCCGCCCTGGGTGAAAGGTGAATGGAGGAGATGAGGTGACAGGCTCCAGACCCCTTCAGGGTGCTAAGTAGAGAGGCCCAGGCTGGTCCAAGGGTGAGTGTGATTGTGTGTGTGTGTGTGTGTGTGTGTGTTTTAAGGTTTTTTTTTTTTTATTTGACAGAGAGAGACAGCGAGAGAGGGAACACAAGCAGGGGGAGTGGGAGAGGGAGAAGCAGGCTTCCCGGCAGAGCACGGAGCCCGAAGCGGGGCTCGATCCCAGGACCCTGAGATCATGACCCGAGCCAAAGGCAGACGCTTAACCATCTGAGCCACCCAGGCGCCCGAGTGTGATTGTGTTTGTGTGAGCAAGCATGTGAGCACGTCGTTGAGCATGCAAGCAAGGCTACATGTGAGCACCAGTGTCACCATGTGAGTGTGCATGTCACAATGTGTGAGTGCAGGTGTGCATGTGAGCTTACGCATGTGCGTGCATTTGTGTAAGCGTGTGTGTGCAATGCATGTTCCGCCTTTCTCTGAAGGACACAAACGTTCACAAACTGAAGATTCAAGCCAGTTTCTGCTAAATTAAAAACAGCTTTTTCGTGTTTAAAGTTTACAATACGAAAAATAATTTTCCTTTCTTCCGGGGGGGGCGGGTGAAGAGGGAGGGGCAGGGGGCCCCTGAGAACATTCCATGAACCAGCCCAGACGGTTATGCACAATCGACCCGGTTAGATACGGCAGCGCCCCCCCAACCCCACCCCCTGCGCCGGCACCCCTGCCAGCTCATTGGGGACAAGATGTTCTGAGGTGTGAGCTGATCTGGGGGGACTTGCAGCTGGCAAAAGATTCTCACTGCCCCCCCCTTAGGGGCCATGCCTCTAGCAGGGAAGGGTTCTCCTTGGGGGAGCTCAGGTTGGGGGGGGGAAAAGGGACTGGAATGTTCTGGTAAGTCCCCAAGGGCTGCTGCTTTCGTTTCAATGCCCCTGGCAGCATGGGTTCCTTCCTGGTTCCCAACCAAGTTTTTATTTCAACGCTGCCCCCCACCCACACATCCGGCCTCGCTCTGGGGCCCCAGTGGCTGCTGCACAGGAGCACCAGGCCTGCGGGTGCATTTTGAGGGGGATCCTGGACGCCTCTCCTCTCAGAAAACTGTCCGTGAACAGCAGGCTTTCTCCACCAACATACAGCCCGGTTCGTGGTGAGGCCAGCCATGAGAGCAGGGGTTGGGGGCCATTCACAGAGCTCTTAGGCCCATACGGAATAGAGATGACTTCATGCTTCCTTTAGGACCTGCCCTGCGTCTCCCCCATCACGGCCTCCAGGGAGAGGGGCTCCCCAGCTCCCCAATTGCACACCCCAGGACTGAGCAGATGGAAACAACCTGCCAGGAGCTGGGGGCTGTCTGGTGGCAAGGGGCCAAGCCACCAGGCCCATGGAACAACCTGGAGAGAGTCTCTCCGAAGGCCACCCAGCCCAGGGCAGATTTGCCCTGTCTTCCCGGCACCCGGTGGAAGTTCTGGCCACACTTCTCACTGCCCCACACCCCGGAGCCAAAGGCCAGCCCCCCTTCCAGCTCCTCTGCAATGCTAGAAAAGGGCAAAGAGGGTAGGGGAGCCCCTAACCACATAGAGGACATGAGGAATCTGTGACCCATCAGGCCCCACAAGCTCAGCGCTGGGCCTGCTCCATCTTTTCACCATAACATTTTTATTAAATGAAGGAAAATATTAGGAGACGACATCTGCTAAGATATGAGGTTAATTCTTTACACGGTGAGTGGGTCACAGAGACACGACATCAATCATCCATTAGCAGCAGAAGAGACACTTTAAGTTGCCCCAAGGGTACAAATCCCATTTATAAGACAGCAATGCCAGTGTCTTAAAAAAAAGCAAAACAGAACCCCCCCCAAAAAAATAATAATAATAAACAGCTTTAGAGGTTTGACACCAAAACCAATGTGGCCGGAGATGCTGCAAAGCCCTTGAAGGGAAGAGGCCGCTCCCCCCACCTGACTTCCCTTGCTAAAGGGGCCCAGGCCTGGTGGCAGGACAACCTGAACACGGGACAAGGCGGGAGTGGAGGGCTGGAGAAAGGGAGAGAGATAAAAATCATGAGACTCGTAGGAATGCAGACACACTGTGAGTTCTAAAGCAGGTGTCACCCTTGAACCAGGGGGTGAGGACGGGAACGGGGGCATCTCGGCCCGCTCCTCATTGAGGCCCCACGAGACGCCCAGCGCCAGCTGGAAGGCTGGCTGACTATGAGGACAGTCTCTGAGAGCTGGCTGTGTTTTTTCCTTCTGAAAGTGGACAACCGCACACACCGAAGGTACTGGGACCGAAGACAGGCATGGAGGCAAGTATGAGACTCTCCTCCAAGGCCACCCTCCCACCCCAGCAGCCTGGGCTTATTGGAGGCAGAAATATGCCCACCCTTGAGGTCAACCCTGAGCTGGGTGCTTCCCTGCCACCTCACCAGCTCCTGGAGGTCCATATGTTACAGAGTTTGGGTGTGGTGTTTATTTTAAAAAATAGATGGTACAAGAAACTTGGGAGGGGGGCAGGGCACAAACCATGGATTTGGGGATCGACGTTAACGAGCTCGCGTCGGAATGTCTGAGGCTGCCGAGCTGGGGGAGGAGAGAAGTGGGACAAAGCCACACAACCACACCTCAAAGGAGACCCTGATTCCCTCCGTGAGCAGGGATGTGGGGCAGGTGAGGAAACCTCCTTGGGAGTGACTCTGCCGCCATGGCAGCCTCATCGCTGGCAGGCTCCCTCGGTGCGCACGAAGCCAGGACCTACTCTGGGAAGGAAGGAGGGACCCCAGGAGAGGGCCTCATCAACACAACAGGCGCCGAGACGTCAGCCCATGGGCCTGGGGTGGTTCTGTGGTTCTCGGCCCCAGTGTGTGCTCACCACGTCCCTTGCAGAGACAGCCTGAGGCTGGGCCGGGTCCCAGGGGCTACCTCCTGGTCCCTGACTGGGGCAGCAGGACAGGGGCACAGGCGATGCCCGCGAAGGACTCTGGGAAGTGCAGGTCGCGCTCCCACTCGTCCGTCTCCGTGTTGTACACCTGCACGATGCCCGTCACATTGTTGAGGCGCCAGTTGTAGCCCCCCACGATATAGATCTTCCTATCCAGCAGGCAGCAGCCAGCCTCCGACTGGCCGGCCCTCATGGGGCTCACGCTGGTCCACTGGTCCGTCTCGGGCACGTAGTACTCCACCGCCAGCACGTCAAAGCAGCGGTCCACGTGGTCCATGCGGCCACCGAGGGCATAGATGCGGCCGCCGGCCCCCACCATGGCGTGCAGCACGCGGGGCTCGCTCATGGGTGCCTTGAACTCCCACTGGTCGGCGGCAGGGTCGTAGCAGTGCAGCGCCTTCTTGTCCTCCACGGAGATGCCGTAGCCGCCGGAGATGTAGAGGCGGCCGCCCACCGAGGCGCCCGCGTGGCCCCAGGTGCGGCGCTTCAGAGAGCAGGCGTAGCCCCACTCGTTGCGCCGCGGGCAGTAGCGCTCGACCGAGGCCAGGCTGCCGGCCCGGTTGCGGCCGCCCGTGGCGTACACCATGCCGCACAGCACGTTCAGCTGGAACTGGATGCGGCTCTCCTGCATGGCCTGCAGGCGCAGCCAGCGGTTCAGGTGGGGGTCGTAGCGGTAGCAGGCGTCCACCGCGCCCTCGCCGCTGCGGTACTGCAGGTGCTGGCCCCCGGCCACGTACACGAAGTTGTCCAGGACGGCCACGCACGTGTGGCTGCAGCCCACCTCCATCTCGGTGAGCTCCCGGAAGTGGCGGGCGCCGGGCTCGGGCAGCTGGTACACCTTACTGCTGACAGAGCGGTCGCTGTCGGTGTAGGGTGTGCCACCGAAGGCGACCAGGGAGGGCACGTCGGAGCGCACGACCGTGCGCGGGGACTGCATCTCGTGCTGCCGGAAGGGGAGCACCTGGTAGTTGAAGGCCTCCAGCAGGTACTGCCGGCACAGCACATCCTCCAGCATGATGTCCAGCGTCTGCACGCTGTCCACCAGGTCTGACGACCGCATGAGCGGGAAGCGGATGTGGCAGAGCACGTGGCTGGCACGCGGCCGCCGGGCCGGGTCGTGCTGCAGCCAGCGGACCGCCGCGCGGAACAGGTCAATCTCGGCGCAGCTCTGCAGCCGATTGCTCTGCAGGAAGAAGACCAGGCGCTCCAGCGGGAGGTGCAGGAAGTCCTCCTCCTCCGCGATCTGCAGGAAGTGCTGGAAGGTGAAGGCATCCACGGACTCCTTGAGTGAGGCCAGGCTGAAGGTGGTGGCCATGTGGCCGATGTTCAGACAGGTCTCTACACTCATGGCGGCCTTAAGAAACTCCTCGCACAGCTCCACCACGGGAAGCATCTGCAGGAACACGGCCGCACCCAGCACGTCCTGCACGCAGTCCAGGTCCAGCGTCACCTCGGCACTGTAGGCAAAGTCGATGATGTGCCGCAGGCCGCGGGCAGACACGCCCTTCAGCTCGATGATGTCCTGGCTCGCCTCCCTCATGCCACCCGTGAACATGGCCCTGAAGTTCAGAAACACAGCATGTGGGCTCGGGGCAGCCAAGGGGCCTCATGGCCACCCAGGAATAGCCTGGCCCCTGGACACCATGAGCAGGGCACAGCCAACCAGGGGAAAGAGGTCAGATGCTCATTAAAGACATGTTAAAAAAATAAAAGATTTTTAATCCACCCAAGCCTTGTGTCTTCCTACAAACATCAGCTCCCCACTCTGCCCCTCCGCATGGGGCCACGTCCACCCTACCCAGAGGTGTGGAGTGCTGGGACCCCCCCCTGGCTCAGAGGGAGGGGCCGGGGGACCACTCACGGCAGGGCAGATACAGGTGGGCAGGAAAAGGCCAAACGTTGACTTTGGCCATGAGACAGGCGCCAGCCCCACTTTGGCACCCAGCCCTGTAAGACCACACACACGGCAGGCTCAGGAGACAAGGTGGGGACCCCAAGAACACCATGTACCATGGTTCTCAGAGCCGAGCCCCTCACCAGCAGGCACACGTGGGCAGGTGGCTCCACCTTCCCGAGCCCGAGTCTCAGTCCTGCCACACAGGGATGGGGAGGGGGTGAGGGTCCCCAGGTCAGAGCACCCACTAGGAGGCCCCGCCAAAGTCACTGTCATCTCCAGACAGTCAGGAAAGCCCTCCAAGAATGGCCCACAGGAGCCCTAGTCCACTGTGAGACACCCCCCACCCCCAGCGAGTGACACTAGCTGTCAGCCTTTCTGTCCTGCTCTGGAAAGTGGCGCTAATGTGAGCACCAGTAAGAAAAACAGGACCTGGGTCACAGCACCCCATGGCCCTTGGGCTCGGAGCCCCCCATCAGGAAGAGGGGCAAGAACCCCAGCACCCTCTGGGAGTTCATAAGAGGTTCCTCTCACGAGGCAAGCACACATTGTGACGGCTGACCAAGGAGAAGGAACTTCCCTCATCCATTCATCCAAGAGATGCCTGTCCCCCAGTCACACACCCAGTGTGGCCTGGGCTCGGGTCCCACAGTGGGAACAGCTGAGCTTGGTGCTGCTGTGGGGTCACCAGCTAACAAGTGCCCAACACTCTGAGCAGCAGCACCATGGAGCCTTCTAGGAGCAGGGCTCGGGCAGCCCCCCGGACCCTGCCCCTTCTTGTCCCCATGAGTCCCATCAGCCCATCGAAGGCAGAGGCAGCCACGGCGACGGGAGGGAGCTTTGCCTTTTAAGGCCTCGCCGGCTGCAGTGCCAGCGCAGAGGAGCCTTTAAAGGGCATTTCTGGCTGGGCCGGCCCACCCGTCCCCAAATCCAGAATAAAAATAGAAACGGCGCCCCAGATGGCTTGGCTGCTCTGGCTCCCCAGAACAGCCTTGTTGAGCCTGGGGGGCGGGCAGCTGGGGGGCGCACCAGGCAAGCCATCCCAGCCTTGCCACCCTAGCCTCGAGGACCGTGCAGCCCTCGGAACACACCTAAGCTGAGGCTCTGCGAGACAGTCTGCAGGGGCGCTCCTGCCACCACTGGCAAAGCGGGGCCAGAGCACCACCCCCAGGACAGCACCCCAGCTCTCTCTGGCAGGGTCACAGCCTGGCAGGAGGAACTGGCCAGCTGGTCACTGAGGAAATGAGGGAGACTGTCCTCAGCCCGTGACAGCCCCCAGCTGGTGAGAACGGCCCTAGCCCTGCTCCAAGGGGCCCTCACCCCCCCACACACAACCCTGCACGGGGAAGGGGATTTTAGGAAAGGGCTCTCGCAGCAGACTGACCAGTACACCCAGAAAGGCCTCACCTGTCATGAGGGGACTATGACACAGCCTGGCACACATGGGGACACCCATCTGGGCATCCCTCCTATTCCCTAGCCTGAGTACAGGAACCTATGGGGGCAGAGACTTGTGTCTGTCCTGTCTCTGCTGGATCCCCGAGGCCAAGCACAGGGCCTGGTACACACAGGTGTCAAATAAAGACAGAATGAAAACAAGGCCAAGCCCTGCCACTCCCCCAGGGCAGAAGCTGCTAATTGGGTGCCCATGGGCCACGCTATCCCCCAGGCATGTTCTGCTTGCCTGCACCATATCCCCCAAAAGTTTGAGAAAGTTACAAACCTAGAAAAAGCTCCAGGTTTACTGAATGTGTGGCCAATACCAGCCACTTTCCCTCAGAGCCATCCTGGCTGGCTGGCTGGCTGGCTGGCTGGCGCTGAGATCACTCCCTCTTAGTTGGGTGGGCACTCTTCGGCCTATCCCCCGAGACCTGTGCTCACCTGAAGTAGTCGCTGCAGGCGGCCAGGACCACTTTGTGCGCATGGAAGGTCTCTCTGTTGATGGTGAGTACAACGTCCAGCAGCTGGCCCTGGGCACGGAGGGCAGCAAGACCCTGCAGGAGGCTGGTGCTATGGCCGGGTGCCGAGAAGGTGCACTTGAGAGCTCCATTTTTGTCAGCCATGCTGCAGGAGAGCAGAAGTGGGGGCTGAGCTCAGAGGCCTCAGGTCTGTCTAGTCTCTGCCCAGGGACACTGGGCTGGCTCACCTGGGCTCTGAAGCTGCCCCCGGCGCAGGCAAAATCGCCAGAACCAGCTCTGGAGAAGCAGAAACAAAATCTGGGTCCCCGTCGCATCGGCCATCTGCCTGGCAACTGGCCTTGGCAAAGGACACCGCCTCTCCGGCTTCCATTTGCCACCTGCGAAAGGGGCAGGGTTTCTCCTAGGACCTGAGGAGGCTCTAATGCCCATTTTGGTTTTTAATTGAGCTAAGATTCACATAACATCGAATTCACCATTTTAAAGTGAACAATTCGGTGACATTTAGTACATACACAACGTTGTGCAACCATCACCTCTAGCTAGTTCCAGAACATCTTCATCCCCCACCCAAAATAAGACCCCACCCCCATCAGCAGTCCCTCTTCACCCCCGCTCCTCCAGCCCCTGGCAACCACCACTCTGTCTTCTGTCTCTGGATTCGCTTCTTCTAGACACTTCATGTAAATGGAATCACGCACTGTGAGGCCTTCTGTGTCGGGCTTCTCTCGCTCCACATGTTTGTGGGGTTCATCCACGTTGTAGCATGAATCAATGCTTCACTTCTTCTTTTTGTGGCTGAGTAATATTCCATAGTGTGGACAGACCAACTCTCTGCGTCACATCACCATCCCCCATACCCTAGCAAGCCGCCCCAGAGGGCAAAGCCCTCTTCTGTCCCCTGCAGAGGGTGGGGGTGGGATGAAGGTGCTAGCACGGAGCCCCAGTGCGGGCAACAGGGAGGAAAGTACGGCTTCCAGGGCAGCTCTTCCAGGGCCGGGGGTGTCACAGGCCAGGAAAGGCCAACCTTCTTGGAGGCCCAGCTACTCTGACACCTGCCCAGTGAGCTCCTTGTGCTCAACACCCCAGGGGAGGGCAGCCACACGACCACAAAGTCATTTTCCAAAGACTTTGGCTCTGGGCTCTACTTGGTGACTGCCCAGTGGAGGGGAAAGGCCCGTTGGTCCTACTTTCCAGGGATAGGGACACAGTAAGTAGCTTGTCCATAGTCCCAGAGCTGTAAGACAACATAGCGGGATTTGAACCCAGGCCCAGGATGTGACAGAGTGGGTGGGATCTCCCTGTCTGTCATGGCCAATGAAGCAGGCAGGGGGTGGGGCACAGCAAACTGTGGGGAAGCCACAAAACCAAGAATATCTACCCTAAGAGGATGGGTTTGCCTATGGGGGTAGTTCAATGGGGGGATGGGGACAAGTTAAACAGAGATTGCTGCACCTCAAAATAAACGTTCTGGAGGCAAAGGTCGTCTTAGAACAAACAATGAAGTTTTAAAAAAAGAGAAGAGGTGAAAACAACCCAAATGTCCACCAAAGGGTAAATGGATAAACACAATGTGGTCATCCACACGATGGAATAGTACTCAGTCATAAAAAGGAATGAAGCTGATTCATGCTACAACGTGAATGAACCTCAAAAATACCACACTGAGTGAAAGAAGCCAGTCACACGAGGTCATAAATTATATGATTCCTTTTATATGAAATGTCCCGAACAAGCAAATCCATAGAGACAGAAAGCAGATTCGTGGTTGCCAGGCTGTGGAAAGCGGGTGCGGAGTGACAGCTAATGGGCACAGGGTCTCATTTGGGGGGGAGGGAAATGTTCTGGAACTAGATATAGGTGATGTGTGCACAACACTGTAAATGCACTAAATGCTACGGAATTGTTCACTTTAAAATGGTAGATTTTATGTTATGTGAATTTCACATCAAATTAAAAGAAATAAGTAAGATTAAACAAAAGGATATCTGAGCTTTCTCAGGCCCTGCATAAAACCCTGCCATGACCACCAGCACCCTCACAGTGTATGAGGATTTCTGTGGTCCATTCCCCCTTGCCCTGCTCACCCCCACATCCCCTCCCCTCCAGCACCACTGTCCCCTCTGCTGTTTCATCTTGGAAAACTTGTTGACTATATTAAAGAATGAATGGTGTAGGAGGCCCTAATACATCACTTCACCCCCTGAACACAACGGGAGGGAACAATGCCATCACTTCTAGGGTCAGGCCACTGTGGGGTCAAGAACCCCCACCAGGACTCTCCCAGCCCATGCCTCACCCACCCCAGGCCAAGGCCAAGTCCTCTGCTCTCTCCCCACGGCCTCCAGCTCTCTGGAACTCGCTTTCCCATTCCTGGGACTGACGCCTGCCCACAAATGAGGGCCAGGAATGTGGGCACTGGTCTTTCCAAGAAAGCAGGAGAAAGAAGGCTCCTCAGCCCTCACTGTCCAGCAGCTCCCAAAACAATACTGGGGATAAAAGAGCTGATGCCAAGCACAGGGCATACTGTCGGTGCTCAATCAATGCAGCTGCTGCCAACTGGAGGTCCCTGACCTGCACAGGCCACCGGCCTCAGTGGCCCCTCCATGAGAGCCTCAGGAAAGGGGGGCAAACCAACCAAGGGGCAGAGGAGCTGTAGGGCCCTGGGGTGCTGACCACAGGCCTGCAAGGTACTCAGGGTCCCAAGGGTCTGGGACCTGGTGTGGGAGGGGAGAATGGGACATGGGACATGGCATGGGGGACACGGGACATGGCAGGGGAGACATGGTCTGCACTTGGCAGACCTCCCACCCCTGGGAGGCTGCAGCGCATGCTTCAGAACTCAGCACTGTGCTCCCCTGGGCTGGTAATGCTGGGACGCCAGTGGTGTCAGTGGCCAGAGCCTGGGTTTGCCCAGGAGATTTGGCATGCACCCCCCTGAAGGCCACAGAGACCCAGAAAGACTCCAAGTCTCTAGCTTGGTCTGGTCGCCTCTCCCTGCCAGGTGGAGGGGATGCCCACCTCGCATGCCCCCGTTCCCCTCCCACACTGTTACATCCCGCCCGTCATGCCTGACCAGGCCACTGCTGGGAGTTCAAGTCTCTTGCTCTTCCAGTTTCCCACAATGCACCCAAGTTCTGCGGATCACAAAGAGAATGTCACTGGTTCATGGACCCTCGGGCTTCAAAGTGTGCCCATCCTCTGGTCAGGGCTGCCCTCCAGTGTACAGCCCCCACCAGGACATCTCCAGACGGGCTCCCACCGTGTCCTCCCACCAACACCCCCCAACAGGCCTCCAGTCTGCCCAAGATAAGGCCACATGCTGCATGAGCCTCCAAGAACCCTGGAGGTGCTCAGGTCTGAGCCCCCTCCCCCTGCCCTCCTCTTGCCTCACTGGCACTGTCAGCCTCCTGCCCCTTTCCCATGGGTGGGGACACAAGAGCAAAAGAGATGGAGAGGCCTTGCCTTCACTGGGTACACAGTCTGGGGAATGGAGGCCCAGAGTGGCCAAATAATCCAGAAGCGGCTTCACATTGCAGTTCTGAGTGTCCCACAGCTGGGGAGGGGAAAGGAGCCTGGAGCAGAAATATGCAGAGGCCAGAAAGTTGGGGTGTTCCCAGCCCTGCCACCCCCACAGTTAGACAGTGACCCCAGCCTCTCCCTTGGAGCAGAGGGCTTGGCTGCATCCTGGGTGTTGGTCCCAAAGGCCTGGCTTCCACAAAAGGCCTGCCCTGAGAAGCCCACCCTCTCCCTGCAGCCCCACCTGGGGCCCAACCTGCACCAAGACAGCACAGGGAACCACCTTCCCCCACACCACAGGCCCCTCCTGCCTGGGGCCAGCATTCGACCTCTCTGTGGAGCACAGAGGCCTGGAGGCCAGGGACAGCTGGTGTGACCCCTCAGGGCCTCCCTCCCAGGGCCAGGGAGTGGAGAAGAGGCACATCTCAAACTTCACCATGCGGTGAATAACCAGGGACCACAACGAGGCTCAGACTCAGACTCGGCAGGTATGGGCAGCCCTGGGGACAGAAGTGCCACTCCCCACAGACCCCACTCCATACTGATGAAGTTGTAGGGTGTAAGAAGTGACACACAGACACCATCAACATGCCACCTTCATCATCAGGATCCCTTAGAGTCACACACATCCAGAGCCTGGCCCTAAGCAGAGTGTCTCAAGGTTGGTCCAGGACCCAAAGGTGGGAAGATGCAGCTCAGTGAGTGAGAGAGACATGCTCCTCCAGGAAGCCTGCCAGGGCCACACCATGGCCCTTGCCCCACCAGGCTCTACCCGGTTACTGGTATGAGAGGTAGAGGGCAGGATTCCGACCCCTGCTCTGCCATCCATCAGCTCTGTGACTTCAGCACATACTCTTGTCCTCTGGGTCTTCACTTTCTTGGCTGTCAAAAGGGGCAGGCAGAAGCATGGATGTCATAGGGCTGCCATGAGTTTCTCCCTCATCCCCATCACCTCCTGGTAAATGAGGGGCCGCAGCTATTTCCCTCAGCTTCCCTTTGGGCTGAGGAGGTGGCACGGCCCAGAGAGGGGCCACATCCCGTCACCACCCATACAAGCCACCCACGTGCCCCTGAATGGGGCCAAGTGCTTAGAAACTTCAAGCTTGGAACCACTCACAGAGCACTGGCACATGGCAGGTGCCTCTCTGTGGACAACTTGCCTCATAGATTTTGTACATGTGTGCCCCCTCCTACACCCCAGCCTTTGCCATTTTGCTTTCAGCTGGCTTCATTTTTTTCTTACAAGTTTCTGATTGATTATGAGGCAGGGCCAAAGGACTTCATGTGCTTCCTCTAAGCTCCAGGGATTGGCATGCACATGCATGCCCTCCACCAGAAGAAGATTTTACACTAGGGGAAACTTCATTCTGGTGCTGGCTGGTCCATACGTCTACTATGGTCCTCCATATATAAAGAGCACCAAAAAATCAATATAAAACCAGCAATCTCACAGAAAGATGCACAAAGGATGTGGGCTGATCATTCATAAGAAAGGAAACACACCTGGCTGGAGAGACCTAAGAGTCAGTAGGGCTCACAATAAGAGAAGTGCACTCAGCAAGGGACTGGCTTTACCCCTCGTGTGAGCAGAAGCATTGGCTGTCTGGGAGTAGACACTCACATCGGTTCCCAGTGGGAGTGTGAAGTGGAACAATCCCCAGGAAGGCAGTTCAACAGACCTAGCAAAATTCTAAAGTCTCACATCCTTGATTCAGCAAGTCTGCTTCTGGGATTTATCTGATATACTTACATGTACAAGATGATGGATGCAGGAGGATATTCACCAAATCCCGTTTCTGGGGGCCAAAGATGAGAAACCAGCTAAACACCTTCCAAAGGGGTATAAAGAATTATTGTACCTTCTGACAAAGGGCTGGCCTTCAGCTGAGCACAGAGGCATGAAAATGCTCCTCTGTAGGAGTTAGGACACCCCTCACCCAGAGCCCCCGACCAAGCCCATCGCACAGCTGCTCACAGGGTATGAGGCCTGAGATGCACTGAGTGGGGAGGAAACGGCTCCTTTCTGTACACACCTCATCCTCCCCCAGGCCCTTCTCCTCACGCCCCTGGCAAGGCTCATGGTACCTACGAGGCTGATTTTCCCCTCTCATCTCACAGATGGTACAGCTGTCCCTGAAGCCCCCATCAACGCCCCCCACACACACCTCACAGCCTCTGAGGAGCTCAGGGAAGGAGGGAGGAAGCCGGCAGGGGCTGGGAGTCCCCAGGACAGACAGGGTTGGCTGGGCGGAGGTGGGCAGGAGGAGGAGGGAGGGCTGAGGCCTGGGACTGATGACTAAGGGAAGGACCCATTACTCAGGCCAGCCCAGACAGGGGGCGGCCGGCGCGGCGGGGCCACGGGCCCCCAGGAAGGCGGCGGCAGCAGCCCTGAGCCTGTCCGAGTCTCCAGACGGCCACCCGAGCCACGGTCACCCGCACTGAGTCATCGGAGCCAATGCGTCAGCAGCCGGGTCAGGACGTCTCTGGAGGCCGCTTACTGCCGCCCCAGCTGCACCCTTGGCCTGGATCTGGCCTCGGAGGGGCTACGCGTGCCCCCTCAGGTCTGGCCTGGGCTCAAGGCTGTCCTGACCCCCTACTCCCATACTGCATCCCCTACCACTGTCATTAGGCACCCCTGGCCGGGCCCAGGCCTGTGCTGGACATGGGGACACAGCCACTGCGTCCCTTGGAGTTTCCCCTACACCAAGGCTAACATAAAGTGGGACTGGGTAGGGTAAAGACCCCCCCAGGTGGACCACCTGTGGCAAGGCGTCCACAATCCCCTGGGGGTCCTCAGCTGGCCAAGCCCTTTGCCCACGTTGTCTCCAGCTCCTGGCTGGCACCCCCTGTGTGGGTTCCTTCCCCCTCCGACACCAGTCCTTCATGGGGTCACCCCCAGATACACCATGGGCTGGAATCTTTGTTTGAGGGTCTGTTTTAGGGGGACCCAGCCCAAGATAAGATGGCCAAGTGGGGAAAGCCACAGGAAGTGCAGGACCACACCAACTGCGGTCCCCGTGCCCCAGTGACAGGGACCCACAGTGGAGGTGGGGGCTGCCCTGGAAGCGACACCTGGTGGGGTGGGTGCTCCCCAACTCCTGCCCTCATCTGGCTGCTGGCCCTGGTCTCCATGGTTGGTTTCCCAACCCTACAGGAGAGATCTGAAGCCCCGGAACAGTTCTTTTCACTGGAATGTTGAAAAAAAAAAAAAAAGGGAAAGGCAAGAACAAGAAAGAATTTCATGGAAACATTTCTTTGGGGTTTTGTAAAATCCTTTCCCACCCCCACATGGAGCCCAAAGCTCGGGCCAGAACAGAGTCTGACGGTATTGCCCCTTTAACATACTGTTCTGACATGCAAATTCCCTCACTTCCCCTCAAATCGGAGAGCACTTCCACTTTCAAAGCCAATTTTGGTTTTATTGTCCATGTGGCTCGATGGAGCACAGCAGCGCAGCACAGCTGGTTGGCTCACACCCCGGCCGATGTCGTACCAGGGAGCTCCAGGCCACTCCACCCGAGGGTCCCGGGTGCATCAGCAGGGAAGATGCCGCACTTCACTGGAGAGAGGGGACAGAGACCCAGAGAGGGGACAGAGACCCAGAAAGAAGTGGGGAGGGAGACCGGGAAAGGGGGGGTAGACAGAGACCCAGAAAAAGGGGGATAGAGACCCAGAGAGGGAGACAGAACCCGGAGGCGGGGTGGGGGCTGGAGAAGTTCTGGCAGCCAGCTGGTCCACCTCTCTGCCCTATTTCACACAACACCCTCCCCCTACCCCCTGTCCTCCAGCCACACTGGAAATTTCTCTGCCTTCTCCCTCCTATCCACCTCTGACTCTTAACAAGGCAGGCCCACTGACTGAGCACATGCCAGGCGTGGTTCTTCACATGCAACCGCATGAATCCCCCTCCAAGACAGGGAAACTGAGGCCCAGCACAGCCCCTACAGTTGCAAGCAGCTCCAGCACTGGCTTCTACTTCTTGCTCTACCACAACCTGCTGACTGCCAAGGCCAAAGCGCTGGCTCCTAGGCACGCAGCTCCGTGGGGAAAAGTGCATCTGAGCCAGAGTCCCATATGCCCCACAAAGGCAGACACCCCCAGCTACTGTTGCCATGGTTACCACAATATTTCACAGCTCCGGGTACTGTGCTCCCAGCCCAAAGGATAGAGTCACCATGTTCTGGCACCTTGCACGGGCCCTCAAATGCTCAGGCTGGCCAGCAGCCCCCATGCTCACGTCAGTGTGCTTTCTCTGGGGACTGCTCGCCAGAGGCCGCCCCGCCCTCCTCACCCCTCAGGCGGCAACAGCCCATTCCTGGGGCTATCCTCCTGAGTAAGGGCTTGATCCCTGGGCTCCTAAGGGAGCAGACAAAAGACCGGGGCTTCTGGGTGGACAAGCGTGGAGCTCAGGAGCAGATGAAGGTCCTCACTGCAGTGTCCCAGCAGGCCAGGACACCAAAGCACTAACAGACATCTAGGGGGGAACAAAGACTCAGAGAGTGAGGGACAGAGACCCAGACAGGGGAGGACAGACACCCAGAGGGAAGGAGACAAAGACCTAGAAAGGGAGAGAAGAAATCCAGCAGGGCCCCTAGATCCCATGTCTCCCCACCGAGCCTGGGCCCTCTCTATGCCATCAGTGGTTGTTTACTTCTCATTCCTGGTCATCATGCTGTTTTGTTCCCACGTCTTCTTCGATAATTTAAGACAGGATGCCCAGAGCCAAGGCCTATCTGCGCACCCCATGAGTGGATCTGTGCCAGGAGGGCAAGTGCACCAGGCCGATGGACAGGGGCAGAGTCTCCTCCGCTCCCTCCCACCCAACCTGCCTCCAAGCGCCGGAGGCGTGGGAATGGCCAGAGCCCACTCTGAGTCCATCCTGGAAACATGTTGCCTACAGAGATGCCCTCCCAGAGTCCTGCAAAGGAGCCCCAGGCCACACTTGCTCACTTCACCTTCTTCATGCCATCACCATCATAGCTATCTCCCTACGTGTATGTCCTTGGCTCCTGCCTGTCTGGGCTCACCAGGCAGTGACAGGGTGACAGAAGAGAGGGGATGTCAGGTAGTTCCCAGCAGGAAGTAACAGTGCCACCTGCAGGCACCTGGGGCTGGCAACTCCTGAGAGCCCCCACGTGACAGCCAGGGAGCCTGAGGGTGGAAAGGTCATCAAGGCAGGCAGGCAGAGGTTCTGGAACCCACATCCACCTTGAAAGAACCATCCTGGGGCCCCTGGTGGCTCAGTTGGTTAAGCGACTGCCTTCGGCTCAGATCGTGACCCCGGAGTCCTGGGATCAAGTCCCACACTGGGCTCCCGGCTGGGCGGGGAGCCTGCTTCTCCCTCTGACCCTCTCCTCTCTCATGCTATTTCTCTCTCTCTCTCTCTCAAATAAAATAAAATCTTTAAAAAAAAAAAAAAAGAAAGAAAGAACCATCCTGAATCCTCCCAAGGACCAAGGACCCAGCATGGTAAGAGAAGTAAAGCTTCGCGGGGCTTGAACTCATAACCCTGAAATTAAGACCTGAGCTGAGAGCAAGAGTCAGACACTTAGCCAACTGCGCCACCCAGGCGTCCCGAGAAGTAAACTCCCCAGGGCTGGAAGCAGTGGCTGGGGTCTGCCTCCACATAGCACAAGCCTCACAGTGAGACCCCGGCGAGCCTACCCGGAAGCCCGCCCAAGATTCCGTGTCCACAGAGCCTGGCGTGGGGTGGCCACACTTGGTGCCGGCTCCACTCCAGGCAGGCCCTGCCAACTCGGTCATCCTGCTTTTCTATGACAGGGACAAACCACATGGATCCCTGCATTCCCCAAATATCCACTGGGTCACAGCCAGAACTCTGCAGGCACTGCCCGCCCTCCCACCTGGGTAAGCCAACAACATCGAACCCCAGCACTCTCCCGCCTCAGCCCCCCGTGGCCCTCCACAGCCTCATTCTTCATGGGCCACTGTCAGCCCAGTGTCCCTCGAGCTAGGCTGTGACCTCCTGCCCAGGCCCTGTGCCATCATCCCAGCCTCTGACTAAGCCTAGGACACACAGGGTCCTGGCCACTGCTGATGGACAGGAAGACCCTGTGGCAGCACTCCTCCAAACCCAAACCTGCCCTACTCTGGCCACTTCTCAAGCCTAGAAAGAAAAGTGGACACCCAGACCCTACTTCCCTCACCAGCAGCAAGCTGTCTTCACACTACCTCTGCCCCTCCCTGCCCTGCAGTGAGCACCCACCATGCAGGGCTGTGGGCCAGGGTGTGTACAGACGTGGCTCCCAGCTCACCTCCCGGTGGGCAATACGGAAAGGAGGATACCACTATTATCACCATCTTACAGACGGGGACATTGAAGCACAGAGAGGTTCAGGCACCCACCCAAGGCCACACAGCATACAAAAGGCCTTGGCAGGTGCCGGCCTCTCTGTAGCCTCAGATGGGTAGGCCCCATATCACCTCCATGATATAGATGGGGAGACCAAAGCTGGGCTGAGACCATTCTCCAAGGACACTGAACCATGACTGAACATAGAGCTGGCCAGCAGGAAGGGCAGGCTGTGGCTCCTCAATGCTGGCAGGGCAAGGGTGTGGACTATCCCACCAATCCTCCAGCCACCATGAGGGACGTAATCCCACTCTGCCAGGTCACACTGGGAGAGCCTTACCCAGGACCCTATGCCCCCCGAGCCCAGCTCTACTTGTCTTCCCTGATCATTGCTCCATCTGGTACACCATCCACCAGTTTCCAGCCTATCTCTCCGAGGCTAAAACAGGAGCCTCACCAGGGGAGGGCAGGGCAGGTTCTATCTCCTGCTGTGTTCCAGCACCTGGCACCATGTGCTCAGAGCTCAGTCATGCTCACCGACTGGATGGCTGAATGGCTGAGTGGGTAGATGAGTGGGTGGGTGGATGGATGGATGGATGGATGGATGGATGGATGGATGGACAGGTGGGTGGATAGGTGGGTAGATGGATCGGTGAGGTGGCAGGTAGATGGTTACCAGGTGGTAGCATTGGCTGGCTGGAGCCTGACTCATCTCTCTGCTCGCTGCAGATATCTACTGCGTATACCTGCTCTCTTCATCCCCTCCACGAAACCTCCTGGTCCAAGTTCTGGGACTGGGTATGTTATCCTTTGATTGGGCTCAATCCAGGAAGCAGTGAACAGGATTTTATCTAGAATGTCTGGCCTCCACACTTTGCTCATGCTGTTCCCCGTGTTGAAGGGCTGACTCCTCCTGCCCCCCCACCTTCCTCCTTATGCCACACTTCCAAGGCCACCAGCTTTTCCATGCACCCCTGCCACGTTACCCTCTGAGCCTTCTGAAAGGAGAAGCTCTCCCCTCATGGTGGCTGGAGGATTGGTGGGATAGTCCACACCCTTGCCCTGCCAGCATTGAGGAGCCACAGCCTGCCCTTCCTGCTGGCCAGCTCTATGTTCAGTCATGGTTCAGTGTCCTTGGAGAATGGTCTCAGCCCAGCTTTGGTCTCCCCATCTATATCATGGAGGTGATATGGGGCCTACCCATCTGAGGCTACAGAGAGGCCGGCACCCGCCAAGGCCTTTTGTATGCTGTGTGGCCTTGGGTGGGTGCCTGAACCTCTCTGTGCTTCAATGTCCCCTCATGACCCAGCCAGGGTTCTCCACAGCCTCTCTTTCCCCTCAAAGCCCAGCCAGGGCCTCCATGTGAGGGGCGGCAGGGGCAGACGAGTGGACAAGTCTCGGGCTGAGGCTATGCCTATTCTGTTCCCACCCACTGGCACAAGGCCAATCCCAGGCAGAGCCCATCCCCCCACATTACCCCCACTGCACTGGGCTTGGAGACAGAGCCACTTGAATAAGCAAAACCCCTTCACTCTAGAGGTCAGGCAAGTAGGTGTATGACTACGTGGCCCCAAAGCACCGCTCACTCAGAAACCTAGTGAGATTCTAGCACTGCCAAATTCCAACATCTCAGTGTCCAGCCCAGCTACCTCACCTGGCAGGACAGGTGCTGAGGCCCCAAAATAGACAGTTCTGCCAAATGGCACATGCTCATGACCAGTGGGTGCTAGGCCAGACACAGGCAGATGCAGATATGGAGATGGCTCAGCCTGGCCCTTCCAACAGCAGCACAAATTTAGGCATCAGAAGGGGCCTGTCATGAATACCTCCATTTTAGGGGGTGCCAACATCCCTCCCCTCTTCTGACAAGGGCCTCCTGTTTTCCTCAGGGAACCTCCTATTCCCCAGTGGTAGGAATCAGAAGACCCCATCTCTGGACTGAAAAGGGAGACTCATGACCAATTAGAGCTTCCCAGATCCCTGGCCACAGGATGCGGGTGTGACCCATGTGATCCAATCAGAGCCTTCCCTGGGACTTTTGCTGGAGCGACCAGAATGGAGATTAGTGTTCCCCCTGGGGTTGCAAGGCTAGGTCACCTTGCCCAGCCAGGAGGGAAGGCAGAGCTGAGAGAAAGGAGTCACAGAGTCCAAGGGAATCATCTGAGCCCTGAATCTCAACGTACCTAAAACTAGAACTCTCCCTGAACCGTTTTTTGTTTTTAATGTGAACAATGAACTTTTCTTTTTTTTTTTTTTTAAAGATTTATTTATTTGACACAGAGAGAGAGACAGCTAGAGAGGGAACACAAGCAGGGGGAGTGGAAGAGGGAGAAGCAGGCTCCTGGCTGAGCAGGGAGCCCGATGCAGGGCTCGATCCCAGGACCCTGGGATCATGACCTGAGCCGAAGGCAGATGCTTAACGACTGAGCCACCCAGGCGCCCCTGAACTTTTATTTTCTAATTTAAGGCAGAGAATTGAGTTTCTGGCGCTCATAACCGAAGGGGGCCTTCAATGTTAGAAGCCTCTGATCCAGGGCTCCTGTCCACCACGTTCCAGATGAGCCTCAGAAAAAACCACCATGGAGTTACCACTTCTCCAGCTGCCGCCTCTCCCTGCGCAGCACACAGGCTTTCTACCCCGGGGATGGGAGGGGCAGGGAGGGTTGAGGAAGTACAAGCTGGGTGATCTGTAGCAAGTGGGTAGTGGCCGAACTCAGCCTAAGTCCTGCCTGCCTGTGACAAGACAGCCAGCTCCCCATGAAAGGTCAGCAAGCTCCCCATGTACCCCACCGCGAAAGTTCAGCAACTCTAAATGCTAAAATGCTGGAAGCAAGCCTAAGGCTGGAGCTGCAGGGCTGTGCTATGCCATCAGCCTCAGCAAGAAAAACACCACCCCTTGCTTCTGTAAGTGACTCACGTGGAGCATAAACATTTGTGTGCTCCCAACTGCCCTGCCTCACCCCCTTGCATGACAGAGAGGGGGAGAAAAGAGAGCAAGAGACACTCTCCTGGGACCCACCAGATTTCACCAAGGCAAGCACACAGTTACAACTTTCAAACACAGTCCTGTCAGTTTTCTATGTGGAGGCTGCCTCGGGGGTCCTCAGGGGGGCTCCTTTACACGCCTGCCGCCTCAAGGACACAGTGCCACCCCTCAACCCCATCTTGAGGGACTGTCCTACTCGCAGCTCCGGTCTCTCGGTAGATTCTGGTGATCAGGTCTCTCTGCTCCTGCTTCCTTCAGCAGGCTGCTTCAAATTCTAACATCCCATTGAGAGAGAGCTCTCCGGATATGCAGCCCAGCCCGCTCCCGCCCGATCCGTCTTTGACCCCTGTGGAATTCTGCAGTTGTGGCGTCAGAAAACATCTTCGGTCTCAATCTCGGGTGACCCCCCTCGAGACCTTTAAAAGCCCAAAGGTCCACCCCTCAAGATTTCCTCTAGGCTGAGCTGTTCAATTCCGGAAGCTGCTTCCCTCACAGGAAAGGTCTGCGATTCCCCAAAGGTGCCGGTTACTTCCTCCCGAATCACAATATTTTCAGTGTGCGGTGAGGTGGTGTGTGCAAAGAAATCAGCCCCTCAGCCGGTCGGCCAGGGGTCTGAAACCGCGCTGGCTGCGCCCCAACACCCGCTCCCAGCTCGGCAGAGGAGGAATGCTAAGGAAGCGCTCTCTTAGCCGTGGGGGACGAGTTCTGTGAATCCTGAGCAGCCCTCTCTGGAGAGAAATGGGAAAGGGGAGGGGGCAGGAGGAAGGGACTGGAGACTCGGGGTTAACAAGTGTTAAGAGCTCGTCTGCACAGCTGCGGAGCGGCTACCACAGGAGGAAGGCGGGTCTGCCGGCAGTGGGGACCCCGCGGCCCCGGCCCCCACTTCCCAGTGCAGGCAGCTGGACAGGGAGAGTGGCTGGCCGTTTCCCATCCTCAGCACATGGGGCTGAGATCCTGTTCCTTAACTAAATGAAGCACATGCAAAAGGGCACTGCTCACTGGCTTCTCTCTAATGGGCCGATTCACTGACAACATGCCTGCTTCTGTTTCTCTACCCAGACCATGCCATTAAATACAGTGAGGAAAAGGGGGATCCTCAGCCAGCAGAGTGCAGAAGGCTGTTCCAGAAGCCTCTAGGTCAGGCCAGGTCCCCTCAAAATCCTGTCACAGGCTATGTGTGGGGTATTTGCTGGAGCAAATCAGAGCCACCACGGGGAAGCTCTGCTCTGGGGAGCACACACATTCTAGGGGACATGGGTCTTTAAGCATACAGAATGTACTGTGAGCACAGGGCAGAGGATGCAGAGAGGCGGGTGGACAGAGCCACCAGGCCCCAAGGAGGCAACACTGGAGCTGTGCAAAGCACTGGGACAAGACACTCTAGCCAAGGAAGAGCCAGGCCAAAGGCCCAGGAGGGGTGCCAGAGGAGTGCTGTTGGGAGACCAGCCGGGCTGCGGAAGCACAGAGAGCCCAGTGGGTGGGTAGGACCTCACTATGAGGGTGGGGGTGGGGGTCACATGGAGAAGTAAAATTTGTTCTGAGAGTGAAGAACCCGCCCACAGGTGGCAGGCAGAGCAACATGGTCTGATGCCTATCTCAGGAGGGACCCACTGGCTGGAGTGTGGGGCAGCAGCTGGGAGGGCAAGAGCCAATGGTGGCTCAGAGCAGGGATGAAGAAGAGATGGAAGAAGGGGCAGACAGGGATGTGGCTCAAAGGTGGAACCAACATAATGTGCCAACAGATGATGGGAGGAGACAGTAGTGTGGTGAGTGCTCCCAAGGTGAAGCTCAGAGCAGGCGGGCAGAATCGAAACTGGGGAGACCTCCCAGGGTGGCTAAGGCTAGGCCAAAGCCTCTTCTCAGGAGAAGGCACATTCCTGGGACCAGGAGCTGCTCGCTGGAAGACCTGAGGCCCTTGAGCAAGGACAGGCACGAGGGCTTTCCAAAGCAGAGACAAGCCCTCAAGCCCTCCAGGCTGGAAGTCCGCCTCTGCCTCCCATCTCCACTGGATGCTCACAGGCAGCACAGCCGCAGGCCAGTGGGGCCTCTCCTACCTCCTGCCTGCCTGCCTGCCTGCCTAATGGATCCTTCCCCAGTACTCACTCCTCAGTCCTGGATGAAACCTGAGAGCCAGTGACCCTGTGCCCGGCCTCCACCGGTGATCAGCACATGGCACGAGTTCAATCTCGAATCTTCCCTAAACCCCTGCCTACCTTACCATCTCTACAGCTCCCACCTAGGTCTAGGCCCCTTTGTCTCTCAAAAGAGGGATCCTTCCCAAACACAAATCTGACCCAGGCCCCCCCCCACTCAAACTTTGCACCCCCCCACCGAGTCTCCCAGCCTCCTCCCTCCCACCCCCTCCAGCTCCTCTCTGCCCTCATGACCCCTAAAAAGCCAGGCTGCTCCTCCTTCAGTACCTACACATGCCACTTGCCTATACCCAGAAAAGAGTCTACTTCCCATGACCCCCTTCCCCCAAGCTGATACTAACCCTCAGACTCACCTCAACCTCATTCATGAGGAGGCTCTCAGAACCTTCCAGAAAAGGCAGGAACCTCCCACTTGGCCTCAGGATCATTTATGGCAAGTATGGAAAAATGACTGCATAACTGTCTTGCTAACCCTGCTAGCATGTCCACGTGGGCAAGGCCTGACCATCCTGGGGGCCCATATGCCCAGCACCAAGCATAGCAGCAGGCACACAGGAACCATGGGACCATCACCAGAGGAAGAGAAAGGTGTCAAACGCGTCCTGTCCACAAGAGAAAGGAGTCAGAGATGCCAGAAGTCACCTCTGTTGATGAATTGTTTCTATCTGGGCCTTTCCTCCCAGTCCCCTTACTCCTCCCATCCTTCTCCAGGGCCTTCAACCCCAGGTCTGCAACATGACCTAAGACCAAAGGGCAGGAATGCAGAGAAAGCCTCACTTTTAAAGTGTCTGGGGAGGGATGCGAGCACAAACCTCTGACCTGGTCTCGCTAAGCTCTCCCGTGCGGATCGGCAATAAAAAATAACTGGCGTTAAGAAAAGCGGGATGACACACAGCACGGGCTCCCTGGAGATGGCACTATGATAGCGGAGGCTAATAAAACCTTTCTATCCCTATGGCCGACGACAAGAAGGCCGCCCCCAGGGGAGTCACAGCTACCAGGTGGAAGGGGTCCAGCTGTGAGACAAATGCTCCACAATTCGGGGCAAAGTGAGCAGTTTTCAGAGCAATTTCACATCATGAGCTCTCAGGACCCTGCTGGCGAGAAGGTGAGGAAAGGGGCGCCTCGCTCCCTGAGGAGGAGCTGAGCTTCTTGGCCTGGCCCTCTAGCACCTCCAGCCCAGTGCTCCCCCTAGCCTGCCTCAGATTCAGCTGCCCCCACCCCAATACCCTGCAGAGACCCACGGAGCTGCGCTCTGTACTGCTGCCAGGTGCCAGGCCCGCCCGAAGGCATCTGCCCTCTCCGTGTTGCAGAAGCACCTTGGATTTGGAATGTGCCATTCTCCTACTACCCCTGCCACTGACCCTCTCATGACCACCAAGTAACGGTGCCACCCTCCTCCCAACTGCTCAGCCAACTGCATGTTTGTGTCCCCCAGAAATCACATGTTAAAATCGAACCCCCAATGTGATGGTATTAAGATGGCCGAGGGGGATGCTTTGGGAGGTGATTGGGTCATGAGGGTGGAGCCATGAATGGGACCAGTGCCCTTATAATATGGACCCTGGGGTGTCTGGCTGTCTCAGTTGGTAGAGCATGTGACTCTTGATCTCGGGCTTGTAAGCTCGAGCCCCACATCGGGTGTAGAGATTACTTAAAAAAAAAAAAATCTTAAAAGAAAAGCGGGGGGTGGGATCCCAGAGTGCCCCCTTGCCCCTTCAACCATGTGAGGATACACTAAGAAAACAGCCATCTCTGAACCAGAAAGTGGCTTCACCAGACACCAAACCTGCTGGTGCCTCGATCTTGGAATTCCCAGCCTCCAGAACTTTGAGAAACATGTTTCCGTTGTTTATAAGCCACCCAGTCTTTGGTATTCAGCAGCCAGAATGGACTAACACACCAACTTTCTCTTTTCCCCACCTGCCACACTGACTCGCAGGCAAGACCTGCCAACGACAACCCGCAGCCCTGCCAGGCCCCACTGGGCACGGCAGGCAGAACGTGGGCAGCATCAGGACTGCAGGCTAACATTGCCACTTCCGCATTAACATTTAGATGCACAGGGGCGCCTGGGTGGCTCAGTCGGTTAAGCATCTGACTTTGGCTTGGGTCATGGTCCTGGGGTCCTGGGATTGAGCCCTGATTCAGGCTCCCTGCTTCTCCCTCTCTCCTCCCCACTCATGCTCTCTCTCACTATCTCTGTCTCTCTCTCTCAAATAAAAAAAAAAATCTTTAAAAAAAAAAATTTAGATGCACAGGCAACATGCCGGGCACCCGCTGAGCACACCCTGGCCCCAGCTTGCTTCGTCCCAGCTACCCTGCCCAGTGGGCCTGTGGTCCCACTTCCCAGATGAGCAGTCTAAGGTGCAGAGGGTTGCAGACATGCCCAAGGTGCACAGTATGTGGGGCGGCCCTGCTCGTCAGACGAGGGGCCACAGACACAGGTGGGTCTGATGAGGCACCTGCTACCACCAAATCTCCCAAAATTCTGAAGAGGAGGAGCTGAGGCCCCACCTCTGAAGGGTCAAACCCCTACCCCTCCCTCCTGGCTGAAAAGAGGACAAAGCCAAAGGAACAAGAACCTTCTCAGAAGGCCAAAAGGTCCCCCAGTCTTTCACACAAGGGTTGGGGGCCTGAACTCTTCCAGGGCCTCAGGGCTGAGTGGTGACAATCTAGGACACCGCCAGAGAGGGCTTGTTAAGAAAGTTTAAACAAGCAAAGGTCACCAAGCCAGAAGCAGATAGCTGCCTTGCTGAACTGTGCCGAACCCGCTCACACTGTGTCTGGGCCATAGCTTCCCATGAAAACACCTGTGGCTGGCACGTCCCTCACCCAATACCCTCGCCTCAGCCCCCAGGAGCAGCGTGAGTCAGCCAGACTGGGTCCCATCCAGACACCTTTCGGGAAGATGGGCTGAGGAGTGAGGATGCCAACAACCCAACATCTGAAGAGCCTCTGTGGCAAGAAGGTCCCTCCAGAACTCAGCCAGCTGGGCACCTCACAGTGATGGAATTTTAGCTAGGAAAGTGCATCTCCCAGGAGAATTCCTCCACTCTCCCCCAACTCAACACCCCAAGTGGCTGCAAACCTCCCCTCCCTCCTGAGCCTGGACCCTTTTGGAGGGCCTGAGGTGGAGCTGGGAGGGGGCCCACTAGAGAACAAGTGTCTTTTGTGTGAGTGAGCCTGTGGCTAGGACCCCACCTCCCCTCTGCAAACCTCGGCTGAGACAGCCACGCTTCAACCATCCCGAGGTTCGGCTTGGTTATTAACGACCATCTCTACTAGGCAACAAGTTTTTTGTTGATCCCTCGAGATGGGAAGGAAGGAGAATAAGCTTTTCTCTTTCTTTTTTTCCCCCTTGGTTGCAGAAAAGTGAAGTTGGAACAAACAAGTTATATAACGCTGGGGGCGGTGGGGGGGTGGAGGAGCTCAGTCCCTCCTGAGGACAGTTTCTTGAGTTGTGGGACCGCTGGAAAGGCCAAGGGGAAGACAGGAACCGCCCCCATCCCTGGCCAAATGACAAAACCCTTCATGGGACAAAAAGGCAGATGCAGGAGCCTCCTGGAAGACTGGAAAACCAACCCCACAGCCTCCCCACAGCTCCCCACAGCCAGCCTCCCCCCAGCCCTCAGCAACCCCACAAGTCTCCCTGAAAAGGCGAAGGACTGACCCGATCCCAGGGAAGGGACTTCCTACCCGCCAGACTGCAAGCCCTAGAGAGCTTTTCCACACCCCTTTCATCCATCCCTTTCTCTCTCCCTCCCCACCCCCAGCCATATTTCTTGAACATTTACTTCCTCTGTGCAGCCCTTGCTCCAGGCATATAAGACAGAATGAGGCAGACGCTCTCCACCCTCAAGGCATTTCCACTAATAAACACACCAAGGAGTGTTGGGTTGAGATAGTGTGATCAAGGACACACAACAGCCATATGACCCAGCCACTCCGCTCCTGGTATACACCCCAAGAACTGAACACAAGTGTTTCCACAAAAACTTGAACATGCGTGTTCACAGCAGCACAGTCCAACTAGCTAAAAGGTGGAACCAACCTAAATGTCCACCTGTTGGTCAAATGGTTAAACAAAATGTATGGTATGTCCACACAGTGAGATATTATACAGTCGTAAAAAGGAATGAAGTACTGATACACTTTCCAACGTGGATGAATCCTGAAAACATTACACAAAGTGAAAGAAGCCTGACACAAAAAGTCACATATTGTATGATTCCATTTATGAAACAGGTAAATTATATAGAGATGGAAATGAGATGAATAGTTGTAGGAGGCTGGGGTAGGAGGAATGGGGAGTGATTGCCAATAGGTACGGAATTTTCTTTTGGAGTGGTGGAAATGTTCTGGAACTAGACAGATGGGATAGTTGCTCAATATTATGAATATACTAAATGTCACAGAATTGTTCACTTTTTGTGGGTGAGTATTTAACGCTATAAAAATTTTACCAAACAATCCAAGGTGACCAGAAAAAGCATTCTGAGGGCTAACTGAGCTCGGTGGTCAGGCAGATGGCTCTGAAAGGATATGAGCTGGGAGTGTGGAAGGCTGAAAAGGAATGAGGCATGGGCAAGTGATAGACCAGGCCTCGCTGGCCCCTTTGGAATAAGTGAAGGAAGGAATAAATGAACATTACAAGGGCCTCTAGATCTCAAGGGATCCTTGGCAAAATATTGTGTGCCACAATCTCCCTCAAAACTGGATCCTCTTCCCACGTGCTCCATCTCACCATATTAGGGATTCTTGCCCTTCTCCCCATACAAGCACCACAGGGATAAGAGCCCCTTCCCTATCAGTTGCTCTAGACAACTGTAATCTTTCCACTAGGATGGATAGAAGGGGGCAAATGGGAATCTCGGAAGTGGGGGAAATGTCTTTTTAAAAAATGCCTCCAGGGGGGCGCCTGGGTGGCTCAGTTGGTTAAGTGACTGCCTTCGGCTCAGGTCATGGTCCTGGAGTCCCGGGATCGAGTCCCACATCGGGCTCCCTGCTCAGCAGGGAGTCTGCTTCTCCCTCTGACCCTCCTCCCTCTCATGCTCTCTGTCTCTCGTTCTCTCTCTCTCAAATAAATAAATAAAATCTTTAAAAAAAAAAAATTAAAAAAAAAATAAATAAATAAAAAATGCCTCCAGGACACCTGGGTGGCTCAGTCAGTTAAGTAAGCATCTGCCTTCAGCTCAGGTCATGATTCTGGGGTCCTGGGATAGAGCCCTGGAGCCCTGCTCAGCAGGGAGTCTGCCTTTCCCTCTCCCTCTGCTCCCCCCCCACACACACACTTGTGCATGCACGCTCTCTCTCTCTCTCTCAAATAAATAAATAAATAAATAAAATCTTAAAAAAAAAAGTGCCTCCATTCAGAAAAGATTTCTTAGAGGGGTGCCTGGGTGGCTCAGTCAGTTAAGCATTCAACTCTTGATCTTAGCTCAGGTCTTGATCTCATGGTCATGAGTTCAAGCCCTGTGTTGGCCTCCATGCCCAGCATGGTGCCTGCTTAAAATAAAATTTTAAAAAAGAAAAGATTTCTTACATATGACACTAAAAGTGTAATCCATTAGAGAAGAACACTGATCAACTGGACTTCATCAAAATGATAAAATTTTGCCCTGTGAAAGATATCATTAGGAAAATGAAAGAAAGAAAGATAGATAGATAGATGAGCCACAGACTGGGAAAAAGTGTTTGTGAATCATATATCTGATAAAGGACTTGTAGCCAAAATACATAAAAAATTCTTAAAAGTCAACAATAAGACGACAACTCAATTAGAAAATGGGCAAAAGATTTGAAAAGTACCCAACGAGACCATGAAAAAGTGTCCAACGTTATTACTTATTAGGGAGATACAAATTATAACCAAAATAAGATACCCGTATATACTTAAAATGGCTAAAATTAAAAACTGGCCACATCAACCGTAGACAAGAATGGGGTGCAACCGGAACTCCTGTACATTTGCTGGTAGAAATGCAAATGGTACAGTCACTCTGGAAAACAGGTTGGCAGTTTCTTAAAAAGTTAAACGTACATCTCCCATAGGACCCAGTCAGTCCACTCCTAGGTATTTACCCAAGAGAATAAAAGTATATATCCACACAAAAACACATACCTGGATGTTCACAGGGCCTTTATTTGTAATTGTCAAAACGGAAACCCAAATGTCCATTAACCAGTATATGAGTAAGCAAACTGTCTATGCATACAATGGAATACTCCGAAGCAATGATAAAGAACATCCTTCTGATACTTGTGACCACACAGATGAACTTCCAAAAGCATTCAGTTAAGGGAGAGAAGTCAGACATAAGAAGCCACATACAGTAGGATTCCATTCATATACAATTTCTAAAAAGGCGAAACTAGAGAGCAAAAGCAGATCAGGATGTGTTTGAGGCTGGGGGTTGACTGTAAGGGGCTTGAGGGAACTCTTTGGGGTGATGGAAGCCTTCTCAAAAAACTGGATTGTTTTAAAGGGTACATAACTCTATAAAATAATTAAAACTCAATCAACTGCTCAGCTAAAATGAGCGAATTATACAGACAACACCTTGCTGTTGTCCCCAAACTATCCCATTCCTGGGCCCAAGGCAGGGACCTGGGGTTAGCTGTCCCCTTTTGTCTGTTCCTTACGTGTCACCTCATGCCTGGTCAACAAGCCCTGCCAACTCTACCCCCTTAATGTCTTAAAATCTTCTGATCTCTTCTCACTCCCCGTTGTAGGCCTCTAAAGCCCCACTCATGCCTGGAGCCATCAGGTCTTTCAGGTCAGCACCAGCCCAAGTCTCCACAATGAGGACTGCCTCCACAGCACACAAGTAGTGAACGACTTCATCACTTATCACACTGGAATTATTTGCTCCCGTAAGCTCACCATCAAGGAAGAGCCCAGATTTCCTCCTTGGCCAACCAAGGGTGGCAGGCTTTCCTGGGAGGCCAGGATGGGAGGATCTGGGCCACGCTGGCCCTGTAAGAAGAGGAAGGTTGTGCTACCTAAGGCAGGCGTTCCTCCCCTCTGAGAATCCAAAACAATGCATACCAACACCTTCAATTTTTACACCAATTCTGGGGTTCAAGCAACCCATCTCAGGACTTGGACAAAGGAAAAGGGAGCTTCCCTTTTCTGTGGGCAAGACCTTGCTTCAAGTCCTTTAGTCTGGGGGAGGATTTGAACCCCATGGGGATGGGAGACAGGAGCACCAAGGATGGACCCTCCTTAGATTTTCAGGGTTCTCTCATCATCCTCAGGCTCCCCAAGACCCACCCCAGCTCCTTAGGACCCCTGGGAACTCCAGACCCTTTCCTGCCCATAAGGACACACTGGGACCCCTGGGGACAACGGCAGCCTCTGCTTTCAGGTTTTCCTAGGCCCTTTAGGCCTCTTTCAGGCCCTCAGATTCACTTGAGCCCCCTACCTCTAGCCTTCCACAGTCCTCACTCCTGCCAGGACCCCTCAGCATGCCCACAGGACCACCTTTAAACACTTCAGGGCAGGGTCCTACAGCACCCTCCAGGAAGCCTTGGGCCTCAGCCCCTCAAGCTCTCATCAGTCCCCTCCTTAAGAGTCCCCAAGACAGCCTCAACAAGCTCAAGACTGCCCATAGTCCCCTCCTCAGGCCCTCTCTGCCTCCCAGACCCTTTGGGATCCCCAGTTCCCCCATGGCCCCATCACAGTCAGGAGTCCATGGGTTTCCCTTCAGACTTCCATGCTCCTCAATGCCCCCTCAGACCCCTAGGGCCGCATGCAGATACCTCGAGGTCCTGGGGCCCCCAGCCCGCCTTCGGCTGCCCCTCAGCAGCCCTCGGTCCCCCCAGTACTCCATGACCCCCTAAAGCCAGCAATCCCCCGTAAAGACCCTCGAACCAGCCCAGGTGGCTCCTCAGCCCCTCACGACCCCCAGGACTCCCCACACGTCACCCTGGCCCCGGGTCAGGTGCCGGCCCACCCTGCGCACGGGTCTCACCTGCTCGGACGCTCGGGGCCCGGGCCCGCGCCAAAGCCGCCGCCACCAGCGCCGCCGCCGCCACCGGACTCCGCCATCTTCCCGCCGCCGCCGCCGCGCGTTCAAGTGACGGGAGCCGCGCGCGCCGGCCCGGGAGACAGAGACGCGGGGGGTGGGGGGGGCGGGGCGCCACCGGGCCTGCTCTGCAGGGGGCGGGGCCCTGGGCGAGGGGTGGGGCCTGGCCTAATGAGGGGGTGTGGCCTGGGCGGAGAGAGGTGGGGTCTGCGGATGGGCGGGGGCGGTGAAGGCAGGGGCCGGCTCAGCTGAGGGAAGGGGGCGGGGCCTGGACGGAGGGCGGAGTCTGTGATGAGGGGCGGGGCGTTATCTAGGTGGCGGGGCCTACTCCGGGCAGGCGCGGGGCAAAGGCGAGTTGTGAGGGGTTGATGGGACCTGAGAAGGGGCTCGGAGAGTAGGGGCTGGCCCGAAGGTGAAGTGCGGCGGGTCCGGGGAGGGGTCTGTTCTACGAAGGGGGCGGGGCGAGGCCGAGATGGGAGGAACAAGGAGAAACTGATCCAAGAGCTCTGATAACTTTCCCTGCCCTTCCAGGGCCACTCACTCCCCAAGACCTCCCTCAGATGTGGGAGTTCATCCCTTGCCCAGGCCTCAGACTTCCAACTGGGCTTTGGGTCCCAACCCTCCCCTGACCTACCCTCCCAGAGCCTCCACCCTCAAACCCAAGAACCTCCACCTTCAGACTCCAGTCATCTGCCCTCAGATCCCCAAACCTCCTGCTTCACCCACAATTCTGGTTTTCACACTCCCAAACCCTCCCCTCAGATTATCTCCCCCATCCTCTACACCAATCCTAACTCCCAATCCCCCAAATCCTTGCCCACAGACCCTTCATACCCATACTTATACCACCAAAGTCCACTCTACCAGAACCAACAGCCTTGGACCCTCAAATTCCAGCCCCCAATTACCCCATCTTCAGCCAACACTCAAAGTTGTGCATCTATGTCCTTCCTTTTTCTCTTTGTTCTCCTTCCTTCTCCCCTCCCTTCTTTCACTGCTCCCCACTCTGGACCCCATGGAGCCCACGGCCAACAAGGCCTTTGTAAAGCTTCCAGAGCCTTTCAAGGACACTCCCCACCCCCCCCCAATCCACTGAAAGCCTGGAATCTCCACCCTAGAAGGGTCCAAGTTCCCAGGATCCTCCCTCCAGCCTTGTGCCCATTTATACTTTCACCTTCTGAGTTGGAATACCCTCCCATGTGCAGCCTTGAGCAGGGTTCAGGGGTCCAAATGAAGCTCAGAGCTTTCCCTGCAATCAGTGCTAGGAGAAAGGAGTAGACATGCAAGGGGCAAGGAGGAAGCAAGGAGTCTGCCTGGGTGGGCTCCTGCAGCTAGAACCAGACTCAACTGATCATCTGCCGCTGAGGATCAGGTGGGTACAAGGTAGATACTCAATCACTTTTGTTAAATGCTCAGGAGTTGACATTGTGCAAGTTGAAAGATACCAGGTGCTGGGGGGCCCTGCTGACTTCTCCAGCACACCATAAGCGCTCAATAAATGTTGAATTGTGCATGCATGAGCAGCTCAAGTTCTAGCAAGCTCTGCACACACACCCTTGCCCATCGGAGGTTGGCCTGCCACTTGAGCCTTTGTTCCAAATGAACCACATGCAGGCATCAAACCCTGCTCAGCAGAAACCTACAGCTCACACGCCCGCCACACATACGGCTGCAGTCAATGGCATCCATATGCACTCACACTTCATAAACACCAAGATTTGACCCACATGTCAGACACACAGACATACGGCTGAAGATAAACAAGAAGAGGTTCACTGGGCCCCTGGCTGTGTGCTCACATGTAGCACTGCAGACACATGGTGCAGGGGACCTACCAGGTATTCAAAGATCATGTGGCACAGGACAGCCAGTGCAAAGGCCCTGAGCCAGGAGCATGCCTGGAGCGTTGCCTAGCAGGGGAAAATTGAGGGAGAGGGAAAGGGGAGGAGAAGATGGGGTAGGTGGCAATGAGTAGTGCTCCAGGTCACGGAGGACTTTATGGACCACCATGGAAGCATTTCCCCTGCATGAAATGAGGAGTGAGAGGGGGCTTGTGAGCAGAGGGGATATAACCAACACCAACAGTCGGGGAAATATCTTGAATTAGGGATATTACTTAGGAGGCAAGTATTCAGGCCAAGTGATGGGGCTCGTCCCAAGGTGGTGGCCAGGGAGAGGTGGGGGGTGGTCCTAGCTGGGACGTACTTTGCAGGTGGAGCCAAGAGGAGATGCAGCAGATGGGATGTGAGGATGAGGCAGAGCGAGGCCAGGGACCCTCCCCCAGGGTTCTCGACTGGAGCCTGATTGGCTGTCATACCTGGGATGGGACACAGGCAGGTTGGGGGACCCGGAGGGCCCACGAAGGTTATTGCAAACCCTCCTCCCATAATGCTGACCTGTGGTCTGGCAGAGCTTGGAAGCAGGACACGGCAGACCGCGTCCACGGGTCTGGCCGCCATCTGGCCCACAGCTGGCATTGTTCTCCCAGAGGCGGGGGCCTCGCCACCTGCTCCCTGGCTCCAGACCAGCTGTGGGACTCACGGTCCCAGGTCAGAGCTCAGAGGCCTCCTTGTAACCCCCAGGTGTTACAGAGGAGGAAATGGAGGCCTGGAAGTTGGGGGATGGCTTGTTTTCCTACGGCTTCGTGCTGGGGCCGGGCGTCCACCCCGTCTGCCCTTCCCTGCTGAGAGGCCTCAGAACAAGCTGCTGATGCTCCCAGGGCCCCTTTTGCTTCTCTGTGAGCTAGACAGTCAACATCTGACAAATGCTTGCCCTCTTTGCTATTACCCTTTGTTCTGCATCCACTTCGTACAAGCCTCAAGTCCTTGGGCGGGGTGCTCCAGTTCTTTATACCTCAGTTTCCCCATGTTTAAAGTATCCCTGCAGGACAGAGCAAGGCCAGGATGAAGTAAACAACGTACAGCACTCAGGGCAGCTCAGGTAGTAAGCCCCAAGTCCATGGCGGCTCTTGGCAGTTTACCTCTCCCACGCCCACTCTCTGTCCCCATGCCCTGCTTGGTTGTTTTCCCATAACTCTGTACGGTATTTTAGTTTTCCGTTGTTTAAAATTGAAATATAAGGGCGCCTGGGCGGCTCAGTCAGTTAAGACTCTTGATTTCGGCTCAGGTCGTGATCTCAGGGTGTGAGATCGAGCCCCATGTTGGGTTCCTCACTCAGTACAGAGTCTGCTTGAGATTCTTTCCCTCTGCCCCTCCCCCCATTCTCTTTCGCTCTCTCTCTCTCTCTCAAATAAACAAATTTTTAAAAAAATAAAATGAAATAAAATTGAGGGGCTCCTGGTGGCTCAGTCAGTTAAGCATCTGCCTTCGGCTCAGGTCATTATTCCAGGGTCCTGGGATCGAGCCCCGCATCGGGCTCCCTGCTCAGTGGAGAGCCTGCTTCTCCCTCTCCCTCTGCTGCTCCCCCTGCTTGTGCTCTCTGTCAAATAAATAAATAAAATCTTTAAAAAAAACCCAAAACACAAAAAATTCCATTGGCCCAAAAGGAAACCCTGTTCCCATGAGCAGTCACTCCCCATCCCCCTCCCCCAGACCCTGACAAACATCAGTTTGCTTTCTGTCTCTATGGGTTTGCCTGTTCTGGACATTTCGCATACACGGGATCCTACAATCCATGGGCTTCTCAGCATAACGTTTTCAAAGTTCCTCCACGTTGTAGCGAGTATCAGGGCTTCATTCCTTTTTGTGACTGAGTAATATTCTGTAGTGCCGATGGACCACATGTCATTTATTCATTCATCCATTGATGGACATTTTGGTGATTGTGACTAGCACTGCTGTGAACATGTGTCTACAGATAGCTGAGTCCTGTTTTCACTTCTCTTGGGTACCTCTGTAGGTGTGGAATTGCTGGGTCACAGGATAGCTCTAGGGGGAGCTTTCTGAGGGATTGTCATGTATTTCCTTTTCTTGTTTACCATCCATCCTCCCCCTGGAATGTCAACTCCCCAAGAGGTGAAGACCGTCTTTTCTTCTTGGCTATGGTAGTTGCACAACATTGTGAATGCACTAAATACCACTGAATTGTTCACTTTAAAATGGTGATTTTTATGTTATGTGAATCTCGCCTTGATGGGGAGAAAAAAAGGAGGGGCATATAGATCACTTCCTTCCAGGATTATGCGTGGGCTCAGTGAAGAATAAACACAGTTGCCCTTGATCTTGCTCTCTCCGTCACCCCAGCTGGCAGCACCTCGAGTGTCTCCTTCAAGTCAGGTCTGAGCTAGGTCCACCTTCTCTAATTTACCTGCAGTCTAGAAGGTTGCATGCCTGCAGCCCCTCCCACCACCACCATAGCTACACCTCCTAGGTTCCTATTGGGTGCTGGTGACCCCCAGACTTTTCTCCTGGTCTTCGTGACGACCTTGCAAAACAGGGAAAGTGAGACTCAGAGAGTGGAAGAAGCCTGCCAAGGCTCAGGAGCAAGAAATGGGACCCTCACTCTCTGACTCTGAGGCTCAAGCCCTCTCCAGAGCCCTATGCTGACCCCTTTTCTCCTTTCTTTTATTTTTTTATTTTTATTTATTTTTTTTTTTAAAGATTTTATTTATTTATTTGAGAGAGAGAGAATGACAGAGAGCACATGAGAGGGGGGAGGGTCAGAGGGAGAAGCAGACTCCCTGCTGAGCAGGGAGCCCGATGCGGGACTCGATCCCGGGACTCCAGAATCATGACCTGAGCCGAAGCAGTCGCTCAACCAACTGAGCCACCCAGGCGCCCTCTCCTTTCTTTTAATCAGGCATTCAGCAAGCACTTACTGACAGCCTCCTGTGCACCAGACCCTGTGGCGGGCATGGGACACACGTGCCAGACAAAAGGAAGAGAGCCCTGCCTCCCCTCCTCCGGGGGGAACAGTCTCGCTGAAAAGACATTGAACAAACATTCTCAGCATACTGCTTGAATGGTGTCCCCCCAAAAGACGTATCTACCTGGAACCTCAAAAAGAGTTTTTTTTTTTAATAAGAGTCTTGGCAGATAGAATTAAAGTAAGGATCTCAAGATGAGATCATCCTGGAGTAGGGTAGGTCCTAAATCTAATAACTTGGTGTCCTCATAAAAAGAAGGAAAGCCAGGGGTGTGGATCGGGAGGCTCCTGGTTGGCTCAGTCCGTGGAGCGTGTGACTCTGGATCTCAGAGTTGGAAGTTCAAGCCCCACGTCGGGTGTAGAGATTACTTAAAAATAAAATCTTAAAAAAAAAAAAAGAGGGAAATTCAAACAGAGAGAAGGCCATGTGAAGAGGGAGGCAAAGACTGAGGTGATGCTGTCACAAGCCAGGGAACATGTGGCGTAGCCAGGGCTGGAAGAGGCAAAGAAGCATTCTCCCCGAGAGCCTTCAGAGGTAACATGCCTGCCAACACTCTGATTTCAGACTTCTGGCCTCCAGGACGGTGAGGGACAGAGTGGTCTCTGGGCATCGTCCCACATTTTTCACACCCACCACAGGTCTCCTCCTGCAGGGAGCCTTCCTGGCTGCCCAGCAGAGGAGGGCCATTTCCCTTCTGCCCAGCCTGGCTGCCCAGGCTGTGTCTAGGTTGGGGCCTTGCCAGGGTCCTAGCCTCCTGCGTCCAGCATTAACTGGCAGCAAATCTGTTCGTGAATGAATGAATGCATGAATGAATGAATGAATGAATGAGGTTTTCCTGTGCTGACTATGCTTTGGTTCACCTTAGTCACTTCCAGCCCTGTGGCCTCTCTCAGGCCTCCCAGTGTCCCCACCATCACCCCAGAACCCAGCCTCCCCTGGCTTCTCCTACAGAAGGCAATTGTCCCTACCTGTGTGTGACTCTGGCTGGGGACCAGCAGAAAAAAACAACTTTAAAGATAGACGGAGACGAGTTGCATCTTGGCTGTCACTTTTTTTTTTTTTTTTAGTTACCATGTACAGAGTATTTTCAATGCCCCAAACTATGTATTCTCACCACATCCCCAAAGGGAAAGAAACAGTTATTACTATCGCCTCTGGATCATTAGCTAAATTACATGTGCAAAGACTCTATTCCCAAATAAGGTCACGTTCTAAGGTTCCAGGTGGATATGAGTTAAGTGGGGATGCCACTTAACCCACTACAGGTATTTATCCAACAGAAAGGAAGATATGTTTTTGTGTGTGTTTTTTTATTCTTTTTTATTTTTAAAGATTTTATTTATTTATTTGAGAGAGAGAATGAGATAGAGAGAGCATGAGAGGGGGGAGGGTCAGAGGGAGAAGCAGACTCCCCGCTGAGCAGGGAGCCCATTGCAGGACTCGATCCCGGGACTCCAGGATCATGACCTGAGCCGAAGGCAGTCGCTTAACCAACTGAGCCACCCAGGCGCCCCTGTGTGTGTTTTTTTAATATTTTATTTATTTGTTTGATAGGGAGAGAGAGAGAGAGCGTGCGCACAAGCACGGGGAGTGTCAGGCAGAGGGAGAAGCAGACTCCCTGCTGAGCAAGGAGCCCGATGTGGGACCCAATCCCAGGACCCCGTGACCATAACCTGAGCCAAAGGCAGACACTCAACCAACTGAGCTACCCAGGCGTCCCAGAAAGGGAGATATGGTTTTACCAGAGACATGAACACAAATGGTCATAAGAGCCCCAAACTGGAAACCCATCCCAGACGTCCATCAACAGGTCAGTGGGTAAACAAATGCAATTCACATAATAGAATACTACACAGCAAGGAAAAAGAACAAACCACCACTGTGTACATCCCACAGGTGGATCTCACCAATGCTGAGTGAAAGAAGGGGACACGAAGAGGACACATGATACGATTCCATTTATGTAAAGTTCATACACAGGCCATGCTAACCCGTGACATGTTGGGGCCCCCTGGGGCAGATCATCAGGAAACAAAGACCTTTACCACAAAGAGGCACAAGCACTTAGGGTGATGGAAATGTTCTATATCTTGGTGATGGAGCAACAGGGAGGTTTACATTTGTCAAAGCTCGTTGAACTGGGCATTTAAAAATGGTTGTGTTATTAGATGTCAATTATGCCTCATTAAAGCTGACTTATTAAAAAGCAAACAAAAAATGAAACTGGTCAGAAGGAGCCAAGATGATAGAGGTCAGACCCAGGGCTACCTCTTGGGGGTGACCAACTGGAAGCGAGCATGAGGGAGTCCCCCCGGGGGCTGGGGGTGCTCTGTATTTGGGTCACAGGAGTGTAAACATTCATTGAGCTGTAAGATGGGCACACCTTGCCATTTGTAGATTACGCCTCGATGAAAAAGAAAGAGCCTGGGGTTCCGAGAGGTAAGTAACTCTCCCGAGGTCCCAGCACGAGGGCATCAGAGTTGTCTTACTCTGGAGCTCAGCACCAACTCCTGGTCTCATCCCTGACCCCCTCCATTCAATAGCATGGGGGTTATAACAGAAGACTCTGTTGTGTATCTTACAAGGAGAAAGACAAACCTGAGACATGCATACAGATCAATGACCAAGGCCTTTCTGGATGGTGGTAACTGTCATAAAGGCAATGGGCTGAGAGTGACTGGGTGGAAGGGACTGCTTGAGCTAGGAGATTAGGGAGACCCTCTTTGAGAAGGTGATGTCCCAGCTTTAATAAAAGGGGACAGAATGGTCTAAGATGTTCTGGGACATTCCAGAACATTGTAGAAGGGCCCAGAATGTTTCAGAACATTTCAGGTGGAAGCAATATGTAGGGTCCAAGCCTGGTGCCAGAAAGAGCCTGAGGAACAGAGATGAGACCACATTGTCTGGGGTGATGTGGGCAAGGCTTGGAGTGAGAAGGGAGAGTGTCGACAATGATGTACTGAGAGCAGCCTCCTTGGTGTGTGGGACACAGCTGTGACCAACACTGCTAGCGCGTCACATCTGGCAGGGGGAACATTTATTAAACCAATCATCACACAAGCAAAGAAGCAATAACTTAATTGTCAACATGATAGAGGCTTGATTTGGGGCGTAGTGACTTAGAGGGGCCAGGCTGAGCCGGGAGGTCAGAGGGGGATATTCGGGCTGAAGAATTGGCCAGGAAGAGAGCAGAAACTTTTAGGCAGAGGGGACAACCTGTGTGGGGATCCTGAGGAGGGAGAGTGCCAGGAGCCGCAGGGAGCCTGGCAGGACTGGGTGTGAAGGGGGCAGTGGGCAGTGTTACGTGACACAGGACCCCTGGAGGCTTCAGCTTCCCTGTTGGGCTCATGCCTGGCCCTGAGCAGGAACTGGGGCAACCCCCATCTGGGGCCCAACCTGAACTGCCCACCTACCCCTGCCCCAAGAGAAGGACATGAGTCCCCATCCTTTCTTTTTCTTTTTTTTTTTAAGTTTTTTTTTTAAATATTTATTTATTTATTTAATTAACAGAGAGAGAGAGAGAGAGAGGGAACACAAGCAGGAGGAGTGGGAGAGGGAGAAGCAGGCTTCCCGCTAGCAGGGAGCCGTATGCGGGGCTCAAACCCAGGACCCTGGGATCATTACCTGAGCTGAAGGCAGTCGCTTAACCAACTGAGCCACCCAGGTGCCCCCTTTTTAAGATTTTTATTTATTAATTTGACAGAGAGAGCGAGAGAGCACAGGCAGAGGGAGCGGCAGAGGGAGAGGGAGAAGCAGGCTTCCCGCTGAGCAGGGAGCCGGATGCAGGGCTCGATCCCAGGACCCTGGGATCATGACCGGAGCCGAAGGCAGACGCTTAACTGACTGAGCCACCTAGGCACCCCGAGTCCCCATCCTCTCCTCCATGTGTTTACGAGTGTTGCCAGGCACACCTTGCTCCCTCCCTCCCTTCCTGGACAGATTACCACCTCTGGGCCCAGAACTCAGGCCTGTCACCAGGGAACCAGGACTGCCGGTTGCCATGGCAACACTACAGTACAGGGACACATGGGCGCTTCTGCCTTATGCCATGATCCCAACCACCCACCCACCCTCCATCAGGGCTGTATCAGTGCGGGAGGAAGGCACAGGAAGGGGCAGAGGGGGCAACTTCCCAGATGACTCACGGAGCTGGGGGGACAGACAAGGAAACTGAGGCTCAGAGAGCTATAGAGAGTCAGATCTCTTCCACAAGGTCCCTTCTGCTGGGACTTACTCCTTAGAAGAGCCCTGGACAGAGGCAAAGTGCCCTCTCACTCCTGAGATTCCAGAAGGGGCCAGGACTTACTTGGCAGAGGAGCCTGAGGGTGTTTGCTTGGCACTTGGGGGTCTTCCCCAGAGGTCCCAGGCGGCCCTGCTGGGAGATTCCTCAGAAGTCTGCAGGTATGGGTGCTGACGGCACACCAGACCCAATCATGCCCTGGCAGTGCGTCCAGTTTGGGGTGGTGGAGGAGACAGATCATGGAGCCATAAGCAAGTCAACGTAGGAGAAAGACTAAGCAGGTGAGGAGCTGAAATAGGCCTCAGGAAGGAAGGAAGATCAGATAAAAAATGAATCCAGGGACAGGGCTAGATTATCCAGGGAAAAAGAATTCTGGGTGGAGGGCACATCAGAGCAAAGGCCCTGAGGTGCATGCTATAGCAAGGAGAGAGGAAAGGAGAGGGAAAAGCACACAGGAGGTGGCAGGGGCCAGGCCATGCAGACCTTGTGGGCAGTGAGCGAAGCCCTCAAAAGGGTAGATGATATGAGTGAACATTGCTTTTCTCTGCACGTGCAGACGCACACCGGCCATACACACCCCTGGGACACCTCTAACACACCCACGTATCTGGGACACCCTGCCTTCTCAGATTCTATCCATCCCTCAAAGCCCAAACAAGCCAGCTGCCACCTCGTTGGGCAAACATCACTCACCACATATTTGGAAGGGAGTCCTCTACCCACACCACATGCCCCCAGCACTCATAGTTTCTACCCACACCACCTGCATCATGCATTCCAAATCTATGAGGCACCCACTCTAGGCCCAGCCCTGGGCTGGTCACCAGAGCTTCCAGAATTCATACACCAGACACATAGCAGCAAAACATACAAACTAAAAACAAAACAAAACAAAACAAAACCACTCTGCCCTTGGGGTCACAGTCCCGAGAGAGGGGAGGGGGATGAAGAGACTGGGACCAGTCACAAGTTTTCAGTTAAAGAAGCCCAACACGGGGGCGCCTGGGTGGCTCAGTCGTTAAGTGGCTGCCTTCGGCTCAGGTCATGATCCCGGGGTCCTGCTCGGCGGGAAGCCTGCTTCTCCCTCTCCCACTCCCACTGCTTGTGTTCCCTCTCTCGCTGTGTCTCTGTCAAATAAATAAATAAAATCTTAAAAAAAAAATAAAAAATAAAAAATAAAGAAGCTCAACGTGAACTGGCTTAAGGCAAAAAAGGGACAGGGTGGACTTCAGGCCCATTTGAGCCAGGACTTCCAGCAATGGCATGAAGACGTGGTCTCTCTCCACCCCTCTGGTAGGCTCTGTTGTGGTGGTGACCAATGCCCCTTGGCAGCTGCAGACTCACACCCTCCCCGCTCAGTAACCCCAGCTAACAGCGTGTGCCTCTCTCCCAGTAAATCCCACCAGTGCCTGAGAAGTCTCGGGTCATACTGCTCAACCTCCCCTGAACCACATAAGCTTGGTCACACCAAACCAGAGCTCTGTTAAGAAGGAAGAAGAGAGCGACAGGTGCCAGGTAGATCCCTATCAAATCCATGAAGGCCTTCCAAGCAGAAGGAGCAGCTATAGAAAAGGCGAGGCTGGACCAGTGATGATGTTGATGTTACCGTAGGAAACAATGAGGACAGGACCCATGTTGTCCTCAGACCGAAAGGTAGGAGGCACATAGCAGGAAAGGTGGCTGCCACAGTGGTGAGTATTGAAAGCCTTTATTTTCCTATTTTTTAAGATTTTATTTATTTATTTGAGAGAGAGACAGAAAGAGCACAGACCGGGGGGTGGGAGGAGGAGAGGAAGAGGGAGTAGGAGAAGCAGATTCCCCACTCATGGAGCCAGACGTGGGGCTCGATCCCAGGACCCTGGGATCAGGTCCTGAGCCGAAGGCAGACGCTTAACCAACTGAGCCACCCAGGCGCCCTTATTGAAAGCCTTTAAAAGGTAAGCAGAGAGGGGCCGCCTGGCTGGCTCAGTCGGTGGAGCACGTAACTCTTAATTAATCTCAGGATTGTTAGTTCGAGCCCTATGATAGGTGTAGAGATTATTTAAAAATAAAAATCTTGTTGCGCCTGGGTGGCTCAGTCCATTAAGCGTCTGCCTGTGGCTCGGGTCATGATCCCAGGATCCTGGGATCGAGCCCCATGTCAGGCTCCCTGCTCAGCGGGGAGTCTGCTTCTCCCTCTGCCTCTGCCCCTCTCCCTGCTCGTGTTCTCTCTCTCTCAAATAAATAGATAAAATCTTAAAAAAAATTTTTAAAGTAAATAAATAAAAGGTAAACAGAGGAAATCAGGTGGTGTCCAAGGGCAACAGGGCGTCATGGGGAGTCAGCAGGGTGGGGACAAGGTCTAGCCCCATGTAGGGAATGGACTTGACCAGGTGAGGCTGCTTCTAGGGTCTGAGAAACAGGGAGACATTCAAGCAAAAATAATTAATAATCACCTGCTCCATGCCAGGTCACATATGAGACTCTTAGGAGCTACCTTCACAGAGTTTATAAAGTTACGTTAAAGCAGGCCGACCTTGAAATAAGTGACTATTAATTAGCTATAAATATTGTAAGTATAGGGGCAGGAGCCGAACACGGGGATAACAGGGGATGTTGGCCCACACTGAGGAGGACAAGATAGATGTCTTTTGCTGAGGAGGAGCCCTTTTAGATGAGAACTTGAGCAGAGCAGAGCCGTGAGGGAGTTCCTGGCATAGGGACATGCAAATGCGAAGGTCCCGGGACAGGAAGGAACAAGGTGGGCTCCAGGAAGCCAGAGAGATCCACTGTGGCTGGAGCATAGTGAGCGATGGGGAGTTGGAGAGGAGCGCCTGTGTGGCTCAGTCGTTGAGCGTCTGCCTTCGGCTCAGGTCATGATCCCAGAGTCCTGGGATCGAGCCCCACATCGGGCTCCCTGCTCCGCGGGAGGCCTGCTTCTCCCTCTCCCTCTGTCTGCCGCTCTGCCTACTTGTGCTCTCTATCTCTGTTAAATAAATAAATAAAAATCTTTAAAAAAAAAAGAAAGAAAGAAAGAAAGAAACCGTTGGAGAGGTTCATGGGGCCAGATTGGGGAACGCCTCGTTGGTACATGTGGATGTTCGGACTCCTCGTGGCAGCAGTAAACCCAAGAAGGGGGCTGATATCCAGGATCAGATTGCTTTATCCTGACAGCTCCAAGCTGCTGCATGGAGCTGGAGGGCGGCTGGAGGGGAAGCAGGGAGCTCCAAGGGGAGGCAGGGGCAGCTGTTGGATGAGAGGTGGTAGTGGCCTAGACCTTGGTGGTTGCCATGGAGATAAAGAGACGCTTGTGGGCTGGAGGGCTGGGGAATCAGGCCCTGCCAATGAGATAAGGTGGAAGGAGAACAGGGAAGACTCAAGATGCCACCCAGGTGTTTGGAGCCATTGAGATGGGAGGTCGTGCGCAAGGCCACTAGGGTCCCCTTTGAGCTGGACTGAGCAGTTACAGCAACCATGTAAATAGCGGTGATGGTCACACAATTTTGTGGATGAACCTAACGTCACAGAATTGTACACTTAAAAACCGACCAACGTAGGGGCACCTTAGTGGCTCAGTCAGTTAAGCGTCCGACTCTTGATCTCAACTCAGGTCTTGATGTCAGGGTCGTGAGTTCAAACCCCACATTGCATTCCACACCAGGCGTGAAGCCTACTTAAAAATAAATAAATAAAATTTAAAAATTTAAAAATAGGGGTGCCAGGGTCCTGGGATCAAGCCCTGCATCGGGCTCCCTGCTCAGCTGGGAGTCTGCTTCTCCTCCTTCTCACTCGTGCTCTCTCTCACTATCTTTGTCTATCTCAAATAAATAAATAAAATATATTTTTTAAAGATTTTATTTATTTATTTAACAGAGAGAGACACAGCGAGAGGGGGAACACAAGCAGGGGGAGTGGAAGAGAGAGAAGCAGACCTCCCGCTGAGGTAATAAAATATTTTTTTATTAATAAAATATTTTTTTAAAAATTAAAATTAAAGGGGCGCCTGGGTGGCTCAGTCGTTAAGCGTCTGCCTTCGGCTCAGGTCATGATTCCAGGTCCTGGGATTGAGCCCCGCATCGGGCTCCCTGCTCGGCGGGAGGCCTGCTTCTCCCTCTCCCACTCCCCCTGCTTGTATTCCCTCTCTCGCTGTGTCTCTCTCTGTCAAATAAATAAATAAAATCTTAAAAAAAAAATTAAAACTAAAAATTAAAAATTAAAAATTTGGGGACGTCTGGGTGGCTCAGTAAGTTAAGTGTCCAACTCTTGATTTCGGCTCAGGTCATGATCTCAGGGTGATGAGATCGAGCCCTGCATCCTCGAGCTTAATGGGGAGCCTGCTTGAGATTCTCTCCCTCTCCCCCCTAAAATAAATAAACCTTTAAAAAAAACTGATTAAAATATGTGATATAGGGGCACCTGGATGGCTCAGATGGTTAAGCATCTGCCTTCGGCTCAGGTCATGGTCCTGGGATCGAGCCCCGCATCGGGCTCCCTGCTCAGCAGGGAGCCTGCTTCTCCCTCTCCCTCTACTGTTCCCCCTGCTTGTGCTCTCTCGCTCTCTCTGTCAAATAATTAAATAAAATCTTTAAATAAAATAAAATATGTGAGATATATAAATATATATTACCACCACAAAAAAAAAAAAAAAAAGAGGAAAAACCTTAAATGTACACTAACTCTAACTAAATAAAATGTGAAATGAAGTACTTCAGTCACACTGCCGCATCACAAGGGATCCACATGCCACGGGGCTGGGGCTGTTGCAGACAGAATGCTTCCATCATTGCAGGAAGTTCTACTGGGCAGCACTGGTCTGCTGCTGCTGCTTAACTCCGCCCAGGTATCATTGGCAACATTCCAAGGGGCTGCCTTGAAACCCCACCAGGACCCAGAACAATACCCGGGGAGCGAAATTGTCTTTTAATATTGGATCCTGGGGAGCCTGGGTGGCTCAGTCGTTAAGCGTCTGCCTTCAGCTCAGGTCATGATCCCAGGGTCCTGGGATCGAGCCCCGCATCGGGCTCCCTGCTCCGCGGGAAGCCTGCTTCTCCCTCTCCCACTCCGCCTGCTTGTGTTCCGTCTCTCGCTGTCTCTCTCTGCCAAATAAATAAATTCTTTAAAAAAAAAATAATGTTGGATCCTGATGCTCATGGTATCAGGCAGGGTGCTGGCAGGAAGCAGGAGCTGCTCAGAAGGGATGCCTCAAGAGTTGGTTGTAGTAGGGGTGCCTGGGTGGCTCAGTCGTTAACCGTCTGCCTTCGGCTCAGGTCATAATCCCAGGGTCCTGGGATCGAGCCCCGCATTGGGCTCCCTGCTCGGCGGGAAGCCTGCTTCTCCCTCTCCCACTCCCCCTGCTTGTGTTCCCTCTTCTCGCTGTGTCTCTCTCTGTCAAATAAATAAATAAAATCTTTAAAAAAAAAAAAAAAAAGAGTTGGTTGTAGTAAAGGGGATATTTGCCAAGGTGTGGGCAGGGTTGGGTAACTGACATGAGGGGGCGCAGCACCCCGAGTGAGTAGTAGTGGGGAGCTGTGACCACGCACAGGCTGAAGGTTGGGGAATGCAGGGAGACACCAGGAGAGAAACACCCTGACCTCTCACTCTTCTCTCCTCCTACCTCCTGACCGTGCTAATCCCCGCCCACCCCCACCCCCTCCCCAGCTGAGTCTAGCAGAAGGCAGAGACCCCAAGTGGATCTCCTGGGACACAAGCAAGGTGAAGGGTGGACGGCTGATAATAAGCCCCACTTGATTCCCTCTAACCCCCGCCCCCACCCACCTGTCACCCATAGGCCTCCATTGGCCCCTGAAAACCTCCACCCCACTGACCACCACACCCCTCATCCCAAACTCTCCCCAGGAATCTCTGATTGCCAGCAATAGAAACCACTTCAGTTGACTGAACCTAAAAAGGGATTTTGGGGGGAAGATCTCTGGGAGTCTGCAGAATGGACAGGAAGGATGGAGAGCCAAGGCTGTAGCCTCATTGGGGTAGGTTGCTCCTGTCTTGCAAGACTCCTCTCCAATGCAAAGTACAGGGCAACAACGCCAAGTCTGGATCCCTTGGATAGGGAAGGGGAATAGGACCCACTGTCAGTGCCCTGAAGCTGCCCCCAATGGGGCAGAGCTCCATCCCCAAAAGAAAGGGGAATGGAAGCCAGATGGCTGCAACATTAACCAAACCTCCTCCTCAAGATTCGACCAATGCATTTCAGAGGAGGGATCCCAAAAGGAAGGCAAGAAGGGGTACCGCCCCATCTGGGCCAAGCAGGTAGCAAAAGCCACTTTTCCAGGTACATCCCTAGTCGGAATCGTGATGTGGGCTGGGCAGCCGCAGGGGGCTGTCCTTCCTGAAGCCACGGGGAGTTCCCAGGGCTGTCTCCTTCTCAGAAGGGGCCAAGTGGACAGGTGCCATGGCCATACTCAGGCCATTTCTCCCAAGGGCAGATGGAGAGACAAGAAGTAGGCTCAGTCCAAAATATCTTTTATATACATGGTTTATTCCTCCCAACCCCCATGCTGCAACCCCAGCCTCAGCCACTCTCCCGGCATGGAGCTGCCCACCACCTCTCTCAGGGGCCTCCTCTCTTGGGACTGTATCTCTGGAGGGGAGGTGGGGAAAAGGAGGGAGCCCTAGCACAGGGTGGTTCCCCTGTGCTCTCAGCCCCCACCCAATAAGGGAGAAAGGAGGAAGGAGAGAGGCAGCACAGAACTGGGGTTTGAATACTCAAGAAGCTACAAGATAGAAGACAGACGTAGCACACTCTGGGGAAGGGGGGAGCAGGGAGGAACCAAAGCCAGATCCCACCCCCCAGTAGGGGCATGGCAATCCCAGGACCCAGAGGGGCAAGGGGAGGGACTGGGGAAAGAAGAAGGATCAGGGGTGGAGGAGCCCAAGGATGGTCCCACCCTGACCTGGACTCCTGGGCACAGGGCAAGTGAGGCCCAAGGAGCCCCTGCACTGGGCGATGCATGGGTCGATCGAGACCTACAGCTTGGTCAGGTCCAGCTTCAGCTTGTAGGGTGGGGGGCTGTCCCCAAAGGCATGTGATGGGGGAGGATACAGGGGCCAGTCTGGCTCTACCATGAAGCCCTTGTGCTGCTCCAGGGTCAGGGGCTGCAGGGGGAGGAAGAGGGAGGGAGGGAGGGCTACTGAGCCCCCACCCTGCCAAGGCTCTTTCCCACCCCTGATCTCAGGTCACCCCAGCTAAGGGCTGGCATTGTTCCCCTCACTTGATAAGGAAATAAAGAAACTTGCCCAGTGTCACACAAGAAGTCAGGGGACCTTGTCTCCAGGGGAGAGTGAGTGGCCCAATTCAGGGCCAAGGAGCGGCCCTTCTCCCATCCCTCCACCCAGCCCCACCCACCTGGAACTTGAGATGCTGGCCAGGTGCGGTCACCAGGGTGGAGCAGCTCAGCCACAGCATCACCAGCACAGAAAGGAAGAGGCAGCAGGCCAGGATCCAGCGAGGGAGCCCCGAGCGCCTGACCCGCCCAGAAGGCACGCTCAGAAGTCCTGGTGGGGTTTGGGAGACCCTCCCCTCCAGCTACACTCCCATCCCACCCCCAGGGTCTTGCCACCCACCGGGACATGCAACTGAGGAAGTCGTTGTCCTGCAGCTCATCGGATTCCACCTTGGTCTTACTGCTAGTCTTGACTCGGATCTTGGCCTTCCTTACCTTGTCCAAGGGGCCTACAGGGTCTGAGAGACAGGTCACCTCTTAGCAGCCCCCGGGCCTCTCCCAAGAGGCCACAGCAGCCATGGAGAGGAGAAAGGAGGCCGGGACCTAGGGCAATGGGGCATGGAGTCCTGGAATAGATCAGAACCCTGGGAAATGGACCGTGTAATCCTGGGGAAATAGACCATGGAACCTGGCAGCCCTAGGAGATGGACCAGGGAACCTAGGAAGATGAATCACAAAACCCTGGGAGACAGACCATGGAACCCTGGGAGAAGGATCATGAATCCCCAAGAGAAGAATCACAGAACCCTGGAGATGGACTGTGGGATCCTGGAAAACAGACCACAGAACCATGGGAGATGGATCATGGAACCCTGGAAGATGGACCAAGGAACCCTAAGAGTTGAGAGATAGAAATCCCATTCCTAGAGGGTTCATTTGCCAGGAGGATTCCTTATGGCTGGGGAGCCACCGGTGGAAGGAACATTGGTCTACCCTCGGACCTTACCCACGTGCACCTCCAAGGCCTCAGGGTGGGATCCCCGCCAGGTCACCTCTACTCGCTGCAGACGGGCCCCCTCGTGCCCCAGGCTCTCTACCACAGGCTGGGTCTAGGCCAGGAAAAGACAGCACAGAAAGAGCCAATTAGAAAGGCACCACGTTGGCCCTGGGAAGCGCATCTCTGTGTCCCATGTAGGTTACATTGTCCCATGCCTAGCTGGGACATAGTTCCCCTGGGTGCAGAGAGGACACCCTTCTGTTGGGCTGTGGGCTGTGACATCAGGGACGTGGTTCCCTGTTGGTGCAGGCATCTCAATTCCTCTTGACCCGATCCTTTAGCTCCTGAACTAGGAACACGAGCTAGGCTGATAGAATCACAGGGATTGGCTGAGAGATGGTCACATGACCCAGCCAGGGCCAATCAAAGTAAGTCTCAATTGAGCTAAAGCTTCAGAGAGGTTATACCTTAGAGCCTTAGGCATCCACCCAGCCATCAGGAGGGAAGAGCTTGCCTGGGAATGCAACCACCACAAAGCGAAGCAGAGTCAAGGAGGGGAGTGAGGCAGTGAACCCCTAAACCTAGCTGGCTCCGAACATTGATCACCCGAGGACTTTGCATCCCGTGAGCCAACAACCAGTGCATCCCACCTTCTTACCCTGATCACCCACCTACCACGCTGGCACGGCCTCTGCCAGACCCCTCACCTGGAACACCACCACCTTCCCATTGTCAGTCTGCAGGTAGTACGTCCAGGTGGAGGAGACAAAGCCCTGGGCCGAGTTGACAAGGTCATTGCAGAGGGTGGAAAACAAGTCCAGGAGCGAAAGGGCCCCGCTTGGAGCTTCCAGGACCTTTCTCTGCCAAGCGAAGGCCCAAGGCACAGACATGTCACCAAGGTAGGGAGGTGAGCTGGGAGAGTTCACTGTGACCGGAATTTGCTGAGTGGTTTGGGGCAACAGGGCTTCATGCCATGAATGCGGCATTTGGCACGCTGTTGCCCTTGGAGAAGGGGACTGCCCTTTCTGAGCCCTCAAACGGGGCTGATTCTCTTCTGTCATGGGGTTGTTGTGAGACTTCAACTAGACGATGGCACAGCACCGATGTGTAGTATGTAGTAGGTGCTATTATTAAACATCTCACACCATCATTCTTATTTTGACAGCATCGGGAGAGAACTCAGAACAGGAAGGAATGGTAGTGCAGCGTGCTTTTATGAACAACGAAGGCCTGGAGGGGGTGGAGGCAAAGGGGTGAAGGGGAGGAGCTTTCTGGGCACTCTCGGTCCAGGGCTCCCTGGCTGTGATAAATGATTTCCTGTGCCTTAGTTTCCCCTGACACAGTGTTTCCTAGACTCACTCATGGACACGACGGGTGAGCAGTTATGATCTCTCCCTGGGGTGGGGGAGTTCCTCCTCCCTAAAACTCAGTTCTGAGCCCCCCCCCATGACAGGGGCCACCTGTTCACCAAAAGGAAAGTGCTTAGACCAGCACCTGGCATGCAGTAGGGGCTCAATAAAGTCAGCTCTTCAGATAGCACTGAAGATGAGTGAGGTGAGGGGTGTTCACAAGCCCTGGTGGCACCGGCTTTAAATGCCATCTCTTGCCCAGCCCTAACTGTGTGACCTTGGGCAGTTGCTTCGTGGGCATGAAATGGGAGTGACACTGTCCCAGGTGCCTCTAGGTGGCATAAGGAATTTGGGACAGGCTGTGATCAGGCCGGGACCAGGACAAATGATGGATAACCACTGGCTGTTTTCTGCATTTACTCCTTGTACGGTGGTGGGAAGGGAGGGTATTTCCCATATCACAGAGATGATAATTGAGGTTTGAGGCAAGACAAGACTCCATCGAGGATCCCCAGTAAGCCCAGAATGGACTACAGAGCCTGGGACACTCTGGACATGAGTGCAGATTTGGGGGGTGGGGTAGAGAGAGGAGGGGGGATGGTCCCAGGGCCACAGGTGGGAGGGTGCCCACCTTCTGCTCTGGCTCCGGCTCGGGTTCAGGCTCCGGCTCCGGGTTCTGGCTCCAGCAGCCCTCGCTGCAGGCTTGCTGCTCCGTCTCCTTCACATAGGCCTCCACACAGGCTGGGGGGGTGGGGGGTGGGACGGGGAGGGGGCAGGAGAGGTGACTAGAGGGTGACCCTTCCCAGGCCACCTCTCCCCACCCCAGCCCACCCGGCCAGCCCTCACCTGCTTCACACTCAGTCTGGGTGGCGTTAGGCTTGGAGCTCCTTGCCACAAATCGGCAGATGGAGAAGAGGCGGCAGCCGCGCTCACAAGCACTGATCAGGACAGCCCTGTCATACTCATAGGGGGACTCAGAAGGGTCCTCCTCCTCAAGCTCTGCCTGGGAGAGGGGGCATGGGGTTCAGGCCAGGGGGAGGGGCAGGAGGAGATTTGTACTGGAAGCACAGGCTCAGAGCAGGAGGTAGAAGATTTGTTGTTCTCTCCCTCCTCCCCCCCCAAATCCAGAGAGATTGAGGTGGGGAGGGGAAGGCTAAGAATATTAGTGGGGGTTCTTAGCTCTGAGGAAGGGAGAGGGGGGTGGACCATGGAGGACACTGGGTTTGGGCAATGGTTGTAAAATGGATAAGTTGGGGAGAAATGCCCCCCTCCCCCCACCCCCCGGGACCACGCCAAGGCTCCAGGGAGGAGGGCAGAGATTGAGAGGGATTGTCAGGCCTGAGGAAGGAGGGAGGAGGCTAAGAGGAGGAGGTTTTGTCATCTTTTCTGGCCTGGGAAAATGGAGATCCAGCTGGTGGGGGGTGGGTGAGGATGTGAATGGGGGCTGGTAGCTCTTGGGGGGGTAGGGAGGTGGATGTGGAAGGAGGAGGAAGAGGAGAGGAGGAGGGGGGAGGAAGAGGAGAGGACCGTCAGACCTGAGGGAAGTGGGGGATGGGCGCCCCGAGGGTCTTGGCGCAGCCGAGTGCAGGCAGAGCCCGCAAGCTGGCCTAAGAAGCCTCAATCCCCTCCCTGCCCCTCCCTTGGGTGGACCCCCCCAACTCCGCATTCATCGGAGGGACTCGCATCTCCAAACCCTCCCCCATCCGAGGGACCCCCCCAGTCCCTCCCCCGCTGGAGGAACAACCCCCATCTCCATCCGAGGGACCCCCGACCCCAGCACTCGCCTCGACAGAAGGGACCCCAGTCCTTCCCTCACCAGAGGGACCCACCTCCATTGTTGAGCCCCCATTTCCGACTCCTTCCCGCTCTGAAGAACCCCTATCCCGCGCTCGCAACGGAGGGAACCGCATCCCCAGCCCCTCCCCCACCGGAGAGATTCCCGGGTCCTCCGGCTGGCGCCGCATGCGCTTCACCTGCGACAGCTGCGGACCAGGATAGCGGTCGCGGCACCGCAGCTGGCAGCTCTGCGTATCCCCGAGTTGCGGGGCGAAGGGGTCGCGGGCGGGCGGCGCGGGGGTGGCGGGGGGAGGCTGCAGCAGCAGCAGCAGCAGCGGCGGCATCAGCGCGACCGAAGCCATGGCCGTGCGGGGAGCGCGGGGCTCGGGGGACGCCGGCTCCTGGCAGGCACCGAGGATGCAGCGGCGGCGGCGGGGACCGGGTCGCTGACGTCACCCGAGCGAGGCAGCCTGGGAAGGGGGGGCGGGGGATGCGGAGAACGGGCGGGGGAGACGCGCTGCGGCACCGTCGGGGTGCGGGTGGGGCGGGGCAGGTGGACGGTGATCCCCCGCCGTCTGTCCCATCTCGGGGGTGCCGGGACACCTCCCTCGTATCCACGGGCTAGAGGATCTCAGCCAGCGCTATGCGGCCAAAAGGAAACAAATAGGGTGATGGGATGGGGTGTCTCTTGGCCAAGGGATTCAGGGAGGGCCTCCCCGAGGAGGCAAAATTTGAGCTGGCCACGCAGGGAGGGCAATCCAGGCACAGGGAACAGCGAGCGAGTGCCCTGAGGCGGGAAAGAGAGTGTTGGAAGAGGAGGTAGGAGGGCGGTGGTGCGGGAGCCAGAGACTGGAGATGGAAGGACATGAGTGAGGGTCACAGCGCTGGGGCAGCGAAGGCCTCGGGAAGGTCTGTGGCATCGTGTCCTTTGCCACCCTAGTGAGAGGGGCGGCAACTTTGTAATTGGTTTGCCCCCTGTAGGAAGCCCTCCCAGGCCCTTCAAGGTCTCCCCAGCCTCGCCCCCTTCTGGCCCAGCCCTGATCCATAGGCCTGGGGGATCTAGCGCTGTCTACCCCAACTGGGGGCCTCTCGGCCCCGGAGCTGAGTGGGAGGGGGCACAGAGGTGCAAGTAGGCGCGGGGTCGAAGTGCTGCTAAAATTCCTAATTCTTGTGGGAAAACTTGGGACACACAGGGACACTTCTGGCTTCCATAACTGCCACACTCCAAGGTGACAGATTGGAGCCCCATGAATCTCGGTTTAAGAGGTCTCCCTAGCTTCCTCTCTGTCAGCCATGGTAGTGGGGGCGCCTCCCTAAGCCTAGGTCCCCTGCAAAGACGACTCCCCCTCCCCCCCGCTGGCATGCCCCGTGCAGGTGCCTGCCGAGGTCGCGCTGCCGCCCGCGTGGCTTCCATCTACGCTCCGCCCCCACAGACGGGGCGGCAGCCACTCGGGGTCGGCGGGTCAGAGGGCGCCGCAGGTTCCGGCCGAGGAGGAAGGGACCCCGGGGGGGCCTGGCGCACCCCCTCCCCTGGCCGGCCGCGGCGCTTTCATCTCCGCGGCCTCTGCCGGCCCCCACGTGGCTTAATCAGGCGCGGCTGTGCCTGGCGGACCCTGAACATCTGGATCCCGGCGCGGCCCCTCCCCCGCCCCGCCCCTCCCGGGCTACGCCGCTGCGACCCTACGGCAAGGGCCTCCAGCCCGCAGTTTTCGCGAAAGCGAGGGAACCCCGGGTCGAGCCCCCCGCGAATCAGGGCCCGTGCCTTGGGAAATAGCCATTGGTTAAGACCAACGCTGTCTCCCATTTCACAGGTGGGAAACAGGCTCCAGGACCCTCAGCTGAGCTAGGATTCAAGCCCACACATGTCAGTTCAGAGCCCTGAGCGCTTAAGCCTCTTCCACAATTACTGTACTTCATTCATTCCAAACAAAGCCCTTCCCAGGTATTTTCTTGCAACAACCTATAAGGAAGTACCCGTAGCGTTGTCTAATTTACAGTTAAGGAAACTGAGGCTCAGGGTGGGAAAAGGGGTGGACCCAGATACAAGCGAGAGAAGCAAAGAGAGGCGGGCGGAGGTTGGGGCATCGGACATAAGAGGCGTCACTTAAAGAGCAACAGAAAAGAAAGACTCCCCGCATCCTTTTGCGGAAGGGGAAACTGAGGCTGGAGAGGTGGGAGCGCGGGCCTAAGTTGCCGGAGAAGAGCGAAGGGGCTTGGTTGCCGCCCACCCAGCCCCCTTTCCGCTTTACGAGGTCGCTGGGGGCGGGAGCGGAAGGAGGACTTGACCCTGGCCCCCCAGGTGAGCCCCCGCGCCCCTCCTGCCGTTCCCGAGGGAGCAGGTCCAGGTGAGGGGCGGGAGGGCCGGCGGGCGGCCGGGGTCGGGTTTCAGGAAATCCGCCGACATTCCTTCGGGGCTTAAGAGGGAAAGTTGACTCGGCGCCGCCCCTCGCCCCCCCCTACTTCCTACCCCCCGGGGCGGCCCGGCCGGGGGCGGCGGGCGCGGGGCGCTGCGGCCGGCCTGGGCGTGAATCAGCGGCTGGCCGGGCGTCCGGGAAGCGGCGGCCGAGGTCAGGGCGGGCATCGGACAAGCGCCCTTTGTCCCTTGCCGCCCTCACCACGACCCCGCTGACCCCCACCCTCAAGCTGGGTACAGGCTGAGGAGGAGGCACGGCACGGTGGCGCCGGCGCTTGCTGACGGTGTGGGGGGGGTCTTGGGGGGGAAGGGGTACAGCTGTCCGCCCCCCCACACACACACCGCAGCTGGCGCCTCCTAGAACCCAGACATCCGAGGTTCTCCAGGGTGCAGAGGGGCAGGGAACCCAGGCCTCCGTGGCTGGGTGCCCAGGGGCCTTGACCTAGACCTAGGGGGCACTCCTGAGGCCCCACCTCCAATGCCTGTGGGGTCTGAATTTTTCAAGTTCGGTGCACAAAGCTTTCAACCTAGGCATCCCAGTTACCCAGGCTCAAGCTCCAGGGTAGAAATGATAAAGCCCCACCTTTTCCTGCACACAGGTCCTGAACCTGAGTTCTGCTGTCCCAACCCCGTGTCCAGGTCCAGACCCTCACTGCCCCTGCTTCCTGGGAACATAGGCCTGGAACACGGGCAGCTAATCCCATACTGAGGGGCCCTGAGCATGGGGGTCTCAGCATGGGAGAGGCAGTGCTGTGCTCTACTCATTCCCACTGGCTCTGGGTTCCTATGGGCCACTGAAGGTACTGTTAACCGCTGCCTTCTCCCCAGCGTCCCCTCAATGCCCTTCACTTACACAGGGAGCTGGGGCTGGAGGGTGTCCCCCAACCTAATCCTTAGGTGCAGAGTGTGCGGACTACGGAGGAGCCCTTCCCCGGCCCAGGTGGGCCCCTCTCTCCATCTGCCCCCTCAGTACATTCCCAGCTGCCTTCAAGGACTTGGGTCAATATTTGCCAGAAGTTCCGTCAATGCTGGCTCCCCTGCCAGGGCAAAAGGCGGTGGGACTGGGGAGGAAGGGGTTAAACTGCTGGGAGCACCGTGGGCAGGGAAGGGAGCCCCTGGGGGGGGGGGTGTCAAATCTCTTTCCTTAAAGTCAAAGGTATGAAGTAAAGGTTCCCCAGGGGAGAGAGGGCTGGCTCCAGGGCAGGGCTGGGCAAATGATTCTTACCCTTCCGTGGGTAAGGACCAGAGAGGGATGGCTACCAGCTTGGGTCACATAGCAAGTCAGGGGGCGTGGGCCTCACGGGGACGCCAGGCAGCATGATTCACTAGGACTGAGTTTTCTTGCCACTTGGAAGGACTGAGAATTCTCCATCCTTCCATTTTGCAAATATTCATTGAGCTCTTCTCCTGTGGCCCTCACTGGGCCCCGCGCAAGGTCCTAATGGCTCTCAGGGCACTCACAGTCTAAAGAAAGTAAGTCTCAAGAGTAAGACAATGTTCAAAGAGCTGTGTTAGAAAGACAATTTTAAAAGGTGAAGGGCATGAAGGGTGCCTGGAAAGGGTAGGGGGCCCCTCTGAGATGACACTTGGCCTGTGACATGATGGAAGAGAAGGTGGTAAGTGGGGGAAGATTTGGGGGAAGCGCATCCCTGCAGAGGGAACAGCAAATCTGCAAAGACCCTGCGATAGCAACAAGCCTGGTGTGTTTGGGGAAACAGGGCTGCTGTGGCTGGAGTGAAGTGAGGGAGAGGAAAGGGAAAAGGAGAGTGGAGGAGAGGAAGAGAGAGGAGGGGGGATAGGGAGGCTGGGCAGAGAAGACCTGCTTTGCTTCTTTTAAAAGCTCTCTCTGCCTGCCCTGCAGACAAGGAAGGGCAGGAGGGCCACCGGGGACGCCCAAGAGGAAGCCGGGCACCATCCCAGAGGGAGATGGTGGGGCCTGAACCTGGACAGGGTGAGGAGAAGGGGTCAGAATCTCAGAATGGGGATGTGTTTTGGAATCAGAGCCAACAGGATTTGCTGATGGATTGGACGTGGGGGATGAGCGAAGGAGAGAGTTGTCACGCACGCCTCCAGGTCTCTGGCCTGAGCACCTGGGTGGATGGGGGAGCCTTTTCCCCGAAACCCGGGGATGACTGGGGGAGGAGCAGAGATGGGGGGGGGATATCAAAATATCCCTCCAGAAGTCTGAAGTCCTTCAGGAGGGAGTCAAACTTTGCAGGGCAGAGGCTGCGGAGGAGGGCTTGCGCTCTCCTGGAAACACAATTCCAGTCAAGAACTGCCACCGCCTCTTAATCCTCTGGATCACCTGGCAGGTGGAACTATGGCCCCGTTTCTCAGAGGGGACAAACTGAGGCCTGGGGACCATCCCTGCTCCAAGAGAACATGCCCCCCCCCAGTGCTGGGCGCTGTGCCAAGGGCTTAGACTGTGGCACCTTCTATAACATTGCGTCTTCTCACAGAGGACCTTAGTCTGGCTGGGAGCCGCCCATTGTACAGAGCAGAAAACTGAGGCCGAGAGGCCTGGTTGCTTCAGTAAACGGAAGTGTACCACTCCAGGGCTTTACTCTCCCCCTCATAAACCCATCCAGAATCCAGATTGTGGGTGTGCAGAGCCTCCAGGATCCTGTCCTCCAATCCTCTTTTCTCTGACAATCTGGGGTCTGAGCTGGGGATCCAAATAACGGGGAGGGTAGCCTTGAGCAAACGAGGTGGGGACTCCTGAGCCACCCTCAGACACTTTTACCCCATTGGCTAGTTAGGGATATGGAGAGAGGGTCCAGGCCTCTAAGGGAACCCCCCTGTAAGGGGGAGTTAGAGCCCTTCCTCTCTCTGGGCACACCACTGGGGGCAGGGCTGAGACTCAAACCTCCAGGCTGGAGGCGTCCCTGGAACTCTCCTCTCAAGCACCCCCTAAACCTCCGCCCTAGAAGCCAGAAGCCCTTCTATCTTGGGAGCCGTATTGGGTGCTGACCGAGAGGAGGGGTTGGGGGTGAGGCGCCCAGGCCAGAAGGGGTCCCGAAACCCAAGCAGTGGCCAAGAATAATAACACGGAGAAGGATCCGGGCGCAAAAAAAGGAAGACAGACTATGCGTCGCTCCGGGCAGCCGGCGTTACCTGGAGTCGGCGGGCGGCGGCCGCCGGAGCGATTACTCACTGCGTGGCGCACCCCACCCGCGGGCCGCTGAACTGATGTTTCCGTGGGGAGAGGTGTCACTGACTCGGGGGGAGTGCTCCTTATGGCTCTCCTTCTGGGAATCCTTCCCGTCCCTCTTGCGGGACCTGGGCAAACCCCCGTCCCCGCTCCCACCTGGGCCCATTTCTCCCGGTCTGTCCACGCGGGAGCTCCCTCCTAAGGTCCCCGGGAGCCCCCCGAGGAACCTCAGCCGTGTCCTGCGTGAAGGGGACAGCTGAGCCAGGGCGAGGGCCCGGGACTCCTTTGCCTTCCAGCTTTTTCTCAGTCTTCCCTCCAGCAAAGCCTGGGACCGAGGCTGCGCGCAGAGGACCGAGGAGAGGCGGGATGAAGTGGGAGGCGGGGGGCGCTGGGCCGAGAGCTGTGGGACCCGCGCGTCCAGGGCGTGGGGCTGGGGGTTGCGACTCTCAGGCCCCAGGGAAAGAAGCGGGGGGTGGAAATGGGAGCAGGCGGGGCTCAGGGACCACTGGGGGGGCGGGGCCAAAAGCTGGGGTGGGGGCCGAGACAGGATGGGGGGAGGAGCGGGCCAGGGCTGGGGGCCGCAGGAGACACTTAAGGGGCACGGGGCTGAGAGCAGGGTGCAGAGAAGTGGGCAGGGGTATGGAAACGGGATTGGGGGCGCCAGGTCCCAGATTGGGGGTGGGGAGCCTGGAGCCGGCGGGGTTGGAAAGAGAGTTCTCAGGCTGGTAGGGGCTGAGTGGGGGCTTCCGGGCCGCGGGACAGGGCGCGCGCGGTGCGCGGCGGGGCGGAGGCCGGACGGGTGGGGCGCGCGGTGCCCGCGGGCGGGCGGGCGGGCGGGCGGCGGGGAGGCCGGTGCGGGGCCCGCCGCCCCCCCGGGGCCGGGCCGGGCCGGGGGCGGGGCCGGGCGGGGCCAGCGGCGCATTAGCGCCTTGTCAATTCGGCTGCTCAGACTTGCTCCGGCCTCCGCGCCCGCGCCCAGCGACGTGCGGGCTGCCCGGCCCGCGCCCTCCCGCGCCGGCCTCGAGCCCCGCGCCCCGCGCCGCCGCAGCCGCCGCCCGCCGCCTCCTGCCGCGCGCCCCCGGCAGCGCCGGCCCCATGCCCGCCGGCCGCCCGGGCCCCGCCGCCCAATCCGCGCGGCGGCCGCCGCCGCTGCTGCCCCTACTGCTACTCTGCGTCCTCGGGGCGCCGAGAGCCGGATCAGGAGCCCGTGAGTACCCGGCGTCCTGTTCCCTTCTTCCCGCCTGGGCCGGGAGCGTGCGCCCCGGGGGCAGCTGCGGGGGGAGGGGGCGCGGGCGCCACCTGGACGGCCCGGGAACAAAGGAAGGCGCCCCCGGCGCGGCCCTCGGGGCGCCCTCACCTGCGGGGCGCACGGAGCCGCAGTTCCCCCGCCCGAGGGTCCGGCTTCCGCGCCCTAGGCCTTCTTACCTGGGCCGCCCGGCTGGGGATACCCGGCCCTGACCCGGGGGGCCGGGGGGAGCCGCGGCCTGGGATTCTCTGAACTCCGGGACGCGGCGGGTGCACGCAACAGCGCCCGCGGACTCGGAGCGGTAGAGACCGAGGGGCACCGCTCCCGGGCAGGGGCGCACGCGGTAGGCGCGTTGGGTGCTGGCCCTGGGCGGCCCCCCCCCAGTGGAGGGATGAGCCCCGCGAGGAAGGCGGGGCGGCGGGAGGGGGGCCGCTCTGGCCGCCTGGCGCGCGGCCCGGGGTCCCCGGGGACGCGCCTCTCCGCGGGCCGGCGCCGCCGCCCTCCCCTGGCGGGACCCCGCGCGCGGGGGTCCGCGGAGTCCCAGCCACCGGCGGGCTCGGAACCATTCCTGGCCAGGCTGCGCGTGGCTGAGAGCCTCCAGCGAGAGAAATCTTTGTGAGCGAGTGGGTGAGAGGGAGAGGGAGAAGGAGCCAGCGAGTCCGGGCACCGCGGGCCCAGCCTTGGTCGGGGCGGGGGCGGGGGGGGGGCACCGGGAACCCACAGCCCCGCAGGCCGAGACCCCTGCCCTGTCAGGAGCTCCTGGGCTGCGGCACTCTCTGTCCCCCCACCCGAAGCACACCCCCTCCAGGACACCGTTTCTACATCCAGACCCTCTCTGGGACACACCCAGAGACACACAAAGACACACTGGCTTGTGGCCCGTCGCCCTCGCCCTCAGATGAGCGCACACTGCATCCCAGATGCACATTGGCGCACCATCGGGGCGCGCACACACACATTCCACATTCGTGCTCACACACATTCCGCAGGGGGAGGCAGCACAGGGGTATAGAGGCAGAGCCTGCCCTAGACGCTCACAACGGCTGCAGGCACCCCATCCAGGCGCTCAGGTCCATTCGGGCCAGCACCCATTGCTCCCCAGGCCGTCCCACACTGAACAGAGCTGTTTGCAAGCTTCCTTTGGTGCACCTCCAGAAAGGACAGGGTCTGGGCACCCCCGGGGGCACTTAGTGAAAGCCCAGCCTGCCCAAGGTGCCTGGGCAGGTGAGGGGCTGCCCCAGGCCCTCCTGGGGTCCCTGGCAGTTCTGCTAGACAGTGAGCAGCGCCGGTAAAGACTACTCTTAGTGACCGGCTTTGTTTCCCAGCTCAGAGAGCAGCAGGCAAAGGTGGTGGTGCTTGGAGGGATTGTTGTGCGTGTGTTTTTTCCTTTAAGGGGGAAGAAATTAAATAAAAAAGATTCTCACACCTCAGCAATATGTTTCTACTTACGGTGTGTCTTAGCACCTGACCAGCAGGCGGGTGGGTCGTAAAGTGTGTGTGCAGGTACCAGCGGGACAGGAGATGGGGACCCCTGTCGGGACCCTGGGATGGAGGCCACCCTCCTGCCTTGCTTGCAGAGAATCTCACACTTTTCCCTTTTAAAACACATGGTGTTCCTTTTTAATAACGGCAGTGGCTCCAGATTGGGAAGGGAGAAGGAAAAAACTTTTAAAGGCCCCAGCTCTGTGTGAAAGTCAGGGAGGCAGGGAGCAAGGGGGTGGGGGTGGCTGTCCAAAAGCTTAGCTCAGGGATCTGCTTTGGGGAGCCTTCTAGGAGGCCCCCCAAACCAGGCAAGGGCCCCCACGACCTTAGTGGGCTGTTCCCAGCTGCTTCGCCTGGCTTGGAATGTGTGCATCCAGGTCCCCCCCCGCCCCCCCCCCCCCCGCCGCCTTGGCCCATTGTTTGGGGAGGCCTGAAGGGAGTTGGGAGCCTGCTGGGACCCCAGAGCTGGGAGGGGCTGGAATCTTAATAGTTCCTAGGTGCTGCAATGTGTTGGGCCCTCTGGACATCATGATCTCATCTCATTAATCTCCCCAACAGGTAGAACTTATTTTCCTCCCATTTTATGGAGGAGGAAACTGAGAACTGGAAAGGGGAAACCAGTCGCTCAGGTGCTCCAGCTGGGATTGGCACCGCCGTCCCAGGAGAAGTCCTCCCTCTGACCTTTTCTGGTGGAACGTGGTGGTGGTGGAGGGGGGGACTGGCCTGTCCAGGCCCGCCTGGCCTTGCCCTCTCGCCCTGTCCCCCGCCCAGCCCCAGGAGGGCAGCTGCAGCTGCTGGCAGGCAGTCCACGCCAGCCCAGGCCAGAGCGGGTGTGGCAGAGGGGCAGTGCCCCCCAGCCAAGACCCCCCAGAGAGCCCCTTCCTGGCTAGACCCTGCTGGTGGGTGGGGGGCCGGAGGGGCGTGACCTACCCCCAAAGGGTTGAGACTGGGCCTTGGGGTCCAGGCAGGCCCGGCCGTGCCTCCCACCCTGTTGGGGGGGCCCAGGCAGGAAGCGGTGGGTGGGCCGGGGCAGAGACGCTGGCACGCCCGAGTTCATGCCGAAGGAATTCCGAATTAGCGGGCGGCTGGCTGCCTGGGACCTCCGGGGCGGCCCCCTGGCCCCCGCCCCCGGCCGCCCCCGCCTCCTCGGCTCTGGCCCGCTCAGCCGGCTCCTTCGCACGGACGCCGAGACCTCCGGCGAGCCCTGGGCCAAGCCCCAAACGCAACTGTGATCCCAGGCTCCAGCAAGAAATGGCCCTCAAGCCAAGTTTGCCCCGGAAAATTGTCAGGGCCGGCCTGGAGAACCGCGTCCACCCCACCTCGCCCATCTGGGGCAGTGAGGGCCAGCACAGGGCAGCCGCTGCCATTCAGAGTGCCTCCCAAGGGGCCAGGATCACCCTGTCCTTGGCTGCCATCTCACAGAATCTGGGCTACCTCCCCCTGTCCTCTGCTGCCCTCCCCCCACTCCCTTTTTACAGCTGCCTGGGGATCCTTTTAAAATGTAAATCCTCCCCTGTGCGGAGCCCTGGAATAACCCCTCCCTGCAGGTCTGGCTCTGCTGATCTCCCAGACCTCATTCCCCACCACTCCTGCCCCAGGACCTTTGCACTTGCTGTTCCCACAGCCTGGTACTCTCTCCTAGATATTTCCATGGTGACTTCTTTCACTTTTTTCAGGTCTCAGCTCAAATGCCTCCCCAGATAGGCCTCCTGGGCCATTGAGCTGCCACCACTACCATGTGCTTCACGTTCTCATATTTATTTGTTCTTTCTCCTGTTGCTCCCTTGGATTCAAGGCCCACAAGGGCAGGAATTTTGAGTATCTTGGTCACCATTGTGCCTCCAGCTCCTGGCAAACTATAGGTGCTCCATGCATGGATGCATGAATGAATGAATGAACAAATGAATGAATGAGTCCTCACAACTGCTGCTGGTGGAGGGAGAGGCCCCTTCCCAGAGGCTCAAAGACATAAAATGAATGGGCCAAGCTTCCGCAGTGAGCTGGGAGCATTTGAACCCCGGTCAGCCTGGTTTAAAGGTCCCACAGGGTTGTTCCTTAAGACAATATTTTCACTCCTCTCAAACGTGTGGTTGATACCATGATGCGCACTTCCCAGATGGGGAGACTGGGGCTCAGAGAGTGGTATCAGGGTCTTGGACTGTGCGACCCCTCGCCCTTATCTGGACCTTGACTTCTCCTCAGATAAAAACAGACTCCTCTTAGGTTCTGACCTCCAGAAGGGGAAGCCCTTGGCATCTGAGACCCTCATGCCCAGCACCCAGTTCACACACAATCCTGTTTAGGAAGTCACTTTCCATCTAATCTTCACAATGGCCTTAGGGATCATGAGCTTTCTTGTTCCCATTTTGCAGATTAGGAAAAATGAGTTGAAAGAAAGAACAATGATGCCAAGTCCCTTTGGGTGGGGTTTGGGGGCCTAGAGTTTGCCCCAGCCTCCTTCAGTTCCAGCAACAGCACAGAGCAGAACTCTGGAGACCAACAAATCGGGGTTTAAATTGTGTGCCCTTTCCTCACTCAGTGACTTTGGGCAAGAGATAATTTCTCAGAGCCTCAGTTTTTTCATCCACAAAATAAGAAGGATTCTAGTAGGAGTCAGGGCACCCCTTTTTAGAAGCGTCTTTCCCCCCAAAGACACACTGTGTGTGAGGTTCTAGGGGTACAAATCTTTTTTTTTTTCCTAATTGCCAAGAATAAAATGAAATAAATAAAAGAAAAAAAGCAGAATGTAATAGTTGTCAGAACTACGGGCCGAGCAAGATTTACTTGAATCTGAGTGGACATTTATGCCTGCGTTTTGTGTCCACTCCCAGAGCCTTGAGCAAGTCGGTGAAGAAGCATCTTGGAAGGACCTGAGTTGTGGAATCACACAGTCCTGGGGCTGAATTTTGGTTTGGCCACCAACCTTGGGCTGGTCACTTGGCCTAATTGAACCTCAGTTTCCTCCATGTAAAATGGGAGGGAGACCATAGGAAACAGCTCCTTCGCAGGACTGCCATGAGTCCTGGAGGTCCTGGCATGGTGGGGGACGGGGGGCTCAGGGCGACTCCATCTCAGGCCTGACAGGCCCTCCTCTCTGACCCCAGACACGGCTGTCATCAGCCCCCAGGACCCCACGCTCCTCATCGGCTCCTCCCTGCAGGCCACGTGCTCAGTGCACGGGGACCCACCAGGCGCCACAGCTGAGGGCCTCTACTGGACCCTCAACGGGCGCCGCTTGGCCCCGGAGCTCTCCCGTGTGCTCAACGCCTCCACCCTGGCCCTCGCCCTGGCCAACCTCAACGGATCCAGGCAGCAGTCTGGCGACAACCTTGTGTGCCACGCTCGGGACGGCAGCATCCTGGCTGGTTCCTGCCTCTATGTTGGCTGTAAGTGGGCCCCCAGAATAAGCAGGGGTAACTCTTGGGAGCCGCATCTTCCTCTGGAGAGGGGCATGAATCATGGGCCCTCTGGCCCCTGACTGACAGTGGGCATGCCGGCACAGATGGAGAGGTAGGGACCTCTGGGGTGGAAATGAGAGCCTGGAACCCCCACCCCTATCCCCAAGAGACTCCAGGCAGGCTGTCAGGTCAACATCCGCTCTGTTCAACCCTCCTTCCACTCCAAGGTGGGGGCCCAGCTGGTGGCTAGCAACTTCTCCACCTATCCAGGGCTGGTCCAGACCCTCAGCCCCCTGCATCCCCCTTCCCCAGTGCCCCCAGAGAAACCTTTCAACATCAGTTGCTGGTCCAAGAACATGAAGGACCTGACATGCCGCTGGACGCCGGGGGCCCATGGGGAAACCTTCCTCCACACCAACTACTCCCTCAAGTACAAGCTGAGGTTGGTGGTGGCCCTTGGGTGACGCGTGTTCCAGCCTGGCTGTGAGGCCTTGGCAAAGCCCACCCTCTCCAAGCCCGGTGTCCCGTCTGCACTCTGGGGCTGCCGCGGGGAGGTCTGGGGGGCCTGAAGCGTCCGTCGTGTGTCCTCACACCCCCTCCTGCCCTGCAGGTGGTACGGGCAGGATAACACGTGTGAGGAGTACCACACCGTAGGGCCTCATTCCTGCCACATCCCCAAGGACCTGGCTCTCTTTACACCCTATGAGATCTGGGTAGAGGCCACCAACCGACTGGGCTCGGCCCGCTCTGATGTGCTCACGCTGGACATCCTGGATGTGGGTGAGCCCCCCACCCCAGCTGCTAGGCCCACAAGCGATCCTGCACCCCCTCTCCTAGCTCAGCTCTCGGCTGCAGCTCCAGCCCTGACCCTGCTGGTTGGGGCCGGGAAGAACTAGGCATCCACCCATAGGTCCCCAGTCCCCTGAAGCAGCCAGGATACCCCCACTCTGTGGAGAACACCTGGCCTGGCTGCCTCCCCCTCGGCAGCCCAGGTGTGCAGGAGGGGGCCCCGGGGGAGCTGGGAGGGGGCGCCCAGGTCGGGAGGCGCCCCAGGAAGCCTCAGCCTGGAGCTGGGGGGGGGTGCGCAGGCGGGAGGCAGGAAACGGATGATCTGCGAGCAGAATTGGGCCTAATCTAATTAGGGTGTTTCTCAGCCCCAAGCAGGCCTGTGCCTTAACCCTTTCAGACCCTTACTAAGGCCTCAGGGGGAGAGGCCAGACCTCCATGCTGCCCACAGGGCTCCCAGAAGGATCCCCAGAAGGCTGGTAGCCGCCCCCGACCCCAGTCTGCTTCCTGCTTTGCTTCCTCAAGTCCTAAAGCTGCAGTGAGCAGGTTCTAAGCCTCAGTTTTCCCTCTGCACCAGCAAGGCTGTCCTATTGAAAACCTCTGCAAAGTAGGAAGGATCTGGAGGTGCAGGTGGGCAGTGGGGGGTCAGGAGGAGCTTCCCAGGGGTCTGGCAGCCTGCTGGCCCCCTGGCCTCCTGGACATAATAATAACAATGTCATCAGCCAGGCAGTGTCTGCTTTTCCATCGGTCCCTGAAGATAGGATTATATTTCTCCTGTCACAGATAATAACGGTGATAACAGCTAACATTAATTGAATGTTTCTAGGTGCTGAGTGTTTCCCAAATACTGTCTAATGTAATCCACCCTTCTGGAAGGGGGGAGGGGGGAGAGGGCAGAACAGAGGCAGGTGCCACCCAAGCCATGTGCTCTGAGATTTGAACCCAGATGGGGGCCAGCCAGGTCCAAGGAAGGCTGAGTGATTAAGCCCTGCCCTGCCCCGTCTCTCAGTGACCACCGACCCCCCACCCGACGTGCACGTGAGCCGAGTCGGGGGCCTGGAGGACCAGCTGAGTGTGCGCTGGGTTTCCCCACCGGCCCTCAAGGACTTCCTCTTCCAAGCCAAGTACCAAATCCGCTACCGGGTGGAGGACAGCGTGGATTGGAAGGTGCCTGACAATCCCCCCCGTCCCTCAGCTCCCACCCCACTCTGCGCCTCCCCGCCCCCACCTCTGGCCTCTGACCCTGCCATTGCCACCAGGTGGTGGACGATGTCAGCAACCAGACCTCGTGCCGCCTGGCCGGCCTGAAGCCGGGCACAGTCTACTTCGTGCAAGTGCGTTGCAATCCTTTTGGCATCTATGGCTCCAAGAAGGCAGGGATCTGGAGCGAGTGGAGCCACCCCACGGCCGCCTCCACCCCTCGCAGTGGTGAGCACCCCAGCAGGGCTGGGTGGTCAGGAGACCAGTCCCAAAGCAGCCAAAGCCTTTGTTTCTTTGTTTCCTCCAAGAGAGCAGAGTTCTCAAATTGGTGGCCCTTAGGGGCCAAATCTGGTCCTTGGATCCATTTTCTTTGACCTGTCATTTGAAAAAAAAAAAGTTTGACCTACTTGGCGGACATTTAAAAACAGGAAGTTTTCACACAAATATCCTAGGTTTCCTAGAAAGATTGTCTAGAAAATGTTGGGGCGCCTGGCTGGTTCAGTCGGAAGAGCATGTGACTCTTGATCTCGGGGTTGTGAGTTCGAGCCCCACGTTGTGTGTAGAGATTAGTTAAAAATGAAATTTTTTTTTTTTTTTAAGATTTTATTTATTTGAGAGAGAGCGAGGGAGAGAGAGAGAGCATGAGTCGGGGGGGGGGGCAGAGGGAAAGGGAGAAGCAGACTCCCCCCTGAGCAGGGAGCCTGATGCAGGGCTCAATCCCAGGGCCCTGGGATCATGACCTGAGTGGAAGGCAGATGCTTAACCGACTGAGCCACTCAGGCACCTCTAAAAATAGAATCTTTAAGCAAGAAAATGTAACAGGACACAGCCAGAGTGTGTCCACAGCCCCTATCAGGCCCCATCATTCAGGGGCCTCACTCTCCAGTTGCCCCACCCCCACCTGGCACATTTTGCCCACCTGTGCCCTCTCTCGAGTCCCTAAAGACAAGGGAGTTTGAGACCTCTGCTTCTGAGGCTGATCGGCTACCAACTCTCCCTCTGATGGGCCTTGGGTTCCCTTTCTGATCAAGGTGGGGGGTGGGGACAATCAGGAGCCTGGATCTGACTTCCCTTGCCCTCTGGGGTTTCTCTAAGCCCATGATCCTCCATTCTCTCCTTGGTGAAATGTTACAAAATACGTTAATTGAAATGTCTGGCCTCAGCTTTTCCATCTGGAAAGTGGGCACAATAATACCCACCTCAGGCTATTGTTAGGGTTAGATGAGATAACCCAAGAAAGTGCACTCGTGGTGGGCGCCATCTAAGTGTTTGCAGGTAGTAGTGACCAAGGCTCCCATCTCTTGCTCCCCCATGATTTCCCCCCCTCCCGAAGGGAATCCCTTTTCTCAGGTGAGGACACTGAGGCCCTAGGACGTTCAGCCAGCCCCCAAAGTCACACAGGGATCTGAACTCAGTTTCCTGGAAAGTCCAGGCCCATGCTCGTGGGATGATGGGGAAACTGAGGCCCAGAGGGGGGGTCCCAAAGCTAGGGAGGGACAGAGCCAGGCTCCAGCCAGTTCCCCAGCCCCCATCCTGGGCCCCTCCAGGTTCTGGGGGTGGGCGGGATCTACGACGGCCGGGAGGGGCCTGCGCCTTGGCCCCTGCTCGTGCCCAGCACCTGCGATTCTTGCACGGGAGCCAGCAGGCGGCTGCGTCCGCTGGAGAGGCTGGGGAGGCCGGGGGAGGCCAGCAGGGGCGGTGGGGGCCGTGGCCGTGCCAGGGCCTGTCAGCGGGTTCCCGGCCTTATTTATGATGTGAGGCCGATGTCCTTATCTGCCGGCCTGCTAGGGGCTGGCTGCGGTCGGCAGCTGGACCGACAGGCCAGCCTCCCACCTGGCCCTCCCAGCCCACTCCCCATCCCACTGGCTCCCGCTCTCAGGCCTGTCCTGGGGACTGCCTCCCCGCCGCCCCCCCTCCGGGTCTCCTCTGTCTCCCTTCATCCCTCTGTCATTCTCTTCCCCTGTACCTCTCTGCATTTTTGCCTTTTTTGGTTTCTGTGTCCCTACACGCCCATGGTCTCTGTCTCTGCCTGCTGCAGCCCTCTCTTGATCTCGCCCTTTTCTATTCCTCTGCATCTCTTTGGCTGTCCCCTATTGCTTTGGCCCTCTCCACATCTCCCTGTCTCGCCTTGTCTCCATCTTTCCATCTTTCCATCTCTGCCTCTCTCTCTCTCTCTCTCTCTCTCTCTCTCTCCAGCTCTCCCTCACTCGTGTCTCTCTTGCCCTTTCTCCGTCCCTTGCTCTGGGTCTGGGTCTCATCCCTCTGGCCCTGGCTCCTCTCCTTCTTCCCCTCCCTTTCACTCACACCTGGCTCAGGCCACGGGAATCAGGTTCCTGCAGGAGACATGGGGGAAGAGCCCCCTCCTTCCCCTGCCTCCCACCTCCTCCGGGGCTCAGCTGGGCCGCTGTGCTGAGCGGTGCAGAGGACCCGATCCGGAGACACCGGGAGGGAGGTGCCCAAGGGGAACACGGTCCCGCCGAGCCGCGGAACCTCCCTCTCCTGCCCTCGCGCGCCCTCTGCCGGGCGCGCCGTGACGCTGCCGCTCCCCCCATCAGAGCGCCCGGGCCCGGGCGGCGGGGCGTGCGAGCCGCGGGGCGGCGAGCCGAGCTCGGGGCCGGTGCGGCGCGAGCTCAAGCAGTTCCTGGGCTGGCTCAAGAAGCACGCGTACTGCTCGAACCTGAGCTTCCGCCTCTACGACCAGTGGCGAGCCTGGATGCAGAAGACACACAAGACCCGCAACCAGGTAGGAAGGAGGGACCGGCGGGCGAGGAATGGAGTGGTGGGGGCAGAGAGGGAATTGGGCTGCGGGGGGGAAAGGAGGGAGGTCCGCAGCCCCCAGACACTGCCTCCTTCCTTCCAAGCACAGGACGAGGGGATCCTGCCCTCGGGCAGACGGGGCACGACGAGAGGTAAGGGAAGCCCACCCCAGCTGGGTGGGTGGGCAGGGAGGGAGACAAGGGCCCCTCCTCGTGGCCACAGGCCGTGGGCCCCCCCACCCTCAGCCTTAGAGTTGTTGAGATGGAATCCCTTCCTCCATCTCCTATTTATCAGCATTTCCTAACACCCAGTGATTGCCTGGTCCTGTGGCCTTCAGCCTAGTAAAAGCATCTGACCCCCGCAAATGTCCAAAGTGGAGCATAATCCTCAGGAATGAACATACTCATCCCAGTTAGCATGTATGAGCACCTACTGCATGCTCACCCTGTGCCAAGAGCTTTACCCACAGGAGACCCCTGGGACAAACAGATATTCTTACTTCTCAAAGGGGAAAACCAAGGCCCTGAGAGGGGGCAGTACCCTACCCAAGGTCCCCAAGCTGAAAGTGGCAGGACCAGGACCTGAAGTGGGGCTTCCTCAATTGCTCTGTGGTACTGGCCCCTCCCAGGCTCCCTGCTTAGCTTGGCTTCCCCTCTGCCTGCAGGTCCTGCCAGATAAGCTCTAGGGACTGGGGCCACCCTCCCTGCTGCGTGGAGACACGGGGGCCGCACCCAGACTGGGGGCGAACTCTGTACCCTCACCTCAGGGCACCCAAGCACCCTCGGCAGGAGCTGGGGTGGGTATTCTGAGGGTAACAACATCTTTGGCCTCCACGTGAGGCCACTCTTGGGTGCAACTCCAGTGGGGGTGTGTGTGAGGGTTGGCTAAGCTGCCAGGGCTGGGGGTGAAGAAGGGCCATTGCTTCCCCCCCCCCCCGCCCCATCCAGGACCCCTACAAAGAGTCTTTTTAAATAAACAAGCTATTTAGGTGCCCTGATTGTGAAGATATTTGGGGCTGGATTGGCCCAGGGTAGGGGCTGTGGGGTTTAGAGAAAGCATGAGGAATCCTAATGACCCTATGGGATTGGAATCTTTACATCCCAGAATTTCAGACTCTCCAGGAGGTGAACTATCTGGCTTTAAACTCATTGGAGGGTGTGATTCAAAAGGCCAGCTCTACTGGGAGCGGGGGGTGGGGGTGTCTTGCACCTGCCATCCCTGGCCTTGTGGGGCCTCCTCCCCGGGGACACCCATCCCAGCACCCCAGGACACAGAGACAGTGAAGCAGCTGCAAATGAAGGGTCCTTTATTGTGGGAGTCACAGCAAACTCAAGGGCTGTCAGCAACCTGGTGGAGCGTGACCCCAGCCAGCTGACAGTCCAGGGGTGGGCTGGGTGCCATTCACGCCATTTCCCATGTCCCTCGGCGTGTCCCTGGGGAGCCACCATCACTCGGCAGATTCTGCATCAAACCTAAGGTCCTGAAGAACCTCGCTGATTGCTTCCATGGTTTTAATTACCCTACAAGAGCGGATCGGGACTATAAATAAAACCCAGATGGGGAGAATTAGCCGCCATTGCGCAGCTCCTAGGGGGCTGTGCAAGCCCCGGGCCCTCCTGCCTACCGCCAAAGTTCCAGTGGCCAAGAGGACCATTTGGCTGCCAGGGAAGGAGGGGTGGTCTGTGGGTGAGGGTGGGCAGAGACAAAAAGCCACCTTGGTGGGTGCCATCCGAAGATGTGCTGTGTCACAGAGCAGAGAGCCTGTGGGCGAGCACTCGGGTGTGTGCTGGATGGGGGCTGGAGGCAGGAATGTGCAGGCCTGTGTCTGGTGGGCCTGGGCAACCACGTCCAAGCTCAAAGTACAGCCATGTGAGCGGGATTGGCATGTGTGAGGTGCCCAACTGTGTCCCGGAAATGCACGGCGAGTCTGGTGTGAAATTGCAGGGCGCGTGCACTTGGGGGCAATGTGTGCTGTATGTCTGGGAGCCACCAGGTCAGGACTCCAGTGTGCATACCCTGAGGGTTGTGTGCAGGTCCAGAGGGTCAACCCAGTATGACCGTGCCAGCCCTGGGGCACAGCTGGCTAGGGATGGGTGCCTGAAGGTGCACGTGCAAATCTACCACCGCCACCCCCTGGGAAGGAGTGCTCACTTCATCTTCAGCTGGTGCATCTCCAGAGTGTTCTCCTGCCCAGACAGCTCTGGTGCCCCCATCAGCTGCAGCAGGGCCACCTGGTAAGGGCAACAGGGAGGCCGTCACAGCCGGCAGAGACCCTCCCCTGCCCTCCCACACAGATCAGGGAGGGAGACGCAGAAGCACCCAGAAAGGCAACGATGACCCAGAGCCTCAAGGGGCGGTGCCTCGCACGGGAGGAGTCTGGGATTCAGTTTAAAGGGGCTCCTGAGGAGGACCGGGTGGGCAGGCCCTAGAGTGAGTGGGTGGTGCCGCGTGGGTGTGGTCGCAGGAAGGCGTGGTATGGGAACAGCGGAGAAGGCTCAGCCTGGAATTGGTGACAGGGGTGGAGCAGGCAGGGCCTCATAGTCTCAAGGATGTGGCAGGGCGTTATAATCCCAGGGTGGAAGTAGGCCAAACACCTAGACTGGGATTGGGGTCTCCTAAAGCAGCGTGGCCTGGAAATCCCAGGTTGGAGGGTGATGTGGGCGTGGCCTCAGGTGGGCTGGGTCTGGGAATATTGTGTTTCGGCCAGGATTGGCTGTAGGGGCAGAGTAGGCGGGGCCTTGGAACCCTAGAGGAGGAGCAGGCCCAGAACCTAGGCTGGGATTAGGGTTACTCAAGAGGGGGCGTGCCGTGGAAATTCACACTCTCCAATGTGCAGGGGGCTGAGGGCCAGACCTGAGGCAATGGGAACAGCCAAAGGGGTAGGAGCGGAGTTGGGGCCCGGCCCTGGGCATCCCGGCAAAGCGCTGGGGCTGCGGGAGGGAATGAGATGAAGTGGGCCTGTCCTGGGACTAAACAAAACCTGAATGACCCGGAGAAGAACTGGAGGGGTCAGAGCCAGAGAATCCCGAGTGAAACCTTAGTGGAGTTTTGAGGTGGAAAAGGAAGAAGTGGGGTCTGGGGCGCCGGGGGTGGGGTTGCGGCGGGGGCCGGATTCTGGCCCCTCCCCCATGAGGCTCACAGCGGGCCGTGACAGACCAGGCGCTGTGCGGGGGACAGGGGCTGGGGGTGGGGCCTCACCGTGGCCAGGCGAGTCTGCTCCAGCTGTTGCAGGCTACGCACGTGGCTCGCGAGCAGCGGCTGCCCTCTGGGCCCGGCCAGCTCGGCCTCCACCGCCAGCACCTCTCGCGAGGCGGCCGCGAAGGCCTGGGTCACCTCGTGCACCGTGCTCCGGTAGCGCGGGAAGTCGTAGGGCGGGCCGCTTCGCAGGTACTGGAGGTGGCCTCTGCGGCAGGTGGGGGTCCTGAGGCTACGCCCTCAGGTTCTCAGGCCCTGCACCCGCACTGACCACCTGAAAGCCCCCAGGAAGTGTCCCTGGACCCCAGAGTGTGGAGGACGCTCTCTGACTCCCGCAGGGTAACCGGAGATGGGCCCACTCCTGCGCTTGGGGAAGGGCGAGACGCCACGTGCAGTGGTCCATCCGGCAGTGGGGCCGCACCCTGGGTCCCAGAGGGGGAAAGCAAAGATCTGGTGCCCCAGCGAATCCCGCCCCACCTCTGACAACGCAGCCGCACGGGGATCCAGCTCCGCCCCCAGGCACGCCCATCCCCGGAGCCGGCAGGGGCTGCACTCTGCGACCCCCGCCCACCCCTGCGCCCGCACTTACTCCTCCAGCCGGCGGAAGGCCTGCGCGCGCTCAGCCTGCAACTGGTGGATGCGCTGCACCAGCGCCCGGATCGGGGCATCTTTCTACGGAGCGGGGGGCATGGCTGGGGCATGAAGCCGGCGCCCCCAAGCCTGCACCGCCCACCCCGCGCCTGTTCCTGCTCGAGCCCGGGCTCACCCAGGGCCACGCTGGCTCCTCGCGCTCCGGGACACCGGCAGCCACTGCAGTACCGGGCACCGAGGGGACGGCGGAGTCCGCCGCGGCCTCGGCAGTGATCATGACTGCGCAGCCCCGGCCCCGCCCAGGACTACGGTGCTCCGCTGCGCCAGGCGCCCCCTGCAGGCCCGGAGGTTTTCCAACCTCAGCCTGTGGCCAGCTAAAACGGAAACCTGAAGATCCGGAGCAAAGACCGGAGTCTTAGGCCTCACCTGCTCCACCCACCCCCCTGCTTGTTCCCGTCGAGCGCGAGCGCTTGCTGTCTATGGTGTTGGTCCTCGAATGTAAGGCTTCGTATACAGCAAGGCCGACCCTCGGTTTGTATACATTTATCCCAACATCGACTTCATTTCAACCTCACATCCTGTCCCCACTCCAATAAAGAAAACAGAACCCGAGAGGTTATATTCTGTCGTCCAAGGTAACATGGCTGTGACATGAGGATTTGGATAGAGGTTCAATACTGGAGAGCCCAAAAGGCTGGAATCCAGCTGTTGAACAAATGTGGCAGGTACTACATGCACTGCTCAGAAATGACCTGGAAGAGGGCCTGTGCAAAGGCCCTCAGAGTCTGGGGTAGGCACAAGGCCAACAGGGCCTCATTTTAAGGGCAAGGCAGGCCTCGGAGCTTTCTGCTGGGGATACACTATGTAGTTTGAGCTTTGGGAAGCTTCTTTCTCCAGGGATAAACGTGGGAAAGGCCAGAAAGATATTGGTAGCCTAGCCCTAGGGAGCAGGGGGCAGTTGACAGGGGGAGGAGACCCATGAAAAATCAGACACCAGCCTTTAGCTGGCACCCCAGGTCTCAGCAGTACTACAGCATCACTGTCCTGGCCTGTCATCTGACACCAAGTCCAAATCACCCTGAGACTAGAGGATGGCCTTACCAGGGCCAGTCCAGGGCACTACAAAGTTCACCTGATTCTCAAGAGCATCAGCACAAGTTTTATAAACACCAAGGCTCACTCCTCCAAGATTGAGGTCATAGGTCTCAGGTGGGGCCCAGGTGCTCCTCATGTTCAGCAGAGAACAGGTTTTACACTAGGTGGGGTGTTGGTCTACCCACCCACCCTCAACACCTCCAGGGCACAGGCATGAAAGTCATCAAAGTGCCTAAGGAGGGCCCAGCCAGTGACATAGCTGACCTGCAGGCCCACAAGAGCCTGGGCTGGGGGGGGGGGGGGGAGGGGTTCTTTATTCCCATTTATAGATGACAAAATCCAGATGTGCAGGTTCACTAGGCTATGTGGCAGAGAGCTGAGACCACAGCACATTTTATAGATGAGACAACCAGAACTCAAAGGACACAGGACGCTCAAGGGCTAGGCAGACTCAAGTGACAGGGAGTCCCTAAGGGAGAGGCCCACAACTCAACCAGCTCCTCGTTGGACAGACCAGCCACGCAGACACCAGTTACTGCTCCAGTCAATGAAAGGGAAACTTTATTGAGGCCCCAGGGCCTTGGGGCTCGGGCAGGAGGCCGCCCTGCGGGTAAAGGAAGAGCCGGTGGAGGGGCCTTATTTGACCTTCTTTTTGGGGCGCAGGTTGTTGGTGTGGCCGCACTTCTTCTTGCGGCAGTTGACAGCGCGGGGGTGCAGGCGAGCATAACACCTGCACAAAGACGAGAGAGACCGGTGAGGGCACACCCCAACCCTAAGCCCTCCCCACCAGGGCTGCCACCCACCCCCCTCTGAGAGTACATACTTGCGGCAGATCATCTTGTCGCAGTTGTATTTCTGGGCCAGCTGGCGGAGGGAAGGCTCGATGATGCCACCCCGGAGGCGAAGCACCAAGTGCAGGGTGGACTCTACAGGAGGGTTAAAGAGAGACAGTGACTAAGCCTGGCCCCAGCACCTCAGGTGCAGAGTAGGGTCCTCCAGACCAGAGCTTCTCAAATGTGATGGGGTATTCTATACACAGATGGCCACACTGGCTCAGACCGCCCCACAGAACCTCCATCTCACTTCCCACTAGCCCCTGGGGAGTCTGAGGCTAATACATGCCAACTATAGTGTGCATCACGGTTTCCTGACAGACAAGGCAATTTCTAAGTGGTGCAAAGATGAACTTTCACCTTGCTGAGCAAAATAATTAAATCTAGTTGCTACAAAAAGTGACATCAAGGGGGTGCCTGGCTGGCTTAGTCAGGAGAACATGTGACTCCTGACAATAAAATTTTTTATTTTTATTTACTTATTTTTTAGAAGATTTTATTTATTTGTCAGAGAAAGAGCGAGCACAAGCAGAGGGAGCAGCAGGCAGAGGCAGAAGCAGATTTCCCACCAAGCAAGGAGGCTGATGCGGGGCTCGATCCCAACCCTGAGATCATGACCTGAGCCAAAGGCAGATGTTTAACTGACTGAGCCACCCAGGAGTTCCCAAAATCTTTCTTTTTAAAAAATTTTATTTATTTTAGAGAGAGAGAACACGAGTAGGGGAAAGGGCAGAGAGAATCCCAAGCAGACTCCCCGCTGGGCCTGATCTGGGGCTGGATCCTAGGACCCTGAGCTCATGACCCCCGCTGAAATCAAGAGTCGGTCACTTAACCTACTGAGCCACCCAGGTGCCCCAAAATAAACTCTTTGGGGGAAAAAAAAAATGTGGCACCAATTTTTACAATAGTGATACAATTTCTCTTATCACCTTTTTTTTTAAACATTTTATTTTATCATTTTAAAGATTTTATTTGTCAGAGAGAGACGAGAGAGAGAGTGCACAAGCAGGGGGAATGGCAGGCAGAGGGAGAAGCAGGTTCCCAGCTGAGAAAAGAGCCTGATGTGGGACTCAATCCCAGGACCCTGGGATCATGACCTAAGCTGAAGGCAGATGCTTAACTGACTGAACCACCCAGGCATCCCTAAGATTTTATTTTTAAGTGATGCCTAGACCCGACAAGGGGCTTGAACTCACAACCCTGAGGTCAAGAGTCCCATGCTTTACTGAATGAGCCAGCCAGATACTGTTTTAGCGCATTTTTAAACAAAACAGTCTTAAAAGGGGCATCTGGGTGGCTCAGTCGTTTAGCGTCTGCCTTCGGCTCAGGTCATGATCCCGGGGTCCTGGGATCGAGCCCCGCATCGGGCTCCCTGCTCTGCTGGAAGCCTGCTTCTCCCTCTCCCACCTCCCCTGCTGTGTTCCCTCTCTCGTTGTGTCTCTGTCAAAATAAATAAATAGAATCTTAAAAAAAAAAAGTCTTAAAAAAAAAAAAAAGGTAAGCAAGTAAGCAAGAACATGAGAAACCACTGCCACTTGGAAACCTAAGTGGAGACCGTAAGATCCTTCCCCCCAACAAAAACATTACTTCATAAAAGTAAAACTCATCAGCCCCATCTGATCCTCACCTTAAGACCTCCCCCCCCCCCCCCGCCAGTGAGGCCATCAAAGCTTGATCCTTGGTCCTAGACCTCATGGGGCCCTGTCCAGCCACCCTACCCCCAGTACCTTTCTGGATATTATAGTCTGACAGAGTACGGCCATCTTCCAGCTGTTTGCCCGCAAAAATCAGACGCTGCTGGTCAGGCGGGATGCCTGGAGAGAAGAAAGCTCAGTTACTGAGGCTCTGGCAAGCGTATTATTGGAAGTTTCTCCTCTCCCCACAGGGATGCTCTGGCATTACCCCCAATCTGTCAAAAGGGAAACTAAGGTAGAGAGAACAAGCTGCTTTCCCAAAATCACACAAGGGAAGTACCAGCCAAGGCTGAGGTCTATACAAGCCCAGCACCCATCTTGCACATGACAGTGGCTCCTCTGGGTTGGGGACTCCTGCGGGATAGCCTCTGGACTCAGCCCAACTCACCCTCCTTGTCTTGGATTTTGGCTTTGACATTCTCAATGGTGTCACTGGGCTCGACCTCGAGGGTGATGGTCTTGCCCGTCAGGGTCTTCACAAAGATCTGCATCTCTGCGTCTGCTGGACGGTAGGGAGTAGGAATGGAAGAGTGAGAACTGCAGTCTGAGCAGCTTGAGTTCAGGGGCTGGCAAGCCTTGGCCCTGCCAGCCCTGTGCCAACATCAACCACAACTACAGGCCCATTCCAGTGCCTGTTTCCTTCCACCCCTCTAAGCCTGCAGCCCAAACTTGTCCTATAATCAAGGATCATGCTTCCTCCACCTTACCTGGGGGCCCCTGTGGCAAAGTGTGCTTCACAGGAACAAGGACTGTGGTTATGCTCCTTGGGCCCAGCAAATGAGATTGTCAACTTTGATGATGGAATGAGAAGGACACGGCTGGGGCACTATTTTGGCAGACACATTTTTCTCTGAGTGTGGTCTGGAGATCCTGTCCTCCCTCCCCTACCCCTTTGTAAGCCACATTTGCTCCACAAGCAACCCTTCCTGCAACCTGAGTGGGAATCCCATTTTAGTAGCCACTCCTCCAACACACTTTCCTCCCTTGCAGTTCTCTCCAACTCCAAGCTCAGACACCCAACACCCTGGCTTCCTTCCCAGTTTATACCCAAACTCGCCAGACCACGCTTCCTGCCTTTGCTCCAACCCATAAGCAGTATCTGCCAACCACGTTCCAGGTACTTGTTTACACATAATTCCATCGTCCCCCCCCCCAAAAAAAAACCCCTAATTGGTGGACGCTACCACTCTCTCCTTACGGATATATTAAAGAAGGCAAGTAGAAAATAACCTTGTAGGCGGAAGAGGGATTGGCGCACTACATGGCACGGAAAAAAGCTACACGCTTCATACCCCTCCTCCATTGAGAGATTTGCCCAGGAAGACCATCCACGCCCCCAGGCCTCGTGGGATAGCTTGGGCTGGCAGGGCACACAAGACACGCTCCCAAAGTCCGGTTCGCATCCCGGGACCCAGTCCGGGCTCCGAAACCCGGCCCCACGCGCCCAACTCAGCCGACTCGGCCGCCCTGCGGAACCTGGCCCACGCGGACCGGTTTCGGGCCTCCTCCTCCGCTACCCGGACGCCCGCGGCCTCCCACAGTCTCCCGCCCGACCCCGACCTGGCGCGAATCCGCAAGGCCGCCGCCACCAAACCGCTCGGCCACCTCGTTGAAGAGAAAGAGGGCGGCGGAACCGGAAACCGCCGAGGTGCCGCCGAGAGCGCCTGCGCACCGAGCACGCTGCGCCCTTGCGTCACAATTCGCGCCGCCCGTTTTACCCCACCCCGGCCCCGCCCTGCTGCCATGTTGGGTGCTGGCAAACGAAGCCGCGGCGCCTGTGGGCGAGCGTCGCCAACCCTCTTCCGGGCTCGGGCCGCGTCCTCCAGGTCACGTGAGGGGACGGCTTCACCTTTCCAGGTGTTTCCACCTGTTGTCTGTGGGTTGGCCAAAAACTGATGGCGCGTAGCAGCCTCTCGGGGAATGCTTGCTGACTAGAGATGAGACCATTTGTGGTAAAGCAAAGGAATGAAGCAGGGGGTCAGCGGGTCCAGGACTCAGGGGTCAGGACAGGGAAGGTAGGAGGCGGCGCCGGGGTGGGACATGCGAGACCCTCCGGAGCCACCTAACACCAGGAGTCAGTTATTTGGAAAACTTTCTGGACTCTATGCGTGGATGAATTTCAAGGCGGCGCTTACCAAGGTAGTGAGGGCAGGTGGAGCTGGTGCATTCACTCAAGAAAATGGGGTGCGACCCAGGGTGTTTGGGGCCGGGGAGGACTTTTGTTAAGACTAAGGAGTCTTGTGGGTGGCTAAAAAGTGCCGGGAGCGGTAAGGGTGAGGACTGAGAAGTTACCTATGGGTTTGGCAGTGTAGCTCTTTATGTCCTTGAACGCTTACCAGCGCCCCCAATTGACAGGCAAAAGCACACACTCTTGGATCTAGGAAGATGCCTTTAATAACAATTTCTAAGTGCTTAAAAGATGAGGGAACTCTACAGAGTGTCTACTCAGGAACAGGACCCAGCCTGGCTCCCTGGGGAGTCCATCCTGAGGCAGATATGGAGATGAAGTTATTCATAGAGGTAAGGGAACAGTGTTGTGAGCAGTGGGAACAGCATGTGTGAGTACATAGGTGGTGACAGGAACTTGGGTTATTATGGTTGCTACCACTGGAGACTCCCACCAAGAGCAGCCACATCTCTTTCTAGCTCAGTGGTGCCTGGCCGTCCATACCCCTCCTGTCTCACATCCTGCAGTTGTTCCCCTTATGGCCTAATGGGCCCAAGGATGGAAGGAAGCCACTGCTAAGTACACCCTTCCCTTTTTAGGAACAGAGTCTTTTTATTGATAACTTCCCAATAGCATCTGTAAACATCGGGTACAAAAATATTCCGTTTAACTCTGTTTTCCAAGGTGGCTCAGCTTGCTCCACGGAGGCCCTGGGAGAGGCCTGCTGGGCCTTCAAGGTTCACACCTCTGGTCAGAGAAACACAGGCCTTATCAGGCTTGCGGCTGAATGGCCAGCCTCCATCTTGAGCCTTCTACAATTGTCTCAGAAACCTCCTTGAGATACCTATTGGAGACAGTATTCAATACTTTTGTTGGAAGAAGGGACAGGGAGACCAGAATTGGTAGGTGCAGGGATGGGCTGGGGTGAACTCAGACAGACAGTGCTGGTCCGCTTTGAGGAGGTCTCGACTGGGGCACTGGGGCAGGGGCAATCTGGCTCTGGTCTTTGGGAGCCTTTAGCAGACCTCAAGCTTGGCTCTGGAAAAGCTCCCTCACACCCAGCCCAACAACTCCAGCTGAGCTGGTCATCCCCTGGCCTGGCAGAGGGGTCTGCAGAAGACAGATATTCTCAATGAGGAAGAAGTAGGAATGACAGACCCCCTAGGAATTCCACACCCCCAGAGGGAGCCAGGTCCCCCGGGGAGCCCTGGGTGACAGAACAGGGTGGCGAAGCTGCTGATCTCCAGGCAGGGTTACCTGCTGCCACCTCAGACACCGGGGGAGTGCCACTGCCCTGAGACCCCTTGGGGCACCAGGGAGTAGTGTTACTCACCCGGTGTCTCCTCATCATCCGTCTGGCTTCGGCCATTGATGGCAGGGGAGCTGGACCCGACATGGGAGAGGTCCTCAAAGCCGGGGCTGAGGGAGGGTGAGACAGTGTCAGGGCTGGTGTCACAAGAGCCCGTGCTCTGTTCCGAGGTGGCAATGGTGGTTGTGGTGCTGGGTGGGATGGGGTCTTCATCCTCGTCCTCCAGGAGGGATGCCTCTGGGATGTCTGGGGGATGAAAGCCAGGAGTTGGCTGAGTCACTGTGGTGGACACTGTGATGAGAGAGTACCTGGGCCTATGACCCCTGACCGCTCCCCTGCCACCCCACAGGGCATAATGTGGCCCATTTTACAGAGGAGGAAACTGAGCACAGGAAGGTGAGAGGTTTTCCTTCAAGGTACAGCCAGGACCTGGCTTCGCTGGGGTCAAGCCAACATGGGCCCTTGGGGTGAGCCTGAGCCCTGGCTCTGCCCTCTTGACTGTGTTGCTGGGGCCAGGCCTCTCACCACCCTTGCCTCAGCATTCTGCTCTATAAACCAGGCCTGATGACAGCATTGCCTTTTTTTTTTTTTAAAGTAAGCTCTACACTCAACGTGGGGCTTGAATTCACACCCCCAAGATCAAGAGTTGCATGCTCTACTGACTGAGCCAGCCAGGCGCCCCGACAGCATTGCCTTTGTGCCTATGGTTGTTAGCGGCCTTGGGGTGGGGAAATGTTGGCCCATTTGGCAGAGGGGGCAAACTGAGGCTCAGCATGGGGGATGCTGCACTTCCTCTGAGAAGTCACTGCTCCTTTGGGCTACAGTTTCCCCCTATATGAAATGGGATACTCACAGCCCCCACTTCGTGGGTGGTTATAGGTAAGAGCCTGGCTCATAGGGCTATGTTACATCCCCTTGGGCAAGGACTGTCATCATTCTTACACACACTCCCCTGTGTAACCTCCCCCCCGGGGGGGATCCTGGTCCCAGCACCTGCTCTACAGGTTGCCAAGACCAGCCAAGCACCCCCGCCCCTGCTCCCTGCACCAGATCTCTCTGCATCTACTGCCCACCAGGGCCCGGGCTCAGGGTCAGCCAGCCCTGGGCTGAGGGTACTGACATCCGCGGGTGCAGAGGCCAGACGTGGGGCCCAGGAGCCCTGGGTGACACTTACGGCTGAAGGCCTCCGGGTGCTGCCTGGCCAGCTTCCCTTTCAGCGTCCTGCAGGGGAAGGGAAGGCATACAGGCTGAACCTGCCAAGCAGACAGGCTGGGCCTGGTGCACGCCAGGAACCCTTGCTGCCAGCTCCAAGTGGGTGGGGGATGGGAACTCCCCGCACACACACACCGCTTGTCACTCTCTGCTCCTGGGCTGGAGGGAGGCCCATGTGCTCAGCCCAGCAGACCTCTCACCCCTAGGGCAGATGGCAGCCACCCAGCTCTCACAGAGCTTGTGCGTGTCCTCGGTGCTGAGTCGGGCTGGGCCCTCTACCTGCCATGCCCTTCCTAGGTCTAACCCCGCTCTGCCCAGATAACCTTCTAGGAAGCTTCCTCACCACCTCCTCGGCAGTCACTCCTCTGGGTGACTTGTCCCAGCCTGTCCCCCATCGGCGGATGAGAGTGTCTGTGTGGGGGCCAGGCGTGGCTAAGCCACACCCAGACACTGGGTACTTGCACACGTTAAACCGATGTTCACAGAGAAAGGCCCGCTTCATTTTTATCCAGGTGTTTTTCCATTTTTCCCCAAAGTCATGAAGTCATGTTTACAAAGAATGATAAAGGGGTTTACAAAGAATGATAGTCAAGTCTCATCCTTGACTATGGCCAACCAGTGCCCCCCAGAAGTATCACCACTGCTGGGTCCCTGCCCACAGGGCAACGGGGCAGAAGCAACTATCTTCTTCCTGGGTGACACAGATACGCACAAAGGGTGCCAACGCTTGGGGTTCCTGCTCACCCCCAACACCACGCCTGGGCAACCAGCCTGATGAGACGCCCCAGAAAAGATGTGCTTTTATAAAGGACTGAATTGGCCTGTCTCATGATTTCTGCTCCTGAGTCTGCCAGTGGGTGCGGCTGCCCCCCCGGGGCCGAGGAAGCGGCTCTGTCAGCGGGAACGACGGCTGCCGCTCTGGCTCGCTCCGGCCCGGGTGCGTGGCCGTGGTCGGCAGTGGTGGCACTGATGCAGGCTCCAGCTGCTGCATGGAGCGTGCTGCGTGCTCGGGGACTTGAGCATCATTTTTCTCTGTCCTCACAGAAAACAGCTCAGAAGGGACCCCCAAAACCCAGCAATCTCATATGCCTCCTCATGGGTTGGGGACTGGAGGACCAGAGGCTTGCCTTTCCCGGGCTGCACTTGCCTGTCTTTTGCATTAGGCATCTGGTGCTATGTTGCATTTTTGGAAAGATAAATAAAACGGAAATTCAGAAACTTCAAGATCTGTCATCCCAAAGTTCGGATCTTCTCAGATGCTAAGTGAGCGCTGAAGCCTCATAAAACAAATGAGCTGAATCTCCACATTGCTCTGTTGTGTGGAGTGGATGGTCCTTATTGAAGAGGGGAGGAACCTGAGGCTCAGAGGGGGAGGCAGAGGCTGGAGGGGCTGAGGACCCACCTGATCCTGCGGAAGATGCTGTCCAGGTCCCGCTTCATCTCCACCAGGGTCCTTGTGTGGTGCAGGAAGCGCTCACTCATCTGCTGCAGGCGGGCGCTCGACAGGTTGTTGAAATTCAGCAGCATCTCGTTGGTCTTCTCAAACCGGTCCAGCCTGGCAGCAGACAAAAGGTACCAGCCCTACAAACCATGCACTACAAAATGGCCATGCCCTACAAACTAATCATGCTAAGCCCCTTCCTGTTCCATGACCTTTGCGTGTGTTGTTCCCTTGCCCTGCAGAACTCTACCTGCTGTTTGAGCCATCTAGCAAACTCCTATTCAACCTTCAAAACCCTACCCAAGTAGCCTTTACTCCCTCCCTCAAGCAGACTCTGAATCCCCTGACTCTCTAGACCCAGGTTATTCCTCTGGCCCAGCCCTGACACCATGAGGCCAGGAAGGTCTGTGTCTGGTTTTGTCTCCCCTCATTGTGGGAGTTCACCAGGCCAGGCCTAAATCTGACCCAGACAAACCCAGCACCCCCATCACAGGATGAGAGATGGAAGGGTATCAGGTCTGTGCTGTGTCATAAATGGAAGGAAGAGCTTTGTCTTAAATACACAAATATAAAGCCGCAGGAGGCTGGGCTTCCACCCCAAGATTGTGTAAGATTTTCTTCCCCCCAGAGCAGGCTGGAATTAGGGTGAGGCTGTGGTGGTCACAGTGCCAAGCCCCAAGGAGGGCAGAGGCTGTTGATGGCCCTCCAAAAGACCACAGATACTCTGCAGAGACACCCTCGGCTCTGAGAGACCAGGCTCCTAACGGAGACCAGCTCACTGGCTTCCTTAAATCCCCTCCTACAGTCCCTTCCTATCCCAACTCCTCACCCCAGGCCCTGGGATAGGAGCTGCTGCGGCCCCTGCCAAGCCATCCGCAGCTGCAAAACCACCCCAAAGCCCTGCTTCCTGTGCCAAGGCCTCGCCTCCAGACCAGGAAGGAATTTACTTTGGAGCCAGCCGGCAGATTTGCTCATTTCCTTCATTTTATCACCAGTGTGGGCCCAGGGTAAGGGCGGGCAGGGCAAGAATGCTAGCCAGCGGGTAGATTCCTTCCCACGCCCGGGGCCCACAGCTCTTGGCCACCACTCACATGTTCTTCTGAGCCAGGATGATAGCGTTGACGTCATCTGTGTTCACCATGCTCAGGATGCGGCTGCAGAAGACCCTCGAGGCCGAGTCCGGGGGGTCCATCTCTTCCTCCTCCTCCGCTGCCTGAAACAGGCAGGCAGGGAGTCTTCAGTCTACACCAGGCAGTGGGGTAGGTGGGGCAGAAAGGAGGGGCTGAGAACCCCGGGCCCCATGACCATAAGTCGGTCATACCACCTGAGCCTCAGCTTTGTCATCCTGAGAATTCAGGGGTGTTGGAAGGACGTATTTGTAAATTGCATCAAGCACATCAGAATCCCATCACCCACCCACCTCTGTGGCCCCCAGTCTCCATGGGCCCAAGTCCCCATGGCCACCTTCCACCTGCACAGATCTGCCAGCCTCCACCCACATCCCCCTGACTTTGCTCATCCCACCATAGGGCTTTTGCACCTGCTGTCCCCACATGCATGACTGCCCTCTCAAATCATCACCACCTCCACTATCTTCTCTCCCAAGAGATCTTTGATGACTATCCCCTACCCCAGTCACTTTTAGCACTTCATCTTACTGCTTCATTGGCTCATCCTTTCCTGAAATTATCTTAGTTATCAGTTGACCTTTTTTTTTTTTAGATTTATTTCTTAGAGTGTGTGCGTGCACACACACAAGCAGTGGGGAGGGGTGGAGAGAGAGGGAGAGGGAGAGAATCTCCAGCAGACTCCCTGCTGAGTGCAGAGCCTGACCCCGGGCTCGATCCCATGACCCCAAGATCATGACCTGAACTGAAACCAAGAGTTGAACCTTAACTGACTGAGCCACCCAGGCGCCCAATCAGTTGACCTTTTTGCCTGTCACTCCCAAAGCAATGTCAGCTCCAAGAGAACAGAAGCATGTCTCTGCCTCCAGAGCCCAGCCCAGAACCTGGCTCACAGCAAGGGATCACCAGAACTTAGCTTGGTGGCTTTCAAACTCAGCTCTGACAGTAGACTCGTATTAGCCAATTAAAGCCAAAATTTTCAGTCAGGCTGTGGGCCCCCGCAACCTAGATGGCTCTGTGGCTAGACAGATGACCATCATGGTGGGTGGGGGCCTCCTAGACCATGCCAGGGTAGGAGGGGGCCACAGGTTCAGCACTCACCCTCCGGGGGGTAGGAGGGGGGCGGTGTCAGGCAAAACCCGGAATCCTGACATAGCTTGGCTCTAAGGTCCACATATTTAATTGCCAATAGAAAGGCCCAGTTGCAATTGGTTGAGATTCACATGCAGAACCAGGAAGGGCTTTCAGAACCCACTTGATCCACCCTCCTCTTTATTGAGCACTTACTGTATGCTACCAAACCACTAAGCTTCGTACACCGAGAACTGTTATCCTTAATTACGTATTAGGAAACAGACTCAGAAACTGAGGAGCTGGACCATTGCCACAGAGCCAGTAAACCTGAGTCACAACTCAAATGCCCACAGTCTACAGGATCCACAAAGCTGTGAATCTGAACAGATGTTCAGTGCCCACCTATGCCGGGACAGCTGCTTCTTACAGCAACTGACTTCTGCTAGACTTCTGAATTTTTCCAGGAAAAAAACACAGAAACGTGGACGGATGTGTGTGTGTGTGTGTGTGTGTGAGTGTGAGAAATGGCCTCATTTACAAATAGCAGCTTGTATTTTTCTCCCCAAAAAGCATGGAGGCCAAAAGTCATTTGCAGCCCCTATGTGCCTTCTGGAAATAAACTGCCACACCTGGTGAAGTTCACCCCACCCAATAACCACATGTTTACTGAATTCCTACTATATGCCAGATACCAACACCCACAGTATCCACATTTCCAAAGAAGTGTGATCATGTATAAAGAGGATACTTGGGCTCAAAGGGCAGACTCCTCTGGCAGGAAGCCCCACAGCTAGTGCTTGGCAGGCGCAAGATTTGGACCTGTGGAAAACGGTTCTGCTTCAAAGTAGGGCTCTTTCCTGTCTCTGGCTCCCAGATGTGAGGGCTGAGGGATTCAAGGCACACTCTCCACCCAGCTGCCTTTCTCAGGAAGACTTCCCTAACTTCCCTTCCCTAGTCTGGCCCACATACAAGGTGGAAATGACCACCTGCTCCAAATATATTTATGAGGGAAACACGCAGAGAGGGAGGCTGTGTGATCTTGGGAGAGTCCCCTCACCTCCCTGAATCAGTTTTCTCATCCAGAAAATGAGAATAACAAAGAATCAGAATCTCACAGCGCTATCTGTGGGGACTGAAACCAACAGTGATAAAGGAGCTGGGCTCGGAGCAGGCTGTTTCTCCAGGGGGAGTATGAAGTCCTAGGGCGGGTCCCGGGAACCAGCATTTTAGCAAGGGGCTCCCTGGTACTTCCAAGAACAAGAGCAAACACTTGTACAGCACTTCATTTAATCCCCAATCATCCCTATGAGGCAAACACTATCATCTCCAAGGGCAACTAAGGCTCACAGGGGTGGGCTCCGTTACCCAAGGTCACACGGCAAGGCGGAGGCGCCAGGATTCCACCCAGTTATTGACGCAGAATTTAATCTGGCGGCCTAAGCTCAGCAAAACCCGCGAGTGAGGTAGGACTCGCATACCCCCTCACGCCCCGCCCCTCCAAAGCGGGGAAACTGAGGCCCAAAGAGGGCAATGCCTGGTTCCGGGTGACACTGCACAGCCTGAACACAGGCGGCCCCAGCTCCCGCGCCCCGGATCCGGAACCGGCCCGTAGCGCCACCGGCGAATACACTGCGCGGTCGGGGAAACTGAGGCCTGGACGCAGGAATGGTGCCCAGATGTGGCCAGCGGCACGTCCCACCCCGCGACAGCCCGGGGGCCGCGCCCGACCCGGCCCGGCTCCCCAACGGCCCCGGCGTCCCCAGCCCCACCCCGAACTCGGCCCCGGCGTCGGTGGCAGCAGCACCTGCACATCTGGCGGCCTTGCTCGCGCTTCCGGGATGGCGCCCGCGCCGCCACAACGTCACCACGCACCATACGTGCGACCCCGCGTGTAGGCGACGGGCACGGGGCCGATGTGCGTGCTAGGAGGCGCGGCAGGAAGGGGTGGGGCTTAGGTGCTGCTACCGTTGGCCAGTGCGTCACAACGAATAGCCAATCAAGCAGTCCCTCTCGCGCCTGCGTGGTTTCCAAGGCCCGAGATGCGCCACAGCCCTGAAGGGGGCGGGGGACTCTAGAAGACGTCCTACTTAGTAGATGGTAAGACTGAGGTTCAGCAGGGGCAGGTACTCCCTCAAGGTCAGGCAGTGCTCAAGTGGCCTGTGGTTGACCCAGAGCCAGACATCCTGTTTTCTAGGTTGGGAATCAGATTCATCCAGTCCCTGCTTCGCTTTTGGTGACCTTTCTCTGGTCCAGGATCCCATCCAGGAAGGATCCCGTGTTACGTTTAGTCATGTATCCTTAGTCTCCACTTGGTGACAGTTCCTCAGTCTTTCCTAATCTTTTATGACCTTAATACTTTTGAAGATCAGTGCTGGTTTTGTAGACAGCTCATCAGTATGGGTTTGTCCAATGTTTCCTCATGATTAGACTGAAGTTTCTCACTTTTGGCAGGAATCCCACAGAAGTGAAGTTGTGTCCTTCTCAATACGTCATATCTGGAGTCACAGGATACTAATGTGTCTCATTATTGGTGATGTTGACTTTGGTTACTTGCTTAAGGCAGTGTCTGCCAGTTTCTCAACTGTTAAGTTCCCCTTTCCCCTTTGCAATAAGTATTTTATGGGGAGATACCTTAAGAGACCATGCAAATACCCTAGCTTTTAAAAAAAAAATTTTTTTTTTTAAAGATTTTATTTATTTGACAGAGAGATAGAGCCAGAGAGCACAAGCGGGGGTGGGGTGGGGAAGAGGGAGAGGGGCAGAGGGAAAAGGAGAAGCAGGCTCCATGCCAGGATTCTGGGATCTTGACCAAAGCCAAAGGCAGACCCTTAATTGACTGAGCCACCCAGGCGCCCTGCTTTTTTTTCTTTAAACATATATTCACCCACTAGTTTTAGTATCCATCCATGGCTCTTGCCAGCAAAAATTACTATGGTGATTTTCTGTTTATTAATTAATTATTAATTGGAATTCTATTGTAAAGAGCTGTCCATTCTTCTCTAGTTATGCATTTATTCAAGTATTTATATCACTATGAACTCATGAGCATTTATTTTATTCTGTGGGTTACAATAATTTCTTTTTTCTTCTTTTTTTTATGTAGGCTTCATGCCCAACATGGGACTTGAACTCACAACCTGAGCTCAAGAGTCACATGCTCTATGGACTGAGCCAGCCAGCGCCCCTACAATTAATTCATTACTTACTTTGCTGCCAATTTAGGTTAGCTTCTATGTTCTTTTAATATGTCTCCATCTTTGGGGCACCTGGGTGGCTCAATTGGTTAAGTATCCGACTCTTGATTTCAGCTCAGGTCGTGATGTCAGGGTCGTGGGATAGGGCTCCATGCTCAGTAGGGAGTCTGCTTGAGATTCTCTCCCTTTCCCCTCGAAAAAAAAAAATTTTTTTTTTTAAATATGTCTTCATCGGGGCGCCTGGGTGGCTCAGTTGGTTAAGCAACTGCTTTTGGCTCAGGTCATGATCTCAGGGTCCTGGGATTGAGCCCCGCATCGGGCTCCCTGCTCGGCGGGAAGCCTGCTTCTCCGTCTCCCACTCTGCCTGCTTGTGCTCCCTCTCTCGCTGTCTCTCTGTCAAATAAATAAATAAAATCTTAAAAAATATATGTCTTCATCTTTCTCTGAGAACTTCCTTACTTTTAGCACTACAAGATGTTCCATGCTTGGTTTGGAATATCCCTGGAATCAGCCATTTCTCCAGGGAGCCTGGTTCCTTGTCTTGGAGAATGGTCTTGAGAAACTAAGATCTGGCTGCTGGGTGTGCTCACTGCTACTGGGGTATCATTGCTCAGAGATCCTCTCAGCAGTAAGAGTTAGAAAATACTGATATGTATACTAACCAATGCATACACATTTATATTTACTTCTATATCTGTTCTCTTTTATATACACTGAAAACCATGACTTCATAATGATACAAAGATGCACTTTAAGTGAGGTAATTCAAGTTAAATGCATGAACAAAATGGCAAATAGTACTTGCTCAATAAATGTTAGCAATTATCATTAGTTATTGAGGTCTTATGATGTGTGTATGTTATATATTATGCATCTAATTTTTCTAGGTCTCAGTTTATTAACTATGAGTGATCACAGCATCTGCCTTTTAATGTGGTTGACAGCTTGGAAGATACACACATGCCCTTGGGTACATGGAAGACTCTTTCGGAGCCCTGAAATTGGACAAACCTGAGTTCTAATTCCAGCTCTGTCACATCCTAGCTGAGTGGACTTGGGCAAATGGCTTAGCCTTATAAAATCATACAGATTAATTCCTTACAATAAGGCTTGGCCCACTATAAGCCCTCCATAAACTGAGGGTAAAGTATTATTATTCCCAGATTCTGTTGCCTTCATTCATTGAAAAGTTAATGAGGACCAGGATTCTTATATATTTAGTTCAGAAGTTTTAAAAATTGTTCAGTAAACCCTCTAGGCACTTCCTCTGGATGTGGCCCATATTGTGGGGATCCAGAGAGTACTTAGTCCCTGCCTAGCCCTGGAGGATGAAAGGAGACAGGGTCTGACACAGACAATCCCAGTACCAAAGGGAACAATGCAGGGCTATAGAGAGGAGAGATGCAAGCCTGGAGGAACCTGAAGAGTGGGGTATGAGGACTCATTTGGGGGCAAGGAAGCAGGTACATCTGGATGGGGTTTTGGGATAGGATTAGGAGTTTTCTCGGTGCTGACAATCATTCAGGACTGAGAGAATCACAGGAGCAAAGGCAGGATGGTGGGAAAGCACACAGCGTGCATTTGATTTCTGGAAGAAGTGTGGAGCTCTGTGAGTCAGGCAGCAGCCAGTGCTGAGGGAAGAGCCTGGGTGGGGAATGCTGGGAACCATGGCTCTTGTCTGCAGACTGCAGCAGAAGAGGCCCAGGCTGGAAAAACCAAGCTTTTCAATGGGTCCCTCGGGTTCTGTTGGGAGCCTGGAAACATTTATGAGGGTCCTGGAAGGGATGAAGGCTTCAAGTCAAGGCTAAAAGGGACTTGGTTGGCCCTGAATGTTTTGTGAAGAGTGGAGTAGAGACAAGAAAATATTTTTCTCCTTTTTGTGTTCAAGGGAGAGGGTGAAAAGTGATGGGAACACTCAGACCAGTGATGGGGACGTTGTCGGGGGAGGCCCAAGTCTGGGGACTGGAAGCCGCTCTCTGCCACTTTTTTCTTTTTTTTTTTTTTTGACAGAGAGAGACACAGCGAGAGAGAGAACACAAGCGGGGGAGTGGGAGAGGGAGAAGCAGGCTTCCTGTGGAGCAGGGAGCCTGATGCGGGGCTGGAGCCCAATGCGGGGCTCGATCCCAGGACCCTGGGATCATGACCTGAGCCGAAGGCAGACGCTTAACGACTGAGCCACCCAGGTGCCACTCTCTGCCACTTTTTAAGTTTTATTTCCTATTTAGTGCTCATCACAGCTGCAATTAGGTACTTACCTGAATCATTGTGCAATATCCAGCTCCCTAGGTGAAATAAAAGCTCAATAGGGGAAGAGACCTGACCTATATTGTTTTTCATCACTGTGACCTTGAACAAGGCAATTTCTTTGTGCCTCAGTTTCCCCATCTGTAAGATGAGGATAGTCTTACCAAAAAACATGCATCCAATCCTAAAGAAGGCAAGAAAAGAGAGAGAAAAGGAGCACAGAGCAGGTGAGTCAGAGAAAAAACACACAGGAAGTCAAATTTAAGTCCAAACAGGTCCATAATTATATTAAATGTAAATAGGCCAAATGCCCCAGTTAAAAGACAAAAATGGGCAGACTAGATCAAAAAGCAAAACTCAATTCTGTGCTGCTTACAAGAGACACACATACAATGTAAGGATACAGAGAGATGGAAGGTAAAGGTTGCAAAAGGATGGTGCATTTAAAAAATGAGCCAAGGGATGCCTGGGTGGCTCAGTCAGTTGGGTATCTGCCTTTGGCTGGGGTCATGGTCCCGGGTGTCCTGGGATCGAGTCCCGTGTTGGGCTCCTTGCTCAGCAGGGAGCCTGCTTCTCCCTCTGCCTGCTGCCTCCCTGCTTGTGCGCGCGCTCTCCCTAACAAAAAAATAATATAATCTTTAAAAAAATGAGCCAATGGGGCGCCGGGGTGGCTCAGCCGTTAAGCGTCTGCCTTCAGCTCAGGTCATGATCCCAGGGACCTGGGATCGAGCCCCACATCGGGCTTCCTGCTCGGCGGGGAGTCTGCTTCTCCCTCTCCCACTCCCCCTGCTTGTGTTCCTGTTCTCGCTAACTCTCTCTCTGTCAAATAAATAAATAAAATCTTAAAAAAATAAAATAAAATAAAAAATAAAAATAAAAAAATGAGCCAAAAGAGAACAGATGTGCCATCTTAATATCAAAGTCCATCCAAGGCAAGAAACATTGAAATAAAGAGGAGCACATCATAACAATAAAAAGTCTAGTTCACCAGGAAACTGACAATCACAATACCATGCAGTCAATGACGTGGTCTCCAAATATCAGAGCATTTGTTTCATAAGGCTGATGCGAGGATTAAATACATGTGAATGTTTGCCTTCACCTCTGATGAGTGTCGGCCATTACTATTAGTGTTGCAATAGTTGCTGTTATCAGTTTACATTTAACTTAGTTATTTACTTATTAGTATCCTTGTTTATTATAGTTCTTCCAGCCCTTATAACAGAGGTGGGGCTGGATTGGTAAGAGACTCCACTGTGCAGATGAAAACACTGAGGTTCAGAGATGGACAGGGAGTAGTCCAAGTCCCTCAGAACCAGCACTGGCCCAGGGGTTATTTGATGTTCTTTCCCAGGATATTTCTCACATATCTTCACCAGCCTAGCACCTCTCTGGCTGGCTAGCCTGCCTTCCTTCCAACCACAGTGATTTCCCTGAATTCCCCCCACCTCCTCTCCTTTTGTGCCAGTCACTGTGTAGGCTCCAGTGTTAAAACAATGACAAACAGACCCTTCCCAGACTATGGGGTTTTTCCAGTCTAGTGGGCAAAGCAGAGGTAAGTCAAATAATGGCACAGACATAAAATCAGTTATGAAGTGAAGGTTCATCAAGCTAAAAGGACAGCCAATCAGGCTTTGCCTTGGGGAGGTCAGGGAGAGCTTCCTGTAGGAGGTGACCTTGGAAGGAGCACCAGTCTGAAAAGTTAGTTACTTCCAAAACCAGTTACCTACTCCAGTGTTAGCTACCTCCAATAGGCAGTGACTCATTCGTTTGTTCATTCATTCATTCATTCATTCATTCAATTATTCATTTATTGAACTCCCATACCGTAGGTGCTAGGCATCACTCAAGGATGCAGTGGGGAAAAATCAGGCAAAATTCTTTCCAGGTGGAGCAGAGTGGGATAAAGGGAGAGAAGCAAAAGAATGAACGAGATCATTCTGTAAATGGGTAACTCCTGGGAAGGAAATAAAATAGAAAGAGGGAAGAGTAAGTGTTCCCCCCCCTTTTCAAAACAAGATCCATAAAAACCCAACTAATCGAAGCTGCCACCTTCTCCCGAGGCCATGGGTACCTTATCACCCTCTGGCAGAGGGTGCAGGGAGGAGAAACTCTTTCCAGCAGCCCTGCTTGCTCAGTCGCTCACCTAACCATTAATTGAGTTTCTTCTCTATGCAAAAGACAACCTTTCGGGGATTAGACCGACCACGCGAGGGGCGGGGGTTCTGTGTGCCCTTGGGTGATCGCTTCCCCTCGAGACCTTGGGTCCACATCTGTAATTAGGGCTTAAGGGTGGGTTATCCAGCAGTCCCAGAGCTGCACTGACGGTCAAGTCTGAGCTCCTTAAGGAAATACCTTTTAGGGCTGTCCTCCCAAAAGCCCCCCAAGGTGAGAGTGCGTGGACGGGAGTGTTTATCCCCATTTCGCAGATGAGCAAGGTGAAGCTCACACGGGAACGGTGAGTCCCGATAGGCAGCGAGGCGCGGATTGGCGAAGAGACTCCAGTCCGGAGACCCCGGCCCCTGCCCCTACCCCTTCCCCCGCCCCTGCCTCCGCCCCCGCCCCCGCCCCCGCTCCGGGTGGCGCTGCAGCTTCTGCCCCTTTAAGAACGCCCCGCGGAAACAAGCAGGAAGGGGGTGGTGCTTGCTCCCGAGACGGATGTGCGCACGGACCAATGGCTGCTGCAGTCGCAGGAGCGGCGGCCAATTGGCGCGGTGGGGGCGGGGCCGGGCGCCCGAGCCTGGTTCCCGAGGCGCGGCGGCCGCGGCTGGGGGCGGGGAGGGGGGCGCAGGACCCCAGGTGGGGGTCCCGGAGCCGGAGGCACGTGTCCCGGGGCGCCGGCAGGGTTGCGCCGGCTGGGGGCGCTGCCCAGGCCTGGGCTGGTCTGGGTGCTGGGGCGATGGGGGCTGGGGCCAATGGGCGGGGCCAAGGGCCGCGGGGGGAGGCGAGCCCGGGGGCGCGGAGGGTCGGAGTGCTAGAGGGGGCGCGGCCGAGCGCGGGCGGCCGGGGGTGGGAACCAAAGGGGACTGAGGGGAGTGGGTGGGGGCGGTGCTGGCAGAGAAGTGCAGGGCCGGGGGCCCCGAGGGGTGCGGGGGGTCGGGGGCCCCAGACTGGTGGCGTCAGACAGGCATGAGGCGTTGGGGGCCTGGGTGGGAGGTTGACGGAGAGCCAGGCCGGGGCGGGGGGGCGTCTGGAGGGCGTAGGGTGTTAGGCTATCGGGAGAGGGGCGTCTGGGGACATCAGGGTGTTTACGGGTCGACTGAGTGGCTGTGGGGGGGAGCTGGCCCGGGCTGGGGGCGGTAGTTGGGGGAGGGGGGAGGGGGAGTTATGCGGGCGCAGGGGATTGTGGGGGTGGGGGCTGGGAGGGTCTCAGAAAATGGGGCCAGAGCCCAGAAGGAGCAGGCAGGTGAGGGTTAGGGAGGAGATGCTGTGGGTTAGAATGAAGGCTAGGCTCTACCACCTCCGAGCTTGGGTCCTGGGGCGGGGGGGGGGGGGGCAGTTGTTCAAGCCAGAGGAGGAGGCTGTAGAATGCTGTGGGGGTCTTGACCACTCCTGTAAAGGAGGCTACTTTGAGAGAGTGATCAGGAGGCTTGAGGAGAGGAGAAAGGGCTCCCAGGGAAGGCTTTAGGCCAGGGTCCTTGGTGTTGGGGAGTGGTATTAGATTCAGGGTATGGGAAGAAAAGCCTTGGGATTTCTAGTGGCAACCCTTAGGAGAAGGGGCAGCTGGAGATAGGGAGTCCTGTTAAAGATTCAATTCCCTTTGGGCTCTAAAAATAGATTTCCTGAGACTTCAGTCACCCTAAAAAAAATCCTAGCACCCCCTCTGGGCATTTAATCTGATAAAGCCCCAGGTTCAAATTCTGTCCCTGGAGTTGCCTTGCTATGTGACCTTGGGCAAATAGCTTTGCCCCTCTGGGCCTCAATTTCCTTTTCTGTAAAATATGGAGGGGGGGATGTTTCCTACTTCTCTGGGTATTTGTAAAAACTAAAAAAATAATTAGCTGTAAAACAGCTTACATTGTTTGAAACTGACTGATCCCCAGGGTTTGATGTGTGGGGCAAGCCTGGGTTGTTCTTTACCCCCTGTATAGATGAGGAAATTAAGGCCTGGTGCCCCTAAGTCACACAGCAGGTGATAGGCTGTGTGGTGAATGGATGCAGAGGAGAATTTGAGGGTGGGATTCTTACCCCATCAATTCCCCCTACCAGGGCCAATTCCCGTCCCCCCAGCAGCATGGCATCCTGTGCTGAGCCCTCTGCCTCAGGGCCTGAGCCCACTGCCCCACCGCCTGCTGGGGTCCCACCACTTGAGGACTTCGAGGTGCTGGATGGGGTGGAAGACGCAGAGGGAGAGGAGGAGGAGGAAGAGGAGGAAGAAGACCTGAGTGAGCTGCCACCACTTGAAGACGTGGGGCAGCCTCCACTGGAGGAGGCTGAGCAGCCTGGGGCCCTGGCCCGAGAGTTCCTGGCCGCCATGGAGCCTGAGCCCGAGCCCGCCCCAGCCCCGGATGAGTGGCTGGACATCCTGGGTAAGGAGCAGGGGTGGCTTGGGTTGACCCACACGGCCCGGACAGCTCAGGTTCAGGAATGACGTTGGCCTAGGCCCTCTTCTCCCCTGAGCCTCATTTCCCCCTCTCTGCTATGCAGTAGGTTGGAAGTAAAACATGTAACCACGGTGATCGCCCGCCACAGGCAACTGGTTGAGACACTTCATATCTTTCATTGTCACATGCACACACGCACACGCACGTCGTGTTATGTCCCTGTTTCCCAGAGCTGCTAAGAGCAGCTCAGAGAGGCTGAGTCACCTGCCCAGGGCCACACAGCCAGTATGCCAGGTGCTGGCAGCTCCTAACCCCCACTATTGCTTTTTTGGCGTTTGTCTGACAAGTGCCTGTCCCCTGAAAATGTGTTCAGGGGTCAAATAGGTCTGGAGAACATCCCATTTTGTTCAATCCTCTGCCTGGCTCATAGCATGCATTAGCATTGTGACTGTTCAGAGAAGTCCTACAAGAAAGAAACTAGGGGAACCCACACACGTGCCCCACCATGTACCCCATGATAGCGACTCTGGAAACTAAAGAAACATATTGCTACTGGTACTGTTATCTAGTATATTAAATAACGTTAGTATCTGCTAATAAATGTGGTAGTGAAACGTCATTAATCAGATCACGGATACTGATACTGAAGCAATAGTATCAAGTAATCCTGATTTGATAATGCAGAATTGTTACTATTATCATCTCTACTGTTGATGGAAACGTTACTTCTTTTTTTTTTTTTTTTTAAAAGATTTCATTTATTTATTTGAGAGAGAGAATGAGATAGACAGAGAGCCTGAGAGGGGGAGGGTCAGAGGGAGAAGCAGACTCCCTGCTGAGCAGGGAGCCTGATGTGGGACTCGATCCGGGGACTCCAGGATCACGACCTGAGCCAAAGGCAGTCGCTTAACCGACTGAGCCACCCAGGCGCCCCGAAACGTTACTTCTAAAAATAACACCAGGTTGGGGTGCCTGGGCGGCTCAGTCGGGTCGGTTAAGTGTCTGCCTTTAGCTCAGGTCATGATCTCAGGATCCTGGGATCGAGTCCCGCATCGGGCTCTCTGCTTCTCCCTCTCCATCTGCCTCTTCCTCAGCTCATGCTCTCTCTCATTCTCTCTCTCTCAAATAAATAAATAAATATAATATTAAAAAAATAAAAATAATACTAGCACTGGGTGTGTGCCAGGCCTGTGCATCATATTTTAGCCTCACAACAACCCTGTGATGTAATTCTTACCATGTCCCCATCTTTTTTTTTAAGATTTCATTTATTTGAGAGAGAGCGAGCACACGATAGGGGAGAGGGTCAGAGGGAAAAGCAGATAAGGGGCTCGATCCCGGGACTCCGGGATCATGACCCAGGCCCGAGGCAGATGCTTAACCAACTGAGCCACCCAGGTGCCGCACCATATCCCCATCTTGTAGATGAGGGAACTGAGGCACAGAGAAGTGGAGGTGCTTGCCCAACAGACAGCCTCCTTTGCCGTATTAGAATTTGGGAAGCTCTTCTTTACTGATACTAAGAGCTGCCCTGCTTCCCCTCTGAGCACGAACCTGACTCCATTTATATTTGAGCCAGCCGTTTTCTGAGGTCAGAATTTGGGCTTCTGAACAAGGAAACTGAGGCCTTGAGAGGGTACGTGATTTGCCCAGAGTCTACCGCGGTAAGAGGCAGTGCCTGGTTGTAATCCTACCAGCACATCCACCATCCGTGCCCAGAAACTTAGAGACACAGGGTTTCCTAGGGAACCACTGATCTGAGACTGGATATGAGGCATGTACAAGTTGGGGAACAGTACAGAAATTTGGAACATTCTAGAATATTCCAGAATATTTATAGATATTTCCCTGTCCCTCAACTTTAGTCAAAGGTCCATTCGGAATTATGGTATATTCCAAACTGGGGGAATAATATGGAATCCAGGTAAATGTCGGGAATATGGATGACTGCAGTCATCAGTCTGATGGGCCTCACAGGTGTAAGCCCTCAATTGCCTCAGTGGTGGTCATGGGATGACAGTGGCTGTTTTTGTTGTGGGGGTTCCTTGAGTGGATTTGTGAGGGTGCTGGGCCTCATGGCTGCTCAGTAGCTGTTGGCCGTGGCCATTTGGCCATTCCTGTGATTGCTTGGGGCTTGGAGGAAAACATGGGCTGTGGGCCCATCAGGGGGACTGTTGCTTATAGGTCCTCTGGCTGCTTAACTTTGAAATGTGATGTGGTACTTTGGTAGGGACACCTGTTGTCACAGATACTCTGTTAACCAAGCAAACTGCTCACTCGGTGTCACCAGGGTTCTCCCTGATGACCCCATTTCATGGCTAGGTAAATTGAGGCTCAAATGTTGAAGGGCTGAATTGGAACCTGGAGAGGGAGTGGAGGGTGGCTCCAGAGTCTCTTGCTTGGGCATCCCTGCCAGCCTGACTCTGCTGGGCAGGATGACTTTTCTTAGCTCTTTGCCCTGAGTCTTAATTTTCTTTCTTTTTTTTTTTTTTTTAAGATTTTATTTATTTATTTGTCAGAGAAGGGGAAGGTGTACGTGCAATAAGGGGGAGTGGCAGGCAGAGGGAGAAGCAGGCTCCCTGCTGAGCAAGGAGCCCAATGTGGGACTCGATCCCAGGGCCCCAGGATCATGACCTGAGCCGAAGGCAGACGCTTAACCAACTAAGCCACCCAGGCGTCCCAAGTCTTAATTTTCTTAACATAATGGTCAGACGGGCCATTATCGTCACTCCTCAAATTGATCCTTTCATGCCTAGTGTCCAGACAGGGACAGTCCCAGGGGCATGGGATCACTTACCCAGTAAGTGGCAGAACAGTTGTTTGAGGCTCAGCTGGGTGCTGGGAGAGGGGTGCTTGGGGAGCAGGCACCCATCTGACCTGCCCAGTGACAGGCTGCTTGTCCCTGGTCCCCGGCAGGGAACGGGCTGTTACGGAAGAAGACGCTGGTCCCAGGCCCACCCGGCTCGAGCCGCCCAGCTAAAGGCCAGGTAGTCACTGTGCAGCTGCAGACCTCGCTGGAGAATGGCACTCGGGTGCAGGAAGAGCCAGAGCTGGTGTTCACCCTGGGTGACTGCGACGTCATCCAGGTGGGAGGGCGCGAGGGGCCTGGCAGCTGGCCTGGGGCTGACTGGAGGAGGCCCGTTGGGGTGGAGGGGAGGTGGTGGTGGCTGGAGGGCAGGGGCTGGGCGGGGGGGTAAGGCGGGGGTGGGGTCAGAGCGGGCATGGCATTGCTCCTCTGTACCTGAGCCTGCCTGACCCTCTTGCCCCACATACCCAGGCCCTGGATCTCAGCGTTCCGCTCATGGATGTGGGGGAGACAGCTATGGTCACTGCTGATTCCAAGTACTGCTATGGCCCCCAGGGCAGGTGAGAACCTGTTACCAGCAGGGTCCCCACGAGGGACCCCTTTGCTTACCAATTTTATAGAAAAAGAAACTGAGACTTAGGGACGGGAAGTCACTCACCAAGTCAGGTAGCTCATGGGTCGCAAGGTACTTCCCTTCCGTTTTACTGAGGAGGGGGTGACAGTGGGGCCAGCTCCCAAGCCTTGAGCCTTCCCCCCCCCCCCCCCCCCCGCTCCCTAGCCAACCCAGTGTGTCTAGGGTTCATTCATGGTGGTCGCTGGGTCTGAGTGCTGCTCTTGCCCCATCCCCCAGCAGGAGCCCATACATCCCCCCACACGCGGCCCTGTGCCTGGAGGTGACCCTGAAGACTGCCGTGGATGGGCCTGACCTGGAAATGCTCACAGGGCAGGAGCGTGTGGCTCTGGCCAACCGGAAGCGGGAGTGTGGCAATGCCCACTACCAGCGGGCTGACTTCGTGTTGGCTGCCAATTCCTACGACCTCGCCATCAAGGCCATCACCTCTAGCGCCAAAGGTGACTGCCAAGTCAAATGTGCCGGCCCCTGCAAAGGCATCCACTAGTGCCAGAAACATCCAGCCACAGAGGGACTCAGACTCAGAATGTTCTAGAATATTCCAGAATATGGATAGATGTTCAACTATTCCTACCTTTAGGCTAGAGTCCACTGTAGAGTTATGGTGTGTCTCCGATCAACGGAATGTTACAGAACGCAGGTAGATGTTGGAATGTGGGTGACCATAGACCATGTCAGTCCATGTGCCCTGTGGTTAAGCCTTCGCATTGCTTAGGCTCCATCTTACAGACTACTTAGGAGTGCCCTGAGGATGGGCTGGTCTTGGCCTGTGTTAGAGATAGGGAAACTGAGACCAGAGAGGCTTGAGGTCCTCTGAGGAATAGATGGTGGAGGCCCTGCCCCTGGGAATTTAGAGCCCCTTTCTCTCCAGTCTCTTGGGACTGGGGTACTCAGAGGCCCTCCCCACTCAGTCTCCTCTGCCACCAGGTACAGAGGGAGTGGGCCTTGGCCTGGGTCACACAGTGTGTGGGGCGCCTTTCCCTGGGTTAGAGGGTGGCCGGCCCTCTACAGATGGGCGGCTGTGGGGTGCTGGCAGCATGGTAACCACGGCCACGGTTGAGCGCCATCCCCCCACAGTGGACATGACATTCGAGGAGGAGGAGCAGCTCCTGCAGCTGAAGGTGAAATGTCTGAACAACCTGGCAGCCTCACAGCTGAAGCTGGACCACTACCGCGCCGCTCTGCGCTCCTGCAGCCTCGTGCTGGAGCACCAGCCCGACAACATCAAGGCTCTCTTTCGCAAGGGCAAGGTGAGCTGCGGGCTGCAGGTGGATGGACCACAAGCCGTGGGCAGATGGTATGCATAAGCTACAGGTGGGCAGGCTAATTCCCCCCAGCCAGTGCAGCGGGGCTGGTTCCAAACTCTGGGTTTGAGATGGGCATGGGCATCAACCAGCCAAGCTCTCTGGGGTACAGGTGGGGAAACTGAGTCCCAGACAGGTGCTGGGGTGTGGTCTGGATCATAGCAATTCATTGACTGAGGCCAGACTTGATCCCTAGGTCTTAGGTTCCCTCTTATCCCTGACATTGCTCTGTGGCCCTTTGGTGACTGCTCCTTGCATATAACCAACCCTCCACGGTTCACATGTCCCTCGGAGTAAAAAGCCAAGTCCTCATTGCAGCCCTTGGGGCTCTGAGTCATCTGGTCCTCCCGCCATCACCTTCCACCTCTCCTCTTCCTTCTCTCCATCCTGCTCAGCTTCCTCACTGCTTGCTGCCCAGGTCAGGGCTGTTCCCATCCTAGGGACATTGCACAGGCTTGCCCTCTGCCTGAAACTTTCACACCCCAGACTCCCCTCCCCTCCCCCCATGGGTCCCTCTTTCACCTCCTTCAGATCTTTGCTCTGATGTCACCTCCTCAGGAAGCTCTCCCTGCCACACCCACCTGACCCCCTGCTTTGTCTTCATGTTTTCCGTGTTGCTGTCAGCACAGGCAGGTGTCATCATGGCTGTTGTGTCCCTTACTAGAAGCTGGAGATTTTGTCTCTTTCACTCCTTGGTAAATCTCTAGCCCTGCAAACAGGGCCAGGTACACAGTGGGTGCCCAGTAAGTGCTGTGGAATGTAGGGATGAATTTGGCTTGTGTAGACTTGACTGTAATTGCTTTTGTCCCCATCTCTGTTCATCCCCACCCTTTGTGTGTGTGTGTGTGTGTGTGTGTGCACGTGTGCGCGTGTGCCGTATGTGTGTGTTGGGGAGAGAGGTTCAGCACCTTCTGGCAGTAAACTGAGGATGAGACAGAAGCAAATGGCGGGTCACATAGCCTGTTTATGAGAAGCATGAGCAGGGCCTCCCTCCAACCAGCATTTTTTTCAGCACTTGTATGTAGGATTCTGTGTAGAAGCTTGGGAAGAAGATGCTGTCTATTTTTTAGGGGTCTATAATCCCGTTGGGGGCAGTGGGATTGTCTGCTCATGTAGTCTCACACACGTTTATATCTGCTGGTTGTAGGCGACAGAAACCTATTCAAACATAGTCAAGCAAGAGGAGGAATTAATAACTTGTGGAACTGCCAAGTATGGGAGGTTGGCTTCAGGCATGGCTGGATCCAGGCGTTAGCAATGTTGTAGGGATGCTGTGCCTGTCTGCTGTGGGTTTTTCCCTCAGGGTGACCAAGATGCTGCTTCCTTTTCCCTCAGAAGTTCAAGGCTGGGGTGCCTGGGTGGCTCAGTCATTAAGCGTCTGCCTTTGGCTCAGGTCATGATCCCAGGGTCCTGGGATAGAGCCCCGCATCGGGCTCCCTGCTCAGCGGGAAGCCTGCTTCTCCCTCTCCCACTCCGCCTGCTTGTGTTCCCTCTTTCGCTGTGTCTCTCTCTGTCAAATAAATAAATAAAATATTTAAAAAAAAAAAGTTCAAGGCTTCCATCCTCCCCACTTAGTATCTGGTCTCTCAGTGATACCAGCATAGTTCAGATGGATCTCATTGGCTGGCTCTGAATCATTCACTGTAGTCAAAGCTTTGGAAATGCTCATTTGGCTTCTTGAGCCAGTTAGGGTAGCAAGGGAGGAGGTGAGGCCAGCACCTAGGTTTCCTGCAAAGTCTGAGACAGACATGCAGGGGAGGGAGCAGACTGGGACACTGAGCCTAGTGGGGTGCTTATGTAGTCTGAGGGCTCGGGAACAGCATAAAGGTGGCTGGATCCCTGGGGTGATTGTTGGTGATAGATTTGGGACTGGTCGGGGTGGCCAGGAGCCTGGCAGGGCTGGGCGTTTTGAAGAAGATCCTGGTGCATTGTAGTTCCAGAGTGATGCCATCCATTTCCTCCCACAGGTGCTGGCCCAGCAAGGGGAATACAGTGAGGCCATCCCCATTCTGAGGGCAGCCCTGAAGCTGGAACCTTCCAACAAGGTGAGCAGAAAGGAGGCAACCTTGGGACTTGCCCTGCCCGCCTTTCTGAGAAGTCATCCTGTGATCTTTGCCTTGTCCTTCTTGCTGTGGCTCTTCCTATCGTGTTCCAGCCTGGGCAGTGACAGGGAGGGGGTGGGTGGCTGAAGAGTCCCAGCCAGCTTGCTGAGACCCTCATGACCCCTGCATAGGTGGTCTGGGCTCACCCCTCCCCCACAGGGATCCCAGAGGCCAAGGGTGCCACCAACGTGGCCAGGTCAGTGTCCTCAGCTTTTCTACCAAAATCTTCCTCTCTCCTGGCCACCTTGTGCTCTTCCCCATCCACTGGTTACCTAGGGGGATAGAGATGGCAGCCCCCACTTTGCTGATGCCCAGAGAGGGGCAGATGGAACTTTTGTGTCCCAGTGGCCCTAACCCCAAAGTGCCCAGGGGCCCCAGAAGGGCAGAGCATCAGAAATGATGGTGAGGTTCGCTGCTGCCGCTGCGTGTTCTTAGCCCAGCTGACACCCACCTCTTGCAGACGATCCACGCAGAGCTTTCAAAACTGGTGAAGAAGCACGCGGCCCAGAGGAGCACAGAGACCGCCCTGTACCGGAAAATGCTGGGGAACCCCAGCCGGCTGCCTGCCAAGTGTCCTGGCAAGGGTGCCTGGGTGAGCTGGGGCTGGCAGGCACAGGGATGCAACCAGAGGAGGGGCAGGGGCTAAGGGCGGGGCATGCCACCCAGAAGGAGTTTCTTCATTTTGCAAGCATTGATGTCCCTGTCAGCTGGGCTGTGTTGGACCATGTTGGGGACACAGAGAAGCCTCAGCCCTGTGCAACCAGGGCTAGAGCAGAAGATGGAACACAACCTGGAGGGCTCAGGGTGGGGAGTGATAGCTCTTTCAGAGGGCAAGGGGAGGTGTTCTAGAACAGAGGCCACTTGGCTTGAGTTTTGATGTATGAATAGGAGTTTGCCAGAAGGTGGAAAAGGCATTGTCAGGCAGTGGTTTGCTGGGAGGCCTGTTTGGGCCATGTTGGTAGCTGAAGCCCGCGGTATCGGTCTTGACCGCCCTCCAGCCTTCTCTTCCCTCCCCTTTATCCACAGTCCATCCCCTGGAAGTGGCTGTTCGGGGCAACTGCTGTTGCCCTGGGGGGCGTGGCTCTCTCTGTGGTCATCGCTGCCAGGAACTGACCACCCAGGTGGCCACCACCCCCTCGCACACCATGGACCCCACCCCGCGCTCCCTAACTTCCCCAGGCTCCCTGTCCACTGCCCTGTCTGATCTAGCCCCCTCCTCTGGGGCAGGAGCAGTGAGGTGTGGGGGCCACGTGGCCCCAGTGAGCCAGGAGGGACTATGGCCCTATAGGAGGAAAGTGAGGCAGGGCCCGGGCTCCATGTCCAGCCCGGAGGGAGGGGGCCCTCATTCCTCCAGACCCAATTCCCATTCCCACCCCCACCCCCTTGGGTTAGGTCTCAACAGAGGCCGGCCTCAGTTTCTCCTTCCCAACAGGCCTGGGGGCAGCCCTTCCCCAACCCAGTCCCTGTCCAAGCGTCAACCCCCGCCCACACCGCCTGCTGCCCTCTGTCCAGGTTCTCCCTCCCACCCCTCCAGTGAAATAAAGCCTCCTACCCCGCACTCTGCCGCCTCCAGTCCCTTCTTCCACTGTCACTTGGGGCTGGGCCAGAGACAGCCTGTGTGACATGCAGGGTCATGCAGGACTAGAGCGGGGGGGTGTCTCCTCCCAGGCCACGGCAGACCTGCTTTACAAAGGGGGCAACAGAAGCCTGGAGAAGTGGGGCGATGCGTTCAGGGTATACAGCCGGGCTCTGCTGGGGTTCACACCCAGTTATGCTGGTTACTCTACTTCTCTTGTCTCTTGTTGCCCCATCTGTGGATCCTGACAGGATCTAACTGGGGACAGTGCTGAGACCTGAGCGACCACAGGGGGCTGGCTGTACGGCAAGCAGACAGCCCCATGTCTGGGTAACAGCACAGCCAGTGCAAAGGCCCTGGAGCAGGATTGAGCCCGGTACGTTCAAGGTTGAGAAGAGTGTGTGGTCAGCAGAACTGGACCCTGTGGGGCCTCAGGGACTATGGGGAGGGGTTAGGCTTGGTTCTGGGAGTTCCTCTTGATCTCCTTTACTTCTTCCCCCAACCTGGGGCTGTAGGAGCTTCTCCCTTAAATGCTGCCCATGATCACAGCCAGAACAGGCAGAGCCAGTGGTCAGGCCTCTGCCAGCACAGCACCTGAAACCCTTCTCTTGGCTTCATCCTGCCTCCGGGAGAGGAGATCTCCAGGAATAGATCACCACCACAAGTATCTGTCCTGCACCTGTCCCCTAACAGCCGCGGGAGGGAAAGCCACTGGCCAGAGCCAGCCAGCAGAAGGTAGCCGTTAGGCCTTGACCTTGCCTGCTCCAGGCCCCTGCTCTATGAGCCACCTGGATGACTCTCTGGGCACAGATCTGTGGGTGGCTTGAACCTGCTCCTTTCCACCATTCAGCCCTCTTAAGCTTATACTTTGTACTCAGACAGCGGAGGGCTTTGTGGGTGGTGCTGCGGTACGGGCTATGGGTTGGCCAGGCCTGGGGGGCCAGAGTCCTAGGTAGGACACCCCCTCTTTCCCTGGTCTTGCTGACCTCAGGCTGGAAAGCTGGCCTGAGTGGTGACCAGCGGGGGGCGGTGGGCTGGCAAGGGTGACTTCCTGGCCTGGGTTGTGAGGGTCATCGCTGCCGCTGATCGTGTGCTGGCGTGTCATTAGTCCACCAGGGACCCACGATGGCTTCATTCTGTGCCCATCCTTCGCATATTCTGGAGACAAGTCCTTTGTCGGATAGGTATATTATGAATATTTTTCCCATTCTGGAGCTCACTTTTCATTTTCTTAGAGCAGACGTTTTAAATTTTGAAGAAGTTCAGTTTATGTTTTTGTCAATATTTGCTAATCAGGTTTGTAGGGATTTTCTAGGCTTTCTTTTAAGTGGTTTATGGCTTCAGCTTTTCTATGGAGATCCATGATTCATTTTCAGTGAATGTTTGTATGCAGTGTGGGTTGGAGTTGAGGTTCATTTTCCAGATAGCCCATCCAGTTCTAGAAACATCTGTGGGGAAGACGTTCTTTTCCCTAGCAAGTTATTGTGGCAGTCTTGTTAGAAATCAGCTGATGACACATGTGTGAGTCCTCTGGCCTCTGTTCCATGCTCAGGATCTTTGTGTCCTTGGGGTCTCTGTGTCCTCTTCGTGGGTCTCACACTGGGTTCCATGCTGTCCTGAAGCCTGTAGCTTTTTAGTAATGCTGGAGTCAGGCTTTGCTCCAAGGTTCTTTTGGTTGTGCCCATTATTAGCTGAGCGTACCGAGGCCCAGAAAGGAGTCAGCTCCTGCCCAGGGTCCCATCACCTGGACACAAAAGACAAGATTAGGCCCAGGTGAGCCTACCTTCAGAGCCCATGCTCTGACCACCAGCCAGTTCTACACCTCCCTGCAAGTTAGAGCCAGGAAACGAGAGAGGCTTTGAATGCCACGGCCAGGAGTGTGAACTTTAGTATGTTCATTCCCTTGGTCATTCCATCCTCAATGGTCTGAATGGGGGGGGGGGAGTGGAGGGGGGACAGGTGTCCAGGATGAGGGGCAGTGAAGTTTCCTGGAAGGCACAGGAGTCCTTTGGCAGGCGTGAAGAGTGCTCCCAGGACTGGCATGCCATGCGCAAAGGTGTGCTGGTGGGGCAGTACGTGATACATTCAGAGGACAGCTAGGATGGATTTTTCTTTCATATGAAAACATGTATCAGTGCCTCCACTTGGTCTTAGGCAGTGACTCAGCCTGACCCTTGAGGGGTGCAGCTCACAGTGGGCTGTGAATTGGAAGTGAGCATGATAGAATGAGCTGTGTGTGTGTGTGTGTGTGTGTGTGTGTGTTAGAGAGAGAGAGAGGGTGGGGGGGCATTCACATCTCCTAAGCACTTCATCCATCTCACATCATTGTTAAAAGGACAACCTTCTGGGTCACCCAGCGTGGGACCATCAGGTCCTTCAATGCCTGTCCTCTATTTCTTCTCCTGGTGGAACTCCCTTTCACGCCTTTCCATGCAGATGGGGCTGGTTCCCCACCAGCCTTCAGGGGTGGGTCTGCAACCCAGGCCTGACCAACCAGAGCATTCTAGGCCCCTGGCCACACTGATTGGCTCCTAGATGGTCATGTTACCCACAACGAGCCAATCAAAGCCTGCCCTGATACTTCTGGAGCTGTGGGGAAGTAGGTGCTCTTTTCTAGGGGCTGCTGAGCTGGTGGGATGATGGCCTGGTACTGCTGTGGTTATCTTTGTCTCTTCAAAGAGGGGCCTGAGAGTTAAGGCCACCCAGAGAGCAGAGCTGAGAGAGCAACCTGGACATGTCCTGGTGACCACATTCAGCTCCTGGAGCTAGCTGGGCCTGGAGTCTGTCATTTCTTTAGTCGTTAGAGCCAATAATTGTTTTTGCCTGAGTCAGCCTAGGTTTTCTGTTGCATGTGGGCATTTGGGGGCGGGGGGTCTGCCGGGTTATATCAGTTTTGTTCTGTGGCCTGCTGTGTCTTCCTTGGGGAGCCTCCCTCACTGGGCAGTGGACAGAAAGGAGTGATCGTAAATGCTTGTGGGCAGATGGGTGGGTGGAAGATAATGACCATGGAGTCATCAGTCACCTGGGCTGATGGAGGTATTTTAACCGACATTGAAAATTTCCCAGGAGGTCTAGCAAGCACACAGGCCACCTTTGAGGAAGAGTCCGCACGGCCATCACTACAAACTGTTCCCAGCTAATGCTAGGCCTTACCTTCTTCATGGCTCGTGGTGAAGATAATACAGCTGATTCATGAAGCAAAATGGAGGTTTGAGGGCACTTGAAGGCCCTACTGATGTAGATCAGTAAAGAAATAACTAAGCAGGCCTAGGTTGTTCAAACCCTGCACATTCCCAAGAAAGGACCTGGCAGGTCACGTCTAAGTTCTTGGGATGTTCTTTTTTTTTTAAAGATTTTATTTATTTATTTATTTGACAGAGAGAGACACAGCGAGAGAGGGAACACAAGCAGGGAGAGTGGGAGGGGGAGAAGCAGGCCTCCCACGGAGCAGGGAGCCCGATGCGGGGCTCGATCCCAGGACCCTGGGATCATGACCTGAGCCGAAGGCAGACGCTTAATGACTGAGCCACCCGGGCGCCCCATGGGTTGTTCTGACTGATAGTCTATGCTAACAGTATAATTTAGGGTGGGGCTTTTGGTCCCATGGTTTCAGCTTGACCTGTGGAGGGGCTGGAGACTGAGGTCAAGCACATGGGTGGTCAGCCCTCCTTCCCAATAAAAACCCTGGACAACAAGGCTCGGGGGAGCTTCCCTGGTTGGCAGTACCCCGTGCGTGTTGTGGCAAAGTTTGCTGGGAGAATTAAGGGGTCCGCACCTGGATGCTTGCCTGGTTTCTCCTGGTCTCTGCCTTATGCACTCTTTTCCTTTCACTGTGATCAGTCATAGCCATGAATATCACAGCTAGACTTGCTGGCTCTGAGATGCCCAGCTGAGGGAACAGTGGAGCAGGCCTGGGACCCTGGGGCTGCATGTTGGCTGCCCCACCATGCAGAGGGGCTAGCTCCAAAGTGAGCACTCTCATGGATCTTTGTATTCCCTCTGCTACAAAATAGTACATTTCAAAATCCCTAAGGCTCATTGGCTGACTGAGCAGCTGAGCGGGTAGGAGGCTGTGGGATAGGTGTGCAGAGATGCGGCTCTAAGGCTGTGGACTGCAGACATTTTAAGGTGTTCCTGAGGATTCTTATTGTGTATCATCCCAGGAGTAGAAGTGAGACAGACCTCACTCCTGTGATTATGTTGTTATTGGGCACAGTTGACTTTAAGATATGGAGATAACCTGGGTGGGCCTGACCTCATTGGTTGCAGATGAGGAAGTCAGAGAGACTTGAACTATGAGAGGGATTCAACATTCAAAATTCTCCCTCTCAAGAAAGGGAGGCTCTCTATTACTGAGGTGGAGGGGGCCGTGTGGCTAGCACCTGAGAGTGGCCCCCAGCTGACAGCAAGGAAATGGGGACCATAGTCCTACAGCCACCAGGAAATGAGTTCCACCAGCAACCTGAAGAAGCTTGGACATGGATCCTTCTCCTGTTGAGCCTCTGGATGAGGATGCTGCCCAGCCAACACCTTGCTTGCAGCTTCATGAGACCTTGAGCAGGGGTCATACCAGACTTACCAGACTTCTGACTCACAGAAACTGTGAGATAATAAACGTTTGTTGTTTTAAGCCACTAAGTTTGAAGTGCTTTGTTATGCAGCAGTAGCTAATATGTGTATTGGCAATAGCTATTAGTTAACAATTACTGACTAATGAATAGTGGGTGTTCATCCCAGTGTGGTTTAAAAACACATAAACTGCAAACAACATAAATAGGTGACAGAAAGGGATTATATAGATAAATTATTGTAAACTCTTTAATAATAATGATTTCCATGATGATGCCATTTGCCATTTCTCCAGGGCCAGCCTCTTGTGTAAATGTTGTGATTATCCATATTTTATGATGTGAGCACACCGAGGAGGGCAAGACATGTCCCAAGCCATATAGGGAATGAGGACCAGACTAGGGTCACTGTTCCCATCATAGAGCTAGAGCTTCAGCAATGAGCTTGCCAGATAGAGTACGTGTCCAGGGGCCATCCCATGGTGATCAACCAGCTTCCTGGGGTTCCATTGGGAGCCACTGGGGCATTAAGCATAAAGTGGAGAAATGCTTGTTACTAAGCAACACAGCCCATGGTTGCGGTGTTCTTAATTCTCTCCTTTTTTGGGGGGGCGGGGAGGGAAGGAAGGGAGAGGGAGGGGCAGAGGGAGAGGGAGAGAGAATCTTAAGCAGGTTTCATCCAGCATGGAACCCGATGCGGGGCTTGATCTCACAACCCTGAAATCATGACCTGAGCCGAAATCCAAGAATCAGATGCTTGACTGACTGAGCCACCCAGGTGCCCCCCTTCTCTTTTTAAAAATATTTATCTATTTAAGTATCTCTATACCTAACGTGGGGCTTGAACTCACAACCCCAAGATGAAAAATCACACGCTCCCCCAACTGAGCCAGCCAGGCACCCCTGTTCTTAATTCTCTTAATTTCTCCAAGCCTCGGTTTCCTCATCTGATGGATGAGTCCAAACCACTGTATTCACTCCCAAAGGTAGTTCTGAATGCCAAGCACTGAACACAGAGCCCGGTGCATTTTAAGCACTCAATGTTACTACTGTTGTCTATTTATGAGCTAAATCCACAGAGGCTCAGAAAGGGGCCATGCCTTTCCCAATGTCACACAGTGAGCTGGTCAGCCCTCAAAACTGGCTCCTCCCATGTTCTCCATTCAGCAGTCCAGCTGTCTCTATACTCCCCATCCTTCACTCCAGACTGCCCACCCCTCATCTACCCTATTCCTGCCCTTCCATGATCCCTCTGGGCAGTGCAGCCCTGCCTGCTCCAGTATTGACCTGGCCTACCTCCTGGATAAACAGCTGGGCCCAGACAGCAGGCAGAGGACTCAGTGTATCTGAGCAAGTGCTGGCCTCTACCATTTAGGAGGGACTGATCCCAGATGAAGGGTAGAAGATTCCAGAGCTTTGACCCCGGGCTTAGACAGGCTGGAGTTGGAATCTCTGCAGCAGCATGTGAAACCATTCTGAGCCTCATTCTCATCTACAAAATGGGCTGATAGCGTGTTGTGAGAATTAAATACCATTTATTCATTTAACACGTATTTCCTGAGCACCTACTCCATGCTAGGCCCTGTACTGAGGGTATTCAGTGAGGAAATATATAGAAAGGGACCCAAATACCAGAGGCAGAGTGAAGGGTAATCAGGAGGGCTCTGGGTCAGAAAGATCTTAAGTTCAGTTCCAGCCAGCCTGCTCACTGGCAGCACCACTCCCCTTGAGTGCTGCCTCACCCTTCTGAGCCTTAGTTTCTCCATTTGTAAATGGAGATATTGTAACGGCAGGTATGGGAGAATGTTTCAGGGAATCTAGCATTGGGTTCAGCAGTTTACGGTTACGGGGTAAATGGATGATAGTGCCAACTTGGCATTGGTGGACAGAACTAAGGAGGTCACCTTGGTAGGGATACATAGAAGGTCCCTGAACTTCACCTTCCTCTCTTACCTCAAAATCTTCATCTTATGACCACTGTCTGTAATTAGATTGACGGGAAAAAGAAAACAAATCAAGAACTTCCTATAGGTTAGGAGACCCAGGAGCCTAGGAGAGGCTTGCCTGGGCAAGCCAGTGCTGTTCTCCAGCCTCAGTTTCCCCACCCGTAAAATGAGAGATTGATAAAACTGCACAGTTCCTGTGAAAAAAAGTCTGGCAGGTCCTTGAAAAGTTAAACATAGAATTACCATAGGACCTAATAATGTCACTCATAGGTGTAGACCCAGGAAATGGGAAAATATTCATCCACACAAAAACTTGTCCATGAGTGTTCACAGCAGTGAAATGGTGGAAACAACCCAAATGGCCATCAATGGATGAATGAATAAACAAATGTGGTCAGTCCACACAATGGAATATTACCCAGTCACAAAAAAGAATGAAACATTGATACATGATGCTACAATGGGACCAGCCTTGAAAATATCAATCTTGAAAATAAAACAGCCACTTATTTTACCAGCAAAATGGGTTTATTCAGGAATAGCAGAGGAATTGCAACTCAGGACACACAAGCTATGATAAAACTATTGGCAAAATGGGAACAGAGGAGTTGAAACATTACCTTAAACAGAAGGAGGAAGTTGGGAGGGGCTGCTTTGGAGGAAAGTAAGTGTTCAAGGTAGTGACAGTTTCTCATTGGCTGAGTTGTGGCAGGTTCATTGGCTGGGTTGTTGTTGGGCCAGGGGAAAATCATCCTTCATCCTGCTGGGGTAGCAAAGTAGACTCCTTCCTTTCGGGGTTTGCATTTGACAATGAGTCAGTAGGGCACAGAGCTCCCTCTTCTGACCTCCTATTTATTTCTTGAGAGAGAGACAGAGAGAAAGAAAGAAGGGGCAGAGAGTGAGGGAGAGAATCTTTTTTTTTTTTAATTTAAGATTTTATTTATTTATTTGACAGAGAGAGAGACACAGCGAGAGAGGGAACACAAGCAGGGGGAGTGGGAGAGGGAGAAGCAGGCTTCCCATGGAGCAGGAAGCCTGATGCGGGGCTCAATCCCAGGACCCTGGGATCATGACCTGAGCGGAAGGCAGACGCGTAATGACTGAGCCACCCAGGCACCCTGAGGGAGAGAATCTTAAGCGGGCTCCATGTCCAGCAAAGAGCCCATCTCACAACCCTGAGATCATGACCTGAGCCGAAATCAAGAGTTGGACGCTTAACCCACTTGAGCCATGCAGGTGCCCCAACTCTATTTTAAATGAGGTTGCCTTCATTCAGTTTAAAAAAACATCATGCTGAATCTTTCACTGAGTGCCAGTCATAGAAGGTCACATATGGTATGATTCCATTGATATGAAATGTCCAGAATAAGTGAAACCATAGACACAGAAAGTTGGTTAGTGGTTGCAGGCGCTGGGAAGGGGGGATGCGGAGTGACTATTTGGTGGGTAGGGGTTTTCTTTAGGGGTGATGGAAATTTCCCCAAATGAGAGAGTTGTGGTGGCTGCACAGCGTTTTGAATGTACTAAATGCCACTGAATAGTACACTTTAAATGGGTTAATCTTATGATACATAAAATGTTTTATTAAAATGGGAAAGCTGGACAACCACCATGTCTCAGGAACCTTGAGGATACAGAATTTTATTCTATTAAAACTGTACTCTTATCATGAGCAAAATTTACCTCCTCCCCAACACGCTTAATTCCCCAACAGCCCCAGGCAAGGAATCCCATCTACTTACCTTAAGGGAAGCTCCACCAACCCAGCGTCCAACGCGCGCTCGGTTTGCATAGTCACGCCCACTCACCAAGCCAGTAGTCGGCCCCGCCCCCCACGTGTTTTGCACCGGCCCCGCCCCCTTCACGTACTGGCTACTGTTCTCAACAGAAACCACGGACGGAAGGCTTGGAGCGATCTCATAAATAATGCATCACGTCAGCGGACAGTGGGGCGTGGTTTCGACCCTCGCCAGGTGGAGCCAGAGTCATGAATTATGCATGTTGAGGCGGGGCCTGGAGGAGTGCGCGTGTCGGGGCGGAGTCCAGGCACGGAAGTGGCCCCCTCTGGGGCCTTGAGAGGTGGGGCCATCTACGCCTCATGAATATACAGCACATCGGGGCGGTGACCGAGAGCTTCGCCAGGCCCATAGGGGGCGCGACCAGCTGCATTCATGAATAATGCAACAGTCGGCGGGCCGTGCAGAGGTGACTGTGGGCTTCGCTAGATCAGAGGGGGCGTGGTCAGCCGCGTCTCATGAATAATGCAGCGCGTCAGCGGGCGGTGGGGCGGGGCGGGGCCGGCGCGCCAGCGCTGGAACCGGGAAGGGGGGGGCGGGGGAGCGATGGTCGCAAGATGGCGGCGCTAAAGGAGGCGCGGAGCTACGGGCTGTCGTGCGGTCGGGTCAGCGACGGCAGCAAGGTGTCCGTGTTCCACGTGAAGCTCACCGACAGTGCCCTGAGGGCCTTCGAGAGCTACCGAGCCAGCCAGGTGAGCGGCGCGGGGTCCGGCGCGACCGTCGGGGACGTCGAGGCGCAGGCCGGCCTCATGCGCCCCTCGCGGAGGCGTCCTGTCCTGGGGGCGCGGGGTCCGGCGACCGGGGTGCTGCTCGCGGGTCCCTGGGCCGACAGGTCGCGGGGTGGGCACCTGTCCGGCTTTGAGCGCGGGGAACCGCGTTCCTTCACGGCTCTGGGAGGTGACACTGGCGGGCGGCCCGGGGCGGCCGAGGGGCCCCGAGCTCACGCATCTGGTCTGCGGGGGGGAGGTGGGGGCGACTGAGTCGACACCTGGAGGCGTCCGGAGCCTTTCCTGGCTCACCCAGCCCCTGAGCAGGAACTGAGCTGTTCACCTGGCTGAGGGACGGGGGAGGGGGTTGGGGAGGCTTGAGGCTTTTCCGTCCGGGTCCCAGGCAGGGTGGGTCAGTGGGGCACTGCTGTTGGGGCACCTGTGGAGAACCTGTTCCGTCTGTGTGGGGAGGCTGAGTCTGCACTTGAGGGCCGGCAGTAACACCAATGAAGCCCTTGGAATTGGGCTCACTTGACTTCTTGGTTCGTGAGAAGGGGAGTTTGGGCAGAAACTGACAGCTTGTTTCCAACTCCCCTGCCCCTCGCGGGTGACCTTGTCTCACTGAACGTTTTTGGAGAAAGGGAGTGTTTTGGTTGGGGGAGAAGCTGTGCATGTGGGGGGTCGCTGACATGGTGCCTTTCCCAGGCTGGGGGAGCTCTTAGTGGGCACCTGGGAGGGAGCTTTGGCCACCGCACCTGGCTGCTGACTCTCAAACTTCTCAGGGGCTGATTTGGGCCCATCTGGGGAAGTTAGTGGCGTTTCACTTCTGCCACCTGGCTCAGGGTGCGTGGGTTGGGGGGAGGCTGCTGTGCACCTTCTTTCAGGCTTGATTTGGGGGCACATCTGGGGCCCTGCTCAGAAACCTGCTTCTTCCCATTTCCGTTTGTGGTGGTGCCCTCTCTGTCGGGACAGAAGTTGCAGGTGCCCAGAGTGGTCAGGACCTGAGGGGAAGTGGTTTGGGAGCTCTTTACCTTGTTGCCTGGAAAGTGGGGGCTTTATAGTCATGAAGTGACTGGGGAGGGGTCTGGTGTCCTGCTCAGGGAGGCTCTGCTCCCTGTGTGTGTTTGTGTATACTGGGAATGGGGGGGCTGAGGGCGGGTGAGGAGAAAGACTAACTAGGAAGGAATGTGGCTTTCTTCCTGCCCTAGACTTGTTCAGCACCATTAGCTAAGCTGGGAATTTCTTCCCCTGTTACGTTCCCACCACTTTTCCTGGTGCCCACCCTTCCCGTGCTTCTTCCCACTTTTTTGGGCAGTTTCCTTCCTGTCCTGGTGTCACAGTTTCCCATTCGTAGAAGGGGTCCTTTTTTTTTTAGAATGAGTTCTCCCCTTGTCAAAAGGATCCCTCAAGATGAGGCTAAGGTATCCTTACAGGTGAGGAGTTGGGGCGGAGAGGGGGGGGCGGGGAACGACATACACTGTGTCCGGCTCAAGTCTCCCTTCCTTGTGAAATTCCAGTCTGGAGTCTTTTCCCTAGGCAATTCTGACTTGTCCTGCAGGAAGGCAGGCTTTCCTAGAAACAGCTGGGGAAGAGCTCATGAGTCATGTAAATAAGGTGAACTTGGTACCTGGTCACTTAGGAGCCCCGCCTTCCCTGCCATGCTGCCCTTGCTTGATCTAGTCGTCCGGAAGGCCCGCCTGTGTGTACACCTCATGCTGTCACACGGCTATTTTTAATTTAGGGTGTTGGTTACATCCCCTAACTAAGCTGGATCTTCCTCATGTGAGGGTGAAGGTAACTGCAGACTCCAGCTCATCCCACTTGGAGCCCAGCTGTGTATGTCAGCCAGGAGGGGCTCCCTTGAAGAACTTCTCCAAGCCAGTTGGGGCATCTTGGCCAGCTGGGCTAAACTTTGAGGGTGACCCAAATTTGCATTTTTCTCAGAAGCTGATTGGTCATTTAAGTTACTCGGCAATTTCATATTTAACATTACTTGTTGGGCATTGTAGTGGACTGAGCTAAAATCAGGGCAGCTTGGGTGCTTTTGGGTGGTGGGCATGGGGAAAGTGACTTGAAGAACTGGTTTGTGTGACCAGAGAAGTGTATGGGTTATTAACAAAACCTCTTATGTATAGTTGTCAGTAGTGTCTGGAGTTTTCTATTCTGTAGCCCTGTGGTTATATGGTTTGCCAATGACAACTTGTGGAGAGGGTTTTTATTTTTACTTTTAATTGCAAAGAGGCCTTTACAGATTCAGATGTGGCAGGGGACTGGAGAGGAAGTTCCTGTGAAACTTTCTCTGTGGCCCAAGAGAGCCTGTAATCCTAGCTCTTAGAGTCGCCTGAGTAAAGGTCCCCCATGGTTTCTCTCTCCAGAGGGGTGTGGAGTCTGAACTGCCTTTGTGCAGACTTGGTGGCCAGCCTAGAATGTGGCAGAAGGTAATATATGCAGCTGCCACCGTCTAGACTTGGGCTTCGTGTAGTTTCTCCTTGAATATAAAAAACTCGAGGGAGTCCCCACGTGGCTGCTCCCATAGATCTCCCTTTTAACTGTGATGGGCTACTTCTGGGAGAGAAGAGAGAGGAAGTGTGGACCCATCCTTCCAAGATAGCGTCATGTGCCTGCTCAGAGAAGTGTTCCCTGGCCACTCTGAGGAAGTGTCCCTCCATGGGGCACCTGCCTCAACCACCCAGGTTATTTCATTTTTGGATTTGGTGGGCTCTGTTGCCAAGTGACTTTCTCCTCTCCTGGTTTATAAGCTCCTTGGTGGAGAGGAGCATATTGTTGTTCAGTAAAAATTGAGGGCCCAGGGAGGGGCTCAAGAAGCTCGAGGATTGTAGCCTATCTGGGTTTAAATCTTGGTTCTACCTGCTTGAGGCCTTGGGCCAGTGCCTGACCCCCTCCCAGTCTGGATCCTCCCCTTTGGAGCTATGAGGAACCCAGTGCCCAACCCTCTCCCAGCTCTGGATCCTTCTTGTCCTCAGGATTGTGCACGTCCCAGTATTTACCCCTCCCAGCCCTGAGTCCTTCTTCTGTCAGGGATTTCAAGGTCCCAGTGCCCTACCCTCTTTGAGCTCTGGATTCTTCTCAGGCCTGGGAGGGTCCTAGTGCCTGGCCATTTCTGAGCTCTAGATCCTTCTCAAGACTATGAGAGTCCTAGTACCCAACCCCTCCCAGCTCCAGGTCCTTCTCTCAGGGCTGTGAGGGTCCCAGTGACTGGCTTCGTTCTGACCTCTGGATCCTTCTCAGGACTATTGAGGGTCCCAATGCCCTGCCCTGTCTAAGCTCTGGCTCCTTCTTCTTTCAGGGCTGTGGGGATTCTTTTGACACATACGTGTGTGGCCATCAGTGTAGTCTTGACACCTCCCCCCTCCCGCTGTGTTCTCAGCATTTGGTGCCTGTACCCAGAGCTGGTGCCCACCTGGAGGTTTGAATAGAGACTGTGGGAGACAGGGAGCCTGGGCTCCTGCATCTACCTAAATCTGATTGAGCACCTGGTTTGTATAGGGCTACTGCTCAAGTGCTGGACGTTCAGAAGTGACCAAGGTGGGCCCCTAGCGTCATGAGCTGACATTCTGGAGGCAGGAGACATATTGTAAACAGGGCAGTACAGAAATCGGTACAAAGAACTTGTCAGCAGTCAGCATAAGGAAGGAAATAAAATGGGGTGATGTGATGGTGTGGGGCGGTGTGAAAGGGTACTGATTGAGAGACGTGCTTCTAGGAGCTGCCAGAGCTGAGGTCCCCTTGGGTGAGAGGTCCTGTGCAGGCAGGGGTGGGGGTTCCAGGCATGCTGCCTTCAAGCCTTAAGACACAAGAGGCTGGGGAGGGTGTTGGGGCATGGAGGGCAGCTGCTGGGGCTCCATCCTGGGGAAGGGTGTGTGGAGAGAGGAGGTGGAAGGGGCCTGCAGCAAATAGTCCATGACTCTTGTAGAGCCATGCTAGGGGCTGCCCGCGGGCTGCTAAGGGGGCGGCTGTGTGGATGTCAGCTCGGGCACTGGTGGCAGGAGGAGCCTTAATTTAGCCTCTGTTCCCCTCCCACAGCGAGGCCCCGGGAGGTAGGCTTGTCTCCCCTTCCCGGGTGTGTGTGTGTGTGTGTGTGTGTGGTGGTGTGTGTGGTGTGTGTGTGTGCGCGCACGCGCCCACTGGGCCCTGAGCAGGGCAGCTTCTTGCCAGCCCTGTCTGCTTTCAGACCGGCCGTCTTCAGGAATAGCTGGGGCTGCCCTCTTGGCTGTGGGCCGGGCCCCCCTAAGCCCTTTGTCCAGGCTCCTGTCATCTTCTTGGTGACCTTGGCAGGAAGGCTAGCTTATTGTTTTCCCTATGCACTGGGGGCAGTTGGGGCTCAGAGGGTCCCAACACCTGTGCACCACACCCCCCATGCCAGCACTGGCCCGAGCTGCACGCGTTCACCTGTCCATCAGCCCTGTGGTGGGGAATGGTTCCCCACCAGGTGAGGAAACAGGAAGAGACTCTGGGAGGCCAGGTCACTGGAAGGAAATTCCCAGCTGGGCTGGGACTGAGAACCAGGCGGCAGGCTCCAAGCTCTGCCCCCTCCGAAGGGAGGCGGTCTGGCCACGTGGGCCAGGTGGAGCGGCCTGGCCCGTTGGTGTCAGGGGCATGGCTTCCTGTCTCCTGCCCTCTGGCTGGAGGGGTTCAGTTTACTTATGTGTTTCAGAGTGGGCTCTTGATAGTTCTGGGCGGGGTGAGTCCTTCCTAGAAGGTGCATGTCTCATAGGTGCTGTGGGAGGACGTGTGAGTGACCCGGGGTGTGGGGTAAGTGATGGAGGTTTCTGCAGGCAGCCAGTGAGGCTGTGTGTGAGGGGCCAAACCCCGCCTCAGCCGCTCTGACCCTTGACTAGGCTTCCGGCTTGCATGCTGTTCCTGCACCACGGTGACTGTGGTGATTGTGTGTAAACAGCAGGCTGCTTGGCGGAAACCCACCCTCTGTTGACTCATCGGCAAGGCCAGAGTTCATCACCCTTGAAGTAGTTTTGACATCATACCCGGATTGTGACATCTCTGGGGAGTCTTTGAAAATAACACTGCTTCTTCTGTTCCGAGTAACTGGTCCTGGAGCAGACACTGACTTTGGGAAATCTGCTTCTGTGGCAGCAGCCCTGCCTGATGCAGCCTGCAGGCCCGGGCTGGCCATCCCTGTTGTGCCTTTGGGGTTTGGCCTTCTCTGGGTCCTTCATTTTTAGGGCCTTGCTCCCCTGCTCCCTGACTTTATGATTTTCCCTTTGGTCTGTGGCGAGCATGGCCTGGAGTTGTCTGAGATCTTACCTCCAGCAATATGTATAGCTGTTTTGTCATTTTACTCTTTAATAAAAAAGCTGGTGTCCGGATGAACCATTCAGAGAGAGACCTGTGCCCATACCAAGTGGCCGCACTGGAGTCTGACGCTAATTATATTCTCTGGGCTCAGTCCCTCCCTGGCCACGTTGCGACGCGGATCTCGACTGAGTCACCGGGTCAGCGGGGCATGTTGGTGACTCCCCACAGCCCTTCTGGCGGGGAGTGGACCTCGCATGTTTGTGAAGTTCCTGGGATCACCGAACTCTTATTTAAAAGTAACACATGTTGAGAAGTTTACTATAAAGGGAGTATAGCTCAGCGTAGAAAACTTGCAGTACCTGAAAGGAGCGACTTCCTGTTCCCATGGGCACAGGCCATGGTTGTTGTTGACACCTGGGCGCCTTCCTCTGTCTTGTGTCTGGGCACCTCATCATCACAGTGGTATCCTCATATGGTGTTAGATCTTACTTCTTCCCCGACACCGTATTAGTTCTGCTATTTAATATAATCATGAGCTTTACTTTTTAGTGACTGCATCTCCCTTGCAGTGTGCATCCTCATGGATCAGTATTCCTCAGTATGTGTGTTTGGGGCACCACACCGATCCTGGGGAGGATTCCCGTGTGCTGGGAGCCTTGTCTGCTGTCCCGTGCTGAGGGCTGTGCAGAGGCGCTGAAGGGCAGTGAGGGGCACCCCTGGTGTGCCTGTGCCTCAGAGGGGAGCCTGAGGCTGCGTGTGGCTGAGTGGGTACAACTTCTGTATGTTGAAATTGAGGCTTGGGAGAGATGTGGTCTGGCCCATGGTGGTGGATGGTCAGGGAGGGCAGGACTAGAGGCGGTGGCTGGGTAAGGAGGCTCTGAGGGCCTGAGCTGGGGGGGCACTGGGGAATGGGCAAGGGGACAGATGAGGAGTATTTGGAAGCCACCTGTGGCTAGTTGGGGAGGCGGACATTTCTAACCTTTCCTGATTCTGGCCATGTGGCAGAAACATCTTCACACTCAGCTTTATTGTCGTGCCTGAGCTGGGTTTGTGAGAGTCGGGTTATGCGTGGCTTGAAAAGATGTTGACAGCTGCCTCTGGAGTGACTCTGGGCTGGAGGAAAGATGAGGGCAGCTGATCGGAGAGCTGCTGTGGGTCTGTGGTGGGTGCCTTTCATTGTCACCGTCGATGTCGAGGGGCGGGGTGGCAGATGTGTGCGTGCCGCCTCATTGATGCCGGCTACGGAGCCCACACCTTTCTGGGTGGAGGTTGCTGCTTTTGTCCGCGCATGTGGATGTCATGGGGTTCTTTCAGGCGTCCTGAGTGTAATTGGAAGGTGTTTTGAACTGATGTGGCAGCTCTGGAAGCCAGCAGCCTTTTTTTTCCCCCCAGTTCTTAGATTGTGTTCTTTGCTCGGGGATAGTTGGATGCCACGTTTCCCTTATTGTGCTGGTGTTGACCAGTTTCTGGATAGTGGGTACTCTGGATACTGGGGGAGCCAAGGCTAGATAGAGGGCAGGTGATGCCATCCAAAGCATTGAGAAAGTTGGGTTGAGGGCCTTGTGCCCACTCATCACTTCCCAGCTTTCTAAGATGTGCTGTGGAACAGGCAGCCTTGGATCACCCCATCCTTGAGAAGTTAATGAGCTGCCTGGGATTGAGGACTGTGCTTAATCCTCCACGCTTTTGTGCTGTTGTGGGTGTTCTCACTGTTCTTCAGAGGGGAGACTGAAGCTTGACTCGGGGACATCTTTCCTGAATGTGTGCCCTTCCAGCGACCCCCACTCCTACCTTGGGCCGTCGTCGGTGGGTGTCAGCTCCTCACTGTTTGCCTTGCTGTCCCTGTGTCCATCTTAGACATGTAGGGAAGGTGTCCTAAAAGGAGGTGCCTCCCTCAAAGGATGCTGAGGACCACGAGTTGGGGTCAGCTAGACTGGCTCTAGCTAGTTGGGGTCAGGTAGACTGGCTCTAGCTAGTTCTAACTCAGGCTTCCTCCTGAGCCTCAGTTTCCCTGGGTTGAAGCAGCATCTAAGATAGTAGTGGGCATCCCAGGTCAGAGGATCCTGTCATCCCATCCCTTTGTCCCTCACCGCCCCCCCCCCCGCAACTCCCCACCTTGTATGCATGTGTTAGTATACCACAAGTTTAAAATATCCACTCGTTTGTCTTTATTGTAAAGGGTTTCTTTTTTAAATAAAGAAATGGCTTTCCCCAGATTCTTTTTTTTTTTTTTTTTAAGATTTTATTTATTTATTTCACAGAGAGAGACACAGCGAGAGAGGGAACACAAGCAGGGGGAGTGGGAGAGGGAGAAGTAGGTCTCCCACGGAGCAGGGAGCCCGATGTGGGGCTCGATCCCAGGACCCTGGGATCACGACCTGAGCGGAAGGCAGACGCTTAACGACTGAGCCACCCAGGTGCCCCTTTCCCCAGATTCTTTAGCAGCTTTCCTGCAGGAAGCCCACCCCACTGTGTTGAGGGAGCTGAGCCCTTGTGCATATCCCCCTTCTCTGTCCCTTGAGCAGCCTCACTAGGTGGTGATGGTGGAGTGGGCAGTGGGCAGGGGCCATACAGAGCAGAGGAGGGGCAGGAAGTGCTGGCTGAGTTTCTGAAGAGACTTCTGACCTGGCCTGGGGGTGACTGCTAATGGAGTATGAGGAGTCAGGCCCAGAGCTCTGGATGCAGGGGCTCCATCTTTGCCTTCAGGTTGCATGTGAGCTCATGGCTGTTGGAGAGTCACATAAGGGTAGTCTCAAGGGGCCAAGCCCCCTCTCCACTGGAGAATGCTGTTCCTTAGGGATGGGAGGTGGGGGTTCTGTTTCCTCCATCGTCTACCCTGGCAAGTGGAGCCCCAGTGTGTAAGGGCTGAGTAACAAGGGGCTACCCCTTACATTTCCCTACGCTCCTTGGCCTCTTTCTGATATGGGGACGGGTCCACCACAACCCTTACCTGGACATGTGCACGTGGCCTCGTTGTCCTGTTTATCAGACTGACTTGGGTTTTGCTGGTGGGCTGAGGCTGGCCAGGTGCTGTTCTGGGCATGGGGACTTCATGGTGGGCAGGCTAGCCAGGCTGCATCCCAATGTCCTCACATCTCTGTGGGGGAGGCCCATTAAGAGCATGGTGGTGGTGGTGACCATGGGTGATGACTAGTGGGAGGGAGAAACACAGCGGGCTGTGGGCAGGAGGTGCCGTGGGAAGTGGGGCAGGCGGAACCGTCTGGGAAGAGTCTGAGATTCCCGAAGTCTGCGTGAGATCTGAGAGGGTGGCCGCAGGAGGGAGGCTGGGGTGGTGGGGCAGCTGGAGGGCGTAGGGGTAAGGGGTGCCCAGGCAGGAAGTTGGGGTTAATTTCATCATCTAGCCGACTAAGCAGTTGTGACTGCAATGACCTCTGCCGGTGTAGACGAGCTCCATCCCCTGCCTAGACTCACTGTGGGGGGGGACTGACCCAATGCTGATTTCATTCCACTTCATGGACAGACGTTTTTTCTGGGGGGTTCCATCCTATGACAGGCCATGGTCAGGGAGGCCTTGAGAGTGCTAAGACCAATCAGCAGGAGTCTTTACTGGAACCTCTTAGAGCCTTTCTTAAATTTTTCTTTTCTTTTCTTTTCTTTCTTTCTTTCTTTTTCTTTTTCTTTTCTTTTTTTTTCTTTTCTTTTTTCTTTTCTTTTCACAATTCCTTTCCTTTATTTCTTTCCCTTGTAAAGGGAGATTCAGGTTTCTTGGAGACTTTTTAAAAAAATTGTGGTGAGATACACATAACATAAAATTACCATTTTAACCTTTTTTTTTTTAAAGATTTTATTTATTTATTTGATATAGAGAGAGAGACAGCGAGAGAGGGAACACAAGCAGGGGGAGTGGTAGAGGGAGAAGCAGGCTTCCCGCTAAGCAGAGAGCCCGACGTGGGTCTCGATCCCAGGACCCTGGGATCATGACCTGGGCCGAAGGCAGATGCTTAACGACTGACACCCAGGCGCCCCTCTTCTTAACCATTTTTGACTGTACAGCTCAGTGGTATTAAGTGTGTATGCAGCCATCATCACCATCCCTCTCCAGAACTTTCCCGTCTTCCCACGCTGAAACTCTGTCCCCACTGCACTAACTTCCTGCTCCCCTCCCTCAGCCCCTGGTGTCTGCCATTCTGGTTTCTGTCTCTATGAATTTGATAACTTTGGGGATCTCCTATAAGTGAGATCATACGGCATTTGTCCTTTTAAATTTTTTTAAAGTTTGTTTGTTTATTTGAGTAATCTTTACATCCAACATGGGCCTTGAACTCACGACCCCGAGATCAAGAGTTGCATGATCTGAGCCAGACTGAGCCAGACAGGTGCCCTGGTATTTTTATCTTTTTTATGACTGGTTTCTTTCACTGATCATAATGTGTCCAAGGTTCATCCATGTTGTAGAATGTGTCAGTTTCCTTCTGTTGTGAGGCTGAATAGTATTCCATCGTTATGGATATACCACATTTTGTTTATCTATTTGTCTGTTGATAGGTGCTGGATTGTTTCCACCTCTTGGCTGCTGTGAATAATGCTGCTGTGAACATGGGCATACACACATTTGGTCAAGTCCCTGCTCTTTTTTTTCTCTCCCAGTTTTATTGAGATAATTGAGACCTAGCACTGTATAAGGTTAAGGTGTACAGCATAGTAATATGACTGACATATATCATGAGATGACCACAACAAGTTTAGTTAACATTTAGAATCTCATGTTGATACAAAAACAGAAAAAAAAAGTTTTTTAAGAACTCTTAAGATCTACTTTTTTTTTTTTTTTTTTTTAAAGATTTTATCTATTTATGTGAGAGAGAGAGAGAGAGAGAGCACGAGCGGTGGGCAGGAGCAGAGGGAGAGGGAGAAGCAGACTCCCCACCGAGCAGGGAGCCCAACACGGGGCTCGATCCCAGGACCCGGGTTTTTTTTTTTTTTTTAAGATTTTATTTATTTATTTGAGACAGAGAGAGAGAGCACGAGCAGGGGGAGGAGCAGAGGGAGAGGGAAAAGCAGACTCCATACAGAGTGCAGAGCCCAACGTGGGGCTTGATCTCAGGACCCTGAGATCATGACCTGAGCCAAAATCAAGAGCCAGGCGCTCAATGGACTGAGCCACCCAGGCGCCCCAGGACCCGGGGGTCTTGACCTGAGCTGAAGGCAGATGCTTAACTGACTGAGCTACCCAGGTGCCCCTAAGATCTACTTTCTTAAGATCTACTCTTCACAACTTTCCTGTATATCATATAGCAGTGTTGGCTGTAGTCATCATGTTATATATTACATCTCTGGTGCTTATTTATCTTATAACTGGAAGTTTGTGCCTTTTGACCCCCCTTTCTCCAATTTCCCCTCCCCCCACTCCCTGCCTTTGGTGACTACAGGTCTGATCTCTTTTTCTGTGGTTTATCTTTTTCTTTTTTTTTTTTTTTAGGATTCCACACATAAGTGAGATCTTACAGTATTTGTCTTTCTCTGTCTGATTTATTTCACTTGAGTCCTTGTTTTCACTTCTTTTGAGTATGTATCCAGAAGATGAGTTGCTGGATCATATGGTAATTCTATGTTTAACTTTTTGAAAAAACTGCCAAGCTGTTTTGCACAGTGGCTGCCCCGTTTCACATTCCCGCCAGCAGTGCACGAGGGCTCCAGTTTCTCCAGCCAGCCATTCTCACCAACACTTTTTTTTTTTTTTTTGATAATAACTGTACTGATGGGTGTGAAGTGGTCTCTGAGCCTTTAAAAGTATGCGACTGTCCAACGAGACTTAGGGTCTGTTAGGCTTCTGACACCTGCTGGACCATTGATGGGCTTAGGAGACCCGTCGCAGGTGATAGAGAGCTGGACCCCAGTGGAATAAGGCCATGTTGGCTCTCACATTTGAGGTGGGCTTGGGCTAGCTTCAGGTCCTGCCTGAGGTAGGATCTTGATCAGGGTCACCTGGGTGCAGATGGCAGGAAGGGCAAGGAGAGCTGTTACCATCCCCCAGCCCTCCCAATGGCAAGAGTTCTGTGTCCCTTCCTGTCCTCTGACAGAGGCCCTGAGGGTGATGGGCAAGGCTAGGCTCCGCCCTTTGGCACCTGAGGCTGCTGGGCCCTTCCCTGGCCATGAGTTCAGATGGGGCAGAATTTGTGCTTTGGTGAATTTACCTCTTTGTGTCCCATGTTGAATCACAAGGTGACTGGTGGAAAATGGGCTTTCTTCCAAATAAGAAGTGGCCTGGATGCGCCTCAGGTCAGGTGCTGCCCTTTGGAAGGGGGGGTTATTGGACGGGCAGGGAACTATGCCATTGTCTTGGCTCCTGCCTTTGGCTTGGCCTTGGGGCTGGGGCCTGTGCACAAAGGTGGATGGGAAGGATGAGTGGTGTCTTTTCTGACCCTGTGGGCAGATGCAGTCCACTTGCCTCAGGGCTTCTGACTGTGGCAGCCGTGCTCCCTGCCTCTGCCCTGCTCCCATCCCCCCTTCTCCTGCAGTGCCAGGGACTCCACACTTGCTTTCAGGCCCCGTAGGTAAGCATAGGCTAATCAGAGTGAGGTGGAGGGACTGGGCTGAGGAGGCTGTCCCTTCATGCTGCCCTTCCTGGTGGTGGTGGCACCCCTGGGACCCTGGGGGCTTTTGGAGTAGCCTCGCCTCCTGCCATTGGCCTGAGGAGGGTAAGTGGGCTGGGAGGTTCCTTTTCTTATTTTCCCCTTTTGTCTGAACAGTGACTTTTTGGAGGATATTCAGCTTCCTGATATGGACGTTGTGGTTCTCGCCACATCTGGAGGGGATGATTTAAGGGTCCTATAGCAACACTTACAATAAGGAGAATGCCCACTGAATGAAGTCGGACAGCTCGGTTTGCAGTAGCTGGAGGTGGAACATGAGCTTAGCGTGGCTTTCCCTTTGACAGTGGGCACCTCCTGCCTGTGACCTCCCCACCATGTTGTTCTCAAGGTCCTGACAGAGATCCCATGCCTTGTCCCCATCCTGGCTGCTCTGTTTCCTTCCTTCCTTCTTGATTTTTCTTATTTATTTGAGAGAAAGCGAGCGAGCCTGAAGGAGGATCTTGATCAGGGTCACCTGGGTGCAGATGGCAGGAAGGGCAAGGAGAGCTGTTACCAAGGAGAGCATGAGGGGGGTGGGGCAGAGGGAGAAGGAGAAGCAGACTCCCTGCTGAGCAGGACCCAGGGATCATGACCTGAGCCAAAGGCAGGGGCTTAGCTTGGCTCGCTCTGCTCTGCTCTTCTCTTTTCCTCTCTCTGTCTCTCATTCTTTTAAGATTCATTTGCACGCACATGAACGTGAGCGGGATGGGGGGCAGAGGGAAAGAATCTCCAAGCAGACTCCCCACTGAGCACAGAGCCTGATGCAGGGCTCAGTCCCAGGACCCTGAGATCATGATCTGGGCCAAAACCAAGAGTCAGCCAACTGAGCCACCCAGGCGCCCCATGGCTGCTCTGTTTTCTGTAGCATTAGTGGTAGAGCTTTCCCCATACCGTTAGTTGTAGTGGGCCTCTTTTTGTCCTCAAGGAAGCTGAGTTCTGCTGTGCCTAGTGTTGCTGCCGAAGCTGCTAGCCCCGAAAACGAAGGTCTCTGGCATGTTTGCTGCCCTGTTAGGTGAACAGAATTGGATAAGGATGCCAATGTAGTAGACCGTTATGGCATTCTTTTCTTTCAGTGCCAACCTTAGAGTCTAAAACAAGTTGGTAAACCATGACCCAAGGGGCAAATCCAGCCTGCCAACTGTGTTTATATTTTATTGGGACAAAAGCATCGTTTATGGCTGCTTTTGCTGTATGACAGCATCTGAGTCTTAGTGACAGAGATTGTCTAATTCTCAAAACCTATGATATTGATTCTCTGGCCCTTTACAGAAAAAGTTCAAGAGCTGCTGGTTTGGAGTGTTGGGATGGGCGTGTGACATGAGGACTATGTGTGTTAGTGGAATGTGCTGTCCCGGCCTCATACCCTGGGCCCCTGTACTCTGGCATGCCGCCCTGTGGGTCGTGGCTTCCTGTCACATCTCAGGGCTGGACTAAGATCTTGGAGCATCCTTTTGGTCTGGCCCCTTCATTTCACTGATGGGATGCCTAGAAGGTGGTGGCTGACCTGAGGATATGTATGTGGTCAGTGTAGATTACATTGCCTCAAACCTGAGGGTGTCTGCTCCGGGACTGCCTCCCTCTACCCCCCATCCCTGATTTCATGCAGACTCGGAATGCTTCCCACCCCATGTGCAAGTCCCTGGGTTTCCCAGGAGCTTTTCCCAGGCACAGCGTCAAGACTGACACAGCCTCTGGTGGGCCTGGCTTTTTTATTTGTGACCTGCTGGTGAACTTTGGAAACACATTCACACACAGCCTGGCAGGAAGGGCCAAGCATGGGTGTCCCTGGTGGAGCTACAGGGCGGGCATCTGCCTCCCATTGGAGTAAGGCTCTGGCTGTAGCATGCCCCTCCCTTCTCTTCCTCTCCTCAGCCTCAGTTCCATGGGGATACAGTGGGACCAGTGTCATCTTCCAAGGGAGGATTGTGCTCAATTAGGGGTTTGTTGTTTGTACGGGTTTCAAAGGTGTGCTTCATGGCATGAAGAACAACCAGATGACAGTGGCTTCAGATGGGTCCCTTGTGTGGAGACAATGGGTAGCAGGTGTCTCCTGTTCCCTAGGAGTGAGCTTTCCATGGGCTGGGAGGCCTTGATGAATCTTCCAGAGCTTTCTCAGCTCAGGATGAGTATCATCTATAAATGGATTCTGAATTAGATACCAGCAGCCTGAAAAACCTGGAGAAGGGCTTCTCAGGCAGGCCTCTCTGCCAAGGGGCTGAGGTTTCTGGGTTCTGGCAGCAGAAATGGCATGATTTTGCTGTTCTTGTTTTTCTTTCTTTCTTTCTTTTTTTTTTTTTTTAAAGATTTATTTATTTATTTATTTGAGAGAGAGCATGCGCGTCAGGGGGTGGAGGAGCAGAGGGAGAGAGAATCCTGAAGCAAACTCCCTGCTGAGTGCAGGGCCCGTGTGCAGCTCAATTCCAGGTCCCTGAGATCATGACCTGAGCCAAGATCAAGGGCTGGCCACATAACCTACTGAACCACCCATGTGCCCCTGCTGTTCTTATCTTTTGACTTTGTTTCTCCCTTTTCAGAATCAGGTGGGACTATTGAACTGCTGCAGGCTGGGTGGGTGAGGGGGTTACAGTGTGGTGGGGAGGATCTATGGGGGACGTCCCTGTGTGGAGAGACTGAAGGGAGATGTCTGAGGCAGAGACAGGTCACAGCTAGAAGAGTGTGTTCCTTCCTCCTCTGGTCACACTATTTTTGGTGTTGGACGCTCACAGACGTCTGCTTGTTCCAGCGAAATGTGCTCAGCTCACAGTGGATCTGGCAAGTGGGATGAGGACAACCAGCCCTGGTCGCCTGTGTTCAGCTTGTCTCCAGCTTGCTTTGGCCCTGGGATGAGGCCTTGCTGGCTCCCTTACCTGTGCACAGGGTCCTGCTGGATGGGGACTTGTGCCCAGGGCCTCCTGACCTGGTGATCTGTGCCAGTTCCTCCTGACAGGAAGTGGAGCTGGGTTAAGAAGGATTCTGAGACGGACTTTGGCCTAGAGTGTGGGATTGATGATACTGGCCCTCCCTACCTTTAGCTCTGCCAACTGGTGTCTCTGTGGGGAGGGTCCTGTCTTGTCTCTGAACAGATGAGGTTAATGCCCCCACCCTATCCCCCGGGTGAGCCTGGTCTGTGAGAATGTGGCCAGTGGATGGGGTTCACTGGTTCCCAGGTATACAGGGCAAGGCTCACAGGCTGTCAGCAGAAGTTGGGCTGGGCTGATGCCATCCCGAAAAGACCCGAGGCTTTGGACCCCTTTTTCCTAAGGGGTGGATGGCAACTCAATAGGGTCTGTACCCCAGATCAGTGGTTCATTTTTTTTTTTTTTTTAAGATTTTATTTATTTTTGACAGTGTGTACAAGCAGGGGAAGCAGCAGGCAGAGGGAGAGGGAGAAGCAGGCTTCCCCCTGAGCAGGGAGCCTGATGCGGGACTTGATCCCAGGACCCTGGGATCATGACCCGAGCCGAAGGCAGACGCTCAACCATCTGAGCCACCCAGGCGCTCCCCAGAGCAGTGGTTCTAATTAACATTTCATTCTGGGATCTTCACATGGCATCTGCCACCTGCCTCTCCTCTTTCTTGTCTTGGTCTCTCATGTGTAAATTCACTGAGGCCTGGATGCTTTCCGGTGATAGGAATTGCCAAGCGTGTGATCTGCTAGGCACATCTCAGCTTTGGGGAGTGGCTGGTCTGAGTGGATATGGTACTCCCTCTGTGCTCTCTCCTTGGGGCTCCCGGTGCTGTTCCCAGGGCTCAGCTAGTCAAGAGCAAGCACATCGCATGTTGCAGGTGTGGGCGTCCCTCTGGTGTTGTGAAGCTCAGGGGGCGGACAAGCTTGGGGGTGTTGCAGGCAGGTCACTGGAGGATGCAGGATGCAGGGCTCAGGCTGGGGGTGGTGGAACAGGATGCCTCACCTTGGCTGAGTTGGGGCTGATTCTGAAGCAGCCTGCAGACCTAGGAGGTTGCCACTGCCAGGTGTTCACGTGGGTGTCCAGTAGGCCTAGGCACAGAGGTTTCAGCTGCCTGAGCTGCTGTCCCTTGGACAGCTGAAGGCCAGGGTAGGGGACAATCTATATTGCTTCCAAACCTTCACTGGTGTTGACATCGCTAGGCGGCTGCAAAGTTAAGAGCAGGACACAGGGCTGGGAGGAGTAGGGGAGAAGGAGCTGGCTATACAGCGTCACCACCCTTTGGGCCTCAGTTTACCACCCTGTGGGGTAGGGCTCATCATTATATTGTGTGTCTGTGTCTTCCTTACATGCCGTAGCCCCGGCTGTCCAGGAGAATAATTAAGGCCTGAGGTATCTCAGAAAGTCAGGACTTTGCTCCTCCATTGGAACCCTGGGTGGAGGGTCTCCTGGGCACAGACACCATAGACCCCAGCTCCGTGGGTGCTCAAGGCTACAGGGTCTGTGTGAGTCCCCAGGACCTGCTGACTGGGCAGGTTGGTGACAGGACTCAGTAGTGGCTATGGAGGGTTTCCCACAGCGGGGGCTGTCTCAGGACAGCTGGCGGGACACGTTAGAGGGGGAGTGAGGACACAGCTCCTGTGCAGACACGGTTGGGCCTTAGCCAGGATGCAGCCTGGATAGCTCTGTGTAAAGTTGGGCCTGATGTTTCTTGTTACTTTTTAACCTATTGATTAACCCTGTGGGTGGTGCTGAGCTCACCTTAGGCTTGACAGGTGGGGTTGGGAGGCCCAGAGTCTGAGCTGGGCACGCTGGCCAATTCTGGGGAGATGAGCGTTGCTGTTCTGAAAACTGGGTTCCAGGCTTGAGGGTTCTGAAGCCTCTAGCTGCTTCCCCTTCTCTCTGCCCTGGTCATAGATGAACACGACAGAAATCAGATGTGCACAGCAGTTTTATGTAGGAGTCCAGGAGGAATCCTGAAGTCTGCAGAAAATTTAGGGGAAATTTAGAAAAGCGAGCCCCATGTCATCGTTTTTACTCAGGATGTGTGTTGAGATTTTAGTAACCCAGAGAGTCACAAGATTGCGCTTAAAAAACAGAACAGGAGTGGCATCAGTTAGCCCACACAGGCAGACCTCTTAACAGAGCTTCCGGCCTCCCTGTCCTGTGCCCACTTATGGGGCCGGCCTTCCTCAACCCCTGTGCCTACCTGGCCCATCTCCACAGTGCATGAGCACCCATCACCCAGGGCCTGAAATGAAGCCGTGTGTGCATATCTTCCACGCACTCTGGCTGCCTGGTGTGTCATCCCCAGACTCTCCAGCCGAGGTGAGGCCTGGGCAGTGGGTAATGAGTGAGTGGGATGTCTACATGTGGGGTCCCAGTCAGACCTGGGCATCTGGCCCGGAGTGTATGTCCTTAACCTTGGCCAGACTGCAGCCAGGCCCCAGGTATGACCACGAAGCAAGCAAACAGCCCTCCAGCACCTGGCCCTGTGCTGGGCAGTGAGGGTCCCAAGTGAAGAGTGACAGTCTCATGGGCTGTAATCCTGCCTGTGGGCCGGGACAGCTCCCTGGAGAGAGGACCTGCAGGAAAAGTGGCATTTCTGGGCTCTGAGCAGGTGGTGGGGAAGAGCCTATACCCTGAGGAGGCCTAGAAGGATGTGCTGAGGGAGCAGCCTGGCCCTCTCCCTTGGGTACCAAGGTCAGGGTGACAGGTCAGAGAGGGCGGGAGGGTGGCCAGGACATGCTGTACCACAGGGCACCACATGCTTCTGGGCTTCAAGACACAGTGCACTGTGCCCATACCTGGAATGCTCTTCCTCCAGGTCTTCCTGGCCTTGCCCCTGCCCCTTCCTATTTCATCTCTGGTCAGAGGGCCCCTCCTCCATGTGCCTTCCAGCACTCAGTGTTTCCCCAGAGGTCAGCCTGCTTCTGTCACAGCACACAGGGGCCTGGTGAATCATTCGTTATTGGAGGAAGGCGTGGAAGGGCCATGTCAAGGAGGGACGCGGGTCCTGTGTGATCTCCTGGTCCAGCTCACCTTGCACGTCTGTTCTGTTGCTCTAAGGGCGAGCATCTTGCTACAGGTCTGGATACCAGCAGCTCAGCTCCCGTGGTAGAGCCCTGGCCTGGTGACTCCTGGTGCCTCCTCGGTGGAGGCCTCTCCATGTTCATAGGTTTGATTTTTCTCACTGTTCTCCAGTTCTGCCAGATTCCTTTTCCATAAAGAAAGCCCTGGCACCTCCTTTTCACTTGCATTATCCCGGTTCTCAGCCCAGGAAGGTGGTGTTCTCTCACAGAGCCCCATAAAGGCACCTCTGAAGCTGCCTGGAGCACCAGCGTGGGCCCTCAGGGAGGACAGTGTAGTTGGACGTGCCCTGGAGTGGCTGCTCACGGCGTCGTCCCGGTAGTAGGCCTGCGCCTGGTTTGCTGCACTGATGATAACACTTTTCTTTTTGAGCTGAGTTCCCTTTTTACCAAGTAAAACCAGCTGTAAAGTGCCTCTTTATAAAGTAGATGACAGAAGTGGGGGCCAGGGAGTCCTACCGTGTGGCCTGGCTCGGTCCAGGAGCTGGTGGCCTGTGGTGAGTTCTTGGCCCTGTGTGGTTGCGGGCGGTGCCTCCCCTGCAGGGTGCTCCCAGCCCCTGCAGCCCGCCTGTGCTGGGGGTGCCCTGGACGGCAGCATTGGGGCTGTTTGCTTGGGGCCCTGGCCTGTGTGTTACCGGCAACCCGGCTCGTGCCCGGGCATAGGCAAACCTGGCCAGGCTGCTGAGTGGTTTCTCCAGGCAGGGGCTTTTGGCTTCTGCATTTATGGTCCCCAAACATCTGTCCTAAGTTGGCTCAGAAGCAGAAAGACGGAGGTTATCTGTTTTCCTCACAGAACACTGACCATGCTGCATGCCCCATATCCTGGCACTTGGCGATGTAACAAGTGGCAAATGTCATCACTGAGGTTTGTCTTCCTTCAAAGATGGGGTTTGGGGAACTCCCATGTTTAGGGTACTGGAACGTCCTTGGTGGGGGACATTTAACTTTTCAACTCTAAACATTTGCTCCTAATTTAGCTGGTTGCAGGATTTTCTGTGGTGATGGGGTTGGTGGCCGCCCTGCCTGGGGCACTGTCATCGCAGTACACCTCGGGGTGAGGCCTGCTGCTCACCAGGGCTTCCGCCTGGAGCAAGGGCTGCAGTCAGTGCAGACCTGTGCCTCTCCCTCCTCAGGGGCCTGTGCTCCTTGCCCCCCTCACCTGAGATGCCTTCCATCCTCTCCTCACTCATCCTGTCATGCTCATGCCCTGTAGAAAGTGCCCTGTCAGCATAGATAGCTCTGTGGTCCCGGCTCCCGGAAGCCTCTCTCTACCCACAGCGACAGGGCCTGTCCTGTGTTCTTGTGGCCCATCACCCCAGAGTGGCTGTGTGTGTTCCCTCGGTCCCTGCTGTCCTGGAGCCCTTGTTCATCTCTGGCTGGACTGAGAGTGTGGGTTCTTTTTATTTTATTTATTTTTTCTTTTTTTTTTAAAGTAGGCTCCACATCCGTGTGGAGCCCAGTGCAGGACCCGAACCCACAACCCTGAGATCAAGACCTGAGCTGAAATCAAGGGTCTGACACTTAACCGACTGAGCTACCCAGGTGCCTCGAAAGTGTGGGTTCTTAATGGAGGATATTGAGCCACAGTGATAGGGGCCACTCCTGGGGCCTTCCTATCCCACAGCTCTGGGACATTTGGTGGCCTAACACAGGGCTTCTTCCACCGGTTACAAACCCCTTGTCTCAGCCAGCTGGGTAGCGGTGCCAACTCAGTGACACTGGGGGATGCTTGCAGTGATAGTGAGTGATTGCTGATCATGTGTCTCCCATGCCCAAATCACCCTCCCAGGGTGCCTGGGGACTCTGCTGCTCAGACTGCTGATCATGTGTCTCCCATGCCCAAATCAGCCTCCCAGGGTGCCTGGGGACTCTGCTGTTCAGACCCCGGTGTGGTCTCCTCCTTGGCTGCCGAGGGCCTTTCTTTGGAAGTCTCCTCTCCAGTATCCGTGCCCTCCCTGCCTCCCCACCCTCCTACCCACCAAGAGGCACGTTCCCAGAGCCCAGGACTCTCCCCAGGACAGAGTGTGTGTGGGAGGGCAGCACACACCAGGCCTTTGCTGTGAGCCCGTGGATTTGATTGGACCTTCCTTTTCTGGATCAGTGGCTCCTGACTTTATTTTGCTTTGACATGTTGTAACCCGCTCTTGGGCACCAGCCAGGTGTGTCAGCCATACCTGCAGGAAGTACCTGGGATTGCGTTCCTCATGCACATCCTGCCAAGGCCCGTGGGTCCCACCCCACGACTCCTGTCCATCCTCGCCTGAGCAAGTGGCCCCTGGCCTGAGACGCTGGCCCAGCCTGCCCACACAGACCCAAGGGAGGGCCCAGCTCTGAGCTCTGCCCTGTGGGTTGTGCCTTATTCCCTCTACCCCCAACTCCACCATGCCTTTCCCACTTCCTCTTGCACACCAGATTATCTGATTCTTCCTAATTTTGTGGTAGTGCTGGGCAAAAATGATACCTCCCTCTTGTTGTTTTGCTGATGACTTCTCACATGTTTCAGCCACTTGCAGCTATCTTTTCAGTCTGTGCTGTGTTCATTGCCATTTCCTGTTGGTTGGTCTGTCTTTTAATGGGGCTTTCTCCAGCATGGGTTGACCCTGGTTCTCTCTCTGAGTGCTGTCTGCTGGCCGAGAGGGTGAGGGTGAGGGTGGCATCGTGGCATGCTCATTCCTTCTCCCTGGTATGACCCACCATGCTCCCCATGGAGCAAGATCCCCCCTCTTGCTGTGAGCTTTGGCCTCAGTTGGCGGCTGGAAGTGGCGCTTGCTTCAAGGCTCTGCTCTGGTGAACTAAAGTGTAAAGTTGGCACCCAGTGGCCTTTTGTCATTTCCTTGAGCGTGACTGTGGACCCAGCTGGCTGGTGACTTTGAAGCACTCAGACCGTGTTGTCAGGTGCTTTTCCAGGGTCTCAGGTTTGCTTCACTTTATCTCAGTGACATATTAGCGAAAACACTAAAGTGGCATTTGTGAATTGGAAAATACTACTAAATTCTGTGTGGCCCCTGATGGTTCCCAAAGTCCGTTCATACACATGTCACGTTCAAACCCACAACTGCTGACTCTTGGAAGCAGGGACAGTCAGTCAGGGCCACCGTGCTGGGCCATGTGATGTGTTTTCTGTCCCTGGGGCAGAGCAAAGGCCCACCAGGAGGTCCGGGCCCCTGTGCCATGCTGACCTCTGCAGGGATAAGGGTGCGCCGTTTGCTCTGACCACACAGCCGCTTCCTTGAAGTCCATGGTTCCTCCTCTGTCCCTCCATCCCTTCCTCCTGCAAGGACTTTTCCCAGTTCTGCCTTTGTCAGAGGAGGTTGTTGGAGGAGGAAGGTGCCAACAGTCCTGCTTGGAGAAAAAATACATTCGGTGTGCAGGATTTCAGATGTCAAGACTGGAGGGTTGGTGGGGCAGCTGTGAAAGGAATCCACGACAGACATCCATGTGGTGAGTTCTCGGCATCACCTGAGGGGGTTCACTCAGATGTCGAACATGCACCAGACTTACTGTGATATCTACCACATACGTGACAGATGTGGGAACATGAGCGTGGCTGGTAGTACATGTTTTACTTAAATGAGTACTTACTATTATTAATTGTTATTACTTTGCTGAATATTGTTTGAAGTCGTTGATGCAGTTTCGGGAAAGTTTCTGTGGTTCTGATAGTTCTCTTGGCTTGGGGGCAGTGGCACTCCCTTTGTCAGTCAGGGCCTGTCCCATCGGCTGTCCCTGGTGGGGCCTCCTGGTAAACCCAAAGAGAACTGATGCAGTGCGGTCACGTGCATCTTACCTCTGCATTGCCTCTCAAGGTTGAGGGTGTAAACTTGCCAGGTCCTGACTGCAGCCCTTGAAAGTCAAGAATGGGATCATTCCCATTTCACAGATGAGAAGACTGATTAGTGCAGGCATGACATCCATCATCACCCAAGGTCACATGGCGAGTTAAGGGGTGGTCTCCCTGACCCTGGTGGCCTTGCCCCCTTGCTTGTGTCAGGGTTGTTTTTTGTTTGTTTTTTCTTCCCCAAAGAATGTTGCAATGCTTTATTTTACAGCACTCAGAAACTTGGAAGTGGGAGCTGGAGGTCACGTGTGTGGCAGAGCTGGTTTGTGCTGTTGTATACCTTATTTCAGTGGCCTAGTGAGTTAGATCACCAGCTCTGTGAGACCAAGCCAGAGAAGTTAAGTATCTTACTTAGGTCACACAGCTTTTATTATTTTATTTTACTTTATTTATTTATTTATTTAAGATTTTATTTATTTATTTGACAGAGAGACACAGCGAAGAGGGAACACAAGCAGGGGGAGTGGGAGAGGGAGAAACAGGCTTCCCACCGAGCAGGGAGCCCAATGCAGGGCTCAATCCCCAGGACCCTGGGACCATGACCTGAGCCGAAGGCAGACGCTTAATGACTGAGCCACGCAGGCGCCCCTGTTTTATTTTATTGATTTATTTATTTTTAAAGATTTTATTTACTTTTGAGAGAGAGTGAGTGCGTGTGCACGAGTTGGGGGAGGGGTAGAGGGAGAGGGAGAAGCAGACTCCCTGCTGAGCAGGGAGCCCAGTGCAGGGCTCTATCCCAGGACCCGGGATCATGACCTGAGCCAAAGGCAGACGCTTAACCAACTGAGCCACCGAGGCGCCCCTGTCACACAGCTTTTAAATGGCACATCCTGAAGCGGAAGTGAATCTTCTGATCTCAGCTTCTGGGCACTGAGACAGAAGTTTTGCTTTCAATTCCCAGTAGCTGTCAGTGGCCTAGTGCATCATTCCTGTTCTTGAGCCCTTGGTTCCCTGTCCCTACTAGGACTGGTTGATTGATGTGGAAGCTGGGCAGGGGTGCTGCTCAGATCTAGATGTCCTGTACGGAAGGGATATGACACCTTCAGGCACTGCCTCAGCTATCAAGGGAGGTCAGGCCCTTTCTCTCCAGCTCTGGGTTGGGTTTGAGTGGAGGGGGGAGCTCAGACCAGGGCAGTTTTAGCGCCTTTAACTTTGTCATTCCTGCCTTTGTGAATTTTATGTTGAGTTCTTTATGTAACCCAGGCCCCTGGCTGTGTGACATTTGCTCACCTGCCAGTGTGGCGGCCAGCATGGTGGTGGTATGAGGCCAGACCAGCCTCAGGCCATGAGGGAGGGCCTTAAAAGGCCTAGAGAGTTAACCAGATCTCTTGTCCTGGTCAGTTACGGGTTCCTAGCCTAGAAGTTCAGAAAGGGTTTGGATTGTACTGTACATCTCTCTGCTAATACATGCAGCTGCCCAGCGCCAGCAAGACGGTTCCGTTTTCCTTTCCTAAATAGACCTGCTGGCCCTCCTCTGGCGGACGCGGCTGGCCTGGAGTCCTGCCAGGTTCTGCTCTTGTGATGGCGCACATCATGAGCTGCTCCCAAAATGTAATTTCAGGCCTGAAGTAAAATGATTATAACGACCTTGTGTTGGCGAGTAGGAAGGCAGGAGACCTCATCTTTCCTTCTAGATGTTTCTTGTTACTGATGGGATGTTTGCTTACTTGGAAGACTTAATATTATAGCCACAGTGAGGCCGCTGTGCTCCTCTATAGTCACCAGGGCTCACCTCACTGTTCCTTCTACCCAAACTATCTTTCTTTTAAAAAGTTGTTTCTTGGAGGGGCGCCTGGGTGGCTCAGTCGTTAAGTGTCTGCCTTCGGCTCAGGTCATGATCCCAGGGTCCTGGGATCGAGCCCCGCGTCGGGCTCCCTGCTCGGCGGGAAGCCTGCTTCTCCCTCTCCCACTCCCCCTGCTTGTGTTCCCTCTCTCGCTGTGTCTCTCTGTCAAATAAATAAAATCTTTAAAACAAACAAACAAACAAACAAACAAACAAAAGTTGTTTCTTGGATCTGACTTGGTTTTATTTATCTTTGAGCTCAGGAAACACTCCGGTGTGGCTTGTAGTCGGGTCTGGTCTGGTCCCATCTGGTGTGGCCCTGCGAGCAGCTGAGTGGTGGCAGTGACACTTTCCCAGGGCACCCTTGGGGAGTGCTGCTGGTTCCTGAGGGTGACGGTTGCTTCATTGTGCACCCGGGTTGCAAAACGCTCCAGGAGCTCCTGCCTCATTCAGAATTTTGGCCAGCATCGTCACAGGGTCAGTGCTTGAGCCCCTCCTGTATGCCGAGAAGGTTCCGGATGAAGCAAGGACCTACTCTGCCCATAGGGGCTCACATGTAGCTCTCCTTCCCTCACACAGGCCACATGTCACATGCTCAGGCATGGCGGTCTCGGCTCATTGCTGTCACATGCTGACGTTTGGCTTGGGGGTGCCTGTAGGTGTCTGCGTGGGAACCTGGTGGGTCTGAGTTGAGTCCTCCTTCCCTTGTTATGGAACACCTCTGTGGCTGTCTTGCCTGCCCTGCTCATTGGGTCACCTGGTAGGTTAGAGATGGAAAAATAGGCCACGTTCATGTCATTCTATCCTCCTGAGTGGGGTGTCTCACTCCCATTTAATGGTCTCTGTTTTCCATCCAAGATGAAGGCCCCACGCTGTGTGTTTGGGAGAGCCCAGAAGGGACAAAAGTGTCTTCATGCTGCCTGGAGTCCAGGGCAAGCTCCGTGGAGCTGTGGTATAGAGAGGGTCTTTTCTGGAAGGTGCAAGCAGAGCTTCCCAGCATGGCCTGGTAGGCAGCTCTGGCGACAGTGGCCCCCTCTTGTCACTCTGGTCTCTCAGCTGCCTCTCACTGTCTCCTTCCTTTTTCATTTCTCAGACAAATCCTTGGGCTTGTAGAAATGGTTTGTCTTAATTGGTATAGCCCTCGCTTTCCTTCTTGGTTGCCCTAGTGGTCTGGTCTCGATGCAGTAGACGAAGGCAGCTGTGCTTGCCTCTGCTTGTCCCTGTTGGCTTTAGAAACCACACTGGATCAGGAGCGGCAGCATGGTGAGATCACTGTGTGGCCGGGCCTGCTCGTTGAGGTACTCAGAAATGCACCTTTCATTTTGGGGGTTGGAGGGGGTCTTAGCAGGAGGAATCATGAGGGTGGGGGTGGGGCACATACTTGTCCCAGCCTTTCCTGGAGTCATCTCAGCCTGGCCAGTGGGTCTTTATGGTCCTGTTTTCCAGAAGAGGAAACTAAGGTGCAGGGAAGCTTGCCCATTTGCCCAAGGCCACGAGGATAGGAAGGCAGAGGCCTGGGTGTGTGGCCTGGCCGCTGGACTCAGAGCCCTACTCTCTGCTCTGAGCTGCCCTCCCTAGCTTTGGCTTGCCTGTTGTCACCTCCCTCCCTTGGTCATTGAAGGGTCTGGGAACACCTTGGGCAGAGAGGGCAAGGGGGCACCCATGCGCTTTAGGCCCTGCGGGCCATGCAAAATGGCACCTCATTTGGGTCAAAATGCTGGAGGTTGGCGTCAGAAGCTGCCATACTCATTGCTGAATGATTGCTGAACTTATAAGTAGGTCATTGAGTTTACAAGATACCTGGGTTCCCTCTGGTCAGGCCTAGGTGGGGCCCAGAGGTGAAGAGAACCATGTGCTTTCACATGGCAGAGTACTTGAGTTCGGGCAGGACCTCCCAGGGCTTGGCGTGCTGATGGAGGTTGAGCTGAGGGCGGTGCACAGGCGCTGTCTGCCAGGGGGTATGGGGAGTTGGGGCAGAAGGGGTAGAAAGGGTAGCACTCCAGGGAGCACTGTTTGTGCCGACCTGGAAACCTGTGGGAGGCTCCCAAGAAGGGGAGGCTTAAAAAAGGCCAGGCAGGGGCTAGGCAGGGGCTCCCAATAGAGCCCGGCAGGGGGGTGGGGTGGGCATTCATGTCTAGGTGTCCTCTCAGTCATGTGCTATCTTGTTGTGCCCAAGTGTACCTGTGTTAGTGATGTAATTATGGCATTTTTAGTAACTAGAACCAAATGCTCGTGAATTTGTCCATGTGTTCCCTGCTGCATGGAGACCCCATATCCCACCCCTGTAGGTACCAGGAAACACTGGGATGTCAGTCCCCCAGCAGCACTGGTGTGGAGATTGGGGTATTGATGTTCCATGCCTGAGCTAACACTTTATGTGGCTTATCTGGTGAGTCCTCACTCTGACTTTCTGCAGCCAGGAGTAAATATTGGTTCAGAAACAGATTAGTGAGACTGATTTTTTTTTTTTTTTTGAACTCCAGTTGACTTTATAAATACCTTCCCAATGAAGCCATCCATGGCTGAGCCTCAGTTGGGGCAGGTCCTGTCAAGACAGCGAGTCGTGGGCAGGGGCCTTGGTCTTTTCTGGACACGGATCCCTCTCAGATACCCAAAATATGTAGAATTACCGAAGCAATGCACTACGCAGAGAGCAAATAAAGCGTTAAAGAGAAATGTATGACCTAGTAACACATTTACTGTTAATGTGTTGAATGATGAGATTTAATTGCTGCTACTTATATTGTAGTTTAGAAATAGCAGTGAGTGAAATGACATTTGATGTGCTCAAGCATATCAGAGTTGATGCTCCCTGTACTGCTACACAGTGGACCCTTGACCAATGTGGGGATTCGGGGCGCTGACCCCGCCACACAGTTGAAAATCTGTGTATGGCTTTTGACTCCCCAAAAACTTAACTAATAGCCTACTATTGACCAGAAGCTTTACGTAAAACATAAACAGTCAATGTATGTTTTGTATGTCATATGTATTATATACTGTATTCTTGCAAAGTCAGCTAGAGAAAACGAAATTTTTTTTTAAAGATTTTCTTTGTAAAAAAAAAAAAGATTTTATTTATTTGACAGAGAGTGACAGAGTGAGCACAAACAGGGGGAGGGGCAAAGGGAGAGGGACAAGCAGACTCCCTGTGGAATGGGGAGCCCAACGGGGGACTCAATCCCAGGACCCCAAAGTCACGACCTGAGCCGAAGTCAGATGCTCAACCGACTGAGCCACTCAGGGGCCCCTGCTCCCTTCTTATTTGATGAGGGTCCTGGGTTCAAGTGTGTGCTCTGCTGCTTACTGAGCAGGTGACCTTGAGCAAGTTGCTTGGCTTCCCTGAGCCTGTTTCCTCATCTGCCTGAAACTGACCCTGGACATGCATGGCCTTGTACACAGGAGGTCCCCATGGTCAGGCTCTTGAGGGCCAGGGGCTCTGGGCACCTGGCAGAGCCCATGCTGCTCTCTGCCCTCACCACGCAAGAGGCGGGTACCACTGCCCCGTGTGCTTTGCAGGATGAGCCCAGTTTGGCGCCATTTTTCACTGGGCATTGTGCTCGAAGGGATGGCCATCTCTCTGTGGAGTAGTCAGTTGGTGGACCTTGGTGGATGCTTATGCATGACTTAACCCAAGAACAGGACTGATCCTTTTGTGTCATGGGAGCCAGGCGGCGGCTGCCGTGCATAAAGCAGCAGTGTGGGACGAACTTCCCCCAGCTGCTCACCTGCCAGGCACCCTCAGGGGGAGGGTAGTTGAGGATGCTCGCCACTCAGATGCTCTTCAGCTGGCCTCTCAGCGCTTGGAGGGGCCACACTCAGCACCACATGGGGATAGCAGGCAGAGTGCCTTTCTTGGGATAGTTCTGGAGCCCGTGCCTGAGATTATAGCTGGGTGGGTAGATAGGCTCTGTCCCTCTGGGCTCCACAGCTCCTGAGCCTCCAGAGTTGGAAAGTGCAGATTATTCCAGGAAGGTCCATTCTGTTGTCCAGGTGATAGAGGATCTTGTTGTCCCAAAGACAACAATTAGGCCCCCTGGAAGCCAAGCCAGGATCTGAAGGGACTGATCTGTTCTTGGCTCTAATAGTGATGAAAGCCGAGCGCCTGGCAGCCGCAGGGGACCTCATTGAGGAGACATGGTGATGCTCTGTGGGTGCAGGTTGCAGGGTGTCGTTTGGTCCTGGAGCCTCCCTATAGGACCTAGCCCAGCTCAGCCTTGGCCAAGTCAGGTTCTGTTTCTTAAAAGTAAAAATGCACGGATTTCATGCAGCCTGCTTTGTGTCAGACCCAGTGAGGGTGAGAGCTTTCCTGAGACATGCCTCTAGTAACTAGGGGCCCATATCTGAGCCAGCTGGCTGCTATGAGCCTGACCCCCAAACCCTAAGTCTGGCTCCCTGCACAGTGCCTGCTCACTCCTCCCGGAGAAGAAATACCATGGGCCGAGGGCAGCCAGGTCGGCTTTCTGAGGCCTCACTGTACCCACCTCACGTGCGTTGGTCACATCTACTCTGCTCTCATTTAGAATGTAGGCCCGGTTGAACCCTGGGCCCAGTGCCCTCCCTCTGGTGTCTGCAAGAGTGTGTTGCCAATGACCGAGGGACTCAGAACTGCAATGTGGGTGGACCCAGACCCCGAGACAATTTTGACACCTCTTTGAGATGTTTGGAGTGTTCTGGCTGAAAATATTAGAGTTTCTAGAACAAGAGAGGGTGACCCAGCTCTCTGGGGAGGTTGGCTTGTCCAGACGTTCCCCTAAAGCCTCAGGGATGTCTTTGGAAGTCTTAGAAGGGATTTCCCAGGTGAACCTTGCCCTGTGTTCCAAGGTCGAGTCTCTGAACCGGCCTTCTGGCAGAAGCAGCCTCCTTGGCTCAGAGGCAGTCCCCATTCCCAGGGCCCTGGTTGGCAAATGGCAGGGTCTGCCTTCTCTGTGTTTCTGAGCAGTTAGGATTTACTCCAGTGCACTGATAAAGCTGGCAGAGGGTGTTGAGCACGGCCTGGAGCTGACACCCAGGCTGGTTGGAGGCTGGCGTTATCTGGAGGCTTCGCTAGGGCTGGAGGGAGTGGAGAGGCTGTGGAATCACAGCGCGTGCCCAGGTGACAGGGCTGGACCAACACTGGGCGCTGAGGCTGGGAAAGGTCCCTGACCTGTGGTGGCTCCCGAGTTGCAGGTCATGCTGTGTGTGTGACAGGGATGTAAGAGAGTGACCTTTCACTAGGCACTGACCAGAGGCCATGGGGTACCATTGTGCCCCGAAGGGAAGAGAGGGCTGGGTTTGCAGCCAGGGCTTCTCTTTGTCTGTGATTTGGGCCTGTGTCTCCGGGGACAAGTTTGTGGCACTTTGCAGGGGGCCGGCTGTGAGACGGAAGACGTGCAAGCTGCACCCACTGGGAGATGTGGAGCATCAGGCAGCCGAGTCCCGGGGGTCCCCCCCAGAGGACCCGTTGACGTAGGTCAGGCCCTCAGCTTCCTCCACTGTCACTCGATCCTCTCTCAGGTGTCTGGGGAACGGGGCTGTCATGCCCCCCACCCCTGCCCACCGGGCTCTGGGGGCAGAGTGAAGGTTGACACTGAGTTCAGTGCCTGGTGTGATGAGTTTTAGTTGAGTTAGAAAAACAAAAGAAGCCCACCCAGCACTCAGGCTCTTCATGAGGCTGTGTCAGGAGAGCATTGGTGCAAAGCGCTCTGGGTGCTTTTTTGCTCGTTGATCCGTGTTTCCCATGTTTTCATTGGCCTGGTCAAGGACTGTGTGAGAGAGAGGAGAGGCTAAGGACACACCTTCCTGAGGTTGGCTTCTGCCTAGACAGAGGAGTCTCGGGTCCCAGGAGCAGAGTGAGGGGCCAGGGACTGGGGTTCTGTGCCTGAGCTTGCTCTGTCCCAGAAGGTGAGTGGTAACACAGAAAAGACGAGACTTGAGGTTTGACGGTTTGGCCATTTGCCACTGTGGGGACAGAGGGACCGAGTGCAGCGTGTGGACCTGGCCCCTCCGCAGGCCGTGCTCAGCACTGCATGCTATGTGCACTGTCGACGTGCAGCAAATAGCGAGGTAGGGCAGCTTCTTAATTTTTCTACTTGAGGAAAGGCAGAGGGGAAAGATGAAATAGTAATGAGACATAGGTGTTGAAAAGAAGGCCTGACCCAGGCACGGGTTGCACACCTCAGAGAGGTGGCAAGGGCTGGTAGCTCACGGTAGCCACACTCCCCCGAGAGCAGACCTGGGACTGTGGGCGCATCTTGCAAAGGGCCGTGTTTTCTGTTGATGGAGCAGGGCTCAGTGGCATAGAAGCACTTCAGTGTGAAGAGTTTTGTTTAGCAAATGTTTGTCTCATCCCATTATCATGGGATCATGCACCTTTCACAAGGAGTTTGGATAAATTGTGAAATTGGATTAAGATCAAGTGGGGTGGTGACTGAGCATGAGCCATTCAGGGACCCCAGGGCTGGTCTTCCTGTGAGGTTGAGATAAGCTCTGCTTGTGGAGTGGGGACCCCAGCCCGGCCCCCCCCCCCCCCCGGTGACCTCCAGCAGCTTGTCTTCTCTTTGTGTCTCATTTTCCTCACTTGTAACAGTGGTTATCTGATACCTGAGTAGTTGAAGGTGGGGTTTTATGATGGAGGCTGGTTGTTCGAGATATCACAGGTTGTGTTCGATTTGGCTGCAGATGCTGTGCCGAGCCCGTGCCTAGCGCATCCATGTGACACCCGCTCTGGTCAGGGCTCAGATGCTGCCCACCCTCATCTGAGTGGAGCATGTGCCAGACCCTGCCCTGCTGGTCCTTCTGCACTTCCGGGGTCCCGATGTACCCTGTGTTCTGATTCACTTGGTGTCCCAGCTGTAGGGTCATTGCTTTGGGCACCCAGGGGTAGTCGTGTTGGCTGATATACAAGGGGACACAGGGAACCTGGTGGGGGAACGGTCTTGGCCCTGTATGGCCCCGGCCCAACTTGTTGGCTGTACCAGTGTGTAAGCTCGAAGCAGTGAGAGCTGTAGTTCAGGGTGAGGGGCCGGTGTGGTGGAAGGAGGACAGTACCTAGCCCACCCCACCAGGGTCATGAGACTAAGTCCAGACGGTGTCTGAGTGGTCAGCATCCAGGGAGCTTCTGTGGTCATGATCCAGAGTGCACCAGACACGGGAATCTGAGAGAGACACTTCAGTGGGACTGGGAGGGTTGGAAGGCTGGACCCGGCAGTTCCCTAGAGCTTTTCTCTGGGAAAGGAAGGGAGAGTTGGTAAGAATGGCAATTTAGATTTTCATAAAATAGAACTATTTAAAAAAAGAAAAAAGAAAAAAATGATAAGTGCCACTTCATCAGAATTAAGAACTTCTCTTTGAAGGACACCGTTATAAGAAAGAAAAGACAAGCTGTGGACTGAGAGAGACTTGGCAAAACTCACGTGATAAAGCTCTTGTATACAGAACATATAAAGATCTCTCAAAACACAGTACTAAGAAAATGACCCAGTTTTTAAAAATGCACTACAACTTTGTGTAGCTTCACCACGAAGATGCAAGAATGGCAAATTAGTCCATGAAAGACGCTCCACATCAGTGGTCAATAGGGAAATGCAAATTGAAATCACAGTGAGCTACACTGCCCAACTTTGAGAATGGCTAAAATAAAACAGCTGACAGTGCCAAATGCTGGTGTGGACAGGGCGCAGGTGGACTCTTTCTCATCGCTGGTGGGGACGCAAAATGATGCGGCCACTCTGGGAGATGGTTTGGCAGCTTCTTGTAAAGTTAAACAGACACTTACCAGAGGACCTCCCAGTTGTGCTGTTGGGTGAAACGAAAACTCGTGTCCGTACAAAATCCTGTATGTGAATGTTTATGGCAGCTTTATTCATTAGTCCTCAGAACAGGAGATGAGCCTTGTGTCCTTCAGGCAGCAAATGAATGAACAAACTGGTATAATACAGTAGGTTAACAATAGTAAAAAGGAATGGACTTTGGAGAGGGCAGCATAGATGAATCTCAAAGGCATTCTGCTAAGTATGTGTGGTCAGCTGGATAAGGGTCTGATAAATGTCCAGGACTCAACCCCTAGAACTTATGAATGTGACCTTAGATGGAAAAAAGGACTTTGTAGGTGGGATTTAAGTTAAGAATCTTTAGATGGGGAGATCATCCTGAATTATCTGGGTGGGCCCTAAATGTAATCACAAGTGACCTTGTAAGAAAGAGGCAGGAAGGGGCACCTGGGTGGCTCAGTTGGTTAAGCCTCTGCCTTTGGCTCAGATCATGATCCCAGAGTCCTGGGATCGAGCCCCGCATTGGGCTCCCTGCTCAGCAGAGAGCCTGCTTCTCCCTCTCCCTCTGCTGGTCCCCTGCTGGTGCTCTCTCTCTTTGTCAAATAAATAAAATCTTAAAAAAAAAAAGGCAGGAAGAGATTTGACACAGAAGAGAAGGTGGTGTGACCACAGAGGCAGAGATTGGGGTGATGTGGCCACAAGCTAAGGGATGCCTAGGGTCCCAAGAGGCTGGAAGAAGTGAGGAAGGACCACCCCCTAGAGCCTCTGGACAGAGTGCAGCCCTGCCCACACCTGGATTTCAGCGGGGGAATACTGATTTCAGACTTCTGGCCTCCAGGACTGCGAGAGAATACATTTCTCTTGTTTTCAGCCACCAAGTTTGTGGTGATTTGTTACATTGGCCACAGGAAACTAAGACGGTATGATTCCATTTATGTAACCTGGGAGAGGCTCAACCGTAGGGACAGAAAACAGATCTGTGATCGCCAGGGACCGGGGATGGTGGAGGGTTGGAGTACAGGTGGGTATAGGGGGAATCAGCAGAAAGAAGGTGGCCCTTCTAGTCTGCCTTTATTTGCTGACCCAAGAAGAGCAAACAAAACATGCAGGGGTGGGGGTTGTCCAGATCACAGTTTCAGGTGATTTGCATCTTTTTTTTTTTTTTTTTCCTAATCGTCAAACTTTTCTAAACCTCAAACAATACTCTGTGTACCTCCATGAATTTAGATCGAAGTATGTGCGGTGCTGGCCATTGTGTGGGTCCTGATTTACACCTGGCTCTTGGCTGCTTGGAATTTCTTTTCTTGCTTTTTAGATACAATTTTTTTTAAATGTATTTATTTATTTTTGAGAGAGAGAGAGCCCATGAGCAGGGGGAGGGGCAGAGGGAGTAGACTCCAGGCTGAGCAGGGAGCCTGACACAGGACTCGATCCCAGGACCCTGGGACCACGACCCGAGCCGAAGGCAGACGCCCAACGGACTGAGCCACCCAGGCGCCCTCTTTTCTTGCTTTGGTGTGTCCCTCCACATAGTGATGAATGTGCTTCCATTCTCTCTGTCTGTACTTCACGGAAATGGCCCCTCACGGTCCCAGACACTGTCTAAGCTCTCCACAGCCTCGGCATCCTGCTCAGAGTCTGCCAGGAAGTTGCAGGGAGGATTCCTTGAAAGGAGTTTCCCAATTGTTTGTGCTTTACTGGAAAGGGGGGGACAGTTGCCAGGAGGTCGGCAGCCAGGCCTTTTCTCAGGACTTAACTGCCCCCTTTCCTGGCCTCATTCTGCTCAGGAGCGGATTGAGTGATTGATCACAGCCCCTGAGAAGTGCTGGTGCACTTCACTTGTGCTTTGCCAAGAGGGACACCCTTTAAGGAGGAACAAGCTCTTTTTGGCCCATTTTCCACAGGCACCTCTGTGTTCTGGGGGTCAGGCCATGCAGATTGCAGGGAGCATGTTTCCCTGGGTGGAGTTCAGTGCTGCTTCCCACGCAGCGCCCGTGGCGGACGTCCTGGGGCTCTGTCCAGGTCAGGCCAGTCCTCACTTGTCCTACCTCTGCCGGCTCTGTTCCCCTTCCCCAGATGATGTGCAGACTCCGTGCTTTTCTCTCTCACTGACCTGGCCCCTTGTCCATTCTATGTGGTATGGGAGGTCTCGTACATGTGCACTTTTTATTCGAAACCTTTCACATGGGAGTGTTAACGTGTGGAGATGACAGAGATGAGAACGATCGGCCCTGTGCCATCACCCAGCCTTGCCCTCTGTGAGTGCCTGACCCTTCTCGGTCCAACTCTTCCCCCTGCTCTCCCCTGTTCTGTTTGTTGAGTTTTGCTGGAGCATTTGTAAAACAATCCCAGGTATCTTTTCCTTTCACCCTTGGCTTTGTCAATGACTGCATTGACTGTTAACGGATATGGACTGTTCCTTTCAGATGCAGTCTTTACTCAGCTCTGTGAGAGCGCCGGAGAACAGCCCCTGGCACTCTTGCGGGCTGTCTCTGCTGCGTCTTCACTTGGCTGGGTCCATGCAGAGCCACATGTGATGTGCATGTCAGGTCTGGTAATTTATAGCACTCCGTCCTTCTTCCTTTTGTGCCATCCATCTGTTGAAGAAACCAGGTCATTTGTCCCGTGGAGTGTCCCACGTTATGGCCCACGTTCTGCTCTGAAGATTGCTTTCCCCTTTGTTTTCCTCATGGCAGCAGTTAGCTCAGGGCTTCTCTGCCTCAGCACTGCTGACATTGGGGGCTAGAGCACTCTGGGGTGGGGCTGTTGTGGGCACAGCATCCTGGGCCTCCTTGCACCTGATTCCAGGGGTGCCCTCCTCCCCAACCAAGTATGTCTCTGGATTTCACCACTGTCCTCTGGCAGGATCACCTGGTTGAGAACTCTGAGTGTAACTCAGTGCCTTACCCAGTGTGCTTCCTGGACCTGGAGGTGGATTTTGTAAGCTACGTCCTGTGGCTTCACCCGTGAAGTGCTCTTCTCCGTGGAGAGCTATATGGGGATTCTGGCCGTGGTGAAGTTCTAACTCACCCTCTCCCAGTCCTAGCTTAAAGGGGTCTTGGGCAGCACTCCATGCCTCCTCCCACGGGGCTACCTGTTCCCCTGCTCTGCTTGCTCCCTATGTCTTCCTACCTTCATCAGCATCTTTATGATACCTGTGGGAGCTGCTTGGGGACAGAAGACTGCAGAGTGTTCTGTGGTGATGCCTCCTCACTGCCCACCCCCACCAGGCCTCCTGACGCCCCCTGGGCTCTTGGCTGAAGCACAACACCAACAGTGACACTTGTCCCAATGAACTCCTGGTTTCAGACCCTACACACGTCCAATAGGAGATGGCGTTCTGCTACGCAGGGTCCTGATAGGGCCAGTGGGGGGGCAGCCCTCCATGCCTGCTGCAGTCACTGCAGTCGCTGGGCTGCTTGGCCCCTGGGGAGGATGTGACCTCTGAGCCTATGGTGGGAGTGACGTGACCCCTCAAGAGGGTCTGCAGAGACTAGAGGCATCGTGTGTAACTTTGCCAACCTGAAGTGCAGCCCACACAGGCACTGAGCGTGACATATGCAGACAGGTAGTACCGTGTCCGAGAGACTGTTCTAGGAAGTTACATTACCTGGTGACTTGCTAATCACAGTCTGGGGAATAACGCGGAAGCTGCCAAGGCAATAGGGAAATGGACAGCACCCCAGCTAGTCTGTTGGACCCTCCTGGCCTTGACATGTTCGCCGCCTTTTACCTTCTGTCCTGCTGAGGAGGCAAGGTAATAGGGTGGCAAGGCTTCCCTAACAAATGGTATGTCCCTGGTCCCATGAGCTCTTGTCCCCTGCAGGGAACAGCCAGCCAGAAGGCAGTGGTGGGGCATGTTAGCACGGGGAGCCCATGCATTGCCAGGGTGTCCCAGCTGCTGGGGGCCAGGCCAGGCGGGTCCAGAGGGTGAGCACTGGTCCCGCTGCGAAGGCATCTCCGACAAGGGCTCTGGCCGCTTGCTCCACAGACACTGTTGGTGCCACCCCTTGGGGGGAAGTCCACGAGCCCAGGGGAGGCCCTGCACTCGCCCCACGGCCGCTGACTTGTTTGCAGCATGCCTTCTTACCCAGGGCTTCTGTCCCGCTGCTCCCTCTGCAGCCCCGGCTGCTCCGCAGCTCCGCCCCAGCCTCGGCCCCGCCCTCGTTCGGGTCTGCTCGCTCTCTTTTTTTTTAAAAGATTTTATTTATTTATTTGACAGAGAGAGACACAGCGAGAGAGGGAACACAAGCAGGGCGAGTCGGGGAGGGAGAAGCAGGCTTCCTGCTGAGCGGGGAGCCCGACGCGGGGCTCGATCCCAGGACCCTGGGATCACGACCTGAGCCAAAGGCAGACGCTTAACGACTGAGCCACCCGTGCGCCCCAGGTCTGCTCTCTTGCCATGTCCACCGTACCCCTCACTTGATCCTTCCATGTGCAGTCAATGGCCACGTGCTGGGGTGGCGTGTGTCTGGTTGTCCTGCCCTGCCTGCCATGCTCTGTGAGGCACGGCCTGGGACCTGAGGGACTTGGGAAGTGCCCCTCGAGTGCATAAAGGGGTAAGTGTCCAACCAAGCTAGAGGTGCACGGCCAGCGTGTCCAGCAGACAAATGTGCAGAGTCTGGCTGCTCTACCCCCCAGGGCCATGGCTCAGGGAGGTCAGGGTTAGCTTGGCACTGGGAGAACGCAGCCCTCCAGTTAACCTCGTGCTTCAGGTCATATGGTGGCAGGACCCTGGGATAGTTTGCTTCCATCTCCCTGCCCCTACCCACCCAGGTCCTTGTGCCTCACTGCCACCCTTTCAAGGCTGCACTTCCAAATCCTTACTTCAACACTGTTTATGCCTTCAGCAGACAGTGATCTACAGAAATGTCACCACGAGACAAAGCCTTCCATGTTCATACACATATTCCCTGTGCCCCAGTGCTCTTCATCCTGGGTGCAGATCCACGTGTCCATCTGGTGCCACGTTCCGTCCTCCTGAAGGACTTCCAGAACCTTCCTTGCAGTGCAGATCTACTGCAGAGATGATCTCAGCCTTTTTCTGCCTGAACAAGTTTTTGTTTCACCTTCTCCTTCACTCGATAAGGAACTGTAGGTTGGCATTCATTGCTCTTGCCTCAGTCTTTTACAGATGTCCTTCCACGGTCTCCAGGCTTGTTTCTGATACTTGGTCTTGTGAGTTATCTTTGCTCCTTGGTTCTCATAGCATGTCAGTCAGCGGTCATACTGATTTGCTTATGGTGTGCTGTGACATGGTTCTTTGTTTTCCTGCTGGAGCTTCTGGAATCTATGGAATTATTGTGTTCCTCACATTTGGGCCATTATTTCCTCAGATACCAAGCTCTTGGGATTCCAGTTACGCATATGTTGGAACTCTTGGTACCATTGTCCCCTGGTTCACCGAGACTGTGTTCATTTTCCTGTAGACTTTTTTCTGTGTATGATTCATTTTGGATAGTTTTTGGTAGTTTGTCATCAGGTTCATAACCTTTTCTTCCACATAGTCTAATATTAATCCCACTTCATGAGTTTTTCTTTCCAGATATTTCATTTCTCAGCTCCAGAAGTGCCATGTGGCTCTCTCCTCATACCTCATATTTCTCTTCTCACCAGTTCAAGTTTCTTTTAAACCCTTGAACATTTTTCAAATGTAATGGTTACTCTAAAGTGAAGCCCTTGTCTGTCAGTTCCATTGTCTTTGTCCTTTGTGAGTCGATTTTCATTGGCTGAATTTTGTCCTGGGCTGAGGCGGGGGGTCACATTTTCCTATAACTTCACATGTCTGGAGGTTTTTGGTTTTGGATACTGAGTGTTGTGAATTCCATGGGGTCATGTGCTGGATTTCGTTGTCCTTCTTAAAGTGTGTTGGTTCTGCTGCTGGCTGCTGGCGGGCAGTTTGGTTAGTGGTGGGTCAGCTGATCCTGCGGAAGCTTGTTTCTGAGATTTTCTGGTAAAGGGAACTGAGTGAAGCCTTTACTTGAGGGCTAGATTAGCTCCACTGCCGAGTGGGATACAGTGAGAACTCCCTTGGACTGGCAACCCATATGGCCTCTCATAGGCCATATCCTCTGGCTTGAGGCCCTGCCTCGGGGGAGTGCCCGTGAGCCTTCAAGGGGAGCAGCTCAGGGCCCTGTGCAGGCTCTAGGAGGGGCTTCTGCACTGCCCCCTCCTCCATGGGCCTTTGCCCACACATCTAGCCCCTTCAGCCTCCCCAGCCCGTGATCTGGAAAGTTTCTTGAGGCACTGAGCTGGGCGGTCAGAGGCTGCCACAGGGGCCTACAGCATTTGGGGGTCCCCTCGGCCTGCCTGCTCCACCCTGAACCTGACTCAGAGGGAAGATTAAGAATTGGTGAATTATGCAGCCAGCTTTATTCCAGTAGGTTCTTGGAGGTGGCAGACTTGATGCGTTTTGAGTCATTCAAATTAAACATATTTGCTTTACAGTAAATAGCTGAGAACTTTTGTTTAGAAAAATAAAAACCTTACTTTGATCTAAAAACAGATTTCCATTGCAAGTAGCAACCCCTCCAACAAAACAATGTGTGCCAAAGGCCACTTTAGTGGATGTTGGACACACACAAGTGGTTTCAGTACATTTTAGAACTCTTCAGAGATTTCTCTTTTCTTAAACTTTCTTGTAACAATTTTGTTATGCTTCATTGAAATGTTCCGGGACCTCTGAGCTGGGAGTTTGTGGCAGGTGGGGTGGTCACATGCCAATGTGCAGGACACTCCAAATCAGATTCCTGCAGCCCTTGGAGAGGCGACCCACCTGGTGCCTGTGGTTCCTCCTGGAAATCTTAGGGGGGTGGGGCACAGTGGTGAGCAGGTGCCCCATGTAGAAGAGTCTGCACAAAAGGTCAAGGTAGGGGCGCCTGGGTGGCTCAGTCAAGCGTCTGCCTTTGGCTCGGGTCAGGGTCCGCATCGGGCTCCCTGCTCCGCGGGGGGCCTGCTTCTCCCTCTCCCACTCCCCCTGCTTGTGTTCCCTCTCTAGCTGTCTCTCTCTCTGTTGAAAAATAAAATCTTTAAAAAAAAAAAAAGTCAAGGTAGTCTGCCCTGGGATGGAGGAGGTGATGGGCAAGAGCCGCAGCTGACTCAGGCAGCCTCATTAACCCAGATTACCAAGGGTGGGCCCTGCTGGGCCTGTAAATGTGGCTATGACTGTGACCGGCTGTCCACTGTTGGGTGGCGTGGCCCGTGACCTGAGTGCCGTTAGAACATACCTTGTCATCCAGTGAGTGTGAGGGCACTATGGGCTGCTTCTCCCTTTGTTCTAATGTCCTACCAGGTGGGGCCCCTTTCCCCCTGCCTGCACAGGGCTGGCGGAACTTAGTTGGGTCTGGTCCTGGTGCCTGTTTTGGTTAGTGGCTATAGACGGGGCCTGTGGGGAGTCATCCAGGTATGTATGTGATAGTAACAAGTGAATTGCTCTGCTGTTGACAAGAAGAGCCTGGTTCTTCTGCTGGAGGGAGGAGACACCATGAGAACCAGGGGCCTGGTTTTGTGATGATAGCCAGGCTGCTTGGGGACATGGCCTTGGCATTGTTGAGAAGGCCTGGGTTTTTAGGCCTCTCTGCCAGCTTCTCCAATGGGTAAAGTCACCGCCGTTGGGGAATGAGTGATTGCAGGAAAGGAGTCTTCTAGATAATTTGCTCGGCAGCTACCACGTCAGTTAAACGCTTCACTAAGTGGCTCACAGGGAGCATGTGGTCCAGGGGGAGGGTGGCCCACCACGCCAGCTGATGTGGGTGCTGGTTGTTGTCTGCCAGGCACTGCTGGGGCTGCCCTGGTGGAGTTCCTTCTGGGGAGATGCGCCCTTTTGGATTCCTCCCCATTATTACTCTAAATCCAGACTTGTATCATCACCATTGTGATACAACACAGGCCTTGCCCTGTGTTGATAGACACGCAAGGCACTAGAGTTAGCCCTAGGCTGGCTCCTACATGGGGGCCTGGGCTAACAGATGGGGTGCAAGAAGCAAGCCCCAGGTGCTCTCTGCCACTGTGGTGTCCCGTGTGTCTGCTCTGGGCTTTGTACCTGCTGTTCCCTCTGCTGGGAGCAGCCTGCCTTCCTGTCTTTGATGATCAGGTGAGGTCGGTAGAGAGTTCCAGAGGACTGCTTTGCCTTAGCATTGCCTTTGCTGTGGTGTTCTTGTGTCTTCTGCTGTTTCCTTCCATCTACTCTATATCCTGCACTGAAAATGGTTAACAGACCGGAATATCTCCTCTGGGTGTTCAGGAATCCTCTGTGTTCAGGTGATGTTGCTCAAAGCCCAGGAGTCTTCAGAGAAAGACCCTCTGTGAGCCTGAGGGCAGGTCACAGCTGTCATGGAGGTGTGTGGATGGCCCATGGAACTTACCTGCTTTAGGTGTAGGGTCTGTGAGTGTAGATACACCACCCTAGACGTCTGGTTGCCTCCGGCAGCCTGCAGCCACTGCCCGCTCCCACCCATGGCCCAGGCACTCACTGATCTGCTGTCTCTTTAGTTTTGCCTTTCCTGGAAATTTACATGAACAGAATCATCCGATGCAGGATGTCCTATGTTGAGGTACTCTTACTTAGAGGCTTTGAGGTTTGTCCATGTTGTGTCCGTTCCCTTTTATTTCTGGGTAGTAGTCTTTTGTTACTTAGTCCACCATTTGATGGGTATTTGGGTTGTTGCTACTTTTTGGATACTAAGAGTAATTCTGCTGTGCACATTTCTATATACGTTTTTGTGTAGACCTATATTTTCATTTCTCTTGGGTCTGTCCCTTGGAGTGGAAATGCTGGGTCATATGGTAACTGTGTTTAACCTTTTTTAGAAACTACCAGATCGTTTTTCACAGTGGCTTTGCCGTGTGCATTCCCACCAGCGTGTTGGGTATTGTCCTTTTCATTTTAGCCATCCTGATAGGTGCATGGTATCTCCCTGCGAAACCTGCACTTCACTGATGACTAGTGGCTTCATAGTGCTCATTGGCCACCTGCAGGTTTTCTTTTTGTTCTCTATCTTTAACCCAGTTCCAAGCAAAGGCCTCTTAAATGTTGTATCTCCAAGGGCCTAGCCGGTCCGGGGACCCCACAGGTGCTGTGTTTCTCATTCTCTGAACGTCAGCCCCAGGGGTGGGGGGTGACGGGCAAGGTCAGGTTGTGGCTTATAGGATGGGTCAGCTGGTCCTGAGCCTGCTTTGGGGAAAGCCTGGCCTCTGTCTTCAAAGCACGGCGACCCTCCAAAGCAGGGGTTGGTTTCCGGTCCTGGAGCAGGACAAGGGGCTGGAGGATGTCCCATATCTGACAGCCTGGCAGTGAGAGGTGATGTGCTTTGGAAATGTAGGGTGGTTTCTAGGGTGTCAGATCCTATGGGAGTAAGTGCTGGTGCTTGGTGTGATCTCTCAGGACATTTGGAAATTCTGCTGCCCCAAGTTCACTGACAAACTGCTCCAGTGACAGAGTCCTTGAGATTTGGCAAAAGAGAGGGCTCTTGGTAAACAAAGCGTGTGGGGTGGTTCTGGGGGGGAGTACATGTACGGCTTGTGTGGTCCCAGCTGCTGAGCCATGTCTGCCTCATACAACTACAACCCTCAGCCCAGCAGCTGATGGACCCATGCACCCCGAGAGGCCAACCTGCCCGTTGGTTGGTTCTTCCCGTGATTCTAGAGAGCTACTTCACCCACCCAGGGCCTGTGGTGGGCCTGACAGTCTGGGTGGGGAGCAGACAGGTAGTCAGTCCAGACACCTGGTGTCTGGGGCCAGCTGGGAGGGTCTCCTCTCACTGCCGGTGGGGCTGGGGTGCAGGCCCGAGGGGCAAGCTTGGATGGAGATGCAAGAGCCCAGGCGTCTGGAGAAGGCTGGGGAGGATAGTGGGCACAGAAGCGAGGAGGGTTTGGGGACTGAGGGGGAAGGGGTTGTGGTGACAAACTAGGGCCACGCTGTGGGGTGGTATGTGCTGTACAGAAGGTGGGTGCTTGGGCCCAAGATGGGTGAGAAAGAGAGGTGCGACCCTCCATCTGGATCTGTGTTCTTTCTAAAATTCTGACAGAAGGCTGATCTCTGAATAGCTGAAGCTTAAAGTATTTTGAGTTTTTAAGTATATTTTTTCTTGTGACATTTGGAAATTCCGCCACCCCAAGCTCAGTGACAAACTGCTCTGAAGTTGTGACGTGGGGGCTGCGCAGGCCTTGGGCCCTGTCCTGGCAGGGTGTTTGGGGTGGGGGGGCATCACCTCGTCAGCCTGCCTTCTGGCCAGCGGTGCTCATCCATTGCGATTCCCTTCTGAGGGGGTGTCTCCGAAGCAGGGTGGTCTGGGCTGATGTTGGTTTGGGGGTAACAGTGAGGGGCTGCCCATTGCCTGTGTCTCCACTCTTACCTCTTATATACCTGCCATTCAGGAACTCCTCCTGATCCTTCAAAATTCTGCTCCAGTGACCTTTCCTGTAATTTTCAGACGTGTGTGTGTTTTCTCTTGTGTCTCCTGAAAACACTGTCCTTACCCTACTCTTTCTATACCTGGGAAGTAAGTCTTTGGATTTCGAGATATCTTTATTGACATTTTCCCATTTTGCTTTTTTGCAGGAGTCTGTTTCACTGAGACCATCAATCCGATTTCAAGGAAGTCAAGGGGTGAGTCTTTTTTGTCTTAAGCGTGTCTGGAATTGTGACAGTGTGCGCTCTGGCCTGTTGTGGCATGCTGGGCACAGAAGCAGGCTGGGGGCAGCATTTTGGTCCCATCTCTGTGTGTGTCGGGCCAGGCGCTGTGCCGAGCTAAGGTCTGCCAGGTTGGTCCCATGACCGGGGCCACACCAAGAGGCTCTCTGGGGTGAATGCAGCTTTTCTGTCCAGCAGTCCCTCAGAGTCTCCCCTTCCTTCCTATATAGCCAGTGCATAGCTGACTCCCAGGCCCCCTAGTCTCTGTTCTGATCTGATCTCTGCACTGATTCAAACCTGAGGTGTCCCAGGGGCCAAGCAGGCCTGGAGCTGTGGCCTCCCCAGGAGCTGGTTTGTTGGTACACCTGGGACCATGGGTGTCTGATTGTAGTACTGGGCTGCCGATGGGGGGAGGGGGTTGTTAGAGAAACTGAGCACTCTGTGTTTTCTGAAACGTATTTATTTTATTCTAAATGATCATCTTATAGAAAAATTGGGAGAATAAAAAAAAAAAAGTGGGACGAGTTGTCCACAATTCTTGCCCCCCAAGGCTTAGGACCCCCCTTGTATCCCTCACCCACCACACATGCCTTGGAACATTTCAGTTTTTTTTCTGGTCTTTATTGCAAGTCTTTTTTTTCTTTTTTTTTTTTAAATCTGAAGTGTTGCCACAAGTGTCTGAGTCAGTTTCCACCTGACAGCTGGCCGGCTGCCTCTTTATGGAGGAGGTCTGTGGGTTTCACCCCTGCCAGCGTGTTCTAGAGAGACAGGGCCTCTAGAAGATCCATGTGTCTGTGTGTGCAGATGCAGAGATACCAAGAGATACATTGCAAGGCATTGGCTCCTACAGTTATGGGGCTGGTGAGGCTGAAGTCCATCCATGGAGCAGGCAGGAATGGGCACTGTGGTCCACAGGCGAGCTAGGGAAACCTCAGTTTCCCTCTTAAGGCCTTCAGCTGATTGGATGAGGCCCACTCAGACCATCGAGGGTCATTCTCTTAAAGGCAGCTGGTTGTGGATGTCACCACATCTACAGAATACCTCCATCCAGATTAGCATTCATGGCATCACTTGGGGCTGTGGCCTGGCCAGGTGCACATGTGAACTGAACTGACCATCATACCAAGACCTGTCAAGGTCATCAAGACCCCCTGAAAGGCCCCAGAGTCCCTGCTTCCCCAGTGCCTCCTCAGGGACATCGCACCTCCGTCCGGCCCCTTCGGAGTCTTGTGGCAGCCTTCCCTTTATTTTCCCTGGGACATTGCCCCAAGGGCAGAGGTCAGTGTTGGGGGCAGGGTTCCCTGGGCTTACTGCCAGACTGGCCTCATGTCGCCCTCTGGTGGCCAATGGTCATGCTGTGCCCTCAGCAGTCAGGGAAAGAAGAGGAAGTGGATCCATGGAAGGGGGCACTGAGATCAGTGGCTTATGTAGTGAGCAACACTTTCTGGTCAGCAAGACACCACACAACCACTCACAAAAGGCACAGAAGCACCACGAGGTTCTCCTGGGCTGTGCCTTGTGTTGCCCAAATTTCTGTGCAAAGCCTCAGAGCCACGTCCGTTCAACTTAGGGGTTCTACCACCTTAGATTTAGAGTCATGTTTTACCCACTTTTCCTTCTGTCTGGATTTTCTCAGCGTAAGAGAGTTTTAGAAAGTTCTGAGGGTACAGAGGCCCTGTGCCGCAGCTCTGGGCAAGCCAGACCACGATTCTTCACTAGGAGGATATTCCCTGTGTGAGCCTGTGTGAGGGCTGGAGGGTGCCAAGTGGCGAGGAGGAGTGCTATTCTTTCCCTGCTTGCTGTGAAGGGTCAGGCACTAGGTCTACCCTCTGTGTCCTCTGGACCTTGTCCTTCTCCTCCTGGGCATTGATGGGATGCATCCCCTCCCCCCTGCCAGTTGTGAGGGGCCTGGCCTGGTGCTAGGCACATAGCGGGCCGCATCTGCATAGTCGCCCTGCTGCCGGAGGAGGCAGGGCACCTGGGCTCTTGCCTCCCACTTGTCCTGGTCACTCAGCTCCTTGTGCATAGCTGAGGTTGGGAGATGGAGCCAGTGAGGTAGGCTGGACAGAGCAAGGAGCAGGCAGGAGGTCAGTGGGGTGGGGCTGGGCAGGCTCATCCAGTGTTCATGGGGAATGGGCTAATTCCATGTTTGGCTCTTTGTAGGGTGACGGGGACCCTCTTTCCCAGAGGCCCATGAAGCTGACAGACTGAAGATTGAGACCCCATCTATAGGCTCCTGAGCTCAGGGACCTTGGCCAATTCTTTTCACCATCCCTCAGCCTCCTCGCCAAGATCAGCTCTCTGCCTCAGGGGTCGTGTGTGTGTGTGTGTTCATGAGGTCTTAGGAGAACCAGTGTCTTAGGAGAACCAGTGTCCTCCTTGCAGCCCAGAATGAGCTCACTCAGCTCCTCGTGTGCGTCCCCCTCGGTGCGCATAGCCAGCGTCGGGCTTCAGCATTGAGCCCTGCCTGGGTGGGAGTCCCATCTGGCCTGGTCACCTGCTTATGCTTGCAAGCACCATGAGAACCCGGCCTGCCCAAGGAGGTTGTGGTGTGCAGCCGGGCCCTGGTGTTGGCTGCTTCCTTGGCGTGACTAACGGCATTTGCCAGGGTGCCCAGAGAGCCCGGCCCACCGGTGGTAGCATGTTGGGCCTCTGGGGGGTCACGTGCCAGAGCAAGATGTTCATCTTTGTTTCATTTGCCAAGTACATGTTTGTGTTTGCATTCTCTGCCTTCTCTCGAACACTGAGCTGGCTGACCTGGGCCCCTGTGCTGCTGGGGGTCACTTTTAAGTTGTTAACCTCTGACAACTGGTGAAAAGTCAGCCTCCAGAGGGGAAGAGAAACCCTCACCTGGCCAGCCCCACCCTGAAACTCTTCAGTTGATGAAAAAAGAGAAGTAGGGTTGGTATCCAAGGCTGTTAAGGGTCTCGGCATTTCCCTGTGCTGCGGCAGGAGCCTGAACCGCACTTTCTAGAATGAGGTTTGGCAGCTCTGGTCAGAGGCGTTTGACCAGTTTCTGTCTGTGTCTAGGAGCCGTCTCTGCGGGAGCAGTGAAGGGCACACACAAGATTGAGCCACTAGCTGCTTATTGCTGCGTCATTTGTAACAGGGACAGTTTGGAAACAGTCTAAAAACTCTCTAAAATGGGGGGTTTTGGAGTTGGGAGCCAACTGTGTGCCAGGGTTGCCCGGAGTGCGGGGGCTGTGCGCTCCCTCCTGAGCTTGCTGGGTGGTGAGAGCATGCGAGCGGCGCCTGGAATGCAGGCAGGTGCTTAGCGTGCGCCCTGAGCCTGGGGTCGAGGGAGTGCCCCTGGGCGGCAGAGGATGCTTTCTCTTGGAAGTGAAGTTCAGCAGTGGTAGTTCTCTGTACCCAGAATATGTTTTATTCTGAAGCTTCCCCGGGAAGTGACAATAACTAAGAAAACAAGTGTTGCCTGAAAACTCTTCTGGCCAGAGAGAAGACCCTGGTCAGTTGGCGTTTGGGTTCCTGTACGTGCCCGTTGACCTCATTCTTTTTTTTTTTTTTTTAAAGATTTTATTTATTTATTTGACAGAGAGAGACACAGTGAGAGAGGGAACACAAGCAAGGGGGAGTGGGAGAGGGAGAAGCAGGCTTCCCGCGGAGCAGAGAGCCCGATATGGGACTCGATCCCAGGACCCTGGGACCATGACCTGAGCCGAAGGCAGTTGCTTAACAACTGAGCCACCCAGGCGCCCCGGTTGACCTCATTCTTACCTGAATGGAATATCAAGTGCTTTCCCCACCAGTTTTTGCCCCCAGGACTTGCTGTGTCTTTTCGCAGCCTCCACCTACACCACACACACGAGATCCCACAGACCCGGGGAGGAGGGGGGCAGGCAGGCCCGGCTTGGGACAGATTTCAAAGGATAGGGCTGTGGCAGGAGCCTGTGCCCCCTCGCAGGCCTCAGAGGCACTCAGGGCCACCCAGGAAGGACAGACCTGTTTGCTGCTCCAGCTCTGCGCACAAAGACGCTCGATTAGGTTTGTAGTGACCTAACCCGGAGTCAGGGCTGACATCAGATGCACCCAAACCTGTGTGCTCAGGCCAGCTGAGCACCACATGGTGGCCCCCGTGGGACAGCTGAGACTTGGTCCAGAAGGCACATGCTCTGGCTGACCAGGGCTGTTTCGGGCCACATCCTGGAACATGTGCCAAGCTCTTCACTGACCCAGAGAAAGCCATGCGTTCCTGGGCTGTTCATGCCCAGCTGGCTGATTTCCCTGCCTGGTTCCCAGTGACTGGTAACCAATAACCAGCGTCATTTGGGAGCGGCAAAGCAGCCTGCTAACGGGAGGATTCCACAGGCCGTGGTAGTGCTGGGGAGGGAGCCGGGACTGAGAGAATGGGCCACACCAGGCTCCCAGCAAACCTCCCCTCTACTTCCCTCCCTCCCCGACTCGTGTGCTCCCCACTTTGTCCTGAAGGATACTGGAAACCTCTGTGTGTGTCCTACCCTGTCACGAGTAGCATCTAGTTCTCCTGTGCATTAGTTTCAAGCCCAGGGTTTCTCACCATCCTGTGGCTCCAGTAGCTACACAAACCCACCTCTGGGCTCTGCGCTGGGACCCCCACTTCCAGAATAAATTTTGAAAGTGGGCATACGCACCTGTGTGGAAAAGGTTTAGATGGGGTAAAAGGGTCACAATGCAGAGTCCCCCACAGTCCCCACCTAGAGAGAAGCTCAGTTGCTTTGGGACTCAGACCTGACCTCCTTCCCTTCTCTTGGGTGACAGCCCAGTCACTGTCCCCTGAGCAGACCAAGGTGGAAAATGCCACCTGGGGCGGGGGGCGGGGAGGAGACACATCTCCATCAGAGCCAGGATGGGATGAGGGAGAGGTTCAAGGATGGGGTGGAGAAAGCCCCCCCCCCCCCACGGCAGTGGGTGTCAGGCTCCGCTGGAAGCGGCTTTTGATTTGCTGACTTTGTGGTGGTATGTGACCTTCCTGCTGCATTCTGGGCCACTGCATCAGTACGTATCTGGCTTTGGATGCATTTCCTGCAGTGACCCTCAGCAGCCCGAGCCTTGGCATCTGGGCATTGTGTTTCCAGCTGCTACTATAATGGAGAACAAAAAGTCACATCCAAGAAGGGATGAGTGTGGGGCGCTTGGGTGGCTCAGTTGGTTAAGTGGCTGCCTTCGGCTCAGGTCATGATCCCAGGGTCCTGGGATGGAGCCCCACATCATGCTCCCTGCTCAGCGGGGAGCCTTGCTTCTCCCTCTCCCTCTGCCTGCCACTCTGCCTACTTGTGCTCGCTCTCTCTCTGTCAAATAAATAAATAAAATCTTTAAAAAAAAAAAGGCAGGGGGGATGAGTGGACAGCACAGGGTGGCCACAAGTGTTGGAAAGGAGATGTTGTGTGCAGACAGGACAAGGCTCAACTGCCATGTCTGGGAGCCACTCTGAGCGAGGTTTGCTCTCACTGTGCACATCCGGGCCTCTCCTGGGGGCAGGGACTGACCATATGCTGGGCAGGTCACTCAGTGTTTGGGGGCCAACGCTAGGCCAGGTGGACATGCAGGTTCCCTATGGGTCCATGCACCAGCCTGAGGGGCGGGGCAGGGAGGCCGTGAAGCTGGGTCAGGAGCAGCGTCCTTTCTTGTGGCCTGAGCCACTGTGTTCTCAGTCTCAGACAGGCTGAACTGCCCTTATTTACTCGTGACAGCGGGGCAGGGGTGGAATTCAACTGGGCCATGTTTGATCTGGTGCTGATGAGGGTTGTTGGTATGCTCACCTCCATTGGAGAGGAAACAGGGCTTGGGCATACTGAGGTGGTTTGGCCGGCAGCCTGGGGATGAGGCCAGAATGCGGCCTGCCCATTCCCTTAACCTCCATTTACCACTTGTGCCCCCCTTGTGTGTCTGTCAGCTGTGATGAGCTCCTGTACCCAAAACCCAGTGATTACTTTATGAGGGGCCACCACGGGGTGACAGAGGGTTCTGGAGGCCCATCCTGTACCCCGAATATGGGCCAGCAACCAGAGCATGGGGTCTTCCTACCAACTCCCTCAACCTAGGGAGGGTTGGTCTGAAATCCTGCAGTGGCCTCTGGGCACAAGGCTGTCCCACCTGCGCTGAGCCCTATACCTTGGCTGGGACCATTGCTGTCTGTCTGTCTGCCAGCCAGGCTGTCCATCCCTTCTGCAGAGGCACTGCCCAAAGTCAGGGTTACATTAACCAAGACATTCATCCTGTGTCACATGTAACCGTGTCATGGTTTGTTGAGGTGAGTGCTGCCCATCTGTGAGCCCCTGGGGGCCTGCAGGGCAGTGAGTGGACATTTAGGTGGAGTGTGTATCCCACAGGGGAGCAAGGGTTGGAGTATCTTGGCTGCTCAGTTTGCCCTGATGGCTCCCGATGCCCATCTTGTCTCATTTCATCTTCACGCATGTCCCAGGCCAGATCTGCCCCATTTGCTGGGCAGGAAACTGGGTCATGACCCAGATCAGGGTGGGATCCCTGTCTCCGGGTGTATGTTAAGCGCTCTATGCTCCTCAGACCGAGATGCCATCACTGCTTAGAAAGTGCTAGCACATTCTCATTGTGTCAAGTTGTGGGGATGGTCTGAGGTCCAATGGATGGGCCATCCCATGGTGCCCGCCCCCACGCCCCTGTGTTGTGGACCTGTCAGTGATGTCTCCCGTTCTCTACACAGCACATCTCCATCCCCCAGCCTGACTGCCCCACAGAGGCACGGACATTCTCCTTCTACCTCTCCAACATTGGCCGGGACAGCCCCCAGGGCAGCTTCGACTGCATCCAGCAATATGTCTCCAGGTGAGGTCCTACCTGGGCCCAGTGCCCCCTTCTTCTTTTTCTTCTTTTTTCTTTCTTTTTTTTTTTTTTAAGTTTATTTATTTAAGTAATCTCTACACCCAACATGGGCCTTGAACTCACGACCACAAGATTGAGAGCCGCATGCTGTATGGACTGAGCCAGCCAGGCCACCCCAGTGCCTCCTTCCTTCCTTTACATGAGCCTTGCTGCTGCTTTCAGTGTGTGCGGGGCATGGATGCAGGTCCTGGCCTGCTGCCTCTGCCCAGGGGCCTAGGTTGCCTTGTTTCTTCCAGATCAAGATGTGCCATGTAGAAACCATGCTGCTCAAGTTATCACCGACCCCATTTCCCACCTGGGGATTGGGGGGGGCGGGCACGGGCTCCTAGACTGTCTCTCCTTGTCATCCCAGGAGTTCACCTTGGCTCCTGGCCCCTTATCTTGCAGCCATGGGGATGTTCACCTGGACTGCCTGGGCAGCATCCAGGACAAAATCACGGTGTGTGCTACTGACGACTCCTACCAGAAAGCACGGCAGAGCATGGCACAGGCCGAGGAGGAGACACGGAGCCGTGGTGCCATTGTCATCAAGGCCGGAGGCCGCTACCTGGGTGAGGAAGAGGCCTGGGACTCCACCTGTCGGGGGGCTCATGCCTGCTGGGCAGCTGTGGGGTTGGGGAGCAGGAGAGACTCAGGGCCTGTCCTGGCCAGGAGCTGGAGTGATGGGTTAACGGGTGTGGCCCCAAGCAGGGTGAGCCAAGTCGTTGTTGGGTCAGAAAGGAAGGTCCTGTTGCACTGGCTGAGTCAGCTGGGGGCTGTGGCATCTGTTGATTGCCCAGTTTGAATAAGAGCCCGAAGAACTCTAGGAATTCCAAATCCACGGGCCCCTCTCCCAGGCTCTCGCCTCGGGGATCTCTACCCATCAGAGAGATAGACCCACTCTTTGACAGCAGGGCTGCGGTCTGTCCTCCAGCGGCCACCCCTGCCCTCACCTGCCTGGCCGGCTCTTCCCCAAGACTGACATGGCCAGTGGCAAGGTGCAGATGGCGAGACCTACCCTGTGGCAAGTGGCCTGCTGCTTGGGCTGGGGCCATTGAGGGGCCTTTGGGTCGTACCTGGGAAGGAAATGTGTTGACTCCCTGCTGGATGAGAAGGCCCTGGCGGCATACCATCTGCTTGGAAACAGTTTTGGTGAAGTTGAGACACCAACAGCATGAAAAGTGTTTACTTGTAGGAAGCTCCATTCCTGCTTTAGTCTTCCCAGCACCTAGGTCCAGACAAGTTCAAGTCATGAGGATTCAAGGCTGCGGGGAAGGGTGTTAGGCCTAAGGGAGGCTCAAAATGGCTTACAGCAAACCAGGACCTTGATGGCTTTTGGGGTTTTTTTCTTTTTTAAGAAAAGGTAGGAGGATTTCAAAGCCCCCCAAAGGAGCACATGATTTCACTGGCTTGGCAGTGAGATTGGCTCTGAATGAAACCCCAGATGTCTGTGCAGGAGTCCGTGTCGCCAGTGAACGCTGCGTCCGGGTGGACGTGGCCGTGCGTGCTGAGGGAGCCTGTGCTCTGGGCTGTGGCCGTTGCTGGGGACAGAGCCACCCGAGAGCAGTCGCCAGAATCCAAAAATGCTTCCCCTGCCTGCTCTCACCTCGAGGTGCAGATGTGGACATGCATATACATCTCAGTAAATATCTGGTCCTTCGGCCTGAAACTTGGTCAGAAATGTGGCTTCTGCCACTTTGGATACAGCAAGAGTTTTGCAGTGGTTTTGGTTTTGGTGGAAGCACTTGTCACCTGGCCTCTGAAGACAGACATGCTTGTCCCACTGTGTCACGCCTCTCCCTGACCCTGCGTTGGCCCATCAGCTGGGTCCTCTGGGGACAAAGCCTGGCCCTGAGGATTCTGACAGCACTTCTTCCTGTGTTAATTTGACAAATAAGATTTAAGGGATGAGAGCAAAAAAAATCCTCCTAGAGAGCTTTCTGGCCCAAGGTCATGAAGCGTGCGCTGCCCTCCCTCGGCCGTGCGTGTTCTCTCAGCGGCAGTGCTGCTATCCAGGGGGTAGTTAACAGTTTCTGAGTGGAGGCCCCTCCCTCCAGAGCAGAGCTGGAGTCTGTTTGCTCTAGAAGGGTGGGGGATCGGGCTGCTGCCCCTGGGACTCTGAGCACAGCCATGTCTGCCCAAGAAGCGCTCGACAGGGCTGCAGCTGGGGAGCTGCTCCTACCTTCGGGTCTCTAGAGAAGCTGCCCAAGCAGCCTGATGCCTTTGTTCACTCCTTTTTCATAAAAGAGAATGGGGGATCCTGTGGGGCCAGCACAGTGCTGTGATGTGTAGGCTCTGGGGGCATCTGCCTCTGGCCATTCAGAAACCCCACTCTTTTTACCATCAGCCCCCTCTCCCTGTAGTGGTCGGGCTGCCCGTGATGAAGTCCGTTCCGTTTCCTGCAGCTCCTGCTTCTGACACTGGGGGCCCTGCAAGCGCCTGATGAGCTGTGTGTGGTCAGCAGGTGGTGCTCTCAGCTGTCCTGGGTCCCCACCGAGCCGGCCGGGCTGGACAGGGCTTGAACTGAACTGCCTTCCCCTCGGGCTGGTGGCCATCAGTGGGCATCCACGCACTTGCTCAGAACTTGGCATCAGCCCCAGAGGGGCAGAGGGGCACAGAGGCCCCCCACCCCCTCACATCCCTAATGCCTTGGTTCTTGTTGCAGGCAAGAAGGTTCAGTTTCGGAAACCAGCCCCGGGGGCCACAGACGCTGTGCCCTCCCGGAAGCGGGCGACCCCCATCAACCTGGCGAGTGCCATCAAGAAGAGCAGTGTTGGTGGCATTAGCGGGGGCAGCGGGGTGTCTCAGAGGCCTTTCCGTGACCGGGTGCTGCACCTCCTGGCGCTGAGGCCCTACCGGAAGGCTGAGCTGTTGCTGCGGCTCCAGAAGGACGGCCTGGCCCAGGCGGACAAGGATGCGCTGGATGGCCTCCTCCAGCAGGTTCGTGCTTGCCCGGGCCAGGTTGAGGGTCCAGTCAGCCTCAAGTGGCCTCTGCACAGGGTCTGGACGCAGGGCGGGCTGGGAGGGGCCCTTCCCGGGATCTCTTCCAAGATTCTCAGCCTGCCTCAGAGCCTCGGCCTCCTGGGTTAGGACATGCTTAGGGCTGTCATGGACATCTCCCTCGTCGTGGTGCTTGCTGTCCAGTGGCCCTGAGGGTGGCTTAGAGTGAGGTCAGCACCCTCGTCCACACTACCTGCTAACACACAGGCAACAGGCACAGCACAGAGGATCCTAGACTTTAGTTGCCTGATGATTTTAGAATCAAAAGAAGCCTGGGTAACCACAGATGTGAGTTAACAAGAGCTCAGCCTCCTCAGTCAGGTGGGCTTCCCTGCCACTCACCAGCCATGGCCCTGGGCAGGGGGCTTCACTTGTGGACCCTCGGGCTGCCACGTGCGGCCGCAGCTTGCCGGCAGCCCCTCTTGAGGGGTGGAAGGGTGAGCTGGAGGGAACGTGATGTCTGCAGATGGAGGCTGCTGTTACAAAATAGCTCAGGCTTCGGAGCAGGAGCTGTGGGCTTGGCTGCTTTCCCTAGGCCCTTCCCTGTCTCCCAAAGCCCATGGAGGGAGCTTGAGGAGCCCTGGGAAGCTGAACAGCTTGTTCTGGCTTTGCCACATCAGCTGGGCCATGCAGATACCTCGGAGCCCTGCTGCGAGGTTCACACGGCTGGCAGTGGACAGTCCCATCCTGCGGAGGAGGCATGGTCGCACCTCTACGGGTTCTGTCTGCCAGCTCACTTGCCCCTCTTGCATCCTGCCTCAGACGCTCTGGGTGCGCAGACAGTGGAAAACTCACATGCTGAGATAATCAGTAGTTGTATCTGAGGATGAGCCACAGGGTTCACTGCCCCTCATCTCACCGGGACCCTGGCCTCGGGGGCTCCACTTGCTAGGAAACTGTGTGGATGTGGCCTTTTTTTTTTTTTTTTTTTAAAGAGTGTATGTGCAAACAGCGGGGAGGGGGGCAGAGGGAGAAAGAGAATTCTAAGCAGGCTCCGCACCCAGCATGGAGCCCGACACGGGGCTTAATCTTACAACCCTGAGATCGTGACGAAATCAAGAGCCGGACGCCTGACCAACTGAGCCACCCAGGCGCCCCTGGATATGGCCTCTTGAGCTACTGTCCCCTACTCAGAGGTTGTGCAGGTGAGGACCAAGCTGCGCAGTTTCTCCCTCTGAGCATATGAGTTGGCTCAAGGCCTATTAGAAGATAGATATGTAGCTACATGGCTCAGAAGTTTTCTTTGGCAGAGGGGCTTGCCAAAGCATCCAGAAAGCTCCAGAACCAGGAATGATGTTCCTAGGGGGTTTGTTTCCTTGGAAAGTCGCAGGTGTCAGCCTTATCCTTGGGAACTCAAGGGAAGCACAGTGGAGGCCCTCCCCTTAGGCTGGAACTCGGAGAGAGTGAGGCAGGGCTGGCAAAATGCCGGGTCTTTAGACGTGAGCCAGGACTGAAGACACAGGGCTGCCCCTGGACGTGCTGCAGCCCACACTGCTGTCCAGTGAGTGGCCATCAACCCCTACTGTGGCATTCTTGGAAATGCCCTTGCTCCCACCTTCCTCTTTTTTTTTTTTTTTTTTTAAAGATTTTATTTATTTATTTGACAGAGAGAGACACAGCGAGAGAGGGAACACAAACAGGGGGAGTGGGAGAGGGAGAAGCAGGCTTCCCGCAGAGCAGGGAGCCCGATGTGGGGCTCGATCCCAGCACCCTGGGATCATGACCTGAGCCGAAGGCAGACGCTTAACGACTGAGCCACCCAGGCGCCCCTCACCTTCCTCTCTTGCCCTGTTTGTGCCCAGAAGAAAGAAGAAGCACATGAGCCCCTCAAATGCAGAATGTGAAACTTGACTGACCAAGCACACAGTTACACCTGAGATTTACCCTCTGAGCAATCCTCAAATGCGGCCAGAACACCAGCCTCAGTTTTCCGAAGAGCTAGGGATCTGTTGGTACTGATGTTGTTCTGCCCGGGGTGCCTGCTTTTTTAACTTCTGAGATACTATCGTTGCTCCCAGCCCTTTCCCGGGATCAGAGAGGCACCGTGCTGGGCTCTGGTTTCTCTGGTTGATTCGGATTCAGCAGCCTCCTGTGGGGCAGCTTATCTCGTGTCTGTGGGCAGAACGTCCTCCCCATGTCTACTCTGATTTCTTCTGAATGGCCCCATCTGCTTTGTGCTTCTGTATTTACTACCCAGCGTGTCCTCCTGGCAGCTGTGGGCAGTAGCAGGACCCCAGCAGCTTGAGGAAGGGGAAGGTCTCGGGGGATTCTCTGGGCTGGGCCTTGCGCAGGCTGGTCATTTCCAGCCTCCCCTAAGTGATCAGGGATTCCGATGAGCAGCACAGATGAAACCGCACTCTTCAAAGGCACCTTCTCTCTTCCTTCTGTGAAAACATCCAAGGCAAAGATTTAAAGCATCTGTCTCCGGGGCTGGCGGGGCCTCAGAGAAACCCAGAGGCTCATCCTCTGTGGGTGGGAGTGTTGATGGGTGGGTGGCTCTTCTGGAGAGCATTTTAACAAAACGCATCAAGAGCCATAAAAATGTTCAGAGCCTTTGACCCACTAATCCCACTTCTGGGAAGCTGGCCGAAGGAAGCCATTGCCAGCATGGAAAAACCTGCACATAGCGGTGTCTGTTTATGCTACAGAGAAACTGGAAGTGGCGTCAGCATCCAACAAAGGAGAAATCTTTGAGTAAATCACAGTGCAGATACTTGGTGGAATATTACTTAGCCATTAAAAAATGCTCCCTGAGGAAACCCTTGTGACCTGGAGTCCTCTTAGAAGCCCGTGATAGTGAAAAACATCAGCTGCCGCGCCAGCTCTCCGCGGCCAACAAAGTGGGGCAGGGCTAGCTGGTTGCTGGGAAGGTGGACGTAGCCTGGCCCCTGGAGGCCCTGGCTCCCCCACCCGCCACCATCTCTGCCACAGGAGTGTGTATCCAAGAGGGGGTGTCAGTCTCTCCAGGCTGCTGTACCAGAATAACAAACTGGGTGGCTTATAAACAACAGATGTTTACTTCTCACGGTTCTGGAGGCTGGGAAGTCCAAGATCAAGGCGCCAGCAGACTGGGTGTTTGGTGAGGGCTCCCTTCCCGGTTCACAGACTGTCTTCTCAGTGGGTTATCATACGGCAGGAGTGGGGAGGGAGCCTTCTGGAGTCTCTCGTAGAGGGACACTGTTCACATTCATGAGGGCTCCACCCTGATGACCTAATCACCTCCCAAAGGCCCTACCTCCTAATACCATCGTTTTGGGTGTTGAGATTTAACATGAATTTTGGTAGGACAAAAACATTCAGTCCATAACAGGGGAGGCTGGTGATGGGGTCCTGTGAGTATAGACGGCAGCCCCCCTTGCTTTAGAGCCAACCTGTCTTCCAGTAGCTATAAGACATGTGTGTCAGGACCTGGTGTTCTGATACTTTTGCATCCCAAGGCTTGTTGCCCCAGTGTGCAGGGGATGGGGGGGGGGGTGCTGTCCTCTTTCCCCTTGTGTATCTCTGCCCCCCACCCTCCATCAAATGCTTTCAGTAACTTCTGCCTCTCCTGGGCTTCCGGCAAGATGCTCCTGTCTCTCTCTCTTTTTTTTTTTTGTCAGAGAGCCCAAGAAGGGAGAGGGGCAGAGAGTGAGAAGCAGACTCCCCACTGAGCAGGGAGCCCGATGCAGGGCTTGATCCCAGGACCCTGGGATCGTGACCTGAGCCGAAGGCAGCTGCTTAACTGACTGAGCCACCCATGCATCCTGATCCTGTCTCTGTCTTACAGGTGGCCAACGTGAATGCCAAGGACGGCACATGCACGTTGAAGGACTGTGTGTATAAGGATGTGCAGAAGGACTGGCCTGGCTACTCGGAAGGGGACCAGCAGCTGTTGAAGCGGATGCTTGTCCGGTAATGCTGCCTCCCATGCCTGGGCATGTCCCCGCACCCTGGTTCTGGGGCAGATGTCATCCTGAGGATGCCGGGGTGGCCTAATGTGGTCCCAAAGGTCATAGGGCCCTTGAGCAGGATGGAAGGATCTGTGGAGGCTCTCTAGCAGTCTTTCCCACTACCTGGGACCCACAGTGCCGAGCCAGCCCACTGTGGCCTCCTCCTGGGGGAAAGGTCAGCTCCTGTTGAATGGAGTGGAGGGTGCAAGTCACCCACCCGAACACCAGAATGCCCAGACAGAAGGATTCGGTCAACCCAGCTTGTTCCACACTTCCTTTCCCATCAAGCTCCCTTCCAAAACCTGCGCATCCCCACAGGCTTCAGCTACAGGCCACTTCCTTCTTAAAAAGAACCTCTCAAGAACTTGAAGCAGAGAGAAACAAAGCAAAACAAAACTCCCCACAGGCGTGATTAAGTAGCATTAATTAAACACATTCCCTCTCAGATTAATTGGGACCTGAGGTCAGGAGTGGCCTTGGTGGCTCAGGGGAGGAGTGGTTAAGTAGGCCCCTGCCTGGCTCAGGTGAGCAATTAATGATTTCCTTCTCCGCTGATGCCTGACTTGGGAGCACGGGCTGTGAAGCGCCGTTCAGAGCAGGCTGATACACTAATTAGTCTTTAAGTGATTTCTCAGGGACTTGAGTTATTTATGAGGTTGGTTTTGTTGTTTTTGTTTTTGTTTTTTTTTTTTGTTTTTTTTTGTTTTTTTTTTTAAAGATTTTATTTATTTGACAGAGAGAAACACAGCGAGAGAGGGAACACAAGCGGGGGGGTAGGAAAGGGAGAAGCAGGCTTCCCGCGGAGCAGGGAGCCCGATGTGGGGCTCGATCCCAGGACCCTGGGACCATGACCTGAGCCGAAGGCAGACGCTTAACGACTGAGCCACCCAGGCGCCCCCTTTGTTTTTGTTTTTTAAGTTCAGCTGTTTAAAGCAATAATTGCATGTAGACTTGGGGCTACTCTAGGTGAACCCAGAGTTTCTCCTCAGCCCTGCAGGGCACTCCTCCCCAAGCCAGTACCTGCTTCCAAGCCAGCCTGGGGTCACTGGTCTGGCTGTCCAAAGGTCTTGGGGAGGCTGAGGAGCTGTTCTCAGTAGAAGACCACTCCTACCCCCGTCCCCTCTCTGGCGTCTCCTGTTGCCCCAGCTAAACACGTCGGGTTGGTACTGTCACCTCCTACAGGTGTTTTCATCCATCACACATTTTTGGTCAAAGAGTCTGGTGTTGAAATGGTCAAATTTACCCAACCAAGTGCTTTGAGGTGACGAGGGACACATGAAGGACACTACAAGGCTGTTCCTGCCCTCCCTCCCTTCAGAGCCTCTTGTTAGGTAGCTGCTGTTGTCAGACCCCAAGGGCCTTGGCCACACGGAGCTCTCCAGAAGGGGCGTGGCCAAGAGCAAGTAGCCTTGTTGTGTGTGTGTGTGTGTAGATGGGGTCGGTAGGAATCTCGGCTCTGAAGCTTTTTTTTTTTTTTTAAAGATTTTATTTATTTATTTGACAGAGACACAGCGAGAGAGGGAACACAAGCAGGGGGAGTGGGAGAGGGAGAAGCAGGCCTCCCACCAAGCAGGGAGCCCGATGCGGGGCTCGATCCCAGGACCCTGGGATCATGACCTGAGCCAAAGGCAGATGCTTAACGACTGAGCCACCCAGGCGCCCACGGCTCTGGAGCTTTGTGTAATTCCTGGCTCATATTAATCCCTGCTCCGCTGAGTGAGCTGCCAGGACTTATGTGAACCCAAGGCACTCGGCCTTCTCCTGGGCAAGCGTGGTGTTCCTCTCTCTGTCTGCACGGGCCAGCTTAGGGATCAGCTGCGCCAGAAACCGCTTGTTACCAGCCGCACCTACTGTCCTTGGAACCTTGAGCCGGTTGGTGTGCAAAGGTCAGGGTCAGCATCCTCAATGCCTGCAACCACACTGAAGATTACCCCAGCCACCTGTCTGTACAGTTTTTTTTCTTCAATTTAGGTTGTTCCCTCCCTGAAGAAAACCCCATTTACAGCGGTTCTTGAAGCCTCGAAGCAAGAAGGAAAAATAGGGCCTTGGGGTATTTCTGCCTGTGGGGACCAGTATCACCCCAGAAGTTGGGCCGCCTCCTTTTCCTACAGCTTGTTTAAAATTCATACCAGAGTTAAGCATGCTGATGCTTCCAGGTCGGCCTGGGCCCCTGAGGCTCTGCTCTACATGGACACCCACTTACAGCATCATTTTGATTCTTTCTCAGTGTTTCTGTTCCCCGTGTGTGTAGCTGCTGGGGCCTGTCCTGTCCCAGGTGTTCCAGTGCACGATGAGGCCTCGGCAGCCGTGCCCAGCCCTGTGGTCACTCCCCTTGCGTCTGTTTTTTGTGCCAATACCATACTGTGTTGATTATTATGGCTTTATAGTGTATCTTGAAATCTGGGATTGTGATGCCTCCAGCCTTGTTCTTCTTTCTCACAATTCAGTGGTGGTAATTACATTCACAGTGTTGTACGACTGCTACCTCTACTAGTTCCAGAACGTGTACCCCAAAATGGAACCCCGCATTAGCAGATACTCCCATTTTCCCCCTGGCAACCACTGATCTTTCTGTCTCTATGGATTTCCCTGTTCTGGACGTTTCGTATCAATGGGCTGTTACAACATGTGGCCTTTGGTGACTTGCTTCTCTCACTCAGTGTACGGTATATGGTTAAGGTTCATGTAGGTTGTAACATGTATCAGAGCTTCGTTCCTTTTTGTGGCTCAGTAATCTGTTGTGTGTGGATATACACCACGTTTGTTCATCCACTCACGTGTTGATGGTCATTTCCACCTTTTGGTGATTGTGGATAGTGCTCCTGTGAACATTTGTGTACAAGGATTTCTATGGACATAGATTCTCAGTTCTCTCAAGTATAGAAGGAGGACTGGAGTTGAGGTTTTTGGAAAAGTGCCAAACTTTTTCCCACGACAGCTCCACCATTTTATATTTCCCCTCCCAGCAACACATAAAAAGATTTTCTAGTTTCCCCACTTTCTCACCAATAGTTATTATTTTCCATTCTTGTTTTGTTTTATTCTAGACCTCTTAGTCGGTGTGAGGTAAATATCTCATTGTGGTTTTGGTTTGCATTTTCCTGATGACTAATAACGTTGAGTACTTTTTCATGTGCTTATTGGCCATTTGTGTATCATCTTTGGAGAAATGTCTATTCAAGTCCTTTGTTTTCTGTGGATATTAAGGCTGGTGTTTCTGTTGTGGTTTTAAAGTTTTCATCTGCTTATAGAGTCTCTCTTCCCTTTCAAATGCATTCTCTTGTTTTTTTTGGACTCTGACATTTGTTACCTGGAGGCCTAGGTGCAGCTCTTCAAGGCTTTCCTGAGTGGCTCCGTTTCCTCAGGAGGGCTGCCTAGGTTTCTCTGAACCTCCCCATGGACCCCTCTGTTTCCTCAGTCTCCTGAGGCCACACCTCTGTCCATCACATCCCATTGTCCAGGTGTGTCTTGAGCAGCCTCCTGGCCTCCTAGAGAAGGCTGGGCTCCCTCACTCATGGACACACTGTGGGCCCCTTCCCCACAGCCCCAGAGCAGAGCAGGGACAGCCCTGCAGGAGCCCCTTCTCTGAGGTCTCTGAGAGTCTGAGCCTAGGCCCGTGGGGTTCTATGGCTTGGGGCCCCATTTTCTTGGATCCTATGAGATAGTCACCGCTTCTGCTTTCAGCATTGGATTGTGCTGCTCTCTCTTCCCGTTCTTCTTCATGCCTGTTCAGTGGAGGCTGGAAAGAGAGCAGACGTCAATGCCTGTGGTTGCTTCCGTGTGGCTGGACAGCAAATTTGAGGTACCCGGCTTGGCCGTGGGGACTGTGTGGCCCCTGGTGAGTGCTTGCACATTGCAAGCACTTTTCCTGGGGCTCTCCTCGCATTTGGGGCCACCACGGAGGGGACAGTAGCAGCGGTCTGTCATGTGGTCGTCAGTTAAGGAGGTCTGCTCAGCTCGTCACTGGTTAAGAGCAGTGCAGACGCGGTCCCTGTAGCCTCAGACCCCAGCAGGGCACAGAGGGCCCGTGGCACCACACTTGGCACCGGGCTGGCTGCTGGGTTCCCGTGAGACTCACAGCCTCTGGGAAAGAGAGGGGATCAGAGAGGGCCCTCAAGCCAGGGTCGCTAGTGGGGCCTCCATTTGCCCTTCTGAGTGTTGGGGTGTCTCTTCCCTTGTCCCTGGCTGCATCGTTATGCTCAGGTACCGGTAGGCCGGTGGCTGCCCCTGTTATCCTTGAGGAGGTATTGTCATGTTGGCTCCTGGGAAGGTCGTTCCTGAATCTGGGAGGCCTTCCTGTCATGCTAGGGCATCTCAGTCCCCTTCAGCATTTTCTAAAGTTCCTGCAGTAAGCATTATTAGGATGAATGATTGTTTTTTTTTAAAGATTTTATTTATTTGAAAGAGTTAGCGAGAGCAGGAACACAAGCAGGGGGAGTGGGAGAGGGAGAAGCAGGCTTCCCGCTGAGCAGGGAGCCCGATGTGGGGCTCAATCCTGGGACTCCAGGATCATGACCTGAGCCGAAGGCAGACGCTTAACAACTGAGCCACCCAGGCGCCCCTGAATGATTGTTTTTAAAAGGAGGGGCCAGTGCCCCAGTGTACCCAGCTCCCACAGGGACACAGCATGAAGCTTGAATATCCAGTCAGTTTTACTTGGGCTTCTGGTTTCCACAGTAATGGGTGTCTAGATGAGTGGGTGATCCACTGAGCTTTCTCTGGGCACACAGGACACCAAGTGGGCAGTCCTCCGGGCTGTGGATGAGCCTGGGGTGGGATGTGTTTGGGCTGCTCTCTGCCTGCCATGCCCCGAGGTACCCAGTGTACTCGACCCTGTTCTGGTTCGTCGGGATGGCAGGGCCCGCCCTGACTCACTGGGTGTAGGCGGGACAGTGTGGTGTCAGTGGGAAGGCAGGTGGGCCTGGACATGCCCCCCAGGTTGTGGAGCCATACAGCTACCCCACCTCTCCTTCGTAGGAAGCTGTGCCAGCCGCAGAGTGCCGTTGGCCTCCCTGGAGACCCTGCTGCCACCAGTCCTCCCAGGGAACATGGAAGCTCGGCCTCACCCCCTCAGGTAGGAGCGGTGGGCGAGGATGTGACAACGTGTGGAGGCCGTGGTGGCGGCAGTGGTGGGGGAGGAAGGCGGGATAGGGGCCAGTGGGCCAGGCCTGAGCTCAGTGTTTGGGCAGCCCGTGGGGCCCTTGGTTCAGAGCCAGGTATTTTCTTCAGTGAGTGAGCAACTGCCGGGCTTTCCCCAGACTGGGGACCTGGGCCTGGGCCCTCGGTGCAGTTCCCTCGCATGCTTGTGGGTGGTGTGTCCAGGGGAGGGCAGGCTCCCGGATTGCCCTGAGCCCTGTGCTCTGTGTACAGCAGGCGTGGCGGGTGCACTCGCCTCCCAGGGCTGACATGAAGTTTCCGTAAAATCACGTGGGCTGGCTGCAGGCACGGGGCCCTGGGAGTGGTGGCCATTGCCGATTTAGTCAGTAGTCAGGACGGGCGCTCAGGTGTCCCCACCTGGCTCATGAACCCCTCGTAGCAAGTCTCTTATTTACCCCCCTTCTCTCCTCTGCCCTGGAGGCTCCCAGCCCATGTCCAAGGCCCTGAATCCTCCTTGTGGAGAGGTCAGGTCTGTGCCTGCCCTGGCTTTGGGCCAAAGTAGAGGGCTGACAGCCTCCTTACCCTGTTTCCCCCTGATGGTGGGCCTGCCGCCTACCATCTTGCTCTCTAGCCATTTCCCAGGGTCTGGGCGATCCGTGGTCTGGCCTCGCCTCACATGCCTCAGCCTTCTCGCTTGTGAAGTGGGGTGTGGCCTGCAGCAGGTCACAGGGTGTCCCTTGGGGATCCAAGTAGTTCTGGGTCTGGTGGGGGGTGGGGAGAGTCCCAACCTGTGGGGCTGCCGTGTGTCCTTCAGACTTGGTTCTGTCAACATCCCCATCATCTAGGGATGATGCTGAATGCTGCGACGTTTCAGACCAGTCCCTGGAGGTGGCCCTTTTTGAGTGCTCAGCTGGCCAGTTCCGCCTATTACTGCCCTTCCTTGGCTCTGTCCTCAAGGTGGGCTGAGCCTAGGTTAGCAGGGACCTGGCTCTTTTCTGGGTGCCCCCTTGTGGCCAGACTGGGCCTTGCAGTCAGGCACTGGGTTTCCTAGGGCCTCATGAGCTCAGGGCCTGTTGCTCCCCAGCCACTTCTCAGGAGACACCAGTGGCTCCAGACAGTCTCCCTTTTAAAATTATTTCCCTCCCATTGCAGAAACGATCACAGCCTCCTGATTTCACCGACTCCCTGGTCAGCAAGAAAACCAGGATATCCCATTTTACCCAGAGAGCTCAGCCTGCCATCAATGGGAAGCTGAGTGCACCCCATGGCCGTGAGGCCCTGCTGCCCACTCCGGGCCCACTAGCTGGCACAGATGCCCACCTGCCCCCGCGGTTGGAGCCCCCGAGGGCCCATGACCCTCTGGCTGACGTCAGCAATGACCTGGGCCACAGTGGCCGGGACTGTGAGCACGGGGAAGTGGCCACCCCAGCCCCAACTACGTGCCTCAGCTTGCCCCTGCTGACGGACTGTGCCCAGCCCAGCAGGCCCCATGGTGGCTCATCACGCAGCAAATCCAAGAAGAAGTCCAAGAAGCACAAAGACAAGGAGAGAGCAACTGAGGACAGACACCGGGCCCGGTTGCCAGACCACATGCCCAGCCCCCTAGGAGCCCCACCAGATGCCCCGGGTATGTACCAGGAGGCCGACCTGGGGTGGGGGATGCAGTAGGAGGACACTGCCAGGTGGGGTGAGCTCCAGCCCACCCCCACCATTGCTCAGAGGGGGCTCTACCACGCCATGAGCCCCCATACTGGCACGCCCTGCACATTCAGCTCCTTTGCACTGTGTTCCTTTTTTTTTTTTTTTTTTTTAAGATTTTATTTATTTGAAAGAGAGAGAGTGAGAGAGCATGGGGAGGGAGAGAAGCAGACTGCCCTGCTGAGCAGGGACCCCGATGCGGGGCTTGATCCCAGGACCTGGGGATCATGACCTGAGCCAAAGGCAGTTGCTTAACCAACTGAGCCACCCAGGCGCCCCGGCACCCTGTGTTCTTATACAAGGTTGTCTGTGAATGCCCCAGTGATCTCGGCCCTGGAGCCTTCTGTGGTCCTACTGTGTGTCAGGCCAGTGCTAGGAACACAGAACCTCCGAGCTGGGGCCCGTGGGAGGGGACAGTGCACCCGGAGAGGAACTAGTTCCAGGCGCAGCTCTCCTTGCAAGGGAGGTCGCAGACACTGAAAGGGAGCAGGGTGGGGCTGGGGTTCAAGGAAGGCAGTGGGGTACAGGGCCTGGCTGGAGAGGGGCAGCACCTGAACTGCCACAGGCCTCGTGTAGCCTGCTCACTAGTGAACATTTCAGCTTGTGGAGACTGGGTTTGGGAAGCTGTCCATAGAACAGCAGGCTGTAGGAGCCAGAAGGAGGTCATGGAGCAGGTAAGAAAGCTGGAAGTCGAGAGACCTGGGATCACAGCAGGATGAGAGGGGTGCAAGGCTGGCTGGGGCTGTGTGCTGAGCCAGAGAAACTTTGTGGGGCCCAGAGATACTGGGGAGGTGTATGGACAGGCCAGACTTGGGGTGGGAGTAGGGGTCTTCACCCCCAGAGCCTGGGCCACCTTGAGTTCATAGCCGGGGGTGCCTGAGCTGAACAGCCCCTGTGGCTGTTAACCTAATCAGCATGGTGTGGTCACAGAGATGCAGCTGCACCTGCCACCTGCGGACAGTCTCAGGCTGTGTAACTTGGTGCTGCTTTCAGATTATTTCCCTAGGAAGGATCCAAGCAGGAGGCATTCCTGGGGCAAGGGTAGAGCTGCTTTCTCCTTAAGGGTTTTTAATGAGTTGTTCAGCTGCTCTCCAGAAAGGCCTTTGCCAGCCCATCCCTCTAGCTGGAGGGCAGGTGTTGCAGTAGCTGGATGGAGGCAAGGCCTGGTTCCCTGGAGCTGGTTCTGCCTGGAGAGACAAACCCTGGGCAGGCCCAGCCAAGCAGCACGTCCTGTCCTAAATGGTGAAAGCAAGGCCCCGTGTTCCCCTGGCAGGGCCCAGGGAAGGAGGAGGACACATGGCGCTCAGATGGCTTCAGATCCTGCCCAGGGCACGTTGGCCTGGGTAGCTTGCCCCAGGTTAAAGTGGGAAAGTGGGATTTGGAGTCAGGCAAACCAGGGAGTAGGTGGCCCAGAGGAAAAGATAAGCACAACTAAGGCACTGAAAATTGTGCTGTATCCATCTGAATGTGCGTCTTGCAGGCGCCTCAAACGTAACGGTAGCGGCTGAGCACAGAGGCCTACCGTCCTGCTCTGAGGCTCCTTCTGGGACAGTGTGCTCTGCCTGTGCTCACTCCAGCGGGAACCACCCACCTCCCTTTAACAATGGCATTGTTCTTTGTGCACCAGCCCCTGCCTCAGACGCACTGGAGAAGGTTCCAGGTCAGCACGTGAGGAAGCTTCCTTGCTTTCGTGTCTCATGTGGGAGGGATGGCATCAACTGACCCCACTCCTCTGTGTGGCACCGTCCCGGCCCTGCCGCATGCTCGCCTCCGCCCCAGACAGATGCAGCAGCCCCCACCTGTCTGACAGATGGCTCGCCTTAGCCACCCCTGTGCTGATGCCACCGTGGACCCATAGCCCCAACTCGTGCCCCTCAGGGCTGGCTACCTGTCCCCCTGTGCTTCCGGTCCACCCCTGGGTCCTCTGCCCATCCTTGTGCCTGCTCCCCACTCTTGCTCGGTCCGTGGACCCCTTCTGTTGCCTCGGAGTGCCTTCCTGGGCAGCCTGGTGTGCTGGGCGGGGGGGGCGCCTTCTCACCGTGGGACCCAGACCCGGGGGAGGCACAGGAGAAGGCAGCTGTGGGGAGGGTTCCCTTTAGGCCCGGGCCCTGTGGTGGGAACCAGCTCAGCGGGTGCAGCGGGGGCTGAGCGATGGCCAGGCAGCGAGGGCTGCAGTAGGAGCGGGGCCTCTGAGGTTTGCCTCAGGCCAGAGCTCAAAGGTGTCTTAGGTGCCAGGAGAATCTGACCCTGAGCCTTGGTTTCCCCGTTTGTTCTCTCACCTGGTGAAGATCTCAGAAGGGCTAAATGAGGCAGTGTTGACTGGGCCCACAAATGGCAGAACACTCTGGAAGGCATACATCATGCAAGGCATGTGTGGTGGAAGCACGGACTAGCTCTCACATGCGTGTTCATTGGGCTGCCGCCCCGAGAGGTGGGAGACGTGTGCTCCATCCGTCGGTGGGAGTCCTGCAGCGCAGGGATTGCCAGGGGGGCTGCTTTTCTTTCCAAGGGGGCACCGTATGTGCTGAGGGTACACTGCACGGTGATAAAATCTCTTCTGTGCTGGGAAAGAAGCCCCTGGGGAAGAGGCTAGATTATCGTTTTGGCCAGCTGTGCCCCCAAGCGCCGTGGACAGGCCCGTGCCCTCCAGTTCCACCTCGTGGGTGGCCTGGGCTGCAGGCAGGAGCCAGGACTTTCCCAGGCGGCCCTCTGTCTCCGTCCCGCCGGGCCGGAGCTGGGCGAGGGGCTTGCTTGTTTCTAGAGTAATGACCATTCAGCAGAGGCAGCAGGGTCTCTGGGTGGGTCAGGCTCTGGCCAGGCTGCCCAGGCGCTGGCCCTGTGATGAACTTGTCCTTGCAGCTGCTTGCTGAAAACCTGCACGCAGCACCATCTGGGCTCTCTGCACGTCCCACGACTGTGGTTCGGGGACACCCGCTGTGCTCGGCTGCGGTGCTCCTGGGTCCCGTGAGGCCCCCCGAGGTGGCCCTCTGCCCATCCTGACTCCCCTTCTGCTATCCCTCCATGTCTTTCAGACAACAGACCTTTTGCTCTTTCTTTGTAGGTTTGAACGGGACCTGCAACAGCTCAAGCGTCCCCACGTCGACCTCAGAGACCCCCGACTACTTGCTGTGAGTACTTCCCTCGCTGGCCTCCCGCCCTCTCCCAGCCCCGCACTCTCCCCTGCACTGCAGGTCAGCAGCGGGCGGACTCACTGCATGGTTGCGTGTGGGAGTTCTCAGCCCCACAGCCTGTTCGAGGCTGGGCTCCTGCTGGAGCCAGGAAGTCGCCCACCACGGTGGGGCCTGGGTGGGGCCGCCCGGCAGCCATGGGCACTCCAGCCTCTCCCCCGCGGCCCCCTGAGCCCTGCTGGCCCCTCTTTCCGTCTCCTCAGAAAATACGCCACCATTTCCTCCTCGGAGCAGCGCCAGAGCTACAAGAACGACTTTAACGCGGAGTATAGCGAGTACCGCGACCTGCACGCGCGCATCGAGCAGATCACGCGGCGCTTCACGCAGCTGGACGCCCAGCTCCGGCAGCTCTCCCAGGGCTCTGAGGAGTACGAGGTAGAGTGGGGGGTAGAGCCCCGCGCACTGCCCGCCCCGCGCAGTGTGCCCGCGTCCCCGTGCCCGGCACCCGACCTGGGTGAGACGCTTCTCGTGGGTGCGACCAAGCCCCAGGCTTCCAACCCCTCCCAGGTGAGGAGGCCGCCGTGCTCCGCCAGTGTTTCTCCGTGTCCCAGCCCGGCTCGCAACTGTCCCTGGCTGCTGGTGTGCTTCGGGCCTGTCCCTGCGGCTCTGCCGTGGGAGTCCACAGGCTCTTGGGCCCAACTCGGCCTCCGGTGCAGTGGGGACACTGGAGACCGACTCCGCAGGGGGGAGATGACCTGTTGGGGCAGGAGTTGTGTTCAGAGCCATCGAAACAGCCAGGCCCTATAGGGTTGGGTCACATGGGTCTGCCCTGCAAGAGCGCCTGGGGTCCTCTCTGCAGCTCACAGCCCACCCATGCTGTCAGAGCCACAGGGGTGGCGCTGGGGAGTCCCTGTGGCCCCCTCACCCTCTGATCAAAGGCACGTGGGCTCCCCAAGCCAGCCCAAGTTGGGAGCTCACTGCTGGGGGTGAGGGTTGGGGGGGAGCTCCACCCTTGGTCACCAGCCTCCCCTCATGCCACCTTTCAGAGCTAGTCTGATTAATTGGGGTGTTGAGGTCTGTCTCCCCTCTTGGGGACCACTTTGGTTTCCAGAGGAAACAGCTCGTAATTGGAGGAGCGATGAGGGTTCTGAGGGTCTGGGACGGAGGAATCCCGGGGTCTTGCTCTTCTCCCTCCTGCAGCCCCCACATGGATATTCCCCAATATCGCCCTGCACCCCCAGGTGTTGGGGGGGGCTCTGTGCTTGACCTTGAACAGTGGACAGGCCAGCTGGGTGTGAGGGAAGGAGGCCACCCAGCCTGCTCTTTGCCTCCTCCCTCCCGCTGTGTTGGCCATTGTGTTTGTCCCTGAGGCTGGGCCCCTGCCCCAGCAACCTCCCCCACCTCCTGCCCTGCTTATCCTCCCCTCCCACCGCAGCCTGTCTCTCTTTACTTTGGTCAGCTTCTCTCAGGCCATGATGAGACTATTGTCTCAAGGCTGGTGGTGACTATGCAGGTCACAGGTTATCAGGGGAGAAGGGGTCACTCAGTAGGGGTCTCCTGCAGGCAAGGGCATTGTGTACTTTCTGTTTTGTTTTTCCTACAGACTACTCGGGGGCAGATTTTGCAGGAATATCGAAAAATCAAAAAGGTAAGTCTCCACCCCTAGTGGGGGGTGGGGTGGGGTCAGAAGAAGCTGTCTCAAGGTGAGCAGCACTAGAGAAGGGCCTTGGCTGGGCTGGGGGTCTCAGGTCCTCAGAGCAGCTCCTGCCCCACCCCCCCTTCCTCGATTTAGAGCTGAGAAGCTCAGCCCATATCTCCCTTTGCAGCAAAGCACCCTCTAGCACTCCCACTTCTCCTTGGCTGCAGCCCCCAGGCTCTTTGGCGCTCCCTCCAAGGTCAGGGGAGGAGCTGAAGTTCCCCACCCCCAGCGGCAGGAATGCCTCTTCAGGGCCCTATCAGTTCTTGCTCCGAAGGCTACTAGCTGCCGGTTCACCACGTGTGTGCCCCTGTGCGCCAGGGCTTTTCTTTGCCAGCCAGGCCCCCAGCCCAGGAAGGAGGCTTCATGACAGTCTTGCCTCTGGCCGCCCTCATCCTGGCAGTGACCCTGTTTCCTAGGATGGGGCCTGGGGAGGGACACCAGCCCGGGGCTCTGTCCTGAGGTAGAGCAAGGGTCCTTGTCATTGTGTGGTGGGCACTGGCCTACAGGCAGGGGCAGTGGGAGCCCAGGGCGGCCCGTGGGTGGGCGGGCGCCACACCAGGCAGCACCCGGCCCCGCGGCGCACTGGGAGGCCGGCTGCGTGGAGGATGTGGCCCAGCCCTGGCGCTCTCTTGCAGACCAACACCAACTACAGCCAGGAGAAGCACCGCTGCGAGTACCTGCACAGCAAGCTGGCCCACATCAAGAGGCTCATTGCCGAGTACGACCAGCGGCAGCTGCAGGCCTGGCCCTAGCCTGGGGCCACGGGGCAGGAGGTCCTGCTTGGCTCGCCAGGCCAGCTCCCCTTGCCGGGCTGACCGTTCTGGACGGCGGGGGAGCTGGGGGCGGGGGGAGGGGGGAACTACGGAGCGGAAAAAGAGATTTATTTAAAAAAATAAACACGAGGAAGACACGTTCATCTGAGCCAGCAACGCCGGCTTTCAGGGGAGCCCCTGCAGACCTGGTGCCCTCAGCTCACAGACTGAGGTGGGGTGGCCGGCGTCTCATCCCACTCCCCGCGGCCCCCCACACCTCCTGAGGAGCCCCCACCCGGGATGGGCTGTTCAGGAAGCCCACTTCCTCTCCGGCCCGCAGCCCCAGGGGCTCCAGCATCCCCTCAAGGGAAGACTCCGAGGCCAGCCTGCCTGCCTTTTCTAGTTTTATACAAAGCCAGCCACTTTTAGCTCCTGCTTATGAGACTTCCGTCTATTTTTGTATGAGAGAGAAAGCGTCTTTTCTAAACCTGTGCCTCCCCTCCTTGGACACCAGGGTCTAGATGCCGCCCTGTGTCCTTCCTGCAGTATTACAGATGCCTCTGAAAGTTCAGAGTTGTTCCTGAGGGCTGAGGGGAGACCCAAGGAGGGGGGTGACGGGGGTGGGGGGCTGCAGCCGGCTGGCCTCCTGTGCTGGGGTCTGGCTGTGCTCCTGCCCCGGGCCCTCCCTCCGGTCCCCGCCTCTCCCCGCCCAGGCCAGGCCGGGGTCTCTGCTTGAAGGGGGTGGAGGCCCGCCCAGGTCTATTTCGAGAACTCCAGTTGGCCCCGGAGCAGCTGCTGGGAGCTGCAGGGGCAGGGCTGCGGGCCGCGCGGCTCCCGGCCCACCAGGCCTGCCCCGCTATTTCAGGCCCTCAGCTGTAGGGGGTCAGTGGGGGCTTTCTGGGCCGGAGCTCCCACTGCAGCGGCGGTATCGGAGTTTATTTTATCATGTTCTCAATCTCCCCCTTTGCTGCTGCTTTTCTTTTCGCGCTGAGACCGAGTGGTCTCCATGCTGTTGACCTCACTCCATCCCTCAGTCCGCTTGTGGGTCTTGGGGTCATCTTAGCAGAGCCACCGCAGGGTTTGCACTCAGGGAGGGGCTGGGGGTCGGTGGGGTCAGGGGACCCCCCAAGAGTGAGCTCAGAAAACGTGCCCTATCCGCCCGCTCTGGGGGCATGGGATCCATGGACACCATAATTGCTGCTTAGTAGCTGTGCCTAGTCTAGTGTCCCCCAAAGTGTCGGGGGACCATGCGCACACATGCGCGTGTGTGTGCGCGTGTGCACGCGTGTACGTGTGTGTGTGTGTGTGTGTGTGTGAGGGGCCCTGCCGGCGTGCAGTGGGGCCTGAGGCGTGTGTTCACATTCAGGGCCACATTCAGCAAAGCCACCCAGGACTGGGGAAGGCGGAGGGAGTGGCTGCAACCTGGAGCCCGGGGCTCGCAAGCTGGGGGAGGTGGGGGGTGCTGCCGCCCACACTAGTGAGGCAGGGAGAGCAGAAATGCTCGGTAGACATGTCTATTTTCCTAAGCCACGGGGAGGTCTCCTCATGGCTTCCCAAAGAGCAGGCGCCGAGTGGAGCACCTGCAGTGTGCCCGCCCCGCCGCACCGGCTCCTGCCCTGGGACCCCTGGGATGCCCGGAGCACCAAGGGAACTGATCCTTCATGTTTCAATAGCTGTTGTTTTGTTTTTCATTTGGGATGGAGTTGGGGGGGGCGGGCCCCAGGGACCCCCGAGTTCTGCAGACAGCCATGTCATGTGCTCAGCCGGACATGCAGACTCGGGTGAAGGATTATTTAAGGAGGCTGCAGCCGGAGGGCTGACCCGGCCCTCTGCCCTGGGAACCAGTTCAAGGGACTCTAAGTTGAATTTCCTTTTTGTTGTTGGCTTTTTGTTGTTTTTTTTGTTGTTGTTGTTGTTTTTCTCCTTTTAAGGAATTATGAAGCTAAGAAAAGTTTTGTGCTTTGGGGGTTGATGGACAAAAGTTCTAGCTGATTAAATATGGTCTAACTTATTGATACTGTGTTCCCCCCCCCCCTTTTAATATTGTACTGTGGAGAAAAACTATTTTGAGCCATGGAGTTGGTGTTTACAAGAACTTTTCACTTTTGCCAAAATGTTACGATTGAAAGGCATCCGCGTCTTCAGTTTCCTAATATTTTCTTAAAAGATCTAGTGTCCTTTTTGTACACTAAACAGGTGAATGCTGATTTTTTCAACCTACAATAAATTTCACTGAACTGAACCTAGCAGCCCCAAGTGCCTGGGTCCGTTTGTGTCTGTCACAGCCGGGGCCTCCTGGCCCCCTGTGGGGGTGGGCTGGGGTCAGGAGGAGATTGGCCCTGGAGCAGCCACGGTGATGAGCAGGCAGGGGGTGGGGGGTGGCAGGGAGGCCGGCGGTGGTGGAAGCTGACTGGCTGAGGCGGTGGGCCCTGCTGGTGCGAGGCATGAGGTCACACCGCCTGGTCATAGGAAAGGATGAAGACTGGGGGTATGGGGGCAGTGGGGAGCCACGGTGGGTATATGAGCAGGGCTGTGTCCCCAGGTGTGGACAGGGTAGACCAGGTCCAGCAGGGGCCTAATGAAGTGCCACAGCCCCCAGCAGTAGTAGGGCCACATGGGGCCCGGGGAGTGCCCTTCCTTGGGGAAATGAGCTGCAGCTGGGGAAGACAGCAGTGATGGCCCTGTTCTATTGTCTCTTCCCGCTAGGCCGGCTCGCTGGGGCTGCCCCTGCGCCCATGATGGGGATGGGGATGCCGAGGCCCAGTGGAATCCCCCAGGCCCAGGATGCCAACAGGGACTGCTGTCCTTGTCCCAAGCTTCAGGTGAGGAGATGAAGGCAGGGGTCAGGGTCCTGCTCCTGAAGGACGGGGTGGGGGGTGGGTGTTTATTTTCAAAAGGAAAAACAGACAAAGAATAAGCCTGGGATGAAAGGGCTCCAGGGGTCAGGGGCTCTGGGCCTTAGCCTCCTGGACAGCCCCGCTGGGCCCAGCCTTGGCCCGAGTTCTAAGGTGGCCCGGGAATCCAAGGGGCGCAGGACACAAGGTCACGCGGGCCCGGTGGGGCACAGTGTACCATGCTCCCTGGGCAGCCTGGCCACACCGGGCTTTTAGGGGATAACATCTCTATCCCCACAGCCCAAGGTCCAGGGCCAATGTCTGCTCCCTTGAAGCCCACCAAGCCCCAGCTTTGCCCTGCCCACGTGCTCCCCCAGGCCCATCACCAGACTCCCCTGCAGCCCCTCACGCTGCCCACAGGCACCATGGCCATCACTCCCTGAGTGCACCTTAGCCGCAGGGGGTCCAATCAGGATCCTTCCTGAGCCAAGGATGCCACAAATCCAGCCCCCCAGGGGCCCCAGAAAGGTCTTCCCAACCTCACAACCTTGGGGCCGCCCGCTCACCCCTGCCACTGGCTGGCCAACGTCCCTGGTTGTCATCCCGCCAGCACTCTGATCCCACGGCCCTTCCTGTGTGCTAGGCTCCGCTTGGGCACTGGCACTTAGTGACGGAGACAGCCCTGCCCCTGCCCTCAGGAGCCTGTGTGACGGTGGGGACAGAGGTCCCCAGTCGCTGCCAGGTAGCACAGTCCCCCCATGTTGCACACCCAGGCGATCCCTGCCATCACTGTCCGGTGCCCAGCGGACCACTCTGCCCTCGCCCTCCTCCTGGCACCTCCCACAGGCTGCCCCTTGAGTACTCAGGCTCCCCAGGGCTGGGTCTGGGGGCCTTTCCGGTCTCGGCACATTCCCAGGTCACCTGGCATTCGGAGGCGCAAGCTCCCTTCAGTCCCTTGGCACCAACTGTATTTCAGCTCTTGGAGCTGGCATCAGAGCCCACAGGTTAGGGGCCCAGTCCCATGAGACCGCCCCCCACTCCGGACACCTGCCGCAAGTCTCTGGCCACCCATGCTTGTGAGCAACTGGCTGTACATCAGGGGTTCCCACGGCTCCCTCCGAGGTTTGCTGGAATGGCTCCCAGCGCTCAGGAAGACACTTCCAACAGCCAAATGGAAGTAGGTGCTGAAGGCAGGGTGTGGAGACAGCACTGGGAGCCCATGCCCTTCTCCAGGTGTGCCCCCCTCCCACACTTCTTGTGTTCGCCCAACCCGTGCGGTTTCGGGGTTTTTACGGAGGTTCCGTTATGTAGGTATGATGAAATCACCAGCCTTTGGCGATTGAACTCCATCTCCAGCCAGAAACCAGGGACAAAACCCAAATATTTGGTACACAATATTCCCTGTCCCCAGCCTTGAGGGTCTGCCCTGGTTCCCAAACTGCTGCTCTCCCCCTCCCACCTGGCCACCTTTTCATCTGCCCCTGAACCCACTCCCCCAGGTTTTTGCCTGGGCAGTTCTTCATATCTCTTGATAAGAGATGTCTTTGCATCTCAAGACCCCTTCCAGCAGCCACCTCCTCCAGGCAACGTGCCCTGCCAGACCCTACTTCTGAGTTGTCTCTGCCTAGGGGTGCCCCAGTCTACTTCCGGCTCCCCCACACTGGAGTCCCTTGAGGGCAAAGCCTGGAACCGGAGTCTTGGAGCCCCCAGCCCCCAAGGCCAGGCCCTGACCCATGTTTCCTGCGAGCGTTCCCAACTATCCACCTTTTGGGTCAGCTCCAGTGGTGGAAACTTTCCAGCCGGAGGAGGCCGCTTGTTTTGGAAAGTTCCTGGGGGAGCCGCCCCCGCCCGCCCGCCCTCCGGGTTCCCACGCTCCCTTATCACTGGGTGCTAGGGGGGCGCAGTGCTGTGCCTGCCTAGCTCCTCCCCAGCTGACCTCCTTGGTCCTGCCCCCTCCCTTCCCCTCCTCTCCTCACCGAGCACTGGCCCCCCTCCAGCCTGGCCCTGCCAAGCCCTCCCGCCACAGGTGGGGAAACCGAGGCCTCGCAGCGCCCCTTACACACACCGTGTGAGCCCTGCCGGGAGTGCGTGGCGGGTAGTCCTGCTCAGGAAGGGGGAGGCGGAGGCGGCCCAGGCTGGAGGAGTGCCTGGCTGTGGAGTCAGAGCCCTGGCTCAGCCTTTGACCCTCGTTTCCACTGCAGTTATTTCGGACCCAGGTGCCCAGCCCTCCTGCCCAGCTCCACCTCCTGCCTGGTGGCTGGGCCTGGCGCTCTCTTGCAGCCTTAATGTCCTCTTTCGTAAAATGAGGGAAAGTGGCCGCGCGCCCTAACCGGCTGTGGTGCGAAGCGAATCCACGCGCCCGGTGCGCGGGCCGGGGTCTGCAGCCCACGTGGACGTCCGGCCGCGCCCGGTGGGGGGGGCGGGAACCCAAGGGCAGTGATGACTCGGGCCTACGGGGCCTTGAACCCGAGTCCTCCCAGTCCTCCGAGTCCTAGGCCGGCGCGCCCCTCCTCCCCGCGCGCCCCTCCTCCCTGGCGCGGGTGGGGTGAGGGGCGGGGCGGGGGCGGGGCCGCGGCTCTTTTCTCTGGAGTTCGCGCGCCCCGAGCCCTCGCCGTCCGCCACTGTCCGAGTTGACTCCGCGCCGGTGAGTGCGGCCCCGGGGCGTGGTGCGGGCTCCCTAGGGACCGCGGTCGGCTCGGGCCGCCGGCTCTCTGTCCCCGCTGACCTCCTGCCCACCCTGCGCCCCTAGCTCTCCGCGATGGAGGCCACAGCCGATTTCGTGGTCGAGAGCCCCGACGTGGTCTACGGCCCCGACGCCATCGAGGCTCAGTACGAGTACCGGACAACGTGCGTCAGCCGCGAGGGCAGTGTCCTCAAGGTAGGCAAGGGACTCGGGGTGGGGGGGTGGGAATGGGGGAACCAGGGAGCCGGGAGGAGACGGGAATTACCCAACGTCGAAGACTCTGTGAGGGAGGAAGGGCCTGTGGCCTCAGGCTCACTGCACCGCCTGCCCCCAGGTATACCCCACGTCCACGCGCTTCACCTTTCGGACCGCCCGGCAGGTGCCCCGGCTTGGGGTCATGCTCGTCGGCTGGGGCGGGAACAACGGCTCCACGCTCACCGCTGCCGTGCTGGCCAACCGACTGCGCCTATCCTGGCCCACGCGCACCGGCCGCAAGGTGGGGGGTCGGGTGGGGCTCGGCCGGAGTCCCTGCAGGAGGGGGAAGGGCCTTTAGGGGGCGGAGCTCTACGAAGGAGGAGAACCTCCGGGGGCGTAGCCTAAGGTGCCGGCGGGCTCTCGGGGGTGGGGGGGACCTCCAAAGGCCGAGCGACTTCTGCCCTGGCGAGGAGCACAGAGCTGAGGCATCCAGAAGGAAGGCGGAGCTTGAGGGTGCCGGGCGGGGCCCGGGCCGGCTAGTGGCTCACGCCACGCCCCACCTCACTCCGCCCCGCCTGCCGCCCCCCAGGAGGCCAACTACTACGGCTCGCTGACGCAGGCGGGCACCGTTAGCCTGGGCTTGGACGCCGACGGCCAGGAAGTGTTCGTGCCCTTCAGCGCCCTGCTGCCCATGGTGGCACCCGACGACCTCGTGTTCGACGGTGGGCGGGACCCTAGGCAGGGGGCTGGGTGGGGGGCGGGGCCTGGAGGGGCCCACCTTCCGGGTTGGGCTGAGCTTGGGGGTGTGTCGTCCCTCCCCCGTCCCCCCCCCCCCCCCCGCCCCAGGCTGGGACATATCGTCGCTGAACCTGGCTGAGGCGATGCGGCGCGCGCAGGTACTGGATTGGGGGCTGCAGGAGCAACTGTGGCCGCACTTGGAGGCCCTGCGCCCGCGGCCCTCTGTCTACATCCCCGAGTTCATCGCAGCTAACCAGAGTGCGCGCGCTGACAACCTCATACTGGGCACGCGCGCACAGCAGGTGCGGCCCCGCCCCAAACCCTGTATCCCTTGCCACTTGTTGCTCTTGCCTTTCGCCCCGAGTTATCACCCACCATCCCTCCCATCCCATCACCCCTCCCATCCCACCCCCCCCAACCCCGGACCCCCTGCGTTATTGGCCTTTTGTCTCCTCGTTCGCATCCTGAGGTTCCAGACCTCACTTTGCACTTGGGGAAGAGTAGCCCAGACCTCCCCAGATCGAGGGCCTGTACAGCCTCCTTCCCTCCCCGCCCAGCTGGAGCAGATCCGCAGGGATATCCGCGATTTCCGGTCCAGTGCTGGGCTAGACAAAGTCATCGTGCTGTGGACAGCGAACACGGAGCGCTTCTGCGAAGTGGTCCCAGGCCTCAATGACACCGCCGAGAACCTGCTGCGGACCATCCAGGTGAGTGCATCCAGGGTTGGGAAGAGGGGTCAGGACCAGCCCCAGAGGACCCCTCCGTCCTGATCGCCCACCTACGTCCACAGCTGGGCCTGGAGGTGTCGCCCTCCACTCTCTTCGCCGTGGCCAGCATCTTGGAGGGCTGCGCCTTCCTCAATGGGTCCCCGCAGAACACGCTGGTGCCTGGGGCGCTCGAGCTCGCCCGCCAGCGACGTGTCTTCGTGGGTGGAGACGACTTCAAGTCAGGCCAGACCAAGGTCAAGTCCGTGCTCGTGGACTTCCTTATCGGCTCTGGCCTCAAGGTGCGTGGGCCTAGGGGGTGCACAGCTCAGGAGGGGGGGCCTGGACCCCAAGCCCGCGCCACGGGGCTTGTGCGCCGCGGGGCCTGCAGCTGCCGCGGGACCCCTTGTTCCCGCAGACCATGTCGATCGTGAGCTACAACCACCTGGGCAACAACGACGGGCAGAACCTGTCGGCGCCGCCCCAGTTCCGCTCCAAGGAGGTGTCCAAGAGCAGCGTGGTGGACGACATGGTGCAGAGCAACCCCGTGCTCTACGCGCCCGGCCAGGAGCCCGACCACTGCGTGCGTGGGCCACAGGCCGCTCTGGGGGGTGGGGGTGGGGGGAAGCCCCTGGCGGGGGGAGGGCGGGGACCCCTGTGACCTCGTGCTGGGCCCCCCAGGTGGTCATCAAGTACGTGCCGTATGTGGGCGACAGCAAGCGGGCACTGGACGAGTACACCTCGGAGCTGATGCTGGGCGGCACCAACACCCTGGTGCTGCACAACACGTGCGAGGTGCGGGGCCCGCCGGGGCAGGAGTGGGGCCGCCCGCCGGCCCTGCCCCGCCTTCTGACCCGCCGGCCCTGCAGGACTCCCTCCTGGCCGCGCCCATCATGCTCGACCTGGTGCTGCTGACCGAGCTGTGCCAGCGCGTGAGCTTCTGCACGGACGCCGACCCCGAGCCGCAGGGCTTCCACTCGGTGCTGTCGCTGCTCAGCTTCCTCTTCAAGGCGCCGCTGGTGCCGCCCGGCAGCCCGGTGGTCAATGCGCTCTTCCGCCAGCGCAGCTGCATCGAGAATATCCTCAGGTGGGGCCCGGCTTTGGGGTCCCCATCCGAGGCCCGAATGTCCACTGGCGGCCTCGGCACAGGGACTGTTGGGATTGGAGGCTGTGGGGTTCACCAGCCGCGTGGTCTGGCCCCACTCAGCCCCAACCTTTCCCCCCAGGGCCTGTGTGGGGCTCCCGCCACAGAACCACATGCTTCTGGAACACAAGATGGAGCGCCCCGGCCTCAAGCGAGGGGGGCCTGTGGTCGCCACCTGCCCTCTGCCCTGCAAGAAAGGCCCAGCGCCAACTGCTCCCAACTGCTGTACGGGGGATGCCAATGGGCACTCTCAGGCTGACGCACCCCAGATGCCCACCACTTAAGGCCGTGGCCATCCATCTCCCCCAAAACTCTCGTCCCCACTGCCCCTCAGAACCCAACCCTTCCAAGACCCCTGAAGACAATAAAGCCAGTGCCACTCTCAGCCACAGCATCACCTGGAGGTTCTCGGCGCCTGCAACCTAACCCTAACCACCCCCCAACTCCAGCCCCATCTCCATTTTTCACGTGGTAGACTCTTACCTACCCTTCAGAAACTGATGCCCCAACTCTTTTGACACTTCTAGAACCCTGAGGCCTCTGCCTAACCCCATGATGGGAGGCTGTGGCTACAAGCCACAGCGAAGAAATCTGAGACCAGATACCAAAAACCAAAACCAAGTTACATTTATTGATGGGGCCCACCCCTGCTGTCCAGGGGAAAGGAGGTCCCCAAGGAGCCCCCTGGGACAAAATAGAAATGACAGGAAGGGCCTATACAGGAAAGAACGTCTCTGAGGTCCTTGCGTTTTTTGTTTTTGTTTTTTTTTATAAAATGAGAGTCCTTTGTGCCGGGCTTCCCAGCTGTCCAATCCTTGAACTGGATGGAGTACAGTCGCCCGAGGTGTGACCTCAGACCCTCACCCAGGAGACTGCCCGAGCCCCTGGACCTTGGTCCCAGGCAGGGGCACTGGGCAGAAGCCGAGGCTGGCAGTGGGCAAGGGGCTGCTGCCCCATCACACGCTCATGGTCATCCCGGGCGAGTACTGCGGAGAGACGAGGGGGTGGCGCGCGGAGGCGGGCTCAGCTCCGGCCTCCGCTGGGACCCGCCCCCCCGGGGAGAATGGGGGACGGGGCGGAGGGAGGGAAGGAGACAGGTGGCGATGCGTGGGGAGACCGCCCTGGGGTGCGGGTCCCAGGGTGGAGGTTGGGGCGGGGAAGCGGGGCCGGTGAGATTAGGGCGGGAGGAGGGGGAGGAGGGAGAGGGGAGGGGAAGGATGCCGCGGCCGCCCCCCCACCTGGCCCGCCGCGGTCACGGTCTTGCTCTGGCCCCCCGGCCGCCCCGCCGGGGCCTGCCCGCCAGGCCCCTCCGGCCCGACGCCGCCGCGGGGGGGGAGTCGACGCAGTCGCTTACGCTTTCGCTCGGGAACGGGTGCAGGAAGGTCCCGGCGGCCGCCATCTCGCCGTCGTCCCGCGGGGTGCCCGGGGCATTGCTCAGGCCGGCCACGGCGCCGGGGGAGCTCTGGGGGCGGCCGTGGTCAGCGCAGGACTCCCCGCCCCGCGGGCCAGGCCCTGCCCGCCGCTCCGCCCAACCCCAACTAGGCCCGCACAGCTCTGGCCAAGCCCGCATCCCCGCACCCAGGGAGCCCCAGGCCCCGCCCCACGCAGGAGCGCGGCCCCTCACCTTCGGCAACCCGTCCATATCGCCCGAGCCTGTGGACCGACAGACGGCGGACCGCGGCTCAGATGCGCCTGCGCCAGGCCCGGAACCAATCCCCCGCCCCCACCCCGGCCCAGGGTCAACTAACCCCTCCCTGAACTTGTCCCGGGGTCCTGCCTCCGTCCCCGGGGCCCAGTCCGCTGGGGCGCCGCTGGGGGTCCTGGATGGAGGGTCCGGACGGGGGTCAGTGATGGCACTTCTGGCTTAGTTACTGGAATCTTCCCCCCGCCCCCACGCCTCCCCTGCCAGCGAGAGGCCCGTGGAGATTCAGGGTGCAACGGGGACGCCCGCGGAGAAACCAGGGAGAGGGGCAGGAGCAACCGCCAGGGGGCGCAAAAGGCTCGCGAAGCAGCGGGGTTGGGGCGTGGGGTGCGTGTCCCGGGACGCCCACTCACCCAGGGATCCGTTCACGTGGTGAGGCTCCATTGCACTCATGGCCGCCATGGGGCCCTCCGGACCAGGGCCGAGCGGGAACTGCGGGCGGGGGGGGCGGGCAGCGTGGGACTCGGGCTACCAGACCCCCAGCGGGGCCACCGCCTTCCGCAGCCCCCACCCTGGAACCCCCCACTCACATTAGCCCTGCCGGCGCCCGGCCCAATGGGGTTCATGATAGTGTACATGCTCTCGCTGGAGTTGGAGTCTGGGGGAGATACCGGTGCGTGAGGGGATGGGGTGTGAGGATCTCTCCAGGCGAGCACACCCCTCCCTGTACCCCGCCCAGGCTGCAGCACCTCCAGGGCTGGGCATGATGGGTGTTCCAGGGGGCCCTCCTCCTCCTGGGGGTCCCTGCACAAGGAAGGAGACAGCAGGTGAGAACGACCCCCCCATCTGCCAACCATCACCCCTGCCCCCCTGGCTCAAGTGGCCCAGCCCCCCTCGTCACTCACCGAGTAGCTGCCGGGGGAGGAAGAGGAATAGGGAATCTGGGGAGAAGGGCAGCTGTGAGCAGTCCACTCTACCCCCACACGCTAACCCACCCCCCAGCCTCCCCTGGCCGGCCAGCCCGCCTCTCACCGAGTTTCCACTGGGGCTGGCCCATGGGCCTCGCACTCCAGGGCCCCTAGAAGAGACAGTGGGGGGACCCCGGGGTGAGGCCAGGTGGCACACAGCCCCCGACACACTTTGTGACATCCCCCACCCTGCCCATGTGCCCCCAAACAGGCCCAAAGAGCCGCAGAGTTTGGCTGAGAGTTGGTAACCAGGGATGGATTCTAGTCAGCCCTCAAATCCCATATCCTATGGGATATGGCCTTTGGGCCTCAGTTTCCCCACCCAATGCAGAGTAAACAACCAGAGCTGTTGTGCAGACTTAGTCCGCCCCAGCAGAGCCGGGCCATGAAGCTGGGTGGTGGCCTACAGGGGCACACCCCAGGGGTCTCTCAGGGCCTTACATGTTCATGGTGGGCAGGCCCGGGCCGGCGAGGGAGTTCGGTGGGGGCCGCATGCCACCTCCATAGCTCTGGGAAGGCAAAAGGGCTGTGAGTGCAGGCCAAGGTGTTGGGGGAAGCCCCCTGGAAGCGCACCCCCTCTCCTGGCCCAGCCCTCACCTGGGGTCCAACGCTGGCCATGCCCCGTGGAGGTGTCACTCTCTGCATGGGGCCCATGCTCGGATGCCCTGGGGGGGGGGCAGAAGGAAGGGGGCTCAGGCCAGTAACACTCCCCAGTGTGGACATGTGCTGGAGTGGGGTGGTTCTGCACCAGGAGGCAGCAGGGACGAGGAACTTGGAGCTGGGGTCCTAATGGGTGGGGGGTGGCAGCAGCTGGAGCTTCCCTACTCACCCTGAGCTCGCGGGGAGGGTTCCATGGTGCCAGGAAGGAGGGGCTGGGAGCCGGGGAGGCCCACGGGAGGCTGCGGAGGGGGTGTGGCAGCACTGAGCGTGGGTACCCCCACCCTGGCCCAACTCCTGCCCCCCCTCCCCTCATCCCTCTCTCACCTGACTCGGCATCCGCAGGGTGGGCCGGGGGCCCCCTGGGAACCGCGGTGACATGAAGGGCTGGAAGAGGTGGGCCGGGGATCAGCACCTCCCGCCACCCGCTCACCCCCCAAAGCTACCCTGTTCCTGCAGTGCCCAGGCCCCCAGCCTGGACAGCCCCCTCCTCCAGGACCAGCCAGCAAACTGCAGCCAGCCAGTGCCCGGTGCGTGAGTGCGGTGGGGCTGGGGGCTCAAGTTGCTGGGATGTGCGTGTGCAAAGGGGCGGGGCATCACAGGTCCTTACCTGAACGTGAGGCCCCATCATGGGGGCGTTGGGGTTGTGGGGGGGCTGCTGGGAGCCGGGGGGGCCCTAGGAGGACAGAACCAGGTGGGTTGGGAAGAGCGAGGTCCACCGAAGCTTCACTGTTCTCTGTGGCCCTGCTGAGCCTGGCCAGGGAGGGTGAGGGGACGCCATGGAGGCGGGAGGGTGGGCCAGCCCTGCACTCCCCTGAGTGGAAGACGGGCTTTGGGGTGAGGGGCCCTATGGGAACAGTCATGGGCAAGACCCACGGCTCAGAGAGCCATGCTCCGAGGCCCTTAGCAACCAGGCCCACGCAGGCCAATCTCACAGACCCCGCCCTCTCCTGCACTGGGGCCCAGCCCATGCGGCCACTCCCTGCCCCCGCCACCAAGGCCTGTGTGCAAATGTCCACCTCGCGGACAAACCCCTACCAACTGCGGCCTGCCGGGGCCTCTCCCCGTAGGACCCCCGCACGCCCATCATGGCCCACGCTGTTCACCCTCCGACACATGCCCACTTGAGTTGGAGAACAAGGGGCACCGGCCCTGGCTGTACCTGGAAGAAGCCGGGTGCCATGGGGCCTGCTGCCATCGCGTCGTTGGGGGCCATGCTCCCCATCACAGGACTGGGGGCCGCTACAGCGCTCTGCAGGGGTGAGGAAGACCAGGAGAACCTGCTCACGTCACTTCCTGCTTGAGTGTCCCCTCCTGTCCGCAAACAGCCCACTCCACAGAGCAAGGAACCTGGGCCATCGGATCTTCTACCCATGTGAGCACATGAGGACGCCTGGAGGGTTCTCTAGGTGAAGGAGGAGCGACTGCTCCTGTCCCCACCCCGGTTTTAGCAGCCCTGACTTGGTGTCCTCCTCAAATGTGCCGTGTGGCCGTGGACCCAGGCTTTGCCTCTTCTGTACCCAAGACACTGGAGGTGATCGGGGCCCTGTCAGGTGCAGCACACAGTCCAGGGGGAAGGCCAGGGACCTGCGGATCCCAGCTCCTAAGGAGTCAGTCCCAAGCATGAGGATTCTGGGGGGTCTGAAAATGCCAACAACCCAGGACCCCCGTGGGCACGCGCCTCTTGCATCTGGCACAGGCTTGCTCTTTCCATCGGAATCTCACGTCAGACCAGTGGGGGCATGGTCCCTGACTCTAGCCCCGGCCCAGCAGGCCCCATGTCCTCCTGGCTGGTAAAGCGGATTAGCTGGACTGCCAGCTCTACCCAAGACACCCCAAATAAACACAAAAATCAACTGGCAGCTTCCAGATGAACCTCCCTCCCAGAGGGCTGCTCTCTGGGGCTGCGGCGCAGAGAACTCCCCTCTTCCTCCAGTTGGGAAGGGAAGGAAGAACAGGACTACTGGGATGGGGTCTCCAGGCTCCAGGCCTCTCTTCAGTTGGAGGAGGGGAGAAGACCGGGTGCTAGACAGGGGGGTTCCCATGTCAGCCCAGGGTGGAGATGCTGGTGGCGGCCGGGTACAAGCTGACAGGCCACTTCCTCTGGTAGGTTCCAAGTCCCAGGCTTGTCTGCCTTTGGGAACAGAGCAGGGAGGAGGAGGGAAATGCAGGCCTAGTCTACAGGGTAGAGGGGACACATCAAAGGTTAGGGAAGGAGGACTCTGCAAGGACTGAGTAAACACAGTAATTCTCTGGAGGCCCCTCAACTCTTGTCTGTCTGGATCATCTGCCCCCACTCCACCCCCAACGGGATCCAAGAGGTATGGTCTGTGTGGGTCACGGCTATCCCTGGGACTGGCACAAGCCATCACACAGGGATGCCCAGGATTTTGCAAAACTGCAGCCACGTGGGCTCAGAGAAGTTAAGCATTGTGCCCACAGTCACACAGCACTTCCTGCCCCACAGAAGTAGGGAGAGGGCCCCTTGGCTGCGTCAGAGCAGGACCCCTGTAGACATACCCCTCCCCTTGGGTATTGCAAGCTGCCCCCCCCTTCCTGCCCCTTCTCAAAGATCAACCTCTGAAGGACTGCTGCCCAGGCCCCAAGCTGGGGGGGGGGAGCTGCGGGGGGGGGGGCGGGGAACAGCCTTCCCTGGCCTATGGTGACCAAAAACACTCCCAGGGCCTGGCACCAATCTTTTGAAAGCCCAAGAGACCCTAGGAGTGGGGGGATAAAGCCCTCACCCCCCTCCAAACTGCCAGGTCCCCCCTGCCTCCACCAAACACCCCCCCCCCCCCCCCCCCCCCCCCCCCGCCAGACACAGAGCCTGACAGCTGGAGCAGCTATTGTATTCTCACAGGCGCCTGCCTCAGTGGCTGGAGGAGGTACTTCTGAGCCCTCGGTCTGTCCACTCCCCCCAACCTACCCCACAGGGAGGGTGGGAGAGCAGTCCCCCCTTTCAAGCCACAGCAGGTGCCAGAGCATTTCCTGGTGCGGGGGGCAGCTGCTCTCTGGGCTGCCGACGAGGTGTGGGGGCAGGGAGAAGATAGGGCACCGCTCACCCACTGCGGCTCCCCAACTCTAGGCCCAGAAGGGTTAATACAGGGCGGGTCCACCCTCCCTGGCGGGTGGCCCGAGCTAGACCCCCCACGTCAATCATCCACCCGGAGACGCCCTGGCCCATCCCGCGTTGCTATGACGATGGGTTGGGCGCGCTAGCGTTTCCTGGAGACGCCGAGGTCGGCCGAGGAGCCGGGAGTGGTGAACTGAGCCCCCCACTCGGAGGGGGCCCCGACCACGCAGGGGAGGCGAGCACGGCGCTCCCCCCACGTTAGAGCAGCGGCTGGGCAGGATGTGCGCCCGCAGCCACAGGGAACCCGTCACCCCGGGGCTAGGGCGCTGCCCCCCCCCCCACACCCGCTGTGCCCGCACCATCTCCCCCGACGCACTCCGCTGCCATGGTAACCGGCGCGCTCCCGGGAAGCGCGCTCCCGTGGAAGTGGAGAACCCTGCGTTCCGCCTTCCTGCCCTCCCCAGAGGGGCCCTGAGAGGCCGCTAGAGGTGGGGGCAGAGGCGAAGCCGGGGCGGGGGGGGGGGGGGGGGAGGGGGCGCTGCGCAGGCTGGGAGGGGCTAGGGTTCGACTGGGAGTGAGCGCCCACGCAGAGTCTTGCACGCACACAGCTCCAGACACCCCTGGAGCCCGTTCTGGCAGGAGAGCGACAGGGGGGATGGCACACGAACAGTGGAACCCGATGGGGACCAATAGTGTGACCCCGGCTCCCATGCACATCGTACAACGGGTGCGGAGCGTCTTCAGGGACACGATGAACCCCCACCCCTCGCGGGCTGCACCCCGGCTCTACAAAGGCCTGCACTTGCGGGTGGGGGGGGCGCTTTATGTGGGGAGGCGGTGCACGACCTTGACCAACTGCAGAGCGAGATGGGGACGGCCACGCCCTGGGAGGCCCGAGGGGGCACAGCAGGGCGGACTGCTCAGGCTGTGAGGACACCAGCTGGAGGAGAGTGGGTGCACGAGGGGGAGGGCGAGAGAAGGGGGAGCTCGCCTAGAGCTACACGCCCCTGGACGCCAGCTGAGCTGCTGCTTTTCCTCGGAGTGGGCCCAGAGCCCCCCAGCCCTTCCTGTCCAGCCAGAGACCTCTCGGAGAAGCCAGGTGGCCAAGCCCCACAGCCAGGACCAAGAAGAAGATAAACCCAGGGGTGGCCATCTGCTCCCCATGACAATGAGATGCCACCAGCCCTTTCATGTTATCCCCCCTCCTCTCCAGATAGGCCTCTGACCCCCACTCAACCTGGAGGGAAACTGAGGCCAAAGAGGTGGGGTCAACAGCCCCAATCACCAAGCAAAGTCAGGAAGTGTATTGCCCAAGGGTGCACCTGCCAGTTAGCCAACCCCAGGGTCCCCTGGGCTCAGAAAGGCTGGGGTGGGAGGGGGTATGCCGTGGTGGCCCCCAACCCCCAACACACACACACACACACACCCCACCCAGCTGGGCAGATGGGGAGGCAGAGCTCCTGGCTCCCCAAGGGATTCAGAAGAGGGGAAGGAGAGGTAGGGCTGGCTTCAGGAAGGTGTGGGGGGGCTGTGGGGACTCTCAGGAGCTGGGTGCAATGGAAGGAGCCTCCCCCACCCTGTGAGTGACCCTAGACTGAGGAGAGGGCATAGGGACTCCCAGAAGTGGGCAAGATCCCAGATCAAACCCCAACACCAGACCCACCTGCCCACCCAAGCCAATCTCAGGCCACGCAGGCCCCCAAGGCCACAGGCCCCAAAACTGGCCCATGCCCAAGAGCCCTGGTCCCGGACCCTGGGGCAGGGACTCACGTAGTCCTGGAAGGCCTTGGCCTCATTTGAGTGCTCACACGCCTCTCTGCGGTCGGGTGCTGCACAGTACAAGTCCCAGAACACGCTGTGGGCAGCAGGGGGGGGACGATGGTTTCCCCATGCGTCCCCACCCAGCCCCCCTCCATGGTCCACCCTGGCCAGCCCCACACGCACCACCACCAGGAATGTAGGAAGCCTGGGGGTTCCCCCAGCGTAATGTTCTTCTCCCATCGGATCTGCAGGGGAAAAACAAGACAGTGAGGGGGCCTGCTGCCTGGCCCTGCCCAACCTCTTCCAACCTGAGGCAGCCCCAGCCCAGCCTAGGGCCTGGGAGACAGGGAAACAGCAGCCCTGAGCAAGGGTGCAGGGCAGAGGACAACTGGGTAAGGGGCAGAGAAGTGGGCACAGATCCTCAGATGGCCAGACAGATGCCTCGACCCCAGCCCACGGGCCCTGACCCACTCCAGCCCTCAGTTCCCAGGGCCAGCAGAGGGGCAACCGAACCCCACCACTGGAGCCCCAATGGAAAGGGGGTGGAGTGGACCCCAGGGTATAGGCAGTAAGGAAGGACCCAGCTGGGGGGGCCCTGCCTGGCGAGGCTGGCTTACCTCAGACAGAAAGGTCTGGGCTGACTTCTGGGCACCGACGTGCAGCAGGTACTCGTAGACATACAGCGCCAACCTGCAGGCAGGCCGGGTGCGGATGGGCTCAGGCTCTCCGGAGGCCTGCGGCCGGCCCCACAACCCTTCCCCAAGGGTCCCTGGGAGTGGCCTCGGTGAGCCCTTCGTGATACCATCCTCAGCCTCACTCACTGACCCCCAGTGGTTCCCCAACCCCCCCATCTCTCCCACCCTGATGTGATGGCTTCATCAGGTGCTCAGACCTGCCAGCTCCTACATATCCATCAAAACCCAGCCGGCAGGCCCTTCCTCTAGGCAGCACTCCCAGCAGTCCCTGACCCCTGACTTGCAAGCCATCCATTCTGCTCAGTTCCACATCCCCTCGTGGACCAAGTCCTGGCCCCATCCTGCCAATGCTGAGACCCCAGAACAGCCTTCGTCCCAGGGAGGTCTTGTGGCCGGGAGAAAGGGCTCCTAGAGGTCACTCCAGACTCTGCCGTGGGTGGGGTCTTCCAGCAGGTACCCGAGGCCATGTGGTCAGGGCCCAACACCTAATTTCCTTCCAGCCTTGTCTTCTAGAGAAAGAAAGGGGCCCTCTAACCTGAGGTCTTCCTCCGCCAGGTGTCCCCGGACCCCCATTCTCTTTCTCAGGACCAGCGCCCATCCACCCATGGTGGCCATGACCTAGCTACACCAGCCCCGCAGGGGGGAGTGTGGAGAAGCAAGGGCAGGTGAGGGGCAGCAGGGCCTGCCTTGTAGAAACACAGTGCCCAGCACCCTTGGACACACCAGTTTGGCTGCTGCCTGCCCCAAGAACACAAGCCACCTTCCAGCCAGTAGCGTCCTCCACAGGCCACACAGGGAGGCCGGCCCCTCTACACCATCTTCCGAGCCTCCGCATCCTTAGCCCCAACACCCCCTCATCAGTCCTCCCCACCAGCAAGCAGAGAAACAACTTCCTGCCTCCTGGGGTCACCCATTTCCCAACCATCCACAGTTACTGCCCCCTCCCGGTGCTCCCAGGGACATAGGGTCCGTCGGTCCAGGCCCCGGGGGGGGGGGGCGGTGCTGGGAGGGTAGGGTCTAGATCCAAGATGGGGGGGCTCCCCCAGGCCTGGCCTGAGCTGGAAGCCCTTCCAGGACGCCTCCCCACTCAGCAGGCCACCCCTCCCTGGCTGAGGGCCCCCCCTAAAATAACCCTGCTTTGACTCATGTTCCTGTTCTCTCCCACCTTCCCAGCCAGGCTTCTTGATCCTCACATACCCGCCCCCCATCAGATCACCCCCCCTTCCTTAGCTCCCCTCACATTTCCCTGAGGTGGTTCTAGCCATTCTGTCCCCCGGCCCCTGCTCCCTGCCCCTGCCCCCTCCCCCCCAACAGCTTCTGCCCTTGCCCTGGATCCTCTTCCTCCCTCCATCCATTTTCATTCATTCAGCATTCACCCAGCATCTCTTTGTGCAGTGAACACAACAGACACCTGACCCCCGGAGGCTACCTGCTGAGTTCTATGGTGGGCCGGAAGATAGTGCGTGCTAGGGAAGGACAAGAGGCGGACATTTGAGGGACTGGGGTGGGCAGCTGTCCCAGGACAAGGGGTGCCCCCAGCTCACCCCACACCAGATGAGCTGTGGACAGCCACCGAGAGGGACAGGGCACAGAGAGGTATGGCTCGTGGTGGTCACACTGCTCCAAGTGTGGGTTTTCCTCGAGATTGGCTGTGGACTCCACCACATCATCACACCCCTCTCAGCCTTCCTGGCCCCATGGCCTCCAGGTTTACCTGTCCAACTCACTCCTATGATTCTCTTCCTTTCTAGAGGTTTCCTGAGCCTTCAAGTGGTCTGCATCTGCCAGCCCTGCATCCATTAGTGAAGGAACAACGGACTGAAGCAGAGCCAACAAGCCCAGGCCTGCCCGCCCCCCTCCCGCACCCTCCGGGCAAGGAGAGAGGCTGAGAGAGGTCCAGCCAGTCCCTCACCCATTTGGGGGGTCACTGCAGGAGGCAGGAAAGTCTGGGGCTGAGATGCCCAGAGAAAAGGGAGCAAGAAGGGATGGGGGGGATCCAGGTAGGCAGATGTAAGGATAGGGGCAGGGAGGCTGCAGTCTTGCCCTTGGGGCATTCTGGCTCAGGAAGCTTCCTGAAGAAATGACCCTTGGCTCCCACCACATCCACCAAGGTTGCTCAACACTGCCAGCTATCAGGTCCTCCTACACCTCCCCTTTGCCCTCAACTGTTCCTCAGGGGTGGCATCTGACCCGGGATGCAGGACCCCATCCCGGGCTGCTCCCCTCCTCCCTCCACTAGCCCCGCCCCAGCTCAGCCCTGGGCCCTCGCTTCCCTCTCTGGATGGCCTCCTCTCCCGCTTTGATGACATCTTCATGCAGCTGCCCATGGGGTGTGCCAGTCCGGCCCCCCCAAACTTGGGATTCACATAACATCTAGTGGCCCATCCTCAACATGCTCCCCCCCCAGCTTCTTCCTCTCCCCACCTCCCCTGCCCCCCACCATCTGACTTGGGTAGTCTGGCCTTGACTCACAAAGGTACACAGGTGCGTGAATATCCACCCAGCCATCCCCCTGAGATCACTGCACTTACTGAATTTAGGGGGAAAACTTGAGAAAAAAGCTCACTCTTCTGCTTTGGAGCTCTCTTCCTGCCTCTTCTACCACACTTGGTCCAGGCTACCATCACCTCTTACCTGGATTTCGACAGGGCTCCCCCAGCGGCTGCTCTCTCCCCAGCCTCTAGAGTCTACACACACACCCAATAGCACGCCTCCTTCAGTCCCTCCAGTGCCCCAACACACGCACACTGGCCCTCCTCCACCCCAGGGCCTTTGCACAGGGTGTCCCCCCACTCAGGGCACTTCCACCTAGAGACCTATGTGGTTCAAATGTCACCTGTCACAGTCTTCCCTGTCACACCTAAACTCCACCTGCCCCATCCACCCCCCCAACCACCTTATTTATCCCCTTCTGACACATGTCTCTCTGCCCACTGCCTGCAGCTCTTTCTAGAATATAGCTTTGGGAGGGCAAGGACTTGGTCTCTTTCCCTCACTACTGAAATTACAACAGCACCCAGGGCATCTTGGGCCCCTTGCTACCACAAATGAACGAAAAAAAAACACAGGGACTCCCTCCTGCGAGGATAGGTTTAACACAGGCAGTCTGGTAAGCACCAGTAAAAGTTAGCTTAGTATTTCAAAGTTAAGGATTTGGGGTTTTATTCCCAAAGCAAAGAGAAGCCAGAGAAGATTTTAAGTTTTGATTTCTCTTACGTGTTCTTACTTTAATTTTTACCAGGATAGAGTCTCAGGGAAGGACTGTGAGCTGTTTTGTTTTGTTTTGAGTGAAAAATTTTGAAGCCTGGACATTTGACCATGTTGTTTTGAGACCTTCAGGGCGCCACCCCATGCAGGGCCTCCAGCTTGAGGTGTCCCTGTCCAGGCCCTGATCTCACATACGCGGAAGGGCCTGGGCTCGGGATCCAAATCCTGGCATCCCCACCCCTAACCATGTTGGCAAATGACCTGCAGAACAAAGAGCAGGCTCATGGGAAGGGCTTCTGCTGTAAGAGGGCAGGTGGATGGAAGGAACGAGTGACCTAGAGGATATGGGGTGCCCAGACCCCAAGTGCTCACAGGAAGAAATGCATACAGGGCTGCTCAGGTGACAGAACGGGATGTTAGAGTCTTGGAGACTACAACGTGGCGCCACCACTGTAATTAGCAAGAATTATGGTAGGTAACAGAGGCTCTGAGCACTAGCACAGTGTCCTCCTCCCCCTTAAAGCCCCTGGACTTGCTGCTGGGGGCTGGGAGACTCCACTCAGGGCCTTGTGTCACTTCCCAACAGAGGGACGCTCCAGCCCACACATTTCTTCCCCCCACCCTCCACCCCCACCCTCAAGGCCAGGCCTTTGGGTGTCTCACCACCTGCCTGACAGCCTCCACGCACGCCCCTTACAGCCCTTCTCCCAGCTAGTGGCCTGGGTGATGACCCCCACTCACAAATTCTCCCCCTGTCTTCCTCCTCCTCCTGTTCCTTCCCTCTTCTCAAGCCCTTCCTTGGAAGCTCCCCTGTGTCCACTGGCTCTGCTTAGCCTCCAGGACTCAGTTCAGGGGTTCCTTTCTCAAGAAACTCTTGCCCATCTGCCCTCCAAACAAGGATGCCCACAGCCACACCTGGAAGCCCAGCAAGAGACAGAACAAACACAAGGTGATTCCCTCACCTGCTGGGCTAAGGAACAAACTACACGTGGTCAGGTGCCCCTTCTCAAAACCAATCCCAGAAAAAACACAAGACACCAACCATGGTTGTCATTTATGGAACTATTTAAACCTACCTGGCAGCACTTCACATTAGCAGAACCTCTGGGGCCACAGGGGGAAGGATATAAAGGGGACAAAGGGGCCTTCGACTACCCATCACCTTTGTCCTCTTATTTAAAAAGCCCCCAAACCAAGGACCAAATCCAAGTGCTAGTTAGTGCTGGGTGGTAGGTGCCCTCCAGGCTGCCCTGTAGGCTGGGAGTGTTTATTAATGGATCCACCATCCACGCACCCAGCAGGTACTCAGTTCATTTCTGGGGCAGGCTGTCCCAGAACTAGTGTTGAGATGAGGAGCAAGAAGCGGGCCCAGGACAGGGACCTGAGAAGGAAGAAGGGCAGGAGGAGGTAGGACTTCGAGCAGGGAGAAAAACACAGTACCAGAGAGCTAAGGACCTGAGCAGTGCAAACCCCCCACACCCCCATTTCACAGAGGAGGATACCGAGGCCCAGAGACAGGAAGTGGCTCGGCTGGTGGCTGCCTGTGTGGGGTGCTCTACCTGCAGCCTCTCACCCCTCCCTGTGAGAATCCTACAAGGTCGGTTGTCCACGTTTCAGAAACCGATGCTCGGAGCAATGCTCGGAGCAACCAGCCGACCTGTCCAGTGTGCCTTCCCCGCTCCCGCCCCACTCCCGCTTTCTGAGCGCTCTCCCGCGCCCCAGACCCTGAGACCTCAGCAGATCGCTTCCTCTCCAGGGCCCCAGCACCCCCACGGATGAAATAGGGGATGTGACCATCTGGTGTTTTCCAAACTTTCTTTAGCAGCAGAACCCTACCTCCAAACCAAGGCTTAGATGGGACCCTCTATAAGAAATGGACGAGCACAGGACCCGTCTGGCCATCAAGGGGACTGGAACACAAGCAGGACGGGGCCTTTAGCCTCCGCCTGAGGCGTTTTTGCAGATCCCAGAGTCCTCCCACTGTGGGCCGTGTGGCCTCCCCAGGGGCCCCACCCAGCTGCCCCCGCCGGGCTGGGGCTAGCAGCCCTCAGGCCCTCTCCTCTCGCAAGCTCTTCCTACGTGCAGGGGTCCCCAACTGGCCAGTCTCGCCCGCCCCGCAAACTTCCCCGGACACTGCGATGCCGCTCCGTGCGCGACCTGGCGCGCACGCGCGACCGCAAACTCGCGCACCCAAGTCTCGACCGTCGGGGAGGTCTCGCGACCCTCGAGTCCCGCTCGGGTCTCTCGCGCCCCCTCAAATCCTGCGCCTCGAGTCTCGCGCGCCCCTGCAATGTCGCGTCTCCCCAGCCCTCGAGTTTCACGCGCCCCCTCAAATCTCGCGAACCTCGGGTCTCCGGCGCCCCTTCAACTCTCACGACCTCTCGGCTCTCGCGCACCGCCCCCCAAACCTCACGACTCCTTGCGCCCCTCTCGCCCCCGGAGTCTCACGCGCCCCCCAAATCTCGCGACCTCTTAAGCTCCTCACACCCCTTAGATCTAGCGCACTCCCACATGTCTCGCGACCCCTCGAGCCCCTCGGGCCTCGCACGCCCCCGCAAATCTCGCGACCCCTCCAGCGCGCTTCGGCCCCGCACGCCCTGCCCCCGCGCCCACGTGCCCCGCGCGGTGCCCGCCGGCATTGGGGCCCACGGAAGCTGCGCGGCGGCCGAGCCCCGCCCCCGGCTTCCCCGGCCCCGGCCCACCGACTCACTTCTCGCGGGCCTGGCTGTCGGAGGGCACGGCCGAGCCCTTGCCCCCCTTGGCGTACATGCTGCTCCGAGCCGCCGCCGCCGCCGCCGCCGCTGCCGCCGGGGCCCACACCTGTCAGGCGGCTCCGCGGGCCGCGCTAGCGGTCGCCATAGCTACCCCGCGCCCCGGGCCTCACCGCCCCGAGCCCCGCACGGGCACCGCGGGCATCGTCCGCGCGGGGGAGCTCCAGACGGCCAAGGCGGCGGCGGCGGCAGCGGCGGCAGCTCCAGCTTCAGCTCCAGCCACGGGTTTTATTTTCTTCCTCTCTTCCCTCAGCGCGGGCTGTTCCGGGAAGCGCGCGCCCCCTCCTCCCTCCGCGCGCGCCCCCGCCCGCCGCCTCCCTGCCGCCCGCGGGCGCCGCTCTTAAAGGGGCGATGGCGGGCGCGCGGATGGGTCCCGCTGTGGGGACCGTGGGCCCGGCGCGCACGCGCAGTGCCCGCGGCAGGGGGGGGCGCGGGTACACACACGCAGGCACGGGTGGGGACGGCCACCTGGGGACACACAGCAGGATACAGTTGATCACGGCTACACACACACTCCCCAGATAGGACCAACCACCCAAATTGTACACCCAGGAACACAGCCACACACAGTTGCAGCTACACCGTTGGACACAGGACTACACACATAGATCCACATAGCTACCGGAACAACTAGTGAGAGTTCCATAAGGCAATAGGCAGTCACACGGGGTGCATGACCCCGCGGAACTACCCCCACACAGCTTGAGAAGGAACCGCCACACACACAGCTCACCCAGGGACACACTGTCATACACACAGAGGTATACACAGTGACTGTCAGAACAACAAAACATACAGATCACCACTCACATAGACACACAGCCCCACAGACACACGGAGGCTCAGCTATGCTACAGCTTCCGACAAGCTGCGGAAGGAGCCCATGCGGCTACTTGCGGTCACCCTGGGGCACACGGGTCCTAGCCTACCCAGGGCTCCACACACAGACCTGAGGTCTCCCAGTGCCCTAGATGAGTCAGTGTCACACAGTCACATGGCCTGTGGACACTCACTGCCACATACACACGCAACACACACATGCAACACAAAGACAAGCACACAGGGATAGCCGGGTCACACCCTGGCAGCCACCCTGCGCGGCTCCACAGTCACACCCTGTGTCAATAGTAGTCGCTGGGCGATTGTCCACTGGGTCATTCCTGCTGCCATTTCTCAACTTCTGTGTTGCCAGCGGTAAATGGGGCGCATCCCACCTTTAATCGCCCCTCTGCAGGAGTCAGGACTGCAGGCAGTGGGTACCCCATTCCCCCTCCTGGGGCCCTTCTCCCTCCAGGGTCTGTGAAATGGGGGACAGACATTGAGGTAAGGGCCCCAAGGCAAGGGTGCCTGGGAGGGGTGGACGCCTGTGCACTGGACCCGCTTGCCACGGGTGGGGGGAGGCAGTCCAGTTGTGATTCCAGGTCTGAATGTGACTATTCGCCATAGGTGTTTTTTCCTGTGCACGACTGCGAGTGTGTGTGTGTGTGAGTGTCTTGATGGGGGTACCCCCTCCCACTGCGAGCTGACCCCCTGTTATACCTCCCTCTTAGAGGCTACGCCCCCCAGTGGGGATCCCCACCCCTCAGGCCTTCTGGCGGTCGGGAAGTCGGGAGCCGCTGGGGTTCCAGACAGGCGGAGAGGAAGGGAAGGGCCAGGCTGGCCCCAGCCCCGCCTCCATCCCCAGGGGCCTCGGCCGGGGTTGGAGGGGGACGCCAGCCCTTCCCACTTCCTGTCCAGCCGGTCGTCCCCTCCCCCAACTTCCTCTCCCGCGGGGCCCCCCGGAGCCAGGGGCCGGCGTAGAGGAGGGGCCTGCGCTGCGAAGTAGTGGGGGTGCGGCCGCCAAGCTTCTGTAGGGCATCGAGCACCGGACGCCACCGGCGGACGTGGGCGTCAAGGGCACCCTCATCGTAATACCCGCTCCCACCACCGCTCTCCAGTGCCTACTTCCAGCGAGACACAGAGAAAGTGTGGCTCACCCAAGTCACACAGCGTATTGGTGACAACTGTGACACCCAGGCCCTGCCACGCCAGGCACCCCCTATTTATCTCCCAATGCTCCATGGCTCCCCAGGATTCTGTGTCCTGCGCAGGTCCCTCGCCCTCTCTGAGCCACGGTTGCTTGAGTCATTGTGAGTCGCCAACCTCCCCACAAACATTTACTGAGCGTCTGTTGTGTGCAGGGCTCTGGGGGCCCAGGCAGGACGCGTTGCTACTGCTTGTGGAGCAGATCCTGACGGGGAAGGCTGACCGTCAAAAGCTGGCGAGTCAGTAGGATAATTTCAGGGAGTACCACATTCTGGGCCGAGGGAGGGGTTCCCGGTGGAGAGGACCAAGCGACGGCCGAGTGGGCCCAGCTCCCGGAGCAGGGTGGAAGCGAGGGGAGAGAAGGAGGGAGACGGAGGCGCGAGCTGCGAAGGGGGAGGCGCGGCCGGCTGGAGCGACAAGCGCGGTTCTCATGGCAACGGGGACGGTTCTCCAAACACAGCTTCGGTGCCGGCGGAAAAGTCCGAGAAGAGCGAGCTCTGGGCCCCACGCGGCGTCAGGGAAGCTGAGCCGCAAGTACATCCGAACCGGGCGCACGCCCTGCAAAAGCCGAACCCACAAAAGAGGCCCCCCCGCACCCATACAAGGGAGGGGCATGGGGGGGGGAGGAAAGTTTTGTTTTGTTTTTTTTAATAAGGGGTGGGGTGGATCTGAAAGATCTGAAAGCAAAATGTTCAGACTGCAATCACAGAAGTGCAAAGGCCCTGAGGTGGGTGCACGCTTAAGGTGTTGGACGCAGAGCGAGGAGGGCAGTGTGGCTGAAGCAGGGGGAAGAGGACCCGGATCACTCCCGAGGGGATCGGCTGAGATTTGTTCCAAGAGCAATAGGGAGCCACCGGAAGGTGTGTAGCCGTGAGGGGCAGGATCTGCAACAGGATTTTAAGAAGTACCATGGGGTTCCTGGGTAGATTGGGATGGCATGGAGGATGCAGGAGGTTGCCCTGGTAAGAGGCCCAGGTAGACAGGGGCTCTGGGCCATGGCAGACCCGGGATTTGATTAAGGGGCCCCGGCGGGGATGCAAGCAGAGTAGGCTAAGGGTCTAGGCTGGATCCCAGACCAGCGATCCCTCCACTAGCTCCCGATCGCCCCCGTGTGGCTTCGCGGACCTGCAGCCTTGAGCCGATTCTCTGCCTCTTTTGGGATTACCACCGGTTTGGGGGCGGTGCCTGGGGGAGCCTGAAGCAGGCTGTGCTTGTAGGGCTGGGGGGTTGCCTAGAGGGGAGGCTGTCCCTCCCCACTCCCTTCCAGTCCTTCCATTCTTCATACCCACCCTTCACAGGCCCACCTCACGGCCTTTGCCCTAGCTGTTCCTGCTGCCTGGAGGGCAGTTTGGCTCCTGGCCTGGCCTATTCTAGTTCCTTCTTCTCCCCCCATCCTCTCCCTCCTTCCCCTCTTTCTCCTCCCGTCCCTTCTTCTTGCCTTCCTTGGCCATCTCCCCTAGATTACGGATTCTTCCCTGGCCTTGTTTGGATTTGTCACTGTTAACGATAAAATGATGCATCAGATAATCTGCGGGCAGCCTCCGCCTTCCACTGGATCTGGCCTCCCTGCGGACACAGCCCTGGCGGCCGGTGAATATGTTGCAGGAGTCGCTCGGAAGTCTGGTTTGGGTTTTCCTAATGATGGTTTTTCCTCTCCACTGGAGATGGAAGCAGCGCCCCCCCCCCCCATTAAAGTGGCAGGCGTTGGGCGGGGCCAGGATCCGGAGGGCGGCTCCCGCAGCCCCGCCCCAGCCGTGCGTGGGAGGCGGGCCACAGCTGGGAGCAGGGTCTGGGCCAGGAGATGTTTCCTCTCAGAAGCTGTAATTATGGGTAATTTTCTAACTGCAACACAAAAATTAAAACCCAAACAACACGGGAGGGGAGAAGCCACAGCAGCCGGTGAGCGCTAGAGCAGGGGTGGGAGTCCCCGCCGACACCTGGCGGGAGGAGCAAGGCCCCCAACCCAGGAGTGCTGGGAGGAGGGGGCGAAGCCTCGCTCAGATGTGCTAGGCTCCTTGAAGAGGCAGCAACCGCTTGGAGTTTCAGTTTCCTTTACTCCAAGACCGATCGCCTGGAGGCAGAAGTCCCCGGATGGAGGATGATCCTGGGTTTGAATTCTGGCTGTGCAGGTCCGCTTGTGAGTCTTTGGGCAGGAAGCGACTGAACCCCCAAGCTTGCAGAGCTGCCAGGAGCTCTAGGCGAGAGAAGGGATCCAGGAGGACTGGGAAGAGGAGCCTCAACCAAACCCACAGCACCTGTGTCCATTCTCCACAAGGCTTAGCCTGAGCCAGTACACTGCCCTACTTTCTGTGGGCTCCCGTGCCCACAAATTAAGCCCCTGCCCCTCCTCCCTGCACTTGAATTCCAGAGCCAAACCAGTCATTAGAAATTGGTGTGCTCAGCCCGGGATCAGATCATCCCTGGAAAATCCACCCAGCAACCTCATTGGAGAGGCAGCCTATCTTCTTCCCATGTTAGAGAATGGGGAAACTGAACCCCAAGAGGTACTGAGGGAGTCACATAGGTGACCCAGTGGCAGCACTTCACCCACTGGCGTGCCTGCCCTGTCTGGGGTCTGGGATACTCACTCTGGGAAATTGGAGGCATTTTGTGGAAAACTCAGGCCTGGGGGGGAGGAGCAGGGAGGAGAGGAATGAAGGAGGGGAGAGCCCGTGGCAGCTACAGAGAGAGTTCTGCAGATAAAACCGAGGCTTAGCACAGGGAAGCAACTTGCCTGAAGACACACAGCAGAGAGTGGAGGACCAGGTCCCACTTTGGGGTGCACTGGCAACACCCCTCCCTTAGCTTTCCTCTCCAGAGCTCCGGTCTCTTCCTGTGGCAGAGGAAAGAGTTTCCATGACACCCTAAGGTCCCACTCTCTTTCTGGACCATAAAGGGGAAGGGTCTTTTCTTCCCCATTTGGGAGTCCCTCGGCTTAATAACAACATGGGGGAATGGATGCTTGCTAAGCACCAGAAATTGGGTACTTTTTGTCCATGATCCTGTTGTATGCATCCAGCTCATCCCCACCCTAGGGTCTTTGCAAGGGTGTTCTCCCTGCCTGGGACACCTTCCCCCCAGCCGTTCCCCATGGCCTGCTTCTCTTCATCCTACAGACCTCAGCTCCAGCAATGTCCTCTCAGAGAGGCCCTCCAACCTGGGTCACGTTGGATTTTCCTGAAAATCTTGTTTTTGCACATTGATTTCCCATGTCCTCAGTAATCCATGAGGTCCATGAGGGCAGGGAATTTGAATGTTTTGTTCAGTGCTTAGAGCAATGCTTGGCAGACAGCAGGAGCTCAATAAATACCTGTTGCCAAACAAATGAATTAAAAATTACCACTGTCCCCTCTGTGCTGGGATCCAAGGCCTCTAGTATCCCCAGGGGTCTCAGCCTGACTGTGACACAAACTCTCATTACCATCCTCCCATCATTACCATCCTCCCTATAGCCAGGGTGGAATCTGGAGGTCGGAAGAGCCAGGGACCAATTTTCTGTCTCTACCAAGGCCACCAGGACTTGCAATCCTGAGTATGGCCACACGAGGACAGCAGAGACTCGCAGCACCAACTCCTGAGGGTTCCCCGCAGGCTTCGCCCTGGTGCCCCTTTGGAACAGCTCTTGAGACCTCAAAGTTTCAGGCTTGGAATGTTGTTAGCTTCTCTTGATCTTGCCCATGCCCCCAGGTCAGCTTCCAAATATATACTTACATTTTTATGTGTTGAATTATTTCATAGCAAGAAAGGAGAAAAATACAAAAAAAACCCCTCCCAGTTCCCTACCACCCCAAAAAACTTCCCATTTTGAACTCTGACTGGAACATCTTTTGTTTCCCCTTTTTTTTCCTGCATTTTTTTTCCTCCAGAAATCTTCTTTGATTAACCTTTCAAAACTGTGAACCACCCCGTCTTGCTCTCCAAATCCCCCTACACTCTGTTTAACTTTTTCTCCATTGAACTATTATTTCCTAACCACTTTTAAATTTGATAATTTATGGTTCATGGCGCCCTCCCCACTGGAATATCAGCTCCTCAAGGGCACGAGTTTTGCTGCATTCAGTAGGCACTCAGTAAATATTTGAGGAAGGAATGAAATCTTACCAAAAATAAATATGTGTGTCTTGCTATGAAATAATGCAACATTTGCAACATTCCAAATAAAACAAAATACCCTCCTTAGCCCACAGCCACAGGCAATCACTATCATGAACTCAAGTCCAAATCCATGTATCCAGGAGTGACATAGAGATTCATTGCGCATCTTGGAATGGTTCTTCAGAACCTCCCAGGTAGATGCAGACAAATGCATCTTGTGTTTGAGCACAGTGTACCCTAATGGTCAACCACACAGATTCTGTGGTTGACCCTCGGTTGCTGTTGCGCCTTGGGCAAGCTACTCAAACACACCATGCCTTAGTTTCCCTGTCTGTAAAATGGGGGAGGGGTCTTATCAGTTCCAATGAACTGGTAATGACAGTTCCTATCTCAAGGGGTTATCGTGAAGATTACATCTCTCTTTTTAAAGTTTATTTTTTATTTATTTTAAAAAATCTCTACACCCAATGTGGGGCTTGAACTCACAACCCCGAGATCAAGAGTTGCATGCTCCTGGGCACCTCGCTAGCTCAGTTGACTGATTATGCGGTGGGCTCTTGATTTTGGCTCAGGTCATGATCTCAGGGTCCTGGGGATGGAGTTCCACGTTGGACTCCGTGCTCAGAGTGAAGTCTGGAAGTCTGCATCGGGATTCTCTCTCTCCCTCTGTGCCTCCCCTCACTTGCTCCTGGGCTCTCTCTTTCAAAAAAAAAAAAAAAAGAGTTGCATGCTCTACCCACTGAGCCAGCCAGGTGTCCCAATCACTCCACCTATCTTAATTTGGGGTCCCTGAGAAGCAGGCCCTAAGAACAGATTCGGGGAACTTCACTGTTTGGGAGGTTGTTCCCCGGAAGCCCCCGGTCCGGGCCGCGAGGAGAGAGAAGGAGCCCTGCAGGGGGCGCCAACGAGCAGGCTCCCAGGAGCCGGTTTCCCAGGGGGCCCTCGGGGCGACAGCCCAGAGCCCGCCTCGGAGATGTCCTACCGGAGGTGGTGGGGAGCTGATGCATTTCTGATCAGCTCGCCTTCCGTCTTGTGGTTGAGGGCTGTCCCCAGGAGGGCCCTGTGGGCCAGCAGGGTGGCCTCCCACCGCCGGAGCGGCCCTCGGCTAAGCAGCGAGCAGGTGGACGGTGCTCGCTGACCGCAGCCGCCTCGGTGCCACGTTTTGTTCGCTCCCCCACCCCCGACAAGAGCGTTCAGTGGCTTCTCAAATTTTACTATAACCGGCGTGGCCGCGTGACCTCAAACAGGCTCTTTCCGCATCATTAAAAATCCAGCTTTAACCTTATGAATTCGATTTTGGTGCATCGATGGGCCCTCATGTACCACTCCCCTTCCTCCATGGGACACTCAGCCTGCGTCCTAAGTCGCCTATGTCCCCCCGTGCCAGGCACACGCTCACGTTCACATCTGCTTCTCGGCCCTTGCCACCCCACAGGGTGGTTTTCACTGTCTGTCTTTTAGGGGGGAGGAGGCCGAGGCGGAGAGAGATTAAGGCACCGGCCCTGGGTCACACGGCCGTGACGCGGCCAAGCCGACCTCAGTCGTTGTTTGCTGGATGCATGCCTGATCTGCGGTTGCCCTGTCTGTCCACAGTTTGCCCCTGAGTCAGTTCTGCTGCCCCAGCCCAGCCCTGTGTTGTCACACCTGCCCCAGGTCCTGCCCTGGTGGCTCCAGAGCCCCTCAGACACCTTAAGATCCCCGGGCCTCTAGATAGCCCCAGCTGCTGGGTTGGGCCTCCTGGGTGGCCTCCGCCCTCCCTCAGGTGAGACAGGCCCCTAAGGGGGAAGCCAGACCCTGAGGGGTGTGGGGGGAAGGAAGTCTGGCATTCAAAGGCTGCACTTTGAACAAATGGGAATGGAAATGGCAGGACAGGGGCTGGGGCCAGAGGTTTGGGGGCCTGGCCCCAGGGAGAATCAGGGCTCGAGAGAAAGGCAGATTTGGGACAAGTGTGAGAGCCCAGGAGCTGGATGGGAGGTGGATGGGGGGGAGGGCAAACCCTTGATCCCACTTCAGCTCCCCAGTCTCGGGCATACTGGGGGCAGGGCCCAGGCTGAGGCCTCCGCCAGCACAGGTGGCTACGTGGGGGTCAGAGGGTGTGAGGCAAATATGGCTAAATTGAGGGGGCCACAGATTGGTGGCCCTGGGTCTGGGTTGTCCCAGGAAAACTGTATATATCTCTACCTTTGTCTTTGTGGGAGATCTCTGTGTTTTCCTGGCTATTTTGGAGGGGTCTCTGAAGGTCTCTACAGGTCTCTGAGTACCCTGGGGTCTTGGGGATTCTGAGCTGTTCTAGGTATCTCTGGGGATTTCTGAAGGTCTCTAGGTGTCCCTAAGGACCTCTGGAAGTCTCTGTGCTGAGAGACTGGCCCTGCCTGGCATTGAGGCTTGTTTCAGACCCAGGCTCTGGGCATGTCAGGCGGGGAGGAGGGGGAGTATGGAGGTGTGCCCTCTGGAAGATTCCGGTCCCCCTCAGGCAGTGGAGCCCAGAGCTGCCCTGCTTCCCATAGCCTGGTCACCACCTGCTGGGGCAGCAGCAACACGGCCCAGACCCCAGGTCCCCCAGGCCCCAGGCCCATCAGACCCCTGGCATGCTCCAGAACCCAGGACCTCCCCACATGCCAGGAATTTCTAGACCCCCAAGCCCCGGGACCTAGGCCTCCCAAACTCCAGACCCCACTAAATGGTCTAGACTCCAGGTCCTGCAGGTCCCCCAGACCCACCTCCAGACCCCACTATCCCAGGCCCCAAGCCTGCCTCCCTCCGCCCCAAACACACACACTTCCTCATTTCCTCCTGTTGTAAGAGGGCTTCGTGCTGGACGCTGCCGACTCCCCCCAGGGTGTGGGGCATGGGGGACATCCACCCACACCTGGGCCTGAGGCCAGCTGCCCCTCTTATGCCGAAGGCCCATCTTTATGTGTGCTTGTTGGCTGAGGCCCATGTTTTCACTGAAGAACATACGTGGGGAGGTTCTCCCTCCCATCTGCCTGATGCTAAGAGGTAACCGTGAATTTTCGTTTTTCATGTTTCATCCAAAGTTTCTTTAGCCAATTGAAATCTAGGAGTTTATTTTTTGGCCTTTTTTTTTTTTTTTTTTTTAGATTTTATTTATCTGAGAGAAAGAAAGAGCACAGAGGGAGAGTGAGAGGAAGAAGCAGATCAACCGGGGCTCAATCCCAGGAGCCTGGAATCGTGACCTGAGCCGAGGGCAGGTGCTTAACCGACTGAGCCACCCAGGCGCCCCTAAATAAATAAAATCTTAAAAAAAAAAAAAAAAAAAGAGTTGCCACCTTCCCTGCTTGCTTCTCGATTTTATTTTCCTCTGCTTCTTCCACCCGTCTCATATTTTCCCGGTAGATCCCGCACGTTGCCGGTCTCTCCAACTGCTACAAGAAGCCCATGAGGACAGGGATTTTGTCTGTTTTGTTCAGGGCCGTATGCACAGCTCCTAGACCAGTGACCAGCACACCGTAGGCGCTTTATAAAGCTCTGTGGAAAAAGATGAATGAGTCTTTCCTTATTGGTTCACAGAGCTCTATCATTTTGTTTTTATGACTCTGAGCCACCCCAGAATGGATGAACTGTTATTCATCTAACCAACCCTTTAGGTTGCTTCCTTTTTTCCACCCTGTATAACAACATTGCAATGAATCATCTCTTAGCTCTGCCATCTTTTTGCCTTCCCTCTTTTTTTAAATGGTTCAAAATACACTTAACATAAAATTTACCATTTTAGTCATTTTATAGTGAACAATTCAGGGTTTTTTTTTAGTACATTTCTAGTGTTTTGCAAGGACCACCAACATCTAGTTCCAGAACATTTCCATTGTCCCAAATGGAAACCCCGTCCCCATGAGCAGGCCCTCCCCCTCGGCCCCCCACCCCCAGCCCCTGGCAACCACCAGTCTGCTTTCTGTCTCCATGGATTTGCCTGTTCTGGACGTTTCCTATCAATGGAATCACAGGCTACGTGGTCTTTTGTGTCTGGCTTCTCTCACTCAGCATCATGTTTTCAAAGTTCATCCATGATGTAGCGTGTGTGAGGGCTTTGTTCCTTTTTCTGGCTGAGGAACATCGCGCTGTATGGATGCACTGCATTTTGTTTATCCACTCACGAGTTAGTTCATGCCCCTGCTGCCCTTCTCATTTTGTAAACGTGAATTATTCAGGAGCATCCCAGAAGTGGGCTGCTGGGTCAGCAAGCCCAAGTGTTTGTTACTCTGGTGGCCTGTGTCAGTGTGCCTTCCCCTGGGACAGCGCCACAGTGTCCCCACAGCCCCGCGAGCACCAGACATTATCACACTTATCAAGTTTTACCAGTCTGATAGGGGAAAACAGAGATAGGGGAAACGGTACCTCAGAGCTGTGATTTGCAATTTTTCTGTGAGGAGGGAGTACCTTTGGGTGTGTTGAAGCAACGACTTGCAACTTTCTATAAAGTCTCAGTTCAAAACCTTTGTTCAATTCCTCTGAGTTCCTAGATGGAAAGGGGCAGAGTTTGAGGAGAGGGGAAAGCATGGGCGAGTGAATTTCAGCTTCCCACAGTCAAGGAGAAGGCTCTTAGGGGCGCCTGGCTGGCTCAGTCGGTTAAGCGGCTGCTTTCGGCTCAGGTCATGATCCCAGGGTCCTGGGATTGAGCCCCACATCAGGCTCCCTGCTCGGCGGAGGGCCTGCTTCTTCCTCTCCCTCTGCCTGCCGCTCTGCCTACTTGTGCTCGCTCTCTATCTCTCTGTCAAATAAATAAATAAAAATCTTTAAAAAAAAAAAAAAAGGAGAGGGCTCTTAGCATTTATCCCATTTTACAGATGTGGAAACTGAGGCACAGAGTGGTTAAAGTTGCACCGTGAGTCAGTGTCCGGAATGGATTTGAACCTGGTCTGCCTGATGCCAGGACCCTGGTAAGGCTGAGACACTTCCCTAGCCCTTAATCTCCTCCTTAATCTACTTTTGTTACTACCCTTTGGGTCTGACTCAAGCCCCCCTCCTCCTCTGGAACTCTGGCCTCCTCCCCAGGTTCCCCATCTCCAGACACCAGGCTCACTCTGGAGGAATCTTTTAACACAGTACCCCTCCACTGCTCACACATCTTCTTTGGCTCCCCATGGCCCTGGGAATAATGTCCCACTCCTCAGCCTGGTGTCTGAGGCCAGGACTGCTCACCCCCTGCCCACACCACCAGTTTCTCCTCTCAGCCTGTCCACTCCAACCACTCCACTCCTAAACACACTGTCCCAGCCAGCCATGCTTTCTCAAGCTGCAGGGCATCTGCTCCTATTGTGACTTCTGCCTGAAATCTGCCACGCATTTGTTTCTGCCAGCTACTGTGACTCATCCTCCAAGCCCCAGACTCAACGTCTCCTTCCCCAGGGAACCCTCCTCACAGCCCCTTCCAGCATGGAGGCATCGCTCTACCGGAGCAGGAGCTCTGAGTCTGTGGGGAAGGCTAGCAGGTTGGAGAGTCACAGGCAGGCTTTAGGAATCCTTGGCAAAACCCTACTCATGTGTGGAAGCCCCAAGTCTAATGCTTCCTCCTCCAGGAAGCCTTCCAAGATTCTGTCCCTCTCTCTGACCTGACCTGACTCCACTGGACTGGGTCTGTCTGTGTCCAGCTCTGTCCTCTCCGAAGACTGGGTGCTTCACCAGAACCTGGCCATACTGGGGCCTTTTGGAAGTTCAGCATGGGTGATTGTTGAACGAACAAGTGAACACGTGGGTTGGGCGTCAACTGAGCTGACACCAGGAAGGGAGTTGATGAGGTAGCAGTCGGTCGGTTAGGGTATTAATGGGGGACATGTAGTCACTGGGTTCCAGCAAAAGAGAAGCAGGTCGCCCCTCCCCCTCCCGTGAGAATCCTGGGCCTGAGGCCTTGCAGGGGGCGGGTCTCTGTGTCTTCATTCTTCCCCTCAGCATTGAACCCGGACACCAGTTCCTCTTCCCCTGAGTCGCTGGGTGCAGATCCCGAGGAGCGCCCCGGACCACAGCGGATCCGCGGAGGGTGCTGACTACTTCGGCCCCCACGTCCAGGTGAGCCACCACGCAGCCCCTCCCGCGCCAGAACCTTCCACCCCGCCGAGGCAAAAGCGTGGCGGTGGGACCAGAAAGATAGGACGGAGGCGCTAGAACTTGGGTCCGGGAAGGAGCCTCAAGCCAGACTGGAGGGGGTTCCTTACAGCAGCCCCATCCGACCCCAGCCCAAGACTCCCAGCACCCCGCAGTTCTGCGAGAAACAATTAGCGGGGCCCGGGGCAGGCCGTTTCCGGGGCAACCGCTTATTTTGCATATGGTCCCATCTTGGCCAGTGAGGGCGCCTGAAATATTCGTGGTGGGGGGGTGGACGGTGGGGTTGGGGGAGGAATGGGCGACTTAACCCGAAGGGGCTCCACTGGGAGAAGGGGAGGGGCCGACTGGGCCGGGTCTCCTCCTCGCCTTCCAGGACCGTCAGGCACCGAGATTACTTACGTACCCAATCCCCAGAGGGGGAGACTGAGGCCAGAAGCCAGAGCCATCCAGAGGGGCGGCAAGCGAGGGCCTGTGCTTTACCATTTCAGAAGCAGCCTGGGCCACTCTGAGATGATGATGATGATGATGATGATGATGATGATGATGATAATAGTAATACAACACAAGCAGTGAGGGTGAGGTGATCACAGGCTAAAGTCCGGGCTTGGATTCTGGTGTCTCTGCCCAGGTTGCTTGAATGGGGGGCTCCCTGGCGTGGATGCTGTTGTTGCCCCTGCTGCTGCAGGATACAGGCAGCCAAGTCTTTTCCTGCAACGTGTCCTCCGGGATCGTGGACTGGAACACAGCGTTCACAGCCATATGCCTGAATTTCAGTGGCCAAGGCCTCCGACTGCCCCAGAACCAGTCTCTGCAGGCCACGGACCTGCTCTACCTTAACCTGTCTGGGAATAGTCTTCAAAAGCTACCACTGCTCTTCTTTAAACTCCTGGGAAATCTGAAGGACCTAGATGTGACAAACAACCCACTGACCTGCGTGGACAGGGAGCTGGCCATGAGCTGTACACTTGACCTGAAGGCTGACTGCAGCTGTGTCCTAAAACCCTGGCACCTGGTCCGACAGGACAACTGCTCCAGCCGGCCACCCCTCAAGTGCCGAGACACAGCTACTGGTGCCTGGCGCAATGTCTCTGCCTTCCTGGAGGCTCGCTGCTCCCCTGGCCTGTCCTTGATGACCATCGGGGCACTGGTGGCCAGTGGCAGCCTGCTCCTGGGGCTCACCATTGCTGGCCTGGTGCTGGCCTGGAGACTCCGGGGACGCCGGAGGGTCGGTAACCGGGACCTGGACAAAACAGGGGCTGCTCAGGGTGGTTGTCGGTCTGGCTCCGGCAAGCAGCCGAGATACAGCAGCCGGGGCCTCGGCCCTAAGCCCCCAGCGGCTGCCGTGCCCAGACCCTCCACCCCTGACTATGAGAATGTGTTCGTGGGCCAGCCAGCTGCCGGGCACCAGTGGGCCGAACATGGGTGAGTGATTCACGCCTGCCTGCAAGACTCTGGAGCCAGATGGCCAGGTTTCTAATCCCTGCACCACCTCTCGTAGGCTGTGTGACCTTGGGCCAGTCGATTTACCACAGGGCCTCTGTTTTCTCATCTGTAAAAAGGAGATAACAGCCCCTACCTCGTAGAGTTGGGGTAAGAATTGAGTGAGTTCCTGTATATGAGACAAGTTTCCTCCTTCGTGACCTGCAAACTGAGTTTCTGGTGGCCAAGGATGGGGAGAGAGGAAGCAAGTGTTCCAGGCAGAATAGGGGCTTCGCAGAAGTAGTCGGTGGCCTGACTCAGATCCTGTGTGACCCAGGGCTATCTCTGAGCCTCTGTTTCAGTCTCTGTAAGATGGGGACAGCTCCCCTTTCCGCATGTCCCTTTGACACATGAGATGTTCAGAAAACTGTGTCCTTCTCTCCCCGACAAAGCCCTGACACCTCTAGATTTGGCTGGACTTAGATGGATGGGTTCAACTTTTCCAGGTTGGATGAGGGAATGAAAGGAATTGCAGGGGGCAGCCCCAGCAGGGGCAAAGGCCTAGAGGTGGGAGAGAATGGAGAATCTTCTGTGAATCGGTTTGAGAAGGCAAGACATCAGAGCTGAGGCTGGAGGTGGCTGGGAGAATCCAAGCAGGAATGGAACAGGGTCATGGATCGGTGTGGGCAGGGGAATCCACAAAGTGGGGAGGCTGGTGGGAAGCTGTGGGTGAGAAATGAGAGAATATGCAAAGCAGATGCAAATAGGGCTCGAAAGCAGAAGTGGCCTGCAGGAGGGGGTTGCAGGCATTCGACTCCCTAAGGCAGCTTGTGCTGTGAGGCTCACCTCGGTCTCGCTGTCACCAAAGCCTCAGGATCAGTCTCCTCCAAAAACATTGTTTAGAATGCGATCTGTCATTCCCACCCTACATTTCACTTGTACAAACAGAGGCTCTGGGAGGCAGGGGAGTGACTTGCCCAAGGTCACACAGTGAGTCTGAAAGCAGAGTCTGACTCCCAGTCCTGTCTATCCCTAGACAAGCATTTATGTGTTTGGAGTGATTCATTCTAAAGCATGAATAACTGATGGACACCACTTGCTCAAACCAGAGTAGGGTTAGAATGTTCCAGAGGCAGGAGAATTCTTCGGGGGGGGGGGGGGGCTTGCCACCATACATAGCTAGACATCACTGAGAAGCTATCTCCTCCCAGACCAATTCCATGGATGCAGAAACTGAGACTCAGAAATTTATTTCTGTATTGAGGCCACAAAGTCTGTTGCTTCAGAGAATCTAGTAAAAACATTTCCCAGCTGAAAGGGCACTGGTTTGGCTCTGGCCACTTGTGTCCATGTGGCTGGTGCCACTAGAGCTTCTGATTTTTCAAGAGGAAACTGAAAAAATTAGTCTAGATTTAAAATTAAAAAAAAATAAATAAAGTCTAGACTTTAATGTAAAAAATGAGCAATTACCTCAACTTTAAGGAAGAAAACAATTTGACCATGGGCTTGAGGTCCTTGGACAGGAGCGTTACAATGCTAAATCCATGGAATCTTCCCTGAATCCCTGGCCCCCACCTCCTTTCCTCAGAGAAAGTTGGGCAGCTGGGAGAACACGGCCCTGTGCCTCAGTTTCCTCGTATGTAAACACTAGGAGGGGACGCAGGCGCCCAGAACTTTCCTTGCCTCTCCAAGCTGACATGCCTACCCCCTGAGTGCTCCCTCCCCTCTCATCTCTCTGTCTCCACAGGCCTCACCCATCAGAGGACAACGACTTCTACATGAACTACGAGGGCCCCGACCATGCCTCCCAGCCTGTCTACGGCAACCTGCGGTCGATGCACCAGACCCCACTTGACGAAGAGGAGTACGTGATCCCCGGGCACTGAGCCTTTGATGCCCTGAACTCCAGCCTGCTGCCTTCTACTTACTTGGGGCATTCTGGCTCTTCCCTGGCCTCAGTCTTCCCACCTGAGGAATGGGGACAGGGAAGGACCGTCCCTGAGGCCCAGGGAAGCTCTTCAGCTCCCTCTCCAGCCCCCGCTCTGCTTCTCAGCTCCCTCAGCTGCTGCAAGGGGGAAGAGGACATGACATGGGGACAGGAGGGTCAGTTTGTGAACGCTGTCATCACCCTCCTGTCGGTATGCAGGCGGTGCTTAATAAACGCTGCTGGCTCAGGGCAAGTGGGTTCCTTGAGGTGGGGATTCCCTAAGCTCCCCAGACCAGATTCTCCGAGACTCCCGAATTGTTCCCCACTCTGTCACTCTCAGGCCCTGTTCCCAGGCACTTGGTACCCAGGCTCAGCCCCCAGGGCAGCCCACACTAGCCCCAGAGGGATCATTATAACTTACGAATGGGACTGTGCCCCTCCCCTGCTCACACACCCTCCGTGGCTCCCCATTGCCCCCCAGGACTTCAGTCTGGTGGTTGAGGCCTGCGTGGTTCTGCCCTACCCCCCTCACTATCACTGTCCTCTCCCATCCTTCTGTCTTTCTGGTCTAGGCCTCCTCACCACCCAGCCCACCTCGCTCCTGAAGTTTTCATTTGCCCGTGCCACTCCTTTTGCCCAGAAAGCCATCCCCTTCCACTTTTTCTCACTCTTAAATATCTTTTTTTTTTTTTAAAGATTTTATTTATTTATTCATGAGAGACAGAGGCAGAGGGAGAAGCAGGCTCCCCGTGGAGCAGAGAACCCGATGCAGGACTCGATCCCAGGACCCTGGGATCATGACCTGAGCCGAAGGCAGACGCCTAACCGACTGAGCCACCCAGGCATCCCACACTCTTAAACATCTTAATACAGGTGCATAACTCTGGTCTGAGTGTCAGGAGGCATGGGTCCAAGTCCTGACTCTGCAGTTAACGGGCCCTCAGTTCCCCCATCTGTACAACAAGGCAATTAGACAGTCTCTGCAGCTGTTTTAGCTTCAATATGCTGAGATGTATTAACTCGTCCTTCAAGGCCAGGTTCAATGCCACTCCACTGAGAAGCCTTTCTCGGTTCCTCCTCAGGCCGAGTTAATAACTCCCAGAGCTCCGTGTATTTCAAGAGTTTTTTCAGACTCATGCCTCAGCTGGGTTTCTTTCTTTCTTTTTTTTTTTTAAAGATTTTATTTATTTAAATTTGACAGAGAGAGAGACAGCGAGAGAGGGAACACAAGCAGGGGGAGTGGGAGAGGGAGAAGCAGGCCTCCCGCTGAGCATGGAGCCTGATGCAGGGCTCGATCCCAGGACCCTGGGATCATGACCTGAGCCAAAGGCAGACGCTTAACAACTGAGCCATCAGGCGCCGCTCAGCTGGGTTTCCTATCAGCTGCTCCCAGCCTGGATCCTGCCAACCCTCCAATCTAGGGGAGAGAGCTGGACACAGACACCCTCAGTCCTGAGAGGTCAAGCCTGGGCTGGAGGGAGGGATGGGGCCAAGGGCTCCAGAGGGAGATGAACGAAAGAGTTTGGAAAAGGCTGCACATAAGAAGGGAATCTGGAGTGGGTTTTGAAGGATGTGTGTTTGAGAAGCAGAGAGGACACGCATACTGGGTGAGGGGACCGGCCCGGTAAGCAGCAACTAGAGGTATGGAAAGGCACACGGGCATAATAATGTTCAGCAAAGGCAACAGCTGTATTTGGGGAGATGCTCATATGGCATCTGCTAGCTTTGGGGGACCCTGGGATTGAGCTTAACTTTGAGGCTCTCTTGGGTTCCCCAACACTTGGGAATGATCTGGGGTGGGAGAGGGCACCTATAAAGGTCTTTAGCTTCCTTGAACCTCTGCATCCCCACCCTAGACACTGTTCAAATGCCCACCCCTGCCCCCCGATCATCTGCCTTCCTCGCCTCCAGCATAAATCAGATCCCAGCCCTCTCCAGCTCCCCCGCCTTCACATCTACCCATGGCTCTTCAAACACACCCACACCCCTCACCACCACCGATGAGATTTGGTGGATTCTGGCCCCCACCCACCTCTCTGACCCCACCTTCAACAGTTTTGCGGCTGAACACTGAGCTTGTTCCTACCTCAGGGCCTTTGCACCTGCTGTTCTGACTTCCTCAAATGCCCATTCCCCAACTCTCCCCTGAGTCCTGTTCTTCCTCCAGGTCTCAGTTCAGATGCCATCTCCTCAGGGAGGCCCCCTCCCCCAACCGTCTAAATCACCTCTGCCTCCACTCATTAGTGCACTCCCTGGGTTGACTCCACAGCACAATTCATACTGCAGTCCACCACTTTCTTATTATGTATCTTTGTACTCATTTGTCTTCCTCACTCGACTGAGCTTAGATGGGGTGCTTTTGCCTGTCTTGTTCCTTCTTTTTTTTTTTTTTTTAAGATTTTATTTATTTATTTGACAGAGAGAGAGATAGCGAGAGCAGAACACAAGCAGGGGGAGTGGGAGACAGAGAAGCAGGCTTCGCCCAGCAGGGAGCCCGATGTGAGACTCGATCCCAGAACCCTGGGATCATGACCTGAGCCGAAGGCAGACGCTTAACGACTGAGCCACCCAGGCACCCCTGTCTTGTTCCTTCTGTGTCCTGAGTGCCCAATCAAGACCTGGCACAAAGCGGGCATTTACTGAATACATTCATGGGCACCTACAATCATTCAGGTCTGCCTCTGGGTGGCAGCATTCACAGGGGACACACCTCACTCACTGCTGGAAGGAGGTACTCTGTCCCCCAGGCCCCCGTAACATTTCCCTTTGGAGATTCTCAGGGTGAACAGGCAGGTGGGAAGGGGGGACCTGGCACATCTCAGGGATTCCAAGATCCTAAGTAGGAAGACTATATAACATGGGAGATGCCGTATGCACAAAAATGTTCTTCACAACATATTTATCTCCTCCTGTTTTTTTTTTTTTTTTTTTTTCTTTTTTAACTGGCTGCTTGGAGTTTATTTTCTACTTGGTGCAAGGCACACAATTATAGGGTGTCAGGGAGGCATGCATGTGGTGTGGATAGTAAAGAGTGGGGTTCTCTCAACTTCCTTTTTGGTGTTTTGATATAAAAAAAACCCAACTGCTTCTGCTTGCTGCAGCCTGCCTAGTCTGGGGGGGGGGAGGGGAAGGGAGGAGAGGGAAAGGGCTCTGATTAGCCTAGCGTCTCCTGAGGCCTGGTGGCTGGGGGTGGCCACAGGACTGGGGCGGGGTGTTGGCTTTGCCAGGCTGGCCACGGAGCTGCTTCCTCACAGCTTCCAGAGCCAAGTCATAGGTGATCCGGCCGCTGGAGGCCTGGAGAGATCCTGAGGGTTCTGGGGATTCCCAACACTGTAGTCATGAACAGGAGAGTGGACTTCCTGAAAAAGAAGCTTGCCCACCAGTGACCCGGGTTAGCCTTGGGGAGACCCGGGGTGGTGAGCGATGGCTTCCCCAGGATACTCTGCACTTCTGCAGGAGCTGTTACTGGAAATGGAACCCCGACGGTGCCGGTAATGGCCATGCGTGGTCTGGAGCGAGCGGATGGAGGGGATGGCTGCCATGCTGTTGCTTGTGGGCTGGTGGAAACCAAGCGCAGGCAGAGCCCCAGAACTCCCAGTCGCCTTAGCTGCACAGGGCGTGGCCCTCCTGGCCCTTGGAGGGAGGTGCCCCCAAAAGAAGTGATGGGACTCTTCTAGGTCGGGGGCAACATCACACACAATACACTTGGCTACAGATGGACATGACTCTAGGCTGCCTGTGTTTGGAAAGGTGACTCCAATGCAAGGAGAGACTGCACGGCGGTGATAGAGACAGGGCCATATAACTACAGAAACAGGAATACTGAGAGATGAGATATGGAGGGAGACTGCCACCCAGAAACAGAGACACAAGGAGACAGAGAAGCAGAGACAGAGAGAAGGGTTGTCCTTGAGATGCATTGGTGTCATGAGCACCATCCAATTGCCTGACATGCCAGACGCTCCACCACGCATTCCCTGAACGGTTCCACTCACCCTGATACCAGGTCCCCTGCGAGAACTGAGGCCAAGGAGGGGAAGGTTCTTCCCAGGGTCACACAGCTTCATCCTGGACACCACGGGGCTCAGGTCAGACAGCTTCATTTTTATTACCACAGTTTAAATAAGTGCACACCGTCAGACCAGCCCTCCCTAGCCCTCCAGTCCCCAGGGAGATCATCCCAATAAATTAATAATAAATACAAACTTATAAATACAGAGGTTTGAGCGGGACGGGGTAGACAGCAGTGGTGGGAATCGGGCATCTCAGGTCCCACAAGCCCATTCGACAGGCAAGGATCTCTGATCACGAGCCGTAAGTGAAAGACTAGGACCGCTCATACGCAGTGGCAGTCCTTGGCCACGAGGTCGTCGAAGGGCGTAAGCGACACGCGACCCTCACTGTCTTGGTGCATGAGCACCACCGGCTCATAGCTGGCGGGCACGCAGCACGGCGCAGGCGCGGCGTCGGGGTTCAGGCCGTGCAGGCGCGCCTGCATCTGCGCGTGCGTGTTAGCCGATCGGAACTGACTTGGGCACGCGCCAATACACATGCGCACGTCTAGCTCGCGAGGCGCCACCACCCAGTTGGCCCAACCCAAGTCCTCGAGCGACGCGCGCAGGCTTTGCAGGCGGCAGCAGCGCCCCTCCCCGAGGGGGCAACCGTCCCCGGCGTGCGCATGCGCGTTGCGGCGCCCCCTGGCCGCTCGTGGCCGCCAGTGCAGCTCAAGCTGGGGACGTGCAGAAGGCAACGTCGCTCCCAACCGGTCCCACGGAGGCAACAGTCGCAGGCGTAGTGTGGGCGCCCGGGAACCTCCAAGGCTGAGTTGACGCTGCAGCGGCCGAGTCACGTCCCACGAGCTCGGCTCCGTCGGGGACAGCTTGAGCAGCGCCCGATGCAGGCGGGAGGCTACGGGGAGCCCCTCAGTCAGGTCGGCTCGGGCGATGCGCAGGTGCAGGTGGCCGCCCGGTCCAAGTCGCACTGAGGAAAAGAGGAAAACAGTCAACCACATGCCTACTGTGCGCCAGGTGCCGAGAGCCCATTTCGTCCCCCGCGCCAAGCTGCATCCCACCTCAGGGCCTTTGCACAAGTTGCTTCCTCTTCCAAGCACACTATTCCCCTGAATCTCAGCATGGCAGGCTACGTATCCCTCCACCCTGCCTAAAATAGGCACTGCCCTATTTTATTATTTCATTGCGTATCATTTCATCTTCCCTACTGAATCCCCTCACCAGGGATTTCTGTCTGCTTTGTCACCACCATGTCTGGCATACAGTAGGTGCTTAGTAAATACTTGCTGGAATTAGGGCGCCTGGGTGGCTCAGTTGGTTAAGCCTCTGCCTTCCGCTCAGGTCATGTTGCCAGGGTCCTGGGATCCAGCCCCAGGTCGGGCTCCCTGCCCAGCCAGGAGTCTGCTTCTCCATCTCCCTCTGCCCCTCCCCACCTCTGCTTGTGCTCTCTCTCTCTCTCTCAAATAAATAAAATCTTAAAAAAATATATATACTTGCAGGAATTAATGTATACATGATATTTAGAGGGACTAAAATCCAAACACTGGTTCTCCCTCCTGTGGCAGTCAAAAACATTTCATTGAAGGCCTACTAAGTGCTGGGGCTAGCTACTGTGTTTTCAACTCTCTGGGTCTTGGTTTCCATATCTGAGAAATGAAGGATATCTGGATCCTCAGGATTCTCAGATCCCTAGGCTGGTACAGGTGTTGGAGATACTGTGGGGACTAGGGTTTGAGGGCCCTGGACACCGGTCACTAGGCTCAGAGAGGACAAGAGGATTATCTGGAGTCTCACAGATCTAGTAGGATTAGAGCGAGATAGTAGCGGTCCCTCCTGGCCTGACACTCTTCCCCAACGCCTCCCAGTTCCCAGCGTAGCCCAGATCTCCTCCTGCCCTCTCTTTCCCCTAGATCCTCCGTGGATGGGCGAGAAAATATCTCCTCCCTCCCTAAGGCACATGCCACGTGCGACTTCAGCAGTGCCGTGTCAAGGGATTGTGTCAGATTTGGAACCAGTACGGGCACATTCCACCTATCGCTAGGCTGCGCTCCTCTCATCCGCTCCACCTGCTCCTCCTGTCTGCTCCGCCTGATCCCCACTCTCTGGCATCCTTTCTCCTGGATTGCACGCCCTCCCCCATACATCCAAGGACAAGGACCCCCCACCCACCCACTCCCTGCCACCTGACTTTGTCTCTGGGAATTCCAGGCTCTGTGAGCTTTCAAAAGAATCCCTAGCTTCTCTGAGCATCAGTTTCCCCATCTGCGATCTGTAACATCTCACTTTGGCCAAGCCTCACCTTGTCTCGGCGTAAACCAGGCCACCAGTTCCCCCATCAGCCCCAAGGGGAGATGTTCTTGTCCGATTCACAGATGGGGAAACTGAGGCTCAGGGGCAGTCCTGGGCCCCTATGACTCAGAACCACTGGTTAAATGATGGTAGCTGCCCAGGGGACAGAGGTCTCTTAGATTTCACTCACGCTTTGGAGTGAGTATCCGGACTTGAGCTGCACGGACGAGGTCAGGGTTTGAATCAGCCCAGCTTTGGTTCAACCGCAGCCTGGTCTGCAGGTGCTCGTAGCGTTTCCGAAACTCCTGGACTCTGGAGACATCCATGCTGGAGTGCGCGTCTGAGGGTCCCGAAAAGGCCGGGAGGTGCTCCTGGGCCAGAGACAGGGCGCCTCCCGAAGGCAGCCACGAGAACATCAGCAGCATCAGCAGCATAGGAGAGCCGTGTGGTGGTGTCAGTCCTTGTCCAGGCATGCTGGTGCTAGCTGAGCTCTGAACTGAGACACCGGACGCTGCTGGACTGGCCTTTATAATCCCCGGACTTTGTCCGCCCCCGCCTGCCTGGTCCCTTCCGCCCTGGGTGCAGAGTAAACACTCCAGGGACCATAGTTGGCTGAGTCTTGGGCTGCTTTTCAGGGGGAGGCCCTTATGGGGGGGGGTTCTCCTGGAGAAGCGGGGGTACCCACCCCCTAGAAGGCTCTCTGAGTCTCAGTATCCTCTTCTATGAGATGGGGACTTCCTCCGAGCTTGGTGGACTGGTGGGAAGAATGCTTTTGTCAAAGAAGACTTATCAGCCACCAGCTATGTGCTAAATTCCACAGCAGCACCTTAGGTGGTGGCCTTCTCCCTCATGGGATTCTCTCTCTCTCTTCCCGGTTAGGGCCAAAGGCTAAAGATGTTGAAAAACAAAGGAAGCAGAGGAGAAAGGGCCAGAAAGGGCCAGAAAGTACAACCTCAGGCAAGTCAGTCCTCTCCATCCCATCTCTGTTTCTTCATCTGGAAAATGAGAACTGGAGAGAAGTTCAAATGAGATAAAAAGGACAGGGCCAGATGCATAGGAGGTATGTGGTTAACTGGGTGTGTTTGCAGGCACTCATCAGTGTCTGTGGGGGAACTCCTACTCGTTCCTCAAAACCCTACTCAAAAAGCCCCTCCTCCAGAAAGCCTTCTCTGACACTCAGCTGGGTGCTCCCAACCCCCATCCTCTCCTCCAGCCCAGCCTTGACCTCCCAGCACTGAGACTATCTGTGCTTGGCTCTGTCTTCCCCAGACTGGAGGTCCTCTGAAGACTTAGATGGAGATGAAGCTACTCTGGGACACAGTCCCTTGGCTGGGCCCAGAACAGAGATGGCAGGGAAACAGAGTGCTGGGGTTTAGGTCAGGGAGGGCTGGTGTCAGGTCCAGCCACCAGATGGTGGAGGGGCAAGGGGTGCCCTAGAAAGACCCAGGTCTTCCCGTCAGCCCCTTCTCCACGGCTCAGGCCCCCTGGCCCCAGCCCCTGTGCCTGCTTCTAGCTTCCTGGCCAGAGAGAAGATGGGCAGCTGTGTGAGGCAGATGGAGGGGATGTGTAAAGTGGGATAGAGTGTGTGTAGGTGAGAGGCACAAGGACGTGCTGGGGGGCCGCACAGCAAGTCTCCCCTGGAGGAACAGGGTCAGACCTCCCCACACCCAGCATGCACCCACTGGGGAGACTCGGGCCCCCCTGAGTCTCAGTCTCAGCTTCTAGGCGTGAGATTATCACCCAGCTATGGGTCCAAATCTCCACCCCCCCCCCCCACCCCGTGATGCTCCGGGCATTCAAGTGCTTAGTAAACACACTGGTTCCGGCCACTGTCACTTCCATCCTGACAGGGGCTGTTGGGAAAATGGGCCTCTTGCCTCACTAGCTTGGCACACACAGTAAGTGCTCAGTAACAAGGGTTAGAGCAGAGGCCAGGTCCCGAAGGCGAGCCAGAATGCTGAGTAATCCAGACTGGTAGGGACAGGGCAGCGAGGGCCACCAGTGCCTAGATCTGACCTAACCTGGGCCTGAATGGGGCAAAGGGGGCGTTGTCCTAGTAGGCATCCCTGCAAGATCAATGATGGCGAGATGCCAACATTCACTAGCCTCCGTTACTGAATAAGTGAATCAAACCAAGAGGGGGCAAGGAGGTGCGTAAGTTTGTAGAGGGCGACTCCATACTGGAGAGCTCACATACGTCCAGCTCCTGGCTGGCCATCTGTTTTCCTGGCATTTCTAAGCCTGGGATAGGATTCTGAAGTTCCCTCTGTCTAGGACTGTTGACTGTTTTTTCCCCCCAAATTTCAAAGCCTCGTGAAGAGATTTTCCTGACCCAGGTCCCAACAGACTGGACATTTGTCAGCTCCAGAGAAGCTGGCCTGGGTTGACGTTCTGGCCCACTCCTCCCTGGCCGTGACACATGGGACAAAGGGCATCACCTGGCAGAGCCTCAGTTTCCCCGTCTGTAAAAGGTGGTAACGGCACTCTGCGTCAGGGTTGTGGGGACAACACACAGGGAGTGGGAATGTTTGCACACGCTGTGCAGCAACCTGATCATGATTCAGATCCCAGCGCCACCCACTTTGCTGTGTGACCATAGGCAAGTTACTCCAGCTCTCTGTGCATCAGAACAAAGGCAGTGTGTTGTGAGGAAGGAGAATGTTCAGTACAGAAATCTTATTCTTAACTCAGCGCATTCATAACAGCTACCACAGACTGGGCACCGGGTCACATACCAAGGACAGGAATCCCGGTGATTCTGGGCCCCCTCTGCCCACTGATGCCTCCTAGGCCGAGGATGACCCCGGTGGACCCTAACCTCTCACAAAGACACACAAGAAATCACATATTTCAACTGTTTTCATTTGCTTTTTGGGGTGTCGTTTGGACAGTGTCCAGCAGATCCTGGGGTCCCAGGCACGGGGGTTTCGGACAAGGCACTCACAGGAGCTCTGGGCATCAGGGAGAAGGCAAGCAGAGGGGCCAGCGGCCAGCCCCTCCCTTGGGGACAGAAGAGGCCGTCACCTTCAGCAGGAACGTTTTCTCCGAAAGATTTAGGAACAGCTAGAAATCTGAGATGTTAAGGGAGCCCCAGAAACACACCAGGTACCCTCAGGGCAGGCAGAAGGTCAACTCTGTTCCCCGAAATCCTCTGTAGTACCCGGGGATACCACCTGCCTCGGGAGCAGAGAGCCCAATTCCAAACCGGCTTTCTCTGGGGTTTCCTCAAGACGAAGTATGTGGGCCACGAGGGCCACTTGCCCCAGACCCCACCGCGCGAACACTTGGGTGACTCCCACCCAAGCAGTGGGGAGCCAGGGCCACCTCCCAGAGCCTGGGGTTGCTTCTCTCTTTCCTATCCCATTCCCTTTCTCTGTGCCCCATGCATACTGGGGAGGCAGGAACGTCTGTGGGTCTCTGGGCAGCTGAAGGAAGGTTTGGTGAGGAGAGGGAAGAAGAGAAATGGATTTGGGGAAGAAGGAACAGCTAAAGGCTGGACTGGAGTCCCTCAAGATCTGTGAGCCCTCAACCCTCAGCTTGTGACCAGTGAGCCTCAGTTTCCCTGTCTGTAAAAGGTGGTAATTGCACCCCCTCACGGGGTTGGAAGGAGGACTCATAAGCAGTGAGTCAGGGGACAATGGGCACTCAGCATCTGTTAGGAATTGATTCAAGGCATGGCCATTGGCAAGTACCCGCCTTGCCCGAAAGGCTGCCATTCTGACCTGTGGGCCTGGAACCAAAGTGGCGACATTATGGTCAGGCTATGAGACATATCCCAAATGCTTTTTACCCGGTCTTCCTCGTGGCTCCGGCACTCCGGGGGCCTGGATGCTCCCTCCGGGTTGGACAAGGAGCTGAGTCCCAGGCCCCCACGGCGCTTCAAAGACTGTAGGACTCACAGAGGGCTTGGTGCCTTTGGAGACAGTGGGAGTAGGGCCGGAAAAAGCAGGATTTCTCAGGAGCAAAAGAGTTGCTAGGCTGGAGGTTTCCTGTGGAGAAAGAAAGAGAAACTGACCCCTCGTGGGCCTCCTTATGTGCAGGGCACAGGGTGCCAGACCACACAGGATGTCCAGTTTCCAGATTCCTTGGACCCTTAGGATCACTAGACAGCTTCCCTCCCAGGTCTTGGGGACAACTGCGGAGTGGGCCTGTGGTTCTAGGACCCTTGACCTAGTTACTAGGTTACTCTCTGTCTGAGAGGATAGAGGTTTACTTGGAAATACACATCCCAGGTGAGACCAGGGAGGGTTCTGAGCCCTCCCTGGAGCCTGACACCTCCCCCCCCCAAATCCTCCCCTGGGGATCCTAGGTAGCCCAGTTCTCGAGGGCACCTTCTACTGGCGACTTTAGCTGAGTTTGGCCCTCGATTGCCTCAAAGCTGGAACCAACCTGAGCGGGTTCTGCCCAGCTTCCCTTACTCCCACATGCAGACCCCTAGCCAAGGGCAAGAACCATGCCCTCCTGGCACCTGCCTCTCTGGGTTCCGCAGGGGCTGAACCCTTTCTCACTTTCAGGAGAGTTGCTGGCCCTTCTGGGCCTCAGTTTTCCCATCTGTGATCAGGATGGGGTTATAACAATCCCACGTTGGCCGAGCCCCACCCTGTCTGGCCACAAATGAGGCTGTTAGCTCCTTCATCGGTCACGGTGGGGGATGGGATATTCCTGCCGAGTTCCCAGCTGGTACAGCAGTGTTTTTCTAAGACACGGAACCACTGGTTGGATGTGGGGACTGCCCAGAGGGGTCTCCGAGACTTCACCCACACTTCAGGATGCGGTTGGGGTGTGAGTCTTTCAAGTTCTTGGTCAACGGCAGCATGGGCGGGGTGTCCTTGAAGTGTTTCTGCAACTTCTGGAATCTGGGGACATCCAGACTGGACTGCATTTCGGAGGGTCCTGGGAAGGTCGGGAGGTGCTCCTGGATCAGGGCTAGGGCATGCCCCAGTGGTACCCCCTGGGGTGTCAGCAGCATCAGGAAGAAACGTGATGGTGTTGGTTCCTGCCCAGGCATGGCTGTGCTCCTTCCTCTCTGAGCTGGGACTGACACTGTAGGACCAAACTTTATAGTCTGAACTTACCCATCCCAGCCTCCCCAGCATCTCCTGCCCACCCCTGTGTGCAGACTAAACTTACTTGAGAGGTCACAGTGGGGCCTGGTTGCAGAGATGTGCTCCTGATGAAGCTGGGGCACCACTTGGAGCCTCAGTATCCCCCTCCGTAAAATGACAACATCAGCTCAGCCTGGTAGACTGGTGGAAAGAATGCTTTTGTCAAAGAAGACTTATTAGCCACCAGCTATGTGCTAAATTTCATGGCAGGAGCTTAAGAGGTGGCCTTCTCCCTCATGGGATTCTTGCTCTCCCTTCCTGGTTAGGGCCAAAGGCTAAAGATGTTGAAAAACAAAGGAAGCGGAGGAGAGAAAGGGACAGAAAGAGCCAGAAAGTACAACCTCAGGCAAGTCAGTCCTCTCTTTCCCATCTCCGTTTCTTCGTCTGGAAAATGAGAACTGAGACTTTCACTGGAGAGAAGTTCAAATGAGGTAGAAAGGACAGGGCCAGATGCATAGGAATCTGTGGTTAACTGGGTGTATTTGCAGTCACTCATCATTATCTGTGGGGGAACTCCTACTCGTTCCTCAAAACACTACTCAAAAAGCCCCTCCTCCAGAAAGCCTTCTCTGACGCTATCATCCCAGGCTCAACTGGGTGCTCCCAAACCCCATCCTCTCCTCCAGCCCAGCCTTGACCTGAGTCAAGTCCCTGAGTGTCCTGAGTGATGCCCCCAGGAAACAGGAGGTGCTTAAGCCTGCTCCTGTCACTGTCACTTTCCAGCCTGATCACAGCTGGTTGGGAGGTTAGACTCAGCCTCTTTCCCTTCAGACCCAGTCGCTTTCTAGGGATAAGAAAGCCAGGGCCCTGGGGGCAAATAAGGTAGATAGAGTTGTAGGGGACAATCCCACCAGGTCCCGTCAGGCCATGCAGGCCTCTATGCGTCTTGTCAGAAAGCCTGGGTCCCCAGGGACACAGAGGTTGGAGGCCTGGAAGGCTTTATCTGAAGACATCTCCACGCACCCCCTGGTTCTCCTGCGAGGCTGTCAGGTGTGAGGATCCATGGAAAAGTAGCAGAAGGTTCGACATTTTCAAGTGAGCAGTGAAGTGGCATGCAGTGGTTATGCTGCCATCGCCTCTGTCTTTTCCAGAACGTTCTCATCACCACACAAGGAGACCTCGTCCCCCTGAGCAGCAACTCCCCATCCACCTCCCCCAGCCTCTGGCAGCCACCAATCAGCTTTCTGTCTCTATGGATCTGCCTGCTCTGGACATTTCATATTAAGTATACTGCACCCAAGTTCCAATGTGGTGGAGCAGGGGTAGGGTTCCGCACGCCAACAATTCTCCAACACGGATGGGTGTCCTACGATTCAACCTAATCCTGACACCACCTATTTGTGTCAGATCCCACAGATTCAGGGTTCAGTCCTACAAGACTGTCTCCACTTCAGATGCCCAGAGCAAGTCCTGGTTGTTAGCTGCAGTCCTGATAGCCTGGCTATAACTCAGAGGCTTCCAGGACCTCTTCTCCTTGGGTTCGGTTGCTTTGCCGGAGCGGCTCACAGAGCTCAGGAAACCCGTTCACTCACTTACTGATTCAGGACAAGGATGTTAAAGGATACGAATCAGTAGCCAGATGAAGAGATGCATAGGGCAAGATATGCGGGAAGGGGTGCCCTCTCCCCAAATCTCCATGTTGATCAATGGAGAAGCTCTCCAGGGAACCCTACCCTTTGGGTTTTTATGGAAGCTTCATCACAGGCATGGCTGATTAAATCATTGGCAGTTGGGGGTTGATTCAGCCTCCAGCCCCTCTCCCCTCCCCTGATGTCAGCGGGGGTGGGACCAAAAGTTAAACTCTCCAACCACACGGTTAGGTGTCTTCCAAAAGTCACCTCATTAGGAAAATAAAAGACAGGGGCGCCTGGGTGGCTCAGGCATTGTCTGCCTTGGGCTCAGGTCCTGGTCCCAGGGTCCTGGGATCAAGCCCCGCATCGGGCTCCCTGCTCCGTGGGAAGCCTGCTTCTCCCTCTCCCACTCCCCCTGCTTGTGTTCCCTCTCTCACTGTGTCTCTCTCTGTCAAATAAATAAATAAAATCTTAAAAAAAAGAAAAGAAAAGAAAAGACATCTTTGTAGCTCTTGGAGCACCAGGCTGGCTCAGTCGGTAGAGCATTGAATTCTCAATCTCAGGGTTGTGAGTTCAAGCCCTATGTGGGGCATGGAGCCTACTTTAAAAAAAAAAAAAAAAAAAGACACATTTATAGCTCTCATCACGGGAATCCCAAGGGTCAAAGACCAAACACATATTTCTTATTATAAGTGACAATGTCACACACATATGTGAAATCACACAGCAGGTGGCCTTTCATGCCTGGCTTCGTTCACTGAGCATGATATTTTTAAGGTTCCTCCATGGTGTAGCATGTGTCAGGGTTTCATCCCTTTTTACGGCTGAGTAATATTCCACCAGGTGGATGGACCACATTTTGTTCATCTACTCATGAACATGGCCATTTGGATTGTTTTCACCTTTTGGTGATTGCAAATGGGGCTGCTGTGAACGTTCGCATTTGAGGATCTGAGGCCCTGTCTTCAGTTCTTTCAGGGATAGGCCCAGAAGTGCAATTGCTGAGTCAAATTGGAATTCTGTGTTTAACGTTTTGAGGGGTGGCCAGAATATTTTCCACAGCCTCTGCCTTTTTCCTTTTAAACTTTTATTGAGATACGACTTCCATGAAACAAGAAGAAGCCATCTTAGTGTTCGGCTCCATGGCGTTTCACACACAGTAGGCCTGTGGGACCACTTCCCAGATGAGGTTCCAGATCATTCCCGGCCCCAGAAACACACTGGTCCCCCTCCATCACTCTTCCTGTCCCTGGGTAACAGCCAGGCCGACTTCTGTGACCGGGGATGAGTTTGCCTGTTTTCCAACCTGATATAACACAACCAGTCAGGGTATTCCCTTTACGGTCTCGTGTCTCTCACCCAACATCACGTCTGAGACTTGTTCTTTCTCTCCCACGTGGTCCATTCTTTTCCCTCGCAGTATCGTGCTCCGCTGGGCCCATCCAGGAGAGGAGCTGCTGGTTCGTGAATGGGCGTCTGTCACTTTATGAACAGGACCAGTAATTAATGTATTCCTGTAATTTCCCAAGAGGACACAGCACCACAGAGGGCCTGGGGGATCCCCAGGGACAGGGAAAGGGGGGGACATGAGCTCCATGGTGTTTCCGGTTCACCAAACTCCGGAATGCTGGCAGCCAGGCCCATCTGGCTCCCTTTACAACATCGTTAGCAGATGACCTCATGGCCAGTTCCGTGGCCAAGCTGGGAGGGGCAGTGGGACGGACTGTGGGCAGCCAGCCACGGATGAGCTCAGCAGGCCGGGACCCTGCATTCCTCGCTGGCAGCTTCCATGGGTCCCCAGGGGCTAATCCAAGGTGGGAGTAAACAGCATGCAGGCCAGGGGTCAGGCCGTCCCTGCCACCTGGCTTGGCCCCAAACCGCCCAGAATTTTCCCTCACCACCTACTCTCGTCCATAGTCACCCTCGTCAAACACACAACACACAACAGGACACACACCCACTTTTATTGTTTGTTCCTCATGACAGGAGGCAAACAGTCGTGGCAGGAGGTCTGGAAGAGGCAAAAAAGCAGGTTATTTGAAAATTTCCTATGAGTTCGCAGGACAAGGGAGAACTGATAGCCCATTCTGTGAACGTCCCTCCAGGCCAGCGGGCACCTGTGTCATCTAGAGGGTTCCACAGCCAGCCCTGGGGTCCAATCCTGGCTCAGCCCTCGAGATGCCCAGCAGATCTAGAAGCATTGCTCTTCTCTTCCCAACGTTGGTTTCTCAGTAGTACCCCCTTAGAGAGTAGCCCTGAGTCGATGAGGCTTGAGTTGAGATATAATCCCAATACTTTAGAATTAATGACCATCATGACAATAGGTGGTTGGGCAGCAATGTCTCTGCTTTAGCCAGAGTTGAGTTGAGCTAGGCCCAGGCAAGTTTGCTTGGAAAGAATGTCTCCCTCCTACAAACTCCTATTTATCTGTTAAACCCCAGCTTTGATGTCCTATCTTTCAATAAGCATTCCCCATTCTCTCCCCAGGTTCCCCCAGGCTGAAGTGCCTCCCCCGTATGTATGCCCACTATTAAATTTGATTTTCTCCTGTTAATCTGTCTCATGTCAATTGGATTTAGTCCCACTAGAGGGACCTTGAAGGACAGAGAGAATTCTTCCTCCCCAACACCTAGCTTGTGGCGAAGTCACTCCAAACTCTGTTTCTGTCTTTACATGGCCTTCCTCTTCTCTGTCTCTCCTCTCCCCTCTCTAAGGACACCTGTCATATTTAAGGCCCACCATAAATCCAGAATGATTTCGTTCCCGATTTTAACTTAATTACATCTGCAAAGGTCCTTTTGCCAACTAAGGTCACATTCACAGGGACTGTGAGGGATAGATATCAGATCAGGGGTGGTCCAGAGAAGGGCCGTAAAAGCAGCTGAGAGACATTCACAGCAGTGAATGGGGATGACAAGCAGCGAGGGGAATGCCTACCTCTGCAGCACAGTGTGGAGTAAAGAAATAAATATCAAGGGGGAAATTTTTGAGCCCTTATCAAGTGTCAGGGGCTTAAGACTCAATCTTTATAAAACCCGATGCGTTGGACGTGTGATCTCCATTTCACAAATGGGACACTGAGGCCAGAGAGATGGGCTTGCCAAGGCCACATGGCTGGCAGCCAGCAGGGTCGGGGTGGAGCCCCTTACAGCCAGGCCCAAGCCCGCTCCATCTCCCTCAGGGCCCCTAACATGATGGGATATGGCCACACTTCCACGTGTGAGATGCAGTGGGGAGGAAGAAGAATTTCACCCCACCCTTCTGAGTTCTTGGCTGAGACTTCCTGTAATAAAAGACAGATTAAGAAGAGAAAAACAGAAGTTTAACATCTATACCTCAAATATACATAGGAGAGACACAGAAAACAGGAAACTCCAGGAGACGGCCCAAGCCATCACCTTAAATACCATCTTCAACTAAAGACAAAAGAAAGATGTTGGGGGTGGGGCTTGAGGCTAGTTACGTGCTTCTTCATTGATAAGATTCTCTTGTGATTTTGAGCCAACCTTCTCGTCCTGATACAGAGAGGGACATGCTCTCACAAATGGTGACCCTCCTTATAAATGTCAATTTTCCTTACAAAAGAGTCACTTCTACTCTGTTTTTCCAGAGCTTTTCCCGTGTCTGCAGTTTCTCAAAATAGTCCTTATGCCAAAGAAGCATTTTCTGCAGCAGCATCTTCTGCTACCTCCCGATGGGAATGATACACACGTACTGTGGGGCATATGATGGGCTTGCAATACTTGGGCATTGCGGGACAAACCCACGCTCTGGGAAAGGAGACTCAAGTTCAAATTCTGATTTTATCAGTTCCTGGCTGTGTGATCTTGGGCAGGTGTCTTGACCTCTCTGTGCCAAGCTCCTCCTCGGACGTCCTGATCCCTGGACTGGCCAGAGCTATGAGGATTCACAGGTCTTTCTCCTTTGTTCTCATAAGGGTAATTCATCTAGTAGGACTCATAAAATAGAAGCCGCCCCAGTGTCCCTGCCCACATCACAAATCTAAACCTAAGTCAGCCCGCTCTTACAAGAAACCTAACATACACCAATCACAATCTTCCCATTCAGCTTTAGCTAGCTTACCTTACCCTAGAAAATAGGACATGCTAGCCTTGTAAGGAAATCCCTGACCTCCTAGCCAATCATGCCCTGTCTCTGAGTTGCCGGTTCTAAAGTTCTATAGAATCCCACATTCCTCGGGAAATGTACTTCTCTGCTTGTGAGGCATGTACTCTCCCAATTCATGGATTGTTTTCCCTTGAATAAAGGGCATCAAACTCGTTGCTAAATTGTAGTATTTTTGTAATTGGACAGTGCTCCCATGAGAGGTGCTTTATTTTTTTTTTAAGATTTTATTTATTTATTTCACAGAGTGAGCGAGAGAACGTGAGTCGGGGGAGGAGCAGAGGGAGAAGGAGAAGTAGACTCCCCACCTAGCAGGGAGCCTGATGCGGGGCTCAATCCCAGGACCCTGGGATCATAACCTGAGCCAAAGGCAGACGCTTAACCAACTGAGCCACCCAGGCGTCCCCGAGAGGTGCTTTAAAGAAACCCATATATTTATTCATTCACTCGTTCATTCCACAAACGCTGTTTTAACATCTATCATGTGCCAGGGCTCCTTTCAAGTGGCAAGAGAAGGCTCTGGGTATGGAAGGAGTAGAGAAAAGGGAACTCCTGGCAGGGGACACACCCTATTCAAATGCCCTGAGGTTGGAGACTCTCCCACAGACAACCTGGAGGTGACAGCCTGGCTAGGGAACTTGAAAGCAGACCCAGGCCCAAGAGGCTGTTCACAGCAGATGAGCCTGTTTGAGATCCTGGTTTGCTTCTCCTTAGCTCTGTGAGCAAGCGAGCTCTTCACATCCTTGATTCTTTTTCTTGTCCAGGGCAATTATCCTCACCTGGAGAGGTTTATTTGTGACTCTTCAGGATCAAGGTAAGATTAAAAATCTGTGAGCATGTAGAGACACCCCAAAAAGTACCCCATTGATGGTGAGGGCTGCTTCTTGAGCAAAGTCAGTTTTATTATTAAAAAAAACAAACATTTTTTTATTGTGTAAAAGACATAACATAAAATATATCATTTTAACCATTTTAAAATGTGCAATTCAGTGGATTTAGCACATTCACAGGGTTGTGTACCCACCACATCTGTCTAGTTCCAGAACTTTTCATCACCCCAAAAGGAAACCCTGTCCCCCTGTCCCTGCCCCTGCCAACCACCAATCTACTTTCTGTCTATGATTTTGTCTCTTCTGAACATTTCATGCAAGTGGAATTGTATAATATTTATACTGTATTTTGTCAATTGTGACTAGTGCTGCCGGGAACATGCTTCTGCAAGTTTAATTTGACCCCCTGTGTCCAGTTCTCCTGGGCCTATACCGAGGAGTGGAATTGCTGGGTCATGTGATGATTTTGTTTAACTTGCTGAGAAACTGCCAAACCTTTTCTCGTCAGTTTTATTTTCGTTATGAAAGATTTCAGGTATACACAAAAGTACCAATCATAAAATAACACTCACCTATCTTATTCCCAGCTGAAGAAATAGTCCCCAAAGAACTGAAGCCCCTGTGCACCCCCATCATCCATCCACCACGTTCTCCTCTCCAATCTCAGGGAAGTCTCTGTCTGAAACTAGGATTAGATCATCCCCAAGCTTATTTTTATAATACTATATATATATATATTTTAAAGATTTATTTATTTATTTATCAGAGAGAGAGAGCGAGAGAGAGAGCACAAGCAGCCGGAGCTGCAGAGGGAGAAGCAGGCTCCGCTGCCCAGCAGGAAGCCCGATGCGGGGCTCGATCCCAGGACCCTGGGATCATGACCTGAGTCGAAGACAGACGCTTAACCCACTGAGCCACCCAGGCGCCCCATATAATATTATATATATTTTTGAAGGGTAGGCATATTTAAAACTTTATCAGCAACGGGGGCCTGGCTGGCTTAGTCAGTGGGGCGTGTAGCTCTTGACCTCAGGGCTATGGGTTCGAGCCCTGTGTTGCATGTAGAGATTACTTAAAAATGAAATCTTTTTTTTATAATTAAATTTTTTATTGTTATGTTAATCACCATACAGTACCATACAGTACACCATACAGTAGTTTTAGATGTAGTGTTCCATGATTCACTGTTTGTGCATAACACCCAGTGCTCCATGCAGAACGTGCCCTCTTTAATACCCATCACCAGGCTAACCCATCCCCCTACCCCCCTCCCCTCTAGAACCCTCAGTTTGTTTTTCAGAGTCCATTGTCTCTCATGGTTCGTCTCCCCCTCCGATTTCCCCCCCTTCATTCTTCCCCTCCTGCTATCTTCTTCTTCTTCTTTTTTTTTTTCTTAACATATATTGCATTATTTGTTTCAGAGGTACAGATCTGAGATTCAACAGTCTTGCACAATTCACAGTGCTTACCAGAACACATACCCTCCCCAGTGTCTATCACCCAGTCACCCATCCCTCCCACCCCACCCCCCACTCCAGCAACCCTCATTTTGCTTCCTGAGATTAAGAATTCTTCATATCAGTGAGGTCATATGATACATGTCTTTCTCTGTTTGACTTATTTCGCTCAGCATAATACCCTCCAGTTCCATCCACGTCATTGCAAATGGCAAGATCTCATTCCTTTTGATGGCTGCATAATATTCCATTGTATATATATACCACATCTTCTTTATCCATTCATCTGTCGATGGACATCTTAGCTCTTTCCACAGTTTGGCTATTGTGGACATTGCTGCTATAAACATCGGGGTGCACGTACCCCTTCGGATCCCTACATTTGTATCTTTGGGGTAAATACCCAGTAGTGCAGGGGGCGCCTGGGTGGCTCAGTTGGTTAAGCGACTGCCTTCGGCTCAGGTCATGATCCTGGAGTCCCGGGATCGAGTCCCGCATCGGGCTCCCTGCTCGGCAGGGAGTCTGCTTCTCCCTCTGACCCTCCCCCCTCTCATGTGCTCTCTCTCTCTCTCTCACTCTCTCAAATAAATGAATAAATAAAATCTTTAAAAAAAAAAAAAAATACCCAGTAGTGCAATTGCTGGATCGTATGGTAGCTCTATTAAAAATAAAATCTTAAAAAAGAAAAACTTTTATCAGCAAAATGGTGGAGTGGACAGCTCCAACCTCTGCTTCCTCCACAGGAACATCGAACAAAAGCTATCAGAATTGACTTCGTCAGAATCTGGAAAACAGTCAAAGGTTTGCAGCAACTAAGCAAATGTTGAAGCAAAAAAAAAAAAAAAGGCAATTTGAAAATGGTAGGAAAGCTTTTTTTTTTTTAAAGATTTTATTTATTTATTTGACAGAGAGCACAAGCAGGGGGAGCAGCAAAGGGAGAGGGAGAAGCAGACTCCCATCTGAGCAGGGAGCCTGACGCAGGGCTCGATCCCAGGACCCTGAGATCATGACCTGAGTTGAAGGCCGACGCTTAACCGACTGAGCCACCCAGGCGCCCCTGAAAATGTAGGAAAGCTTTGTGGCATTTTTACTTGCCCTTGCCAAAGATGTTCTTGCCCTCCCCAGCTCAGCAGTGGTGGTTTAGCAAAAGCAAACTGTGTTTCCAGTGCTAAACCCTGGTCCCTGATTCTGGAGAAGGCAGAGCAGATCTTATTCACAAATTATTTTGTAGGTCTGTTCTAACCTACTCAGGGCTTCTTGAAGGACTGATGCAGAATGCTCATTTCTGAATTGCCTAACTCAGAGCTCAGGCCAGAAAGGTGGCGTGCATTGCTCAAAAACACTGCAAGATGAACTCACAACCTGCAAACATGTAAGATAAAAGATTAGGGTCAAAATCAATTACCTAGGGACATGTGGGTGGCTCAGTTGGTTAAGTGTCTGCCTTCGGCTCAGGTCATGATCCCAGGGTCCTGGGATTGAGCCCCTCATCGGGCTCCCTACTCAGCAGGGAGCCTGCTTCTCCCTCTGCCTGCTGCTTCCCCTGCTCATGCTCTCTCTCTGTCAAATAACTAAGTAAAATCTTCTAAAAAAAATCAGTTACCTAAACCCTGGGAGAAAAAATGGGGGGAATCTTTGGGAAATTAGGACATTCAAAGCATCCATAGATCTGGGGGGAATTTAGAAAACTATGTGCATGGCTCAGAGCTAGACTTAGGCTCAGAAAAGACCAGAGAAGACCCTAAGTTTTCATCTCAGGGTGATCCCTAGACTCAGTACAAGCCTGACTTAATGTTGAAGGAATGCCCCAGCACGGAACTGATCTGCAAAGACTAGGAGAGGTGGATTCTTTTGTTGTTTGATTGTAGGGGGGTTTTGGGGGGTTCTTTTTTTAGCTCCTGGCATTCAAAGAAATCTCTGTCCAGACATTAACTGAACCTGAGCTAAAGAACAGAGAACCCAGTGACCACACACAATAAAGAATACAGTCTTTGCACAAAATAGTTTGCAAAAGTACCTACACAAATTATTTTTTTAATTTAAATTCAATTAATTAACATATAATGTATTATTTGTTTCAGGGGTACAGGTCTGTGATTCATCAGTCTTATATAATACCCACTGAGTACCTACACAAATTAAATAATACAGCCTTCAACAATTTAAAGACAAAAACAAAAACAGCAAGCAAGAGAAGAATCTGAGTTCCATAGTTATCACATTATAATGTTCAAATGCCTAATTTTCAACAAAAAATCACAAGGCATAAAAGGAAACATAAAATTATGGCCCATTCAAAGGAACAGAATAGGGGCGCCTGGGTGGCTCAGTCAGTTAGTTAAGCAGCTGATCCTTGATTTCAGCTCAGGTCATGATCTCAGGGTCATGAGATCAAGCCCCACATGGGGCTCTGCACTGGGCATGGAGCCTGCTTGAGATTCTCTCTCTCCCTCTCCACTGCCTGTCCCCCTCACCTTGTGGTCTCTCTCTCAAAAAAACAAAACAAAACAAAACAAAACAAAACCACTACCCATCATTTATAAGCTATCCTCAATAAGATTTTTTTAAAAGATTTTATTTATTTATTTGAGAGAGAGAGAGAGAGAGAGCATGAGCGGGGGGGAGGGGCAGAAAGAGAGGGAGAAGCAGACTCCCTGCTGAGCAGGGAGCCTGACATGGGGCTTCATCCCAGGACCCCAGGATCATGACCTGAGCTAAAGGCAGACACTTAACCAACTGAGCCACCCAGGCTCCCCTATCCTCAATAAAATTAACAGCCTGACAAAGAATTCTATATCAAACAAAACTGTTCTTCAAAAATGAGGAAGAAATCAAGACAGTCTCAGATAAGCAAAAGCTGAGGGAGTTTTTGCCATTATATCCACCCTTCAAGAAATGCTAACGGAGTCCTACAGGTTAAAATAAAAGGACACTAGACACTAACTCAAAGCCATATCTAAATATATATGCATCAAACAACAGAGCTCCAAATTAAAAGAAACAAACATTGACAGGATAGAAAGGAAAAACAAATAGTTCTACAAAAGCAGTTGGAGAGGGCTCCTGGGAAGCTCAGTTGGTTGAGTGACTGCCTTCGGCTCAGGTCATGATCCTGGAGTCCCAGGATTGAGTACTACATTGGGCTCCCTGCTCAGCAGGGAGTCTGCTTCTCCCTCTGACCCTCCCCCCTCTCATGCTCTTTCTCTTTCTCAAGTAAATAAATAAAACCTTTAAAAAGAAAAAGCAGTTGGAGACTCCAGTACCCCACTTTTAATAATGAATAGAACATCTAAACAGAAGATTAAGGACATAGAGGGTTGAATAACACTATAAACCAACTAGACTGAAGAGACATCTGTAGAACATTCCATGAAAGAACAGCAGAATACACATTCCTATCAGGTGCACATGCAATATCTTCCAGTATAGGCCATATGCTAGGGGAAAAAAGTCTCAATAGATTTGAAAAATTGGGGGCGCCTGGGTGGCTCAGTTGTTAGGTGTCTGCCTTCGGCTCAGGTCATGATCCCAGGGTCCTGGGATAGAGCCCCGTGTCAGGCTCTCCGTTCGGTGGGAAGCCTGTTTCTTCCTCTCCCACTGCCCCTGCTTGTGTTCCCTCTCTCGCTGTGTCTCTCTCTGTCAAATAAAAAAAAAAAAAAAATGAAAAAAAATAGATTTGAAAAAATGAAGTCATACAGTGTCTTCTCCAACTACAAGGGAATGAATGAAGCTAGAGATTAATGACAGAAGGGAAATTGGAATGTTTACAAATATGTAGATATTAAACAACACAGTTTTAAAGAAACTGTGGGTCAAAGAAATCACAAAGGAAGTTGGGAAATATCTGGAGACAAATGAAAACAAAACATAACATACTAAAAGTCATGGGATGTTGCAAAGGCAGTGCACATACTAAATTTACAGCTATGGATGACTATATTGAAAAAGAAGAAAGATCTCAAATGAATAACCTAACTGTAGACTTTGAGGTAGTAGAAAAAGAAGAGTAAACTTAAATCAAAGCTAGTATCAGGAAGGAAATAATAAAGATTAGAGCAAAGTTAAATAGAGAATAGAGAAAACTAGAATCACTGGAATCAATGAAACCAGAAGTTGCATCTTTGAAAAGATCAACAAAATCAAGACATTTTTAGCTAGATTGACAAAGAAAAAAGGAAAGAAGATGCAAATCCTTAAAATCAGAAATAAAAGTGGGGACATTACTACTGACCCTATAGAAATAAAAAAGATCATAAGAGAACACTATGAAAAATTGTATGCCCGGGCACCTGGGTGGCTCAGTCTGTTAAGTGTCTGCCTTCGGCTCAAGTTATGTTCTCAGGGTACTGGGACTGAGCCCCATGTCTGGCTCTGTGCTCAGTGTTCAGCAGGGAGTCTGCTTGTTTCTCTCCCTCTTCCTCTACCCCTCCCCCGTTTGTGCTCCCACTGTCTCTCTCTCTCTCTCTAATAAATAAATAAATAAATAAATAAATAAATAATCTTTAAAAAAGGAAAAATTGGGGTGCCTGGTTGGCTCAGTCATTAAACATCTGCCTTTGGCTCAGGTCATAATCCCAGGATCCTGGGATCGAGCCCCGCATCATGCTCCCTGCTCAGCAGGAAGCCTGCTTTTCCCTCTCCTACTCCTCCTGCTTGTGTTCCCTCTCTCCCTGTCTCTCTCTCTGTCAAATAAATAAATAAAATCTTTTTAAAAAAAGGAAAATTGTATGCCAACAAATCAGATAACCTAGATGAAATGGACAAATTCCTAGAAACACATAAATAACCTAAACTGACTTAAGAAGAAATAGAAAATCTCAACAGACCTATAATACATAAAGAGATAGAATTAGTAATCCAAAACCTTCCAATAAAGAAAAGTCCAGGACTAGATGGCTTCCCTGGTGAATTCTACCAATCATTTATGGAGTAATTACCCTTGAACCATGCAGGGGTTAGGGGCACTGACCACCTGTGCAGTCCAAAATCAGCATATAACTTAAAAAAAAAAAAGATTTTATTTATTTATTTGACAGAGAGAAAAAGAGAGCACACGCACAAGCAGGGGGAACGGCAGAGGGAGAGAGAGAAGCAGACTCCCTGCTGAGCAGGAAGCCCAACATGGGGCTCGATCCCAGGACCCTGGGATCACGACTTCAGCCAAAGGCAGACGCTTAACTAACTGAGCCACCCAGATGTCCCTAGCATATAACTTTCAAGTCCCCACAAATTTAACTACTAGTAGCCCACTGTTGACTGGAAGCCTTACCTACAACATTAAGCAGTTGACTAACACTTATTTTGTATATGTATTATATACTATATTCTTATAATACAGCCAGCTAGAGAAAAGAAAATATTCTTAAGAAAATCATAAGGAGGGCGCCTGTGGCTCAGTTGGTTAAGGGTCTGCCTTTGGCTCAGGTCATGATCCCAGGGTCCTGGGATCAACGCCTGCGTGGGGCTCCCTGCTCAGCAGGGAGTCTGCTTCTCTGCCCCTCCCCTGGCTCATTCTCTCTCTCAATCTCTCTCTTTAAAAAAAAAAGAAAAGAAAATCATAAAGAGGAGAAGATACATTTACAGTCCTGTGCCATATTTACTGAAAAAAATCCATGTATAGACCTGTGCAATTCAAATCCATCTTGTTCAAGGCTCAACCATAATAACAATTCTTATCTAACTCTTCCAAGAAATAGAAGAGGAAGCAACACTTATAATGAAACCAGCATTACCCTGATAACAAAGGCTGATAAATGTAAGAAATGGAAGTTACAGGGGCACCTGGGTGGCTCAGTCGGTTGAGTGTCTGCCTTCGGCTTGGGTTGTGATCCCAGGGTCCTGGGATCAAGCTCCACATCAGGTTCCCTGGAGCCTGCTTCTCCCTCTCCCTCTGCCTGCCACTCCCCCTGCTTGTGCTCTCTCTCTCTATCAAATAAATAAATAAAATCTTTTTTAAAAAAAGAAAGAAATTAAAATTACAGCCTGTGAGAAAAGAGAAAATACATATATATATATCTGCCCCTGGTTTCTGGCATAGAACTCCTGAAACCTTTGTAATTTCCCAAGTGATAAAAGTACCAGGAGCATCTTTTGTTATACTATTTGGTCTTTGACCCCAGTTCCTGGCACAGGGCTCCTAAAACCCTTGGAATTTCCTGATAGGAGTATCTTTTGTTGTAATGAGGCAACTCTGGGTGGGCTCCTGGAGGGGGGCTGGTCACCAGAAAGGCCAAGCCATGATTAGAAGTTTGGAATTTTCAGCCACACCCCCCATTCTTCAGAGAGGGGAAAGGGGCTGTAAATGGAGTTAATCATTTATTATGCCTATGTGACAAAGCCTCCATAAAAATCCCAAAAGTACGGGGTTCAGAGAGCTTCCGGGTCAGTGAAAATGTGGAGGTGCTGGGAGAGTGGTGCACCCAGAGGATGGAAGCTCCATGCCTCTTCCCACATACCTTGCCCTACAGATCTCTTCCATCTGGATGTTCATCTGTACCCTTATCATATCCTTTCATAATAAGCAGGTAAACAGTAAGTAAACTGTTGTCCTAAGTTCTGTGGGCCACTCTAGGAAATCAACTGAACCCAAAGAAGGGGTAATGGAAACCTCTGATTTCTAGCCAGTCCATTAGGACCACAGTTAACAAGCTGGATGTGCTCTGGGTATCTGAAATGGTGGGCAGTCTTGTAGGACTGAACCCTTAACCTGAAGGATCTGACACTATCTTGAGGTATATTGTGTCAGAACTGAGTTAAATTCTCAGATACCAACTGGTGTTGCAGAGAATTGCTTGTTGTGGTGTTTCAGAAGTGTCGTGGGTGTGGTAGTTGGGTGAGAGTGAAGGAAAAACACAGAAGGAGGACTGAGGTTTTCCCTTAAACACAGATCCATATCCCTGAAGAATATAGTTGCAAAATTCCTAAACCAAAAGCTGGCAAACTAAATCCAAAAGCATATCAAAAGGATTACACACCATAACCTAGTAGGATTTATCTCAGGAATGCAAGGACGGTTCAACATAAGAAAATCAATCAATGCAATACTCATATTAATGGAACAAATAGAAAAAAATCACATGATCATCTTAATTGTTGCATTAAAGACATTTGACAAAATCTATTATCCTTTTGTGATAAAACTCTCTAAAAACTAGGGATAAAAAGAACTTCTTGCACATCATAAAGGACATTTATGAAAAACCCACAGCTAACTTCATACTCAATGGTGAGAGGCTGAAAGGTTTCCCCTAAGATAAGGAGCAAGACAAGAATGTCTACCTTCACCATTGCTACTCAACATCACATTGGAAGTTCTAACCAGAAAAATATATAAAAGGCATCTAGGGGCATGTGGGTGGCTCAGTCAGTTAAGCGTCTGCCTTTGGCTCAGGTCATGATCCCAGGGTCCTGGGATGGAGTCCTGGAGTGTTGGGCTTCTTGCTTAGCGGGGAGCCTTCTTCTCTCTTTCCCTTTGCCTCCTGCTCTCCCTGCTTGTGTTCTCTCTATCAAATAAATAAATAAAATCTTTAAAAAAAATAAAAGGCATCTACATTTGAAAGGAAGAAGTAAAACTACTTCTATTCACAGATGACATGACCCTATTTATAGAAAATCCTAAGGAATCCATGAGAGAGCTAGAACATATTTGCAAATCACATATCTCATGAAGGTTTAATATCCAGAATATACAAAGAACTCCTACAACTAAACAACAAAAAGACAAACAACCCAATTTAAAAATGGGCAAAGGACTTGAATACATATTTCCCAAGAAAGATATATAAATGGATAATTAACACGTAACAAGACGCTCAACAACATTGTTCATTAGGAAAACCACAATGAGATACCACTTCACACTCAGTAGCGTGGTTATCATCAAAAATAATGTGTTGATGTTGAGAAACTGGAACCCTCTTATACCACTGGTGGGAATGTGAAATGGGGCAGCTGCTGTGCAGTTTGGTGGTGGTTCTTCAAAACGATAAACATAGAATTACCATATGATCCAGCAATTCTACTTTTGGGTATATATCCAAAAGAATTGAAAGCAGGGACTGGAACTGAGTGGGTACACCGATGTTCATTGTAGCACTATTCACAACAGCTGAAAAGTGGAAACTACCGAAGTGTCCATCACAGGCTGAATGGATAAACAAAATGTAGTACATCTATGTAATGGAATATTACTTAGCCACAAAAAAATAAAGTTCTGATCCATGATACAACTTGGATGAACTTTATTTTTTTTTAAGATTTTATTTATTTATTTGAGAGAGAGAGAGTGCACACAAGTAGGGGGAGTGGCAGAGGGAGAGAGAGAAGCAGGCTCCCCACTGAGCAGGGAGCCCGATGAGGGGCTCAATCCCAAGACCCTGGGATCATGACCTGAGCTGAAGGCAGACGTTTAACCAACTGAGCCACCCAGGTGTCCCTAACTTGGATGAACTTTAAAAACATGCCGAGTGAAATAAATCAGAGACAGGCAAGCATTATATGGTTACACTGATATGAAATATCTAGAATATGCAAATTCATAGAGACAGAAGAAAGTAGATTAGAGGTTACCAGGGGCTGGAGGAGAAGGGACTTGAATGAGGAATTATTGCTTAATGGTTAAAGAGTTTCCGTCTGGGGGTGATGGAAAAGTTTTGGAACTAAATAGAGGTCAGGTATTGTGCATATTCTATCTTGTAAATGTACTTAATGCCACCGAACAGTACACTTAGAAACCGTTAAAACAGCAAATTTTGCATTCTATATATTTTAACCACAATACAAAAATGCAAATTAAAAAAAAAAAACACCTTCATAACATTGGTATCACACTGTTTGTTCCATTTTACAACCTGCTTATTTTCACTCAATGTTCTGGTTTGGAGGTTTTTGCCCGGAAGTCCGGCTCATCCTTTTTCTGTGCTGTATAGTATTCCACGGTATAAGTATATCCTAGTGTTTTTCCACGCTCCAACTCCTCATTCTTGTAAACCAGGCCGCTGGGAAAACACGCACATTGGGTTTTTCTGGGATTCACACCATCAGCAGAAGGGTCAGGTCGAAGGGTCCGTCCATCCTCAATAGCACTAGCATGGCCAAATTACTCTTTAACGTGGTCAGACGGAGTCCCCCTCCCCATCACCAGTGCACTCCCAGCGACCTCTGCCCATTGTCTCTAGGGCCTGCCTGGGAGCCTCCCTAGGGGTGAGGAGAGGTCTCAGAGTGATTTTTGTTCTCTGAAAACTAGGCCGAGCTTCAAGTTTGGATTGTCTTGATTCTCCTTCCCTGAATCACCTGTTCCTGCCTGTATTCGTTGACTATTATGTCCCCAAATTCACGTCCACCTGGAACCTCAGATGGTGACTTTTTAGGGTCTTTGAGATATAATTATTTACATTAAAATGAGGTCACCCTGGAGGAGGGCAGGCCCTCAATCCAGTGACCGTCCTTCTAAGAAGGCCGTGTGAAAACAGAGGCAGAGATGCGAATGACGGAGCCATAAGCCAAAGGCCATCAAGGAGTGCGGGAAGCCCCCAGAAGCCGGAAGAGGGGCCTGAGACCAATTCTCCCTTTCAGCCTCCAGCCCTGCCGACACTTTGATCTGGGACTTCTGGCCTCCAGACTGTGAGAGAATACATTTCTGCTTCCTTAAGCCATCAGTTTGTGGTAACTGTTACAGCCGCCCCATGAAACAATGTCATCCGCCCATCTTAATATTTGGTGGGGGTTTTTTCTTCCCTCTGGTGTGTCTTCCTGTGTTCTGGAAGCTATTCCTTGATCAGTTAAAGGCATGGCAGACATCTTCTCTCAGTCCCTGGCTTGTCTTTTCAATTTCTTATTGGATTTTTTGGGGTGTCCGAAAGTGGGACATTGTGATCGAGTTTAATGTATCCCAAACCCTCCAATTATTCGGGCTTTTTTCCTTGTCAAGGGTGGGTTTTCATGTGCCAGGCAGTTAAAACTGGTGTATGGTTCTCCTCTGCGGTGCTTCCAGCCTGACCTCTCGGCATTCCGGGCTGGGGCCTCCGCCAGCCCCTCCCTTTGCCCCCCATTAACGCTCCGTGGGGGAGGGGGGCGGACAGCTGAGTGTGAGTCAGCCCGGGCCAAGCTGCCTGGGGCGGAAGTGGTTGGCTCAGCCCCTGGGACCGGCTGTGTGGGTTCCTGACCGAGGGGGGCTATGGACAGAATAAGCGGGGCAGGAAGTGGGTCAGCTGAGGCAGCAGGCTTCCGGATCCCACGTGTTCGCTGACCGGAATGTTTGGTGGGGGTAACCCCCCAGAGCCTGCCCTTCCTCCTCCCCGCCCCCCCACCCCGGTTTGCTCTAATGGCTCTTCTAACGTTGGGTTTTTTTCCTTGTCAAGGGTGGGCACCTACTCGGTGCCAGGCCATGGCGGAGCAGTGACGCACAACCCTGCCAGGGGGGTGTGGGTATCAGCTCCTTATCACGGGGGAAACTGAGGCCCGGAGCAGGGCACCCCTGTCTCACCCGACGTCTCAAATCCTTTCCCTTGGCTGGCTAGAGCCCTCCCTGCCCCTCACTGTCCTCACTCTAAACATGGGGCTTTGGAAGAGAAAATATCTAGGGAGTTTCCACATTTTCTCTCTGCCCCTTTTTGAATCTCTCCCTTGCTGTCTCTCTGCATCTCTGCTTTTCAGTCTCTCATAGTCTCTTTCTGTCTTGGCCTCCCCACCTCCCCCATCAGCACCACACAGTGTGTGTGTGTGTAGGGAGGGGTGCCACCCGAGCCTACCCCTCCCCCTTTCCGGGGGACCTGGACATGTCCCGGCAGGTCTGAGACACTCCTTGTAGAAACTGCTGAATGCCTGGTGGCAAGTTGCCAGTGCAGAAAGGAGGGGGTAGGAAAGTGAAAGAGGGTGTGGGGGAAGGACTTTGGGATTTCCGGTTCAGTACTTCACCCCCCCCTTACCTTTCCCTACCCAGGACTGTCACACTCAACGTGTTGCAAGATGACGTTGGGTTTTGTGGTATGCATAGGAGTTCTCCAGGTATAAATGGGGGCAGGGGGGCTTCCAGGCAGAGGGGCCAGCTTGGGGTCAGTGGTAAAAAGAGAACAGAGGTTCAAATGCCCAGAAGAAGAGTTTGGCTTTCTCCTGTAAGCAAAAGGGAGCCGTGGAGGATATGAGAGGTGCGGAGGGGCCCCCATTAGATACCCAGAATGGGGCGGACTAGAAGGATGAGACTGGTGTCCAAGACCCTCATCTCCAAGTAAGACTGAGAATGTCCAGGCGAGAGCTGACGGAAACTGTTGAATGGGGCCAAGCGAGGCCTCTCCGAGCTGTACCCTCCCATGAACCTCCCCCCATCTGCCTTGGACTATTCAGCCGCCTGTGCCTCCCTCATTACTACTGGGTCCCCTGCACTGTACTCCCAGCCTGGAAACTGCTGGATCCCTGGTGTGTCCCCAGCCCCAGGAACCAATGCACAGTAGGCACTCCATAAGTGACCGAGGCAGCCACAGGCTAAGGCAAGGACGTGCGGCGTGGGCAGGTCGGCCGGAGAAGGAAGCGGGCGTGTCTTCCGCTCCCGGGAGGTTCCAGCGCCTCTCTGCGCCCCCTGCTGGTCTCGGGAGGGAACACCGAGCACTCACCCCTTTCCTCCGTCCTCCCGTAGTTTTATTACACACCAGTTACACGCCTGGAGCTGTGCTGGGTGCAAAGGACACCTCCTCTGAGGGAGCGAAGACCCTGTGTCCTCAGGGACTTGGAGGAGGTGCCCCCTCCCCTGGACCCACGTTCGCCAAGACAAGTCCTTTTGGTTTCAAAGATTTATTCTTTGAAAGCCCCTGACCCTTAAAATGTCTTCATTCTTGGGCGCCTGGGTGGCTCAGTGGTTAAGCAACTGCCTTCAGCTCAGGTCATGATCCCGGAGTCCCGGGATCGAGTCCCACATCGGGCTCCCTGCTCAGCGGGGAGTCTGCTTCTCCCTCTGACCCTCTCCCCTCTCATGCTTTCTCTCTCTCTCAAATAAATAAATAAAATCTTAAAAAAAAAAAAATGTCTTCATTCCTTCTGAGGACATACATAGGGGAGTCACCAAGTCCTATTTCTGGTTCAAACTGCTTAGCTCCAGACCAGTCCGCCCCCTGGCCATGACACGTGGGACAAGAGGCTTCACCTGGCAGAGCCTCAGTTTCCCCATCTGTAAAAGGTGGTAATGGCACCCCCCACCACAGGGTTGTGAGTGGGAACTCGGCACGAGCTGGGGTCTAAATGATCGTGATTCAAATCCCAGCGCCACACCCCCTTGCTGTGTGACCACAGGCAAGTGACTCAGTCTCTCTGTGCATCAAAACAAATGCACTGGGTTGTGCGGAGGGAGACCATTCAGTACAGAAATCTTGTCATTCTTAACTCAGCACATTCATAACAGCCACCACAGGCTGAGCACCAGGTCACAAACCAGGGACAGAAATCCCAGTGAATCAGGGACGCCCCTCTGCCCACTCAGGCCCTCAGGCCAAGGATGACCGAGGTGGACACTAACCCCTCACAAAGACACACAAGAAATCACGTATTTCAACTGTTTTATTTGCTTTCTGGGGTGTCAAGTTTGGGATCTTCCCGAGCCCAGCCCCCAGCAAAGTCACGACAGACCCTTCCCCGGCCTGGGCTCCCAGATAGGAGGGTTTCAGACAAGGCACTCACAGGAACTCTGGGGGTCAGGGAGAGGCCACCCCGAGATGCAGGGGACAGGCACACCTTGGGGGACAGAAAACACAGTTACCTTAGGTAGGAAAGGTTTTTCCTAAAGAGAGATTTAGGATGAGCTAGAAACCTGAGATGTTAAGGGAGCCCCAGAAACACACCAGGCACCCCCAGGGCAGGCAGAAGGTCAACCCTGCTTCCTTGGTCCCTGGGGATGCCACATGCCTCGGGAGCACAGAGTCCAATTCCAAACCGGCTTTCTCTGGGATTTCCTAGAGACAAAGTGTGTCGGCCACAAAAGCCACTCACCCCAGTCCCCCACCTCTGCAAATGGCTCTGGTGACCCTGGGCTGGGCCCTGGGGAGCCAGGGCCACCTCCCAGAGCCTAGGGTTGCTTCTCTCTTTCCCACCTTGTCTCCTTTCTCTGTGCCCCATGCATACTGGGGAGGCAGGCACTTCTGTGGGTCTCGGGGCAGCTGAAAAGGAAGGCCTGGTGAGGAGAGAGATGGGGGCAGGCGGGGGGGGGGGGGATTTGGTGAGGGGACCAGCTCAGGGCTGGAACATGCTTCCCCACTGTAAAAACAGAGATGTTCTCCCTCCTGGCCAGCAGCCCCAGGCCCTTAGGAGGCACTTGTGCCTGGGGAAGGGAAATGTAATCTGGGATATACAAATAAAAGGCCTCTTTGGCTCCCCAAGTCCCACGGATCCAGTGGGATTCGCGGCCACGGGGAGCCCCCTGGGAATGCGGCGGCCTGCCTCTGCCCGCGGGACCACCAGCGCCCCACACCGGCTGCCCGCGGCAGCGCTCACAGGGTGGAGGCTGGGCCCGCGGAGAAGAATGGGGCTTTGTCCCGCTATCCCCAAAGGGGACTTTTGGGTTTAAACACTCCAAGGGGTGGAGAGGTCAAAGGTCAACAGTCTAGACAGTGGCAGCAGGAAAGAGGCCGGTGCTGTGGGCGGATTTCCAGGAGCAGCTCCCCTCCCTGGCCCACACAGGCATGTGGGTACACACACACACACACACACACACACACACACACACACACACACACACACACACACACACACACCAGCTGGCCTGGCTTCCTGGCAGACACTTCTAAGACAACAAAAAGGCATCCTGAATCTCCTTTTCCAGCCATCCCCCTGAGCAGGCCCTTTCTGTTCTAGAAGTCACCGTACCAGCAAAGAGCAAGGCGGCTGAAAAGGATTTTCCTTGCCGAAACGATTGCGATCTGACGTTTCCGCAAAGGCCCGGCGCCCCTTGGGAAGCCATGATTTCTGCCCCCCACCTATCCCCGTCTCTCCCCGTGGCCAAGGGACCTTGGCCATTCTTTGATTGGACCAGGCGGGCCAGGCGGCACAAACCCAGTCCACCAACTCAAATTCCTGCTTCTTCCCACCTTTCTTTCCTTCTTACTAACCTCTCCTTCTTATTTCTTTTTTAAGCTACAAGCTCACGTCCATCCCACTGGCCTTGTTTTTGGTGAGCAAGGGGGAGCCGAAGGGGCTGAGAGAAGAAGAAAGGTACCCTTTCGGTGTGGAGGCCGTAGCACCATGAAGGAGATGACTGGTGCTGCCCCTCTCCCCCACCTCGGCACCCCCATGGGGGCCCCCACTCCGATTTCTTACAAGATTCCCCCAGCAGCCTTCCCACCACATCCCACTGCCCATCCTTCTACCATGAACACCTGCTCACCCCTCCCCCCGTTGGCGTCTCTCCCCTCCACACCCTGCCAAGCCACACCTACTTCACAGACCCGTCCCTCGGCCCCGCTCTGTGTGCCCCCCTCCACCTGAGACTCTGCAAATGACAAGGGAGCAAGAATGGGCCTTGGTTCTCCTTTCTCACAGGAGGACATTTTAGTCCGACACCCAACAAATGCAGACAGACACACCATGGAGAGAACAGATGAGTTTGCCCAAAAGAAAACCATTTTTAAACTAGAAAATAAAAGTAAAAAAAGCTGGCGGGAAGTGGGTGAAATGTTTAATGGCTGTCTGATTGAATAAAAATGTGCGAAATGCTCTGCATCGTGGACAAGGACAGGATTCTGGCTTGACTTGATGAGAAAATCTAAAACCTTTGCAGGAACACAAAAATGACATACATACACTCAACAATGATCGGACAATAAGTTATACCTCTAAATCTCTGAATCACATGGTGCTTTAAACAGAGAGGCAAAATGAAGACAAAGGAAAGATGAAAATGTGGAGTTTGGGGATGGTGTGTCTGGGTTCCAGTGGGTACCCAGCTAAGCGCAGACCTGGCTCATCTCCAGGTCCCCCCCCTTTCCCTCCCCATCTTGCCTGAATTCATTTCCTCCTTCACACCCCTGAAGATCAGACCTTTGGGGATCAGAGCTAGATGAAACCTAACGTTCTCAATAAGACCTCTGGGGAGACCCCCGAGGCTTGAGCTCCCCACATTCAGAAGAGTCACAATTTCTGCTTACGGAATCCCACACGGCAGATTTCTCAGGAGACGGCGATCTCGGACTGGGGACGTGAGCAGGGCATTTCTGGCAGAAGGCAGGCTGACATGGAGAGAGGGGCAGAGTCCCGATCAGTCGAACCTGCCAGCCACAGGCCATGCCCACTGCCAAGTGCCGGCCCCAAGTCACCCACCTGGAGCCACTTTCCCCTCAGGAGAAAACCCAGGACCCAGAAAATGCATTTAACTCAGAGACATATCAACCCGGTTCTCAAGCAACACCGCAGCTCAGCAGAGAAGAGAAACTCCCCAGGCCAGCAGAACAAGAGGCAAAGAAGGGGAATGTTTGAGAAAACGAAACAAAACAAAAATCTCATCTGTTTTAGAAAGAACTGCGTGCTGGGTAACACCGACGTGATCCAACCTGGCATCAGACTCCAGTCCACCTCGCACTTAGGGAAATGATAAAACCCCCGTCTTCTCCCCCAAGCAGGAGAACACTTCCAAAATGTGTATTTGCCTCAGCCGGCTTCACAGCTGCTGTCATTCTTTTCCTCTGGCGGGTATCAAGGTCCAGCTGAATTCAGTGGCCTCCTGGGTGAGGTTACTCTCCTCCGTGGCCGCTAAGTTCAAAGTTGCCAGGGACTGAGATCAAAATTTACTCCGTCTCCAGAACCGTCTACACAAAAGCCCACGGGCTGCTCCAGCACCCCCCTGCTCAAACACAGCACACATGGAGATCAGCAAACTCCAGCCCCCGGGCCCCCCCGGGGCAGCCCCCCCAACTTAAGGAGAACAAGAAGCTGGTCCCCAGCACCAAGACTGCAAAAATCCAGGCCAGATGTGGGGTGGGTTTGCAGCTGCTACAGATTTTTACATATTAAAAAAAAAAAAAAGTCACGTGCAAGTCAAAATGACAAGGGCTGTTTTCCTACCCCTGCTCCAGAGTCCCCACGGGTACAGCTCACAGCTCTGGTGTCGAAAGGGTCAGCCCGCCTTTTTAACCAGCTGGGGCAGCAGCTCCCACCCCCCCAGGGCCTGGCCAAGGGCCCTGCCCGCCCTGAGGAAACGGAACCCGATGTCAGCTCCGACACAAAGATGTGGGTCCCGTTTTCAGAGAAAGAGGCAAGAAGGGGCCGCATCCCAGGAAAAAGAAAAGACACTTTGTCGTCGGTGAAAGCCCGCGTTTTAACCAAAGGGAATATAAATTCCTCTGTGCCCAAACTAGCACTATTGTTTTTGAAAAAGAGAATAAGAAAGAGAAGGGAAAAAAGCCTCCGCCATATCCCAAGGCAGCCCTTTCCGGGGCTGTCCCAGCTGCTGGGACATGGATCAGGGCAAACACTCTTCAAGGAGTTTTTAAGTTTGGGAAAAACCAGTCATGGACGGAGGGAACACTGGAATCCCTTCACCAGAGACTTAGAAAAGCAGGTGAGCAGGTGGCCCCAGCTGTGGGATCAAGAGCAGAGATCCACTTGACCAGGATTCCCTGTGGAGATCGGGACCCACCAGCTTCCCAGCCATTGTGGCTGTGTCCCCCAGATGCAAAGGGAAATCGAGAAAAAAAATCTTCAGCCACCTTCTTCAAAGCGACCAGCCCTTTTGTGGAGAAGAAGGGAGAGGAAGTGTGTACGTTGGAATATTGATCCAAATCCGATCCCCAGCTGACAGGCTTATCCTCCTTGGCCAGGCCCCCAGAGGGCGGACGTCCCTCCCAGGGTCCCTAGTGGGACGAGGTCTTGGGAGGCCCGAGAGGCTCTCAGTGTTTGTGGCGACAGTTGATTTTGCCCTCTGACTGCTCCAGGACATCCAGCATCTCCTCGATGATGGCCCGCAGCGCCCTGCCCAGCTGGTCTGCGTTGTAGGGCTTGCCCAGTGGAGGCACGTGAACAAAGGCTGAGCGGCCATGACTCTGGTACAACGAGGTGTAGTAGGTGAAGTCACAGAGGTACCTAAGTTTCAGGGCGTTGGGGGCAGGAGGGAGACCAAAATGGGGTCAGAGGGTCAATACATAGACTAACAGGACAGCCTCCATCCAGATCTGCTGTAAGACCCCCAACCTCGCCAGAAATCTACAAGATGGAATACTGCTTCTCCCTCCCACCCCCCAGGTTGGCAAAAATGAAAAAAACCTGGTAACTCCAAGTGCTGGTGTATATGTGAGGAAGGAGGCAGTGAGATACGGCTAGCAGGAATGCCAATTGCCCCAGGGGGAGAATTTGGCAGGCTAGGAATATTACAAATGCCTGGACTTGATGACATGTTCTTGCCGGTTTTGAGAATCTGCCTTCAGAAGCCATCTGCATGAGGGCACAAGAAAGATGAAGAAGGTGTTCGCGGGCGCCTGGGTGGCTCAGTTGGTTAAGCGACTGCCTTCGGCTCAGGTCATGATCCTGGAGTCCCTGGATCGAGTCCCGCATCGGGCTCCCTGCTCGGCAGGGAGTCTGCTTCTCCCTCTGACCCTCCCCCCTCTCATGTGCTTGCTCTCTCTCATTCTCTCTCTCTCAAATAAATAAATAAAAAATCTTTAAAAAAAAAAAAAAAGAAGGTGTTCGCTGTACTGTTAAGTATAAAAGTAGAGTAAGAAGCAACCTGCTAGGGTCTGAATGTCTCTCCTCAAATTCAGTGTTGAAGCCCTAACTCCCAATGCATTGGTATTAAGAGGCGGGGCCCTTGGGAAGCGAGAGTCCTCACAAAGGGGGTGAGTGCCCCTTATAAAGGAGACCCCAGAAAACTCTCTTCCTCCTCCTGCCACGTGAGGACGCAGCAAGAAGGCGGCAGTCTGCAACCTGGAGGGAGGCCTTCATCAGAACCTGACCAGGCTGGCGCCATGATCTTGAACTTCCCCACCTCCAAAATTGTGAGCAATCACTTTGTGTTGCTTAGAAGGTGCCTGGTCGGTGGTATATTGTTATAGCAGAACGAACGGGCTGTGACACAACATGACTGTCCACGGACAGAGGAGTGGCTTCCTAAATGGAAACAGCCACACAATGCAATGAATACTACGCAGCCATTTGCAAGGCATGCAGTGGATCCATTGGGAACCGGAGAAATCACCAAGACCCGTGTTGTGTGCCCGCAGGTGAAATTGAGGAAGAGGGCGCTCAGGAAAAGGCACATTGTGTAACCCCATCCACATGAGAGGAAAGCTAAATAGGACAAAATCCTAAATCAGCACACCAAGTGCTCTGTAGGCAGCTGACCCTGAACAACATGGTTTGAACTGCAAGGGTACACTCATACAAGGATTGTTTTCACCAAATATAATACAGTATTATAAATATATTTTCTCTTCCTTATAGTTTTCTTCAAGTGTTTATTTTAATTCCAGTTTGTTCCAGTTTAATTCCAGTTAGTTCATATATAGTGTTCTATTATTTTTTAATTATTTATTTGAGAGAGAGAGCGAGCAAAAGAGAGCATCAGCAGCAGGGTGAGGGAGAGGGAGAAGCAGGCTTCCCGCCGAGCAGGGAGCCCGATGTGGGGCTCGATCCCAGGACCCTGGGATCATGACCTGAGCCCAAGGCAGAGGCTTAACTGACTGAGCCACCCAGGAGCCTCTACAGTGTTCTATTAGTTTCAAGTGTACAATATAGTGATTCAACACGTCCATACATCACCTGCTGCTCAGCATGACAAGTGCCCTCCTTCATCCCCATCACCTATTTCCCCCACCCACCACCTCCCCCTGGTAACCCGCAGTTTGTCCTCTACAGTTAAGAATCTGTTTCTTGGTGGGGCGCCTGGGTGGCTCAGTCGGTTAAGCGTCTGCCTTCGGCTCAGGTCATGATCCCGGGGTCCTGGGATTGAGCCCCTTAGCCGGCTCCCTGCTCAGCGGGAAGCCTGCTTCTCCCTCTACCTGCCGCTCCCCCTGCTTGTGCTCTCTCTCTCTGTCAAACAAATAATCTGTTTCTTGTTTTCTCTCTTTTTTCCTTTGCTCATTTGTTCTGTTTCTTAAATTCCACACATGAATGAAATCATAGGGAATTTTCTTTCTCTGACTTATTTCACTTAGCATAACAGTCTCTAGTTCCGTTCACGTTGTTGCAAATGGCAAGATTTCATTCTTTTTGATGGCTGAGTAATATTCCTCTGTGTGTGTGTATACATGTATACGTGTGTGTGTATCTCACATCTTCTTATCCATTCATCAGCCGATGGATACGTGGGCTGCTTTCATTTCCTTATGATTTTTTTTAATGTAATCTCTACGCCCAATGTGGGGCTCAAACCCACAGCCCCAAGATCAAGAGTCGCACACTCCACTGACTGAGCTGGCCAGGCGCCCCTCCTTATGATTTTCGTAATAACATTTTCTTTTCTCTAGCTGACTTTATTGTAAGAATACAGTATATAATACATATACAAAATGTGTGTTTATCAACTGTTTATGTTATCAGTAAGTTTCTGGTCAACAGTGGGCTATTGGTTAAGTTTGGGGGGTGGGGAGTCAAATGTTACACAATTTTCAATTATGCAGGGGGGCGGTCAGCACCCCTACCCTCCATGTTATTCAAGAGTTAACTGTCTATGGAAAGGTGTAGGAGGTTTTACAATTAAGTCTCAGATTTAATAGAGGGATCGCTAAGGAGAAGGAGAGATGGCAAGAGAATTTTTCACGACGGGAGCATATGAGAAGATATTCTAGAATTATCTGTGCAATTTAGAATTAGTTTTATTTTTAAAAAATATTTTATTTATTTATTTGACACAGAGAGAGAGATAGCGAGAGAGAGACAGCATGAGCAGGGGGGAGAAGGAGAATCAGACTCCCCGCCCAGCAGGGAGCCCGATGTGGGGCTCAATCCCAGGACCCCGGGATCATGACCTGAGCCGAAGGCAGATGCTTAACCGACTGAGCCACCTGGGCACCCCTGGAATTAGTTTTAAAAACAGAATGATGGCAAATTTCGTTATTCCATTCAGTCTACTGAGTCTGCCACCGCCGCCTTTGGGCTGGAGAAGTGTACAGAGTACTGAGGAATGGAGACACTGGTGCTGACAGGACATAGAACAGAGAGGACACACCTTGGTCTAGAGGGTTGCAGAGGCCCCCCCAAGGAGGCAACATGTTGGAGCTAAGGCCTGAAAGATGCCTTATCCAAGGGAGGTGAGTTCTGAGCAGGGGCCACAGCATGTGCAAAGGCCCTGAGGCTAGAGTGAGTGTGGTGTGTTGGAGCAACCAGAGGAGGCTGGTTGGTGGGGCTGGCATGCAGTAGGGGCAGGAAGAGCGAAGGCAGATGAGGGGCGAGGGGTGGCAGGGACCAGACCACACACCACCTGTGGATGGTGGAGATAGGTTGGGATTTTATTCTAGGTGCAGTGGGAGCTGCAGGAGGGATTAAGCAAGGAAAGGACACCATCTGATTTAAATGTATAAAAGACTTGTAATAGGCTAGAGTTTCTTCCCCAAATTGATGTTTATTCGGAACCTCAAAATGCGACCTTATTTGGATATAGGGGTTTTGCTGATATAATTAGTTAAGATGAAATCATACTGGACTAGGGTGGGTCCTAAATCCAACGACTGGAGTCCTCATAAGAAGGCCATGTGAACACGCACACAGGGAAGAAGGCCATGGGGAGATGGAGGCAGAGATTGGGGTGATGCAGCCACAAGCCAAGGAACCCCAAGGGTTACCAACAGCCACCAAAACCCGGGAGAGAGGCAAGGAACTGATTCTCCCTCAGGACCTCCAGAAGGAGCGAACGTTGCCAACACCTTGGTTTTGGACTTCTAGCCTCCAGAACTGGACAGCGTGAACTTTTGTTGTCCTAAGCGACCAAGTTGATGGTTTTTGTTATAACAGCCACAGAAAACTAACACAGAAACCCATGGCGTAGAGGGGGAGCGCTGTCAGGGCCGGGGCAGAGGGGGCAGGAGGACCACCAGGGAGGTGGCTGGGGCAGCATCCAGGTGGCAGACACCAGGGCCTGGGTGGGGACAAGTGGGCAGACCCATACATCATGAGTCCTGGAAGCAGAATCAGTGGGACCTGTTCCGAACATATACTTAGCTCCAGGCCTCGTGAATAGTGAGTGCTCAGCCCACAGAGGCCAAAGTCAACACACTTGGCTTGCCCGCCACTAGCCTGGGCAGGTAGACGAGGGAAGCCACCGCTCGTGCTCACCCCCAGGTGCCCTACCTGCCGGCATCTTGTGAGATGGTCACCGACACGTCCAAGCCCAGCGTAGTGACCCTCTTACAGACAGCGTCCATGTCGATGATGGAGTCAATGCTTTCTGGGCCGTCCTCCACGCAGCACTGGGAGCCGGGGCAGAAGCGACAGTTGTCCAGCCCCTTGTAGCCCTTGTTATGCCCGCACTTCTCCAGCGTGACCGTGGTCGCCATGCCCGACACCCCCACATGCACCACGAGCTGCAGACAGACGTGCAGGGCTTAACCAGGTTTGCCCATGAGACTGCGGGTTCCCACCCACCCACCCACCCAGGCCAAGAAGAGGACAGCATCCTCCCCGGAGCTCTGCCTGGGGTCACATCGTTTCTGGCCCTTGCTGCGGGACTAGACCATCCAGTCACCCCACAGAAAGGTCTGCCCAGGAAACATGCCAGGATGTACAAAATCCTAGGAGGTCCATTGCAGCTGCATTCACGCAAGCAAATTCCAGAAACCACCTCATTAGCCATTAGCAGGGGGTTGGCTAAATAAATCAGGAGCTACTACACAGCTGTTAACATGCCAAAAGCAGTTCTTTTTTTTTTTTTTTAAGATTTTATTTATTTATTTGAAACAGAGGGGGAGAGAGAGGGAGAGAGCGAGAGCATGAGTGGGGGGGAGGGGCAGAGGGAGAGGGAGAAGCAGACTTCCTGCTGAGCAGGGAGCCTGATGTGGGACTCGATCCCAGGACCCTGGAGTCACGACCTGAGCTGAAGGCAGACGCCTAATCGACTGAGTCTCCCAGGCGCCCCCCCCCAAAAGCAGTTCTATAAGGGAGGATCTTCAAAACATATTGCCAAATACAAAGGACAAGGTATAACCTCCATGAATCAAACCTATGATCAAAGAGGCAATAATCTGTCAGTGATCACTTCAGTGTTTTTTCTAAAAATGAGAAAAAAAAAAACCATGAAAACACCGGCAGGCTCAATAATAGGAGAACAGTTACATTCATTACTAAAAAGTGCCCAGCTGTTAAAACAACGTAAGAGAGATAAGTTATCGAACACTACATCTGAAACTAATGAAGTATTGCAAGTTGGCTAATTGAATTTAAATTTTTAAAAATGAAAAAAAAAATAACATAAGGGAGAATTTTTAATGACCTAGGTAATAAAATTCTCATGATAAAATATTTACAAAAGGCAGGGCACTGCACTGAATACAGTTGAGTTTCAACCATTAATTATTTGTGTATATGCTTACACACAGAAAGGGCATTGCAAATGTAAATATTTATATATGTAAACATTTAAAATATGGGCTGCGGAGCATGCTGTCCCATACAACGGGGGTGGGGGGAGAGCAGGGGGTGCACATGGCTAGTGATCACTTAAAATGTGGCTGGTATGAATTGAGATGTGTAGTCAGTGAGGAACACACATCAGATTTTGGAGGCTGGGCACTCAAAAAAAAAAAAGAATGTAAAATGTCTCATTAATACCTTTTTTAAGGTTGATTTTATGTCGAGATGATAATATTTTATTTTTTTAAGATTTTATTTATTTATTTGAGAGAGTGAGCAAGAGAGAAAGAGAGAGAGAGCACACACAAGTGGGGGGAAGGGTAGAGGGAGAGGGAGAAGCAGGCTCCCCACTGAGGCGGGGCTCGATCCCAGGATCCAGGGATCATGACCTGAGCTGAAGGCAGACGCTTAACCGACTGAGGCACCCAGGCGCCCAGAGATGATAATATTTTAGATACAAAGGATCACATTGAAAATATTATTAAAATTTATTTCACCCAGGAGCACCTGGGTGGTTCAGTCGGTTAAGCGTCTGCTTTCGGCTTGGGTCATGATCCCAGGGTCCTGGGATTGAGCCCCGCATTGGGCTCCCTGCTCCGCGGGAAGCCTGCTTCTCCCTCTCCCGCTCCCCCTGCTTGTGTTCCTGTTCTCGCTGTCTCTCTCTCTGTCGAGTAAATAAATAAAATCTTTAAAAAAAAAAAATAAAAATGTGCCTGGTGGAAAATTTAAAGGGTCCTACGAAATGGCATGATAAGGTCTAGAGGGCCACACTGCTGGAGAATCAAACTCTTTGGAGGTACAAAGTTCATTCATTCACTAACTGGATGCCCCACATCTGGTACTGTGTTATCTGGCGCTCCAAAAACTGAATATTGGGGAATGTGAAAACAAAGCAGCAGCTGTAGTATAATGAGCTGAATGGTGATATTCCCCTCATAACAAAAAAAAAAAAAAAAAAAAAAAAACACCCAAAAAACAAAAAACAAAACAACAAAAAAAACAGCCCCCCAAAACAAAAAACAAACAAACAAAACCACCCCTGTCCACTGCCTGGAAACCGTGACCGAGATCTTATTTGGAAAAAGGGTCTTTTACAGATGTGATTAAGTAAAGGATCGCGTGATGCGATCCCCCTGCACTCTCTGGGTGGGCCCCAAATCCACTGACGCGTGTCCTTCAGAGACACATGAAGGAAAGACAGAGACAGGTGGAGAAGTCCATGTGACCACAGACACCGGAGTGACCCGGCCACCAGCCAAGGAACGCGTGGAGCCCGCAGGAGCTGGAGGAGACCAGCGATGCCCCGCGCCCCGGCGGGAGGGGGTGCCGCTCTGACGCCCGGATTGCGGACTTCCAGCCTCCGGGAATGTGACAATGCATTTCTGCAATTCCGCAGTAGCTACGCGGATTGCTTCAACCGCACGCGTGTGCGCACACGCGCGTCCGTGCACACGCGGGTATGCAGATCCGTGCGTGAGTGATAGCCATAATCGTGGTGCAGGTAACTAAGCAGGGGTGATTCTCTATGGCGTGGAAATTTTGAAAAACATGTTCATGCTTTAGGGTATTTTTGTTAAAGGCCCGACGGCACGCACAAAGCAGAAGAAAATGCCCTCTGACAGGGCCTTCAGTCACAGCTCACTAACCCTCCAGGTCCCCCTCTACGACGGCACAAATTCCACTTGAGACTCGACAGAAGGGCTCACGAGGAAGGAAGTTTCCACGGGTCGGCCCTGGGAAATCCGCAAGAGCGGGCTAGCGTGGGAAGCTGGGTGGGGCCCCCACAGCCGACCAGGACCTCACCCATCAGAGACGCCAGCCCCCGAGAACTTCCCAGGCAGCTTTCACTCCTGACCCCCTGGAGCTCTCTAAGCCCATTGTTTTGGCAGGGCCACACGGATCATCTGGTGGGACAGTGTGGCTCCTGCTTGTCTGGCCTCCATTCCACCATATCTGGCAATAGCCTGTTCCCTCCCATTCTCATTTTCCCTTTGTGGAACCCTCAAATCCCCCTTCCCCTTCCAGGAAGCTTGGAGAGAGGTGATGCCACTCCCTGGCCACCAGAGTAGGCATGTGACCCAGGCCTCACAAATCAGAGCATGTCTTCCTTCCTCCAATCCCCGGCCATAGTGCTTGGCCCAGGGACTGGCATGGGACCCAAGTGCACCAGTGAGAATCAGCCATGGACTCTGGGAAATTATCAAAAGGAAAGTTGTTCTGCTGAGGCGCTGAGTTGGGAGGGTATCAGCCAGCAGTCATCTATCTTTGCCAAAGCAAAAGCAAAGTGCAAAGCAAAGCTGAATGGCCAAGAGGGAATGCTGATAGCTCTGGGGGAGTGCCTGGATCAAGCTATACCTGAAGCGTACAAACGTTTGTGCTTAAGCTGAGTTAAGGTGTGTTCTGATGGTCACATATAACTAAACATGTCACAACTGATACTGACTGTCCAGTGAGACAGAGCCAGCTTCTGGGAGGTCCCAGATGTTTGCTCTCCTGCCTCACACCCACGGGTAACCCAGGAAAGTGTGGCCCTTTGGGGGACAAGGCCATGGCACTGGCTGAAGCAGGACAAAACCACACAAATCATCCGTGTGGGGTGCCCACCTGCAGATCCTGATGAGGGAGCACCTGCCTTCGCCCCACTCACCTGTGGGCTGTGCTTCTCCCACAGGGCAGGGATGAGCCTCTGGACCGTCTGGTACTCGACCGGAATCTCATACACATGCAGGTCCACGCTGTCACCAAGCCCGAGCTTCTCCAGCTCCTGGAAGGGAGAGGAGACAGAGTGTTGTGGCATTAGGCAAGGCCTGCAGGGTGAATGTGCTCCCAGTGGATATACTGACCCATCCTCAAAAACCAGGTGGGGCTCCTGACTCAGTGTGCAGAGTGGAAAGTGCATGTGCTGGTCTACCCCAAAGCTCCTCCCTCATCCCCCTTCCCCTCCACCCATCTCAAACTCTCTCTGTATCTCCATGGGCAGCAGCATAATGCCTCGGCCTTTGCAGCTAAGCAGCCCAGTTTGAACGCTGTGTGACCTTGGGCAAGTTACTTATGCTCTCTGAGCCTCAGCTTCCTCATCCATAAAATCAGGATAAAAAAGTACTTAATTCACAAGGTAGCTATAAGAATTAAATGAGGGGGCGCCTGGGTGGCTCAGTTGGTTGGGCGAGTGCCTTCGCCTCAGGTCATGATCCTGGAGACCCGGGATCGAGTCCCGCATCAGGCTCCCTGCTCGGCAGGGAGTCTGCTTCTCCCTCTGGCCCTCCCCCCTCTCATGCTCTCTCTCTCATTCTCTCTCTCTCAAATAAATAAATAAAATCTTAAAAAAAAAAAAAAAAGAATTAAATGAGGGATGCCTGGGTGGCTCAGTTGGTTAAGCATCTGCCTTGGGCTCAGGTCATGATCCCAGCGTCCTGGGATCGAGCCCCACATTGCGCTCCCTGGCTTCTCCCTCTCCTGCTCCCCCCACTTGTGCTCTCTCTCTCTTTCTGTCAAATAAATAAATAAAATCTTTTAAAAAGAAAAGAATTAAATGAACACATTCACACAAAGAGTTTCAAGCCATGCTTAGCACATAATAAGTGCTCAAATAATGTTGGCTACCATTATTATTGTTTTTCTGTTGTTATTACACTTTCCCCTTGGTTACACCTGTTAAGAACTATTTGTAGATTTGGTGTCTGCTACATAGCAGGGTCTCAATATATGTTTACAGATGGACCCAACTCCTTAGGGACCCCCTAACCACCTTGAGCATGAGGTGGCTTAGAAACATCATGAATTGGGGGCGCCTGGGTGGCTCAGTCATTAAGCGTCTGCCTTCAACTCAGGTCATGATCCCAGGGTCCTGGGATCGAGCCCCGCATCGGGCTCCCTGCTCCGTGGGAAGCCTGCTTCTCCCTCTCCCTGCTCCGTGGGAAGCCTGCTTCTCCCTCTCCCTCTTGTGTTCCCTCTCTCGCTGTGTCTCTCTCTGTCAAATAAATAAATAAAATCTTAAAAAAAAAAAAAAAGAAATATCATGAATTGTGCACAAAATTGGGCTATGGATAACTCCCTGCATGTGCCCTTTTCTGGGGGAAATATCGATGCTTTCTTTCCTTGGATTCTCAATGTGGTCCCCCAAGTGCCCACCTCTGCACTCCCTCCAGGTAGAGCCCAGGACCAGGGCGCCTTCCCCAGATGGCCCAAGGCACACTAGGAACACAGTGATCCTTCCAGCCCCGGCACCCAGGGGCAGGGAGAGATGTTTAGTGATGAAGGTTTTGGCTCAACATGAAACACTGAGTATTTCTCATAGTAAAATTAATACTCCAAATAATGATTATTGGCAAGATTGTCTCCTACCATTCTTCAATCTCATGCACTGGCTTGAAAACACTACCGCTGGTGGATGTCACGGGGTTCTATGGATGGGTCCCAGGCAGAGCCTTTTTTGCATGCACGTCGCCTCACTGAATTAATTCACTTGCAGGTGAGTTCCTGCATCTCCTGAAGTGGCTTCAGGATTTCTTTATCTGGTTGCCTTGACCTTGCTATCCACGCTGTCCCAACTCCATGTTCATTTGACCGAAGTTGCTGGAGAGTATCCAACACCTGGAAAGGCAGGTCCCTCCTTACAGACAGATCATTCCAAATTGCGCCCCCGTCCCCGCCGAGAGGGTGCATCAAGGTCACCTGGAGGGTAGGCGGGACATGGTGTATGTGTGTGGGGAGTCTCAAACACCAACACAGGGAACTGGGACCCCATCCCTGTCACCAAGCCCAATGATGTGCAGGATCAGAAAGAGCCCCCCAGGAAATCCCATGGCCAGACAGACGAGGGCAGGGGGCAGACCTGCCCCCCCAAAACAAACACTGGTGCACAGGTGGGCTGCAGACCACTGCTGGGGCAGGTGGTGGGGAGGTGAGGGGGGGTGACATTTTCTGTGAAGTCAATTTCAAGACATTTAAAACACACTTAAGAGTGGGGCACCTGGGTGGCTCAGTTGGTTAAGCGACTGCCTTCGGCTCAGGTCATGATCCTGGAGTCCTGGGATCGAGTCCCACATCGGGCTCCCTGCTCAGCAGGGAGTCTGCTTCTCCCTCTGACCCTCCCCTTCTCATGCTCTCTCTCTCTCTCTCTCATTCTCTCTCTCAAATAAATAAAATCTTTAAAAAATAAAAATAAAACACACTTAAGAGAAACTTTGTAAACGATTTTGTTTCTCTTACAATTATTTCTCTCAGTCATTAGTATTTTTACTCTTCATGTTCCCTTCTCATTTAAGCCTCACTTTCCTGGACTGTGCAATGGGATCAAGGAGAACATTCTTGAAAGGGTGTGGGGATCTGGAGAAGAAGCAGGCAAGGGGGCTCGCCAGTGAAACCCCTGAGAAAGCTTTACATCTGGGATCCCTGTTTCCATTCCCACCGGTTCATAAACACTCACTGGCTTGCTGCATGCCATGCACCCAGAGTGATGGTTTCAAATGGCCACACAAACACGGAAAGACCACCTTCCGCTTGAGCATTCTTCACAGTAAAGTGAATACTCCGAATATAATTATCAGTAGGGCTGTTTCATAGTATTCCCAGATCTCACTCAGTGGTTTGAAAATGCTACACCGGTGGATATTAGAGCGATCCATGGGTGGGATTTATGGGGTACCCCAAGTTTTGTTTGGCAAATTGATTTGGAGACCCAAGCCCCATGGTCTCCCAGCCCCCACTGCCCCAACCTCTTGCCTCCCAAGGCAGAATCTAAAATCATATCACACCCTTCCCCTGCTCCCACTCTGCTGTGCCTCCTGCCACACTCAGAATAAAAATCCTAACTCCCCATCATGGTCCATGATGCCCTGTGGGAGCGGGACACTGCCAACCTCCTTGACCTCCTCCTCCTTCATTCCCCCCACCCTTGGCTCACTTCCACCAGCCTCCCCACATGGCCTCCCATACACCAGACTCACACCTGCCTCAGGACCTTTGCACTGGTTGTTCTCCCTGCATGGAACACTCTTCCCCTTACTTTCCGGTCAGTGGATTCTCTCCTTAGCCTTCATGTCTCAGCCTCTTGAGAAGCACTTCCAGCCGCACAAGATGGTGTCCTTACCATAGCATAGGACATGCACACAGTAGGTGCTTGTGAACATTGGCTGAACAACTGAGCAGCTCAAGCGTGGCCTAGGAACAAATGTAGACCTCAATGCCCACTTCCCTCAACTATAAATGCGGGTTTGGACTAGCTGCTAGCTGGGACCTCTCTTTTCTTTTCATCCATTCCTACATTCAAAAGTAGCTCCTGGGGTGCCAAGGCTGGCTCAGTTGGAAGAGCACATGACTCTCGATTTCAAGGTCATGAGTTTGAGCCCCATGTTGGGTGTATAGAGATTACTTAAATAAACCTTTTAAAATAAATAAATAAGGGGCGCCTGGGTGGCTCAGTCGGTTAAGCGACTGCCTTCGGCTCAGGTCATGATCCTGGAGTCCCTGGATCGAGTCCCGCATCGGGCTCCCTGCTCGGCAGGGAGTCTGCTTCTCCCTCTGACCCTCCCCCCTCTCATGTGCTCTCTCTCATTCTCTCTCTCCCAAATAAATAAATAAAATCTTTAAAAAAAAAAAAGGGGGGCGCCTGGGTGGCTCAGTCGGTTAAGCGACTGCCTTCGGCTCAGGTCATGATCCTGGAGTCCCTGGATCGAGTCCCGCATCGGGCTCCCTGCTCGGCAGGGAGTCTGCTTCTCCCTCTGACCCTCCCCCCTCTCATGTGCTCTCTCTCATTCTCTCTCTCCCAAATAAATAAATAAAATCTTTAAAAAAAAAATAAAATAAAATAAAATAAAATAAATAAATAAAAGTAACTCCTCACTATTCACAATAATGAAGAGCTAGAGACAGCCCAAGTGTCCATCAGTGGATAAAAGTATAAATAAATAAAATGTGGTCTAGCCACACAATGGAATATTATTCAGCCATGAAAAGGAATGAAGCCCTGATTCATGCTACAATGTGGATGAACCATGAGAACAGCGTGCTGAGTGAGAGAAGCCAGGCTCAAAAGGCCACACAGTGTAGGATTTCATGTATATGAAATGTCCAGAACAGCCAAATCCATAGACACAGAAAGTAAATTGTGGTCGCCGGGGGCTGGAGTGGCTGCTAATGGGGATGGGATTTCCTCGGGGGGGTGATAGAAATGTTCTGGAACTAGATAGAGGTGGTGGTTGTAAAACATTGTGAACGTATTAAATGCCATTGAATTGTTCATTTTAAAACGGTTACTTTTATGGTATGTAAATTTTGTCTCAGTAAACAAAGAAAAGAGAAAAAAGTAACTCTTAACTGCATGGATGGTGGAGGGCAGGAGTCAGGGGCATAGCCTCCAGAGCCAGGTGATCACGTTTGTTCCTTCTTTCTACCATTCACTGGCTGGGTGACCTTGGGCAAGTCATTCACCTGCTCTGTGCCTCAGTTTTCTCATCTGTAAATGGGATTAACAGTAGTACCCATGTCATAGGGAGGAAAAATAAAACAATACACATAAAAGGCATAGTGCCTAAAAATGGCTCAAAAGTTTATAACTTAAACTATATTTTAAAACATGTATGTGCTTCCTTTAAAAAAAAAAATCAAAGCAATTTCTTCTGCCTAAAATGGAACCTCAGGAATCGGATTTACACGCCCCCTCACCCCCGGTCTGGAACAACTGGGAAAAAATAGACAAAATGTGTAAAACAACACTTTTCAGACCTTGAGGAGTCAACACTGGGGTTCTAGAAAGGGTAAGAAGGCTACAGTTTGCAGAGCTGAGTCCTGGAAAGAAGATAGCTGGGGGGACAGGAAGGGGAGAGCTCGATCAATGCAGATTTCTTTTGAGGGTCTGAGAACTAATGGGCATATATGGGTGCTGAGACCAGGGACAGAGACACTTGAAAGGAGCAGAGGGAAAAACCCTCAGAGTTCACAAAGGGTGTAAATACTTGGTGTTCCTACCAGCCAGAGTGGAAAAACTTCATAAGGAAGTGGAGAAAAATTAGCCCCACAATAAAGAACTATTCTGGTCCTGCCTTGCAAAACTTAACAGCAAGGCTGGAAAGGATCAAACTATATCCAGCAACTTAATTGTATCCCAGAACAAAGCTCAAGAACATGCAGAGGAAATTAAAAAGTATCCAGTGGGCCCCAAGGTGAAATTCACTAGGTCTGGCATTAAACTGAAACTTACCAGACAAGCAAAGAAGCAGAAAATTACAACCCATAATGAGGAGAAATATCAATTACTAGAAACAGGCCCAGAAACAACAGAGATGGTAGAATTAATTAATAGATAGACATTAAAACAGCAAATTTTAAAAATCCATATAGATCAAATCTGAAGCGCCCCCCCATCCGCAGTCTAGGTCTCATCCCCAGACTTCACAGGTAAGTACTGTTAACAGCACACACACCCATGCAGACCTATCTCCATCTATGATACATAGATGGAGGGGAAAAACTTTAGAATTTAGAAATGAATCTTCCCCTCTTCCCTAAGAAGAGACCCACCGCGCTTTTTTTTCTCTTAAAAACAAATCCAGGGGCTCCTGGGTGGCTCAGTTAGTAAAACGGCTGATTCTTGATTTTGGCTCAGGTCATGATCCCGGGGTCCTGGGATCGAGCCCTGCGTCAGGCTCCCTGCTCAGCGGGGAGCCTGCTTCTCCCTCTTCCTGTGGCTCCCCCTGCTTGTGCGCTCTCTCTCTCTCTCTGACAAATAAATAAATAAAATATTTTAAAAAGGAAGGGAAGGGAAGGGAAGGGAAGGGAAGGGAAGGGAAGGGAAGGGAAGGGAAGGGAAGCAGGAAGCCATGGTCTGTATTAACTGCCTTACCTTTGGCTAGCTCCCTGAGCGCAGTCGCTAAAGGCATCCATTGTGCCAACATCAGGCCCTCAGGAGGATAAATGGCTGCTCTTAGGCGTCTGTCCCTGAGTCTGGGGTCTGAGCACACTGTTCTCCACAGCCCAGGCTCTCCCCCTTGGAGATTCAGAATTTGGCTCCTTGCCAACCGTACTTCTTCATTCGTCGAAAGCTGGGAACTATCCAGATTCCAATTTTACATCCTGCAGAACTTTCTGGAATTCCTCTCCCTGCCTTTTCTCCCCATCCTGATGGGAAATCTAAAACCTGCAGAGTTGATGCCCTCCACACACATACAAGTTACAGGAATTTCAAACTCACAACAGCCTGGCCAGGCCCGGATGTGTGAAGGCACCCAGTCTAGGGCCCTTCTCTGCTCCCTGGAATGATTAATCCTGTCTCTTTGTCAAGATCTTGACATGTGGGGGACACGAGGCTGTACAAACTTTTCAGTTTTCACTTCAAACTTTTCATTTTTCATTCCCCCCCCCCCCCGCCCTGAGAAAGTCATGCACTTGAAGGCAGGGAACACCTTTCTCCAGGCCCAGGGCTGGATGCCCTAGAACTTTCAGCTCTGTTTCCCCTATGGCACTGCTAACATTTACTTAATATTTTCCTCAAATTCATTCACTTATTTTTTTCCCTTAAATGAATTTAGCCTCATCCCAAGTGACAATATCCTTGAAGTTATGGGACTTGATGTGCTATTTATATGTGTTTCTTCTAAAACACATTGTACTAAATACATAAGCACCATAATATTACCATGTTTGCCCTACATACAGTGTGCATGTGTGTGTGTGTGTGTGTTCTTTTCATGTATGAAATTCTTCAAAAACAATTTATGGTACTTCTCTCTTCCTCCAATAAAGTGTTTTTAAGTTATTCCTTTTAAAACTAACTCAAGTAATTTTTCTGAACACGGTATTTGAACTTTTTGCCTTCAGGCTAAAAACAACAAGAACTATAAGAAAATGCTTAGAGGCGCCTGGGTGGCTTAAGTGTCTGCCTTCGGCTCAGGTCATGATCCCAGGGTCCTGGGATCGAGTCCCATGTCCGGCTCTCTGCTCCGTGAAGAGCCTGCTTCTCCTTCTCCCTCCGCCTGCCACTCCGCCTGCTTGTGCGCACTCTCTCTCTGTGTCAAATAAATAAATAAAAATCTTTAAAAAAAAGAAAATGCTTAATTTAAACAAGTAAGCTCTCTTTCTGGAGAAGCATAGGTTAGCAATTCTGTAATTCCTTTCTGTTCATTCTTGGATTGAGCAAAGGAGTGAGTGAGCTGAGAATCATGGGAGCAGGGATTCCCCGCTGTCAGAGGAGAAAGCCCTGAGGGTGGAAATAAAAAACACGGAAGCAAACCAGGTCTTGTTGGATTAGAATTGGAAGTATCTGGGGGCGCCTGGGTGGCTCAGTCGGTTAAGCGTCTGCCTTCAGCTCGGGTCGTGATCCCAGGGTCCTGGGATCGAGTCCCATGTCAGGCTCCCTGCTCTGTGGAGCCTGCTTCTCCCTCTGCTTCTGCCTCCCCCCGCCTCTGTCTCTCATAAATAAATAAATAGATAGATAGATAGATAGATAGATAGACAGATAAATAATCTTTGTGGGGGGGGGGATGAACTGGAGGTATCTGTGTAAACTCCAGGGTTTTAACACAGAAATGGGTACAGGTAAGGGGGTGTGTGTGTGTGTGTGTGTGTGTGTGTGTGTGTGTGCTTTCCTCCTCTGCCCACTGACGGAGCGCACAGGTAATGACAGCCCCAGTACCAGGGAGCACACCCAGCAACCAGCTCCTGGGTTTTAAATGTTATTATTGAAGACAAGAATGAAGGCTTTTTGTCAAAATTGCTAATTTCAAGGCTGGAGCAGGGAAAGAACGTGGTTGAACCTGGAGTTCCCATAGGACCCGTCAGTTCCCCTCCAAGGTATATGTATACCTAAGAGAAATGAAAACCTACGTCCACACAAAAACTTGTATATGAGTGTCCATAGCGGCATTGTTCACAACAACTAGAAGGTGAAAAGAACCCAAATATCCATCAAAGGATGAATGCCTAGTCAAAATGTGCTATGTCCATACAGTGGAATATTATTTGGCCATAAAAAGGAATGAAACTCTGACACACACACACACACACACACACACACACACACACAACAGTGTGAATGAAGCTTGAAAACATGATGCTGAGTGAAAGAAGCCAGACATAAAAGGCTACATGTTGTATGATTCCATAGAAAATGTCCAGAACAGACAAATCCATAGACACAGAGAGTAACGCAGTCATTATCAGGCACTAGGGAATAAGAGGAATGGGGAGTGACAGTTAATGGCACGGGGTTTCTTCCTGGAGTGATGAAAATGTTCTGGAATTAGGGCGCCTGGGTGGCTCAGTTGGTTAAGCGACTGCCTTCGGCTCAGGTCATGATCCTGGAGTCCCAGGATCGAGTCCCGCATCGGGCTCCCTGCTCAGCAGGGAGTCTGCTTCTCCCTCTGACCCTCCTCCCTCTCATGCTCTCTGTCTCTCATTCTCTCTCTCTCAAATAAATAAATAAAATCTAAAAAAAAAAAAAAGAAAGAAAATGTTCTGGAATTAGATTAGTGGTGATGGTCATATAATTCTGTGAATATACTAAAAAAAAACCCACAAAATTATATATTTCAAAAGGGTGAATTTTATGGTATGTGATTATATTTCAATAAGATTATATCTTGGATTTTTTAAAAAAATGACATGAAGCACCTGACATCCAACAGTCAGGTACAAGTAAGAAAAGAAAAAAGAAAGGGATGCGTGATCAATGCAGTGAAGGAGCCTGGATGGGATCGTGGAACAGAAGAAGGACATTAGTGGGAAAAATCCATGAAACCTGGGGTGCCTGGGTGGCTCAGTCGTTAAGTGTCTGCCTTCGGCTCAGGTCATGATCCCAGGGTCCTGGGATCGAGCCTCTCATCAGGCTCTCTGCTCCGCGAGAAGCCTGCTTCTCCCTCTCCCACTCCCCCTGCTTGTGTTCCTGCTCTCGCTAACTCTCTCTCTGTCAAATAAATAAATAAAATCTTTAAAAAAAAATCCATGAAACCTGAATAAAGTCCAGAGTTTAGTTATAGTAATGGAGCAGCGTTGGGTTCTTCATTTTGAGAAATGTAGTAGTTACGTAAGATGTTAACACCAGGGGAAATCAAGTGAGGCATATACAAGAACTCTTTGTATTCTCTTTATAATCTTTCTAAATTCCTAATTTAATTTCTAAAATTATTCTGAAATAAAGTTGATTTACAAAAAGTGAGCCTAGAAACAAAAAAAGAAAGACATGCTCAGAGGACGATGGGGATACAGCAAAAGGACACAGGAGCTAGCCTGAAGGGGCTGCCATGAGCCAAGTCTGGGACAATTTGAACATCAAAATAGAGTAAGTGATTGTCACATATTGAGGACGGTAAGTATCCATGAGTCCACACAGATACAAACAGACTCCTAAAAGCAGAAGGTCATAAAAAATGTCAAAGGAAAGATGGAATTAGAAAACCACCATTTGGTAATCATCAACTAAAATACAACTGATTCAGGCAAGACTCACCAGGGGATGCTAAAAGGAGTGGGTGGAAGTCTAAAGAAGTATTTATATGGTTACAAAGTATCATGCTGTGAAGTATGTATATGTACAAAGTATCATATTACAGGATACTTTTCAATTCAAAGGGCAAGATAGTAATATTGTAGGAGAGAAATCCACCAGATCTCAGCTTTATTTAGGAAGTGATCAAGGTCAACAACACCAAACACAACACTTCAAAATCTGGTGCCTCCTGATACAATGCACCGAGAAGGACACATCACTTCTGTGGGATTCCTGCCAAAACCAACAGCCTCAGTGTAGTCATGAGGAAACATCAAACAAACCACACCAAAAGACACTACGAAGGAGTGAGCAGTTCCCAGCAAACATCATCATGTTTGACACAAAGAAAGACTGAGGAACTTTCCAGATTACAGGGGATTAAAGAGATGGAACAACTGAACACAACATATGATAGGATTTTCTTTATCATTAACAAATTAATGATTAAAGAATAATTTATTAATAATTAATTGATGAGTTATATTAATTAATATATAAATATATATTAACAAATAAATATTAATAAGGCAGTCGGTAAAATCTGAATAAGGGCTGTAGATTGTACAATTTTATCTATGTTAAATGAGTCTGATTTTAATCATTGTGCTGAGGCTGTGTTTTAGGAAATACACAATGAATTATTTAGGGACCAAGGGGTATCATGTCTGCAATTGACCTTTAAATGACTCAGAACAGGGGCTGGCTCAGTTGGTTAAGCATCTGCCTTTGGCTCAGGTCATGATCCCAGAGCCCTGGGATCGAGCCCCACATCTGGCTCTTTGCTCAGCGGGGAGCCTGCTTCTTCCTCTCTGCCTGCAGCTCCCCTTGCTTGTGCTCTCTCTTTTTCTCTCTCTCTGTCAAATAAATAAAATCTTTTTTATTTTATTTTATTTATTTTATTTTTTATTTTTTTAGATTTATTTATTTATTTGAGAGAGCGAGAATGAGAGAGAGAGAGAGCACATGAGAGGGGGGAGGGTTAGAAGGAGAAGCAGGCTCCTCGCCGAGCAGGGAGCCCGATGCGGGACTCGATCCAGGGACTCCAGGATCATGACCTGAGCCGAAGGCAGTCGCCCAACCAACTGAGCCACCCAGGCGCCCAAATCTTTTTTATTTATTTGACAGAAAGAGAGACAGCGAGAGCAGGAACACAAGCAGGGGGAGTGGGAGAGGGAGAAGCAGGCTTCCTGGCGAGCAGGGAGCCCGATGCGGGGCTCAATCCCAGACCCCGGGATCATGACCTGAGCCGAAGGCAGACTTAACTACTGAGCCACCCAGGCGCCCCCAAATAAATAAAATCTTAAAAAAAAAGAAATAAAATAAATGACTCAGGACAGGGGCACCTGGCTGGCTCGGTGGGTAGAGCATGTGGCTCTTGATCTTGGGGTCATGAGTTCGAGCCCCATGCTGGGTGTAGAGACTGCTTAAATAAATAAACCATAATAAATAAATAAATAAATGACTTGGAACGGGCAATTCCTCAAACAATTAAACAACAGAATTATAATATGATCCAGCAATTCCATTTCTGGGTGTATATTCACAAGAATTGAAAGCAGGCTCTTAAAGAAATATTTGTATGCCTGTGTTCACAGTTTATAGTCACTATAGCTAAGACGTGGAAGCCACCCAAGTGTCTATCAATGGATGAATGGATAAGCAAAATGTGGTCTATCCATATGATGGATATTATTCAGTCTTAAAAAAGGAAAGAAAGTCTGACCCAGGCCACAACATGGATGAAGCGTGAGGACATCATGCTGACTGAAATCAGCCAGTTGCAAAAGGACAAACACTGTATGGTTCCACAGATAGGAGGTCCCTAGAGTTGACAAATTCATTACCGACAGAAGACAGAATGGAGGGGCTGGGGCTGAGGGAGGGGAACGGGGAGTTAGTGTTTAATGGGGACCGAGTGTGGGAAGATGGGAAAGTTCTGGAGAGGGATGGTGGTGATGGTTGCATGACAATGTGAATGTGCTTAATGCTGCCGAACTGTACACTTAAAAATGATTAAGATGGTAAATTTTGTTATACATATTTTACCACAATAAAATAAAATGATTTAGAAGTCAATTTTTTTTTTACATTATACTTATCTACCTAATTTATCCTTAGAGAAAGAGCAAATGTAATATAATGTTAACATTTGGGGAAATCTGGGTAGGAAAGGACTTCTCTGCCCTATTCTTTTTTTTTTTTAAGATTTTATTTATTTATTTGACAGAGAGAGACACAGCAAGAGAGGGAACACAACAGGGGGAGTGGGAGAGGGAGAAGCAGGCTTCCCGCAGAGCAGGGAGCCCGATGCGGGGCTCGATCCCAGGACCCTGGGATCATGACCTGAGCCGAAGGCAGACGCTTAACAACTGAGCCACCCAGGCGCCCCTTCTCTGCCCTATTCTTATAACTTGTCAAAATTTTTATTTCACTGGAATGAGAAGAAAGACAGTTGCTTCTTCTCCCCCCAGGGCTGGAAGAAGCCTCCAGGAAAGGCTTTCTCTGGCATAAGGTAAATAATCTCATCTATCTTTACACGTTCTCACTATGACTCCACTCTTTCTGACCCTCCCAACCCCCCACAACTCTAATTCCACCTCCCCCTTTTATTTTCCTGTGGCCCTGGCAGACCTTTCTGGCAACAGAAAATATGTTAAAAGGCCAGGAATTAAAAGAATCCATCTCCCAGGCTTAAGGACTTAAAAGGATCACCTTTACTTGTTTGGGTCCAGCTGGAGACTTGTCCCTCAGTTGAGCCTACTGTCCACGGGTCAGGCCACCCACAAACCCAGGCGCTGCACTTGGTGAAACCACCTCTGTGGGCACGGGGGGCGGGGGGAAGGATGCTAACTCGATTAGTGACCAACCCAAGAAACCTTCTCTGGGGCACAATAACCACCGCCCCCACCCTGTGGTCACCATGACATGTGATGTGCGGGGGGTGCCTGGGTGGCTCAGTTGGTTAAGTGTCTGCCTTTGGCTCAGGTCATGATCCCAGCGTCCTGGGATTGCATCCCACATCGGGCTCCCTGCTCAGGGAAGCCTGCTTCTCCCTCTCCCTCTGCCTGTCACTCCCCCTGCTTGCTCTCTCTCTCTCTCTCTCTCTGTCAAATAAATAAATAAAATCTTAAAAAAAAAACAAAACACGTGTGATGTGCCAAGGCTGGATGCCTGGCTTGGAACAGCAAACCCTCCCATGGATCCTCTCTGCCCGGCAGAATGGGAAGTCTGCGCTGAGCAACCTCACTTACCCAGGGCAAGTCAAGGGTTGTCCCCACTGGGTGATGTTCCTTTGAGCATTAGTGGGATGGCCACATGCCCACATCAGTTCTCAGTAGTAGGAAATGAGCTGACATAACCCGGAGGCCAGAGACTGAGTCACCTCCTTTTTTCAACTTTTTTTTTTTTTTTTTAAGTAGGCTCCATGCCTCATGTGGGGCTCGAACTCACGACTCTGAGATCAAGAGTCACATGTCCTACCGACTAGGCCAGCCAGGTGCCCTGTGAGTCACCTTCTTGTCCTCATCTTTGCTCCTCATGTCCTCTGGGTCCTCACCTATCCCCCCTCTCATCTGGGGGAAAAAAATCTAAACTAAGAAAACTGCCACTATAGGGACACCTGGGAGGCTCAGTGAGTTAAGCGTCTGCCTTTGGCTCAGGTCATGATCCCAGTGTCCTGGGATCAAGCCCTGCGTCAGGCTCCCAGCTCAGCGGGGGGCCTGTTTCTCCCTCTCCTACCCACTCGTACTCTCTCTCACTATCTCTGTCACTCTATCTCTTTCTCTCTCAAATAAAATTTTTAAAATTAAAAAAAAAAAAAAGGTGCCTGGGTGGCTCAGTTGGTTAAGCGACTGCCTTTGGCTCAGGTCATGATCCTGGGGTCCTGGGATCAAGTCCCGGGATCGAGTCCCGCATCGGGCTCCCTGCTTGGCGGGGAGTCTGTTTCTCCCTCTGGCCCTCCCCCCTCTCATGCTCTCTCTATCTCATTCTCTCTCTCAAATAAATAAATAAAATCTTTAAAAAAAAAAAAACTGCCACCAAAAATATACCACCACCACCCACCCCGCTCCAACCCTGGCCCACAGCATTCCCACAGTCAGGCATCCACCTGTTCACCAAAGACCCTGAAAGGAGCGTCCCTGTTGGCTCACTATTGAAGCCCCCCAATGCCAATGTGAGTGGGAGGAGGGGGTAAGTAGGGAAAGAGCCAGCTGCCCTTCCCACCACCAATCCAGGCTAGGCGAGAGCTGCCAGCACATGGGGGACACAGAGGCTGTGCCATTCTGTTCATTTGCAGCTTGAGACCAGTCAAAACTCATCTAAGCTGACTGAGGTCAGGACAGCAGCTGCCTCCGGGGCAGGGTGGGGGATGCTGGGGAAGAGATGGGGGGCAAGAGGGAACATAAGAGGTTGATGGAAATGTTCACCATCTTAACTGAAGCAGCAGTGACATGTGTATAAATACTCTTCACTGCAGTGACAGGGGGACTGAAGATCTGTATGTGTCACTTTATGCAAATTACAAGGCAATGGAGGGGAAGGAGCAAGCTATAAAGTTCAGCCGAAGTTATCAGAAGTGGGTGGCCTGTGATCTAGCTAAACTCTTGCCTCTGGGCACTTTCTCTTCCAACAGAGCTGGGCAGTTCTCCTGGGGGAGGAGGGGAGTGGCAGCATCCCCCAAGTCCCACGACGCTGCAGCGAGCGCAGCCGCCAAGCACACACCGTGAAAGGAACAGGGCTCATGCGCCCCAGACGGCGCATTGTCTACACCCCAGTCTACCTGACAAGACCCCGCCGCGAGGCCGCATCTGACCGATTCCCTTGACCCCACAACAAAGACCCCCTTTGTTCCCTGGTTAATATCCTTAGCAGGTCTGTCTAGACTCACTGTGGCAGTAATTGTCCCGTGATGTCACCAGGACCTGTGACCCAGCTCCTCCTCGCTGCACTTGGGCAGGGAACACTCCAGACGGCCCCAAGCCAAGGGGGTCCCGGCCCTTGACACCCACCTGAGCCTCCTAGGAAGAGAGAGACCTGCAACCAGTGTCCCACATCCACCACCCTAGACCTGGGGGAGACAAGACGCTCCAAAAATGCAGTCCGTCCTGTGGGAGGTGTTTAGGGGCAGTGCCATGCTAGGGAATGATGAAAAGGGGTGCCCTCTGTCCCCCACACTCCCCCCTCCCCAGTGTGGCTGGTGGAAAATAGTTCATTCTCCATTAGAGCACAAGTTCACCCAAAGCATGAAGAAAGAAGGTCAGATGAGAGAAAGGGACACAGGAGGTGGTGGGGACAGGAGAGAGAAGGGAGAGGGAAAGACAGAGACACAGAGAGATGGACAGAGAGAGAGATGGAGACATAAGGGAGAGAGACAGAGAGAGACCCACAGAAAGGCCAAATAAAACTGAAAGAGAGAGACACAAGGGGAGAGAGACAGAGAGGTGGAGAGAGATATGGAGACACAAGGGGAGAGAGGGAGAGACCAGAGGGAGGCTGACGGAGACAGAGAGACAGAGAAGGGGAGAGACAAGAGAAGTTAGCTGGTCCCTGAGAGAGGAGGGGTTCCTTCTACAGGTGACAGCTTGGGCTTCTGAAAAATCTATGGGGACAGGAAGTTAACTGCTGCTCACTCTGGGTAACAAAACTCCCATCTTCAGCTTGAGGTGATCAACTGCCACCTGCAACTCATGTCTGGATCACACCAAGAACACTCGAAGCCATATTTTCGTGAGGGATAGACTGGACCCATCCAATGGGACACCTTTTCATGTGCAAGTCTGTTTTATCCAGGTCAACTAAAACACACCAAGGGCAGCTCGCAGCAACCCCACAGATCCCGCAGACACTGTGCTGCGCACAAGGCACCAGACCCAAGCGCAACTCCATTGACGCCAAGTTCTAGAACAGGCGACACCCACAGCGGCAGAAAAAAAAGGAAAAGTCAGCAGAGATGTTTACACCTGGGGGGAAATAGCTATGAAGGGCCACAAGGAGCTTCTGTGATGAGAAAGGGGCCGGGAATGTTCTAGATCTTGATCCAGAGCCGGGTGGCACAAAGGTGAACATTCGTAAAATTTCATGGAGCTACACTGACGCGCTCGCTCAGAGTATGTTTGTGCAACTCCAGCTTTTTGTTTTGCTTTGGTTTTAAAGAGGAACAATCACATCTGGGAAGGTTGGTGTCTTCTTTTTATCCATGGAATGGTAGAGAATCCTCTCTTCTTGTTTCACAAGCTTGAGGAATAAAATGGAAAGTCTTCCGGAGGCGAGGTCTGGCAAGATGGGTGACCAAAATATAAGGGGTATTTCCCTTCCGGCAGCAGGATGAAAAAGCTGCCATCCTCCACCATCCGCATCCCAAAGCTCAGAGGGATTTCCAAAGATTGTTTAATTGATTTTTCTCCTATTTAGATGCAGATCATAGTGTCTGGGGCCCAGGAATTCAGACACACGGCTTTGTGTCCACTCAGCCCCGTGAAGGCTCCTGTCTGAAACTCGCACAAAGCCAGACACACAACGTCTTCAGAAACACGCTGTTTCCTTTTTGTCTGGGGCTCCAGGGAGCGGGTGCAAGGAGCAGAGCCTCCGACACGCTCCCATCTGCAGGGTCCTGGGGACCCCGTCCCTCTGTCCTGCTCACAAAGTGGGGTGAATTTTTTTTTAAAAGAAAAGTAGCCAAGATTTTGAGGTCTCTACTAGGGCTGATATAAAAGGTGGGGGGGATCCCCAAAACTAGGGGTTGACACATTGAGGTTTCAACTTGGATTTTTTTCCAAATTCAGGGCTCTGGAGTGAAAAGCAGGGGATGCTTTAAATCAAGCAGCTAATGGGCTAGGATTAACATGAGTTTGGCTCCAGTCTCTGCAGATCTGATTTATATAAGGAGAAAACGTTTCTCTCTTTCTCTCTCCCCATTGTTCCCGTCTGTCTCTCCAAATGCCCCATCTGACAAAGAAAGTGGAAGGCTTGCAGGCTGACAACCTGCTCAGGACAGTGGGAAAGACCCCCCCCCCCCAATTTGCAGTCTTCTCTGCCCCCGGCTGCTGGGAAGCAACAGTGAGGGTCACTATACCCTCTCTACAAGGTTAATACATCCACCAACATCCCTGCCTGGTCCCCCTAAACCTGGCTGGGGCATGGGGCACTTTTGAGTCACTGCCGCTCCAGTTTCCTGGCTGTGTGAACTCAGATAACTCTCCGGGGGCCTCAGTGGCCTAATCAGGAACGTGGGCACAAGAATGAGTACACCCAACCATGCAAAGTTTGTGAGGCAAATTCAGAGTGCTCGGTGCACAGCAAGCCAACAAGTGGAAGTTATACGGGTCATCATTTGGAAAGATGTGGATATCAGACTTATATGTTTTGCAGGAAGCTTCAAGGGAGCCGTTCTCTTCGTAGATTCCTTCCTCTCTTTGGTGCCATATATTTCCAGGGGGGGAGCCCAGCCCTGAGTCTGATTCCTACCCTCCAGATCTGAGTTACCTGGACTGCAATCCAGCTGGCGTTCACGGTGTGTTCTCCAAAAGGGCCAAATCCTGAAAGAGCAAACAGTAAAAGCAGCATGTTAACACCCAGTGACCTTTTCTAGCCTGCCCAGGGTTGGTTTGCTGCCTCCACCTGGCAGGACGGAACAGGGAATTTTGGCAGCTGCCTGCCACCAGGGCCAATGTCAGGGGCCTGGTCCCGCCATCTGGGGTACACCCAGGGCCCTTCAGAGCCCCCCACCCCCACTGCTCTTAACTGCTTTTAACTGTCCTTTCTTGTCTTCACCTTCACCCGACCCTCGTGCCTGGCAAGAGGCCAGTGGCCTCCTTTTGCCCCAGAAAGGGCTGGCCTTTTCCCTTCTCGATTTTTCCACTATCCCTGACCCCATCTATAATTATCTTATCACTGTCTTTGTGCAGGGCCTCTGTGCTCCGTGAATCACCACGAAGTGAGGAATGGCCCTTAAGGGAAAGGTGTGGGTGTCTCCCAGGCCAGACTGTCCAGACACCATCCTGCCAGGCTCCTCCCCACTTCTTGAACTCCAGGCCCCACTTACAAACTGAGAGAGTGGTCTGAGGATGCACTAAGTGTCCTGCATGCACTGTGGCCTTCAGCCTCACTGAATCCTCTTTCAGGCAAGGCTGTTTCTTGGACCCCTTTTACAGGAGCCGGACTAAGGCACAGACAGGGTGGAAACCGCTGCCTAGGGTCACACAGCGAGAAGGCAGAAGAGCTGGGATTCAAAACCAGACCCATGAGAGTACACAGCTCTTCTATTCTAATCACCCTGTCACCTTGCCTAGAAATGAACATCTCCAAGAGAGCCTGCCCTGGAAGTGTGGGTCACTCCGGCTGGACTGAGGGTCCCAGGTGGTGTCATGGCCCTGGGAGGGATGCTGTGCCTTGGAGGCAGGACCTCTCCACCCCTTCTCTTCTCCTGCATAGACTAAGTAGGAGTCCCAGCTCAGCCACCTAGAAACAGGGTGACCTCTGTAAGCCTCAGTTTCCCCTGTGCAAAACGGAGATGGTACAGATGTAATGAATTCATGCAAGGAAAATGCCCAGTCCAGTGGCTGCCTGCAGAATCCAGCACTGGAGGAGCAAATAACCAGATACAGAGGGCTGGGGGGGGGGGGGGGGAGTGGCGGCAGCAACTCTCCCCGCAATTACACACACCTGTTAAGTGAGTGCCTTCTTCTACCTTCCTGGGAATTCCAGGATCAGCCTCACCCTCCCGAGGCCAGAAAACACTTGTGTGAACCTTAGCTGGATCTCCCACTCTGACCCCTCCAGACAGCGGGTCAAAATGACCCCCCAACCAGAGGCCCAGCGGAAGTTGATGCCCACGTGGCCCCGAGGCGGAGTCTTCTCGAGGAGGAATAGTTAGTTTCAGGGAGTTGGTGACAGCAGGGACGGGCTCACCCATAAACAGCCGGGGGCGGGGGGTGGGGTGGAGATTTTGACCCACACGGTCCTGGTGACAACAGGGAGAGCGGCCGGCCCCCCGAGGTCCCCCGACCTCCACCTGTTCTTGCCTCGGGAGAACAGCCCCCCATTAGCACAGGGCCGGGGGGGGGGGGGGCAGTGGCTGGCAGGAGGTTCATTGTCACTGGGGCACTTCCTGCCCGCAAATCGGCCTTTGTCCCCTGGGGCCGTGGGTGGGGACAGGCCCGACCTCGGGAGGGGCAGGGAGAAGTCAAGTCCTGCCCACCGGCCGGTCAGACGGAACAGACAGGTGCCCAGAGGACCACTGTCCTCACCCGGGGAAGGAAGGACGCCCGAGGGGCCTGTTCTACGCGGGGCACTTGACCGGACCCCCACACCCCTGCTTGCCCCGACCCCTGACAGTGCGACCATAGGGGCGCCCCTTCTCCACTTTCTACGTGTTGCGCCGACTGAGCTGGGCGATGACATCTTCCAAACCTGAGAGGACTTCTAGCACCTTCCCCTCCCGGGCCACCGCGCCTCTGCCAACCCTGCCGGCTCTGGAGCCGCCCAACCCGCCCCTGCCCGCGGTCGCTGTCGCCACGGCCGCCATCAGCGTACCCGTCACCACCACCGCCTTCCTGGGCTGCTCCATGGCGGGCTCGGGCTGCGCCTCGGACCCGCTCCTGTCGGGACTGGCGAGTCGGCCGCCGCCCCCGCAGCCAGGACCCCGCGCCGCCCCGCCCCCGGCCCCGCCCCCAGCCGGGCCGCTCGGCGTGCGCGCCCCCGGGCCTGAGACGCAGCGTGCGCGCCCCCGACCCCGACACTCTCCCCCGGAAAGCCGGACTCCCCACCTTCTCCAAGCTCAGTTTCCCCACCTGTAAGATGGGGACAGTTCGTTTCGTACGACGTGGCCGCTTGAACTCAGTGAGTCAGGCGCTCCGACGAGCCGGTCATTTATTCCGCGTGTTCACTGAGCACCCACTGTCTGCCCACTCCTGGGAATTATCTGGCTCCCTCCTCCGCCACCTCCCTGTAAGACCCCGGTATTCACTACATTTTTTAGAGGAAGAACCTGAAGCATGCATGGTTCGTAGGGCCGCTCGACTAGAGCCTCCTGGAGTCAGAGAAGTGGCATGCCTGTGGGCCAGGAAGTTGAGAGGCGAACGGAATAAAGTGAAAACCCAGCACCACGGTAAGGTGTTGCCGAAAAGTCTTCTACAGGCTCCCATGTTGCAAAGAAGGAGGCTGATGTGGCTCCACAGACCTCGGCCTCCCCTCTCTCCGTCTCCCCAACACTCATCTACTTCTAGCCCCAACAGTCCTTCAAGGGCCTAGTGGAGTCCCACCCCAGGGCCTTTGCACTTGCTGTTGCTTCTGCCTGGAGCATGCCCTGCAGGTTATCTGCAAACCTAGCTGCTTCTCTTCCTTCAGAGGTCAGCTGAACTTCACCTCTTCCTAGGGGTTCTACTTCCCCTACCTTCCGCCACCCCACCCCTCACCCTCTGTGAGTAGGTCCATCTCCTTTCCTTGCTTCATCCTCTTTGTAGCAGTGATCATACTCCATTATAGACACTGCTTTTCTGATTTGTTTCCCATTTTTTCTGACATAGGGATTAGGACTTCCAGGGCAAGGATGTGTCCCCATTACAGCCATGTCAATGCACCCAATATGTGTCTGGCATACAGTAGGTCACCCACTAATATTGATCAGAGACCAGAATTTCTCCAAATACAGCCAAAAAAAATAAAGCTGAGTTTCTGGCCACATCATCAGAAAACAGGGCTAGACCTTGGACTTGGGTCACTGACATCTCATTCCAAGCAGCCTTGGCCTGGGATTAGCTAGGGTGCCAACTCAAGAGCCATCTGCCTCTGGCCCTGGCCTCGGAATACCCAGGGCAGAGTTCACTGGACTGGCCCGGAGCCCTGGTTTGTGAGCACAAACCAGAGGTCACATACTCAGTGGCTATTTTGGTCTCTGGCAGCTTCAGGTAGAATTCAGAAAATCTGAGAGCTGGCCTGCACCAGCTGTGGGAACAAGACCCAAACCAAGTGGGAGAAGAGAAAAGAACAAAAATCTCACCAAGGATCACGTTTCATAACTCCAATGTGTAATAAGTGTCTGCACATGTTGCTAGAAGCCAGGGTTGTGGAGGGAGGGAAACCACATCATTTTCCCTCATCCCACCATACAAAAGGGAGGAAGCATATATAACATCCAGAGTCAGTGCTGATGGGAAGAAACTGAGTCACACACTGCTGAGACTGGATGGGAGAAAGGCTCAGATACACAGGTAGCCCAAACCACACTCGGGCCCTGTCTGAGCACATCACTGGGGTTTTCTTTCTCAATCTCACAAAACCCTTCAAGGGAGGACTGTTCTTATCCCAATTTTTAAGTATGGAAACAGGCCCAGAGCAGCTCAGTCACTTGTCCCAGGATCACATATGGGAGGGACGGGGATCTGGAGCAGGAGTACATAGGCTTGTCCTTAGGGAGGACAAGCAACCCCCAAAATATCCCGACTGGCGCTTCCAAGGTCTGTGCTCAAGGATCTGCTTTGCAACAGTGGCAGGATAGATGAAGGAGCAGGGAGAAATAGAGGGCACCTTAAAAAAAAAAAAGCAAGATGTGCGTGCCTGGGTGACTCAGTCTTTTAAGCGGCCAACTCTTGATTTTGGCTCAGGTCATGATCTCATGGGCCTGGGATCAAGCCCCACTTAGAACTCCATGCTCAGCAGGGAGTCTGCTTGAGGATTCTCTCTCTTCCTCTCCCTTTGCCTCTCCCCCTACTCACATGCACACTCATTCTCTCTCTTTCTCAAATAAATAAATCTTAAAAACAAAACAAGATGGTTACTTTGGAAAGACAAGTGCAATAAAGGGCTGCTACCACATGGAAAAGCTTGGCAGTTCCTCAAGAATTTCAACAAAGTTACTAGAGGACCAGCAATTCCACTCCTAGGTATAAACCCCAAATAATTGCAAATAGGTGTCAAACAAATACTTGTATGTGAATGTCCATGACACCATTCAGTTGCCAAAAGGTCAGTACAAACAAACGTCCATCAATGGATGAATGGGGAAACAAAATTGGTCCATCCAGGAATGGAATATTACTCAGCCATAAAAAAGAAGGGAGTTCTGATACACACATGGATGAACCTTGAAAATATCATGCCTACTGAAGGAAGCCAGTTACAAAAGGCCACAGGGTGTAGGATTCCACTTATATGAAACCTCCAGAAAAGGGAAGTCCATAGAAACAGAAAGGAGATTAATGGTTGCCAGGGGTTGGGGGAGGAGGGCAGGGAGCGACTGCTCATGGGGATGGTGTTTGCTTTTGGGTGATGAAAATGTTCTGGAACTAGATAGAGGTGATGGTTGCACAACACGGTGAATGTATTTAATGCCAATGAATTGTACACTTTAAAATGGTTTTAGTGGTAAGTTTTATGTTATGTGCATTTTATCAGAAAGAAAGGAAGAAGAAAAGGAAGGAAGGAAGGAAGGAAGGAAGGAAGGAAGGAAGGAAGGAAGGAAGGAAGGGAGAAAAGAAGAGAAAGAAAAGAATAGAGGGGCTCCTGGCTGGCTCAGTCGGCAGAGCATGCAACTCTTGATCTCGGGGTCCTAAGCTCAAGCCCCAAGTTTGGTGTAGTTTTACTTTAAAAATAAATAAATAAATACAATATTAAAAAAAGAAAAAGAAAAGCCAGCGTGGAAGCATTTATGGAATGAAAAGCAAATGTAAAAGTTAGAAAGACAAACACAAATGTGTTTGCAAATGCAGAAAATATCTCAGGAAGGAAAAGCAAGAAATTGATAACACCTTTGAGGAGAGAACCAGGGTGGGGGTGTGTGTGAAAGTGGGGGCGGAGGGGGAACACTACCAATGCTTCTTGCATGCAGCACATACATCAACTACAGGGTTCCGCAGCTATCTGAAAGTAGAGCATTTCCGTGAAACCCGTAGTAAGCAGAGATGGCCAAGAAGCCATCAACATTCATTTATATGGAAAAAAGTTTGAGCATTCCCAGACCCCCCAAAATAACCTCTCTCAGGCTTTTCTGGTACCTGAGGACACGTCCTGTTAACGGATGCACAAAATAAGTCAAAATAAAACCCAGATGCTCACAGCCACAGTTCAATGCTCTGGCAGCTCGATGCTGGGATGCTGAGGGCAGTTCTCAGAGGAGGACCCTGGCTGCCTCTATCAGGACTTGCTGAAGAACAAACACTGAAGGCTAGCTTCACTTTTACCCTTTTCCTTAGAGCAGAAGTCCCTTCCGATTTCTTTCAGTTAGGGAAAACAGGTACTAATGTGTAGGTATTTTGTGAAATCAAGTGGGATAATGTGAACTTTTGAAATGTTGGGTATACCTCTGCTCAGAAATAAATACAATACAAAAACTTTTGCTTTTAAAAAATGCCACTAGGGATGCCTGGGTGGCTCAGTCAGTTAGGTGTCTGCCTTCGGCTCAGGTCCTGATCCAGGATCCTGGGATCGAGTCCCACATCGGGCTACTTGCTCAGCGGGGAGCCTGCTTCTCCCTCTGCCTGCCGCTCCCCCCTGATTGTGCTCTCTCTCTCTCTGACAAATAAGTAAATAAAATCTTTAAAAACAATGCCACTAGAGTGTTGTTGTTTTTAGGGGGAGAGGGGGCAGAGGGAGAGAGAAAAGCTTAAGCAGGCTCCCTGCCCAGCACAGAGCCTGATGCCAGGCTCCATCTCACAACCCTGAGATCATGACCTGAGCTGAAATCAAGAGTCAGAACCTTAACTGACTAAGCCACCCAGGTGCCCCAGTGTTTTTTCTTTAATTGCGGTAAAATACACACAACATAAAATTTGCCGTTTTTAAGTGTACCGTTCAGTAGTGTTAAAAGAACATTCACGTTGTCATGCAACTAATCCTCAGAACTCTTTTCATCTTGTAAAACTAAAACTCTGTCCCCATTAAATGCTAATTCCCCATCCCCTGTCCCCCAGCCCACCATTCTACTTTCTGTCTCTATGAACATGGCTACCTTAGGGACCTCATATAAGTAGAATCTACAGTCTTTGTCTTTTTGTGATGGGCTACCGTATCCTCAAGGTTCACCCACGTTAGGGCATGGGTCAGAATTTCCTTCCTGTTTAAGGCTGATAATAAACCATTGTATGAATATACCACATTTAGTTTTTCCATTCATCTGCTCTTGGACACAGGTTGCTTCTCCCTTTTGGCCATTATGAATAGAGCTGCTATGAACATGGGTGTACAAATATCTCTTTGAGACCCTGCTTTCAATTCTTTTGGTCACTCAGCTTTTATAACTTCTTATTTTGAAATAGCTTAATAAGACTAATATAAAGTTGAAAAATATCGCATTTCCATGGTCCCTTAACTCAGCTTCCACCAGTGAAATGGTCTATCTTACTAAATTATTGTCAAACCAGAAATTGACATTGGTACAATGTAATAGACTCAGAAGCACACCTAGTTTCCCAGAGTTGTTGGAAGAAAAAAAAAAGTTTCATTTGTAAATAACTGTTTCTTTTAAAATGTTTATTCAAGGGGTGCCTGGGTGGCTCAGTCAGTTAGTTAAACGTGGCCTTTAGCTCAGGTGGTGATCCCAGGGTCCTGGGGTTGAACCCCATGTCAGGCTCCCTGCTTAGCAGGAAGCCTGCTTCTCCCTCTCCCTCCACCCTTCCCCCCACTCATGCTCTCTCTCTCTCTCTCTCTGTCTCTTGCTCTCTCTCAAATAAAAAAATAAAATCTTTTTTAAAAATAAATAAAATGTTTATGAGATTTTCTTAGGGAGAGAATGGAAGACAGCAAGTGTGGTGGTTAGAGCCAGTTGGCTTGACTTCAAATGCATGCCCTCAGATGAGTTACTTTCCCATTCCAAGCCTCAGTTTCCTCATCTGTAAAATGGGAATTACAGAGTGCGGGGGGTACTGGGAGTACTGGGAGGGAAGGTAAAGTCTAAAATAAGAGTATTAGCATGGATAGCAATGTGATCATACAGAATAGAACATCTTTTTTTTTTTTTTTAATAGAATGAGATGTGTGTCTTTCCTTGTTGTTCATAACCTTAGCAGTCTTTTTTTCTTTTTAAGAGTCTATTTATTTGAGAGAGAGAGAGCGCCCAAGCAGGGGGAGAGGGAGGAGTCTCCCCACAGAGCAGGGAGCCCAACATGGGGCTCGAACCCAGGACCCTGAGGTCATGACCTGAGCCAAAAGCAGCCGCTTAACCGACTGAGCCACCCAGGTACCCCTCCCCCGCTTTTTAAACTAGGCTCCATGCTGGGCTTGGAGGCTTGAACTCACAAGCCTGAGATCAAGCCTGAGCTGAGATCAAGAGTCAAATGCCACCCAGGTGCCCCATGACCTTAGCAGCCTTGAGGAAGCCTGGCCAGGTGTCCTGCGGGATGCCCCCGATCTGGGTCTGTTTGATGTTCTTGTTGTGATTAGAACGGGGCTGTGGGTGTTTGGGGAAGACCACAGAAGTGAGACGCTCCTTTCATCTCATCACATCAGGGGTTCCTGACCTCCCCAACAATTTATCACAGAGGCGTAATCTGGATCACTCTGTGCCGGGGGTGTATGAGTTTCCTGAGGCTGCTGTAACAAATGACCACAGACTTGGTGGCTTAGAACAATGCAGATTTATTCTCTGAGAGTTCAAGAGGCCAGAAGTACAACATCAAGGTGTCATCAGGGCCACATTCCCTCTGGAGGCTCCAAGGGAGGATCCTTCTTTGTATCTTCCAGGTTCTGTGGGTTCCTTAGCTTATGGTTGCATGGCTCCAACCTCTTGTCTCTGTTTTCTCTGTGTTTCCAATTTCCCTCTGCCTTTCTCTTAGAAGGACATCAGTCATTGGGTTTTGGTTCCAGCCTAAACCCCAGACAATCTCATCTCAGATCCTTGACTTAAATCTGAAAAGACTCTTTTTTTCAAATAAGGTTGCATTCACAGGTTCTGGAGTTAGGACTTGGACATGTCTTTCAGGGCCGGCCATTCAGCCCACTGCGTGTGGTAACTGTCACAAGTCTCCACCACCAAGTCACTATTTCCCCCTTTCTCTACTCTATTCTTTGAAAGTGAGTCACTGAGCCCAGCCCACCCTTGGTGATGGTGGTGAGTTTACATATAATTTTTAATGAATGGAAAACATTCTGTCTAGTGGGTGAACCATAGCTTACTCAACAAGTCCACTGCTGTTCTTTCTGTTATTTTACAATTGGCAATATCGCTGCAAGGCCTTGGCATAAAGTGTTTCCCTTCATTTGCAAGACCTCCTTAGTATAAAAGTTCAGAAATGGCTTACTGAGTTGAAGGGCATGACACGTTTAAGGACTTTGAGACATAATTGGCAGATAATGGCAATGTTTTCCCCCACTTTCTGCAGGATGAATCCAGCGTATACTTACAGCTACTATGTGGAAAAGGAGGTATGGTGTGAGCCCCTGGATCCAGCTATACCTGAAGGAAATATATATGTCTACCAATTTCACCACGATCTTGAGTCTTACAACCCCCCCCCTTTTTTAGTGGAGGGTAGGGTGTTTTGGTTAATTGGATAGGTACAGGGGCGCCTGGGTGGCTCAGATGGTTGGGCGTCTGCCTTCGGCTCAGGTCATGATCCCAGGGTTCTGGGATCGAGTCCCGCATCAGGCTCCCTGCTCCTTGGGAGCCTGCTTCTCCCTCTGCCTCTCTCTCTCTCTGTCTCTCTCTGTCTCTCATGAATAAATAAATAAAATCTTTATAAAAAAAATTTGGTAGGTACATTGACCTGCACTCTTGAGGTTTCTGCTGTCAGAAATACAATTTAAAGTGGATTGGAAAAAATAGCATTATTGGTTCAAGGGATAAGGAAAGATGTGGATTTATGAAGCATCAGGTATGGCTGGGTCCAGGATTAAACAGGGCCAAGATTCTGAAGAGACAGCCGTGTCTGTACCTGATTCACATTACTCCAGCTCTGCAGTTTCAGAACCGCCCCAGGGAAGCTCTCTGACTGGTTGAGCCTGGGTCGTGTGTCCATGATGAGACGGGGGAAGGAACTGGACTGACAGTCGCAAACTGGCCCACGCAAACTCTCATATTTTTGTTTCTGCAAGTCAGAGCTGAGAAGGCTTAAGTGTGCAAGCAAGCAATGACAATGTGGCACAAACCAGGTAGTGATGAAAATGAGTGCAAGCTACTAAGGTTCAAAGTAAAGAGAAGGAATGATTAGATTTGGGGGGCAGTCATTGAAGTGCTCTCAGAACAGCTACGCATTAGTGCACATTATGCCAATTGCCAGGGACAGAGTCCAAACTCCAAGAGAATTAAGCAATAAAGGACAACTTTTTGGGCTCATATAAGTGGAAAGGCACGCCTTACAGCTTCAGGTATAGTTGGATCCAGGGGCTCACACCATGCCTCCTTTTCCACATAGTAGCCGTAAGTATACGCTGGATTCATCCTGCAGAAAGCTTCATCCAGAAAATCAGTCCTAGGCTTTTACTATCTCACTTTTAACAACCTCCTCCAAGAGCGCTCTTCTGCCGCCTCAGTATCCCTCCCAAGGAAGACCTAATTGGCCTTGGTTGGTCACATGCTCCTCCTTTAACCAATCACTATGGCCAGGGCGATGGCCAACTCTGGCCACCCCTATGTTGGAAGGGCTGACAAAAACTGCAGTGACGCAGTCTGCCACACGGGGTCACCCAAGCAGAGTTTTCAAGGATGAATAGGAGTTTGCTAATTGGGCAAAAGGAGAAACACTACACATAGAAGTCAAGAAAAGTCAGAAAAGTAGTGTACCAGCAGCGATTTTCTTCCTACTTGTGCCACCATGTGGATGTTGAGACAGTTCACTGTACCCTAGTTTCTGTTGTTTATAAATTAAGCAGCCTTCCTGGGTGGGTCAGTTGGTTAAGCGTCTGCCTTCAGCTCAGATCATGATCCCAGGGTCCTGGGATCCAGCCCCGCATCAGGCTACCTGCTCGGCAGGGAGTCTGCTTCTCCCTCTCCCTCTGCCTGCTGCTCCCCCTGCTTGTGCTCTCTCTCTCTCTGTCAAACAAATAAAATCTTTTAAAAAATAAATTAAGCAGCCTTTAGCATTGGCAAACAAGGCTTCGCTGGTCCCTCCAATCCTTCTAACCCAGTTGGCCTATCACTATTTAGCCAACTACCAGTGTCCGGCACACATCCCAGACCTCACCGGCACCCCTAAGAGCAGCCCTAAGCCAATGATAGATGGAACTTGAATAAATACCCCAGCTGCCCTAACCCTAGGTGGGACCACTACAAGATACCAGCTTCTATGCTGTCTCCATGAGATCTCCAGCTGGACTGATCTCCGGTTGTCTACTGTGTTGCCTACTCATTGGCGCCTCCTGCAGGGATCCTTCCCTCCCTTTCTCAGGTCTCCGCCTCCAGTGGGATCTTCTTGGGGTCACCCTCTGAATATACACTGTGCCCTTGAGTCTTCATCTCAGGGTTGGTTTCTGGGAGCCCGAGGACCCTAAACTAAGACATGAAGGACAACTGTCAGTTCAGGGCTACCAGGTGCTTGGCACTTTATGTGGGTTCCACATTTGATCAATCTACACAGTAACCCTGGTTGGTAGAGATGATTCTTCCCGTTTTTAAGGAGGAGGAAAGGGAGAAACATGCCTGAGTCACTCAGCACATTTTTAGCAGAGCTGGGCACCCAGACCCCCCCCTCTCTTCACCAGGTCCTGGAGGGGAAATTTTAGTGTCTAAAACCTTTCTGGTGGGAAGTAGCCGGGCCTATGGGTTCCCATCTTCTTCCGCCCAGGTCTCTGAGGCCTGATGCAGGGGAATCTTTTATTGAGAAGGTGGACATCAAGGCCTCCCTAAGCCGGCTCCAAGAAGCACGGGGTTTTTTCTGCTGGAAGAACTTGGCCTTGGTCTTTTTTTTTTTTTTTTTTTTAATGTTTTATTTATTTATTCATGAGAGGCAGAGAGAGGCAGAGGGAGAAGCAGGCTTCCCGCCTAGCAGGTAGCCCGATGCAGGACTCGATCCCAGGACCCCGGGATCATGACCTGAGCCGAAGGCAGACGCCTAACCATCTTGGCCCTGGTCTTGGTAAGGAAGGCTCTCTAGGTGCCTGGGTGGCTCAGTCTGTTAAGCGTCTGCCTTTGGCTTGGGTCATGATCCCAGGATCCTGGGATCGAGCCCCACATCGGGCTCCCTGCTCAGTGGAGAGTCTGCTTCTCCCTCTCCCCCGCGCGTGCTCTCTCGCTTTCTCTCTCTTAAATAAATAAAATCTTTTAAAAATATAAAAAAGAAAAGAAAGGCTCTCAAGCCAATGCTGACCCTCAGGAGACCTGGAGAAGGGAAGTCATTGGGGGAGAGCACCTATTGCTTATTTACAGGCTTGAAGGTCAAGGCATGCATGAAAGTCAAGGCAGAGGAAGGAACCCTTGATGGTCATCCAATTGGTAATTACTTGATGTAGTGGGTTGAGAAGTGTCCCCTAAAAAGATGTTCTAACATAACATAGGTAAGTTCTAACCCCCATACCTGTGAATAGGACCTTTTTTGAAATAAAGTTTTTGCAAATGTAATTAAGGATCTCAAGATTATTTTATCCTGGATTTAGGGTGGGCGTAATAAGAGAATGTCCTTATATGAAAAGGAGAGGAAGACTTGAGATAGGGAGACACACAAAGAAAGCTATGTGAAGACAGTGGCAGAGATTGACATTTCTGGGGGCCAAGGAACTATGAGATTGCTGACAGCCACCAGAAGCTGGGAGAGACGTATGGGACAAATTGTCCCTCAGAATCTTCAGAAGGAACCAACCCTGCTGATACCTTGATTTCAGACTCATGAATCAAGTTCTATTGTTTTAAGCCACCCAGTTTGTGGTAAGTTGTTATGGCAACCCAGGGAAACTGATACATTTGCCTATCTATTTTGCTTATCATCTGTCTCCCCAGTGGGCTCCTAAATCCCAGGAGGGCCAGTTTTGTCTGGTTTGTTCACTGTGTGTATCCAGAAACAGGCACATAGCAGGTGCTCAATAACTATCGCTCGTCTGGGTACTAAGTGCTCCGTTTGTGCTAGACGCTCTTTTTTGTTTTTTAAAAGATTTTATTTATTTATTTGACAGAGAGAGACACAGCGAGAGAGGGAACACAAGCAGGGGCAGAGGCAGAGGGAGGAGGCTTCCCGCTGAGCAGGGAGCCCAATGCGGGGCCCCATCCCAGGACCCTGGGATCATGACCTGAGCCGAAGGCAGACGCTTAACGACTGAGCCACCCAGGCGCCCTAGACGCTGTTCTAAGTGCTTTTACCTGGCTTAACTCATTTCATCCTCACTACAACCTCAGACAGACACTATCATTAAACCAGTTGTACAAAGGGGGGGCACAGCCGGGATTCCAACCTACCAAAAGGCGTGCCCTGGATAAGGATCGACTACAGTAATGAGAATCCGAACTGTAGGAGCCCTAAGAGGCATTAGACACAACCCAATAATCACGGAGCCTCAATTTCTTCCTTTGCAAATTGTAGCAATATCCGGCTTTGCCCACAGGGTGGAGCCCAAGAGATCGTCGAGAATTTCACCTGCGCATGCGCCTTTACCCACAAGGCCTCTTGCAGTGGCTCCGCCCCCCCTTTTTCAGCACTCACGTCGACACTTTACGGCCCTTTCTCTTACCCTCCAGCGAGAACACGGCCAACCTTGCCCGTGGTGTCTAGCTGATCCCTCCCTACTCCGCGCGGATTGGTTGCTCTTCCCTCGAGCCCTGCGCTGACTGGCTCGTGTCGCTGCCACTTCATTTCAGCCTAGTGGCGCGCGGCAGGGCGGCTACCGGCGGGCGCGTGAGCAGCGGCGGCGGCGGCGGAAGTGGTCGGCGAGCCTGCTCCCCGCCGACAGCATGGTGAGGGCAAGGCGGTGGCAGGTCTCGCCGGGAGGCGGGGAACGCGGCCGCCGAGGGCCCTCGGGGCGGGCGTTGAGGCAGGGGCGACGCGGAGCTAGCATGCAGTCAGGGCCTCGGTTCTGCCCCCCGGCCCCAGACGGGGACACAGGCCGGAGAGGGCAGGGAGGTCTCCCAGAGCATCCAGCCTGTCAGTCTCGGGGGACTTAGAATTGGACGAACGTGTAACCATGTGTCAGCCTACCTGCAGTCTTTCCACCTTGCAGATGGGGAAACTGAGGCCTGAGAGAGGGGACCTGCCAAAGGGTCCGGTGAATACCCAAGAGTGAATTCGGGCAGGGGAGTGGCTCCGAGTGCATCCGACCCAATCTAACTTCAGATATTGGAAAAGTGGAGCGACCGAGGGCCGATCTGAGTTCCAAATTAAACCGGTTTTGAGAATTACAGGACTTGCAAGGGCCTTTAGAATGTTAGCATAGTCTTCTGTGCCTCTCATTTTAAGGCTGGAAAAGCAGACCCAGAGAGCGGGTTTGTCTTCTCCCTGGATCACACTGGATGTCGTTTCTGGAGAGGGGAGCATTTTGAGCCAGGAGTGGACTTAACTGTATCCTCCCAGTTCAGTGAAGGAGAAATTGAGGCCCTGACGGGAAGCCTCTCCAGAACCATGCTGCTCAGATCCTGAAAGTTCTGGGTCAGAGGGTGCCCCAGCCTTCAATGTTTAGACAGGGAGGTGCATCTGGCTGAGACTCTGGAACTCTTGATCTTGGGGTAGTGAGTTCAAGCCCCTCGTTGGGCCTAGAGCTTACTTAAAAAAAAAAAAAAAAAAAAAAAGGATAGACAGGGAAACAGGACCACACAAATTCAGAGCCAGGCCTCCTAGGAGAGTGCCTGGCCCATCAGCACCAGTTTCTGAGGGTCATTGCATGTTTCTCAGAGCTTAAGGTTAGTGGAGATTTGTACTAAATACTGGCTGGCTGGCGCAGGAAATGAGAGGTAGTGGGTTCCTCTGCTGGAGGGCAGAGTTGGCCTGAGGGGATGGGCGGAACTGGGAGGTTCCTTCCCCCTTAAGCTCCTTGGAGACAGGGTCTTTTATTTTATCCCTGATACATTCCTAGAGCCTAGAACAGTGCTTGTGCAAAGAACAGACTCTTTTTTCAGCCTGAAGAATGCCCAGGAAGGGACAAGGCATGACAGACTCCCAGCTCCCCAAGGTCATGATGGGGCAGGAAGCAGGGGTCTGAGGGTGTGGGGGGCGGGGAGGAGTCTCCATAACAGCTTCCTGAATTGGGAGCCTCAGGAAGCCATCTGGTCTAGTCTTAGATTGGTCTAGACCTGACATCCAGATCCTAGACATTCTGAAAAAGCCCAGACGAAAGGATGCTCTTTCCTGAAGCTTTTGGCTTCCCAACTCCAGATGGCCCTGTTTTCTGAACAGTGTCCTAGCCCGTCCCATCTCCCTTGGCACCTTCAAGAACTTCTTCCCCACCAAGTTTTTTAAGTTCTCGGGGAATCTTCCCCTTCCTCCCTCCTCTGTCTCCAGCAGTTTGGGGATGAGGATCTGGAAAATGGCAAGATGTGGACACTGCTCCAGGCCATGCAGCCTTGGAGGACTGTCCCTCCCAATACCACTCTCCCTATCGAGCCTCTCCTTTTTTATTTTATGTATTTATTTGACAGCACAAGCAGGGGGAGCGGCAGGCAAAGGGTGAGGGAGAAGCAGGCTCCCCGCTGAGCAAGGAGCCCTATGCGGGGCTCCATCCCAAGACCCTGGGATCATGACCTGAGCCAAGGCAAACGCTCAACTGACTGAGCCACCCAGGCGCTCCTGAGCCTCTCCTTTTCTTATCTGTGGGGTGGGGCAGGTATCCCACCCACGCCATGTGCCTCCCTGGATGGTGTGTGCATTTTCTTGTGTATTTGTTCAGCAAATATTTACTGAGTCCCTCTCGAGTGCCTGGCCCTGAGTTCAGCACTGGACAAAGTCCACACCCTCTGAGTTTTCCAGTCTGGCCAGGGAGACCTAATAAACAAGATAATTAGAGACTGGCTATGGCCTATAATGGAAGCAGCAGGGGGTGGCCCAGGTGGAAATCTCAACCCCTAGATGAGGTTATTATGAGGGCCTGGCCAAGCGAGGTAAGAGGTGACATGTGAGCAGCCACCAGCCTGAGGAAGGACAGCCCAGGCGGAGGGAACTGCAGGAACAAAGGTCAGATGGCAGGATTGGGTGTGGCTAGTGAGAAACAAACTGGGCCACTTTGGCTGGAGCTGGCTTGGCCTTGTGACTCGTTGGGGGAGTTAGATGTGCAGGGGAGTGTTGGGAGCAGGTGTTGGTCACTTCTGTGTCTTAGACATCCTCTCAGCTGCTTTGTGAATAGGGCGCTGCCCGTGACAGCCAAGGAAGCTGTGGGTTCTCCAGGGCTGTGCTGCCAGTAGCTGGGACAGGGGAGAGGCCAGCACGGGCACAGAAGCTGCGCACACCATAAAAGGACTCCTGTGGGGCCCCTGCTGACAGGCTTCAGCTTACTTTCATGGGCTATCTCAGGATCTTGCCGTGGTGTCCCTGGGAAGGTCCCTCCTGCTCTGGCCACTGGTCCCTCATCTAGAGGGGCCTTGGCTATACCTCTCTGCCTCTCAGTGCTGAATCCGTCTTCGTTCTCGCCTTCCAGGCCCAACCTTGCTCTGTCCCCTCTCAGGTGATCTGGGAGGAAGATCTGAGTGTGTCATTGCTCTGGTCCACATTCCCATCTTGGACACAAGAAAACAGGCTTGCTCAGGAAAGCCTGAGGCTTCGCCACAGTAAAAGGTGACTGAGGCCTATGGCCCCCGTGTGTGAGTCGGACCCATGGCTCTCTGCCCCTGGGTACCATCGCACAGATGAACTCCAGATGAGAGGGCAGGAGCCGCAGGTTGGCTAAGTCGGGGCCCCAGCCTGCTTGCCTGTCCTCCTTTGAGCAGTCACCCCTTCTCCACGTGGCCCCTTCTTCCTTTTTACCAGGAAGCCAGTGCAGGAAGTGGGCTTGGGCCTGGCTTCCTGCCGCCACTGGACCTCCCCTAGGCGGCTCTTCTCAGGAAAGGTTGTGGGATGTGGGAATCCCCCTCAGGCCTTTCCACGGGAGCCGTCCTGTGGGAGTTGGCCATTTCTGGCCTCCAGTCCCCACCACCTAGAGAAGCAGCTGGCCTGCATCGGGAGTGTGACGGCAGGCCGAGACTCCCCTGCAGCGAGCTTCTGGGGGTCAGGCTGACAGAATTCCAAAGCCAGTGCAAGGCGCAGTGAAGCTCCCGTCCTCCCTGAGGCAGTGAGTGTCTCATCTGTGGGACGCTTAGACCAGAACCTTCATTTGGCCTTGCTGGATGGGCTGTCGTTGGATCCTGGACCCAAGCACTGCCACCTGAGTCACCCTCCTGGAGACTGAGAAGCAGGCTCCAGTGTTGTATGGGTCATGATTTGTGTTCCCAAAATGAAAGCTGATTTTTTAATATCTTGAAAGCTGACTGTATGTGGGTGAGTTTTTTAAAAGATTGCATCTCTTATATGCCATTACTTGTAGTAACGACAGATTTTTTTTTCTGGAATGTTTTCCCCCTTACCTGATGAATTTTCTCACTGAAAACCCAGCTCAGTTGTAGCCACCCTAGATCAAGGTTGCTACCCAACGGCCTGGCAGAATCCCTCTTGGTCCAGTCAGGGCTGCCCTTTGAGGCATGGGCTCAGCATGAGCTGACTTCCAGCTGATGGGGTCAAGCCAGGCTCTATCTCTTACTAGCTCTATAGTGCCAGGCAAGTCTGTCAGTCTCTTAAGCCTCAGTATCCCCATCTGTAAAGTGGGTGTGACAATAACTGTGTACGAGGATGAAAAAGAAAGCTGCATCTATTAAAAAAAAAAAAAAAGATTTTATTTATTTATATGAGAGAAAGAGCGAGGGCCCGTGCATGCATGGGGAGGGAGGGGCAAAGGGAGAGGGACAAGCAGACTCCCCACTGAGCACAGAGCCTGACACGGGGCTCAATGCCAAGACTCTGAGGTTACCACCTGAGCCGAAGTCAGACGCTTAACCATCTGAGCCACCCAGCGCTCTGAATGAGAGAGACATCAGTTGAGCAAAAAAGGCAAGCAGCAGAAGGATCCGTGTGCTGTGGCGCTCATGATAAGCATGGAAAGCTAGGCCCTTTCCTGTCAAGGTGTGAATATAGGCAACATGAGTTGTAAAGAAAGGCCCAGAATGGTCAGCACCAAGACCAGATGACTGCTGCCTCTGAGATTGGGCGCGGGGGAGTATTCCAGGCTTTATTTCCTAAACTGGGAGGCAGGTATGTGTCCTGGGGTTGGGCAGAGTTAGGAGCATGCATTTTCTGTCGGGGGTCAGGGCCGTGTGTTCCTGCACCCCCAGCGCAGTGATGAGCTGGCAGATTTGTGAGATTGGAGTCCCAGCCCTGCCCAGGGGCCGGGGCCCCTCAGTGCTGATCAGACAAGTTATGTGCCTTTGTTTGCCTTCCAGCTTCCCCTGTCGCTGCTGAAGACGGCTCAGAATCATCCCATGGTGAGTACATGCCTGTCGAGGGCAGCGAGTTTCAGCGGCAACCAGCCTCAGAACAGGGACAGGGACACTGGGCAAAGGGTGAGGTGCGTCCAGCCAGACCTGCTTCCTCCCTGCCCACAAGACAGCAGCTTACTCTCTTCTCCCTCCTACGCGTGTCAGGACCTGCTCTTAGTTCTGCTGCTTATAAAAGTAACACAGGCTTATTAAAAACGTCAAACACTAGAGGTACTTAGAAACTAGAAACTCCTCTTCATTACTCTTGCCAACAAATTAACGATATCTTTGATATATGCTGGTTCAGACTTTTTCTTTTGTTTTCTTTTTTTTTTTAAGTAAGGTCCATGCCCAACATGGGGCTTGAACTCACAGAGTGAAGATCAGGAGTTGCATGCTCCACTGACCGAGCCAGCCAGGCACCTTGCACATCCAGGCTTAACATATGTGTAGAAACACGAATGTGATTTTTTAAAAACACAGATGGGATTGGGGTACCTGGGTGGCTCAGTCCGTTAAGCATCTGCCTTCGGCTCAGGTCATGATCCCAGGGTCCTGGGATCAAGCCCTGCATCAGGCTCCTTGCTCAGCAGAGTCTGCTTCTCCCTCTCCCTCTGCCTGCTGTTCCCCCTGCTTGTGCTCTCTGTCAAATAAAGAAATAAAAAACCGGGGCGCCTGGGTGGCTCAGTCGTTAAGCGTCTGCCTTCGGCTCAGGTCATGGTCCCAGGGTCCTGGGATCGAGCCCCGCATCGGGCTCCCCGCTCTGCGGGAAGCCTGCTTCTCCCTCTCCCACTCCCCCTGCTTGTGTTCCCTCTCTGTCAAATAAATAAAACCTTTAAAAAAAAAAAAATAAAAATAAAAAACCTTAAAAAAACAAAAACAAAAAAACACAGATAGGACCACATAACACACGTTATTCCCTAAACAACTTTTGCTGTTCATGATACAGCGTGTCGGTATGTTCTGTTCTGTTCTCTTTCTCTTTTTTATTCAGCTATAATTCACATCCCATACAGTTCAACCTTTTCTTTTTTTCTTTTGAAGTTCTTACTCTTTTATTTAAGTAATCTCTACACCCAACATGGGGCTTGAATTCACGATCCTGAGATCAAGAGTCGCATGCTCTTCTGACTGAGCCAGCCAGGTGCCTTTACAGTTCAGCCTTTTAATGCGTACAACTCAGGGGTATTTAGTACATTCACAGCGTTGTAAACCACCACCTCAATGTAGTTCCAGAACATTCCATCACCCCAGAAGGAAACCCCATTAGCAGTCCCCATCCCCTTTCCTCAGTCCCTGGCAAGTACTAATCTGCTTTTTGTCTCTGTGGATTTGCTTGTCTTAAACATTTCCTGTAAATGGGATCATACGCTGTGTGGCCTTTTGTGCCTGGCGTCTTCAGCTCTGCGTGATGTTTTTTGAGATTCAGCCACATTGTAGCGTGTGTCAGGGCTTTATTCCCGATGGCCGTGGCCAGGTGATAGCACACTGTATGGACATACCACATTTTGTGTTTCCACTTGTCTGCTGATGGTGGACATTTGGGTTGTTTCTACTTGTCTGTTGGTGAATATTTTGGTCGCAGTCATCATTTGTGCACACTTTTTTTTTATTTTATTTTTCATTTATTTGAGAGAGAGAGCACGCACAAGCGGGGGGAGCGGCAGAGGGAGAGGGAGAAGCAGACTCCCTGCTAAGCAGGGAGCCCAACATGGGGCTCGATCCCTGGATCCTGGGGTCATGACCTGAGCCCAAGGCAGATGCTTAACCGACTGAGCCACCCTGGCGCCCCTGTGCACACATTTTTGCCTGGATGTTTGCCTTTATTTCTCTTGGTCAGATACCTGAGTCGATTCTTTTTTTTAAGTCTCCGCATATCTTCAGAGCGATGGGCTACTTGCTTGTTTTCCCAGAGCACATTAAAATAGATGAGTAGGGGCGCCTGGGTGGCTCAGTTGGTTAAACGACTGCCTTCGGCTCAGGTCATGATCCTGGAGTCCCGGGATCGAGTCCCGCATCGGGCTCCCTGCTCGGCAGGGAGTCTGCTTCTCCCTCTGACCCTCCTCCCTCTCGTGCTGTCTCTCATTCTCTCTCTCTGAAATAAATAAATAAATTAAAAAAAAAAAAAATTAAAATAGATGAGTAATTGTTGGACTGAAAAGGTGTTTCCAGACCACCAAAGCTCACATACGTGCTGTCAGAGAACACCTGCCCCGGGGCACCTGCCTGGACCAACTGAGATGTGCCCTCCTGGCTGTTTTGAGTCAGCGGCCACTGTTATCCTAACCGCGCTGTTTCCTTGAAAGATTTGTAGAGGATTTTTTGGTGGGTTTTTTTGCTTTTTGTTTGTTTGCACAAACAAAACCCAGTTTCATCATAGAAGACTACAATGCCCAGCAAAATGTGCAGAGGATGCTGAACATGTCACCTGTAAGATGGGCCACTGGGGGCAGTACTAGGCACCATGTGCTGTGGCCACCGGGTCCCACGAGGTCCCATGTCTGAATGAGGCCCAGGCAGTAGTCACCCAGCTCTTAGGGGTAGGGCTGCCCTTCCCTTGGGGCCCATGGCTGACTTGGGGCCATTTCTCTTCCAGTTGGTGGAACTCAAAAATGGGGAGACATACAATGGGCACCTGGTGAGCTGTGATAACTGGATGAACATTAACCTTCGAGAGGTGATCTGCACATCCAGGGTGAGTGCCCTGCGCCCGAGTCTGCGCCCACTGCCTGGGGGCAGCGAGGCCGCCAAGTTCCCACATGCACCTGGGGCTTACAGAGCCTCAGCATCCTCAGTGGAGTGAAAGCCCCTCCCTGCCCTTGTGGGAGGAATAGGGAGGGGCATAGCTCAGCCAGGTCATCCTACCAGGGTGAGGCTTATGGAAGGGGTGGGGCTTAGGAGGGGTGGGGCCTGAGGGACTGGGAGGGGTGTGGAGGGGGCAGAAGGGCAGGGCTGGGCGTCCATCGAGTACCCTGGACTTTGCACCTATGGGGATGCTGCCCCATCCCCCACCGCTCGTGCCAATCCTAAACAAGAAGGAGTTAGGCCTGGGGGGCACTTCTGGTTACAGATCCCTAGTGTACAAAACAGGCCTGACCTTCCTTGTCAGCCTCTGCTGCCTTTGGTCCTGGCTGTGGACATCACCCGCCAAGCAGGCCAGGGTGGTGTGGCCATGGGATATCCAGGCCACCAGGGGGCGAGGGCGGCCCTGTGGCCCTGTGGATCAGGAGACTTGTTTACCTCCTGAGGCCTGAAACCAGGAAGTGCAGGGCCAGGAGCACCACTGGGTGGGCCAGGGCTGGGGGACAGTTCTCTAGGGTCACAGGCCTTCCCAGCCCTCAGGATGAGCCACAGAGCAATGAGGATGATGACCTTGGTGAAGGCAGGGCTCCCTCCTGTGAACCTGTGCTGGGGTCGGCTAGGGCTTGCCTTCTGCCTTGATTCCAGTCTCCATCCCCCTGTTGGCAACAGCACCCTATGTTACAGGGGAGGAAGGTGTCGGGGGGCCCAGCCAAGATGGGGCTGTCTTGAGCCCATGGGCAGGTGCCCCTGAGGCTTGCCATACCAGAGTACAGCAGAGCCCTAGGCAGCCCATCTTGCCCCTGGTCTGTCCTCCTGGATGGTTCCCATCCCAACAGGCAGACTGGTAAGTGTGACCGTCTCCCTTCACCTGTGTGGCTCTGTGCCCTGCTTCTTGTGATGGTACATGGTGGGACGTCTTCCACTAGAAACTTCCTCCTGGTTTTCAGGCCGCACTTGTGGCGGCGGGGGGTCCAGGCAGCTCCAGTGTGGCCGTAGCAGCCGTTGCCACAGTGTACAGCCGAGCACGTGGCCTGTAGGTCTGTGTCCACCTCTGGGACCTGGAAGCAACCACCAGTTCGCAGAGCAAGGTCAGCCGACCTCCGTAGCCAGCGGAGACTGGACACGTAGCTCCTCCTGGGTAGTCCCCTTCTGTGACCTGCTGGTTGGAAGGAGAGGCTGCTGTGAGGTTCCGTGTCACTTGGGCTGTCTGGCACCCTCACCTGTGAACAGGTGCTAGCAGCCCCTCCCTTGGGCAGCACTGGAGAGCCAGGGTTGGTTGGAAAGTGGTTAGCTCAGGCTGCTCAGCTCTTGCCATGGAAGGCAGAGTAAGCTCTGGTTCCTGTAGGGAGTGTGCTGGGCCCAGCCTGTCCTTGGCTAAGGGAGAGCCGAGCCCTGAGCAGCCAGCCCCAGCCCTGCGCTTCCACGGAATCATTCTGTTTCTGTCAAGCTATAACTTTGCATCCCCACAATCTTGGCCCCTTGCCTGCCCTTCCTGGGAAAGGAGTGCCCCGAGACCTCATGGGGTTCCTGTGTGGGTTGGGAGCTTGTGCACATTCCTGGGAAGAGTTGGCCTTTGAATTTTCCCTTTGTCCTGTTGGAGTGTCTCCGCTGGGCCAGACCAGCCTGACCCAGGCACTGCTGACGAGTGTCATGCATGAGGACTGGGCCTTTCAGGGAGGCTGGGAGCAAGGCCTGTTGGGGGTCAGAGTTAGCCAGACACAGAAAAGTGGGAACAGCATATGCAAAGTGCTGGGGGCAAGAAGCCCACTGTGTGTGTTCCAGAAATTTCCATCTGGAAGGCACGTCATCGAGAGCTGAGTGAGGGCAGCCAGGGTGGGGCTGGATCTCAGGCCCTCGGGAGCCACACTGAGGAGTTTGGACCTTGTCCTTGGGCCAAGAGGGCCCTGATTGGGTTCTAAGCAGGAAAGTGTCTTGGTCTGATTTCTAGGGATGTGGGGAGAGGAGAGGGCTGCCAAGACTTCTGGCTCAGGGCACCAGGGGTGGGGCTGGAGAACTAATCTCAAGGAAGAAGCCCCGGGCTCCTGCCCAAGGGCAGCAGGAGGGGCTGTGGAGGAAGGCCTTGTGCTGGTCACAGGGTACATAGGAGTGGGGGGTGGGGCGGAGGCAGTTGATGTCCTGGGACCTGCAGGGTTGGCATTGCTCTGGAATCTGTGACTTTGCAAGCCTCCTAATCTCTCTGGCCTTAATTAGCTCCCCTGAAAACTGGCACCATTGGTCGCTGCCCCTGGCCAGCCCCAGGCTTGCTTCCCCACCCGCCTCCCGCCCTCTTCACAGAGTCTCTATCCCACTTATTTGTGTCCCACACCCACCTCAGAGCCTGTCAGGAGATAAGTGGATGAATGAATGAGTCAGGGCACCCAGAGAGGGTTCCAGAAGGTAGGTTCCAAAAGGCTGGGCACAGGGGGGTGGAAGAGCTGGGCTGTGGCCGAGCTGTGTGGCAGTGCCCGGTGCGAAGGCCCCCAGGCTCCTCTGGGCTTTGGGCTGCAGGAAACCAGGCTGAGGATGAGGAAGCTAGCTTATGTGTTTCCCTGTCCCTCCCTGGGTAAAGGGGGACCCAGAGTCTGGAGAGAGTCCGCTGGAAGGCAGCCCCCACCCCCACCCCCCATGTCAAGTCTGGGACTGAACTCTGCAAGGGTGAGGCCAGGTGCAGGCGGGCTAGGACGGTGGCCCAGGGGGGACCGGGAGCACGAGGGGACAGACGCACCATGGCCCTGGGCACCTGCTCTGCGAGGACCCCGCCCCATCTGAGACTCACCCCCCTGTCGCATAGGACGGGGACAAGTTTTGGCGGATGCCCGAGTGCTACATCCGTGGCAGCACCATCAAGTACCTGCGCATCCCCGATGAGATCATCGACATGGTCAAGGAGGAGGTGGTGGCCAAGGGCCGGGGCCGCGGCGGCCTGCAGCAGCAGAAGCAGCAGAAGGGCCGAGGCATGGGGGGTGCTGGGCGAGGTAGGCCCTTCTCTCCCTCCCCGCCCCCTCCGCCCGTAGCAGGCTAGGCCGCAGAGCCTGCCCAGGCCTTGCCCAAGCTGCAGGGTGACTGCAGCACGTGGCAGCCATCCCGTCCCAGTGTTGACATTCTTGGGTCCTGCCGTCATGGTGCCACAGGCCTGGCTCTGAGCCCCCTCCACAGAGCTGGGGGTTATGACTCACAGGGTTCCTCCGGGGCGGCCGAGGCTGCTCTTTGCTGCCTGCCCCGGCCCCACAGCCCCAACCCAGGAAGCCTGGTGTAGCCCTGGTGGGCCGTGCTGGCTCCCCCACGCCCCTGGGCCCTTCTGCCCAGCAGCAGTCCTCGGGGCTCCGGAAGCCTGGCTCCAGCCCGGCAGACCGATGCAGTGCCCGTGCAGACCTGGGGCTTGAGGCCTCGTCCGATGCCCGCCTGTGTCCCCCGGCGGGTGTTCTGGGCATGGTGTGCCACCTCCCTGGCTCGTTTCCCCTCTGCAGAGAGAGTCTGGTGGTCTCCGCCTCACCAAGGCTGCTGGCGGGGATCCCGGCTCAGGGCCTGGCACGAGCCCCTTCCCTGCTGTCACTCCTTTTCACAAGGCCGAGTTCATTCCTTTCTGATAGACTCCCCTCACCCTACCCACCCCCACCCCCAGCCACCAAAATTATAAATCTGGCATAAACTTCAATTTGTTGTGCAGTCAGCTGGGTCCTGAGCCTAGAGGCCATCTGCAGACCCTCCCTCCCTCCCCCCACACGCCCCGCTCCTCTTGGAGGGCCCCAGCTTTGTCTCTTCCATCTGGAGGGGCCTTCTGTGTGCCAGGCCCAGGCTCCCCCCTCCCCGGGGGCTCACAGGCAGGGCCAGGAAGGATACAAGAGCAGGCCCTGAGCTGAGGCTCACGTGACAGGAGTGAGCCAGAGGGAGGAGGTCTGGAGGGCACTCCAGGTGGGGACATTGCCAAGGCCTAGGGGTGAGCAGGGCCTTTTCCATACCTGAGGGCCAGGCTCTTCGTGCTGAGGCCACCACTGCTAAGTGAGGTGCCCAGAGGAGCAGGGAGGGAGGGAGGAGTGATGAGCTTAGGCCACTCTGAAGAGAGACCGTGGGGCCCTCGGCAGCAGGTGGAAATCTCCCCGTGTGGCAGAGCTGCCCTCGGCAAAGCCGGTCTTGCCCGGGGGAGGTGAGGTCAGGCATCCCCTGCACGGAGGGGCCTCTGTCCCGACAAGGCCCACTGTGTGTGTGTGGTGGAAGGGGGACTGGTGCGCCTCTCTGGGCCCCATGCCACTGTGGTCCTTCGGGACCCCCTGGGCAGGGGTGGGTTCTATCCCTGATTACTCAACCTCCCACACAGCTCCTACCTTGGGCTCCATGTAGAATATCTTAGAAGCACAGCTCCATCACTGGCTGGCAGAGGTTACAGGGCAGGGAGCTCCCCCATCCCCACCCCTCAGCCGGACACACAGAATCTCCCAGTTGTTTCTCTCCTGGGCCAGTGGATGTGGACAGTGCTGGAGAAAGAGGGAAGCCTGGGTCCTCAGAGCTGGGGGCCTGTGGCCGGCCCCCTGGGCTGAGTCCTGCCCCTATTCTGGGTCTTGCTCCCCTCCTCCTGGAAACCATCTGGCTTTATCCTTCTAATGACTGCCCCCTACCCTGGCCCCAGGCCCTCTCCCAGGAAGCCTTGCCCAAGCCCCAGTGTGACTTAGAGCTGACCTCTGTCCTCCCTGGCATCCCTCATACCCCTTGGGAGCTGGTCTTGTCCCTTGTCAACACTGAGAACTTTCTGGAGCACCACCCTCACGTTCTCAGCTGGGCCTCCAAACCCGGCTCTGCTGCAGCCCCCTCCTCTGTCTCACAGGTGTGTTTGGTGGCCGGGGCCGAGGTGGGATCCCAGGCACAGGCAGAGGTCAGCCGGAAAAGAAGCCGGGCAGACAGGCGGGCAAACAGTGAGCTGCCCCTCCGTCCCCAAGAGACTGAGCCGCCACTGAGCATCTGCTACCACTCCCTGAGGCTGTGTTTATACTCTCCAGGTCACAAGTGTGTTCAGAACAAAAAGAGGCAGGTGTTGGGGAAGATGCCCCCTCCCGCCTGTCATTTTGTGATCCTTTTTACATAAAGTACCCCCCCTTTTTTTTTAAGCCAGCAGTTCTACAGTTGGATATTTAGTTATTCAGTGTTTTTGGTTTTCTGAAGTCTCCAAGCTGACTTGATTCCTGGAAGATTCTGTGTTTAATGTGTCTTTAAAGCCCTCGCTCTTGTTTTAAGGGCGGGCACTTTCCAAACAGGCTTGTTTTGCATTTTGAGTTGGATCCTCATGTGGTGAACAGACCGGAGGTTTTTATTTTAAGCTGTTTGCACTGAGATTGACAGCCTTGAGAGTTTCCTGAAACACGGACCTCAGGATTGCCTTTTGAAAACAAATACGTATGAACGTATGCCACAGAAGCTGTTCCTGGGACGTTGCTGGGCCCTGCCCCTTTGCCTCCTCTCTCCCTGTTTGTGTTACAAGAATAAAAACAAATACAACTACAAACTGCAAATTCATAATTTTTTTTTTGGGTCACTGGGCACATCTAGAGTGTGGTATCCTCAGGAAATCACAGTCCCGTAAGAGAAGTTTCCTTTCGAGGGTTGCTGCCTGTCTCGCCAAGGGGAAGTATTTCAACAGGACACTGGTTCCATGTCCCTTGATTTCCTTTTTAAGAACGATGAGCCTGTTGTCTGGGCAGTGGGAGTGGCCCTCCTGCACTAGGTTTGTCTGTAACCCTTGCCCCGTTGTAGAGAGAGTTGGGGGGGGGCAGTGTGATATCCATGCAGCCCATCCTTGTGGCCAATGTCCTGCCCGCCATCCCTGCTTTGTAAGCACCATTCACACCAGAGTTCACTGAGAAGCTGTGACAAGCGCCTGCCTCAAGGAATGTGCTGGGAAGGCTCTTACCTCCTCCTCTCCAGGTTGGGGCACCGCCTGTCCACGCTGTGGTGATTTGCCTGGGATGTTGAGCCAGCACTTCTACAAAATGTTTTTGCGACATTGTCTGCGGGCTGATTTTCCTTTTTTATTGTGAGGGGAACTCCTGAACGGCCCGGTGCTGGGAGGCAAGATGGGGTGCCAGCCGGCTCCCGTGGGACCGGGCTCTAATTGTCACTGTGTTGAGACCTGTTCGGAGGGGCGATCAGAATAAAAGGTGTTGCCTGAGAGCTCGGCTTGCTGGAGCTGCCAAGTGCTAGCCCAGCGGTCTTGCAGATACCCACATTTAAGACTCAGCCTGCCTCAAGAATGTGCTCTGCCCCTGCCCCCACCGCATCATTGCTTTTCCCTGAGGCACCGCTTGTGGGACCTGCTGCAGCTAGAACGCTCGCCTAGCACTCTGGCAAAGGCTGGGACAGCGCGTGGGGTTTGAGTGGGACCTGGGGGCGTCTGATAAGCCCCAGGCCTGGAGAAATCCCCTCTCGCAGAGATGTGGGCTGCTGGGGTGGGTTGGGGGCTTGGCGACGACGCGCGGGGCAGGAACGAGAAGGGAGGGACCGGCGGGGAGGGAGGTAGCTGGGTCCCCAGCTCCCCTCCCCCACGGCGCTGGACTCAGCGGCCCATAAAAGCCTCTGGGGCCCTGGTCTGGGAGGCTTTGATAAAAGCCGGGGTCAGGTGTCCAGCTCGGCAGCGAAGGGCCAGCCCTTTGGAGGCCCCGCCCCTTCCTGCTTCGGGCGGTTCGGGTTTTCCTGCCTAACTGAGCTCGGCGGGGAGAACGCCTTCGTCCTACCGCCCCGTCGCAGTTCGGGGTCTTGGGCCCCCGCGGCGCCCGCCCTCCCCACGGCTCTGCGCTGGGGCTCAGGCTGCGGCTCGGAGCCTGCGGGAGCCTGCGTGCGTAATCGCGGCTTCCCGCGTGTGTCGCCAGGCACGCCGGCCGGCCCTGACCTTTCCAGCCAGGCAGCCCGGGCTGGCGGCCCAGTCCCCTCCTCGCCCGCCGGTGACGTGAGCCGCCTCGCCAGCCCAGGCCGCTTAGGTGCGGTGGGCTTCTGGAAGGTTCTGTCCTTCTGAGCTGTCAGGACAGCCCCGTTTTTCAGTCTCCTCCCTGGTTGGTTTCGAGAAACGAGCCTCAGCCCCCTCAACAAGAAAAGAAACCAAAAGCTCCCGGCTAGTTCCTAGACACTGGGCCTCGATCTTTCCGCCCTTCTGGTGGTTGTCGACTGGGGTCTGAGCCCTCATCAGCTGACTGGTGCATGACTCCGGGGCATGCAGGACGTCTAAAACGTAGGTGGTTCCCAGGAACCAGAAACCAGAGACCTCCTCCCCCTGGAGTGTGCTCCAACTCCCCTCGGAGCAGAGGTGTGACTTAGCCTGGGGCCCAGGCTCTGCAGGGCTGGCCTTGACGGCCCTAGCCCCCTCTTGCCTGACCTGGGGCCAAGACCCCATCTGGGGGACACCGAGGCAGCGGGCAACCAGGAGCCCCAGCCCCACTTGGCGGCAGTGGGGGGCGGGGGGGGTGTCTGTCTTGCTATCCTGCGTCATCCCTTCCTGCACACATCTCCTCCGATTCCTCCTCCTTGGGGCCTCACCTGCTGCTCCCAGAGCAGCTCTGCCGGGAAGCCCTGCCCTGTGCCCACTGAGCCCACATGGGCATGATGGCAGGTGTCCTCCCCACCCATCCATCTGGACCCCGGGGGCCCAGGCTCTCCCGGTATCAGCAATGTGTGTATCTCCAGTTGCTCAGTGCATGCCCTGGTGTCCTCCGCTGTCCCTCTGATGACAAAGGGCCACTTGGCCAGTGAGGGGCATAGGAGATGGGACCTCTGTGGGAGAAGCCGCCCGCCTCAGTGAAGCAGAGAGCTGGCCTGGAGGCAGAGGTACGGGGGCCACAACCCCATCCCAGGTGCTGGAGACTCAGCCTGCATTAGGCAAAGAGCCCCGGCCCAGTGGCCCTTATTTACCTTCCACGGGGTGAGCTAGCAACAAACTAGCCGAATGCATCAGTGTGGAGAAACAGAAAGCGAGAGTGGGAGAAAGAGGCGGTCAGGGCAGGCCGGAGGGTGACTAGCATTCAAGGAAAGGGCTTGAAGAAGGCAAGGGAGCCATCTAGAAGAGCATTTCCGACGAAGAGAACAGCTTGCCCAAGTGCCACGGCCCTACACAGAGTGGTGACAGGAACAAAGTGAGGGGGTAGGAAATGGGGCAGGTGCTGCGGGCCCTGAGCAAATGGGAAGCACAGAAGGTTCTGGAACAGACTGAGACAAGGGTGGAAGCCGGGAGACCAGGAGGAGGTGGGGCTGGGGGCTCAGCCCAGGGTAGAGGTCGCAGAGGGGGCAAGAGAACAGGCAGGGGTGCCTTGAGGGCCTGGGGCAGATAGGCTCATCTTTCTGCAGGAAGCCAGGATGCTGGGATGGGAGCTTTCCAGAGTGGAAGGGGAGGCCTCACCGAGGGGGGCATGTTCAGACCAAGTCCCGAAGGTCAAGAAGCCACTGTCCATGGGAAGAGAGCAGAGGACACGTGGAGGGAACTGCAAGTGAAAAGCCTCCGAGCTTCTGTGGCCTGCTCAGGGAGGGCAGAGACCCAGCATGATCCCAACAACAGCCTCGTGCGTGCCCGGCAGCTCCTACCACTCGGGCACAGAGGGGGTGAGCCACCTGCCCCAGGTCACACAGCTCCAGAGCCTCCTCAGAGCTCCTCCCTCTGTAGCCTCCTTGAACTTGGAGGATCCACTTACCTTCTCTGAGTTCAGCTGTGTCAGGTGTAGAGTCAGGAGGCAGGAGTCATTTGGGGTGGGGGCAGGCGAGGTCGGCACTGGCTTTAAAGTTTATTCCCCTGACTGTTGCCTCAGCTGAGGGTATTGGCCTCCACTTCACAGGGGTTGTTGGGAGGATTACACGGGGGGGGGGAGGCTTGGTATACAGCAAGTGCTCCATATATACTCGCACACATCTAAGAGTGCTGCTTCGGGGCGCCTGGGTGGCTCAGTCGTTAAGCGTCTGCCTTTGGCTCAGGTCATGATCCCAGAGTCCTGGGATCGAGCCCCGCATCGGGCTCCCTGCTCAGCGGGAAGCCTGCTTCTCCCTCTCCCACTCCCCCTGCTTGTGTTCCCTCTCTCGCTGTGTCTCTTTCTGTCAAATAAATCTTAAAAAAAATAAATAAATAAGAGTACTGCTTCATTCTTCATTGATCACCTGTAGAGTGTCTGAAACCTCTCCCGGGAATGTCTCCATCTCTATCAGCCTTGAGCTCAGCCTGAGCTGCTCACTGGCTGGGAGGCCCCGGGCAGTGGTGCCACATGCTTGGCCTGCCCTGTGGTCAGCGGCTAGTAGCCACTTTCCTCCGTGCCCCGGAGGCCAGCCTGGATGCCTAGCCCTGGCTGGTGAGCAGTCACCTTGAAGGCCCCCGGTGCTGCCCTAAGAGCCCCCTCCCAGTCTGGGTCCAGCCACCCAGCGGTGACTCACCCTTGCCCGCCCCACCTCCACTGGAACCAGGCACCGAAATAGTCACCCTGCTCACCCTCGGGAGTGGCCGTGGAAATATTTTAGGGCTGCATTCAGCGCCTAAAAATACTCGGCGCATCCTCCTGCATCTTCCCCTCCCTAATTCCCTTTTCTGTTCCTTTGAAAACTGTCCCTGTAAGCACCCCCAGGGCCTGCCCTTCCACACTGTGTCCCTCCAGCATGTTGAGCGTCCCTGGCAAGCAGGACTCAGGGGTGTCCCCAAATGCCCAAGTGCGTGTGGATGACTGGTGAGGTGCCCTCCCTCCCTCCCTCGCACCCTCCCTGTCACCATGGAGAGACTCAGACATGGTTTCCCCAGAACCTTCTGGAAAGACTGTCTTTTCCAAAACCCCCCAGAAGACTCAGTTCCTGGGGCACAGTGATGCTGTCCAGGGAGGTCTTCATTACTCAGCAAATTTCCTTAAAAATTAAAAAAAAAATGCCTCGTGCTGTTTGTGTTCATGAGTGGGGTGGAAACAGAACAGGTCCCCCAGCTGGACAGAATCCATTGCCTCTCCTGCTCAGTTGCTGCCGAACCCCACTAGCTTGTAGGTCCTCTTCCCTCCCCGAGGGGGTGCAGACTGACCCTCCAAGGCACCCAAATGTCCTCAACATCATCCCTAACCGCCAAACACCTTGACCTTTCCTGTGATGGAGGAGGTGGGGGGTGGGAGCAAATGGAGTCAGACTGCAGCCCAGCCCACCTGGGGTCTGATCCAGCTTCTCAGTTACCTGAAGCCTCCAGCTCGATGGAACAGCAGGCGTGAAGGCCTGGGGGCGGGGGCACGCTGGGCATCTTGAAGATGCAGTAAGCTGAGCATTATTAACTAAAGAACACATTTTATTCAGATTTTCCTCAGGTTTTATCCAATGTTCTTTTTAAAATGATAATTGAGGGGCGCCTGGGTGGCTCAGTTGTTAAGCATCTGCCTTCCGCTCAGGTCATGGTCCCAGGGTCCTGGGATCGAGCCCCGCATCCGGAAGCCTGCTTCTCCCTCTCCCACCCCCTGCTGGTGTTCCCTCTCTCGCTGTCTCTCTCTGTCAAATAAATTAAAATAAATAAATAAATAAATAAACAAACAAACAAATAAATAAAATGATTATTGAGGTAAGATCCACTGACACAAAATTAACCATCTTAAAGTGAACACTTCAGTGGCATTTAATACCTTACAATGTTGTGAAACCAGCACCTCTGTTTAGTTCCAGAACATTTTCACCACCCCAAAAAGAAACCCTGTCCCCATTAGCAGTCACCCTTCACCCTCTCCCCAAGACCCTGAGCAACCACTAATCTGCTTTCTGTCTCTGTGGGTTTGCCTGTTACGGACATTCCATATACATGGGATCCTGCAACAGGTGGCCTGTTTTGTCTGGCTTCGTTCGCTGAGCATGATGCTTTCAAGCTTCATCCATAGCATAGCATGTGTCTGAGCTTCATTCCTTTTTATGGCTGAGTACTATTCCATTGTACGGCCAGACCATATTTTATCCTTCATCAGCTCGTGGGCATTTGGACTATTTCTAAGAACGTGTTTGTTGAGCACTTACTCTGTACCAGGCACAGTTCTGAGGGCGTAATTCCTCCCCCCACCCCCTCTATAAAGCCTTACTGTGAACACCATTCCCATTTGCCCATTTCACAGTGGGCGAAATGAAGGCAGAAAGAGGCAGACAGGCCACCAAAGGAACCACAGGCCATCTCTGAGGTCTTTACACTCTGGAGATGCGGGTAGAGACAGATAATAAGGAAACCAAGAAAGAAACAAGGCAAATGGAGGTGAAAACCTTAAGGGTTTTCCAGATAGGGAGAACAGCATGTGCAAAGGCCCTGAGGTGGGAATGAGCTGGCGTGTTAGAGAAAAAACACAGAGGCTCATGTGGCTGGAGTAGACAAGTGAGGGGAAGAGAGGAAAGGGGCTACACAGTGGCTTTGGGGCCGGGGTGGGGGTGGGGAAGAGTCTGGGGTGTACTCTGAGATGGAGACAGACACTGAAATAGATAGTGGTAGAGGACAGAGACTGGGAGCAGGAAGGAGAGAAGAGGCCTCAGCTTCTCAAGGCCTGGACCCAAGGGGCCACAGAAGCCTTGCCCTCACCTGCCTCCCCCCAGTCCAGATCCTTTGCTGCTACACTGATTGCTGGAGCAAGGGACAACTCTCCTGTGCTGAGAGCAATGTGAGTGCACAGTAGGTGCTCCTTGAATAATGGGTGGATGGGTAAACAGAGGGATGGCCAGATTTGCGGGTGGGTGGGTGGATGGCTGGATGGCTGGACCTATAAACAGATGAATGGGAAGATGGGTGTCCTGAAGGAGGGAGGGAGACGTGGCACCCAGGTTAGTGTGGATAAAATAGCATCTCCCACCCTCCAGCAGGTGATTGGGTGGGCGGGGGTGGGTGGAGGAATTTATCCAGCTGTCCTGGGGTCTCACCCACCCTTCTCCAGTTTCAGAAAAGGTCCCCAGAGTGGAGGCTGAAGGGTGGGGGTTGGGCAGGGTGCCAGGAGCACTGGGGCGGGCTGGTGGGTACTAGATGCCGCTACCTGCCTCTGCCTCTGAGTCAGCGTCGCCATGACAACGCGGGCCCTGCCGGATGCTCCTCCTGGCACATCCCCCGTCACTGCAGCCGCCATCATGCCTCCTCCAAGGCAGCAGGGGCAGAGGGGGCAGGCTCAAGGACCCCGCTGCCCACCGTCCCCCATTCCCCTCAGCCCTGTCTCCCGATACCCTCCTTGCAGAGCTTGTAGCCCAACCTGGGGTGGGGGGCTGAGTGAGGGGTCCAGTGGTTGGAGAGCCAGCCGAGGGAGGGGCTCTGGGCTCTGTCTGGGAGGGGGCCAGGGGAGGTCTCAGGAGGTGGGTACTGCCGGTGAAGGAACATCATGGGCAAGTGTTGGGGGTCTGGACGATAGGAGGGGCAGAGCTAGGGGATAACGGATAACGGGGAGCCACAGAGAGTGAGGGGAGGCCAGCATGGCACCCACAGAGGGCAAAAGACAGGTCCCTGTGACTCTGGGCAGCCCCTAGGCGCCCGAGACTCCGCTGCGTCCTCTGGAACATGGGCACTGGTGAGGAGACTGAGGCAGGGAGGGAGTAGTCACAGGTTCCTCCTGGGCTGGCAAGGACTCCAACTACCCCCCCCACCCCAGCTCCTGGTGGCCTGGGTGCCCCTGGGATCCTCCTACTCTTACCTTCCCCCCACTCCAGGCCTCCTCCTCGATTCTCCTGCGGCACACCATGTGCTCCTACCTTGGGGCCTTGGCTTGTGCTATTCCAGCTCTCAGGAATTTCCCCTTCCCTGATGCCCCCTCATGGTGCCCCCTTTGTCTGCGGGTGTCACTGGCCCTCTGTACATCCCCCCAAGATTCCTTCATAGCTCCTGCCATGGCTTGATGTTAGATTACCTATTTTTCCAGTGGTTCCCACCCCAAGAATGTTGGGTACCTCTCAGATCTTCAGTTGGCCCAGCCCCACCATGGCAGTGGTCAGTGTGTGGAGGGAAGGGCCCGGGAATGACAGTGTCTGGGCCCTCTCCACCTGACCCAGAGCTATAGGTGCGGGGTGGGGACTTGGGGTGACCTACAGCTCCCCGGTCAGGGTTGACCCTCAGTTCAGGCAACAAGGCCCCATCAGAGGTCAATGCAAACCTGTCCAAGGCCAGGGGTCAGTGCCAGGGAGCTGGGCCTGGCGGCCTCCAGCTCCTGAGGTGGCCTGTGAGTCCCCTATCACCACACATACTCATGGTTCTCAGGGCCACCTTGTCCCCACCAGTCCCAAGGGTGCTGCCCTGGGAGACTGTCACTGTGTTCCTTGTAGATATATATAGGGTCACCTTTTCTTCATCCAAGGAGACCAAAGATGAGTTAGTTCTAGTCCCCAGTCAAGGACCGAGAATCCCATTGAGAATACTTTCATGTCTCTCTCTTTCCCTGTCTCCCTGCTGTGTCTTGCTTTCTCCAGCTGGTGTCTCTTAACTCCTTTGTCTCACGCTCTCTGGGTCTCTGGCTGTTTCTTGCTCCACCAGACTCTCCCTCCCTCAATCCCTGCTCTCTCTCCCTCCATCTCCGTTTGCCTTTCTCCCCTATCTCCCTTTGCTCTATTTCTACGCTCTGGCCCTCCTCTCTGGAGGCCCGGATTAATTGGGTCTTGCCTAGAACCTCGGGGCTGGCCCTTGGCCTCGACCTACCCGTCCATCAAATGGGCTTGACCTAGGGCCCCGAGGCAGGGACGGAGAGGAGTTGAGCGGGCTGGCACTTCCCCTCCACGGCTCCGGGGAGCCCTCCAAGGGCCCGGCGGGAAGGGGTTAACTGCGAGCCGCCCCCCTCCCCCCAGCTCTGCATTTAATTAGCGGCCCCGCAGGGGCGCGGGAGCTGGGCCAGTGGGGGGGAAGGGAGGGAGAAAGAAGGCGAGGGGATGGGGAGCGTGGAGGGGTTAGAAATGGAGGGAGGGGGACGAGAGGGGGCGGAGGTAAGGAGGACAAAAGGGGGACCGGGAGCCAGCTGTGGATTCGAATCCCGCCTCGCTAGTGTCCCCCCACTCGTACCTCTCCCCCTAGACTGTCTCCCCCGCCCCTCGGCACGGGAATCCCCTCCCACTCCACCCCTTCCCGAAGGCCAAGCAGTGAGCCCGCAGTTAAATGTCAGCTTTCCTTCATTGGTCCGTTTGAGGAAACTGAGGCCCACGAAGATGGGGTGTCTTGCCAGGGCACAGCTCTGGGACGCCAGGCGCTTAACTGGGCGGTTTTGTAGGGATTTGTCTACGTGCCGGAAAACAAAACAAAACACAACACCAGTTCGTCGCAGTCGCAGCCGAGGGACCCTGGGGCTATCACGGCGGCGTAGGCCGGCGCAAGCGAACGACTGGGAGAGGGCGACGGTGTGGGACATAAGCGGCCCGGGGACCTGGAGCCCTACGGCCCAGCTTCAGTCTCGGCTAGGCCACTCGCCTCTCCGTGCCTCAGTTTCCCCTCTGCGCAGCGTCGGGACTGCCGGAGGGCCGACCCTGCCCACCACCACACCCACGACTTCCAGCGCGGCGTGGGGCACTGGCCCGGCGCCCGAGTCTACGCGGCCCCGCCTCGCCTTGACGTCGGCGCTGACGCCACCCGCCCCCCTCGCCACCGGGTCTGGCCGCAGCGCGGGGTTAACTCTGCGGCTGCTGTCCGCCGCGCCGAGGCGCTCCAGATCCTTCCCCCACCCCCGCCGGAGGGGGGCAGGCTGGGGGGTGGGGGAACGACGAGGGCAGGTCCTGGGCAGGCCCGGCCGCCCGGCGAGGCGGGAGGTCCCGACCAGCCTCCAGGCCTTCGCCTGCGCCGTTTCCCTCCGCCTGGAATGCGCCTCCCGCCCGGGTCCAAGTCCGCGTTTACAGCGACATCTCTCCCCCGGGCCCGGCCCTGACCCCTCCGGGCCTGGGAGTGTCCTATTCGGGCCTGGTCTCCTCGGGCCTGGGGCGGGGTCCTCTCACCCAGCAATCCATTGTTTCAAGGTCGAGTTTCTTCCCCCCATTTTTCAGATGAGAACCATCGAAACCCAGAGAACTTAGAGCGGTCACCCAACGAGGGGCCCAGCTCTTGGGGCTCCCAGCCCCCCTCCTGTCGCCCCCCTCGCGGCGGAGGAGGGGACCCTGCAGGCCCCGCCCTGCCCCAGGGGAAGTGAGAATGGGGGGCCCTCCCCCGCACCCTCACCACTTCCTCCCGAGGAGAGGCGGTGGCGAAGGAAGGGGGGAAGCGGGCGGGCGAGGGAGTTCACGGTGGCGGCCTCAGTTTCCGAGTGTTGGGGGGGGGGCGGTTCTCTGCCTCCTCACGCACGGGAGACGCAAGACTGGTGTTTCTGTGTCTCGCGTGCCGGGAGGCCCCCCAAACCTGCTCTTAACTTGGAGCCCCTTCCTATTCTACTGGGACTCCGCCTGCTCCTCCCCGGTCCGGAGGCCCAGCCACCACCGCTTCCCTGCTCTTGTCGGCTGCTTGCCTGCCTCGCCCCCATTCGATCTACTCCCCCACTGGGGCCCTGGCTCCTTTACTCGGCCCTCTGTCCTGCAGCTCACAGTGATCGAGGCCACCTGTATTCCAATCTGCCCTCTGAAAATGGGGGGCATGGAGCCATGCTTTGCTCAGAGCCTCAGTTTGTCCCTCTGACAAATGTGGACAGATGTCCCTCTTAGCAGTGCTGGCGTGGGGATATTAAGGAAAAATGTGGGGAGTGGGTTTCCCATCTTGGCGGCATGGATGCAACCTCTCATCCATTAATTCACTCATCCATGCATTACTTCGCCAAATCATCCATTACATCATCCATGCATTAATTCATTTACTTATTTAATTGATACTTACTGATTCACACATTCTCCCCATCCCCAATCCCTGGGCAGCCTGGGCAGGACGTCAGGGGCCCATTGCAGAAGGCTGTCAGGGGCCACAGGACCGTGGGTGGGGACAGCCCCAAAGTCTTGAAGGAGGAAGCAGAAGCTTCTACTTAACTGAACCAACCTGAAGTCTCCCCAGAGAGGCCCTGCAGGTTCCCATCCCCAAGGAGCTGCTACCTGCCACCACCACCACCGTCATTTGTCCCTGAAAATGGGTCAGTAAACTCAAAGGCCCTGGGAGGGTGCTGGTGGATGCAGGCAAAACCCACGCGTTGTAGGTGCTCACTGCCAAGGCCTGGCACATTATTGAGCACCTACTGTGTGCGGAGGTGCTCAGGAACAAAAACACCAAGTGGATCCCTGTGGCCCCTCCTACACCCTTCCTGGCTTGCCTTGGGGCTTCCCTGCCTTTAATGCTTTCTGGATATTTGGACATTCCCGCTCTGGGCCTGGCCCAGAGTGTCCCTGAGGAAGGAATTCCTGGGTTTTGCTCTCATTTCATCGTTTTTCAGTTTCTTTCTATTTATGGCAAGAGAAACTGGTTTTCCATTCTTGGTGGTGACATGAAATTTCCCTTTTGAAATATATTTACTGAAGTAAAAACAGAAAAGGGGGTCGATCTAAAGGAGAAATAGTTGACATCAGCCTAAAGCATACTTCTTCATTTATGGTGGGTATTTCCTGTCTCGTTTGGGAGTATCAGCTCAGTGGGTGATGAGGGATGGTGGAAAACGCTGGCCCGACACACAGGGCGGGGCACACAGTAGGTGCTCAATAGAGGGTGGTGGAATGGCTGAATGATGCTGCTGGCGGTTGGCCGAAAGAAAAACAAAACCAAAGCCAATCAGCTTCTGAAGTCGGTTTAGCAAAGTCGAACTCACCACCCTCCGACCCCCAAACCTTCGGGTTTCCCCAAGTCTGCCTGGGAAAGGGCCTAACGTGGGCCTGGGTATACAGCAAATGCACATTAAACGTTCGCTGGATGAGCGCAGGAATCTTGCTCATCCTGCGGAGCGGGGAAGGTGGTGTGAGAAGTTGTTTTCTCCTGTGCGCGGGCGCCCTTCTGGGCTCACTCTGGCCGATCAATCAACGAACACGGCGCTGAGAGGCTCTTCTGGGCCTGCGGGAGGCTGGGGACACTGCAGCCTCCGGGTGCAGCCAACAGGGCCACCGGTCGGAAGGCGGGCTCTGTCGGTCTGGTTCCATCGGTGCTGAAGGAAGCTGACCACGCGTCAGTTTCCTCGTCCGTCAAATGGTCTTGCGAGACGGGAAAGCGCCAGTGCCAGCCCGGAGGACTGGGTGTGGGTCCCCTCCCTGCGGCCGGCCAAGCACCTGCACAGGACGGGGGCGGTGACTGGTTCCTGCTCGCGGCGAGGGCGGAAGCGGGGCAGGAGGGGAGGGGAGGGGCCATCGCCCTGGCCGGTAACCTGATCCTTAGGAATGCGCGGAGGCCAGGCGCGCCCCCGGCCCCAGGCCGGCGCCCCTCCCCCGGCCCGCTGGCGGAATCCCGCCACCCGGGTCCCCGCAAGCCCCACCCCCAGAGGACGTTCCCCATAAGCCCTACTCAGACCCGCATCCCCCGCATATTTTTATCATTTTTGAAAGATTTTATTTGTTTGACAGAGACACAGCGAGAGAGGGAACACAAGCAGAGGGAGAGGGAGAAGCAGGCTTCTCGCCGAGCAAGGAGCTCGGTGCGGGGCTCGATCCCAGGACCCTGGGATCAGTACCTGAGCCAAAGGCAGATGCTTAACGACTGAGCCACCCAGGCGCCCCACTGGTTGCTTTAAACAAGAAGGGTAATCTCAACGCTCTAGAGAGAGGCCCTAGAGGGGCGGAGATTCGAACCCGGGCTGGGAGAGGGGTGGGGGGGTTAGTTTTAGCTTCCCTTCGGAACCCAGGGTAGGGTTGGGGACCGGGCTGAGTTTTCCTTTGGCCTGGACTATGTGACCCTGGGGCAGGTCCCGCACCCTCCCTGGACGCTGCTGTGGGAAGTAAGATAATGTCCTGAGACTCCTGGACCTGCTGGGACAGTAAGGGAGGAAAAATCAGGGTCTAGGCTGAGCCTTGTTACCAACTTCTCCCTTAATTTCATCTTCCAGGGCCACTGCCACTACACGGGACATGTGATACCACCCAGGCTCCCATGGAAGCCTGCTTTCCTTCTCTCCCTCTGGCTTTTCCTGGCTCACCCAATCCAGCCCCACCGGCTCTCTCCATCAAAGTGGCCAGCTGGGGTCTGCCCCAGGGCTTTTGCATTTGCTGTTCCCACTGTCTGGGATGTTTGGCCTTCAAATTATCTCCAGCTCCTCCTTCATTCACCTCCTGGGGTGCCCCACCCCAATTACCCAACTCTAAAACATACCCCCCACCCATGGAGGGGGCACCATTCTCCTTGAAGTTGTGTTTGACAGGTTCCTTCTTCAGACCGTGCGCTGGAAAGGTGAGGATGTTTGTGTCATTCACGTGTGTCCCCATCACTTGGCTCAAAGTAGGTGGTCAGACAGTGTGTAGGGAATGAATGAATGAATGAGAGAATGGGAGTTGTCCCTAGTTCACTGCGTATGATTGGTTGGTGGATTCAGGGCTCCCCTTGACCTGCCTGACTAGGTGGGGATAGGGTTGGTCCAAATGAAAGAGCAGGACTGGAGTGTCCTGGAGGGCTGCCTGGCTAGGATGAAGGAGAAGGTAGGGAAAATCGTTGGGTCAGAGGGAACAGCAAGTGCACAGCAGTGGAGACTGAAGGATCCAGGCCTTGAAAAGTGGAGCTGGCAAGGGGCCAAGACAGGTCCTCTCTATCCAGCCTCAAGGACCCTCCCCTCCCCCATCTGGGGCCGAGAGAGCCCAACAAAGATGGTGGGCAGGCTCAGCCAGATGATGGGGGACTCCTTGGGCGTCAGGTTAGGGAAGGCTTCTGGAGGAGGAGACTGGGTTTTGAAGCATGAGTAGGAACTTGCCTGGAGGATAAGGAAGGGCACTCCAGGCTGAGGGAACTCCAGACCAAATAACCATACACAGTTAAGGGTGGCCTAATAATAATAATAAGATAAAATACTTATAGAAAACATTGAGTTCTTACTATTTTTTCAAATCCAATACAAATCACAATACTCAAGGCACCTCGCCAGCTTAGTCAGTAGAGCATGCGACTCTTGAATCTCAGGGTCGTGAGTTCTAGCCCCATGATGGGGTAGAGTTTACTTAATTAAAAAAATAAATAAATAAATAAAACAAAAATCACAAGACTCCATGAGGTGGGTGAGATTATTCACTCCATTTTCATGAGGAGGAAATGGAGACTCAGAGAGGTAACAGGCCTTGGGCTCCTTGTGCCTCCATTTCCCAAAGCCTGTTTGCTGGTCAGTCTTTCAGCTCAGGCAGGTTCTGCCCATAGTTCACCAGACCATTCATCCACTTGTCAAGGTTAAGGCCCAAGGTCAGGGTGGAGGCTCCCTAGGCCACCCACTCACGTCCTGCCTTGGGGAAAAGCATGGCCCCATTTCCTCCAATTTAGCCCCATTGCATAGGCCCAGAGAGGAGTCTCAGAGCAAGGCTAGCAACAGGCTGGGGGCTGCATCCCCTCCCATTAGGGGTCCCTTTGCCCAGGTTGGGACCTGGGAGAGCATGTCTGGAGGACTCAGAAACCTACATGCCTAGAAACGTACGCAAATGGACACATACGTACCCACCAGTATACATATATGTATATACATACAGGCACAGAGATACATACAGGCAGACAGATCTATATGCATGGACTCACACAGGCACATAGACCCCCACCCTCATGCGTGAACACACCTGGGCACAGGGATCCATACATGAATACACACAGGCACAAACAGACATTTGTGTGTACATAGACACACCCTGGGTCATTGCCTACCAGGCCACGCCTCTTGCTCATGGTGACAGTTTCCTTCATAGCCTTTTTGCTCCAGAGCCCAGTTAGGGGCAGGGCCCAGTGAGGCAGGGAGGCAGAAGACTGGGGGTTGGGGGCTGGGAATGTTCATGCCCACAGGCAAATCAGACAAACCGAGGCCAGAAACTTGCCACAGCAACCAGGCCAGGCAGCGTTCTCCTTTAACACTGAGCCAGGTGCTGTACCGGATGTTGGAGACCCAGCAGGTTCAGGATACACAAGGTCCCTGCCCTCCAGGAACTTTTGGTCCACCCTGTCATTCTGAATGCTTCCAAGGCTATAATGGAAATAAGGTGAGTGGGAGGAGCCTTTCCGAGGATACAAGTTTGCACTGGGGAAGGGAGCATCACAAAGAGGGCAAAGCGTATGCAAAGACCCTGAGGCAGCAATGGGCTGAGAGGCCAAGGCTCAGAGAAGGTGAAAGGTTAGAGGGGGGTCAGTGGAAGAAGGGTGCTTAGCCTCCACCATCTGGCTGAGAAATTGGCTCCATCCTGAGTGTGGCGGGAGCCACGGAGGGGTTGTGTGAAGGGGCTGTCAGCCAGGCCCAGATGTCCCAAGAGTCCTTAGGGAGTGCTGGATAGGTTGTTCCCTCCTTCCTCCCTCATATCCCATCTCCAGTCAGCCTTTAGGGAGGCCCATTGAGCATTGACAATAACAAAACAGTATTAAATAGTTAACAATTACCAGCTGGGATTCCTGCCTTAACAATTGGGAAGGGGAGGGCGGCTAAGGAGGAAACTGTGGGGGCCTATAGTCAACCACCCTCACCTCAGGACCCACAGCAGACCCTGGCAGATGCAGAGTAAAAATGTAGGCGGCTGCCCAGGAGCAGGAGGCCAGGGTTCTACCAGGTGAATAAAAGGTCTATGGCCTGGTCACACCTTGCTGAGCCTCAGTTTCCCGTCTGGAAAGCCAGTTAGTCGGACTCCGAACTTTTAGACTCCTCAGTGAAAAAAGTATCAGGATCAAAGCGCTTCCAGCAACTTCTGGCAGCTCTTCTTTCCCGTCCCTCGTCTTTCTGGGGCAAACACACGACCGGAGATTTGGGGGTAAAGGTGAGACAGAAGCAGATCTGGCCAAATCGCCCAGGGAGCCACCGGGAACAGCTCCCTAAGGCCTTCTGCCCCCAGCCCGTACAGAGCCAGGATAAAGGTGCGCTAACGAAGGCACTTGTAGGCGTAGTGGAGCGGGAGGTGCCAGGGAGTTATTTATCCATCCGGGCCCCATCCCCCGCCGGTCCCCGGAGGCCGGCACCGCCCCCGCCCCCGCCCAGCCGGGGCCCCACGCGCGGATGCGGGGCGGGGCTTGGGGACGGGCAGGCGGCTGGAGGCCATGCTCATCACGCCACCCGGGACGTGCCTTGGCGGGAGGCAGCGCTGGGGGCATTGGTCGTACACTGCGCTCCCGGGGCGGGGTAATCGGGTCCGGGCGCGGGACCCGCCCCCATGACGTCAACCCACAAGGCCTTGCGCTGTTGTGCGGTTTACCGCGCGTCACCGAGGCAACGGCAGCCAGGGGGGGCGTCAGCGGCTTGGCCCCGCCCCACCATGCAAATGAGCGACGTCACCCACGCCCAATGGCGAGCGGGGGCAGTGAGCTCATCGCGCTGGGCCGAGGCTATAAGAGGGCGCGCGAAGTGCGCGGCGCAGGAGCCGCCGCCAGCGGAGGGCCGGGCGCAGCGGCCTCGGCCGGGGCGGGCGCAGGGCCGAGCGGACGGGGGGGCGCAGGCCCCCCGGGCGGCCGCGGCCACTCCCCCCTCCCCTCCCCGGGCCGGCGCGGCGGGGGAGGCGGAGGATGGAAACACCCTTCTACGGCGATGAGGCGCTGAGCGGCCTGGGCGGCGGCGTCAGTAGCAGTGGCGGCGGTGGTAGCTTCGCGTCCCCGGGTCGCCTGTTCCCCGGGGCGCCCCCGACGGCGGCAACTGGCAGCATGATGAAGAAAGACGCGCTGACGCTGAGCCTGAGCGAGCAGGTGGCGGCGGCGCTCAAGCCCGCGGCCGCGCCGCCCCCGGCCCCCCTGCGCACCGACGGCGCCCCAGGCGCGGCGCCCCCCGACGGCCTGCTCGCCTCGCCCGACCTGGGGCTGCTCAAGCTCGCCTCGCCCGAGCTCGAGCGCCTAATCATCCAGTCCAACGGGCTGGTCACCACCACGCCGACGAGCACTCAGTTCCTCTACCCCAAGGTGGCGGCCAGCGAGGAGCAGGAGTTTGCCGAGGGCTTCGTCAAGGCCCTGGAGGACTTGCACAAGCAGAACCAGCTGGGCACGGGCGCGGCCTCTGCTGCCGCGGCCGCTGGGGGACCCTCGAGCACGGCTGCGGGCGCCGCGCCTCCTGGCGAACTGGCCCCGGCGGCAGCCACGCCCGAGGCGCCCGTCTACGCGAACCTGAGCAGCTACGCGGGCGGCACTGGGGGTTCGGGGGGTGCTGCGACGGTCGCCTTCGCCGCCGAGCCTGTGCCCTTCCCTCCACCGCCGCCCCCAGGCGCGCTGGGACCGCCCCGCCTGACCGCGCTCAAGGATGAGCCGCAGACGGTGCCCGACGTGCCAAGCTTCGGCGAGAGCCCGCCGTTGTCGCCCATCGACATGGACACGCAGGAGCGCATTAAGGCGGAGCGCAAGCGGCTGCGCAACCGCATCGCTGCCTCTAAGTGCCGCAAGCGCAAGCTGGAGCGCATCTCGCGCCTCGAGGAGAAAGTGAAGACGCTCAAGAGCCAGAACACGGAGCTGGCGTCCACAGCGAGCCTGCTGCGCGAGCAGGTGGCGCAGCTCAAGCAGAAGGTCCTCAGCCACGTCAACAGCGGCTGCCAGCTGCTGCCCCAGCACCAGGTGTCCGCGTACTGAGCCCGCGCGCGGGGCGCATGCGCGGCCCCCTCCCCGGGAGGCGGGCTCGTGTGTGGGGGGGCGTGGGCGCCCCCGGACTCGGAGAGGGCGCGGCCCCGGGAACACCCCCCACTCACCCCGAGGGTGCCAGGATTCCGAGAGGGCGCGGTCCCTGAGGACCCCCCGAGGGTGCCCAGGACTCGGAGAGGGCTCCTCAGACTCGACAAGCTGGACCCCCTGCTCCCGGGGGGCAAGCGCATGACCCCCCCGCCCTCGCGCTGCCTCTGTTCCCCGAGCGCGGCCACCCAGTGTTGCACAAACCCGCGCGCCCCGGCCGCCCCTTTGTACACACCGCCGCCGTAGGGGGCTCCGAGGGGGCGCAGCCTCAAACCCTGCCTTTCCTTTTACTTTTTTTTTTTGCTTTTGGAAGAGAGAAGAAACAGAGTGTTCGATTCTGCCCTATTTATGTTTCTACTTGGGAACAAACGTTGGTTGTGTGTGTGTGTTTTTTCTTGTGTTGGTTTTTTAAAGAAATGGGAAGAAGAAAAAAAAAAAAAACTCCCTTCCCTTTCCTCGCTCTTGCTTCCCCCCCCTTCCGTCCTTCCTACATCCCTCCTCCCGCCCTTTTTGTTCTGTTGTTTTGTTTTGCTACGAGTCCACATTCCTGTTTGTAATCCTTGGTTTGCCCGGTTTTCTGTTTTCAGTAAAGTCTCGTTACGCCAGCTCGGCTCTCTGCCTCCTTCTTCCCCCGCCGGGGCCTGATGGGCTGGGCAGGGCCTGGCTCGCACGCTCCCCTCCCCCCTCCCTTGCCTCCTTCCCCCTCCTCCCTCCGCCTCTGTTCGGAGGAGGAGAGCCGGCGTGCGGGAGGGGCCTTCCACATCTGGCGCTCAACGAGCGCCATCTAGGCGCTCCTGGGCTTGGGGCCGACTGATGTCCAGGTTAGGTGAGGGATATTGGGATCTCCAACCAGCGTTTGGAACTAGCGAGCCCACGGGTGTCCCCTTTAGGAAAGAGAGACTACAAGATGGAAAGAGGACAGCCCAGTCCCAGGCAGGTAGGAAAAGGCAAAAACTTGAACCTCTGGGCCTCTCTTACCCTGTCTGCAAAATGGGCGGAACAGTTGTAAGCTTGCCCCATAAAGTTGGAGGATCAGCAGTTTGTTCACAGAGCAGTGCTTGGCTTAGAGTTGGTGCTCAGTGTAAGCTTTGATTATTGTCTGGTGGATGGGGGTTGCTGAGTCTCGGGACCAGAAGGAAAGTGGCCCAGGTGGGATCTGACTTGGGCAGTCTGCCTCCAGGACTGGTGGTGGAGCTACGTTCTGTGGGACCTTCCTCTTAGGGCGCTGACTTGGAATCAGGATTTTCCAAGTACTCCCTGAAGACCTCTCCCTTCCCAACATCCTAGTCTCCCATTTTGAGGAAACTCAGTTCAGAGAGGTTGAGTGATCTGAGGTCGCACAGCCTGCAATTTTTAGGAGTTTGCAGGGACATTTATACCTTAAGCTTCAAACCTCCAGAGCCTTGACGGTCGCACTGCGTTCATCCCCTGCCTACCCTGACCCTTGCTGTTGTGTGGGCAAAAGACCCCGGGCCTCGGGCTTTCTGCCTCACTTGGGGCCTGGAGGGACCTAGGCATTGGTGGTCAAGGACGCAGGGCAAGTCGAGCTGGTGGGCATGTGCTGAGCGCCAGCTCTACACCCAGCCCTGCTAGGGGAGGCGGGCGAATCGTTCCTGTTTTACAGATGGGGGAACGGAGGTGCAAAGAAGGACCAGCACGTGCCCACTATCCCTCTGCCATTGAAAGGGTGGGGCCTCACCACCTGTTTCCTCTTCTGATCACCCTGACTGCCTACTTTTCAAGGCTTCAAGAGCTGCTTTGGGATTTGGTTGTTAACCACGTGACCTCACCTTGCACCGCCCTCAGGCGGACGTTTCAGGAGGGCGCCCAGCAGTGAGAGGCCGAAGCTGAGGTGGGGGTGTCTTGACACAGAGGAGACCAAGAACCACATTTTGGGAGCAGAGCTTCACTCTTCAGGAGGCTGAGTCTCAACTTGGGTGCCAGTTGGCCACTGTGTAACCTCAACCAAGTCCTCTCCCCCTGCCCCCTCTACCTTCTATGCTATGAAATGGGTAGGTTCATGTCCAGGTAACATCTCCCATATCTGTTTGGTGGATGAATAATAATGACACTCAAGGGCTCCCCATGCACCCCCAACCTATAGAGAAGGGGAGGCCCAGGAGGTTGGGAGATCTTCATGTTGACCCCTGAACTCTTTTACTCATAATCCTGATGCCAGTTGTGTTGGGGGGGGCGGTTTCCCCATACCAACCAGCTCAATTTTCTAGACACCACCCAGGTGTCCTACAATTCAGTTCTGACACTACCTGAAGTTAGCATAGACCCTACAGGCGAGGGGCTTAGTCCCACAACACCATCCCCACTTAAATGCCATTTGGAAGTCTCAGGTTGCTACCTGGACTTCTGAACAGCAAGCCCTAAACCAAGGATTTCCCCACCCCCCACCCCAGTTTCCATAATTTGCTAAAACAGCTCACAGAGCCTAGGAAAGTGCTTTATTTACTATTACTGGTTTATTTATTTACTTTTAAGATTTTATTTGAGACGGAGAGGGAGACAGAGCACGAGTGGTGGGGAGGGGCAGAGGCAGAGGGAGAAGCAGACTACCCTCTGAGCAGAGGGCGCCATGCGGGATTCGATCCCAGGACCTCGGGATCATGACCTGAGCCGAAGGCAGATGCTTAACCGACTGAGCCACCCGGGCGCCTGTATTACTGGTTTATTATAAAGGCTACAACTCAGGAACAGCCAGGTAGAGGAGACAGTGGAAGGGACGTTGAACTTCCATGCCCTGTCTGGGTGTGCCACCCTCCCAGTCCGTCCATGTTTTCACCAACTAAGAAGCTCTCGGACCCCCACTGGTTTCATTCCACCGGCGTGATTGGTTAAATCATTGGCCTTTGGTGATTAGTTCAATCTCCAGCGCCTCTCCTCTCCCAGGAGGTCTGGGAGGTGCAGCTGAAACCTCCAACTGTCTACTCTCTCCATCTTTCTGGGGACCAGCCCCCATCCTGAAGCTATCTGCTGGTCCCCAGCCACCACTCATCTTATTAGCATAAGATACTTATCGGGGTGCCTGGGTGGCGCGCTCGGTTAGGTGTCCAACTGGGTTTCGGCTCAGGTTGTGATCTCAGGGTAGTGAGATCGAGCCCCACGTTGGGCTCTGCGCTCAGCTCGGAGTTCGCTTGAGATTCTCTCCCCTCTCCCTCTGCCCCTCCCACTTGTACTCTCGCAGGCACTCCCTCTCAAATCAATCTTTTTTTTTTTTTTTTTTTAAAGACACTTATCACTCCCAGGGATTTCGAGAGTTTTAGGAGCTGAGTGCCAGGGACCAGGGACAAAGACCAAATATATCTTATTGTATCCCACTCCTGCTAAATGACAGAGCAGGGGCTAGAACCCTGGACTCTTGCTTGCCTCCCAGGAGCCTTGGGCCTAAGTGGAGGCCCTGTGTGTTCACTAGCACGTGACATGGGGCTTTTTGGAAACCACAGATCTGATTCCCTACTTGAACCCTTTATGGAAAAAAGTCCTTGAGTGCATCTGGCCCTGGAAAGATCAATGTCGCTCTAGGCACCTCCCTACCCAAACTCTACTTCCTTTCCTTTTGGCCTCAGGGCCTTTGCATGGCTACAAGCCAGATAACACTCCTTCCCTCAGCTACCCAGCTGACCTTCGCTCAAACTCAGCTGCGGTTGTCCTCCTGATCCCCAACAACCTCCAGGCTGGGCTAGGGCCTTCTTGGGTTCCCACAGTGCTGTGTACTTCCACGATTATTGCCCTGACCACCCTGGATTTGTGTTGAGCTCACGGAGGGCATGGATGAGAGCTGTCCTGGTCATTGTTGAGACCAAGGACATAAGTCCTGTCCAACTGTCATGTCTCTGGTTTTGCCCAAAGCTACACCCACAGCGTGGAGAAGATGAGGGGCTAACTGCCGAGTAAGGCTGGATGTCCCTGCTTGCCTCTTGCTTTCGTGCCTCCCAGTGGCTCCCCAGGGAAGTGAGGCTGCCGGGCCAGGCTGTGTGGCTTTGGCAGGACCCTGCTGAGCTGAGGCCAAGATGTGTGTCAGCCCGAGCCTGGCCAGCAGTGACTCATACCAGGCATCAGCCTAGCCCCAGGAGGTGGATGGGGACGGTGGCCTCACTTTCCCCTTCATGACTATGGCTCAGAGTCAATACCCACTGTTGCCAGTCCCATATGGGGATCCCAAGGGACCTTGGGCCCAGCTCCACCTAAGGAGCCCCCATCCTCAGAGCCAGACACACATACCCGCCTGGCCTTTTAGGATGTGAATCAGGGTACAAGAGATGTGCCTCCTTTGCTATGGACCCTCTCGTGGCTCCTGCGGGGCCTTCTTGATAAAACCCAAACTTTTTTTTTTTTTTAAGATTTTATTTATTTGAAGACAGAGACAGCGAGAGAGGGAACAAAAGCAGGGGGAGTGGGAGAGGGAGAAGCAGGCTTCCTGCTGAGCAGGGAACCCGACGTGGGGCTCGATCCCAGGACCCTGGGATCATGACCTGAGCCGAAGGCAGACGCTTAACCGACTGAGCCACCCAGGCGCCCCAAACCCAAACTCTCACACTCCTCTCTGAGGTCCCACCTATTCGGCACTCCGCCTCCTGACCCTCTTCTCCTTGCCTCCAACCACATCAGCCTCCGCATTCCCTAATCATGCCCAACTTCTTCTCACTTTGGGACCTTTGCCTGTGCTGTGGCCTCTGCCTGGGAGCCCTTCCCCCAGCTCTCCTCCTCCTCCTCCTTCTGCGGGACTCAGCCCATCCACCCCCTCTTTGATTCCTTCCTAGCCATTTCACACACTCAAATTATTTGAGTTGTGTGTGTCCCCAGGCCCAGATCAGGTCTCACTACAAAGTTAAGCGTTCAGAGGCACCCGGCGGGCTCAGTCGGTAGAGCACGTGACTCTGGATCTCGGGGTTGTAAGTTTGAGGCCCATGTTGGGTGTAGAGATTACTTAAAAGTAAAATCTTTAAAAAAACAAAAACAAAAACAAAGGGAGGCGTTCAACAAATGCCCAAGGTATGTGAGACTGAGTCTGCCTTGAGACACATGTAGGGGAAGAATTTGGGGCCCCTTCTCTGCTCAGAGCCCTAATTTTCTGTTCAGTACAGGCAGGCAATATGTAGCAACCACCATGAGCCTCAGCCCTGATCTAGGTCCTGCCCCCCACATGGGGTTGGCCTTCTAGAACCCCCTTCCTCCAGGAGCTGATGGGGATTGGCTGGAACTTGGCTGTGAGTCACAAAGCCATTGTGGGACCAGGGCCTCAAGGCTGGCCATTCGGGCTGGTGGGTTCAGCTTCAGGAGCAGGTGAGTGGATCTGGTGGAGGGTTTGGTGGGGGGTACACAGAGACTGGGTTGTTCTCCCCTGGCCCTCATCATCCTCAGAGCCCCCTTGGGCCCTCCAGGCCACTTCAAGAAGTGGGTCAGCTTCTCAGCCCCTCAGAGCAGGGGCATTTGGGGCCCCCCAAAAACCTGATGGTGGGTTTGTCTGTCTGGGGTCCCAGCCTGGAGAATCGATCATGTTTCCTTGGGAGGCTGGGAAAATGGTGTTGGCTTATGTGACAAGGAAACTGAGACTCAGAGGGGTTTACTCAAAATTGCCAAGCCAGCCACTTGGCTTACATGTCTGGGGGCCCCTATTCCTTTTTCCTGTCCCCTGTAATCACATTCCTCTCAACTCTGTTGTCTGTTTGTTCACTCATTCTGGTTGAGTTTGTTGAAAGGGCTGAACCATGTGGTTGGTGAAACTGCAGACTCTGGGATAGGCCAGTTCAGATCCTGAAGCTGTTCTCTCTAAGTTCTGAAGCTTAGGTGATACTCATCCATCCATCCATCCATCCACTCATCCATCCATCCATCCACTCATCCATCCATCCATCCATCCATCCACTCCATCCATCCATCCATCCACTCCATCCACTCATCCATCTATCTATCCATCCACTCATCCATCCATCCATCCACTCCATCCACTCATCCACCTATCCATCCATCCATCCACTCATCCATCCATCCATCCTTCCGTCCACTCCATCCACTCATCCATCTATCTATCCATCTACTCATCCATCCATCCATCCACTCCATCCACTCATCCATCCATCCATCCATGCATAAACATCTATTGAGCACCATTGTGTGTACTGTTCTAGGCATTGGGGATTCAACAGCAAACAAAAGAGACGGACATCTCTACCCATGGGCAGTTCATAGTTCAATGAGGGAGGTAAATCAGAAATAACTTAAAGAAGTAAGAAATATGGTATGTTGGCTTCTCTGGGCCTCAGGTTCCTCCTCTGTGAAATGGGGACAATGACTCTGCCCACCTCCAGGAGAACCAGCCTCAGGCCCATTTGTTGTTATGATCCAGTTCACACTGATGCTTGTTCTGAATGAACCCAGCCCATTTTGGGGTTGGGGTGAAGACTGGGCAGGGGCAGGACATTCAGGCCATCACATAGGTGAAGCTAGAATTCTTACCGTGAAAGGAGGCAATACATGGGTCTTTGAAAACGAATCTATTTTGATCATCTTTGTCTTGAAGTTTTTAGTCTATTATCCTGTCAGTTACTGATATGGTTGTATTTAAGTCTTCCCTCAATGGGCATTTGGATGGTTTCTGGTTTGGGTGAATATGAACACTTGCACCTCTTGAATGTAAATATCAGGGTGGAATTGACAAGTTGCCTTCAAGACACTAACAATTTCCCCAGTTGGTCATAATGTGTCCATCTTTTCAATTTTAACCATTTTTGTGGATCTGGACACCATTACCACTGTATGAATATTCTGTTTAATTTAAGCCACCTCCTGTGGATAAGCATTTGAGTTGTTTTCAGTTTTTTTTTTAACATTTTATTTATTTATTTGACAGAGAGAGACACAGCGAGAGAGGGAACACAAGTAGGGGGAGTGGGAGAGGGGGAAGCAGGCTTCCCTGCTGAGCAGGGAGCCTGATGCAGGGCTTGATCCCAGGACCCTGGGATCATGATCTGAGCTGAAGGCAGACACTTAACCGACTGAGCCACCGAGGTGCCCCGAGTTGTTTTCAGTTTTTACTCTTCATAAACAATACAGTGATGAACATCTTTGAACATCCTCCGTTTTGCACTTTTAACTGACCCCTTAGCAATCACCTTTTTGGTTATTTCTGGTTGTTTTGCTTTTACATAGAAAAGAACACTAGTATAAACTTCTTTGTACATTCATCTTTGTGGACTTAAAAGTTCTTGGTTTTTGTTTTGAGATGTTAGGGTTTTTTGTTTTTGTTTTTGTTTCTCTTTTAACATCTCTTCTCACATTTGTCTTGAGGACAGAGCCAGCCCAGGGCAGTGTTGCTGCACGTTGCATGGGATGAAGGGCTGAATGAAGGCTGCTTCCTCTTGCAAGCTGGCCTCTGAGATTGCACCTTCTCCTCCTGCTCCTCCTCCAACTCTATGGCCCTCCAAGGTATGAAGATGTCTGGGAAAGGAATCGGCTGTTTCAGCCAGAAAGAGGGTGGGGTGGGCTTCTGCCCAACAAGCGTGTTATGCCCCAGGTGACATATCAGGGCTGCTTGGCAGTATCCCAGTTCCCACTGAACCAAGGTGCTTCTGGAAACCACAGTCACCCCCTCATTCTTCTACCCACCCATCTGCCAGTGATCTACCCATCATCTATCAGTCATCCATCATCTATGCCACTGATCCATCTAGCCGTTCATCAGTCTACCTCTTATTCATTGATCTCTTCACCAATTCCTTCAGCTCTCTCCATTCACGGACTCCTTTATCTACTCAGATCTCATCCCTCCTCTACTCGCTTGTCCGTCCATCCATCCATTCCTCCCTCCTTTACCCCTCCCTCCTATGCATCCATCCACTTATTCATTCATTTACCCACTCATCCATCCATCCATCCATCCACCCATGTATCCATTTCCTTATTTATTGATCTGTTCATCAATTCATTCATCAACTTCATTTACCTACTTATTCTTCCACACAACCCGTTATCCATCTTTCCAACCCATCCACCATTCATTTATCCAGATTTAACCATTCATCCATCTATCTACCCAACTTCCAATCCACTCAGCCACTCATTTATGAAGCTAGCCACCCACCGAACAGCCCGGAACCAGGCCCTATGACTGAGATGGGGACACAGAAATGACGCAGAGCTGGTTCCTGCCCTCTAGGAATTCACAGTAAATAGAGAGAGGCAAATAATAACAACACACATACACACACACACACACACACACACACACACACACACACAGACAAATAGGAAATTTCCAAAACAGTGTGATCAGTGCGATTCACAGTGTGCTCCAGATATAAAGGAAATTCAGAAAGCAAGAAGATGGTTGGCATTCAGCTGAGAATGTGCATTATTGCCAGTGTTGAAGTGACCACAGGATCATGAGGGAGACGTAGGTACCAAAGGCCACCTGGGCAGGTGGCTGGGAGAGGGAGGGCCTGCAAAGGAGAGGAGGAAGATTGCAAGGTGTCAGGAACGAGAAGCTGTAGGTCCTGGAGGGCTCGCTCCAGCCAGGAGACCTCTTGTCTGTATGATCCCACTCTGTCCACCTCCCTGTCACCCTCCATAGGCAGAGCTGACCCGCCCAGGAACCAAGACAATGCCGGAAGCAACACAGTTACAGTTGTCACCCGATGGGCAGAGCCTCTACCAGCCCCAGTCTGTCTCCAATCTCCAAGACAAAGCAGGGACACTGAGTCCACAGCCTCAGCACAAGCCACTGGCGTCCAGGGAGACCCTTCTGCAACAGCATGACAAGGACAAGATGGTGCCTCGTCCCATCCCACGCCTGCGGGCTGTGGTCGAGAGCCAGGCCTTCAAGAACGTCCTGGTGGATGAGATGGACATGATGCTCTCCCGTGCAGCCACCCTCATCCAAGCCAACTGGAGGGGCTACCGGCTCCGGCAAAAGCTGATCTCCCAGATGATGGCAGCAAAGGCCATCCAGGAGGCCTGGCGACGCTTCAACACCAGGCGTCTCCTCCGGTCTGGCAAGTTGGTGGAAAAAAAAGTGAGCATGGAGGAGGGCGACATCCCTTACCATGCCCCCCAGCAGGTGCGGTTTCAGCATCCAAGAGAGAGCAAACCCCCTGTGGCCCCGCCTGTCATGGTGAGCAAAGAGACCCAGTTCCCTTCCTCCGACACCCTGGCCGCCTGCACCCACCAGCTGGCCTCCCTGCAGGCCCGGCTTGCTCCACCTTGCACCACTGGGGACCCTGGCATCACCTTCCTGCCACACCAGACCGTTGCCATGCGACTTCCATGTCCGGCGAGTCTAGATGCAAAGTGCCACCCATGCCTGCTGACGAGAACTGTCAGAAATCCCTGCCTTGTCCACGTTGAAGGGGACACGGTGAAGACCAAGCAAGTAATTACCAGAGCCAGCAAGGCAGGAGCCCCAGGGCCACTCCCATGTGGAAGGTATGCCCAGGCAGTTCACGGATCACTCAAGACCCAGGCCCAGACCCACGTGGAAACAGAGGTCCTCAAAGCCCCACTCCAGACAGGCCCAGCATTTGTGATAAATAAGACACCACCCCAGATGTATCCAGTGGCCGCAATGACCAAGACCCCACCCCAGCCATGCCTCGTGCCCACAGTAACACTAGCCAAGACCCCACCCCAGGTACACCCAGTGGCCAGGATGACCAAGACCCTAACCCAGATGTACCCAGTGGCTGCCACGAACAAGACCCTACCCCAGACGTACCCTGCAGTCGCGATTACCAAGACTCCACTCCAGTCATGCCTGGCAGCCATGATGAACAAGACCCCACCCCAGCCATGCTCAGCGCCCACGGTAACAATAACCAAGGCCCCACCCCAGACGTACCAGGTAGCCCCAATGGCCAGGAGCCCACCCCAGACATGCCCGGTGGCTGCAATGACCAAGATTTCACCCCAGACATCCCAGCCAGCCACCATGACCAAGACCCCACTTCAGTCATGCCTGGCGGCCCTGGTGAATAAGACCCCACCGCAGCCATGCCCAGCAGCCCCGATGTCCAAGACCCCAACCCAGATGCGACCAACAGCCTCAATGACCAACACTTCTCCCCAGACACGACCGGCAGCCATCATGGCCAAGATCTCACCGCAGATATGCCTTTTGGCCTCGATGATGAAGCCCCAAACTCAGACACGGCCTGTGGCCACAATGACCAAGGCTCCACCCCAAATGTGCCCAGTGCCCGCCATGACCAAGACTCCAACCCAGATGCGCCCGGTAGCCCCGATGACCAAGACGCCGCTGCAGACGTGTCCGGCAGCTGCCATGGCCAAGACTCCATCTCAGACGCTCCCCGGGGCCTCAGTGACCAAGACCCCTCCCCAGACGCGTCTGGCAGCAATGGTCACCAAAACCCCAGCCCAGTTTCGCTCAATGGCCGCCATTCTCAGGACCCTATGCCTGCCACCTTCAGCAGGTGGAAATCTGAAGTCTTCACCTCCAGTAGCTGTGGCAGCTGGAATTCCCAACGCCTCATCCCACACGTGTCTGAACGGACCGAAGGCCAAGGCTGTGGTGAACACAAAGCAGACAGCAGGGATGGTCAGGGTCTCTTCTCACTCATACTTGGCTGAGGGAAAGATCAAATACTTTAACTCACCACATCTGGGAGCTGGGGCCCCCAAGGCTCCAGCCAAGCCTCCTTTGGAAGCTGAAAAAATGAAGGTCTTCTCCCAGAAGCAGGTGAAAACAGAAACGGTGTCTAGTACCAGTGTGGCCATTGAAATGCCCCGGGCTTCACCCTGGGTGAAAATGGCTGAGGACAGGAACAAGTCCTCATTACAGACACATCTGAGGGCAGATGTGAAGGTTCAGCCCCAGGTGTATGTGCCTGTAGAGAGAGCTGTGGTCCTGCCCCGGGCCCAGCTGGCCACATGTCCGGCCAAGGCCATGCCCCAGACACATCTGGATACATGTCTGGCCGAGGCCCTGCCCCAAGAACGGCTGGCCACCTGTTCGACCACAGCCTCGTCCCAGGGACAGCTGCTTGCCGAACTGACTGCGGTTCTGCCCCAGGCCCATCTGGGCACATGTCTGTCTAAGACCCTGCCCCAGGCACATCCACACGCCAAGCTGACCACAACTCAGGCTCAGAGCCATCTGGGCACGTGTCTGTCCAAGGCCCTGTCCCAGGCACATCCACCTGCCAAGCTGACCAAGGCCCCGTCCTTCGCACATCTGGGCACGTGTCTGACCAAGGCACAGTCCCAAGCGCATCTGGCCACAGGAGTGATAAAGGTCCAGTCTCAAGCACATCTGCCCATCGGGCTGACCAAGGTGCAGTCCCAGGCCCACCTGGTCCCAGAAACCACCAAGTGCCTCCACACGGCCCACCAAGCTGCTGAGCTCAGCGGCAAGACCCAGTCGCAGCCACTCCTGGCCGGGTTCAAGGCCTCCACCCAGCCCTGCCAGCACGTTGGTGCCCTTGGCACTCCGCCCCGAGCCAAGCCAGAGGACAGACTGACTCAGATCCAACCCCACAGTTATGTGCAGGGCAAAGCCACCCCGGGCCCACGCCAGGGGGCCTCCGAGACCCGGAGCATGCTGGTGCCTCTGCTGGCCTCTGCCGGACACCCCACATGTAACATTGAATCCTGGGGTGACAGTGGGGCTACCCGGGCCCAGTCACCAATGCCCAGCCTGGCCACACCCTGCCCGGAAGAGCTGACTGCCTCCCAGCTTGCCTCCCTGTGCACTGAGCTGGCTGCCGAGCTGGGCTCCCAGGAGGACCTCCGTGCCCTACTGGCAAAAGCCCTCTCCCAGGGCCAAGTGAAGGCAGCCCTGAACCAGGCCCTGTCCAAGAAAGTCCTGGGCTCCACGATGGCCAAGGCCCTGCCCCAGGGCATGCTGGGCACAGCGCTGATGAAAGTGCTATCCTGGGGCGAGCTGGGCCTTGCGCTGTCCCGCACCCTGTCCCCCGGCGAGCTGCGGGCAGAACTCACCAAGGCCAAGCAGGGTAAACTGGCGGACGTGCTCAGCAAGGCCCTGACAGAGGAGGAGTGGGCCGCTCTGAGCCAGGCCCTGTGTCAGGGGGAGCTGGGCGCTGTCCTGAGCCAGTCTTTGTCTCAGGCGGCCCTGAGGACTGGCGTTGTCCTCCCCAAGGCCACCTCGAAAACAGCAGGAAACAGGATGACTGTGATCCCAGCCCCGGTGGACGTGGACCACAGGGGGAGCCCACCGACTGCATGGGGGCCCGCCCTAGGCCCCGTGAGGCCACAGCCCAGCAAGGTTAGGGTTCCCCAGGACGGGGTCTGGGAGGGCTTCTCCACAGGCTGGCCTGCCGGGTTCTTGGAAGAGATGGGGGATGGGGCCATGCTCGGGGGGTCACCCTGCTGGCCGGTGGTCTCTATGGGTGCCTCCCTGGCTAGTAGAGTGATCACTGCCATTCATCAGTATCCCCTGATCGCTGCCCTGGACCCCAGTCTATCATGGGAGATGGAGTCCAGCAGGGGCTCCTCCTCAGACCTATATCTGAGCCCTGAGGTCAGTGAGGAAAACGTGTGCCTGCCCCCAGGGGCCAGTGAATTGGCATCAGATCTCAACCCCGTGGAGAGTGACACGGACCCCAGTTTGCCCAAGCCACCCCACCTGCAGCTGCCCCCCAGCCTGTGGCAGCCGCTCATTGCCAATGGTGTGGGCCCAAGCACCAGCCAGCAATCGGTGGTGGCTGGTGGCAGAGCCCCGAGCTCCCATAAGCCACATGCGGTCAGCAGGGTGGCCCCACATCGGCGGGCGTCGTCGGGGGAGGGCCGGGTGGCCTCGGGTATGCTTCCCCGCACTGCGGGTGGTGGGAGGGCTGTGCACTCCCACCAGTGTGCTGCTGCCTATGGGGGATCTGTTTGTTGCTGTCAGCCCTCCGGGGTCAACAAGGTGCCCCCCAGCATGTACCGACCCTCAGCCACCAAAGTTCCACGACAGCCACCCGTGGTCCGTGAGGAGACCATGCAGAAAACTCAGTCCCCAAATCACAAACGGGCCTCCATGAACACTAGGGAGAGGATCAGTAAGGCGACCCCAGGTCCACTGAGGGCTGCCACTGTGAGCAAAATGTCCCTAACCCAACCCCAGACCCCCAGGGCTGGTGACATAACCCTAGGTCTCTTGCCGGGCTCCATGGCTCCTGGTCATCGCTGGGCACTCAAGACTCAGGCAGATCCCAGTGTGTTCCCAGCCTCCCCAGGCAGGAGGTTTGCACGCACCGTTTCCCGTACAGCCGTCCCCAGGCAGGAGAGCAATCAAACCCAGGGCACCATTTCCAGTGCACGCTGCCCACCGGAGCGAGTGACTGGACATATACTCAATGAACTGGCGGCCAGTTTGCCCCAGGGTCCAGACAATGACATGGCTGGAAGCCTCTCCCAAGGCTCCATAGACTATGGTCCAAATGTGAGTAACTCCCAGAGCTCACTGCCTAGTTGTGGCTCACTCAGCCTCTCCACCATGTCTGTGGCCAGTCTCACTGCTGTCGAACTGGTGGAGCAGGAGTCCTGGGAGGCCCGCTTGGATGGGGATATCCATCTAGATACCCTCCTCTCTGGAGAGGCTGTGGGGAGGCCCCAGAGGCCTAGAGACAGGGAAGAAACCAAGAAAGCGGGCCGGGGACATACGACTCCAAACCTCTACCAACAGCCCTCTGCAGGCTCAGAGCTGATCCCCATTCTGCACCACAGCTCAGTGTCCGGCCGCATGACCTTGAGTGTCCACTGGAGCTCAGATGATCAGGATGAGAGGGATATGACCTCGGGCCAAAGCTCCATGGACCTGAAGGAAAGGTTGTCCCAGAAATCCTACAGGACAGGACTGATCAGAAGTCTGTCTTTGGATAATGTGGTCCCTACCACATATTGGCAGCCATCCGCGGCCACTAGGCTGACCTCAAGCCTATCCCAGCCATCAGTAGTCAGTAAGGTGGCCCCAAACCCAGGCCAGCCATTTATGGTCAGTAAGGTCACCCGCAGCACGTCTGAATTATCGATGGCTACTAAGGTCATCCCCAGCCTAACTGAGCCATCTATGCCTAGTAAGGTGAACCTGAGCCTAGACCAGAAATCTTGGGCTAGTGGGATGACCCCCAGCCTAGCCCAGCCATTGACGACTGGTGGGGGAGCCACAAACATAGTCCAGCCATTTGTGACTGGAGAGGTGGCCCCCAGCCTAGCCCAGCCATCTGTGACAGGTAGGTTGGCCCCTAGCCTAGGCCAGGCATCTATGACCAGTGGGGTGGCCCCCAGCCTAGCTCCACCATCTGTGACTAGTGGGGTGGCCCCCAGCCTAGCCCAGGCATCAATGACCGGTGCGGTGGCCCCCAGCCTAGCCCAGGCAACTATGAGCAGTGGGGTGGTCCCCAGCCTAGCCCAGGCATCTATGACCAGTGGGGTGGCCCCCAGCCTAGCCCAGCCACCTGTGACTGGTGGGGTGGCCCCCAGCCTATCCCAGGCATCTATGACCAGTGGGGTGGCCCTGAGTCTAGCCCAGCCATCTGTGACCAGTGGGGTAGCCCCCAGCCTAGCCCAGCCATCTGTGACTGGTGGGGTGGCCCCCAGCCTAGGCCAGGCATCTATGACCAGTGGGGTGGCCCCCAGCCTAGCTCCACCATCTATGACTAGTGGGGTGGCCCCCAGCCTAGCCCAGGCATCAGTGACCAGTGCGGTGGCCCCCAGCCTAGCCCAGGCAACTATGACCAGTGGGGTGGTCCCCAGCCTAGCCCAGGCTTCTATGACCAGTGGGGTGGCCCCCAGCCTATCCCAGGCATCTATGACCAGTGGGGTGGCCCTGAGTCTAGCCCAGCCATCTGTGACTGGTGGGGTGGCCCCCAGCCTAGACCGGGCATCTATGACCAGTGGGGTGGCCCCCAGCCTAGCTCCACCATCTATGACTAGTGGGGTGGCCCCCAGCCTAGCCCAGGCATCAGTGACTGGTGAGGTGGCCCCCAGCCTAGCCCAGGCATCAGTGACCGGTGCGGTGGTCCCCAGTCTAGCCCAGGCATCTATGACCAGTGGGGTAGCCCCCAGCCTAGCCCAGCCATCTGTGACAGGTGGGGTGGCCCCCAGCCTAGCCCGGCCATCTGTGACCAGTGGGGTGGCCCCCAGCCTAGCCCGGCCATCTGTGACCAGTGGGGTGGCCCCCAGCCTAGCCCGGCCATCTGTGACCAGTGGGGTGACCCCCAGCCTAGCCCAGCCATCTATGATCGGTGGGGTGACCCCCAGCCTATCTCAGGCATCTGTGACTGGTGACGTGGCCCCCAGCCGAGCCCAGCCATCTGTGATCAGTGGGGTGGCCCCCAGCCTAGTCCAGCCACCTGTGACCGGTGGGGTGGCCCCCAGCCTAGCTCAGGCATCTATGACCAGTGGGGTGGCCCCCAGCCTAGCCCGGCCTTCTGTGGCCAGTGGCATGGCCACCAGCCTAGCCCGGCCATCTGTGACCAGTGGGGTAGCCCCCAGCCTAGCCCAGGCATCTATGACCAGTGGCGTGGCCCCCAGCCTAGCCCGGCAATCTGTGGCCAGTGGTGTGGCCCCCAGCCTAGCCCAGCCATCTGTGACCGCTGGGGTGGTCCCCAGCCTAGCCCAGCCATCTGTGACCGGTGGGGTGGCCCCCAGCCTAGCCCAGCCATCTGTGACTGGTGGGGTGGCCCCCAGCCTAGCTCAGGCATCTATGACCAGTGGGGTGGCCCCCAGCCTAGCCCAGCCATCTGTGACCGCTGGGGTGGTCCCCAGCCTAGCCCAGCCATCTGTGACCGCTGGGGTGGCCCCCAGCCTAGCTCAGGCATCTATGACCGGTGGGGTGGCCCCCAGCCTAGCCCAGCCATCTGTGACCAGTGGGGTGGCCCCCAGCCTGTCTCAGGCACCTGTGACCGGTGGCGTGGCCCCCAGCCTAGCCCGGCCATCTGTGACCGGTGGGGTGGCCCCCAGCCTAGCCCAGGCATCTATGACCAGTGGGGTGGCCCCCAGCCTAGCCCGGCAATCTGTGGCCAGTGGCGTGGCCCCCAGCCTAGCCCAGCCATCTGTGACCGCTGCGGTGGTCCCCAGCCTAGCCCGGCCATCTGTGACCAGTGGGGTGGCCCCCAGCCTAGCCCAGCCATCTGTGACCGGTGGGGTGGCCCCCAGCCTAGCTCAGGTATCTATGACCGGTGGGGTGGCCCCCAGCCTAGCCCGGCCATCTGTGACCGGTGGGGTGGCCCCCAGCCTAGCTCGGCCATCTGTGACAGGTGGGGTGTCCCCCAGCCTAGCCCGGCCATCTGTGATCGGTGGGGTGGCCCCCAGCCTAGCACGGCCATCTCTGACCGGTGGGGTGGCCCCCAGCCTAGTCCGGCAATCTGTGGCTGGTGGCGTGGCCCCCAGCCTAGCCCAGCCATCTGTGACCGGTGGGGTGGCCCCCAGCCTAGCTCGGCCATCTGTGACAGGTGGGGTGGCCCCCAGCCTAGCCCGGCCATCTGTGACCGGTGGGGTGGCCCCCAGGCTAGCACGGCCATCTGTGACTGGTGGGGTGGTCCCCAGCCTAGCCCAGGTGTCTGTGACCGGTGGGGTGACCCCCAGCCTAGCCTGGCAATCTGCGGCCAGTGGCGTGGCCCCCAGCCTAGCCCAGCCATCTGTGACCGGTGGGGTGGTCCCCAGCCTAGCCCGGCCATCTGTGACCGGTGGGGTGGCCCCCAGCCTAGCCCGGCCATCTGTGACCGGTGGGGTGGTCCCCAGCCTAGCCCGGCCATCTGTGACCGGTGGGGTGGCCCCCAGCCTAGCCCAGCCATCTGTGACCGGTGGGGTGGTCCCCAGCCTAGCCCGGCCATCTGTGACTGGTGGGGTGGCCCCCAGCCTAGCACAGCCATCTGTGACTGGTGGGGTGGCCCCCAGCCTAGCACGGCCATCTGTGACCAGTGGGGTGGCCCCCAGCCTAGCTAAGCCATCTATAACTAAGCCGTCTATGAGGAGTGGGGTAACCCCCAGCTTAGCTAAGCCATCTGTGACCAGTGCGATAGCTCCCAGCTTAGCTAAGCCATGTATGACTGATGGGGCGGCTCCCGTCATAGCCCAGCCATCAGTGACCAGTGGGGTGGCCCCCAGCCTAGCCCAAGCACCAGTGGACCGTGTGGTGGCTCCCAGCCTACCCCAGCCATCAGTGGCCTGTGTGGTGGCCCCCAGCCTAGTCCAGCCATCAGTGGCCTGTGTGGTGGTCTCTAACCTAGCCCAGCCACCTGTGACCGGTGGGGTGGCCCCCAGCCTGGCCCAGTCATTTGTGGCCAGCAGGGGGCCCCTCAGCCTCTTCCACCCATCTGTAATGGGTGGCACCAGTTGTGCAGCTGGCCAGTCGGGCTGGGTCCCTACAGTGGGTTCAAATCTACCATCAAGAGTGAATGCCGTGGCCCCTAGTCTGCATCACCCATCATTTGTGACTGAAGTCCCCTTGAGCACATCATATTCCTCTGCCATTAGCAGCCCGGGCCAGTCACCTGTGGCCGCTGGGATGGCCCCCTGTCAAGATTCTGTAATGGTTGGTGGGGTGGCCTCAAACGCCCAGGCCCCTGAGGTGTCCCTGGCGTTTCATCAGCCGCTCGGTGTCGGTGGGGGACGCCCAAGCGTCACTGAACATTCTGAGGTCACTCTCTCAGCCCCAAATCTCTACCAGGCATCCGGTGCTAGTGGAGAGGACTCTTGTCTAGACCAGGGAACCAGTATATGTCCTGGGGCTCTGTTCCGGGGCACTGTGGCTGCTGGTATGTTCCCAAATACGTCTCGGGGGACCCTGGCTGCTGGTATGTTCCTAAGTATGTCTCCAGGGCCTGTATCTCCGGGTATGACAGGGAGTGTGTGCCAGAGAAGTGTGACAACTGGTATGGGCCCAAACCAGTTTCAGATGGCCAGTGGTGTGACTCCCATTGCATCCCTGGCCCCTGTGGCAGGTGCCCCTTTGATTCACAAGCAAGCCTCAGAGGGCCCTGGTTTCTCTCGGGCTTCAGTGCCCAACAGACTGGGTACGAGTCCATTCAGGTTTTCTCAGGCCAATGCAGGCGCCAGCATGCCTCAGGTCAATGTTGATCTCCCAGTATCTTTGAACCACCAGCATCCTTCGGTGTCCACAATCACGGCACCCGGTTATGAACAAGCAAATGCTTTCAGCCAGGAGCCCGTGATGGACACAGCTAGTGGCCTGGTGCCAGGTTCTGTAGCCAGTAGGATGACCACAGCCATGGCCCCAGGTACTGTGGCCAGTGGTGTGGCCCCCAGCCTTCCCCCAGGGTCGGTGATCAGGGGCGTGGGGCAGAGCCTGTCTCCAGGGTCTGTGATCAGTGCTGTGCCTCCCCACCTTCCACCCGGTTACGTGGTTGGTGGTGTGGCTCAAACCCTTCCTGAAGGGTCTGTGATCTATGGTATCAGCCATAGCCTTCCCCCAGGATCCGTGATCAGCGGCATGGGCCAGGGTCTTCCTCCAGATCCCATGGCCAGTGCTGTGGCCCAGAACTTTCCTCCAGGTTCTGTGGCTAGTGGGGTACGCCCCAGTCTAATGACGACATCTGGGGCTGGTGGGAAGAGACAAAGCTTCATAAGACCCTCAGTGAGTTTCACTTCCCCAAGCCTGATCCCAGGTTCAGTGTCAAGTGGGATGGACCCAGGTGTGTCTCCTGGGTCTGTGGCCTCTAGTGTGGTTCCAGCCATAGATCCTGGGGGACTGAATCAGGGCCTGATTCTAGGGTCCACGGATAATGCAGCTGGCCTGCCATCCACAGTGGGGAATGTGGCCCAGAGCCTCCCCCAGGGGTCCATGCTGATCGGGATCTCTCCCCGTCCTTACCATGGAGCCCTGGCTGGGGAAGGGTCTACAGCCCCCTTCCAGGCATCCCATGCCACTGGCCTGGCTCGACTGCAACCCCAGGCCTTGGAATCTAGTGGCACAACCAGGAGAGTACTCCAAGTGCCCACGGTCCTACAAAGAGCCTCCCAGTTGAGCCACGCTCTTGAGATGATGCCATTTGAGGCCACAGATGACCAGGCCATGATGAAACCAGAGGACCTGAACAAGGCTATGTCCCAGGTGTCCGTATCCAGTGCGGAGTCCATGGTCCTTGACGCAACCCCGTGGATGTGCCATAATCCCCTGTCAACTGACCCCAGCCACGAATTCCTTCCCGATGGTCAAAGGCCGTTGTTGGAAATGGTTCCTAGCCAGACTAAGTCTCTGGCCAGTGGCATGACTCCTGTCCCACCCCAGTCCCTGAATTTTGCCAAGCACTGCATGGCTGGTGGCACCACCCCAACTCTGCAGCAGAGGTCAGCAACCAGTTGGGAGGCCCCCAGCTCCCACTTTGTGACTGCTAGCAGGGTTCCCAGTGTGCACATGGAGCCTGTCAAGGTTGCTGGGGCCCCCTTGACTCGACAGGCATCAGTGACTCACGTGGTGCCCCAGAGCCCCTCGGTGACTCACATGGTGCCCCAGGGCCATGCCCACAAGATGGGAGCTTCTCCCATGGTCTCAGGGTCACCCAAGCTGGTCCATAGCAGTACTATGGCATCCGGTGTGTACCCAGGGTCTATAGCTGGGGTGGGGACCCCAAGCACTTCCCAGAGGTCAGGGACCACCCACGAGACCTCACATGTGTTGTACCCGCCCACGGCTGGGGGGACAGCATCTGGTGGGTTCCAGGTAGAAGCAGTCCCCAGGGCACACAAGAAGCCAGAGTCTGGGGACCTGACTCGGAGCAACCACAAATTTCTTGGCTCTAGAAAATCCTACAGGTTCATGCACGGTTGTCTTGTCTCAGACATGCTAGACGGTAATGTAGCCAGGGTTGTGCCCTTGCATGAAGTGCAGGAGCACGCCTCCAGGTCCTCACAGGAGAGTCCCGGACACTCCAAGAGCGCGCCACCAGCCGTGATACCCATCATCCGCAGCCCTGAGGTGGCACACAACACGACCGCCCCTAAGCTGCCCCTGGGGTTCCGGAGGGTGTCTTTGGGCTATGAGTCTTCACCTGATGGTTCCCGGAGGCCCCTTTTTACCCCGGAGCCGATGCAGGGGTCCCGGGATTTCCATGGCGCCGTGGCTCCCGCAGGTAGTCACAGGGCGTCCCTGACTCCCACTGTACTCCAGGGCCCTGTGGACGCCGGCATAGCTGGTGGCCAAGCATGGAATTCGGCCGTCCCCAGTGTAGCCGTCGGGCCCGTGAGCAGCGCCGCAGCCCCCGGTGGCGCCTGGGATCTGGCCAGGGCTTCTGTGCCCTGGGACACTGCGGGTAGAGAGGCAGCGGAGGATCCCAGACAGTCGGGGGAGCTGGTGACGTCGATGCAGGCTGTGGAGAAGATAATCATCCGTGCCGTGGTCACCATCCAGGCGTGTGCCCGCGGCTACCTGGTGCGCCGAACCATCAAGGTGTGGCACCAGTGGGCCGTCATCATCCAGGCCGCCTGGCGCGGCTACCGTGTGCGGCGGAACTTGGCCCGGCTCTCCCAAGCTGCCACCGCCATCCAGGCCACGTGGCGAGGCTTCTGCACCCGCCGGAACCAAACCCGGGCAGCATTGCTCCCAGGCGTGTGGGCCAAGACGGACAGCAGGACCAAGTCCGCGTCGGACCACCGCTGCTTCCAGTCCTGCCAGCCGCACGTCTGCCCCCTCTGCCAGTCCCTGAGCCCCAGGCTGGGGAGCCCGCCCAGCGTGGTGATGCTCGTGGGGTCCAGCCCCCGCACGTGCCACATGTGTGGCCACACCCTGCCCACTCGGGTGGTGCACGGCATGGGCCGGGGCTCCAGGGTCCAGGCTGGCGTGCCGTGGGCCTGCGGCACCCCGATGGCTTCCCGGAGCCCCCGGCAGTCCCGTCGCCAGCATAAGGCAGCCGCGGCCATCCAGTCGGCCTGGAGGGGCTTCACGGTGCGCCGCCAGCTGAGGGAACAGCAGATGGCTGCCAGGATGCTCCATGCCACCCGGCGCGGCCACCACACCCGGGCCTCCCTCACTACGGATGCGCTCTTGGGACCAGCAGCGTGGGACAACTCGCAGCACATGCAGTGGCCAGGCGTCTAGGACGTTGGCTGACTGGTGGTGGGGGGCATCAGGGGAGGGGCAGTGTGGCTCTCTGGGTCTAACGAATAAAGCCCTCCACAGCCTGAGTCTTGGTCCGCCTGTGCTCATGGGGGTGTCTTGGGCCTGGTTCGGGGAGTGGGGGGGAATTGGGAGGATCTGGAACATCCTGGATGGGAGCCTCCAACGATGCACTCGGTACATGGCGTCTGTGGCTGGGATGGGGACCCTAAGCCTTTTCCGGAGGTCAGGGCGAACCCACCGTGTGGTCCCACTTCTGTTGCTGCATCTATCCACGGCTAATGGGGTGGGGTCCAGTCAGTTCCAGATGGAAGCTGTCCCCAGCACATTCCAGAAGCCAGCGTCTGGGGATCTGGCCTAAAATCGCCACCATGAGTTCTTTGGCCCTAGAAAACCCTACGGGTGCATGCATGGGTGCTTCGTTCAGGACATGCTAGGGGGTTCCAGCCACTTCCTGATTTGGGAAGTGTATCCTGCCTTTCTCTCTCACCCCTGGTCTGGGTGAGAGCGAGCCAGACACAGATATACCCAGCCTGTACGGGCAGGAACAGGGCAGAGAGGGAGGGGGCCGCCCCAGAGGGGGCAGCCTGGGCAGAGGAGGGGCAGAGGAGGGTGGCGACGTGGGTTTGGGGCAGCTGTGCAGGGGGCCACAGAGTGGAGGGGAAAGGGAATGCGGGGGCGGCAGGAGTGTCTTGAGGGGAGAGGGAGAGTTTAAGGGCTTCAAGGTCACGGCCCAGGTGCAGTTTTTAGGAGAGGTGGGGGGATCCAGGTGGAGAGGGCGGCGGGAGTGACAGCCCGGTGAACAGTAAGTAGCAGCCCCCCAGAGGCCCTGTGTCCCGAGGCCCGGCCTGTGCGCACTCCCGCGGGCCGCCAGCAGGGTGCGCCTGCGCCTGCGGGTGTAGAGAGCAGGCACCTGGCCGCACACCTGGGCTGAGCCCGCCTTTGGCCCTCCCTGCACCGGAATGGCAGGCTCGCCGCCGCCACCACTTCTGCTGCTGGCTCTGGTGCTGCTGTCGGGGAATTTCTCTTCACTGTCGCCTGTAGAGGTAAGAACAGGTCAGGAGGAGACCTGGCCTCCAGGAAGCTGGAGCGGGGCCCATGGCCCGGCTACACGCCTGGCTTCTGGACCCCTCCCTCAGGCCACCCTGGTCGGCCTGCCCCTCTTCCCACCTCCCCCCAAAACACGAAGGGCCGCTCCTCTCAGAAGGGAGGTGGGGCAGGGGTGAGAAGAGCTGGAGTGCCACCACGCCTGCAGCCCCCAGCCCCTGCCCCAGCCCCAGCCAGTTCTGCCATCCCAGCATGAGCTGGACCAGCCAGAGGCTAGTGGGGGCTCCATACCCAGTCTGAGGTTCTGTTTCTTTTTTTTTTTTTTTTTTTTTTTTAAAGATTTTTTATTTATTTATTTGAGAGAGAATGAGAGACAGAGAGCACGAGAGGGAAGAGGGTCAGAGGGAGAAGCAGACCCCCTGCTGAGCAGGGAGCCCGATGTGGGACTCGATCCCGGGACTCCAGGATCACGACCTGAGCTGAAGGCAGTCGCTTAACCAACTGAGCCACCCAGGCGCCCTGAGGTTCTGTTTCAAACCTGTTTCCTGTAGCCAGTCCCTGTAGGGATTGGAGTGAAGGCCCCAGGGCCATGGTCCCGGCGGGGGTTGGGGGTTGGGGGGACACACAAGGACTCACTTCCTGGCCACTTATGCTATTTATGGCTCCCAGGAGACATTCTTGGCACCTGACTTAATTTCCGTCTGCTGCCCTGTAAGACAGTTCCCAGAGTGCAGAAGAGTTGAACTGGGATCCTCCTCCCCCAGCCCTCCGTCTCCCACCAAGTCATTGCTCTTTTTGACCCTGTGCCCCAGCCCCAAACCTGGACTCTCGAGAGTGGAGACCACCATGCATGAGACTCTTACTGCTGGCAAGAGCTTCGTTCAGAAGACACCGCATTTACCCTCATTGCGGAGCTCAGGAAACAGGCTTGGGCAAGACGAGTCTCCCAGCTGTGCCAGGCCCAGATTCGAACCAGTTGACTTGGCTCTTGCCAGCCTCCTGGTCTGGGACTCTCTGGGCAAAGGAAACTCCTGGTACAGTGCATGGAAAGAGCCCCACTTCACCTTCTGGTCGAGTCTCCCGCAGCTCATGAGCACCTGCCTACTCTGTACTGGGCACTCAGCAGAGCTTGTGTCCTCCTTCACCTCCTCTTTCAAGGCCCACTGCTATTACTCAGTTCACTTTAAGAAGTTCAGCTCCCCGGGGTCCTAGCTTGGCTGGAGGTCCACTGTGGCCCTGAGTCGTCTTCTGATTTCAGCAGAAATTCCTCAGTAATGGGAAGCAGTTTGGGGAGGCTGGCCTCTTGGCCCTTGATTCCTCGGAGGTCCTTAAAGGGCCCTCTTCCCACTTTCGCAGTCTCCTGGGGCCAGACTCCCTACCCTTCTGAGTCTCAGTTCCCCATCTGTAAAATGGGAATGACGTCAGGCCAGTGCACGATGCCTCTTCTAGACTTCTCTGTCATCCCCACAGAGCCTGGGAGACTGGACAGAGAACTGGGGGGGGTGGGGTGGGGTGTCTGTGTGTAGACCCAGCTCCCTCCTGGGGCCAGCACTGGACGTTACTTCCACATTTTCGCTGCCTGGGGTGAGGCAAGGGAGGAAGCACACAGATTTGCCCAGGGTAGAGTGGATGGGGTAGGGCAGGGAGCGGTTGATGAATGAACTGGCAAACTGCTAAGGTGCCTGGAGCTCAGAACTGGGAAGTAATTGTGGGAGGTGGCCCGCAAAACATTTACCCACCAGTCCCTGCGCTCCTGGGCTCAGTGCCTGCGATGGTGTAGGAGCTGGGAAATGGCTGGAAAAAAGCAGGGTAGGTTTCCAGAGACCCAGTCCCCTGATTCTTCCCAGAGCGCAGGCCTTTGAGCCAGGCCGTCATTTAAGGCTCCGAGTTTAGCCTTGGGGACCTTCCAGGTACCTGGTGAGGATTAGGGGCTGATTCTCCCCAGGAGCTCGGAATGGATCTGTGCAGCTGAGCATCACTGAGTACCCACTAGGTGCCAGGCCTGTGTGAGCGCTCAGAGGCTCTGACTTACCGTGATGTCCATTTTACAGACAAACTGAGTCCCAGAAAGTTTAAAAGAGTTCCCCCGGGGGGGCCTGGCTGGCTCAGTTGGTGGAGCATGCGACTCTTGATCTCAGGGTCATGTGTTCAAGCCCCATGTGGGGGGTAGAGTTTACTGAATGAATTAATGAATGAATGAAAGAAAGAAAGAAAGAAGAAAGGGAGAGAGAAAGAAGGAACGAAGGAAGGAAGGAAGGAAGGAAGGAAGAAAAAGAGTTCCTCAGCAAGCTGCCTGGGTTCAGAGGGTCTCTAGAATCGTAAAGCAAGAATAGGGGCTGGGAGGGTCTGGCCTGGCCTGGAACTCTGACTGTGGGACTTCCGACAAGGGCGCCTCGCTTTCCCACTGAGCATTCAACGTGGTGAACTAAATCTTCCAGGTCTTGCTGAGAGGCAGGTGTTTACCATCTGGGATAATAGGGAAATTGACATCCAGAGAGGGGCTGGGGCTGCACACCCTTGTTCCTAACCATCCCCTCCCCTCAAGGTCAGTGGCCTTTTCCTTCTGAGTGTTATTTTTTTTGGTGCTCTTGGAGAGCAGGATGGAGAAGGCAGCTTCCAAGCTACAGCTCTCCCAGTTCAGTGGAAACCTCCACCAACCACTTCAGCCCCCCGAGTTCAGAGACAGGCTCTACCATCCACCCCAGAACCATGAGTTTAGCGGCAGGCTTGTTAAAACACAAAATTCAGTGGAGTAAATTTGAAGATCTAAATGGCTTTATTTAATGATTCATGAATTGGGCAGCAGCCCATCTTAGCAGATAGAAAGGAGCTCTGAGGAGCTGTATAAAATGGAAGGCCTTGTATAGGCAGAAGGGGGAAGAGAAAGGAAGTTTCTGGCAAAGGGTGGATTGTTTCAGGCAAGTTTACCTTCCTTGGGGGAAAGCAGAGGAAGGGCGTCTATCAGTCAGGTTATCTCCCAAGTGCTGACCGGGTCATTCTAGATTGACGGGGTAGAGGTCACAGTCCTGTGGGAGGGGTGGAAACTGCAGTTAGATCAGGTATGAAGTCTTGGTTTGCTGATGTGGGGCTTAGCACAAGTGACTCCATTTTGGACCTGTTTCTTTTTTAGCAGACTCAACTGGCCAGAACCCGTAGTTCAGAGGCAGTCTCCACGATCCCCCACAACTCTTCAAATTCAGAGAAAACCCCCCTCACCCCACCCATCCCCAGCTCCACAAGTCCAGTGTTGGCGCCCACCTCCTCACAAACTCCTCACCCCAGTTCTGGCTCCCCCAGTTCAGAGCTTACCCCTACCTCCCACTTCAGCCCCCCAAGTTCCTCCACCTTGACCCTGCATTGGAGCTCCACTTCTCTCAGCCCCCAGAAAAGAGCCCTCCTCCATGCCCTCAGCCACCACTGATGGGACCTCTGTGACCACCGGCCCTGGTGAGTACTGAGAGGTTTGCAGGGTTGGGGAAATGGTTGGGGGTACCAGGCTGCAGTTCTGAGATTGGCCACCAGGGAGAGACACAGACCTGAGAATACGTGGAGAAGGGCTTCTCCCCACTCTCTACCTGGTCTCGCCTAAAGCCCTTCAGACCTTCTTCATTCTATGCACATTTATTAAGTGCCTAGTGTGGATCATCAGGTCCTGTGAGAGACAGCTTTGTTGGGAGACAGATTATAAGTAAATTATATGTTTGTTTATAAAAGAACAAAATAAACAGGATAAGGGGTCAGAATGCCAATACAAGTGGATTGAATTAAAAACAAAAAATTTTTTTTTAACTTTTACTTATTAAGTAATCTCTACCTGCACGTGGGGCTCGAACTCACAACCCCAAGATCAAGAGCTGCATGCTAGGATTGAAATTTTTTTTTTTAAAGATTTTATTTATTTGACAGAGAGAGAGCACAAGCAGGGGGAGCAGCAGGCTCCCCACTGAGCAAGGAGCCCAATGCAGGGCTTGATCCCAGGACCCTGGGATCATGACCTGAGCCAAAGGCAGACACTTACCTGACTGAGCCACCCAAGCATCCCTAGGACTGAAAGTTTTAAAGAATGGTCAGCAAATGTCTCAGTTTGAAGGAGATGAAGGAGGGAGTCACACAGGTATCTATCGGGAGAGCAGTCCAGGCACAGCCCACAAAAAGATCCTACGGTAAGACTGGGCCCGGTATATCTGAGGGAGAGTGAGGTGGCTGGAACCGGGTGAGTGAGGTGGATGAGTGGGATACTCGTGGGGGGCAGTGAGGTAGGGTAGTTGCAGAGTGTGACCACACAGGGCCCCAGGAGTTCAGTAGAAGCCAAGCATTGTTAGGGAGTTTAGGAAAATCTGTTATTCCAAATAATACGTCGTCTCCAAAATATTCAAAGAACAGTATAAACACAAAGGGTAATGACCTGCTTAAAGTCACAGGATGTAGGGCGCCTGGGTGGCTCAGTTGGTTAAGCGACTGCCTTTGGCTCAGGTCATGATCCCAGAGTCCTGGGATCGAGTCCCACTTCAGGCTCCCCCTGCTCTGCGGGGAGCCTGCTTCTCCCTCTGCCTCTGCCTGCCACTCCCCCTGCTTGTGCGCTCTCTCTGTCTGTCAAATAAATAAATAAAATCTTAAAAAAAAAAAGTCACAGGATGTAAACCATCTTCACGAAGTGTCAATTTTTACATGCGTCCTCAGAGCCTTGCTGCATTTGGGAACAGAATTCTAGATTAGAACCCCCGAGAGTGGCCAAGGAGGGTAGCAAAAACACAGAGAACTGAATTAATTCCTTATAGAGGGATACTATTCAAAAGGAAAAGGACAAAGCTGTGCTTTAAAAAAGTCACAGCAGCATCGGGAGGGGGAAGCGAGTACGGCTTCCTGGGAAGGGACTCAAAAGGCTTGGGGCCCTGGTGGGTGTTTCAGCCTTGGGAGGGGTGGGGTCCAGGGCTGACTCAGGCCTCCTCCCCTCAGCTCCAGGTGACACTGGGGCCCCCAATTTGCGCAGGAACCCAGGTGTGGTGGCTGTGTGTCTGCTGGTGTCCGTTTTGCTCATCGGGTCTGTACTGATGGCTATGAGGTGCTGTCACCAGGGTGTGTCTGAGTTCTAGAAGCTGGATGACATCTCCACAGTGAGGTGGGGGCTGGGCTGGAGGGATTGCCCTCCCAAGTCCCTGCTGTAAATCCTGCTGGTGCCTGAATGCCCTCTTGCGTGTGTTTCTCCTCCAGGGAGCTGTGAACCAAAGGTCATCTTTTGCCCATCGCCCACCAGAGTGATCTCTGTGGGGCTGAGAGAGAAGGGGGCTTGGATGAGGCTGGAGCACCTGAGGAGGGGCTACGCTTGCCACAATAAAGCCCTTACTGTTCCTCTGTGGCCTCCCGAGTCATGGGCTCCTGTGACAAACATTTCTGGGTGCCTACTCTGTGCTGGGGTCATAGTGGGGACCATTTCTCCACCCTCATGGGGCCCGCAGTCTCCAAGGTGGAGGCGGACAATAGCCAGGGGATCAAATGACATCATTTCACATGGCACAGAGGGTCATGGAGTCACAGATTGGGGCTGTGACCGAATCCCAAGGGCCCACGTGTCCAGGTTTTCTGAGAGGGCAGGGAGGTCTCTCTGGGGAGGTGGTATTTGAACCAAGGCCTGAAAAGTGGGAAGGAGCCACCCTGGAGAAAGCTGGGAGGGTGTCCCGGGAAGCCGGCACAGCAAGTGCAAAGGCCCTGTGGTAGGAAGAACTTGAGATGCTTGGGAAACAACAAAGAAGTGAGTGGAGTCAGGGTAGTGTGAGCGATTGGTGAGTGGTGGGCTGCACTGGCTGTGGGAAGGGGTGTGGGTTTTAGCCCAAACATCACAGGAGAGTTTCCAGCCAGCAAGTTCCACAATCTAGTAGATCTTCCTTCAAGTCTTCAGGAGGGCAAATCAGCAGGGGGAGAAGGCGGTCCAGGAGGCAGGGACAGTGCCAGAAGCACCCAGAGAACAGGGAGTCAAAATGGCTCCCCCACCTTATTGTCTCAATCCTGTTTCCTAGGGTCTGAGCCCGGGCCCCCCACTTTCTCCCCTCCCATTGTATAGGGAGGGGCAGGCCACTGCCTGGGGACCTTTGGTGGGTTAGTGGGTTCTTCCTGCTTCCCACCCACCACGTCCCCTGGAAACTTCCAGGCTTCTCTAGCGGAGGGGGACGTGGAGGCACCAGGCTGTGCCTTGGCCAGGACTCCGGCCTGGAGCTGCCCCCTCAAGCCTGGGTTTACCCTTCTGTGAAATGGGTGGTGACAGAGGTGGGGGGTCAAGGTCACACAGCACACGGGGGTGAAGCCTGCCGGGGTGGAGGAGTCATGCTCTAATGATTTTTGGGGGCAGAGGGACGGCGGGGCCTCCCGGGCGAGCAGCCATTCTAGTGAAACATTAACTTGCAGTAGCTCAGGACATGGCAGCAACACACAGCCCCCTTCCTCTGGCCACAGGACCCCCTCCCCCCCATCCTCTGTAGTTCCAGTCCCCGCTGTCTGTGACGAGTGCATTGAGCAGAGAGGGTCATCTATCTGCCTAGGGTGGCACAGCACAATGGCCAACTTTCCTGGAGCCTCCAGGGACCCCAGAGGGCCACCCCTAAGCTCCTGAGGCCACACCTCATGGGCTGTCCTATGAAGCCTGTGTCCCAGACCCTGAGCCGGTAAAATCTTTCCATTCTTACCTCAAATCTGCACCTCCCTCTGTCTCTCTTTGTGTCTCTCCCTTTCTTTCTTTTTCTCTCTTTGGCTCTTCGTGTTTCCACCTGTCTCCCTCTCTTACAAGCACAGGAACAATTAAACTTAACACCCACCCACCCTGAGCCTACCGCCCCCTTCACACACACACACCTCGGTCACACTGCTGGCCGCTCTCTCTCATACCCATGTTGGGGACACCCGCCCACCCTCCCCCATCACTCTGAACTGGGGCTGGTATGTGGGTGTGTCCTGTCTGAGCCTGGCACTCAGGTAGTTAAGGGGCTCCACGGCGGGGGGGGGGGGGGGGAGGGAGGGGACCCTGGGCCGCCCACTTGGGCAGGTCCAGTCCTCCCCTCCTCCGCTCCCAGGGAGGTCACGGGACTCAGACGGGACTCAGCAGTGGCAGGGAGTGCCAGGCCTGCCTGAGCCTAGCAGAGCTTCTGTGAGTTGGGGGGGGGTGGCAGCAGTTCTCAGATAGTAGACTGGGGTCCCTGAATCCACCAGAGCTGGGCTGGGAGCTGAATGGATCCCCCATGGGGCCTGGGGCCAGGGCATTTCTTCCTGAAGGTCCTGATGCTCCAAGGCTGCGGACCCTGGCATGGAGGGGGCAGGAGGCTTGGGGAGTGTGTGCACGCACCAGGGTCTGCTGCTCCTGGGTGGAGGCCCCTGCAGAGCTCTGGGGGGAGGGGTGTCCCACATTGGTGCCTGTGGTACGGCCCAGCTACCTTGATTGAGCATCTGTGGGCACCAGGAGAGGGGACAGGGTGTGGGATGGGCCTCCTGTCTAGGGGGAGTCTCGCAGGGGTTTGGCTGGCTCTCAGGGCCTGACGGGTCTCACATCTGTCTCCCCGGGCTCAGAGATGCCTGCAGCATGAGGCGCAGTGGAACAGCACTCTCCTTCCTGCTAAGCGAGGTGAGTGGGGTGGTGAGGGCGTGGGCTGGGCTGTCCAGACCATGGGGGCAGGGCTCACAGTACCTCCCCTACGGGAAACATCCAGAGCTGTCTGAACACCTACTTACAGACAGGGAAACTGAGGCCCAGAGAGGTTACGAGGAGTCTGGGACTCAATCCCACTCTGCTGTCCAGCCCAGCGCTGCAGCCACTGCTTTAAGGAAGGGGGGGGCACCAATGGAGGACGAGGGAGTTGCAGGGACCCTTTGGGGTCTGGATGCAAGGTTTTGACTGCCCGAGGAGAGGAGGCCTGGCTGCCCTCAGTCCAGGGAGGGCATGAGGTCACACCTTTGGGGCAGGGCCAATGACCTCATTCTGGGAAACTGAGGTAGTAAGCAGAGAACCCAGCAGGAGCTGACTTTGAATGAATCCCAGGCTGCTCACCAATGCCTGAGTGACTGATAACGTCTCTGGGACCCTGTTCGCTTGTACAAGGAAAAAAGGGCTAACATTGTGTGGTCTGAGGGAGGGCAGGATGGGCTGGTCCCCTGCAGCTGGCGAGGTCCCACACGCCTTCACTCGTTTATTCACACCCCAGCTGTCTATGGGCAGAGAATAAGGATGAGGGTAGTCCTGGTTTACGGATGAGGAAACTGAGGCACAGAGAAGCTAGCCCTCCCTCAAAGTGAGTGGCCAACTGAGGTTTGAACCTGGGCATTCCTGATGAGCAGGGAGCCCGATGCGGGGCTCGATCCCAGGACCCTGGGATATTGACCCGAGCCGAAGGCAGACGCTTAACCGACTGAGCCACCCAGGTGCCCCCCTGTTCCTCCCTTTTAACATGGTGTGTTGGGAGGCCCTGGTCAGGCAGCCCCAATGAACCCCGGCAGCCAGCTCCCTCTCTGAGCCGCACCTTCTTCCTCTGTGAAATGGGGACCCCTTAGAGCTCCCCCCAAACACTCAATTTACAGCATCAGTCATTCTACTTGCACATGGAATGCCCACTGCGTTTGGGGCCCAGCTTTGGGCTTGGGGGACATGGAGGCTCATAGGCTGGGGAGACAGATGTTCAACTAAGGAAAAGGATAAAATGTGGGGATGGGGGAGTGGGAATGCGACTGCCCAGGCTGGGCAGGAAGGGCTTCTCTGAGGAGGTGACATTTAAGCTGAAGAGTAGATGAAAACAAGCAGCCAGCGGGGGGGGGGGGGGGGGGGGGGCGGCGGGGAGCAGGGGGAAGGGCTTTCTCTGCAGAGGGCACAGCTCTTGTAAAGGCCCCGAGGCAGGTATAGGTGGGGCTGGAGCAGGTTGAGCTCAGGGAGATGGAGGACGGTGAGAGGCAGCTGTGGGTGGGGACTGGGACAGATTTAGGGTTTGTCTTAGAGGCAGGACTTGGGGTCACAGCCAGGGCTAGCACATATCGAGATCTTGGGGACAGGCAAGATGGGCAAATCAAAAGGCAGCTTCTCAGCCTCCCTCCAAGGCCTTCCCCCTCACCCCCTCCTGCCCCCCCACCTCCCTGGGCTTTCTGTCCCCACTCTACCCTCTTAACAGGGAAAGCAATTAGTCTGGAGTGGCAGATTGATTAATGCTGCATCTGAGAGGCTGGGAGGACCCTCCCCTCTCCTGCCTGCAGCCCTGGTCCAGAGTGGGGAGGGTCGGTCAAGTGCTCCCCACAGGGCCTGTCTTGTCTGTTTCACCCTAAAACCAGCCTGACCCCCCACGAGCCCAGACCCAAACATCCAACTGCCTCCCCTAATTTTTTTTTTAAGATTTTATTTATTTATTTGAGAGAGTGAGAGAGAATGAGCAGGGGGGAGGGTCAGAGGGAGAGGGAGAAGCAGGCTCCCCACCAAGCAGGGAGACCCATGTGGCACTCAATCCCAAGACCCTGGGATCATGACCTGAACCGAAGGCAGACACTTAGCCGACTGAGCCACCCAGGCACCACTGAGCCCTAAGTATCTTGGTACTTTCCCCTGACAAATCTTCCCCATCCAGGTGGCCCCACCTCTCCAGGTAACTAGGCAGCTACTAGTTATCTGGTAAATGACTAGTCACCCATCATAACCATGACTTATCCTTGAATCCCCTTGAACATCCATGGCCATGGCCCATCTCTCAGTCTCCAAAACATACCCCAAATCCACCCATGGGCCCCACCATGGTCCATGACCTACCCAGATGCTGCCCCAGCCTTTACCCTGCCCCCTACAGCCCCTTTGCCCTGAGATAGACACAGGAGGCTTCTTAAAATTATAAAACAAATCACTTCCCTCGAAAGCTCTCAGTCAATTCCCATAATTAACTCCCAACTCCTCTCCCCACCCCTGAGGCCCTGCATCAACCCCCCACCCACTCATCCCCACACCCCACTCCAGCCCCTCTGCTGTTCCTCAAACCCACCAGCTCAGTCCCATGTCAGGGCCTTGGCCCATGCCGTTCCCTCTGCCTGGCATGCTCTTTTTCTAGTCCCAGGTCAAAGTTACCTCTTCAGAAAGGCCCCTAACTCTGCCTGGACAACATTATCAATGGCCCTCCCATCACTCTCCAGGCTCCTATGCAGTTTAATTTTCTTTCTAGCACTGTGTGCTGGAACTATCTTTTTGTATTTGTGGAATAAATAAATGAGTGAGTATGAATGTGGGCAAGTGGTTTCCCCATCTGGAACTCACATTCCACAAGAAGACAGTGGGCAGGTGATAGCTCAGTGGGCCTCCTGTTCTGGGAGGTGCCCACTGTATCCAACACACCCCACCCTCTGCTTTCCTGCACATCCTCCCAGCTGCCAGGAACCCTCCCAGGGGAGGCCTAGCGTTGAACACTTAGATTTCTACATTAGAACTCAGCTACTCCTGGAAGAGGGTCATGCTCATATGAGGTTGGGGGTGGGAGGACTGGTTAAGTATCCTGGGTCCTAGAAGGATCAGATCCGTGCAAAGACCTAAGTGGGGTTGGCGGGAAATGAGCAGCCCCCAGCGGTGTGACTCTCAGCGGTCATTTCCTCTTCTTCTGTGAAGAAATGCCTTGTAGAAATATGCCCTGTGGAGGCTCAACTGATGTGTGTTCCTCATACCTTCTTCGCTTAACCCCCTTGCCCTAGCTCTGGCCCTAATTAGCCATATTTTCTCGGACCTCGGTTTTCCCATCTGAATGTTTGGTCTGATTGCTGAGATAGATTAATTTGTGAGGCTCAGCGGCAGAGCAAGAGAAGGCGGGGCTGCCCCTCTGAGGTCCACCTCTCCCACATCCCATTTGCTCCTTTGACCCCCCAGCACACACTGCCCCCCCCCCCCCGCAGTGCCAGGAATGCCAAGTCCTGGGGTCAGCACCATTGACAGCTCTCAGCCTGTGACTAGAATACGTGGGTCTGTCCTTTTATTATTAACTACCCCAAGTAATTGGTACTATTTTCATCCCATTTCACAGATAGGAAAACTGAGGCAGGCTTTTCCTACACCACACGGCATGGGGTAAACCCAATTCTGTTGGGATGGAAAGGTCACGTTGCAATTCATCCTGATTCTGTTTGATTTTCAAATGTCTCAAGTGTTTACTCAGGGCATGATTGCCAACACCATCTTATTTAATTTCTCCTGTTCAGTTCTTCCTTCAAGAAATGAGGCACTGAAGCTCAGAATTCAGGATTTATTTACCAACAGCAAACCTGGACAATTTCTTAACCTCTGAGCCTCAGTTTCCTTGTTTATAAAATGAAGATAATGATGAGTGTCTTTTTGGCTCAGTCGGTAGAGCATGTGACTCTTGATCTTGAGGTTGTGAGTTCCAGCCCCATGTTGGGTGTAGAGATTACTTTTTAAAATAAAATCTTTTAAGAAAAAAAAATTTTTTTGTAGTGTTCCATGATTCATTGTTTGCGTATAACACCCAGTGCTCCATTCAATACGTGCCCTCTTGGGGCGCCTGGGTGGCTCAGTTGTTAAGTGTCTGCCTTCAGCTCAGGTCATGATCCCAGGGTCCTGGGATCAAGCCCCGCATCGGGCTCCCTGCTCGGCGGGAAGCCTGCTTCTCCCTCTCCCACTCCCCCTGCTTGTGTTCCCTCTCTTGCTATGTCTCTGTCAAATAAATAAATAAAATCATAAAAAAAAAATACGTGCCCTCTTTAATACCCATCACCAGGCTAACCCACCCCCCACCCCCTCCCCTCTAGAACCCTCAGTTTGTTTCTCAGAGTCCATAGTCTCTGTGAGTGTGCAAGAAAGGTTAGCTATTGTTAGTTATTATTCGGTTATAGGTTAGTTATTATTATAGGTTAAAGGTTATTATAGGTTAGTTATAGTTATAGGTTAAAGGTTAGTTATTATTATAGGTTAAAGGTTATTATAGGTTAGTTATAGTTATAGGTTAAAGGTTAGTTATTATTCGGTTGTTTACTTACTGCATATTTTATTTTTATATTTTAATAAAAATATAATATGATACAATACCATTAGAGGGCATATTACTGTAATAAATAGCAATATATATCATATAATGTTATAAATAATGAATATACTGTGTACTAATTGATTAATAAATACTTCTGCAATAACTACTGTGGACCAGGCACTATTCATATCCTGCAAGTTTGAGATCCACATCCCCATTTCATAGATGAGGAAGCTGGGCTCAGAGAGGTAAATTCATTCAGGGAGAAAGTAGGACTCAGGGGTGCCTGGGTGGCTCAGTCGGTTGAGCATCTGCCTTTGGCTCAGGTCATGATCTCAAGGGTCCTGGGATTGAGACCCACAAGCCCCAAATCATTCTCTCTGCTCAGCAGAGAGTCTGCTTCTCCTTTTCCCTCTGCCCTGCTGCCACTCATGCTCTCTCTCTCTCTCTCAAACAAATAAATAAAATCTAAAAGAAAGAAAGAAAGAGGGTGCCTGGGTGGCTCAGTTAGTTAAGCGACTGCTTTCGGCTCAGGTCATGATCCTGGAGTCCCAGGATCGAGTCCCGCATCAGGCTCCCTGCTCAGCAGGGAGCCTGCTTCTCCCTCTCCCTCTGCTGCTCCCCCTGCCTGTGCTCTCTCTCACTCTCTCTCTCTCTGACAAATAAATTAAAAAAAAAAAAAGGAAGGAAGGAAGGAAGGAAGAAAGGACTCAGATACAGCTCTCTGGTCCAGACCAGGAATCTGGGTGAGGGCATCTTGGAGCCTCCTCGTGGTCCCCCGGGTCCCAGAGAGGCTCTCTACCTGGGATCTTGCTTATGTCTCACCACTGTCTCTCCCCAGCGGATCCGGGAGTCGGTGGATTCTGGCTTGGTCCCCATGAGCCCACTTGGCAGTGGTGTCGTTCGGAGAAGATTTTCAGGGACTCCACTGCTGCCACCGCTGTCAAGCCGCCTTGGAACCCCTGGAGAGGTTGAGCCCAGTGCCTGTGTGGTGTTCACCATCGAGGCTCGAGGGACGGAGCAAAGCCACAATCCAGACCCAGGAAGGTGAGGAGGAAGATGGGGATCAAGGGGGCCAGTCTCAGGAGAGAGAGAGAGTGCCTCATCTAGCTGAACATTTCTCTAACTTGTTCAGAAAACATTTATTAAGCACCTACTGTGTGCTGGGCCCTGTACTGGAAACACAGCCATGGGCAAGCAGATGCCCACAGGATGATGATAGAGAGAGACTCATATCAGGTGCAGAGATCAGGGTGCCATGGGAACCCAGAGGAGGCTTCTGGCCCAGCATTGGGGAGTATGAAATGAGGAAAGGACTACTTGGAAGAGGTAGTATCTAAGGTTAGCATGAAAGATGAAGATAAGTCAGCCACAGAAGCGCAGGGAAGCATATGCCAATTAGAAGGAACAGATTGTACAAAGCCTTGGACTCAAGAAGATCAGGTGTATGAGGAACTGAACACAGATCAGTGTGACTGGAGGGGAGCCTGTGGATGTGGGCAGGGGCTGGACCACACAAGACCTCGTGGGGTGCAATGGGAGGCCATGGGTACGTTTTCAAGAGAGTGAGTTGATCAGATTGGCATTAAAAAAATTCTCTGTGACTACTGTGAGTAGAATTGTCAAGGCTTGGGCAGTTCTGGGCAGGAGATGGTGGTACATGGACCAAGGAGGAGCCATGGGCTGGAGAGAAGTAGGCAGATTTAGAAGTTATTTATGAGGTAGACACAGCAGGCATTGGTGGGCACCAACAGGGGATAAAAGAGAGCAGGGTCTGGTGTGGACAGCTCCTGGTCTTTGGCCCTTCAACTGTGACATCCCTTTTCATCCTTCCAACAATGCCAAGATGTGGGGACATCATCATTATCCCTATTTTTCAGAATAGAAAACAGGCTTAGAAGGGGGGGGGAGTGACAGCCAGCCAGTGGCAGAATCCATGTTCCCCACCAGGGGACCAAGTTGTCTCCCACTGTCATCTTTGGAGGGCAGGGGGCTAAGAGGAAGGGCAGTGACTGAGCCATGAAAGTAAAGGACAGAGAAGAGTCATTTGTTTTCCATCACCCAGCAAGACATGGCAGTACTGGGGCTTGAGCTCAGTCTGTCTGACCCAAACATTTCCCATTTCTCCAACCTGGGGACACAACTAGGGTAGAGGGTAGATAGTCTCTATGAGAAATAGCCTTGAAATAGCCTTCTGAGATCGTGGCTCTTCCTGCCCCCAAACATACTGCACCAAGTGGCCCCAAATGCCTTCCTGCCCCAGCCCAGAGCCCACACCTACCCACCTAGCCCTGCTCCTGTGCATGTCTACTTCTGTTAACCATAATAGAAAATGTTCTCACTCTCCCTTTGGCACTTACCAGGAAATTACCCCTGAGATTAGGATGCCTGGTGGGCAGGGCCTTGAGTTTCTAGAACTGGGGAAGGGAGGGGCAGGCCTGGGATTTGGTGGCTTGAGGTGGGGCCCAAGGCATAGCGGGACGAATGAGATCCCACCATTTCCTCTGAGGGTCTGGGCGTTGGTGTGGCTATAAAAGGGTGCCCCTCTCTACCCACCCCCACTGTTGGCAGCCCCGACTAGACGCAGCTTCTGTGTGCCCACCCTAGGGATGGGAGGGCCCTGTTACAGCCCTCCCCATTTCTCTGCCCTTCCCGGATCCCTGCCCTGTGTGAGTGGGGGTTTTAGGGCTCCAGAGAGACCCCATCTTGGGCTGAACCGCTAAGCCTACTTTCCTCAGTTTGGCAGAGAAACACCATCCGTGCCTATCTCTGAAGACCAGAGCTCTTGACTCTGCTTCCAGACTCCTTGCTATGGTCACTGGGGAGGGTTGAGGACCCGCCGCTGCTCAGCTTTCAGCACTTCCTGGGCAGATGACGCTCTGGTGTGGAGGTGCTCCTGAACCCCTGTCTCTCTGCGCTTCCTGCAGCTAGCTTCTCGCGCCTCATCCACCCGGAGCCCCTGAATCTACTACCTTCTTCCCTTTCGGCACCAGGAGAAGGGACAGAGCTTTAGCGCTGGGGGTCTTCAGAGCCTCTGTCTCCCTGCTCTCCATTCGGCAGCAACAGGGAGGACAATTTCTGTCTTCTCCACTCCAAGCTCCTGTCTTGACCCTCCTTCATTCAGCACTAGAGGGGACAGCAAACCATTCTCTGCTCTGGGGGTGTCCCCAGCCCCTGTTTCCAACCCCCACCCCAAGTTCTTCTTCCCTTGCTCCCCTTCAGCACCATCCGGGCACGGACAGCTCCTCGGTGTGAGCCCCACCTTGAGCCCCTGTTTGTTTCTACCTTCTCCCGCCTCAGCACCTCCGGCGCGGACAGCTCCTCGCTGTCGCCTCCACCCCCGGCCCTGGCCCGACCCCGGCGCAGACACTCCTGGTTCCCAGGGACGGCTCCCGCGCCCTGTTCTCTTTGCTCCCTGCTCTCCCCCCTCCCTTCTTCTGGCGCATGGAGACCCCAGGGGTCCAAGAAGGGGCGGAGGCATCCAGCGAGCTGAGTGGCGCTCGCAGCCGCCAAGGCATAACCAGACCCCCGAAGCACTTGTGGCGTCAGCCCCGGCGCCCCATCCGCATCCAGCAGCGCTTCTACTCGGACCCGGACAAGTCCGCGGGCCGCAGTGAGCGGGACCGGAGCCCGTGGCCGGGGCTCGAGGAGTCGCGGCGCTCCTGGCCCACTTCCTACAGGCGGTAGGTGGGCGGGGGCAGGGCACTCCCGAGGCGTGGGGGAGGGGCGCGCAGGGCCTGGCGGGAGTGGGGGAGGGTCCTTGCTTCTCCTGGGGCGGGGGTCTCTGCTGCTTGGCTTGAAGCTGGTTCTCTGGAGGAAAAAAGCTGTTTTTATGTGGGGTGGAGCTGGAGGGTGGTGGTGTCATGATTGCTTATGGGTCTGTGATTGGGTGTTCTAAGGTGCTATCGCCTCTGAGTGTGTGTGTGAGTCTGAGCAGCTGCGACCCGTGTGTGCTCCGTCCTGTCGTGTGAGTGTCCACAGCCAGCTGTGTCTCTGGGTGACTGGATGTGTTTGGGTGTGTGTACACCAGCTGTGTACGTGCCTCTGTGTTTCCCCTTGTGGTGCCCATGGGTGTGTGACTGGGCGTGACTTCACTCTGATCCAGTTGGGTGTCCGAGGGTCCTCCAGATCTTGGAATGTCCTAGGATGTTTGTGGGGTTTGTGGCCACCATGAGTATCTGAGGGCACCTTGGGGGGATGCATGAGAGGACCAGGGCGGGGGCCGTCCACAGCACTGGGGAAGGAGCCTTCTCTGTGGTCTGTCTGGCCCCTTGTCACCTGGGGAGGAGTGGAAGCCTCTTGGGCAGCCTGAGCACAGGATGTTTTTTCCACATCAGAAGGGATGGAATGGAGAAGGGGGGAGTGAAGGGGGAGGGCTGCTCCTCCTTTTTCATATAAACCAAGGGGGGCAGGCAAGGGAATAAGAGACAGAAAAGAAACACAGAGAGGGGAAACAGGGACCTTAGAGGAACCAGAGTTGGGAGTCTCAGGGCTGGAAGGCTGAGGAACTGGAGGAGTGAGGAGCAGGATCTAGGAGCCCCAGGCCCTCCTTGGATAGGAGGGGGAGCCACCTGACTCTAGGCCAGATCCAGAGTCTGGGGTTTGAGGTTAGGCTGGGTGACGTCAAGTGGGTTCCTTTCCTCTCTGGATCTTGGTTTTCATTTCCTCCTACCTTGGTCCATGCACATCCTGGGGCCACTGACTTCTTACTTAATCAACAACCCTGGCCTAACACTCCCAGCCTGGTCCCCTAGCAGCTCTGGGATACATCTGGGACAGATGGGCCCCATGGCTCAGAGGGTTTGGAGCTGTTCCCAGGTGACCCAGCAGGCCCCTTGGCCCCACCAGCCCCCCCATCCCTCAGCTCCTCCTGCCCCCACTCCCAGTGACTCATGATTTTCCATCTTCAAGAAAGAACAAACAGGTTTGAGCCTGTCTTAGGGGGGAGACCCTAAGTGGCTCTGGAAGGCAGGAGATTGTGTTCCTGTGAGTGTTCACAGGGGTGCGTGTGCATATATATGCTGGTGTGTGGGAAGGGGCTCAGCCCTTGGGGAAGCTGAGTTTAAGGACAACCTACTGTGTGGTCCTGAAAAAGTGACAGTGCTTCTCTGAACCTCAGTGCTGACAGCGGGATGCAAACATGAATCCGTATTTTCTACATTTTGTCTTGAACTTTCTGTGTGGGAGCCTGGTTCCCAGATCTGGCTGTCCTCCCCACTGCCCCAGGCAGATCATATGGTCTGGGAGGATCCTAGCATCTTGTTCAGCAAGCACTTATTAAGCACCTACTGTGTGCCAGGCCCTGTACTGAAGACACAGCAATGGGCAAGCAGGTGCTGACAGGCTCATGGTGGAGACACTTACACCAGGTGGAGATAGCACAGGGTGATCTGTGCTGTGATGGGGAGAGCTCAGGGTGCCAGGGGAGCCCAGAGGAGGTTTCTGATCCAGCACTGGGTGAGTAGGAGGTGAGAAAAGATGGCTTGAAAGGGGTGGCATCTAAGCTTAAACTGAAGGATGAAGAAAATTTAGCCAGGAGGACTGAAGGGAAAGATATGCCAAGCAGAATGAACAGAATGTGCAAAGCCTTAGACTCAAGAGGATCAGGTATATGAAGAGCTCAACACAGATCACTGTGGCTGAAGGGAGGGAGGAGGAGACTTTCTATTTGCTTACAAGCATTTATTGAGCGTCTACTGCGTGCCAGACACTGAGGGCGCAGCTGTGAGCAAACGCAGGTCCTGCCTTTGAGGGCCTGGTGGGCAAGGCAGATCCAGATCAAGTAATCATGACAAGGAAATGTAAAATTGTACCCATGAGGAAAGGGTGCTCTGAGAATATTTACCCAGCTGGTCAGGGAGGGCTTCCTGGAGGGGTCATGCTCCAGCTATGATCTGAAACATGAAGAGTCAGCAGGAGAACATTTGAGCAAGGGCATGGGGTGGGACCTTGAACCTGACTGGTTCAAGGAAAACTAAGGAAGGAGATGAGGCTGGGGCAGAGTGAGCCAAGAGGAGGGGGGTGGGGAGGCTCAGACCTCAAAAGGGTCAGGCCACACAAGGCCCTCAGAGAGGTATGGATTGAGATGGAAGGGCAATAGGGAGCCATTGGAAGCGTCTGGAGCAGAGGAGGGTGAGATCTGACCCATGTGAACATTTATATACACTTGACTCAGCCCCTGCTCTCCTCTCTTTGTCTAGATTCTCCATGGCGGCGGGGGAGGGGGCACCTGGATGGCTCAGTCAGTTAAGCGTCTGCCTTCAGCTCAGGTCATGATCCCAGGATCCTAGGATCCAGTCCTGTGTCGGGCTTACTGCTTAGCAGGGAGTCTGCTTCTCCCTCTCCCTCTCTGTCTACCCCTCCCCTCCGCTCATGTGCTCTCTCTCTCTCTCTCAAATAAATAAATAAAATCTTAAAAAAAATAGATTCTCAGGGACTTGGACAAATCATCTCTCCTCTCCAGACCTCAGTTTACTTGTCTGTAAAATGGGCATAACAGCACCCACCTCCTGTCTCACTGGGGCCACCTGGTGGCAGAGGAGAAAAGTGTCTGCCAAAGGAAGGACTGCTTCAATGGGGGAATTCCAGTTGATGATATGCTAAGGGCACTAGAATGCTGGGCCCTTCCTCGTCAGGCAGGACACAGGGACAAAGTCAGGATGGGGGTCCTCCTGTCCACCCCTCCTTCAGCCTCAGCCCCTTACCCGGCTGGGTTTGGAGCCTCCCAGAGTCAAGCAGACCAGGCTTCAAATGCTGAGTCTTGGCTCTGTGGCTCATTTTCTCCATCCCAAAAGCTATTGATAGAGCATTACTGTTAAAACTGTTAATAAAATATTTAAAGTTGAATCTATTAATGTTTCAAGCCATTAAACTATTAAAACTCTTGATAGGGACGCCTGGGTGGCTCAGTTGGTTAAGCGACTGCCTTCGGCTCAGGTCATGATCCTGGAGTCCCGGGATGGAGTCCCACATCGGGCTCCCTGCTCAGCAAGGAGTCTGCTTCTCCCTCTGACCCTCCTTTCTCTCATGCTCTCTGTCTCTCATTCTCTCTCTCCCAAATAAATAAAATCTTAAAAAAAAAAAACAACTCTTGATAAAACATGAATGTCAGAGTAGCCTCTGGGACTTCAGTGAGGATAGAGTCAGTTAAGCATTAATTGGGAGAGGGCACATGCTAGGGAGCCCTCCAGCCTAGGCTTGATTGACCATGGCCCTGCCTCTCAGGGCTATGTGACCTCGAGCAAGTGAACACCACCTCCCTGTGCCTCAGTTTCCCCATCCACAAAATGAGTGTGATAGTACCCACTTTGTAGAGTTGCTCTGAAAATCAAATGACTTTCACACGTGCCGCCCTTGGCTCAGCTCCAGGCAAGTAGGAAGCAGTTGGTATTGATGCATTTCGTCTTAGCTTTCCATTTCATGTCTGTGACTTCTGGGGAGAGACTGAATCTCTCCGTGCCTGTTTCTCCTTGGGGACATGGGACCCTTACAAGCCCCTCCCATGGGGCCGAGGTGGTATCGAGGCTCCTCTGACTCTGTCCCCAGTGCCTCCACCAGGCTGATCCTGGCAGCCTCTATCCCCTGGGGACTGGCTATAATTAGGTCCAACCACAGCAACTACAGATGGTATTTTTGACTTTGGGACAGTGAGTCTGGTTCCCACCAGGTGTCCGGTTGCAGGGCCACAGGGGCAGGAGGGGGTTCCCAGCCAGGTCCTTGAGACTCTCTGCACTGCTGGGCCCCAGCGTGCCCCTTCTCTGAGCCTCCGTTTTCTCACCTGTACAATGGGGACAATGGGATGGTTGGGAGTCAGGAGAGAGTCAGAGTCTCCTCCCTGTGGCACCTCAGGTTCCCCCACTGAAGCTCTAATCACCCCATTGTATATCACATTCCCCTCGGAGTGTCAGAAATGTGGGTGCCATTTGCCTAGGGACCCCAAAATGCATGAAGTCCCCTGGGACAAAGCCCGGGCAGGGGAGGGAATGTCATCCCCCAGCAGGGACACAGTTGGACTTAGAGCTTCTGTGAGGCCTCAGCTGAGAGGCCCAGCCTCCCTGGGC